>NC_088101.1:9022153-10223837 GCF_036370855.1 Dromaius novaehollandiae | reverse complement strand
CGCCTCTGGGTTCCAAGCAGAAGCAGACCATTCATGGAGCGCTCACTCAACGCAGATTCTTCAAAACCAACAAGGCATGTGGGTAAGAGAATATTTGCAAGCTGTGAGAAAGAAATGTTTCTTAAAAATTCATCTCCTTGAGAGAAAAAAGTCCCAGACAACCAGTGAAATGAGCATTTCAAAGTCTCTAGGCAAGCAAGCAAGATACCACTTGCTTGAACATGTGTGCACGTGCACACACACACACACACAGAGTGAACTTTGCATTATAACAATACGTTGAATTCACAGCTCCGCTAGTACAGACATGAACCTTTCTACAAATGACTTCCAACAACCACTCAAGCTCCTTTTAAAAGGGCCCTCTCCTACCTCCCCCAGGGCTGCGGGGACATGGAGTAGCTGCTTCAGAAGCAGAACAGCATTATATTTGCCCTCTAATCCCTAAGCAGTTAGGAATGGGTTAGAGAAAATTTTCTACAGCATTCCTTGCGGCAATGGAGCTTCTTGGGACGGCAGTTTTCCCCTCACCATGCCGTTTGCCAGGAAATCACAGAGCACGTGTGCCGCCAAGCTACCGCAGCCAAGGGCTGGGCATGGAAGACGAACGATTCCCACCGCCCAGGGGAAGGCATGCTGCGTACGCTAGGGACAAGGTCATTTATGCGAGGCCGAAGTACGAGGCTGGTGAAGGAAGCGTAGGACCACAGGGTCCATTCTGCAGCATTAAAGATGGCTCAGCTGGGCTAAAGAATCGGCACAGCTGGTTTCCATGGAAAACCACCACAGCACTGCTCTCAGTTAGAAGGTCAGGTTATTCTGGAAAACTCACCCTACAAGTAACCAGATTAACGGGAGCTTTAAGAGAGCCTTTTGCTACAAAATGAACCAAAGGCTCGCTTTTGGGCATGGTGGTAAAAGGGGAAGAGGGGCCTGCTGGCTGCGCCAGTCATGTGGGCTGCTGGCTGCCGCTGCCGCCCCTCCTGCCTCAGCACGTGGCGGTACCGTGGCTCCCGGCCGCGCAACCACCGCTCAGCTACGGGCTGGAAGGGGACGGGGAGCTTGCTGCATCCCCAGGCGCCGGGGTGCAGGTGGGTCTCTGCGAGGCGCACGCATGTCCGCCGGCCAACGCAGGCAGATGCACGGGCCTCGGCAAGCGTTACACACCGCAGTGTCGGCTGCCAACCAAGGGGTGTTTCCTGGGTGCCATGGCAATGGCACAGCTGGTCCGAGTTGCTCCGAGTCTTTTGCTCTTCAGTACTTCTGAGGTAACAAATCTAAAAACTGTCAAGTATCCGCCCAACGTGCCACCTCTCCAAAGGAAAACGCTGGAGTGCTGGGAGCGCAACGCCCTGCAAAGCCTAGCTGGAGCCCACATCTGTGAGCCGAGTCGCTGGCTTAGCAGACTGCACTGGAACTGTGGCAGGGAGTTACGCTCACGGAAAGCTCGCCTCCTAGCAAAAACAATTCCTGGTAATAAAAAGAAGTTGGCCCTGCTGAGGTAAATACCATTAATTTACCACTAATTACCATAAAACACCATTAACCAGAGCCCTGTTTGAAGAGCGGAAAGAAAATCTACTCTTTTTTGTTAAGAACTAACTACTGAGGAGGGTGAAAAGCGAAAAGATTAAAAAGAGCAAGAGATATGGACAATGCTGTAATTTAACTAGTATTTCAAACAGAATATGGTATCAACAGGGCAGAACATAAAATGATACAAATAGCCAAATAGTAATCACTGTCACCTCTTTGTTCCCGTACCTTCCACCTTTCTCATGGCCACCGCTCAGGCAATACCCCTGCCTTTACTGTACAGCAGGATCGGTTTCAGACACAAGTGGGAAGGGCATCTCTAGCATGTGCAGATTTCTAGCAGTTTAACCGAGACACATTTGTTATCATTACGATTTTGCAAGTAACTCAGATGCTGTATTTCTACATCCAGCACCAGGTATTTGCTATTCAGGTTTTCAAAAGCAAAAGCAGCTGCTGAGACTTGTGAGACAAGTTGCAAAGGAGGACGCATGACTCAGGGAGGTTTCTGATACAATGTGTTGCAATGCAATGCAAATTCTCCCTTCGGTGCTGTAAATCACACTTGGCTTTGCGGTCTGTGGTATTTGCCAGCTGACAGGGACTCCGATTTTCCTCTCAGTCATCCGAGTTCACTGAGGATACTGTGAGTTGTGCCAGCACTGGCTTTTTATTTTTATTACCTTCCCATGCCTTCATTTGCAAAAGCCGGAATGGTAACAAAACAGCAATGAAGAAAGGATCAACAATACAGGGAAAAGGCTTCTATTGCTTAAAGAAATGAAACAGCACAGAGGTAAAAATAACACCGCGGCTCAGCAGGTTGCACTGACGCAATAAAACGGCAACTCTTCACTCCCTCGGCATCAATCGCAGGATCCAACAGCAGCATAATGAAGTGTCATTGCCATCATTAATGACATGACGGACTGTCCTCCATTAATTTACCTGACGGTCAGGTCTGCCCTCTGCTCACCTCCCTCCACCTTTCAAGCGTGTTCCTAATCCTCAGGCCTCAAGTAGCACGGTCTTATAAATCAAACTGTCAACAGTTCCTCTTCGAAATGAGCAAAATCATGTACTTAACTTGCTTTTTCCTGTGTCTGTCCTCTTTCTGCCTGGTAAATCAGAGATCGATCTATATTTGTTATCTCCCTAACAGAATGGGGAAAAGAGTGGGCATCAGCAGCTCCCCAAAGGTTGCAAAATTCACATTAGCGACGTTGCCTTTTAACCAATTAGCATAATTCAGAAAGCTGTACTCTCCCCTTCTCCTGTATGTGTTCCTTAGTACTTACATACTCCAAACTGATTAATAACAACTGGGCAAGAAAGGCGCGAGAAAGTTTCTCAGGGTACCTCTGAGTTTTCACAGTGCATAATATCACCTGATCCCCCCCCAGCATACCACAAAAAAAAAAAAAACCTCTAAGAGATATTGCTGAATCACATGACAGCACATAACCCAGGATTAATTTGGAATTAAATGTCAGGCACGTAACATGAATAAGCCACAACTGATTTCCAGGATGCACATTAGCCTATATTCCTTTGAAGAGATGCTCTGAAAATATCTTGGGAGGTACGTGCAAAATGCCTAAATGACTTAGCAAGTCAATGAGTCTTGTATTTTTAATTCAAAGGAGCTTTTGCAAATGTCACTATATATAGGGCTAATCTGAAAATACATTGGACAGATACAGAAATATGTACACACTTTACATCTATGATTCACAACGCACCCAGAGGAAGAGGCCAGGAAACTGGTATCCAGCCTATGCCACATTTCCATAGGAAATGGATGCCGGTTCCTTAAGATGTCGGCAGAAGTTCCTGCATTTGTTTCTAGTTTCAATGACCCATATGGACACTACGACAAAGCCCAAACCAGCTGCTGTGCCAAGATCTGCACCTGATACTGCTCTTTTTCTAATTGGTCCTGAGTGAATTCTGAGCCTCTTATAATACAGTGTGAGCTACTACATTTAACACACACATTGTTCAGTTGCCAGGCCCTGTTGAATCGCAAGATCCTGGGTCAGGACTTAAACCGAGAGGAAACGCATGGGAACGTAGCACTTCCTCTCTCCCCTCCCCTCCCGCCCCCTCTTTTCTTTCTTCTGAAATAACATATTAAGCTGTTTCTCCATCCATCCATGTAGGTAATATAGAGCCACACTCCGACCTTGAGTCCTCCACCGCGGGCAGAGGAGGTTCTCCCGGCAGCAGCTCGCCGGTGAGTGCACTGCGGTGCCGCGGCAGCGGAGCGGGCGCGCAGACGGCCAGCGGGGAAGGCCGCTCCAAGCTCCCGGCAGAGCTGTCAGCTGGAGAAGTCTGAGCGGTGCCCCCCTTCCAGGGCCTGCTAGCCCTGCAAGAGCCAGCATCTTCCCGGGAGGGCCTCCGACAGACAGCCCTAGACAACAGCACGAGACGGCTGGGCTCCACTCTACTCGGAGAGTCCTCAGGCACTTGTTTCGTACCTCCGTTTCTCCAACCAACAAAAAAGGAAAGTGCTTTGAAATCTAGTGATGAAAAATGCAAGAAGAGTCGGCAAGACTGCAAGGACAAAGGCCAGGATGGACTTCAGAACTGTGTACCCAGCAGAGAGACTCTGGAGCAACGCAAACTATTTTAGTCACAGCTCTCTGTGTCTTGGCACCAAGTTCTAAACTAGAGTCCTCCTTCCTTCCTTTCCAATCCCCCAGGGAACCCGTGCAAACTTTTTTGCAGTTGGCTTCAGGTTAAACAGGCCAATTTTTTCATATACTCCCCTTCAGTACTTTATTACGCAATAGAATTAAGAAAAACAAAACAACAAAAACACCACCAAAGCCTGCAGTAAAGAATACGGCTTTCGTATCCATTTCTTTCAAGAAGTTTGTTTTTATCCTTTGAATAAAGGGAAGAAAATCTGTATGATAAGCAAAGTTATTCTGATTGCATCTGACAGCTTTAAAGTGCACCCCTTTCTCCTCAAGAGACTTTGATCCTCTCGCTAACAGGACTTGTAGCTGCAGAAAATTACCTTGTCATCTGCAACACAGTGTTACAGGCTGGTATTGACAGTGCAAAGTGTCAGTAACTGATGCACAGACCAGCAGGGCTAAATAATTAATGAGAAGAACACAAACTGGCTCCCACTTTCCTCTCTCACCAAGTAGGTGCAGCCTGTGCAGACTGCTCTCTCGGATCCCGAGAAGGCAGTTTCCCTGCCTGAACCATCTCAACACTTAGGAAAAGACTTAGCAGACAAAAACAAAGGCCAGCAAGAAAGGGCACTGATCCAAAAAGGGTATATGGAAGTTCTTCAAAAATCTACCCGCTACTGTATTGACTGGAGGGGCACAGAAGAAGTTTCTGCACAAAGGCTAAATCAAAGAGAACTCCCCGAGTGAAAGGTCAGTGACTAACCCACAGAGCTGTACAACAGCATATCACTTACTCCACCTTGTAATCACACATGGAAGCACAGGGGAAAAAAAGACAGAAAATCTATCCTGGTAGAAATAACACCTTGTGCTACCGGGTATGAAAAGTGCATTTCTAAAAGCTATTTCGAGGACTGAGATGAAGTAAGGAAGGCACTGAAAAGCTGAACTGTCTTAAAGGTAAAGGATACAAGGCGAAGTAGATAGGGGCAAAGTATCATGTTTCTGTGTTCTGCTGCTTCCAGATTTACAGCAAGGCACTCCCTGTTTCACATCAAACTCCCTCTGATGCTCAGTGGAAAGACTATGGATCAGACTTCATCCACTGCAAAGCTCTGCCGCGGCAGAGGAACTGCTGGATGCATCTCTCCCACCTGCGGCAAAGCTAGCTGCTTCCCAGGGTGTCCCCCTGCTTCTTCCCTCCTTCCTTCTCATTCTGTCAGGAGCTCACCTGACTTTGAACACAGTTACAGGATAGAAACTGGAGGTAGGCAGAAGTGAAAAGGTGAGACGGTTAGCCACTCGTTTTCCTGGCTAACTACATGACATTCAGTACAACACCTAGCTTTACTAGTTAAACGGTAACTCGGTGCTGAGGCATACTTTGGTGTCAGTCCAAACACCGTATACCTCAGTCTGAAGGAAGTCCTTATTGCTAAGGCATGCATCTCAGTGAACACCTCTCCTGCCGATGTACTGTCCCACCCGCATTGAGGGAGCTGAGGCAAGAGAAAAAGGAAGAAGAGGTAGCATGTGAACATGTTCTTCCTAAGAGTCCCAAGTCTTTGGAACAGCCTTCCCCATGATTTCTACATCAGACTTCAGCTTTTGGATGATGATGATGATGTTGTTTCAGAAAACTTCAAATAGCCATGGAGAATCTGAATACCATAAAACCCATTCTCCAAAACCCAAAACACTGATCAGATTAAATTAATTTTGGCCAAAAGAGGAAATGTTTTCATTTCAAGGTATTATGAGAGGGTCTCTTAGGAATTACAGGTTGGCTGCCTCCGGTTTCCCTGTCCACTATAAGCAGATTTGAATAAGGAGCCCAGCTTGCCTACTTAGCTAAAGTTCATCTGAAATACCTTGCTCAAGAAATTGCACTGTAAATCTTACGAGAGCTGTCTTTTGATTTCATATTTGTATTACAGAGCACACAGTCTATGCTCACCTCTGTAGCTTCATATTGATGAACTCATAGCCCCACGCTGCTCTTTCTGCCTTTATCAAAAGTTTATTCTATTGTATCCTTAAAAAAACCCCATGCACTCTTAACACATTTCAGATCAAACAAAAATACCAAAGCCAAAGCAATTTGCATCTATCAACTGTAATCAAGATCACTGGCGACGATGCTGTGGCAAACTGGACTTCACCTGCCCTGTGAGTTCAAAGGTTACAGCAATAACTATTAGTGCATTTCCCACAGACAGGGCAAGCAAACGAGTGAATATTTAAACAGTGCCAAAATATCACAGCGCTCCTCCTCTGCCTCAGAATTGGATTTGTCAGGTCTTAAATTGTGTGCATTTTCAAGCAGTGCAGCTTACTGCCTGAAAAGCCATCACATAACCACCATTTCTGTAGCAAATTGCTTCATAAATGTTAAGTTAAAGGGTAACGTTACGTGTCCCATTGCAATTAGGCAGTGCCTCCTGATAGACAGAAATAATGTGTTCCACATATAGTTCGTTATTTACTGGGAAGGAAGATGGAAAGAATCATGTTTTCACAAGCAATTGGTTAAAAAGAAAATCCAGGGGCCAACTTCAGAGTGCTTGTACTCTTCTGCTGAAAAATAAGCCCCTGACTGATACCTCCGTGCTTCTGAATGAAAACCAAATGAGTAAGAGTATAACCGTATTTTAATTAATCAGGCGAGTACAGATATGTAGCATGTTTTCTCAGATAAAAAGGAAAAACAGAACGACAAGTAGTAGATAAATTTGTAACAGGAGCCACTAACATGTGGCACGTGATGGGTCACCTCGGAAGCGCTGCAATGTGATGGAGGGAGGGTCAGCTGTAAGGTTTACCTGTGATACATCATTCAGATGGCTTTGTGCTGCATGATTCTCCAGCAGAGAGTGGTTGCTGGTTAACAAGTAAGATGAAGCTGGAATAAAAACAGCCTGGAAGGTTGCTTCCTTATAATGACAGGCTTACCAGAAGTCATTTCTTTACAAAATAATAGAAAAGTAGAAAGCCACGTTAGAAAATGTTACCAGCCCTACATTTAGCAAATGGGTCATACTGTGGTAGGAAGGAAATACAGTAATGACAGGGAAAAACATCATCCTTCTAATGTGGAAAAAATTAAATAGCTAGAACACCCTCAAGTAGTCAAAAAGATATCAGTGAAAGAGCGAGCAGGTTGGCACTTCCAGTTCCACACCCAGCCAGCTGCAGTGCATGTTTGAAATTCAGCAAATTTGGGGGTGCGCGGTCAATGAAACGAGAACTCCGGCCAGTTTCATTCCACTCACTGGAAGACTGCAAAAAGATGTAAGTACTATGGAGAGACTGAAAACGGCAGAAAACGTTTTACTCCCTCCTACTCGCGCACACTCGCAGAGGTATTTCTGAGCGGCACTCTGACAGCTGTGGGCACCCCACGAGGCAGCACCAAATACCGCTGCCATGGTGGGCTTTCAGAGAGGAGCTCCGAGACGGGGGAGAGGGGGTGGCAGGAAGCTCGCGCCAGAGAGAAGAGCACTGAAAGAGGAAGGGACGATAACAGGCGAGGGCCAGCTGTGAACAGAAAGATGAGGAGGAATTCATTATACCATTATACTGGCATATAACTGAAGACTGTTTCAAGGAAAATCTAGGTGGTAATAGGTAAGTTCCCAATCCATATTAGAAGCGATGTTTCTTCTTTCAGAGAGCTCAGGAAGAACAGAGAAGAAGGATTTACACTGGAAAGATTCCTCACCAGTCTGCATTAGTCTTTCTTTTAAACATACATGCCTTTGAACTTTCCTTAGTTCCCTGCTCTGTTGTCCTGGCAAGGTACCAAAGCATTTTACTCCAGAATAACAATGTTTTCAGCAGAACAGGTTCAAAGTTTCAGGACTGCCTGCCTAAATTACCCCTGTCTCCACAAAAAAAATGTTCCCTAACAACCCCTTACGGTGAAAATAAGCCTTCAGTACTGGCCCTGCTTTTAACTGCAGGGACTAAGAAGTAACAGATGGCAGAGGGAACAAGAAAAGCATCTACTGACCCAGCAGGGCCGTGTCTGTGGCTCAGGTGATCTGCCTGCGTAGCACGAGCCGTGTGCATTGAGGTCACACGCCGGGCTCACTTTTGAGCATGCTGTTACTGGGGTTACAGAAGAGACACCCAAGTACAGTTTTCCCATTGGAGAAGATTTCTGGCTGTACTGAAGTGTGCTTTCTCTGTCTCTAAGATAACTACTATGATGGGATTTGGTCACAGGTTTGCTTAGCTGGCTCACTGCAAAGGCTTTTATGCTCTGCTTGTTTGGCTTAAAAAATAGCAGGTAGTGTCAGAAGTACTCGCAAGGCTAGACGGACTCTACTGACAGCAGGACTGTGTTGCTCCACACACCTGAAAAGATCTGACCACGCTGGTCTTAAACACCGGGACATCATGGAGTCTGGCCCTCTTAGCAATTTTTCTTACAACATATACGTTTTATTCCAGCCGCTGTTCTGTGTTCAGATAGAAAACTAAGCAACCCAGAAACAGCTGAAGTAGTAGGATAAATGATGTGCAACAAAAAAAGAAGTGGACTGACTTCAACTCTTCTGCCTGTCCTCATTCACAAATGGTCCCTGCAGACATTAAGGTAACATTTTCAAAAGATCTGAAGTGATTCAAAAAATCTCAGCCTAACTCATTTCCAAGGGGACTCGGGCTTCTAACCTATCCGTAGGTTTTTTTTTCTGAAAAGGTAATCACTTCTGATTTTGCCATTTCAACCATTAACAGGAATTATTTACTAGGGAGTTTCAAGACACATTTTTGGGCAGTTACTTGAAGACTTAAGGGACTGAATCTACACCAGCTGAAGTGCGTAGCAAATATCCTGCTGACTCCCATGACGTAGGATCATACCCTCACTTACTATTCACCACGAGAAGGGATGGTATCTAAGCCAGGCAGGCTGACATAAAAGTTTTTTAGTGAGGTAACTCTGATTAGATCTGACTGAGATCCAACTTAATTTCTCAACTAGACAGTGATCTTTATTTACCTGGATACTGTACCACTAGTGTGGGTTGGAATAAGTCTGCACTGGGCTTTTCTAAGTCATCCAGTGGAGGAATAACTGTAAAGGGAGGTCTTGGTGAGATGAACGATAGCAATGAGGAGCAGCTCCACCAACTGGTCCTGCACTGAGCATGGGGATTTCACCGCCATGCATCCTTGAACCGCACTTACTTGCAATCTCTCTGCTCAGATTGTGAAGGGGTGGAGTTTGTTCAGATTTGACCAATGCTCTGACCAGCCAACTCATTTTGGGGGTAAGCCAGAATAACTGACCACCGCATGGATGCATCCTGGGAAGGCTGGATGCTACGCTCAGCTCCCGTGGCTGTCCAGAACTGAATCACAGACACAAAGCTGGCCACCTAGCCGATATATTAGTGTCCCACCTGAAAAATGAGAAGAACAAGCTTTTCTTTCTCTCCACATGTTCTTTGGGGATAGCAAATCCCCTCAACCGAGGAGTATGTTTGACCAGTACCGACAGACAGTGGAACTCTGGCATTCGACATGTTACTCAGAATATCAAGCACTGCTGCAGAAAAAAAGAGCACAGGATGGCAGGTCAAAGCAACCAAAGAAAGGTGCTTTTCTACACTATCTGTCCAGTTCAGCTTGATATACTATTACAAAAAATGTAAACCTTCTTGTAGTATTAAAAGGAATCATGTTTATTTTCAGGGGGAAGAGAGAGAGGACAGGAGAAGAGGAACTAGAATGTGAGACTATTAAAATCTGACCAATTTCGGGACCACTTGTTTTCTTCTCATCACCTTTATACATCAAATTGTTTCCCAGTGATATAAATTTGCATTTAGTTCATGAAACAGAAGTAACCAAAACACAACTTATTTTTCCGATTACTTGAAATGAAAGACATTAAGTGGTGTAAAGTGGGCTCGGGTCTTATCATAAGAAACAAGCCCAAAATCTCCCTACCTTGGTGGCTCAGCTAGTAAAAAATAAACATACTGCTAATTATGTAAAAGAGTAGGAGCCTTCCACTTCATTTCCACAGGCTGAAAAGAGCCAAGTCCTCCAACAGCATTGGCTTAGGTGGTAACCTACGCTGATGCTTGAGACCACCAGGACGATGGAGAACAACTGGTGCAACCCAATGGATTCAATCACCGCCTCTCCTATCCTTACCAGAACTGAAATGAAACCCTGAATCTTTCGAGGCTCCCTCATAGCTGATAAAAAGCAGGGGGCAGTCTGTGACAGAGAACTTCAACAAGTAGCTCCCAGCCAGATTGCTTGCTACCTGTCCAGCTACAGGAGAAGCAGATGTCTCTTGTGGAAACAGCTGTACGTCTGCCCCAGAGCCCACTGCTAGTCAGATCCCTTTGACCAACAGGTCAGCAGTTTTATCCACCAGGTGCCCAGCAGGAGACAAAAGGCCAGAAATCAAATCAGCTGGTGAAACCTGGGGAAAATGCCAGTGTGCAGGAGTTGGTGGCACATGGGATTAATGACTGTACTAGCTGAAGGTTCCTATTAGAGTATACAGAGGAAGCTAACAATGGTAAATTACCTTGATTTTTCTAATCAGCGAAAGCCAGCTCCTCCTAGCCAGAATCAGAGGCCTGTGCACACTGCGTGTCACTCACTGGGTGAAGGCAGAGGTGCTAAAGACACCTCGCTACACCCACAGGCTTGTCTCCATGACTAGATGGGGACTTTCAGCTCAGCCTGTGGAACCTCTCTAACCTCCGCTCACAGCCCAGGCAGTACACAACTGATACAGTTGCTGGAGGACGCCTGAGAAAATCGCTTTGAGTTGCATTAAGCTTTTGTGGATGGCGGCATCGTTCTCATTCCCAGACCTACCATTCCAGCCTTGCCAGCCCGAACCTGTATGTGTCAAAAGCAGAGGTGGCCTAGGGCCTAGTACAGTGCCACAGACTGCAGCTCACGAGAGGAGACAGCTCTGTGGCGCCATGTCTAGCATTTAATCTCTTTGTTCTACTTTATGCTGACGGAGTCACTGGGCTTCTTTCGATTAGAAAAAAAATCAGGAATCTTAATTAAGAAACAGCAATAGCTCACCCAAACCACTGGAGTCAAAGAATTGCAGAAGGAAACTTTACCACCCCCTTTACATCCCTAAACGTGGTGTAACGAAGGGCATTTCATTGCAGTTCGTTTAGAGTCGAGATGCAGGAATATCTGTAACTGCTCAAAGAGGGCAACAGAAGAGCATTTTATTAGTAAACCAAGGCTGCATTGGCGCATATAGGCTATTCACTAATGCTCACAAAGGACTTTCTTTAGCCATTCCCCCCCCACAGGACAAAGAGGTGGCAGTCAGGTGAAGTATTCCTCGACATAAAAAGTCAGAATGCAAAATGTGAACCACTTTGAGGGAGGCTGCAAACAGTTCACTTGAAGGAGAGGGTGGAAACCGACCTGTTGTAGCTTTATGTACTGCACCCAGACCCCAGCACGGAAATTTCTCCTGAAGAACGTCAGTGGAAGCTCTCCAGTCTCATTTATGCAAACGAATGATGGCAGCCAAACATCCAGACTGCTCTGGTCTGTACCAGCATCAATATATTTTTCTCTTATGCTGTCCAAATCTCCCTGTTCATGCAGTAAATCATGTAAATACATTGCTGAGACAGAAAGCCCCAGCTAGAAATTCCTTGGTACTGCTGCTATTGTTCGCGTTTTCAAAACCACATGAAACTGGGAAACGGATCCCCTGTAGGTTTTTCCTGCTGCTCTGAGCATCTCTGTAAAATCTAAAACAGCAGTCGACAGCAGGGAAAAAGCTGAGCTTAACCACCAGCTCAGACTCCGTATTACCAGGGCAAAGTCCTCAGCTGGTACCCACAGATCAAACTTCCTTGCAGTTACCAGGGCTGACCTTGCTTGTGCTGGCTGGGAACTGGCATTCAGGCAGTGATGATAATGGGTGGGAGAAGGCAAACACTCCTGCAAACTCCTGCAAACACATCTCCTCCTGCCTGCTGCGATGGGTAGCAGGGATGCAGTTTGCAGAAATGCTTGTCAGCGCTTGATTCAGAGGAAATTTAATGAACAAAAGGTCAAGTCGCTCTAGCATGCCATCATAATCAGACACCTGCAAAGGCAGGGAAAATAATGATGGAGACGTACAATTTGGTCGCGCATAAAGGATTGATTCCTATTTTCTTTCTGCACCACATTCTAATCAGGCTAAACACTACTTCTGTCTGCTTCTGCTAGCCCATTTTTAAGGAAGTGTTTATCTCTTCAGGGTTATTTCTTTTTCTTTTCTTTTTCTATTCTTTTTCAGAGTTTTTATACTTCAAGAGAGGGATTGAGCAATGTGTGATAAAAAGCGTTGAAGCGTTACCTGAACAAAGGTGAAGTCAAAGAAAGAAAGAAAAAGAGGAGGCACTTGCCAAAATAATTTGTGCAGGTTGTGCAGATGAATCCAGTGATGCTTTGCAAGGTCATAAGCAGAACTGAGTGTAGTTTTTTGTTTTGTTTTGTTTTTTAAGGACACTCCCCCCACCTTCAAAAGCAAAAGCAAGTCTGTTAAGCCCATCTTTGCCCTCATTAAAGGCAGTGTAAAGACTGCCTCCACCTTCACTGGAAACAGATTTAAGACAAACGCTGAACACCACTGGGAGCTTCACATGTTTTCAGGGGAAAGTGAGAGTTCTGTCGGGACAGGCAACGGGAAAAGCCCTATTGTAACAGTAAGCACATGAGGAACAGAAAGCCGGGCACACAGAAAGCCGTGTCAGGCCAGGTAGAAGTCATTCATTTAGCCACGTTTCTCGGTGGTTTAAATAACACAGTGCAATTGCTGAATTTACACCACGCCACTTCAATATGGGATCTCTCCTCCTATAAGTGGAGCATAGCCAGCCACTCTAGATGGATGCTGCAAAAAAGCCAATACTCCCGTGTCACATCTGTGTCCAGGCTCATATATTTTCCCTCAAGTAAGGTTTTCCATGTACTGCAGAGAGTAGTTTCTCAACTGCAATCAAAGCTTGACACCTCCTGCCTTCCCCAGGTTCACCAGAAAGTTATGAATGTTTTTCCAGCCACAGGCCATCTAGACACCCGAGTTTGCCAAAGTCAGTAGAAATGACTGGTACTCCTGACACAGCGACTTAACCAGAACGTGCTCCATTTGCTTTGTACGATGGGGCTTGTTCTTTCACACAAGCCCAACCGAAGTGCACTTGGACACAGACAATCAGCTCTCCACTCCCCAGAGAGTGCTGCGATACTCCCTGCCAGAGAAGGAATTCTACGGCTTAGAGAAGGCAGCGTAAAAATGTCAGTGCAAAAATTCCTGCTGATAACTAGGACACATATGTGGCGCCTGGACAAGGGAAGCAGAGAAAGAAAGATTAATTGCCAGACAGAAGATAACTGTTTAACTGCCTTTTTGCTATTGTCACTGTGGCCAAATCTTGTGAAATTTATAAGTCAGACACCAAAAAAGCCAGATGTGCCATTCACTTAATGACTGATGGCACAATTTAGAGCCCTCTCAGGACTGCTCTACACATAGACCGTAATCCTTTGGGGTTATTCTACTGGCCTTGCCATTTCCTTCCTGTTGATTAAGGCAGGCAGATGCAGAATCTCCAGACACATTTGTAGCTGCGTTGTTTGTCCCGGCAGTTTACTCGAGTTATTAGAATACTTAGGAAGTAAGAGCCAGGAGAACAGGGAACGTGGCCTGTGAAAGGGGGCCCCTTGCAGAATTTGTCCTGTAACCCACAACACCACCTCTTGACCTTCATCAAACTTTCCCCTCTCAAAGCTCAAACAGAAAAGGAGTTCCTTTTAAGCACTTGGGAATAAACAAAAACCACGTCTACATACTGAGAGACTCGCAGAAAACTAATCCCTAGTATTTTTCTTCAGGTTTAAGTTTTGTTGTGGAGAGCATCCTACAGATAGCGCGAAGCAGTAATTCATTACTTAGATCTCATCTCCACCCTTTTTCAAAGCACAGGCACTACTACTTACAAGGCAAAAGCTCTGTGTCAATGTAAATGAAAAATTCGCCTCCTACATTTGTGCAGATGTTGCTAGCAGAACTCCATGAAACATTCAGTGAGGAATGAAGAACATTAATAAAGATCTACTCTGGAGTTTGTCAAGTATCTGCATATTCTGTGGGCTAGATTGTTCCAGGCTCCTGTACAAAAAGAAACCCCCTCCAAAATAACCCCCCCCCACCACTTGCAGGCCTCTTCTGAAGGTCTCGCGAAACCTGCTCGGCAGCCAGGTTGCTGGAAGCAGTTGTGAGCTAAGTCAGGCTGGGAGGTAGCCGTGTCCTCTGCATCAGCCCTCAAGCACAAAGGGGCAGGCTTCCGAGCCTGCCTGCATACCCTGGCAAACGGCAGAACTGCCACAGCGTGCTTCGCGGCGTTTCTGTTTTTCCAGTCATCGCAGTGCTGGCTGCTATTGGATGTGGCCTTTTCTGCCCCAGCCAGAATACCCCAAAGACTTTGTGGGAGTATTTTACAGCACTTACTGAATGCCAAATTGCAGGCTGTGCTTAATTACACTTGGTTGGAGCAGAATGGTTGGGTTTAAAACGCAGGGGGCTGTTCTTGGTCCCACAAGCAGCTGCACCTACCCCTATTCCGTGAACAAGCCGAAATCATTTTGTCTCATCTTCTCACAGAAGGGAGGTGCGCTTTCAGCAAAGCTCTGCCCCAGACAGAGAAAAGATGTCATCAGCCAGTTTTCACCTGATGTAAATGTAAGTCTTCCAGGAGGCGCTGGGGGGGACCACATTGGAATTTGTATGGTACTACCACAAAACAATCAGTCTCAAACTCGATTTGGTCTTAAACTGCAGGATCTGTTTATAGAAAACTTCTTTTGAAATACGATAGACGTTTCACACAAATAAAGGCAGGAGGCTGAGCTCCTTATTGCCTCTGCTGTATTGCAGTATTACTAATCTTTTTAATAAGAGCCCCACTTTGCCACTGCCAGCCTCTTTACCTTCAGATGCATAAATACCAACTTGAACAAAGAAAATATCCCTCAAGGAAGTGTATTAGGAGTGACGCAGCAGACAATAATGGCTCCTCTGGAGCTGTTATGATCTGCCATGCAAATACATAATTAAGGACTTCTTAAAATGCAGATTATGTAAATACATATTAAGGGTCTTCTTAAATGCAGATTATTGACCCACTGGAACTGAATGGCTCCTCTG
The DNA here is from genome assembly GCF_036370855.1 of Dromaius novaehollandiae. Lineage (NCBI taxonomy): Eukaryota > Metazoa > Chordata > Aves > Casuariiformes > Dromaiidae > Dromaius > Dromaius novaehollandiae. The sequence goes on along the minus strand of NC_088101.1, from coordinate 10,208,441 downwards.
GAGCTGCTCAAAAATACATATTTGCATTTCGAAGGGTGGCGTATCAACCCAAAAAATTAGTAGCTCCTCCACCAGTGACTTTTAAAACTACCTATAAAGTTATCTATGTGGGGATGAGATACTTTTAAACTGTTTTCTGGACAATTACTATTTACCAAAAGGAAAGCCTCTGCAGCAGAGAAAGCCCTTCTCTAATCACAAAACAATTGCTCAGTGCTGCTATGCTGTGGATGCTCTTTAAGTCAGAGCACTCTGGACGTGCGTGCTTGCGCGCACTCACACACAAACCGTTTCTCCCAAGTTTAACTAAAGGCAGCAGCGTGGCAGTCTCAGACAAGCATCTGGTGCTTTAAAAGACAGTTAGCAGATATGTCATATGACGCTAACACAGAAAAAATGAAATAAAATAAAACAAACAATAGTCTCCAAAACAAAACAGCCTCCTTGCAACAGCCTGCATCTCTTCAGCTCTTACCAAGCTCTGTGCATGTTTCTGTATTATGGGTATTCCTGCTGTTTTACAGAACTGCATCCTCCGAACCTATGGAGCTGGTACCTTTACATGGTTAAGACATTCTTCTACGAGTCTGCAGTTTATACATGTGCTGCACGTATATCTCTGTGTGTGTTCATCTGTATTAATACGTCAAAGCTGTATCTAGCTAGGGCACGAGAAAGCTCAGTGACAGTAAAATTAAAACATTGGCCTCAAAGCCTTTCAAAATGCTCTTGTTCCTCAGCTGAGTAATACCAGATATTTAGGATCATGCAGACCAGATTCCTAACAGAGGAGAAATCAGTAGCATAAAATTATGTAGACGCACTGACCAGCCCTGAAACAGAGATGACATGCAATGCTATGTAAGGCAAATTCTTCTTCAGGGAGCTCCAAGCAAAGCTAACTCCTGACTCGCAAAGAGCAACCTCGCCTCTCTGCTCAGCTCTGTCCAAGGGATAACTCACAATTTCATCCGACAAGAAAATTTAAATGGCAAACAAACCTAACAACACATTATTCTCCCTGAGACTCGGCATTTGTTCACAACCAATGAGTTGGGAAGAATATGCTAAGTTATTGGGTGGACCTATGAAGCAAGAAGACGCTGGGAAGAGGCTGAGTTTTTTTGCTCCTGTGAAGAACACAGGCCTATCAAAGTAATAGAAATACATTGTGTTAAACCAACTGAGGGTTTGGCTTACTGAATACATCACTGGATTCTTAGAAACGCATTATGTGATATTCCAGATGGATTAGATAACTACACCAAAGCATCCACTCACATAAGAAATTACTCTTCTGTGACTCTTAAAGAGAAAGAGCTAATTCTTTCAAAAGGAAACATTAAAAAAACCCACAAGCTAGCAAATTATTCTAAAATCGAGACTCTATATGGAGCCATTTCAGAACCTGATAGATACACGGAATTTCCATGGAAACTTAACTGAACCTCTCAAAATGTAATACACACTTGTTAAACCAGAAGAACTTAGAATCTGCCAAGGTAGATTTTGCTCACCAGAAGGGAGATTTGAGCACTGAAAAAATTGACTTGTTTTTTACTTCTCTCTATAGACCAGACAATACATTAAATCATGCTGTTGGTTAATCCTTAAATAGAGAAGCAGCCCACTATATCTCATGGAGATTATTCATTTGAGTAAATGTTCACCAATAATATGAATAAGAAAGTACGAGCTGGATTTAAACTGGTACCAATGTCAAAAAAAGAAAGTGCTAACAACATTCTTTCCAAAAACTAAACACCCAGTGATTTCTTCTAAAATAACCAGGCTTTAAATAAGCTTCAAGAGAATTCTTAGGTATCTAAGGAGAGCTGAGGGATGACGACAACAACAACTGATTTTTTAAGACAAGAAAGGCCAAAATTTTAGGTGAAGAGAGATATCAGATCAGATTCTTACTGATGCTCTAAAACTGAATAGCTCACAGAACAGTGAGGTTGGAGGGGACTTCTGGAGATCCTCCAGCTGGGTCCAAGCTTCTCGCTCAAGGAGGGTCAGCTAGAGCAGGTTGCCGGGGACTGTGACCAGTCGGCTTTTGAATATCCCCAAAGATGGAGACGCCAAAACCTCTGAGCAACCTGTCCCAGTGCTCAGTCACCCTCACAGTGAAGTGTCTTATGTTCAGATGGATTTTTCTGTGTTTCGGTTTGTGCCTGTTGCCTCATCCTGTCACAGCACCACTGGCAAGAGTCTGGCCCCATCCTCTTTATATCCTCCAATCAGATATTCATACACACAGGTAAGATCCCCCGAGGCAAACAGGCCCAGCTCTCTCAGCCTCTCCTCGTAGGAGAGATGCTCCCATGCTTAATCATCTTTGAGGCCCTTTGCTGGACTCGCTCCAGTAGGTCCATGTCTTTCTTGTCCCGGGAGTTGTACGGCTCTTCTGACTCAAATAGGTAGGAGTGCTTAAGACACGTGGTGAAATATGCCACGGGAATGGGGAGAGGCATCTGGACTAAAATGGTAAGAAACAGGAAATCTACTTGTTTCTGCTCAAAATTTCAAGGTGCTTCACTTGCAAGATATTTCAGTGTTTATAGTTTTAGACCAATGTCATCTTACTAATCTAATGATAACACAAATCTCTCAGGTGGCTTTCGTATTCACGCCCACTTCACGTATCTCTCATCTCTCGTCTATTCCCGAGAAATTATCTGATCTTACAGACTACAAAGAACTGACAACACTGAGTGTAAAAAAGTCAACAGTACCCATATAATTATATTTAGCTCACTAGGAATTCATAGATCTTCTCTTGGCCACATTATTTGCTGATAACATCACCAGATTTCAAATCTGAAGAGCTGAGAGGATCATATTAGCTTCTACACCTCTTTTAAATAATCTTTTAGATGACTTTGGAAGGAAAAAAACTGCTTCTTCATGTTTCTCTGTTTGCTAAATAAAGCAGGGGAAACATCTCTAGAAAGTTCCAACTCTTATGAGATATTTCAGTGTATTTTGCAGCAAGGCAGATACAGTTTAAATCAGTTCTTTACTAAACTAATTGGACACCATGAGACAGAACTATCAGAGTCACCTGCCATTCGGGTTGTTTAAATTACCTCTGTGAACAAGTTCCTGTACCACAATACACTGCACATTTCACAGTTTGCTTTACCTTCTGTGTTGCAGCACCTGTTCCAAACATAATGTCACAGTATGAAAGTCAGAAACACTCCTGGATATCCCTGCTCATATCAGAACTTGATTTACAGCCTCGTGAAGTCAGTGCCACGCTGTCCCTTTGATCAGTGTCATCTGATACAGGGTTCATTGTCAACCTCTGTCAGGGGATACCACAGAGAACCCTGGAAGGAAGTAGCCATATTGGGGACCAGCCTGAATCCGTGCCAAATTGGGCTAAACAAAAGATCCTTAAAGTCAGGGGAAGATGAACATATGTCACAGATGACACAACGGTAACTGAACCTGCTGTGGGGTGGCAGGTGAACTAGAAGACCTCTTGTAACCTCTGATTCTAGAGTCCTTGCTCAGCAAGCAGTGGAGCCCACTGTCTTTCACAAAAGCCTTTTAGGGATAAGAAAGGTTGTTAAGGAGAGAAATATCAGGAATTGCCATAGTATAATTCTGCTCTGGAAAAGAAGCTGGGAATAGAAGAAGGCGGATGCAGAGAGTTAAAAAAAAGGGGGGGGATTTAAGATGATACTTGGCAGGTTCAGATAAATTTCATCTGGTAGCTAAACATTCTTCCCCCAAAAGTTCGTTCGTATAGCGAATGAACATGGGAATGAGCTGCCCTTATGACAATGAGACAAGATACTTGGGTCTGACGACTCAAAAATCTGACCTCAGTTCTTCAGAAAATGTGGTCTGTGGAAATTATTCAAATCTCCTCAGATTTGCCCATTGCTATTTCAGATGTTATTAGCATACAGAATCACAGAATAGTTGGTCAGAAATATTCTGACAGAATAGTTTTCTGTCACAAAGCGACAACTTGTCAAAATCAAAACGTTTAGCATGTTTTGACAATATATCACTTTCCAAAATGACAAAGGAATTTCTGATAAAGTGAATTCACTTTATTGCAACTTTCATTTTGATCTTGCATGTTGAAATGAGTTTTTCATTTCAACATTTTATATTTACATATTAAAACACAGTCAATGAGAACAAAGTATTTTGATTGGCTTGGATTTTTTTCTTTTCCCAGGAAAGAGAACAATAGAGGCTGTAGCTATTGTTTTGCTAGGCTTCATTTCAGAATTAAAAGGTGACCATTTCATTTGTGATGTTTCGAATTCCAATTTCTGTCTGATTCCAGGTATTAATCACAAGGTGAATGACTCTGGAAGCCCCCATACCGCTGGAAATAACATTTTTAAAAAGCGGGGCAGGTGCCTTTTTCATATTATCTCTCTTTTCCTCCTACCAACTTTAATTGATGCCAAAACCTCCCTCTTCAACCTACCTAATCCTGCCTTACCTATCTGTGTTTCTAGTACAAGTATCACTGTTGTACATGGAAACCAGATCTGGATCCCAAAACATGAGGAAACATTGGCTCATTCATTGGAATCTGCACAGCTTTTGTTTCACACAACTGCCTTCTTGGGGGCAAAATGGGCCACTTCAGGGGTCTCTCCACTGTCACTGCTGTCTGTGTTGACCCCACAGCACATGGCCTGATGCCCTACACACGTTAGCTCCTTAACAGACGTGGTATGTAATATACAACAGGTGCTGGGCCCAAAGAGCACTCAGCACATGAACCAAGGCGGGAGAAAAGCGCCTCTCCTATCACGTCCTGAGCTCAGGAGGACTCAAGGGGCCTGACCCTGACAGTCAGTGTTTAGTGACACTTGGCGCTTGAGCCTCGTGCCGGGCTAACGCAGGGGGCTTGCTTCAGAGGACTGGGGTATAGTCAGAATCACAGGAGAGGCAGGAACAGCATGAGTTAAACAGAAGTCACTACTGCACTTGAAGCGCTTTAGGGAGAATAAAAGCCATCCTAAAAGAAAAGCTGGCTTCCTGACAAACACGTTCCAGCAAATATGATTATCTTTAAGGTCTGCTGCTTTAACAGTAGTAACTAATAATAACAGACCGCCCTGCATGCAATACTGGGTGTCTGAAGATTGAATATTCACAGTAAAACCTCTTATTTACTTACTCTCTCTAATTACCAGTTTAATATATAATTTGTCAAGTGTTGCCATGTGTCTGGTGTTGCATGAATTGGAGGAGGGACTGTTCCTTACAGTCTACCGGTGGCATTGTCCTATGTCCAGATGCACCCCTTGCGCAGTATAAAGGGGGGAGAAGACTGATTTCCTACTGCCTATCTTCACCTCCCTGTTCGCAATTGAGCGCAGAGGATCCATGGCTGCCTGCTTGCTATTCTCCCCAGCGCCGACGCTGCTGAGCTGGGAAATTGATTCCTGGGCTCGGGTCCCACTCAGACTGGTCCATCAGAGCAGAGCCAGCCCAGAGCCACAGAGCCATCAGCTGTGGCTGACAAAGGCCAGGAGCAGAGCGGCAGGCAGGCAGGGCGCTCTGGCACACTTAGTTCATGGACAGAGCTAAGAAAAACAATTTTACTCCAACCCATGACAACGAAGGATTGTGCAATTTAAAATGTGGCAGAGCAAAAAAGAAAAAACAGAGAGAAAAAATTCTCCTATAATTTGTTTCCTGTTTATCGTCCACTTTTACAGCTGCAGCTTCTTTTCAAAAACGGGACTTTACAAAAACAAACCAAAAGACCCCCCAGCTATTTTGGTCAAAATTACCTTGAACTTAAGGAAAGTCAAGAACTTCTTTAAGGAAACAAAGCAAGTCCAGGCTTTCCAGACTTCTCAGCCTTTAGTAGACAGTGGCTGCTTCAGATCTGGAGGACAAAATGCTTTATTATTCCATATTGTTGCTGCTGCTTCTAATGATCTAGACTGATTTGCACTATCTATAATGATTAATACGTATTTTCATTTAGCTCACATACTCCAACAAAACATGACACATACAGCCAGGGCATGGAGGGAAGCAATGGCATCATCCTGAAGTTATTGGTGCAAAAAGTTTGCACATACTTGCGGGTGCAAGTCTCTCTTTATTTGCCAAGATTGTGTGGTGGGATCTTGGAGAGTGGAGAAGACCCCAAATTTAGTGAAGTCAGTGACAGGACACTGGCTTTGGATATTCGCTGCTTAGCTACAGAATGCAATCTGAACTGTAGCTCTTTTGTCTATAGAAAACCAACCAACCAAACAAAAGATTATTTGGACCCACTCCTCTGCTTGTGTTGTGAAAGGACATTTCTTTTACGTGCCCTTTTTAATGACAATGTTGGACATTGGTCTTAATTACCACTCCTGATTGCCGGTGTCCAGAGTCAACGATTCCTTCTTTCTTTTCAAAGGGAGATGGTGATATTAGTGTAGGTTTTCCTTCTGTTTTTAATTCTTTGTCCATGACAGATTTCACAGCAGGAAACAGTTCTGTGGCATATGGCCACTAAATTACAGAAACTTCAGAAACTTCTGTCCATGAGTTAATTTTATAACTAAAGAAACAGAAAATTGTTTAAAAAAGAAACTGAACTACAGAGCACAAAATCCTTTCCCTCTTTACCTATCCTTAAACATGCTATCTCCATCCTGGTCTGTCGAAACACAACTCCACCATGGCTGTTTGACTACTGTTTTTCAGATCAGGAGAATTCAGAGAGTTACAACTTTAGAGGAGGGATCAAAAAGCACCTACCAGCAACAATGCAGGACATCAGCCATTAACAGATAGGTAAGGTATTGCAACATAATAAGGTATACTAAAATGATTTCTTAACATCTTCAATAACTGCTCCATTGAACAGTTTTTTCCAGAGCATGTGTGGGGAAAGACTAGCCTTGACTTGGCCCTAAGGAGTTATAAGGTACGAGATAAAACATGGTCACAAAGGCAATGGCTGAAAGGACAGCGTGCAAAAAACAACGGTCAACTTTTTACAGACAAAAGGTGGAATGCCTTCAAAGTTTTGTAGCAGGATGCCTGCAGCAGGTGACAAAATAATCTGGAAAAGAGGAGTGATGGATGGTGTAAAATTCTGTAGACTCATCAAGACTAGAAAGAAACGGAAAAAAAGAAAAAAAAACCTCAGAGAAGCAAACTCAAAGAATTTACTATCCAAAACCAACAAGAACCAAGAAAGAATCACATGGGAAACCAGATAAACTGAAATGACTATATTTTGCAAACCTTTAACTCTTCCTTCACGCTATAACCTGGAAGGACTCCCTCAGCATCTAATATCAAACTTATCCCTTCTGGAGTAGATGAAATAACTGTGTAATCATGCGGTACAAGTAAACTGCATCTTACGGCTGCAGTCAAAGCATTATGGAAAGATTAGCTCTAGATTTCTTAACTTCAGGAGTCAGGAATTAGCCACTCCTAATGATTAAAAATGAAGGACTTCATGCATGACTCCCTGTGAGAACGCACGATTATGGATGCAAAGCATCCACCATGCAGAGTATCGGTGAAAGCAGGAAAGAGTCTTTGTCAACACTCAAATCCATGCTGACCAACACACAAGCAGTGGTGCTGATGCTGGGAAAATGGAGCAGTGAAAACGGACTAGAGCGCGTACCCTGTAACCACTGCAGCTGTGAGCAGGGAAAGAAGTAACACCCAGCGGACGCGAGGCATACAGCCAAGTGAAAAACACACCCACAGCTTTGAGGAGGTACATGTGGAGGTGAAGTTATTGTCTGGATTTTGAAGTCGGGAGGGAAGACAGCATTCCCAGTCTCTTTTCCACACTGCGCTCATGAAAACAAGCAGCTGCCACCAAAGGCAGTGGCGAGGCAATCATTTGAGGGGATGTGACCCACAGGACAGCCCCAGAAGAAGGCATCCCCCCATTGCTAACCATTTCATTTGAACAGCTACACCGGCCACGAGGAGCCAGTGGAAAAGCGAGAATTAACCACACACACTGGGCTACTGCTGCTGCTGCTGAGCGAGGCACCAAAGTACTGCAGGCCCGTGGCTTGCGCCGTGTTCCCCTAAGGGCCTGCGTGACCAGTCCGATTTAGCTATTCGAGCAGTACGGTAGGCTGGACAGGGCAAGCCCCAGCTTTCTTTTGTGTGGCTGGAGCTGTGCATTGACCGCTCAGCGTATTGGTGTTCTGCACGTCTGCAGTGCTGCATCTTGGCAGGCAGTGGTCATGGGGCTGCCTGCAGCTGCTCCAGTCTGCCTGCCCCTGCAGGGATCTCGGAGGACGGAGCATAATCTGGAGGTCCTTAAAGCAAGAAATCACAAAGCAGGACACACCTTCCTTTCCATCGCAGTTTAGGAAACAATGAAGGTAACGTTTGCTGCAAGCAAAAACAAAAGAGCAATTTTGCACTGATTTTAGCATTTATCAAAGAAAAACTGCCGAACTCTCAGCCTGCCTTTTAATAATGCTATCCCTATAATTTTGGTGAGTTATTATACTGTAAACCAAGAAGATTAATGCTGCCGTACAAACAGTCTGATTGGATCTGGCACAATCAAGGTTTCTTAGTGAGAAAATGTACAGTTTCCTAATGTGGCTGACAGAAAGCCACACTCAGACCTTTTCAAAGGCTTTCAGGAGTTATTACCACAGATTAACTATGGCGTAAGCAAAAAGGTTTAAAGTCTTGTTTATAGTTAGCCCATGGCTCTAAATTAGCAACTTATCCCTTAAATGATCAGTTGAGTCATAGGTGTTAATGAGTGAAGTTTAGCCAGAAGGGATGAGGAAGGAGGAGGAAAGATCTCAAGCCACTGCTTTGCAAAAAGGCAATATGAAAATCTCAATAATTTCTAGAGTCAAATTGTATTTTAATCAATGCCTCCCAAATAAGATGAAGAAGTCACACTGTGACTTTCCCAGCTGTAAAAAATGGAAGTCTGGTTTCGCATTTGCATGATTTTGAAGGTCAAATGCCTGCTATCCAAGTCTTACTGATCCATATGGACTAGAAATGCCACAATATGCAATCATCATGAAGGCAGATTGTCTCCTGTAAATCTGTCCTTTTTGTAACACATTCAAAATGTACCGTATTGGATGGATTATAAATCCATTCAGGAAATGCAAGCAATACTGTACCGAGTGCCTCTGGTTTTTGAAAACCCATGTGTACGGGTGAATATGCATGTATGTGCGTGTGGGTAACTGTGTATGCGTACGAGAGAGAAGCAGAGACAGATGGCCCAGCGCTGCCCTCACTGAAGTCAACGGGAGTTGTGCCATTATCTTCAGAAGACGGAAGCTTGGAAGCGGGCAGAAAGGGACTCTTATTAGCACAATGCTTATTCTATCTGCGTTTAGAAATGAAAAACACTTGTACGGGGAAAAGAAAATGGGTGCCTTGTTGGGAATTTTTTCTCTGAAGGGAGCATGCTATCTAGTACCTCCTTCTCCTTGCAATGGTCTGAAGTAATGCGAGTGGCTGTGAAGCAGACAAAATACTTTGTTTCCTTCATTCCTCAGTCCAGGAGAAAATGAGGGACACCTTGGTTTCACATCAAACTACTATAAATTATTCTAATGGTAGAAATTTTTGAATGATACCAGTCTTTAAAATATTTCAGTGTTTCTTTTGAGGGGAAGGCTGAAAGGTCACTGCTCTCTATCGCAGCCTAAGAGTACATAACAATTTCATTTTTCAGTTTTAACAAATCATTTTACACGTTGCCATTTTTTTCTTCCAGCACATGTAATTGAAAAGAGACATATGGAGACCAGCATGCAAACCCTGCAAACATTTCAGCATAGCTTCAAAACTAATGCTAATCAATTTTTTGAAACTTCTTTTTTTTCTCCCCCTTCTGTTAACTCAAGAGCAAGTTCTCAGGAACCCAAGGTAGTTTTTAAAGACAGTCAGTATAATAAATGACAATAATTGACAGGGAGCCTCCTCCACCAAATCTTCCTCCTCTCAGCTTCCTTTTTTTGTGTCGCATGCACACACGGGGTCACAAGCAGTACACACATGAAAGTCTCTGAGCTGCTGGCTTGGAAAGCTCAGACCAGCACAGCTGGGAAACCACGGACTGACAACTACACAGCGGCAATTGCATCAGCTTTTACTTCCCTTTTTTTTCCTCTGTGTCGGTGTCAAGAAAAAAAATCATAATACAAACTATCAAAAACCTCCTTCTGCATCGATGTGCTGAGCATTACCTGAGAACGAGGAAGGCACAAGATGAACAGACCTTTACAACAGAATGTGCATCTGCCAAGACAAAAATACCCAATGAGCTTCTGGTGCTGGCACAGTGACAGTATAAGCAAGCTGTCTTTGCAATGATTTTGCAAATGATCCATTACAAGATTTGAGCACGAATTCTGCAAAGGCCGTAAGGCCCCAAGGGCAACACTTTCTATATACGGCCACCTAAGCATTCACCAGATAGACAGGGCTACGGGCTAAAAAGAAATCCTTCCACGACTTTTTGTACAAATGCTTTGCAACAGACTTGTGAGTTGTTTTTTCCTCTCTCTCCCTCTCTCTCTCGTTTTGTTCAGTTGCCTGGCATTTGCTAACCCACAAGCTGCTGTTTCCCTTTCCAAAGAAGCTCTGATGGGTGGAGGGCCAGGAAAAATTAGCCCAACTGATGAATGCAATCTCGACAGAAAATATGTTTTTTATCAGAGACCACATGTTGCCAACAGCAATTAAAGTAAAACTGGGAGATTTCATCGGATATAAGCCTGCAAAAAAAAAGTGGGGGGGACTCACTTATCAGGTACCTGTCAGTTCAAGTGGATTACTCAAGTGCTCTCAGAGATTGCCAGCAGCCGGGAAGGGGCAGGCAGGCAGTCTCCAGAGAGGTGCCACAGTTGCTACAGCAGTGGTGCAGGGGAGGCCGGGCGACACGCTCCACTTGCGAGAAATGGCTCCAGCGGGAGGACTACAGGTAAGAGCTCAATCTCTCAGCTTTTCAGGCTGAGGATACTGTCTGCTTTAGAAGCACGTGTCCTCTTGCACTGGTTTAAGAGGTGTATGTGATTGCAGCTGAGAAGATGAAGGATATCCCTAGATCGAAAGGGCAAAGCTGGTAAGAGAATCACGTGTGTTTGCTCAGATTTTGTTTTCTGTCCTCCCAGTGCAAATGTGAAGAACATTCCCCGGCCTCACCAGGAGACTGTCTTTGAATCACAGCAGTGTTAGACCAGAAGCTGGCTCTATGCTCAAGCAAATGAGCTTAGAGTTGTCATGTTTTTCATAAGGCTTGGCCATTCATTCAAGTACAAATGACTGAAGACTGCAACTTAAAACTCCAGCTGACAAGAGTTTTCCCCTATTAGTCATATTTGTGTTCTGTATGTTCCATTCAAGGAGAGGCTGAGACTAGGAACCCTAGCCACCAGAGCAGCTCAATAAATGACAAAAATTAGCATTTTTGTATTGAAGAATGACAGGAATTTCACTGAATACACTCCATGGGAGCTGTGAATCATTTTCCCAGCTAACCATGCTAGGCAAAGAATTCGCCAGGATTATTTTCCAACAGCTGAAAATATCTGGTAAATGTTAAGCCTTGTCTATTACCCTTGATTTCAAACGACTACCGTATAATTATACATGTAAAAACTCACAGTGACAGAGAACATCATTTCCATCCACTCTATATCACAAACTATATAGAATAACAACAGTAATAACAGCTAAAACACTCACCTAAATGTACGTGGAATATAATGCAAGCAACCCTGCTGAAACTTTGCCTATAAATACAGAGAGGGAGGGACTGCACTCTGAAGAGTCCGCTCCCAGTGCTACTGAACCCCACGCAAAACACAGCCATCCTTCCTGAGGTCTCTTAAGGAGGGCTTCAGTCTTCCACTCAGACTTGTAGTGTCTGATCGAATTTTTACCGAGGCAATGAAATAATCTGAACGTCTTTCTTTGCAACATTCAAAATATGCATTCCGGGGCCAAAATTTCCCAATTCACATCCTTTGGCATTGCTGCGCTATGCCTTATGGACACAGGACGAAACTGTGGGCCAGGCAAAGCCAAAGCTCAGGCACCTTCTTTTGTTTTTCTTGCTGGTTGTCTTTGGAGAAGTGAATATATGTGCTATGAGAAACCACGCACGTAAGAAAGCAGGCATAAAATTTACAGGCATAGAGGAGTGGAACAAGGAAGGGCAGCGCCGAGAGGGGATCCAGAAAAGAGAAGACAGAGTGGAGAAAAAGGGCGAGGGAGCGACACAGCAGGCAAATGACCTGAGGAAGTATGGCAGGCAGATGGGAAAAAACAGCCCTTTCGCAGCTATGAGAAAGACGCAACACAACAGGAGGCCGGCGCTGACTGCGAGCCTTTGCGCGGCTCTCTGTGCTCTGCCGCTCCGAGGAACCCACCGTGCCGGGTCCGAAGTGTAACCAGCTAAGAAGTGAAGAACGATTTTCCATCTATCACACATGCTGACTGCTAAAGTGATTGCCTCTGTTGGTAAAAAAGAGACATCTCTCAAACAAAATAATCCTAATGCACTCTCGAGTAAAATATTTCCAGTAGCTAATTTCACTCTTCCAGTGAAATATTTTAGTAGCTAATACAGGAACTTTGAAAGGCATGACAGAAGGCATATGTAATTCTAGGGCTTTTTTTAAAAAAAAAAGGCAACCCCACAGACTAGAATAAATGAACTTAAAACAGAAAAAGAGCAAGTATACTTGTTATTTTATGAGAAAAAAATGATTGTGATCGACGGTTGTATTGGCTAACACCCTCGCCACCATGCGCACCTGGAGCAGCCTGTGTACCTCCGTAAAGCACAGACACCCCAGCGGTGTCTACTCCTTTCACTCTGTTACCCTCAACCTGTCCAGAGGCGGTAAAATCCCCTGGGTATACTGCTCTAAGCAATAGCTGTTGTTTAAAAAATATTGTTATCCAAGGACTAAGTAGCGACACAGGTCCTTGCCCTCCCATGCCCTCCAAAAATGTTTCTGTTTTCTCCCAAACTCTACTTTCTTAAGGGAAACAAACAGTCATCCTGTTCTTTTTTCTTTTTATATCCAAGTCCCTTGTACCATTATGGCCAGCACTAAATGAATAGCATCTCAGAAACAAGTAAACGAACAATTCGAATCACATGTGCCATTCTATGAGTCAAAAGAGAAAACGTAAAGCTCCTCACACTCACTCAGGCAGCTGTATTACAACACGTCTGCTGAGCTTGGTGACAGAGGCTTGCATTAACAAGGTGGTACTTGGGCTTTGGTTACCATGGCCCAGGTGATACATGCCTCCCCATTAAGCTGCAGTAAACTCCATTATGAGCCTTAAGGTAAAGAAAAGAGCCACATTAGCTCTCTCTTCTTAAGTTAAAACCAAGACCAGAATTTATTCTTGTGAATAGGCGAACCAGATGAGGGCAAGTCGAGTGACCAGTCTACAAATCATTCTAAAAAAATCTGTGAAATTATTATCTTTAGAACCCAAGACACCATTAAACTGGCATATGTCTACTTCCGTTATGCCATTACAGTGAAGTGAATGCAAAGGTTTGGGGTATATATCCACAGAATCGCAGAACAGTTGAGGTTGGAAGGGACCTCTGGAGACTGTCTAGTCCAGCTCCCCTGCTCAAGGAGGGTCGGCTCTGAGCAGATCCAGCTCTCTATTCCTATGAGTCAGATACTGATTTTACTCCTGAAACTCAGTTTTGCAGTGACCCAGATTAAGGCAAACCAGGCTTCTTGGGCAGCATCTCGGTGCTGCATGAGGAACTGAACCTGACAGAACTAAGATCTCAACCTAGAAGCCTGTACGGTTTGCGTTAAGATTTTACAATGGACCAGCAGCATCTACGAATAAAGCTAAAAAAGAATATCCTTCCAGACTTAAATAGGCAGAAGAAGGTATTATTATACATATATATCACTTCTAATATATATTCATATATCAATGTGCAGAGATAGCTAAACTTACATACCCATAGATATACACAAAATCCAACCAAATAGGGGGTGTAGCAAGCAGTACAATACTGCCACAAGTTTGTTGTGCAAATCCGCTCTGTGTTTACAAGTGCTACACCTCTGCAAAGCTATTGCTCCTGAAAAACATCATCTCTCCAAGTGTCAGCATTGCCCCTCTCCCAGCTTCAGAGTTGCAGCACCAGCAAGGCAACGCACCGTGAAGCAACTGCTGCCGTAGTTTTTTGTCCTCTACAAATAATACTCAGTGATGAGTAAGCTGAAGCTGGCATGATTCCACCGCCTGCAGTAGACATGTGTTGAATTACACCTTAAAAGCATCAAGCCGCCTTTTACTGGAAGGCACGGGAGTCCTTAGCCAGGCCCGCCTAACCTGACTCAGCTGAATGTCAGATAACCCGAGCTGAAACAAAGACAAGGTTAGCAGCTCCGTTCAAGTCCATAGGGCAGCCTGAGTCCGAAAGGAAGCTGCTGACAGAGGTCCTTTAGCAGGACCTGCTAAAGGGAGAGCTGAAAGAGTGACTAGAAGTGGGAGAACACATACCTCTGTAGGATTAAAAATATTAAAGAGGGTATAGGGAGAGGTATTTAAATGGTTGTTTTCCTCTTTCTAAGTTTCCATTTAGGCTAAACTTAATAAACATAAAGCACACCTAAAATCACAGGTCTGTTTTGGATTTTGCCTGCCACATTTTCTGTGCTTGGCCTTCTGCTGTAGAGCGTAGCTACCCCACGCAGAGAAATTCTTTCTCTTCGTGTGTCTTGACAAGCCTTGGCATTTTTCTCTTTTCTCTCCTCTGAGCTTGCCTCCTCTACTTTTATGCAAGTGTTGGAAGGCCCCCCTATCCCCTTCCCTGAGCCCCACACCACACTATTCCAGGCACCAAAAACATGGAATTTTTTTCAAAGCACAAATCTTTTTCAAGCTCCATCTGAAGACCAGTTTGGTGTTTTTTTTTTTTTTTTTTTTTGCTTCCACCTCTTGCCCTAAAAGCCTGAACCTCACTGACTGCTAGCAATCTTCCCTTAATTTCCAGCCTAAGTTTATTTTTGTTTTAAGACATCTAGGACATTCCAGCCTGAGACATTTTTGTTCTTGTGCTGATACTGGTCCCCTCTTTTCTCTGGTGTTGGCCTCTGTGTTGGATTCACAGGCAGCAGACATAGCTGGCAGTCTCAGCTAGAGAGCCCTCTGCCAGGGAAAGCTCCACAGGGCCATGTGCAAGAAATCTGTTTATCCTACTCAACCCCCTTTGTGTCCATCTTTGCTGTTTTCTGTCACTCCATGCTACAAAGCTTGGAATGATGCTGTTGCTTTTGTTTGTGTGCTTGAGTCTATTGTTTTTCTGCCCAAGAAGAAATCCCAAAATTTGGTTTCAAGTCAACCTGTGTTGTTGGAAAGGGAGGGGCTGTTTGTTATTCGGGTTTTTCCTTTTGGTCTGGCCAGCAGATTGAAAAATAAAAAAGGCCAAACAATCTCCACACAACTAATCCATAAGCAGACAGACAAAAACTGCTCATAACTGATATTGCTGCTTGTCTTGAACACCAAAAACTTGGCGTCTGTACTGGGGAGTAAGGCTCTGAACCATAAATTTGAACCCAGCTCTGCTCAGAGGCTTGTGCTCTCTGTGCTGGAAGGCACTCACTGATCCCAGCGGGATCACCTATCTGTTGACATGCTCAAGGTGAGGCAAGATGACAAAGCCAGGAGATGAGCACAACTACTGAACTCTGCAAGTGTTCATTGTTTTACCAACGGAGAATTACATTTGGTTGCCAGCTAAGAAAAAGCAATTCCAGTGCCTTTGCTGGTGTCTTCCTCTTTGTGTCATCTGAACTTGACCCTCTCTCTCATGTGCAGGTAAATGCTGTTGCTATAATGTACCCTGGGTGGCTCATTCAAAACCTCCGAAAGAATAAATGCATAAAATAACCAAATAATTTTAAGAGATCAAATATGAAATGAAATGAGTTATATGCCGCAGGGCTTCAGAACCTCCTGTTCCTTGTACAGGACAGATAAAAACAGTTACTTGTGCAGCTGCTGCTCTGGACAGTCATCTACTGCAGAGGAAAACAGGCAGCTGTAGAGTAGACTTTAATTTATTATATATTGTATCCACATGCATAGCTAGCTTCATCAATTTTTAAGTTGTGCATCAACCTCCTGCTAGCTATATGGGAAGGAAGAGAAGTTTGTAAGCTGTTGTCTCATTTCCTCACATGCAGGAATAAGCTGGCATGAACTGCGTACAGACCACGAGGTAACCCCCAAAGGGCCTAAGTGACAAAGGTGTGGTCCTCCCCAAACATCACTGGGACTGACACTGGCTCGCAGAGGGATCTTCAGAAATGTCACCCTTCAAAGATATTTTCCACAGGCCATTTTGCATTTACATGAGTGGCTCTGGTCTGGGCTGTGGGAAATTACTCAGGACTGTTAATGAACATCACCATTTTTTCACGTAACTGATTTCAGGCACTCCCTGGCGCGGCCTGCCACGCTGCAGAGCGCACAACTGGCTCGAACGGCGAGCTCGTGCGTCTAGGTGGGGCTTGGTCAGGCAGCTCCCTGCGGCTGTGTCAGCCTCTCCTCTGGGAAGCTCATTTCCTAATGTGTGGCCCATTTTCCTAATGAGCAACTGGAGTGGTCACTCACCCAAACACTGTTGCAAGGCTATGTTTCAAACAGAGGAAAAATCCTAAAATGCAGAAGGGGAAATAAAGTAGGGCGACTCAGCAACTGCCAGTTTCCTCCTGCTTTCATTCGTAGTTTAGCGGAATATTTGTTAAAAAATAAATGCAATTAAAGAGCTGCTTGAAGTGAGCAAAACAGCCTTAGTGATTCCAGTGTGGTGCTTTGAGAGCCAGGCAGGGGCTGCCTCCAGCCGTGCACAGCCAACAAGAAGCTTGCAACGCTCTTAGGAACACTGGTCTCCGCTGCAGATAAGCAGAGAGCCACCAGCGCTGCAAATCCTTTCACCTTCAAGAGCACAGTTGGCTTTTACGTACAACAACAACAACAAAAATGCCTGTATTTCTTACTTGAGTCTTGCTGATCCATGACCATTTCTGTCAAAAGCAATGATTTCAGCCCGTCAGCAGTATACGCTTTCAAAGGCATGTGGATAAAACCTGCGCTATAAACAAGTAGTGCACTCAAAGCCATGTTTATCCCCCTGTAACAATCACTCCAAGTGACATTTGCATTTGGCCCATAAGCAGAGGAGTTCACCTGACACAGGGTGGCCCAATTAATGCTAAAGACCTTGTCTCTCCGATCCTGGGATGACACTGGATTCCAATACAGCTCCCATTTAAGAATATTACGGAGGAATCAATCACTTGTCCAGAGGGAGCAGCGCACCGAGCTTCGCTGTCGGGAGAGGTTGCTTCTCTGCGAGCAGCACATCAGGCTTTGTCTGAGAGACCGGAGCTGACACAGAGCCGGTCTCTGTTGGCCATCAATTCCTTCTAGCAAAGATGGCAAGCTCCGTGCTCAGGGTGAGCAGCAGCGGCGGGCAGCCGGCAGGCAGAGCCGGGAAAGGCAGGAAGAGCCGACTCGCGGGCCAGCTGAGGGGTGGCCCAGGACACCGCCAGCAACGCTGCTGGGCTGCAAACCAAGCCAGGCAGAGGGCCCTTCTTAAGAAAAAATGGGGGGCTTTTCTGGGCTTCGTGCAGCAGGAACAAAAATAACACTCCTGTTCTGCAGCAAACCCAATGCCATTTTAGCTGCTTTAGATTGCAGTGACAGACCTTGGGTTAAATAGAAAAGAGGACAGAAAACGCCCTCAGATTTTAGAGATTCGTGTTCAAACCTGCGTAGACAAAAATGGAAGAAAGAGATAGGGAAACCTTCCCTTTTTTCTTAAAATAAAATTAGATTCTGGACTCAGATTGACTGTTACTCGGAACTAAATACGAGGACAATAAGTATTGCCAAGCATATGGATTATTTTTCCTTTGACACAATTACAAAAGCAGCAAAAAAGAGGTGCTGCAATAGTGGTACCTCTTTGGCTTTCTGCAAAGCACTTTTTATGTCTCTCCTAGGTGTTTTTTAAAAAATTGGCTTAGATAGTTTGCTGTCACATCTTGCAAATTAGCCAAAACCCAGGTGAACACAGGGTCAGAAACAGCAATGTCTTATATTTGTAGAGAGAGAAGATAGCAAAAGGGTTAACACAGAAGATCTCTGAATGGTCAGATCTAATTTAGCATCTTGACTGCTGATCTAGAAGGGAAACTGAAAAGCAAGTTAATAGCATTTGCAAAGGAAAAAAACATCCCAATTTGGGGACTGTCCACAAGAATGACAACTAGGTCCCAACACCTTGACATAAATATCAAAACGATTAATAGCACGGGAGAAAAAAATAAAACTGCAGAGTGCAAATATTTACTAGCTATTATACCAGAAGCGTACGGAAGCCCCAGCTAAGATCAGGCGCACAGTACCGTGTGTTGTAAGAGAGAGTCCTTCTTCCAAAAGCCCTTGCAGCCTGTGCAGGTGAGATGGACTGCCACCTGGCTCACGTCACCTGAGAGCTGGGACGCGCAGGGGTTGCTCACCACTGCAGGCGCCTGACTGCAACCATGGCCGCGTACAGCCGTGCGCTGGCTGTTGCCCAGCCGCTGCCCCCTCACCTGCCCAGGAGCGCAGCAGGGCTCACCAGCAGATCCGGGAACAGAGCTGAAACCAGGGATGGGATTTCTACCAGGACCAGGAGCTGCACCCAGTGGCAGCCAAGTTCAGCACACAGCTACCGCAGCCACAGCATGGCCTGGCTCAAACCAAGAGGAAGCTTTAGAGCTTCCTTTTAGCTCTTGACCACCAGAAAACAGCATTCATTTCTGACACACTTTCAAACAGCATGTATTCAAAAAGTAGAGGGAAATCAGAGATGAGCACCCAAATGACAGCACTGGATTAAACTGATTCCCTTTATTTTAAGAAGTTAGGATTTAAGTCCTGATCAGTATAACATAACCCTCAGGTCCTCAAACATCTGGATAAAATTGCAAGAGAGACAAAGGCACAACTCTCACTGATTTTGATGAGGTCCAGGTCTTACCTCCTGTGTTTACGCTCCCAGCTTTGCTACCCTCAGGAACGCATTCCTTGCGTATGTGCGCATCCATAAATCCCAGCTGCATAACATTACATGGAAAGATGAGGAAAGGACAGGAGACCAAGCATTAAGGGGTAACTTCATGAGTAATTATGTCCCTATGCCAGGAAGCACTTTCTTGCAATAGATAGCTCTTTGATCTAGCAGGACATAATGAGATCCAGAGTTTGGAACCAAAAGGTAAACAAACAACTTTCGACTAAATTTAGAGCCCATAATTTTCAAATGTGAGGGAGTGAAACCCATGGAACACGTTACATGGGGTTAGGGATATCCTCCCTTTCATTCTCTGTTAGAATTGCATCTAACAATTGCATCTGCACTCTCCAAACCCAGTTTTTCCCGGGAAGACCTCACAGAAGGCTGAGGATACTACATGCCAGTCTCTCCATGGACGGGCCTGCCGGAGCGTGCTGGCAAGTGCCGCAGGTAAGGGCCGCACGCACCACCCTCCCCACCTTGCTGCTTTTCACAGCCTGTGGACTGGCAACGTGGCAGAACCCAACTTTAGGTGCGGTCACTTTCCAAGGGCAAGTGATGTGCAATCTCTGCCTAAGAGGCATAAAATTGCCTGGCTAATGAGCGAGCGCAGCAGGAACTCCTACCATTTGCTGTGCTGTGCAGGGGCTGCCACAGGTCTCCTGCGGGCAAGAGATTTAGGCATCTGCAAAAAATCCTGGAGAACTAGACCATTCTGGGAATTAACCTGCAAATCCCCTGCGAGAATAAAACGCACAGCAAGCTGGGTCCTCATGAGGAATACATCAGAAGGGGAGCATGGATAACAGAGCTAGACTGATTTACATAAGAAGATCATTGGGCCATGTTTGCCACATGGTCTTAAGACAACTTCTTGTTAAAATATTTTTAAAAGGAAAGAACAAATATGGAAAACAGTCACCATCCATGTTGCATTCGTCCCTAACAACAATGCCCAAAATAGTCTAGTCATTTCCAGACCTTAAGTAAGGCAAATCTTGTGAGGAAAGATACTCTTTTTCATTGGACCAGTGTAGTGGCTAGAAAAAAGCAGACAAGTTTTCAGACACGCATGCCCTTCCTCTTTACCTGAAAGCTTGCCTATTCCTCCACCTAAATCTGTTTTTTCATTTAGCATCTATTTCCCATGCTGGAATCTCAGCTTCTGTTGAAAGCTGAAAAATCAAATTTCTTTTTTTTTTCCATTAAGTTTGTTGGTGCTCTTTTCCTTACAGCTTTGAGTTGAGTCCAATTTTAAACATATGAGATAAAACTAAACATCTTTAAGATGAACTGGAGGTTGCTCTGTTACCATGACAGTAGGTTTGTGTTGTAGCTGGTGATGGTTTGTGCTTGCTTGGATGGTAATTACTGTCAAAATGCAAAGGGTTAGTGAAGAGGGCCCATGGGAAAGGGCAGGATGACAGTCTATGCAAGACATCTTGCTAATAGGTCTGAGAGCAATTACTGTATGGTTTGTGATCACAATATTTAACCCTCTACCTCTCAAATATCCAAATGTCTTTGCTGTCTGTGTTTGTGCCCCATGGTAAATGAGACTCACTACGGCCCTACATGATGGCCCCTGGCTTTGCTGAGCGACAAAGCTCTTCTGGGCAACTTTTCCAAGCGTAAGTTGTCCCTCCCAAGCCAACGCTATGTACTGAGTCTGCAGACGTCCCGAAACAAATACAGGAAAATTTGGAATAGAATCTGTTCAATTACCTCTGAAACCAATGATGAAAATATAAATGTAATTTTTTAATGGGTTAGCTGCTGGCCAAACACAACAGGCACAACCACCTCATAGTCTTATTCCATAACATCCAACCATAGAAGATCAGAAGAAAATCTAGATTCATCTTTTACAAGAATGGATGAAGCCTTTCCTTGTAATCCATAATTTGATTATTCCCTGGCTCTACACTGGGAACATGAGGCAGCAGAGGAGAGATCTTCCACTGGTATGAGTAAGATCACAGAAATCAAGGGCACTGCTTGGGAAATCAACACTTTCATCAACTGTAAACTCCTTTTTGTCTGTGCCTGGTCATGGAATGGCTGCAAGGACAAACACCCGTTTGAACTTTCTGGCACTTCAGATCACTTCCCTTGCACAGACATTCCTGGGAATGGATGCCCACTGACTCTGAATAGGCACAAAATGGATCTGCTCTTTCTCTTCACCAGGGCCTGATTTAATTAAAGGTGCTGTGAATACTTGAATATGCCCTCTCCAGGGATTATGGATACTTTCTGCCTCATTTACCCAGCTCCAGTCAAAGGTCAGAGGTGGGGGAATGTGTGGAAGCTCACAGTGACACTGCTGGTGACATAGCTGCTCAGTCGCTTGTAGAGGCACTGTTTGCAGTTAAGCTGTACCTGTTTTATGGGACTTCCAGTCAGAAAGACACCCGCTGCCCACTCTAGCTCTGTCAGTTCAACATCTTTCCCTACAGTTAAGAGAGAAACTCTGAAATCCAACCAAACAGGTTTACAAACCAAAATTTCTCCCTGTCACAAAACCCTGTTTTTAGTATCTGTAATTAGCCTCCAGATTTAGGACTCATACTTAATTTAAAATGATGATTGATAGTTTAGAATACTCTGGCTTCTTTTGTGTTTCCAACAGTATTTCCTTTTAGCTAGAGGAACGATTTTTAAACAGAAGTACTTTGAACAGATCTTGCCTTTCTGGGTCCAAAGTACTGCCAAAGGATAACAGACAAACCAACCAGCATCGCCTGGATAGCACACGACTCTGTGAATTCTGTTGAGCCAATGCATCTGCGCATGTGCTTCAAATCAAGTATGCAGTTCGTACAGCAAGGCTCAGGTCACCGAATCCTCCTCATCAGTTACTGGCAGAGCCACACAAGCGCCGCTCTTTGACTCCACATGGCTTGGTGGGAGATCTAGGTATTCTCACGTATTATAAAACACTGTTCAGGTAGAGACTTAAGCATATCGCCGAGACTGACGATCGTCCCCAGGATGCAATCAGGACTCTGTCCACCTCCACAGCTCAGAACCCTTCCCTGCACAGCACAACTCCAATTATAACCTCATTCCGATTAACAGTGCCTTGATGGCAATTTCATTACTCAAAAAGTAACATTTATTAGTCTCTTGTAATGTGTTGTGATTGTAACTCTAATGCTAATAGGAAGAAGTTTAACCTCATTTTCAGTACAGCTAAAAACCTTGTAACAATGATCATAAATCACGGTTTCAAATGTCATCAAAGCAGAGTTGCAGCTCTACATTATGGTTATTTTTTAATTTTTTTGTATTTCTTATTACTCTCAGATCCAGTCTTTCAGAACCCCACTTACAATCCACATTTTGTTTAGATTATCATTACAAGAGCAAAAAAAACCCCTCACCATGTATATAATTTACATGATTTAGGTAGATTTTGTTTTCAATTACATTAATAAGCAAAAATAAGGCATACTGATTAGAGCTTTCTCTCACTTAAAATGAACATTTTCATTAGTGAATTCTTCAGACATGCCTCTCCTTCCTCCATCACTCCACACACCTAGGATGATTGTTAGATTTTATAAAGAAAATGCACTGTAACTTTGGTTTCAATGTATTCCATTCTCACTGAAAGCTATAAACTAACTAAACAAGACCCTACCGATGACAGCACAGCCGGAGTGGAATTTTTCAGATCACCCCCCCCTGCTTTTATATGCAGATCATTTGAATTTGCTTTTACTATTTTAGCGATGCTTTTTAGAAGTAGTGCCTTTCTAGTGAAGGCACTTCAATGAAAACACAGGCAATATGAATCCTGGATTCTTTCACTGTGGTATTGGTTTGCTTCTCTCCAGGTAATTCCTCCAAAGACTACAAAGAACAAATACTGACTATTTTGAGCAGGTTAGGTTGGATTTCAGAGAGCAATAGGAATCTGAAGTTCAGTCTACATAGGAATGTAGCTTCTGCTCCCTTGGTCTTACAGCCACCCCAACATCCCTTGCCTTAAGTTCTAACAAATTTTCTATGCTCAGCTACCATGCCAGGAGGCCTTAGTTTTGAAGACACATAGGCTAAGTTTATGTGACTGTCACCATCCGATGGGTAAGCATCTCTACAGCTGTGTGAACCACAGGCACAAAACAGGCAAAGAAAAAGTGGGATTGTGCTTGAAACCTACTGCATTGCTAGACCCATTTTACAAAGCGGCTGACTGCTGATCCCTCCGTAGTCAAGGAGAGTTCTGCATTAGATTTTTCAGGTGACTTTGGTCTTTTCACTGGATCTCAGACAAGAGCTGAAAGGTAGGAAGCTCTTCACACAGTATATAAGTTATTTGCAATATTCTTTCTCTATCCATTCAAAGCCTATGTAATACCCCATTATTCATACAAGAATGCATGACACATTTTTATTGTTGTGGCTGATCAATTATAGCTACAGATCTGGGAAATGTAAAGAGCAGAGACCAGGAAAGGGAGTTTTTTTCAGCAAAGCCAATAAAACGCAAATTTCCAAGCTGAATGCTAAACATGTGAAAACCTGAGTAATTCCAATGCAATTGGAGCCTAAGCTTTGCACCATGCAACTTGTGCGCACCTAATCACCCTTAGCTGGGCTACTCCACGAAGTTCATACTTAAGACTGTATCTTAACTGGAAGCAGAGCACAAAGGCTTCTTGAAAATATTGCGGAACTTAGATTACTGCATCTGCACCCTGCAAAACACCACGTACTTTCCTCACCACCTTCCAGTACTGTTTGGTGGTTAAAATCTTGCTGTAAAAGACTGTATGTGCCTGAAAGAAGATTCTGGGTGGGAAATGGAGAAAGGTGAGAAAAGGAGAGATTTTGTGTGTCAAAATATTTCCTGTTTTACCATGCAAGTAATATGAAATCCCACTGAAATCTGGAGGGAGGTTTCCAGATGGCAGGGTTCCTAAGTACTTGATACACTGACTGCAAATAGCATCACTGCAGTAACACAAGCGATTCTCCCCAAGCCTTAAGAAAGGTGAGACAGGCCTTCGCTCTACGTGTCCGGCCACGATCCGCTAGTCTGCGAGAGTAGACAGGAAGCACGGAAAGTGCACAAGGACCACTGATGCATGGTAGCCCCAAGTGGGAAAGTTCCTCTACTCTCATAGACCTATAAAAGGACCATGCTGCACCGTCTCCGGTCTTGCCACACTGGTATCTTCAGAGTCCCAGTACAGGACCGCCGTAAAGGGAACAGAACAATGCTATGAGCACAGGACATAACTAATGACTCTATAAATGGGATTCCCAAACTATTCTCAAATGGGAAGTGTCATTGAGTAACACTTACTGGTATTGCCTAACCTAAGACCCAAGAGAGCTTTGCCTCAAAAGGCAAAGCAGCTTCTATGTTTGCGTGGCATCTAAGTGCCTCTTCAGGTGAGGCTGCATCTACTCTCTTGGGAAATATTTTTTTGAGTCAAATCACATTGATGTGATACAGAAACAGACATAAATGACTGATTTATATAGCAGTGTATAAGGGGAGAGGTGTTAATGTATCTGGCAGGTGTAAGGAATATAGATCCTCTTGTAATTGATTTTTCCCTCTTGTGCAACGTTCACATGAAATATTAGCGAAGGTGATGTGAAGGTGAAGGCATAAGAAGAAGGAGCTTCAAGTGGAGAGCTTTCAAAAGTGGGACAAAGTACAGCAACACAAGCTCTACTCCCACTCCTGCAGTCTTCCGCTTATAATTAATTCTACAAGGCAGCTCCCTATCCCCGGTCCTTTGCTCCATAAATCACACTGCTTTCTGGAGCAACTGGAGCATAGTGTGCTGCCTACTCACACCATGCCTACTGCCAGAGAAGTGAGTGTCTCTTGCCATTCTACAAGCCTGTGACTATATTTGGGATCCTCTTCTCAAAAGTGGCTTTGACCAGCTGTTATCTTGCAGATCAGGTGCACTGCATGGTCCACAAGTCCTCACTTGGCACAACCAAGTCCTTCAGGCAGGACCTGCTGTTTGGAGGAAGGAAACGCTTCCCTTGGAAACCACCAGAAGGGGAGAGAAAATGGGCTTATTCCCCCTGCTGATGCCACTCATGGGCTGAAGAGCTCAGGTGAGAGGCAGAAATGCAAGTTCTTTTTGAAAGGCTGTTGCAGGCCCCTAACTTAGAGATACTTCTCTCACACCAGGAGAATCAGTGATGGATGTATCAAAGCTAGAGACCCATGTTCTGGTCTTGGCCACACAAGCTGCTATGCGTGACAGCAGTTAGATCCAGAGGACCATAACCAAGCAATCGGCACAGGAGACCATGAGTCGGGAGAGCCACATTTTCTTCCTGGCACTGCCACTGGTCTACGAGGCCATTATTTCCTTTTCACTGTGCTTGTAAGGATGGTCTTTAAATCTTTTAAGTCTAGGGAGCAGTGCAGAAGCGCAGCAAAGAAGGGAAGGACCTGCAGTGTTGTCAGGAACGGGTACTGGCACGCTCTCCCACAAAATGTGTGACGGGTCTAGGCCTGAGGCAAAACCTATGCCCAGCCCCATGGCAGCTGTTTATCTGCTCCATACATGTTGGAGGATTTCTGTATCTTCCTACTGAAACCTCTGCTCCATCGCCACAAGGAGCCTTTACTGGGAATTGGACTCAAAAGTACATGCACTAGAAACCCAATGGCATCTATTTCTGCTCTGGAAAAAGGGAGATTTAAGAGAAGAGGGACCTCCCATCTCTCCTGTCAAATTCAGACATTGTGTCTCCTTTCTGCTTCCTCTCCCTCCTCAGGAGAGGCCCCTGAGACTCCACAGTGTCTCCACAGCGTGCAGGCAGAAATGTTGCAACAAGGGGATTAAAGAACAAAGACGATTTATTGAAACCATTTCTGCTTGCTTTTTTCCCCGGCCCCTCCTCAGGACTTTTGAAGCGAGACAGAGGAAGCAGCATCTGATTTCAAAATAGACAGTCTTTGCTCCAAGTATAGGGTTTTCTTTCCAGGGTTACCGTTATTTTCTAGACTTTGAAAGAACTACCATGCTCCTTTGACCATCTCTTCTGTATTCCTTACTACACACAGACTATTACACAGACGAAAAGAAATTGTCCTTCCCCCGCCATGGCCAAATTTCTCCTTGCACTTCAGATTCATTTGTAAAGCAGGGTAGAAGATAAGTAAAATCTGGTGAGTGTCAGACTTCGGGTGGGACGCGCATCGTACAAACAGTATCCCAGAGCATCGGAACAAGAGACGAGCTAAGAAAAGCCTTTGTTCGAAGCCCACCGAGCAAGGCTAGTTAGTCTGACACCACAAGGTAACCTTGTGAAGAGAGAGGTTCATGAATGCCAGCTGCTCAGACAGGTAAAAGAAAGGCTAGGCCTCCTAAAGAACCCTCTTCTAGACTTTTCCTGGGACTGCCTGTCGTTCACTATTGTTCCCACCAAAAATCCTCCCCGCAATGTGAAGGCTGTATTACTAACACTCAGCCCTTAGCCACTTTCACCTACTAGGTTACCCTCCGGGGTTCAGTTCTGGAAAGGCCCTCTCCTGTTCATAAAGCTGATATAAGAATGCAGACTTGTATTTTCTTGTTTCTGGGGGTTTTCCACAGAAATTAACACTCCTATACAGGCGAGTGCTTTCTTACTACATGCTAAGACTTACCAAACACAAAACACAAGCCACCAATGTTCTTCTCTGTTTCTGATTTCTTTCAGTGTCTCTGACAAACAACACTCTCCTGTGTTTACATTTGGGAGCTCTGAATCCTGCCGTGTAAAAGTTATGCTGAATGTATCATTCTGATTAATTGCCATGCAATTAATGTCAGTACAGAAGTTTCTTCTGGAAGAATATCACAGTGGCAGGGACGGAGAGATTTCAAAACCGTGGAGGCTAACGCTAAGGTACTGAACTGCCTCAGGATGCCATCTCGCTGACACCGTCCTGTGTACACAGACAGACGGATACACCGCAACAGATATCTGCGTATATAGTATGCACTGTGTGTATCACAGATACCTCCCTAAGGCCCAGTTGCAAATGCTCCCTTTTATGGGAGTCCCAAACATAGGTCAGGCAACAGCCCAAGCCCACAGAGGAGTCAGGGGCTCAGAGAGAAAGGCAAGAGAAGAAGAAATAGATTCAGGGACTGACTCATATCCAGGGCCAGTCACAGAGTCAGGTTTCCTGAGACTAGCACTTCCATACCCTAAGATCTAGTATCACCACTGCTCTTCAGCACACACACTGAGAAACCACGTATGCTTGCTTGTCTGATACCTCAGGACAAGAGATTCCAATGAACTGCACTATAAATCAAGAGGCCTGACGTAGAAGCTGCCACTGAGGTTGGAGCTGACAGATCTTCGGATTAGTTCCCATTTTACCAGATCTTGCTGACTGTCTTGGGAAAATACAGTGCATTCAGAAGTATTTAAGTATTTGCCCTCGCTAGGTAACTGTTTCTGAAGGAAGACCTTGTAGCTGGAGTATCACAGAGCAAAAACACTGAGAGGCAAACACATATCTCATCCTGCATAGCTGGGTGAATTCTGTGCAGAGATCGACGGCCTGTTTGCGCTCAGAAACAGCTGGCAAATCCCCACTTGTCAAAAATATTCATCCTTCAAAGCACAGAGAAAATAAAATGGGGACAAATACCACTAGTCTGACTCACTAGCTAAAATAAAAGCTACTTTTCTGATGCATACTAGTGACCTCAATGTGACCTGATGCATTATTGATGAAAAATGTGGTGTTTGTGAGGAGATGGGATGTGGGAGTCTGGGGGTAGGAGTGGAGGGATGGGAATGAATGAAGACTGAGGATTTCACTTGAATTGCTGGTTATTTGGCACATCAGTAGTTTCATCTACTTTCCTGCAGTCAAGTGGAGTGTTTCACAGCAGACAACACTGAGACTAAGCTGGCAGCTTGCTGAAAAGAGTTCCCATGAAAAATTGAAGAGGCCTCATTTCCTAAAGCAGAAAGGTTACCATCAATACTCTTACCTTGCCTGCACTGAAAAAGGCAGGATTTTCTTTGGAAGATTAATTTTCTAGCTGCACAGACTCTGCGGCTGAGCTGAAGTTCCAGTCTAATTATTACCCCTCATGTGCCATCAAGCACAGAAGGAAGCTGCGCTTTCTGAAGAGACATGCATTTTGGGGGAAGAAAAACTATACCATGGGCTCTTCTTTATCCGAGAAAAAGTGCAAGTGTCTCAAAGGTGAGAAAAAAAGCTGTCTAAATGCTTTGGGAGTGGCTGTGTGTGGTTCTCCTAGGTAACAGCGCAGCACAAAAACTCTGCCGCATCTGATCACTTGTTTTGTTCTTTTTTATTTCCCTTCCCTTGCAACAACACATGAAGCACCTGCTGAAGCACACAGTTTTCACCTTGCAGACAAATTCAAGTTATACTGCTGCTCTTCATGGCTCTGTGTTAATTCATGCTGCAGCATGTTGTGTTTCTCCTTGCTTTCTTCTCTACTACTTTTCCAAACAAATAGACCTATGGCAGAGGCAATGGCCAAGGATCATTCCATTTCCCCATCTCTGGAACTTATGCTACAGCTCAAGGTCTGCCTTTCATTTTGTCCTTATGTCTTAAATGAAATGTCCAAGGGGACTGGTTCTGTGAGCACTCACTCTGGCTTCCTCACAGCTCCACAGAGATTATGGACATCATGTCCGACTTCTGTGAGCCATTTAAGAGTTATGGCAATCCTACTGCTCCCCTGCAATGACAGAAAAAGCAAAAAGCATACAAACAAAACCCTTTTTCTTTAAAATTAAGACTGAAAGGCGATTCTAACCTGTCATTTACAAAATCCTAGTAAATATGGCCAGAGAAACAGGTATATATTGAAGTCTCAAATCTTAAAAAATGCTTATCACATCACTTTAACTCTGACCCCAGAACAGCTGCATTCCTCATCTGATTCCCATCAAAGCAGTCTCCAAGAGACTGTGAGCCCAACTGGTATATCATTCCTACCCATATAGCATAACACATAACTGCAGAATATGTATCTATGCAATTTCCTACTGGGACAGGGTGCTATTTTCCTCTTCTCCTTGCATCTTCACAGTCTTGATTCCAGTTTCTGACCAGCTTTCCCATTCCTTACTCCAAAACCTACTTTGTACTATGGACAGCCTGCCCTTGGGTCTTCCTTCTGACGACACCCTTGCTTTGTCCTTCGTTTTGGCGCAACTGGCCTCTCCAGCTCCTTGATGTGTGACCTTGCTTCTTCCCTACTTCAACTGCTTTTTTCTCCTTCCTGATCTTGGCCATGGTAATTAATTCCTGATTCTATCTCAAAGCTAGCTAGAAAAATGACTACATTTCTGGGTTGTGATTCCTGCCATTATTTAAATATCTCAATATTTGTACTGTGGGATAGTGGTAAGTAGAAGTGAAGAAGAATTCTTTCATTTTGGCCATTATTTTTCAAGTTGTTGTTAGAGAACACCCAACCAGAAACGATAATACTATGTCTATCTGCAAACCAGTTCCTGTGTGCTAATGTCTTTAAACATTAGGCATTTATACAGGCAGCAGCAGGACACTTAAGTGCAAAGGGATACTATGGGCTGTCAAAGCTGCAGTGACTTAGGGTAGAAAATCAGTGTGGTGCTCGTGAAGCTCAAAGCTTCCAGTTCTCACCTCCATTTGCTAAGTTCCTCTTATTAGCTGGCTCCCTTAAAGCTAAAATCCCTCAAGTAGACCAGTCAAGGTCAGAGACTCAGATCTTCCGGAAAAAGCATCCTCTGCAAAGGACATTCTTACTCATCAATGATCTCCCTGGGGCATCTTTAACCCCTCCATATTGCTCTTTGGATGTCAAGATCTTAAACCGTACAGCAACCTTGGTAATATTACAGGGCAAGAACCATAAGCGAAGGCCTTGATGTTCTTGCAAAGTTTCCTATACTTATTAGGCATAAACACACTTATTAGGCATAAACACACTTATTCCCACCTGGAAACTGAACCCAGCTCCAAATGTAGCACAGAGCTCCATTCCAAACCTACATCTGTCAGCAATTTTTTCCTCTGTCTGACTCCCTGGGAACTCTCCCATCCCACAAAGCAACTACTAGTGTTTAGTGACCTTCTGCACCAAGTTCCATCTGTTGAGCACCAAAATAGATTTTCCTCATTTTAGGTGATGAGGAGGAGCAGTGGTAGTGTCCTCTGTCCCACTGCCCAATGCATCAGCAGCAAGAAGCTGTAGGTTCTAAAGGCATCAGGTGTTGCTTCATGAGGAGTACTGGCACGAGCTGATAACACTGCAGCAAGTCACATGCCTTCTGCTATAAAATAAATCAATTTCTGGGCAACGTTACTGCGTGTGAGCACCACAGAAAGCAGTCAGCTAGACTTGCATAATTCCCTTTCCATAATCAAGCCAAAGCACAGGCCAGGTGAGAGTTTCTGTTTTCACATCTGCTCTACTGTGAAAGATACGCAGCGACTAGCCACAGCATATATAAAATGACACAGACCACTGCGTGAACAGAAAGGTGCAGCAGGAATAGTACTTATAAAGAGAATATATTGCTTCCTGACTACAATGTGAAGTGGGAAGAGGTAGTTCTGGAAAGCTAGGGAAGTTCTAAACCAGGGTAGGAAACCTGTTTCTATAGGGGCAACTAGCAGAAATCAAACACTACAGTCAGCTGGCGATACATCCAAATCCTTCTTCGCTGGCTTTTACCACCGGGTGAAAGGATATTTGGGATCTTTTCTCTTATCATTTTACCAAAGGTTTCCCCTGACACATACCCATACCAAAACTGTCCTGTCAAAGTCAGTACAAAGCACCAAGCACAGTTCTAGCAATACAGAAATAAATAGTGTTTTGAGATATTCTGTAACAGTGATCACTTCCTAGACAGATTAGCTAGCAAATGTTGGATTTGTGAGGGTACAGCAAATAAATGTCGTGGTCCATGGAAAACAGCTGTGTGTTCCGTCTCTGCTGTCTGAAAATCATCTCCCAAATTAGCTAGAGCAAACACGGAGAATGCGTTGTGACATCAGCCTACCTATATTTTTGAGATGACAAATGCAGAGGTGCAGGCCTCTTCCCACAGTAACCACACTGAACTTCAGAGACACTATACAACCATGAAAGTGGTCTATAGAACTCTTCTATGTGTCAGAAACAGAGTAGTTTAAAATCTCAATTTTCCTCAAGATCCCTTCTAGAAAACAAACAGCTAGATCTACTCTTTTCCTCAGTGAAGATAACACTGTGTCCTTGCCCTCAATACTCTGATCACAGTAATTTGATTCATTCTGCTCAGAAAGCACCTTTGTGTGAAAGGGACAGAGCGCAAGGCGGGGTTGACTTTTATCCTCTTACAGGTATTTTAGCCTAAGTTCAAATGACTGCATGCATATGTCTATGCTGTAGATTAGCATCCCTTAAACTGTCCCATGTACTGATTTTTTGGAAGGAAACAGAAGAAAAAGAAAAATACTACCTGTGTAGTGCTCAGCTTCTTTGGAAGCGCTGAGACCCGGAAAACATTCCTATGGCATTTGCCAAAAGCCTGGATATACTGCATTATCTAATCAGTAGAGGGCTCCCTCGTCTATGCGAGCCATATACATTGTTCCGTATATTTTCCCTTCTCACACACTCACTTGCATTCACAGAAGATCCAGATGTACGAAGCTGTCATTTCTCATTGTTCTCAAATCAACCCTAATAGTAGATAATACAAAAACACAAGGGCTTGGAGAATTTAAGCCTGCTCAACAGAAAAATCAGCATCCGAATGCAGCATGCTGAGGAATATCTCACACCTAGGAAAATCGCAACTGCCTTAAAGATTTCTTCTCCTTGTACAACAATTCAGCAAATTTTGGACCTTGCCTAATGTTCGTCCAGCTCCAGTCTTCACTCGCGCTTGCAGCATGACTACTTCTAAATGTAAATAACAAATCCATAAATAACAGTGGATTTAATGAAAAGCAGATACCAAAGTGCAGCACACCCTTGAATAAGGCTCTGGGAACAGTGAGGATCCTGATAAAACCAGGTAGTAAACAATAAATTTCTTCCCTACAAATCCTTGTCAGCGAGTCTGGTCAGCTTCTAATTGAAGAGGGTAAGCGAATATGGCAGGACACTTCAGTATAATTAACGCTCCTTGAAGTTCCATCACTCTGGCATAGGTAACAGGAGGGTGTTATCCTCAGCACAGCTCTTAACCAGCCCGCGTAAGGAGACTGCAACTAAAAATCTCTAAGTACAGATCACGGTGAGGATCAGGACTCCATCCAGTTGTACTGATGAAACACACAAGCTGGGTTACTAGAAGCATTTCCAAGGGAGGCCACTATCGTTATCACAGTGGTTAATAGATGAACACACGCATTTATGCCAGGTGACGAGCATGGCAAGTACAGATCTTTCACTTAGGAACACTACTCCTGTCTTTGACATTCATTCAAAACATCCCTATTGCAAGAGTTTCCTTCCACTCTGTTTGTTTAAGGGTGAAAATTACTTTTACACTTACCTGCCTGCAATATACTTAAGTTCCTATCTTGATGAATCCATTCCATAACGTCAATGAAGGTCTCATTAGCTTTTTCTCAGTCAGACAAAGTAAGTACGCTTTGAGAGCTAACACAATAGGATAGGAATCCAAGAACGTGCATTTGAGTCTTACCTGTATCAGTCTGCTGCAAAGCCCACCTAGATCGACAGAAAAATAACCCACTTACCACTGAACCGAAATGCATTGCAGTTCCTCGGCTCTTACTATTGAAAAAAAAAAGTAAAAAGTGCCCTCACTGGAAAACAGAACTTGCAACTACTCAGAAAGCAACTGAAGTTCCTCAATTATTCCTGCCTTTGGACAGGAGACCAGTTCCAGCAAATACCTATGCTAACCCCAAAATAAAAGGCGAGGTCATTATTTCCTTTTTAAAAACTGATAGACTCATACATTTTTTTTCCTCCATTGCTTCTGTGGTTCTTCCCCTTTCAACCCAAAGGTATTTTACTGGTTTGCCTTCCTTCCCTATTGGCTTCCACACCCGCAGCTTCTGACCAGCCACAGCATTATCTCCTTGGTAGACTGTCAAGCACTGCAAGGGAAACTGAAGAGAAAACCGTAAGAGAAAGGAAACCTAATTTCAAAAAAGACAGAATTTAGACATCTCAAATCAGGACACCTACGGCCTATAATAAGATGGGAGCAGATGGTATAAGGAAGCCCATAGAATTTAAACTAAAAAAGGGCAAAATAAAGAACAGAGTGCTGTCCTTCAACAGCTCCTATCCTACACACATATCTTTCAATCCTGGATAACTGTCCATTATCTTATCCATGAACAAATGAGACATATGAGACAATTTGGAACTTGCCCTAGAACATGATTTCTGTCTCCTTGGCCCGCGTGCTAGAGCATTCATATTGGATGCGTTTGATTCTTAACAGACAAGACAGCAGTGTCCATTGAGTGACAGCACTGCGATTATGTGCAAGTTTTATCAGTTCAGATCAAAGTTATATACTTCTGACCAAGAATGAATAATCAATCCTCAGTGAGTGCTGGCGTGGTACTGATCAAACTAGCACGAGGAAGGAAGCTTATAAATAGCCATAATGTTCACAGTCAGTTTGAAATTTTTTCTTTATCCAGACAGTTTTTGTGCACGTCCTTCCTTGCTTATGAAAAGCCAGAATAAAGGAGTTTATTGCTAATGCCAATAGCTGAAGTTTTCGAATTGTGCAATTTAATAAAGTTCACTAAGTTTGTACTGAACTACAGATACCTGCCTCTCCTCCAGACTCTGAATTTTCAAAGAGGATTTATTATAACTCATTCTAACTCATTCCATTACTTCATTACTCATCCATTACTTCAGACCCAATGCCAGTTTATTCCAGTTTGGCATCTCTCAGGTATACTTGAAAACTACCGATTTAGAAACAGGGTGTCTGAGTGAGATGGACAGTTCTTCCTCTAATAGGAAGAACCTGTGTAATGATACAGCTTTAATTTGCTGTAATGCAATCAGCATTTAAGGCTGTCTTTGGATCACGTGAGGCAACATACAGCTAGTGTCTCTCTGCATACACCCAATGGCGTGGCTGTGGCCAGCAGCTCTCCTTACATAATCCCAGAAAAGAACTAACTGGGTGAGGGAACAGAAGAGGGGGCACAGGAACGTGACACAGCAACATCACGGTGGTTCAGTACAAAGGTCCATCTCCCCTAATATCCTGCTCTCCAACCGCAGCTATAGCAGACGCCTAGGAAGAGTAAGCCAAGGCAAAGCGTATGTAACGATTCCCTCTAACACGCTACCAGGCTCTACCCACTTTTAGCATTGGGGATTTCCCACATCTGATGTGGTTTGTCTGCTTACCCACGTTTCTCTTCCAAATGCCTGTCCAGTGTCCCCCTAGGCCCATTTAAAGAAGAAAGGTATATAAACTTATTCATATGTATTTTCTGAAAGTTTTCACTGAATCTCAACTAACAAGAACGACCCTTGCTTCATCGTAACACCTTTTTAAAGGCACCTTTCTTTGCAGAAATATCTATCTCTTGGTTTTGGAAATCTAGAATTTTTCTATTCTCACTTTCTCTTTCTTCTCCTCTTGCTTCCTCCCCACAAAGTGCATAGGAAAAAAATTACATTTTTATGAATACCATTAAGTATCCTCCTGATAATTCAGATTTCAAATAAAACAAAACTTTACAAATTTTCTGATATTTTGTGGACAATTACCAAAATTTTTCACCTGTGCCAGAGGAAGGTCACACAGGTGGAGCTTGCATTACTGATTCGGTCAGCTCCCCTGTTTCTGACTAACAGTGCTCCAGGAACGGTAGAATCCCTGTGCTGCTTGGAGACAGGTCTCTGAAGGCGTTTTCACTCGCACACAATTTTTTTGTCTGAATACCACGGAGAAAGACACAGAAACAGCAAAAACTAGGAAAAAAAAGAAAAACTAACCCCTTCTATCATGAACACAAATGCCTTTACTTTCCAAATTGATAAAAACATACTTTAGCCAGCGACTTTCTGGCTTTACATAAAAGTTGCTTTAACTAACCTCTACATCATTAACCTTTCCAATCCAATTTGATGTTAGCAAACATCAGAACCCATTAGCTCTTAGATTCAGCATATACCTCTCAGCTCTTGATATTATCTGACCTTGTCAACTCACACAGGGTTGCTGCTAAGAAAACATGTGCTCTAACCATTTAAAAGCAGGAGTGGTAAAACTTGCCACTGATCCTGTAGAGTCCTACACAGACTGAAAAAGAAGTCTGGAGGGGAAAGGTACGGCATGGGCAAAAGTTGAAATCAGAAGTTTTCTACTGAAAGTATGCAATATTTTAAAGTATACACCAGAAAACTGATGGTATGCTGCTCTTCAACAAAACCAACTTGAAACTTTGCAGTGAAAACTCAGAACAGCCCC
Source organism: Dromaius novaehollandiae (assembly GCF_036370855.1). Lineage (NCBI taxonomy): Eukaryota > Metazoa > Chordata > Aves > Casuariiformes > Dromaiidae > Dromaius > Dromaius novaehollandiae. The sequence goes on along the minus strand of NC_088101.1, from coordinate 10,172,899 downwards.
CATGCGCGCTGAACAGAGTATCTCCCTTCGCTGCTTCTCCAGACACATGATCCTGCCTTTGCAAGATCAGTTCCTTAAGCCTTCTGAGGAGTTACTCAGGAGCAGCACGTACAGGTACTAAAAATGAGACACTGCCCAACTGTGCCAGAAAAAAAGACTTTAGAGCAAGTTAATAATTTCAATAGCAGTGCACTATGAAGGCCAGATGGTAAGCAATCATGAGTTTGGAAGGAACCTGAGGATGAAGTGGCTGAGCTGTGGACAAAGATGATGTATTCTATCATTAAAATTATCTACGATGCAAGAGAACTGGAGGGTGGCCAATAATGTACCTAATATTTTAAAATTGGTAGTGGTGAGCCTGAATATCGAAGGCCAACAAACCTTACTTGGTCATGGCTAATCAGAATCAATTACTAAAATAAGTTTATTGAGCACTTTGACCATTATGAGAGAGACACTTTGCATATTCACCATTGCTTTCTTTCCCTCATCTCTTTCTAAAGCCAATGATATCTCTGACATATTAGCATTATATAAGGGAATTCAACAAGTTAGAGCAGTAGAAGAACAAATGACCAACCAAAGAAGATTCCTCAAACTTTTGCCATAGAGTTAAATGTGTCTCTTAAAAACTGATGACTAACTTCAGAGACTACACCCTGTTGGCCTTCCTTTGGTTGTGAGCGTTCAAGTTAGTTGCCCCAGCAGATCACAGGCCTTTGCCTGCAGGCAGCTCCCCAGGAGAGACTAGATTTTTGATAAGTTTATGATAAAGCCACAGACAGCAAGTTCTTTTCCATCAGCCAGAAATCCATTCATTTCTTTAAAAACAACAGCAAAGAAAAGTGACTAAAGATGTCAGCATCTTCTTGTAAGATGAAGGCAGAAAATGTATTCATCACAATGCTCAAAGTAGTACAGAACTTCAGGACGTAATCAATTGCTTGAGGATGTCGAAGAAAACTTAATTATGGTCTCACTGAAATATGAAAAGGGAGCTGTTCAAAAGCCTATTAGTAATTCATTAATTTTGGCTTTTGAAAATTGCATTGCTCTTCAATGCTTTATGGTGACCGGGTACAAAGTTGTTATTTGCAAGGCAACAGACACAAGGGAGAATCTACCCCAAAGAACACAAGTAACAGGCTGAAAGCCCTTTTTTCCTCCCTCTCTCTTAAGGTTCTCAGAGTGGGGGGCAAATATGTTGAAAGCTAAGCTTGCAAGAAGGAGCACGAAAGAGGCTTTCCTAATGTGCAGGTGATAACAGGAATGGCAAGCTGCATGCAAACAAGAGAAGTCAGTCCTAGCAGCTGCTTCTGCTAGGATCTTCAACCTAAAAAGGGACTGCATGTCTCCCGGCAGATGTGTACATATGATGTGGGAGCTCAGCACTTTCCAAGTTAGGATGAACACTGTATGCGCCGCTGATGCCTAGAGAACATTGCAGTTGGCAGACAGACTTGCAGCGACTGCAGTGAACTGCTGATCAGCTGCCACGCACATCAGTATTTAGGGGGCTGAATGCTAAAATAAAATGGTTACTTTACTAATGTTTGCAAGTAAGAATTCAATTAGATGCTAAAATGAGGAGCCTTAGCTTCCTGGAAATGAGGAGTACTTTGCTACACCTATACTTTCTGTTGTGATGTCTGTATTTCACTCACTTTTACTGAGGTCAGATCTGACGCTTCTGAACCTTTAAAATAGTGTTAAGAAAAAAAAGAAAAGAAACAAAAAGAAACAAAAAGAAAAATAACCTTTCCAAGCAGCATATGTGAAACCACTCTCTCACCTCAGGCATTTCAGTCTGGACTTATTTTTACTTCACTTAGCCTGGCAGAGACTCTTCATTTCCTTGAGGTCAGGCAGTACACAGTCATTTTCTTTCCTGTGGCTGAAGATGCTACGGCTTTCTCACACCTCTTCATTCAGCCATGCCTTACACACTAAATCTGCCTCCGAATAGGAGGAGAGTTTCCTTTACTTGCCCACGGCTGTAAAGTAGGATAGGCAACATTATTCAGTCTTGTAAAGCCACCCTTTATTCTCCTGTAAAAGGATGTGACAGCCTGATAGCAAATGCTATCTCTATGGAGGCTGAGAATGTCAGCTCTGGGTCAGCTCTGCTTAGGACTTCCAAGCATCTGGACAAAATATATTTAGCTACTTAGCTGCTTATCAAAACTGAATACTTTCAGATTACAGTCAGAGCCAGCACCTACATTCAGCTGCTGCAGCTGGAAAAGTTCCTAAGGCTTTCATCTCACCAAGGCAGAGGTGCTGCAGAGACATGTAACACTCCTTTGGGCACGCGCATGTCACTGTCGGACCCTATGCAGGGATCAGGATCCAAATTCCCCATGTAAAAACTGAAATAAAGGCCAAGACCTCATTCAGTATTTCTCACCACTGTGAATATTTTGGGCCAGATTCCCAACTGTCGTCAGCTGGCGTCAGCTCTTCTGATCCCAGATGAAGACGACCAGTTCATATCAGCTGAGATTCTGGTTCCATTGCCTTTTCTTTGTTCTGCTTTTCACTTGCCTTTCTTGAGGACCCATGCCTTTTCCCCGGGGAGGACTCAATAGTGTTCTCATAGAGGCAGGACTCTCCTTGATTTCATCCACTGGATTTCCCCCAGTCCCATCATTTCTCCCCAAAGTATCCAGTCGGTCTTCTCCAGGCTGCAAGACGAGGGGCAGAACACTTGCCCACTAAAGTAAAAAAAAAGGCCCCAAAATTCTGGCACTTTGAAGGAGGTGGTGAAAATACCATAAACTATAATGTAGAGCAGATGAAAAGCATGAAGAACCTGCTCAAAATATAACCACTTGACAATTGTTTTAGATTTAATTTTCTCACTCCTAACAAAAGAGTGACAGTAAATTCACTACATCCTTTGCCCTTGAAGGGGAACATCAGAAGTGAGGAAATCTTGAAAGAGAAGTTATTCCCTGAGTTCACAGCTAATATTTCTTTCTTATTGTGAAAGTCTTTGGGGACAGGACTGAACCAAAGGAACCAAGGTAGCATGAAGTAAAGGTGTGGCCTTCTGTGCCCAATTAAAGTATTTTGGTCAAGGGCCACGGGGAACCAAAGTGTTTTGTCCTAGTCAAACACATAAAGGTATCGACACCAACGCGGACAAGAAAATACGCGCTCGGCAAGATGTAAAGGCCGTCACCATCTTGTCAGCCACTAAATGGGGGAAGTGCAGTTAACAGCACTAGAGAAATGTTTCCTATTTGATTTTATTAACTGATTGACATGAATTAATGCATTGGGATATTTGATTGTGTCATAAAATGTGTATATGAACATCATGATTCAATTTAATGTACCCATTACTGCTTGATGTGCCATTATATTAGACTAAATTAAAAGAATTTTATGGAAAAAAAATTACAATTAAAGACTCAAAATTGATTACATTCATAACTTAGAAGATATTCACTTCTATTCATGTTTTGAATAATGACAATAAAAGTACCAGAAAACAACACGGCCTCTGTAAAGATGGACAAAATACAGTATGCCAGAGATAAACAGGAGCAGTGCGAACAAAATGAGGGGTTCATAAAGGCCCACCTGCACACAGACTGGAAAACACCTGAGAACAAACTATCCGTAAGATTGCTCTTACGGAGTTCATTTCTGGAGAGAGCCCCACTGCAGCAGAGTAAAAGAGGAACACAAGGCACCACATTTTTTCCCAGCTGTGTAACTAGTGGTCTACAGGGTTTTTCATCCAGTTGTTTTTTCTACGGTGTCCATCACAGATATTTCTATCTTGGACCATAGCCCAAATTTGCAAATTGGGTATTACAAGTTAACTCTATAGCTGTCTGTCCAGTTACTGTTTGTAATGCTGAATATCCTGCTGTATCCACTGAAGCCAGCAGGGATTCCTGTGAGATCGGCACCTGTGGACCAGGGTGGCTGCTCATCCCAAACTTTCTCATGGACATCCAGTCGCTTTGACTGTGATAATTTGTAAGACAACCTACTTGTCGGTCCTAGTACTGTAGAGATGTGGATAGCTCATTTCCTAAGAGTACCAATATCTGCAAGGTAAACAATGTGTTGAAATAAAGTAGGGGAAATACTCTCAATAGGGGAATAGGAAAGAACTGAATAAACTGACAACCTTATCATATAGATTAAGCACAATTTACCATTTTTAGTGGAGAGAGAGAGTGAGCAAGAGAGAGAGAGAGAGCAAGCGAGGGCATAAATGTGCACACACACGCACTTGAAGGAACTTTAGGACCATGCAAGCCATCTCCTAGAGACTGGACTTTCCCTTTTTTTAAAAACCCTCTAATGACCAATTACAAAATCACTGTATTTAGCTTTTAACCATCTTTACAGTTACAAAGTATTTTCTAATTTTTCACCTGAAACTTTGCTGCCAATTAAACCATTCTACTCCTGCACTATGCCAGACTCCTTCGAACATACCTCTGCTTTTCTTAAGCTTTGGTAGCCAAAGCTGAAAACAATATATAAGCCCGCAAATCTCTAAATACTCCTGTTGAGACACTTCAGTGAGAAATTGAACCTGCTGTGCAGGAATCTCTCTTTGTTGACTCCTTTCCAGTTTCTGATCCACCACTAGATCTTTTTCTGCACTTCTGCTGCCAAGACATTTAGTCTCAGTTTTGTATTTGATTTATTAAGAACTTTGCACTCATCTTCATGGAGTTCCCTCTTTACTGATTTCAGGCCATTTGGCCACACTGGCAAAACTATTTTGAATGTTGCTCTTTCCCCCTCATCTGCCTTTTTGATGGTGTCCACAGATTTTATAAGACGATTCATTTGTCTAATGATGTACATGCTATAAAATGAATACTGAGTAGATCTGGGCCTAGTAGAGACCCCCTTCAGATCCCTCTTAAGACTCCTACTAATTAGACAATGAGCTGCTGACTGCTAGTGGACTGCAAGGTTACAAGAAGTTGTCATTGGGAAGATATTTCCTAGGCTTGTTATGAGACTATCATGTGGAACAAAAGCTCGCTAGAAACAAGACACACCATAATGCTTTCTCTTAATCATTAGGGCACTCGGCAGACCCAAAGAGAAAGAGAGAGAGACAATTTTTCTAGTGCCTTTCCAAGTATCAGCACCAGATTTCACTCCTTTCACAGGTAGATACTATATTTGTTCTTTAAGTATTCATGTCCCTATCTCTCCTCCTTAAATTTTCTAAGGTGAAAGATAATCTTCCACAGACTAATTCAGCTGAGAGTTCAAGTGAATTGTATCATGTTCTGTGGACTTGACTACACCTGCTATATATACAGCATCTAGAACGTACTTTTCCTCTGTTCTCAACAACACTTAAATAGAGTGCTTGCTCACAATTTCTTTTTTCTTCCCCACAGTAAAAACAGATCTATACTTTCCTTTGTTTCTTCCTTATTTCTCACATTATCCTAATGCAAACAGGTTTTTCTTACTGGTTAATAGAGATAATAGTTCAAATAAAACATGATTTTCAATGTGAAAATTCTGTCCCTTGAAAAGTGATTAAAAAGATAACTCAAAGCAAACTACTTCAGCCTGTCTTTCGATACCTATTTTTATTAGTTTATTGACACTTTCATTCCCTAAAAAAAATTTACAAAATGTTACTATAGTGGTTCTGCTACATGGACAGGAGGGAATAAATTGAGCCTACAAGCATGATAAGAGCGAGCTTTGTTTTCACAAGGAATATCTGATCTCAAATAGGACCTACATTATCTAAGTACAGTGGTAATGTGGTCCCTCAACTGGGTGAAGCATTTTCCAGAAGTTTCTGAGTAACAGCATTTTGTCTTCTTTAGCAAGTGACTTCAAATGGCACTGAACTAGGCAAAGCTTTTGTCCCACTTATTTCCTGGAAAGAGTGATGGGTAGGTGAAATGTGACATAAGTTTTGCAGGTACGTCCTTTTGCTTCTCTGGTGCTTTGCTTAAAAGTTTGATGCATTGATCCCTAAACTATGTGTTCTTTCAGGTTAAGAAAAGACCCATGATATCAAGGAACCTCTGAAGAAGTTATCTGCTACAGAGACAATACTTTCCCTAGTCAGATTAAAAGTGAAGTTTTAGGTGAGGTCACTAGATTTTAACTTATTTTTAATGCGCTGATAAGACAGCAGACGCATTTCTCAGTCTCAAACATAGTCGTATCCCACGCAAATTTCATGTCCATGCAAGCAACGGATTTTCACCAACATTTACCAGGAACAAAGAACTTGCATGAAGGCTACAGAATGACTGATACTAACAGAAGAGATCACATGTCATCTTACGTTCCTCCACACATGCTGAGACTCTTTCTGATTTGGATCTTTTGTTGCACATCACAGCTATGGCCTGGTGTCTGTGACGATGACAAAGACTCAAGTATGCATCAGGAACCGGCACAACTTACCATGTTTCCTTGCTAGCAGCTCAGGCATTGTTTTCCTCCAGTAGGACAGAAAGGCTGAATCTCAGTGCAGATAACAGCAATTATCTGTGCTAATCCGTCTGGAGATATTTACTTTGAGATCAGGCCCTGGATCTCGGGGAAGTCAAAGGAAGTGAGAGAAGATATCACACTGCCCTCTCTCAGTTGTTCTCATCTCCAGTCAAAGTTGCAGGCTGATCTCAAGCTGACTTTACATTGCACAGGCTAAAAGGAACCCAGTTACACCAAATGAAATCTGAAAGCCCTCTTCAGAGCCAGAACAGGCAGAGTCAAGCAGGCACACAGCTCCATCACCTACTTTAAACCAGCACTCTGAAGTGTACCCATCGGTTAAGCAATGTAGACAGTAGCTCTGAGCCCTGGTACATTCTCAGCTACTGCCTGCTTCTACCTTTGACGTCTATATAATCTGAAGGGCAGGTGGCACTGCTAGTTAGTGCGGTGGCCTGCTTTTTTCTAACTGGAGACTGTGACCCAGCTGGTGTAAGTGGGTCACTGAATGCTATAAGCTTTCACTGGAAGATGCTTAAAATTTGCTCATCCAGGCAGGATGCACCTTGACAGCCCACAGCTCACATGCTCCCTCTTCTCCTGTATCGGATGGCCTGGCACTGGCAGTCAGAGAGGCAGGGCAATGCCTTGATCCTGCGCAGAAATGTTGTACCTGTGGTGCCTGCTGCGAAGGAAATTGACCCAGAACACACAATCTTCCTTACTCAATTTCACTCTCAGCAGGAAGCCTGGGGAAAACATTTCTGTGCAGGAGCCACACACTATCCTACGGACCTGAAAGGAGGAAAAAGGGACAGGAATTTCCAGAGACAGGGACAGGACAGGAAATCAGCAAGAAAAAAAATGTCAAAATGCATGACAAAGGAGAAAGAACATACAAAGAAACATGGGTGTAAAGCCAAAAAGGAAAAGGTGGCAGGAAACAAAGGGAAAGCTGGCAGCTGAGGATTCTTTGCCCCAAACATTTCTCCAAATCACAATGTAAAACTTAGGAATTGTTTTTAGACCATCCACACGGCCTGGTAAGCCATTAATGTCAAAATCACAGTAGCACATCAGAATCGAATAAGACGCAGGTAAGTTCTTGGAGGAAAAGCTTACTAGCGATCATGCAGTTGAAAACAGAATCATAGCGCATGCTCCTAAGGCAAAGTAACTTCCGTTTGCACCGGCAACCTTATTTTTGGCTCCTTCTAAAGTCCTGAATGCACAATCTTGCGAAGCTAACAGACTTCTTACATGCAGTTTCTAGGCATTAAATAAGGCAGGTGAAATTCCAAACAAATGGAATCACAATGACATCCAAAGCAGTTCACTCATGGGATTAGGCCCTTTAAATCCACAGTAAAAGCCTCTGCCACAGGAACACCACCAGTGATGGACAACACTGATTGGCTGGTAGCCTACCTATGGACCAGCACCAGAGAGCTCTAAAATTTACATTTTTCCTTGGAGAAATTACTCAGAAATCATTTAATTACTCAGAAATCTTGAAGGATTCTCTCAGCACATAAAGATGTGACTCTTGAGAAGGGATTTTTGGACACCATCGGAATATAAAGATTGTTGATGAAACTTGTACACCTGAGGGCTGGCCTAAGGAACGCCCTTCTGCAGACAGGAGATACTGAGTATACTCCAGGTATGTAGGTATGTTTCCTAACACTTAAGGAGGTAAGAAAGTGACCAGCCACATGCTGTCAAGCAGAAGCCTCCTAAGCACAGATCCCTCCGTACATCAAGAGCTGGTCTCCGGTCCATGCATAGTTTTAAGAAACGCACTCACCCCAGGTCTCCACTATCCATCAGACACGCAAAGAAAGAAACAAACCCTCAAGACAGCAATCCTTCCTGTAAAGAAACCTGCTCTCACTGGTAGGTTCTTCTGCTTGCTTATGGGGATGACTATTTTATTCCGAGTATGACTGCACTGGAGCTTTCTCTCCATATCCAACATGGAGCTCTGCAGAAGCTTCTACAGAAACAGAGAAAGAGAAAAAAGAGCTTGTACCTGCTCCTTGGTGGCGTTTCATGGAGGGCAAGGTAGCCCTCCTGCCTTACAGCGCAATTAACAATGTGCTCCAGGAAGACCCTGATGTACACTGAACTCAACAGACCCTGGATGGTGACAGTCCCTCTAAAACACATCAAAAATACGTGACTAACATTAAAAAAAGGCCTTATATCAACGTGCACTGGGACCCTCTATGCCTGTGACTGCAGTCACACTACCTTCACTTAATCACAACACTTAGAGCTAGGCAGTGAAAACAGCATTTAGAGACAGCCACACATTTGTTCCATTGAAAAGGCACGAGCAAAGAGTCAGTACTCTAGGTTCTGTTTTGAGATCAGATCTTCATCACAAACCACTTCACAGCCATGAAGAAGAAACATCAGGGCCTGTTTTCACTCTCTCCCATTGCAGACCTGTTTATACCTATTCTTGCAGACCTGTTTATACCTATTCTATCAGACTTGACTGTTGCAGCTGATACCACCCATTTTATACCACTCCTTTGCCTTGTTCAGGTGGCTGACAAGGGTGCCCAATGACAGTACGCATTTCTAGACGTGTGACAACACTGACTTGGAGCTTTCTCTTCGTGCTTCAGAAACTTACTGTAATTAATTGAAAACGGTTTCTCCTATTCCACAAAGTCTTTCAGTAGAAAGGTACCTTGTAATTTTATAGTTATCTTAGTCTGGTACTGCTGTGTTTTCCGATGCTCTACGTCCTACAGGTTTCACATAAGCGTTCACTACCAGGTTTAGTAGACCAGTTTGATACACTTTTCTGCAGCTATTATTGTCTTCATTGCCATTCTATGGAAAGTACGAGTTGATAACACGGTGGTCCTTCCTCTTCTACCTTCCCATTTCCATTTAGTCACACTGTTCTGTGAGCAAGACAACTGATGGCGACACAGCCAGCCACTCCTCAAAACGTTCTTGAGTGGCAGTCCCCTGCTACAGCTGCTCTCGTGGAGCTGCTGTGTGGATGTGATCCAAAGCCATGGAGGTCACCAGATAAACTTCTGGGCTGTGCTTCATTCTGAAAGGACTTGGAGCTCTCCAACGTTTATTTGTATCACAAGGAATATGGACCAGGTTTCTAAGGTGGAAACTTGCCAATCAGCTTGAAATATTCACCTAATTTTCTAGCAGGCTGATGCTTGCTTGTCTTTTTTTTTTTCTTTCTTTTTTTTTTTTTTTTAAAGAATATCATACAATGAGCTGGTAGGGCCTTGTATTGACATCCGTTTTCTACAACTGAATGGAAACAGTCACTAATAGAATGCAATACATTAGATCAAGACCTAATTCAGAGAAAGACCAGGACTTTCATTTTACACCTCCTCAGGCTGCCTGTGGATTTCCTTGCCCTAGAACAATAATAGACCTTGACAACCAGGAACTAAATTCACCACAGTATAAACTATCACTCTTAAGAGCATTGCTCTTCTCAGGAAAAAAACCCCATATACCAAGTAGGGAACAAAGCTGACTCTAGGGCACACGGTAGCTGCTCTGTTTGGCCTGCAGTAGTGACTGCTACACCCCCACCAGACTTGATGCTAGGTTTTGAGGGCAAAAGTTCTTCCAAAGGAAGCAGCCCTTTTTGGCTGCCTGGAGGCTGCTCTGCAGCCTTAAATTTATTGCTATTAGCTCTCCCCAGATGGCACCCTAGGAACACAGTGACTGTCCCAGCACAACATACCATCAGTTTCACTGCTGTCTTACCTTTTTAGTGGGTAATAAGCACAGCCTCAAACCACCTGCAAGAACAAACCTTAGGAGTTTTATGGTGATCTGATTTCTCCAGTAATTACAGAAACAAATAAAACTACTATTCCCTTAGGTTTAATTATTTTTTGAGACGTTCGCTTCTCTCTTACAAGTAGCACCTGTGCAGAGCGAGAGACAACAATTCAAATGCAAACCACCCGTGCTCACTGGAAAAATGGTATCGTGAGATAACTGAATAAAATAGGCAGCTATGAAGTCCAAGGTGAAAGGAGAAGTACATGCATTTTATCACAGGGCCATTTAAAATCAAGGCACTGCAGCCCTTGGCAGCATTTTGTAGTGAATGTAGCTGAACCCATTTTTGGTAAAGGAGAACACTTGTGACATCATGTTCCTTATTTTTCGTGAAGATCAGATCAGACCGCTTGAGTACTACCTCCCTCCGTGAAGGCTGTTCTCGCCATTCCCCACAGAGCACCGATGCTACCCTTCAGCCGACTAAACACCAAAGTCCTGGTTTTACACTGATGTTATCTCCCTGAATCCCGCGTAAATAGAAAGAGAGCCAAGATCTTAGTGTTCTGATTGGGGATGCTAGAAAAATCTTACGTTTCCCAGAACAGCTTTCAAAAACATTCCTAACTCAGATGACTCGGATGCAAATGTATTCTGCTACAACAAAACAGTTTCCAAAAAGCAATCATTACTTCCGATAACACCCAGCTAAAATTCAGACCATCTAACATCTGCTATTCACACGTAGGATTTCCATTCTCAGAAGTTTTGGGACAAGTCAAATATTTCAAGAATAGCTTTTTCACCACATTTCATGCATTTCTAAGACAATCTTCTCTGACTTTTTAAATTGCTTTGTTACTTTTCTTAAGGTATTCCTTGTTATTCCCTATCTTAGTATCCTGGTAATCAATCAGTAACTAGGATACCATAGCGACAGACACAGTACGCACCCAGAAGGGACAGGGAGCTGCTGTCAAAGTACACTTGACACAGCAATTATAAAATATCCACTCGAGATCCTCAGAAGTCACTAGCGATCTTGAGTGTTACTATTTTTAGCATGCTGTCTTTCTAGGAACCTTTTAAGAGCATGTGATTTTTCAGTAAGTCAATATTCAAGGTACCCCAAAACATAAGCAATATCTTAAAATCTGTGGCAATTATTTTTCTAGGGAATAAAGTGGCCAACTCTCATGATTTGCTAGCTGGCCACTTCAGTCTGGGCATCAAAATCAGTTAACTTCTGAAAGCCACCATTACAGAAGTTGGACTTGGCGAGATATTTGAAGGAGGAAGTGGTAACGGCCTCGTGGAATACCCTCTTGAAGAGATGCCAACAAGTAAATTGTTGAAGAAAAAAAAAAGTGCAACGCATGTCAGATTTTTAATTACACGTCTATTTCCCCAACAAAGAAGTGCAATTAAAGCTAATCATTTCTATTATACTACACAATGCCTCCATTACTAATGGAATCAGGAATGCATGAAAGTAATGCACATTAATACATAAACACTCTTTTCATACCGATGAATACTTTGTACTCCAAACACACTTAAATATAGCAATGCTCAATTATGCATCACCCGTGTTAGTACATAACTATGCCAAATGCCTTTGGGGGGGAGGGAGGGGGAGAAGAGCGAGGCTGACTTAAAAACCTCAGTGTCCCTATAGATACTCATTTGCCCTTCTGTCCTGAAAGCATCCAGGAGAGCATCCTCCAGCTTCAGTCTTTGACAGCTGTCACATCTGTACACTTACCCATAAACCAGCGTGCCTTTCTACCTTCCTCTGAGCCCAAGAGCAGCACTGCACATCAGATCTACAGGAGTTTCAGTATGTTGTGCAAATAACAAACAGTCTGAATCGCAACACAGAAGACCAGAGCCTTGTATAATTTATGCAGTCTAGTGGAACTTGAGGTGCATACAGTATTAGGACATATTTTGCTCTCTGGTGTCAGTCCAGAGTAGCCCAATTGAAAATGGGGGATTTACTCCACATTTACACCAGGCATATATAGGAGCAGAAGTTGACATGTTCTTATCACTAACGATAGAAATAATATTTTTATATAGTCGACTTCTTAAACAGACTCCAGCATGGCTCTAACAATCACTGTTACATAATTAACGTTCGGAGCTAGACTGTGATCCAAAGTAGAGCCTGCAGGAAGAAATGACGTACTGGCTACACCTCTCTGGATCTGCACCCTGCACAGCTGTGCCTCAGAGATAACCATCAGCTTCAAGTACTCATCAAGACAAGACAGGAACTTGCCAGTTAGGACAAGAAAAGCATCTCTCAAAACCAATAGCGATGTGCCTGTCTCAAGAGGAAGCTGGTGCCTATCTAGCTTTTGAATTTGCAGTAGTGGCTGTTCTGCTCATGGACCTCAGTCCATGAAGGCCAGAGCAGAGAGAGATGCCTCCACAGCAAGCTCTGTTGCTTGTGTTGCGCGGTATTTGAGTGAAAAGAATATTAATGCCAATGCTCAACAGCTCTGCCAGCTCTGCTGCAGAAAATCCTGCTGAGATTTCATGTGCGCCATGCTCTCTGGGCTGCGCCTCTCAGGACTTAGCTTGCTGTGAAAGAACTTGAAGGCTGAAGATGTACACAGCCATGAGAAATTTCTGTGCTTTTGTTGCTCCCCACTCCCCTTTCGGTGTTTGTGCAAGTTCACATGAATATTAGTGGCAAAAGAAAAAAATCATGACGATGGAAGGCACATTTCAACTCAATTTCAACAGACTTTTGGAAAAGCCCTGATTTAACACAGTTTGTGCAAGTTTCCCTGATTTCTGTCAGATGCTACAAAGCATGGGCTCTCCATTTCTTTTAGTGTAAATCCAAGCCCCAAGGGGTACACTGATTTTAAAAATACAGTCAGTGTGCAGCAACATGCCTGCAAAATACTGCTGCCACATGATTCATTGTGTCACTTGGCTTATCCCAAAGACAGTTGAGGCCCAAGAGGACTGTTTATATTAGGGTTAAGCAGACAAGTGTAGTTGTAATAAAATTCTTTATGCAGCCCCAGGGAAGAAAAAAAACAGGGGACACCACTGCAGAGTCTTTGCAGCTAGGCTAGTGTCTCTTAGCACCTTCTAATTAAACCATCACCTGAAATAATAGCAACCTAAATGTTGTCCTCTTTGGGGAATGTGTGTGCGGGCATAGAGTTGCTTTGAAATGGCTGAGCTTCCAACCTGGCAGGAAAGAAAAACAGACCAGTGCCTAAAAGGAGATGAAGACCTCTTCTGAAGCGTAAGGGGCAGGCTGGAAGCCGAGATTTGCATTCTCGCCCCACTCACTAAGGAGTTTAGCTCTGCACTGACATCAGTTCGCATTCCCACTGCTGGGGATACTTGTGTTCAGCAAGGAACTACGTGCAGAAGACACACTGCCTTTAACAATGCTAGGTAAGAAGAGCTGTGTGGTTTTTTTTTAATTACACTTTGTATAAAGAATCTCGAATAAGTACATCCTCATTTTGCTATTTTTTGTTGTTGTTGCTCCCTTTCCCAGCTCCTCTAGATCTCGGATGAGCCATGCCCTTGAACAGCCTACAATCTGTCAGAGAGCGCTCCTGTAAGCTGGGGCAGTCTTCAGCGTTACACTTGAGACAGACTCGCTGCTAGCCACAAAGGTTGCTACCGACAGCTTCCACACTGTGCATTTTGGCACTGCTGAAAGCCCACTGCCGTGGAAACCTCCCCACTCCAGACCCTGCATGGTTCTGCTTTCCTCACTAGAGGTATTTAACCGCTTTCTCCACAGTCTCCATTAAGCCAGCTGTCTGAGTCAAAGTACTTGGGAGACCTTCCTACAGCAGCCTTGCAGCAGTCCAGGCCCCTCCAAATAACGTGTTTATGTGGCCACAGATACAAACTTCCTCTCTTTCCTTTAGGTACATATGCCCTGGAGGAGAAACATAGTCTTAGAAGTAGCATAGGATTTAGGAAGTTTTTGTTCAAGTCCATGTTCCAGCAGAGACTTCTATATGACCGTGGACGGTCCTTTTGGCTCAGTCCCCTGGGAGTATTTAGGCACCCAGCCCCTGCTGCGGGAAATGGCACTGCATTCCTCAACAGCAGCATGGAGCTGAGATACCCTTCAGGATATGGAGCTCACGTGGGCTTTTCCTTAAGTCCCCATCTGGCACTAGGGCACTGGGTAGATACAGATTGTGAGGGGGTTATATAAAGGCCTAAAATTAATGGGCGATTTTATAAATCTGCTTATCATCCATGCCCATACAACCACACTTTTAAGCAACTAAAATACACAGTTATTTTGCCTGCATGTGTGATGAACAGCCAAAAACTGGATAAAAGCTAGCTAGGGATGTATGAAGCAGGTTAAAGAAAACCAAAGAGGTCCCACAGAAACCAGTACATAAACAGTACAATCTCTTGCAAAGCCCAGCAGCTTGCTTCAAAGTTTCTAGCAATTAAATTATTCAAATAACTTCCTATAAGTTTTTCTTTTTAATTTGACTTTCTGCCAATAGAGACAATTAACAAGAAACTTTACATCCTGGCTGCATTTTTCTTTAAGGCAGGTAAGACTGAATATATTCAAATGCAGCAGTGACAGCTTTAACTGCTTATACTGTCGTGATGAACCATCTTGATAAAAAACCTAAAGCAGCAAATAATTTGTAGAGAAAATATATTGTTTTAATTTCAGGAAAGTTGGCGCAAGCCAATAACCAATGCAGGACATTATCATCAAAACTCTCTGAATTTAATTTACTTTTCTTTCAGAAATACCAGTTCTTTAAAAAGCGTGTTGTATCAAGGGGGAGGAAGGAATGAACACAAAATGAGTCATCTTTTTTTGTGAACACCTCCATTAATAACTGCTGCCCCTCCTGCTCAATCCAAAATGTATGCTTACAGTGTTAGTGTGTTTAGATTTTATTTTCTAAGATGAAAATTAAAAACAGGACAAGATACTTAAAGAAAATGTTCATTTACAACAAAATCAAACCATTCAGCCTTTTTAAATCCTTTCTGTGTTTCCTTCAGCCACAAAAGACCTACCACTTCCTACTCTCCTCAAACATGTTCAAGCCATCTCTTCCTTCAGGGCTGCCTCAGGTCACTTCTACCAGGCCTGTCTGTCCCCAAGAGAACTTTTCTCTACAAGGGAGCTGAAAATGCAACAACTCAACCATAAACACATCTGAGGACACAGACTTGTTGCCAAGCATCTTCAGCCTCCTCTGTGGCCCCATTTCACAGCTCCCTTGGCCAAAAAGAATCCTTCAGTTCTCCCAGCACAGACCACTCTCTCTCTGCTGGGCACTGGGCCTGGTCGGCTTCTCCAGGTAAAATCTGCACATCCCAGAGCTCTGTTTAGACACTAGGAGCTTAACTATTAGCTGCCATGGGATGCCTTCGTTTAAGCATTCGGGCATAAAATATAAATTGAAGATCCTATGCAACAGGCCCACCTACCCAGAGATAACCCAGTGAACCCAACATGATGCAGCTAAGGTGAAACAGGAATATATTTGGGAGCAGCAAAACCAGAAGCTCAGCAGGTATGAGAATGCATGAATAGATGGCTGATTTCTTCCCTTTTCATAAAGGCTCCGTGGCTGGCAGTAAAGTGCATGGCAACAAGGGGTAAGTGTTCACCTGAAAAAGGATTTGCTGGGAAGGGAAAGGAAAGGAAAGGAAATTTAGCAGCCAGGCTTGGGAGTGCTTCTGAACATAAGAACTGGCATTAGAATCAAATATTCAAACTCTTTAGAAGCCTGCTCCATCCCTTTAAAAATACACATGCTTTTCAAATCTAAAAATATCACCTGAGATTCAAGATGCAAACTGCTGTGTATTATTAAAGAAAATGAAGTGATTTATGAGTTTATTAAAAAAAAAAAGCCACAAAAAAGAAAACATATGATAGACCCCTCCAGTTAGGAACTGCTGTCAAAGAGCAGTATTCAAAAGAAAGAAAGCGCTCAACAGTTGTAGTTGGTGTCTGCTCCATACATTTGGGCTTACTGAAATCAACTTTTTTCCTCTACACAAACAGATCTACATATAAAATCCTTCCACGCGCTGCACAGCATCAATCTAAATTGCCAGCATTAACTAGAAGAAGAGTATTCTTTAGGATGAAGTGACAAGAAAATCATTTCACTTGGGTTTCTGTATAGGTAGATAGTAACCGAAACTAATGGCCAAATTACATCCTGATTGGTTTAAATTACGCTAGAAAAATAAATGTACGAATATAAAACCCACTAGAAGCTGAGAAGCTTCCACACGTGCAAATCAGAACAGTGCTGCGCATGATTTTCCTGTTGATCTTACTGAACTGGTAAGCGTATTTGTTGAAGACATCTCACAATACCTGCCAACTTCTTCAAAGGACACAGAACCTGACCAGTGGAATTCGCTGGCAAAGACAGTTATGTTCATTGCAGATGGTGCTTCTGATGTTATAGGAATATAAAAGCAGATATTTCAACAATCTTAGCTTAGCAATCATATTCCTGCTATGTGAAATCTTTCCAAAGGCTAGACCTCTAGCTATGGTAAATGTTGTCAAAAAGAAGGTGTAAACAGTCTTGAAATGACAATTTTGCAAACTTCTTCCTGTCCACCAAGAAGTTACACACTGCCCCCAATCCAGAAAAAATCACTAGGTTTATATGCTGCATAACCATACAGCATTTGCTACTAAATTGATAAAATTAAACATACAGGAGTATTTCTTTTGGGTCAATGTTCAGATGCTGAGATATGAGAGAGAAAAATAAGAATACTAAAAGGCAAGTTTCATAAAAGGATTAGTTCTCCTGGTTTTTGAGCAATCACCTAGAAACCAAACCCTAAAAAAGGTCAACTTCCAAGAATTTGCCTTTGCGGTACAGTAATTACAAGCACTGACTCACAGGATGAGAGCAGATACACTGGACTGCAGCTCAGAGTTGGTTTTAAACCAGAAACACACGAGCCCTGCTAAAAGAGCTTGGAATGACCTGGGTATTTACTTAGCTTCTTGGGAGGGCTTTTGCAGCTCATGATGACAGCTGTCAGTCAATTGCCAGCAGTCTTTGACTAATTAATTCAAAACTCTCTCAGGCAGGTCTACAAGAGATGCCATCAGCACAGTGTAGACATCCCCATATCATCACTTCAGAGCCTGCTGGAAAACTGTAGGCAGGAAGCTCACTGAAATCAGATTGCCTTCTTCCCTCCCCTGCCCCTGCTTAGCTCAATTTAGCTGTTGTTTAAATTCATTTGTTTTCTAACTTGCCTCTGGGCTTTTAATTACAGATTACTGCAAACACAACACAGACAATGTTTATGGGTCTGAAGTAATGATTCACCGAGAATTATTTGTTTACAGTGTAGGTGTAATGCATGCTGCTTCCTCACAGCCAGCCAAGAAAAAGGCACAGCTCCAGAAAGTTAAGCCACTGGACTGCCAGCCACAGAACAGTGCCCTGCCTCAAATGTGAGTTGCAGCATCAGAGGCAGAAGTCAATGATGAACTTCCCTGCCCACAACTGTGAGATTAACTAGATAAACTCCACAACAGCTTTACAGCTACCTAAGACTTGTAAGGCAATAGTTTCACCAGAATATAGTATGGGTGCTCCTTTCTCCACTTGCCACACTGCCAACTGGGCCAGGAACGGGCCTGAAGGTTTGAGTCTTCTCTGAAGGCAGTCAATGTGCATGCCCTCTACGTAGATGAATTAGCAGGATAGTAACCCAGCAGAGCTATATCCTGTGCCGCAGTGTCCTTTCTCTTCCTGACACACATGGGTTTTGCCAGCACCTGCAGAAACACTGACTTTAATTCAGCTGTGACCACTACACCAGCAGCAAACGTAGATCTTCGTGGCCAGCAGTTGCCTTAGCTGCTTACACTGAGAAGATATAGGATGCTTTCAGCCTAGGCGAATTCTCTCTTTAGCCATCCTCTCTCTGCCAACTCAGCTGCCCAGAAAGCTGCTCTTCAGCAACATCTCCTCATTCTCTTCTCTGTGAAACATTGGTGTGTGAGCTTTTTTTGCCACGCCTGAAGTGCACTTTATAATACTTTAAGAACCCCAATGGGAGAAGAGTGCAACCAGCCCTTTGAGTGAGTTTTAAAGAAATCTTAATGGTATTTAATGTCCCGCATTTATTAGCCCCAGCCCTCCCTCAGTGCTCTAGCGCAGTTTTCCGTGTGGAAAGCACGATGCCTCTCAGTTCTCTTTGCCAGCTTGCCTTGTTCTATTCAGAGAAGTAGAAAAGCTATCAATTCCATCGCAATACTTGCATGACTCCTGTACTATACCTTACACATGATACAAAACATAAAACTATTTATAATTCACCAATTGCCACATGTAGTAGAGGCTAACACTTTACTTAA
The DNA here is from genome assembly GCF_036370855.1 of Dromaius novaehollandiae. Classification (NCBI taxonomy): domain Eukaryota; kingdom Metazoa; phylum Chordata; class Aves; order Casuariiformes; family Dromaiidae; genus Dromaius; species Dromaius novaehollandiae. The sequence goes on along the minus strand of NC_088101.1, from coordinate 10,154,262 downwards.
CTGATCCAGACAGAAATAACCACTTTTAGAAGTTCACTACTCTAAAAGCAGGAAAATGAAACCTTGCTGGAAGGAGTGCTTTCCCCATAGCCACTCCTTGTTCTCAGTGCCATTGGTTCTGCTCTAAGAAACAGAAGAGCTACAAATGGCACCAGCTCCCTCCGAGCGAGGGGCAGATGAGGTTAAGATGCCAGGATGAATCACATGGCTTGGAGGTACCTACTTTCAGACAAAGAAAGCTCTTCTGCTGTCCTTCCTGCCACTGGTCTCTAGTGGATTTATGACAGATTCATCAATACGCACTAGAAGCTCACTGCCAGTGAGCAGACATTTAAAGAATTAATATAGTTTCATATATTCTCTTGTAGGATCCAACACAGTGACGTGGGTAAACAAGTCAAAATCCTGTTTCAAAATCCTACTAAAAATGTATTGTGTGCACCAAGAGCCAAACACGTGATTCCCAAAGACCTTCAGTGAGTTGGAAGTGTGATGACGTCATGTTTTTAAGGCAACCAACCTGTCAATTGAGGCCCGTTATCAAAAGCGATGCATCTGATCCTTCTTTCCACTTTGTCGTCCCATGAATTTCAGATTTTCCATCATACTCTCATGGTACTTTTATTAAAATTTGTGAAATTATTTTTATGAATAAGGAAGAAAGGCCTTTGGTTCCCCTAATCTGAGTTTGATAGAAGTTGAGATATCAAACAGCTTGTGTTGAAGAGAAACAGATCTTCAGAAAACTTAGAGAACTTCTGTGTGGACTCCTACGATACCCTGAAATGAGGTTAATGTCACTGAACACACATTTTGAAGTATATGATAATCTATTACTTAGCAGACTACCAAATGCAAGAGAAACCAAAGTAGTCAACCAGAAGTGAAGGAAATTACTTCAACTTACAGAGCTGCTGAAAGATTACTCAATAGAATGACAGAGTAAAAGAAAACAAGCAAAATACTAAACAGACAAAATGGTATTTTTAAGCTGTGCTTTTCTATGGGGTTTTTTTGCAGATAAGAAATAGTTTAAGAGGGCTAGGTGTTTGCCTGCCACTGAAAAGCAGTAGAAATTCAGAACATAACTCTTACTCATTTCATTAAAAAGCCCTCTGAGGTAAACATAACAGTTCTGTCTTATAGGCCAGTTTAAAACTAATATTGTATCAGATGGGCAGGGGGAGTGAAAAATGATACACCATTCAAGCACAAGCTTTACTTATTTAAAGCTAAAATATAAGCAGCATTTCAGAGAACATAGAAAAACCACAGACCATGTGCTAGATCACATCCTGCCTAAATTGAGACCTGACTAAGAGGGAAATTTCAAAAAAAAAAAGAAAAAAAAAAAAAAGAGCAGAACTATTGGGGAAAGGAATACAAGGATAAAAGGAAGTCTTATAAGTCTGTAGATTAAGGGTAAGGTAGTAGTAGAAAACCATGCCCAGTCCACCTCCCTTCTTCGCTTCTCTATCATTCATCTAACCAACTGCTAATCTATCTATCCATGTTTTAGTAGTATTTATCAAATCTATGGTTATTATTATTACTAACTAAAGAAAACTGGGTAACTAAGGGCTTTCTTACCCAAGATGATTGCTTATCTTTTTCAAATCCCAACAGTTGGTCTAGCGTGAGTAGATGGGGCTTCAAAGCAATGTGAAGGTACTAACTCACCTTCTACAGCAACCGCACACGGGGTGCACAACCTCTCGGCAGTGGAGAATCCCATTGTGTTGCAACCATAAGAAGCTGCCTAAACGCTGGATGTGTCATTATTTACATAAGTAGATTACAACATCATGGTCTCATCAGTTCAGCTATTGTGTCTTGTTAGCTTAGCTAAATTTCAAACTCCGTAAGGAACAGCATTTCCCCCTGAAGTTATTAAAGGGTAGATTTCTTTTAATTGAACTCATTTGCATGACTAAATTAGATTTAATTACTCCCATTCATTTCACTAATACCTCTCTCTGATTGGAGAACGGCAACTTCTCTGGTTGCTTAAAACAGGACTCGGTGGGTCTTCTCTAGTACAAGCCGGCAAAAGAAAACAATAGCTCTATGGCTTCAGTAAAAGAGACTGGGGCAACTTTTGGGGTGCTAGAAATGCTGGACAACTTTTAACTATTAGACTTTCTAATTGTTATACATGGTACAAACTGACAGTCCAACAGAGAGGCAGACTTACTTACTTTATCTCCGTAGGATCTATAACATCTACAGCAAGTTCACCTATGAATCCTTTCCACATACCTCAGTCCTGACCAACAGACACCTTTCCACTGGGAGACAAATGGCAATTAAATCTGCTTCATTCTTTTTTATTTTTAAAATTTTGAAAAAAATTGAAATTTTGAAATTTTAAAGGCTCAGTACATTTTTACTTTAAAATTTAATGGTTCTTTAATCTCTTTTTCACTCTGCCATAAAGTTCATTACTTTACTTCTGAATTTTCATAATTACAACTTTTGACATTTTTGAATTTTCAAAATTTCAAAATTAGAAATTTCCAGGAAAAGTAAATTTCAAAAACTGATGTGATTTTTTTCCCCACGTTTTTGGCCAAATCTGAGAGGGATTCAACCCAGTCTCTGCACTGATGCCCCTCTATACACCACCAAGATCACTTGGTGTCTGACTGTAAAAAGCTAGCAGAGGAGATAGACGATGATGTAGGCTGCAAGTTCACTGCCAGAATGACAAATACGACAAATGCAGGTAGGAAAAGGACACACTCTAGATTTTCTTAACATGGTAGCCATTGCCAAATGACATTAGCATGCCACAGACTGTCCAGGTGGACAATATTCCCATCCTTTGCCAAGGCCTCATTACTCCCGGACAAGTAGGCTGCAAGCAGTGAAAATGTGGCTTCCTCAGCCATTCCTCTCAGCTTGTCTTAGCCACCTTAATTCACATTTTCGGTGACTGCTGTCATTCCCTCTAACTAAGAATGCCCCTTACACAGTCACAAAATATGATGACACTTGTAGGTCTCAAAAAAGGGGTAGCATTGCCTAGGCCACAGAACTGAAAGTCATAGAAAGCCAAAAACTGGAGTTGTGAAATTTAAAAAAAAGAAAAAGTAAGCCATTGTTTGCCTCTGGGGCCCCACTTTTTCAGGTCTTTTCCTACAACCACATAAGTAGAAGCACAGGAGGGAAAAGCTGAAATTTTCAGTGACATATTCAAAAAAATCTCACAAGAATTGCCACATTGAGAGTGGTAGCTATTCAAAGCACAAAGGAAAGGCCAACTGTAATAAGCCTCAGACAAATATTTTATAGAATATATAATAGAATTTTGTCTGGAATAGACAAAAGAAGATGAATTTTTACTATTTCTAACACTGAACAGAAAAAAACGGTATGGAATGTAGAAGTGAAGTCAGTCTCTAGAGTCTTGGATACAGGATCTTACAAACAATACTTTTCTAATGGTTAGACTTCCTCTTATATTTAAACTGGAAAGCAGCTCTCTGAACTGCGTGTTCACAACTTAGGGGAAAAAAAAGGACAAAACATTTGTAAGAGCACCTCTCATCATCCACTGTTGTTCACATATTGTAGTCTTGTGAATATGTTTGCAAGCAGGATTGCACAGAGAGCTAGTTGTGCAGGGTCCACCCCTGTCTCTCCTCTCTTTCTTGTCAAAGGGGTTAGCAATTGCAGGTTAGCTATCGTTTCTCCATCTATTTGTCTCCTGCGTTCTTATTTAACTAATCCTTGGAATGACGTTCTATCATCTCTTTGTCAGTGAGAGGAAAAAGAAATCTTCCCATCTTTTTCTGGCATTAGTAGGCGTAAGGGTTGGTGGAAAGCTCACATTTTGTGTTCTCGATTATCTGGAAGCCAGTCTACCAAGTACACAGCATTATTTCACACACGTGCACGCTGGCTGAAAAACTTTGGTATCCCCAGATTCCTTTTACACCAGATATCAACATGCTATCTAAATTATCTATAAAACCAAAGAGTCTAAGACAAACTTCTCACTATGTTAGTACAAGTAACCTTGTGAAACTCAGTGGGACCACTTGGCTCAGAAAGCACATAGAATTTCAGTATCTACTATGATTAACTTGTATTGTTATATATTGGTAAGATGCAAGCAAAATAAACTATGTACAGAATTCACAAACGCAGAGAACACCCTGAATTTCTAGACAGCTCTACAGATACGGCAGTATCTGTTTAATTTCACTGATGCTAACTGGAATTTTGCAGCACGGTCTGCCTTGCTGCAGTAGCACAGCCCAGCAGAAGGCATCAGCGGGAAATTCTAGGCAAAATTCTAGGGCTCGAAAGGGAACAAACGCTGGCAGCCTGGGCCATGCCGCAACTCCCGAGTCCTGGGCCACCGCATTATGTGCAAACCCTTCCTTTCTCACACCATTCCCAAAATATTAATCCACCACGGTGTCAGTCTGCCACAACTTGGCTGAATTGGAGACGCCATTAAAAACAGCATACCTCATCTCTGTACAAAATACAGAGATTTTTAACAGAGTATTTAAAGAGTAGTAAGGCTCCGATTTGGCAAATACAGTCTTTGTGCATCAGAGTAGATTTAATGATACATTTGCAAATGAAAGAATCACATTGTTCTTTTTTTGCACACATTTGGATGCAGAATTCAACCATGCTACTAGGAGTGTATTTTAAGATACTATGGTTGGGTTGAGGTGAATGAATTTGATTTCAGTAAGACAAACACAAATCTTTCTACTATTTGGCAACAGTTCCTTTCATTAAATATAATTCTTCTGCCCCCTTTCTCAACATGTAAATAGTATTTATCCAACCGCACATGATGTGTGGCCTAATTATCACTCTAATATTTTTCAGGAAAAAAATTAGTGTAATTAACAAGGAAATAAAAAACAAGCCCCCCTGCCCTGCTTTCTTCTCAGGTTCAGTAGTAATCACAGTGGTTGAAAAAACAAGTGATATTTTGATTTTTTGCCAGCTCTTAATTTTAGTAGATTTTGAAATTAGTGAAATCTTTCAAAATAAAAACCTTACCAATTTTCTAGTCACTTAACTTTTTCTCCTCCCCCCCAAGAAGCCTTATTATCTTTTCAGTTTTTTCACCAAAAAAACAAAATAAAGGAAAACAGTATCATCAAAAAATAAGCTAAAATGCATACTTTTCATATGATAAATAATCTGAAAAGGATACACGGCAAATGTAATGTAGGCCAGTGGGGATTAGAGTATTTTGGATGGGCACAGAAGATGAAGCTGACATTCAGGTATACAGAACTAGACACAGAGCCAACTTAAGCCAACAGAGAGACTTTCACTAGCTTCACTAGCTTTAGAAGCAATCCAAGAGCATATATTACAATTGCACATATGCATAGTATAAGGGCTCAAAGCTATACAAATTCCTACGGTTTATTTGTCAAAATCTGCAAAGAAAATTTATTTTCCTCCGTATGGATTTGCAGCCTATAGTTTCATTTTGAAGTTCAGGTTAAATGATCTCAAAGTTGAACTGCAAACACAGTAGAAATAATTAGATTTTCCCAAGGAAATGCATTGCAAGTGGACTAAGTGGCTGAAATTTCAGACTGGGTCAGCTCTGCTCAAAACTGGCTCCAGGCTTGGTCACTGCCTTTTAGTCCATCTTTGTCTGAGTTTCAAGTTCGCGGCAATACCTGGAAACTGGCATGGATTGAGGTTACTTTGCAATCACTCTTTGCAGCACAAACCTATGTCTACTCAGGACTTGAAATGGGTGCATCATATGTTGCTTTATACATCAAACAGCACACATCCAGAGGAGAAAGAACATGTCTTTATACGTCCAGTATTACATACTTTCAAAACAAGAAATTACAGTCACTGGCTCCTAACAGTGTTGGCCTTTACTCTATTCTGATAGCACCTTTATCAAATTCAAAGATTTTAAAAGACACGTTTCTACTAAGAAAAAATTATTTTCAGCAATATAGAAACGACCAACATTTCTACCAGACAAAACTTAAGACACCTGGTGCTTGAGCTCATATGCCTAGATTCCTGTCTCAGAGGTGGATCCTGAGCCTATCTGACCTCCCAGATCTAGTGCATGCCCCCCACCCAACCCTAAATCAGGATTTCACAGCTCATTTTCTAGCCCCAGTTCAGTTCTGTACCCTTCCCTCCCTCCCATATGAAAAGCAGCACAAAAATACCAGTGAGAGGGCCTAGTACTTCTCACGTGGCCTCCGTTAAGCACCATACTTCATTTACGTTCCATCGGCTGCGTTCATTGCCAGCATTCATCACCAAAGAGAACAGCAGTGCGTCGACCACTTCTGACAGAGGTGGTTTTTGGTTTTTGAAATGGCGAAGGGCTACCCTGCTCACCATCAGTGTTTCTTCCCCGTTTACCATTTACTGTTTCCCTTGTCTTAGCGCTTAGATGTGCCAGCCCACTCTTGTGTTTGACTTAAGTCGTTCCTTTGCCTAAAATGATCATTTAGGCATAATGTACAATGGAGAGAAGAAGGAAAAGAGTAGGTGATGTTACTCCCCCTGTCCAGCGACAGAGGCAGGAAAAGAACTAAGATGTTCCAACTCACCTACTTGCTGGCGCAGCTAACCTCTGAAATGCCATACTTGTAGAATTTAACCGCACAACCGTCTTTTTTACATCAGCACCTTTGACTCCAGCATTCAATGCACAATGATGTAGGTTTATGTTATTACACAGCAGGCTCAGATGTTGTAAAATAAATCACTGTTCCTATGTTCTAGCTAAGTAACATTTTTGCAGCCCTGCATACAGGAAAACTGTGGCATTTGCCCACCATGTTAAAATAAGTATTATTAGTGCGTAAACTCCCTGCTCGGTGCTGCTGAAGGTTGAAACGCTCAGGTATGCGTGCTAGAGATTGCTTCCAAATAATAGCATTGGCTCAAGGTCTCGTTCAGAAGCCCACAAAATGAAATTCTATTATCTGGGTGAACTCAACAGGTACTGTAGCCTCATTCTCAAGCCATTAGTCCCAGGGATTTGAAACAACAAAACAAACACTACCAACAAAACAAAAACACTGCATAGGGCAGAAGGAGGAAAAGTCAGGAGAAAAGAAGGGGCAAATCCTACCATTAACAACAAACACTTGTTACCAGCAATAGTAACAGATTGTTCCCTCCCTTTGGGGCCACTATGGATTTGCTAAGCAGTTCTGAATAGCTTTCCTTCTTCTTCATCAACAGATACTGCCACTGAATTCTGATTTTTGGGCTTCCTGGAAAGGAATAAAGTGATAATTATATGTTTATGTAAAGTTTCATCACCACATTTAGGAAATCAATTGAGAACATGGTTAATTTCAGGTAAACCATGCCATCATTTTCCTTAGGAATCCTGTATGCAAAGTTAAAGGTGAATTTATGACATATAACTCACTGGGTCAAGACTGACATGTGCTACTGGAAACATGACTGGACTGGCATATAAGCCAATCCAATATGATCAAAATTATCAGCGAAAATCCTATGAGTGACAAAACAGCTTTCTTGGTTCTGGTTTCATATGAAAAATTACACATATCCATCTCAGCTAGGTTTCCCCAACTTGTACAAGAATAAAAGTTGGTTTCTTCAATCATTCTGAAGGTTTGAGTTGGTTCTTACTTCAGTCAAACCACCGTAATTCTCCCAAATCTAATAGAAAATATGAGTAAGCATCCAATGGTTGAATCATCAGAAAAAGGGTTTTTTGTTTGTTGTTTTGGGGGGGGAGGGGTTTGTTTGTTTTTGCATCAAATTAATGTCTTAGCTCTGTCCGCCAAGAAATACCTGACTGACCTATTTCAGATATCATTTGTGTCATACAGTCTCAGGGCATGCCTTGCTGTTCTGGACAGGGAAACAATGTGATTTGAAATTAACGTAAATGTCTATATGAGATTGGAGTTAGTCTTGAAAACTTCAATCTAATCATGCCCCTAACAAATGCTTTTGCTGTCGAGTAAAACAGAAAAAAAAAAAGAAGAAGAAGAAGAAGGAAAAAAAAGTGCTGTTTAAAATGTTTGATAATCTGACAAGGCCATAAGGCTTAATGGAATCAATGATTACACACAGATGGATGATTAACTCTCGAGGTTTAATGTTAAAAAAAAAAAATAGTGCTGGATTGCTACTTAATGGAATTACGCTGCCCATATGGAAAAGAACTATACCCTGACTATACCCAGAATTATGGAACAGGTGGCAGATCTGGGCAGGACTGCTTGGAATGCACAAAAGCATTCTGAACTTGTAAGTGCCAGAAAAAAAAAAAAAAGTCTTACAAACTGTGTTAACTTTTCATGTCTGAGAATTGTAAATGGCAAAAATTAACAAAATGATCCCCCCAAACACCTTGTTTTAAGGAACAATTATAATAGTAATAATTATCTGCACGTTGCAGCCCCACAGAAAATAGCTTGTGTTAAAAATACCCATATGTGATTAAGGAATGTTTTTATGCTTGCACATGACAGGAAATCTTGATTTACAATTGCATACGAAGGCTGCAATTTACTGTGTTGTGCCTACATGTACACTGGCTCTGTTGCCATTCTGAACATCTCCAAAACGCTATCCTTGACAACAACCAGCTCCCCAACAGGGACTCTGGAGGGGACAGTCTTTCACCATGTGAGCACATCCTACTTTTCCCCATCAGCTTCTTGTTTGAGAATTAAAAATCCAAAAACAACTGCTATAAGACAACATACTTCATTTTATTGTGGTGTGACATCAGAAAATCTTCTGGTTTTCTGTTTTCCTTTGTGGAAGCTCTAACAGGACCAATTTCTCAGAATGCAAAACCCCCCCAAAACTGTTATTGGGATACAGTAATAAGCAATGTTAATGCTTGATTGTGTATAAGTGGCAGCTCTGAAATAATGAAGCTTAAAAACACATATTTCAGCCTCCTCAGCAAGTAGTGAAGATACAGTCACTATTCCCTATTTTCTTGCCTGCTAGCACCTACCAGTGCATTTTTCTTCTGTTATTGTCTTCCCTGTACACACTAATCTGTTGGGGCTTTATCTAGAGCTTTAAGAAGCTCCTCTGGGGAGTTCTTCTGTACTTCAGGAAGACAGCTGGCACTCTGAAGACCCTTGGTCCATTCCTGACTTTGCCATGGACTCTCTGTAAAATCTCAGGCCAACCTGTTACCTTCTTTCTACCTTGGATAATAGGCATTCTGTAAAAGCAAAGTAATATTATCAAAGGCATCTCCCCATAAGAATCAGAAGGCAGTTTAGCTAGAAGTCAAATATGGACTTGTTGGGGAATAACTGTGGTAGCCTTTCAAATGGAAACAGGACTGGGCATAATAAGTATGGTGCCAGAGCATTAGAGCCAGTGTGAGGCTGGAACTATGAGATGCCAAAGGTAACATATTCCAAGCCCCATTTCAAAAGCAAATTTGGTACCTAGGCATCCATAGTCCTGAATGAGCTTCACTGGTACATAAGTATAATAAACATACATAATTAAAATGGTATTGCTATCCAGAAGGATGTACTTATTCTACACTAAGAATAGCTTGCTTGTTGAGTTCAAAATTTCCAAAACAACATCAACTAGACTAGAAAGAAAATCATCTTAAGCGAAAACATAAAAGTTCACATAATAATGTGCCTAGAAGGAAGGAACTTCTAGGTTCACACCTCATACTGGTAGAGCATCTCCACATGTAAATATTCAAAGTCACACATAGGCTTTGCAAGCCCAGTTAGTAGACAGTTAGGCCCCACAGAGATCTAAGTTAGGCTTCAGACCTAAACTCATTTAGAATTTGAGATCGTCAAAAACAGAGGTTTAGCTTAAAGTATAGCTGTGGAGAGATACGGGAGCCTGCAGCTGCTCTTCCCTTCACTGAACCCTATGCCAGCAGCAGGTGCTCGGTTATCAGTCACCATAAAGCCCCATCAGAGCCTCATTTCAAACACTAGAATTACCAAGAGTCTGACCATTCATTACAGCGGGTTTTCATGACTCTTAAAGAGCTGATACAGGCCCTTTTCAGATAGGACTAGCTCTTGCTCACTCCTCCTACTGTAAACACTTAAAGGAGAGTTGTCACAAATGACCACTCAGAATAAACTGAGGTTTTTTTTCATGTAATTTATTCATGCGCTTCTGTAACCAAGGAAACAAGTGGTTTTTCTCTCACATGTAACGTTTGCTCTTGACGTTTTTAATCCAAGAGGTCTAATACTTTCTGAATACTGAACACCAAATTGCATCCAAAGCAGCTCAGCATTTCAGACACTGAATCAGGACATACATACTCTGATTTCTTTCATTGCTCCTATCCCTGGGGCTCCTGCCACCTGTAACTCTTCTCCCGTATCTTGTCTATCTCGAGTACAAGCTCTTCCTGCAAGTACTGTCTCTCATTATGTGTTGGTTCCAAGCATAACAGAGCATCTGTCCCAAATAATAAGACACACTGTCAGAGTCACTCAGGATAACCTGACAAAGAGAGTGATGAGACGATGCAATTGCTTGTGCACTTCAATTAGCTGAATATCTAGTAATCACGGACTAGGTTACTGCCCTCCTAGCAATGATAACTGTATCGAGGCTTCCAGAGGGGCACTCTCCCTTTAAACCGAATTTCTATATGACAATAGTAAAGGCCTTATCCAGAGAGAGCAAAGCCAGAGAACAGCAAATGAGACCTGCTACGTAGTCTCAGCTCAGATCTTCATCTGATGCCAAGCAATGTAACTTTACCCACGTATTGACTTGAAATACAGCTGTGCCTTTTATTTTATTTTATTTTCCCCTTGCTATCCTTCTGTCCCTAAGGGTGCAACTGTGGCATCACTGACAACACTTTCAGAAGCTTCAAGGTTTCAGATTTCAGTCAGGGGTTAAACATGCTACACCTTGAAACCAGTCTTTTTTCTTGAGCTTAGAACATCAGTTTTTGTTCTGGCCAGTTCTGATGGCCTCGTTTTGCTTGTGTTTTCCTTCTAAGTGTATTATTTCATAAGAAAAGTGTATGTTGGCCAAGCCTCTAGCGGTAAATTGGAATGATAGCAGAGGTCCCTACTGATTTCAATTGAGCTCTTTTACTTCACTTCGCAAACGGCTCGTGCTGCCCTTTACTTCCCCCCCCCCCCCCACATTCTCCAAGGACTGGATGCAGACAACTTCATGGACAACAACTCTTTCCCTTGTTTCCTCCCCTCCCTGTCCTCTGTGCCTTTTGGTAACTTGACATTGCTCTTCACTGTTACCACTTTGGGTGTGAAAAAACAACTGTTTGCAGTTCCTGCCACTGTGACCAGAAGTCCTAGGTCTGCCTCAAACAGCACAGTACCTTCTTTATGAACATAGCACTTTACCACATCTTTTATGTCATTTTCTTACATCTCTCTCTCTCCTTTTATTCAAGACACTAAGCATTTGGAAGCCTAGCATTTAAAGGTACCATTGTTATCGCATTCAGTGGTGGACTCAGGAGACCAAGTGGGCAGGATGCTGTACGTGCACATACAGGAATGACTGGCTGGCCCCAAAGAGACAAGACGGAAGTGACGAAGGGGAGGGAGTGCCCTGTTACAGAAGGGGAAAAAATGACGAGAAAAAGTTTAGTGCCTTTCCCAATATTCCACTGGGAGCACATCTGGGAGCAGAAGTTGCCTTTCCAAAAAGAAAAAAAAATAGTATCCTCTTATTCTCTCATTTGCAAAGCAGGTAGGATGGGGTTTTCACTTAAATGTAATTCAACGGAGGGAGTCTTTCTCTTGGCAGGTAAGAGGCACCTGCTTCTGTAACTCACAGGGCAGACAGAAACCCTGAGAACCCACTCCCAGCTTCCCTTTGGCACGAAATGAGGTATTTCTGCTTTGCACTCCCCTAAGTGCTAAGCAGTGCCACTTTGCCGTGATCTGAAGGAAAGTGTGCTGTTTGCATAAAAGCCTGAGAGAGGCTGTGCCTGTCAACAACATATCCTCCTCCAAAGGGTTGAAAATGCAAAATACCCGTATCTCCACAGCCAAACATGAATGGAGAAGGGAATAATGATAGCTCTGGCTAATCCCCATACTTCTCTACTGCTGCTTCTAGGACTGACTCCGGCATTTTAAGACAGAATCCGATCGAGTCATCCTCAGTGACGGAACAGAAGTTCTTTGCGGTGTAAGTCTCATCAGATCAAACGCAATGCCACGCTAACAGTCATTCGCTTTCCACAGACTTCTACAGCAGATGTACTATTTGCTAGGCTCAATTACTCTACTGCATGGCAAAAGCAACCAGAAGTACGGGTGCAAACATCAGGGGAGAAGCAGAAAGAAAACTTACAAGCAGAATTTGAGCTTAAAATACCATGGAATTTTAAATGTGCAAAATACAGACCATTTGAAGCAGTAACTCATTTGTTTCTCACTATTCAGCAATTCTGATGGCAGTAACTGGCAATAGAATTACTGCACAATGTCATCCTTACGGAACATAGGGTACTCTCAAATTAAATTGGTACTACTTCTGTGCTGCCATTAAGATGACTTATTTGTTTCTGATTAATTAGATTTCAGCTTCTTCCTTTTTGGCATTACATTTTCCTCCTGTTCAGTCTATCTGGACAGTCTAGGTCTGTGTTGGCACAAATCAGTCACTGTAATTCTGGATCAGAAATCTGTGGCTTCGATGAACCTGGCTTCTGGTTCCTGTCAATCTCTATTGCAGAGCATCACGAGACACACAGACATACAGACTCACACACACACACACAATGCGAAATCTCTGCAAAAAGGCAGCCGTGACAAGGTTGGCTTTTTTGGAACCAGACATAGGTGCCAACTAAAGGTCCTAGCAGCTTGTCTGCCAAAGCTTAAAAAGCTATGACAAACATTTGTCTCCTTGCTCATTTGAAGGCCTCATCATTGCTGGAGTGTGGGATTGCTATAGGGAAAGGCTGGGAGGGAGGAAAGAGCTCGACTGCTGTAAATTGGTGCTACGCCTCTGAAGCCAGTAGAGCTACAGCAGTCGAGGATCCGGCCACCAGTATCTTTGGCAGACAAACTCAGCTGAGTTTGCATTGCTGCTAAATTGACAGAGTCTGACTCTGCTCTTGCCTAGCATGAAGAAGTGATGAATCAGGAATTAAAATTAATGGAGTTGTAACAACGTAAGGGAGAAAAGAGGCTGAGGTATCTCACATCATTCCATCTGAAATTATATCATATTTGGAAATTGTAATGTTTTTTGGCATACAATATACGGGGTCTACAATGTGCAGATGGAAGAGCAGCTTATATTTAATAAAATAAAATTTGACATTCATGGCACATTATCATATACAGTCATACATTATGTATGATATAGACTTAGTATAGTTTACACACAGTCTAAACGTTTATCCTACAGATGGACAGGGAATTAGAGGGATAATCGTCTACATTATAAAAATGATCCAAATGTGTGCTTTTTCAGAGACAACTTTGTGGAAAACTGATTAAAAGTACAGACAAGTGATAATATTTTTGTGATTTTTATTTTTACGTGCTCCCTTCAGCTTTTAGAAATGATCCCAGCAAATTAAAGCATCTAAAGAAAACAAATGTCACCAACGTTTAAAACAGTGGGAGGATAAAGAGGATCTACTACAAACAGTATTTCTGATCAAGCCTCTCACTTTTTGCCCACCTTTGCAAAGAAACCAAAGTTAGCATTGATAGTTGGCACTGACTGTGCAGCCTAAGTTTCTTCAGCAAGCATACGCAACACCTAAAACTAAACTGCATACTGTTTCAAACTACTGCCAGAATCACAACTGCTACTGTCTACTTCAACCCTCATGTACATTTTCGACAAGTTCCTCCTGAAGAGTTTGAGGAATATATACTTGAAACATCTGTTAACTAGCCACCAGGAAAGCTGAGCAATATCACACTCTGCCCAAATATGAAGAAAAGTTAATAATTTCAAGTCATAATTTTAAACAAAAATTTAAAATAGTGCTTTATAGGTAAAAGCTTTACTGGGCACAGTACCTTAAATTAGTAGAGGCTGCAATATATATCTGAATGCACAGAAATGGAAAACACCAGATTCACTGGCTCTTTAAGTCATACATTTGTCTACCTACAGCATTCTTTGGTGAGAACCTTCTTTAAGAACAAAATACACACCCCTGAAATCTTTTTAGGTAGGCTGCCTATCTTAAATACACACACATTTATTCTTACATACTGATTTGCATCTCTGGGTGTGCATACTTTTGACAGTGTACATTTTCCATTCTAAAATGCCCCTAATTGTGCAAATCTTTCCAAAAATGTCACATTTGGAGTAAAGTTGTCTATCCAAGTTCTTCCTGAAACAGAATGTTTCAGTGCTTTTAAACAAAAATACTGTCACATTTTTAAATGACTAAATGACTTTCCTGAATAGAGTTTTGCAATCTCTCATCTTATTCACAAATTCCTTCATTAAAGCCATTCCTTCAGTAAAGCTGAGTCCCCCTCAAGAAATCATTGTTATCATGGAATTGCCTGCTTTTAAACCAGTTTTTTCCTTATCATGTACTATCATCAAGAAATTACACGTGTCTGAGTATGTCCAGCAAACACGTGAAACTTCTCGAAAAGCTGTCAGCATCGCCTTTGAGCCTGTTGGTTTGTTTCCCTTTGTTTCCACAATGAAAAAAACAAACTGTTTTCAAGAAGAAGAAACCTTCTGTCATTTCAGAGAAAATTATTTTGTCTAGATTATTTTAGCTCTTTGAAGAAAGAAAAAAGCTCAAAGAGAAAAATTTGCATTCCCTTTAATGGAAGAAACGTCCATCTCCTTTTCCCAGATTGTCTGCATTGTTTTGAGGTCCTTTGCTATGCTGTCTAGGAACAAGTTATAAAAATAGTATCTGTCATAAAGAGCAACTCATTTCCAGTTCTGAAACTGCTTCCATTTATTGGGCCAAGAAGTTACCAGGCATAATTTAGTAAGTCTTCCTTTGTTTGCATCCCTTCATTTATGGGTTTGGTCACATTCACTGTTTGCTTTACCTGCACATAATCTAGACTGTATATGCTTGTTGCAGCCATATACTTAAAACTTAGTATCTAAAATTTCATTAGAAAGCACACCGGAGCTCTGCAGAGGGCTTGGAAATTTTCACTCTCCATTTAAATCAACTTCTGTAAGGCAGAGAACAACAGCTGTGTTCTTTAACAAGGCTTGGCAATCCAAGGCTGAAAAAACTTGGAATTAGAAGGCACAGTCTCTGCGGGAAATGAGAAGCCCTACGGAAGCTTTTCCATCAAGTTAGTCTACAGAATCAGTGTTCACTCAGAGTCAGATTAGGATCGGTTTCTCTTGCTCACCTGAGAGTGTACTAGCTGGTCAGAGAAACTCGGTGAAACTTCTCATGTCTGCTCAAAGTGATTTTATTTTGCAAAATAATAAACCATTTTCAGAAGAGCAGAAAATTCCTATGGTTACCGGATGAACTCAAGAGTAACATGCAGATTTTGTGGGATCTTACAGAAGAAGGGTCATCAATAGCTAGAAATACATCCTAAAACCTTCCAATATTTCTCAGGAGAGAAACTGCTGGCAGCATAGCAACATCTTTCAATTAAGTTTGAGGGCAAAGCATTTTGTCGCTCAAACTTCTGCTGAGTTACTCTGAATTAGCAGAGGCCCATCCGCAACATCCCAGTCTGCAACCAAGCCATAACTGCTAGGTGCCTGGCCCTGCAATCGGGAACAAAATGAACAGCACTCTCAGGTAACAGACTGGCAGGCCCAGAGATTTTAGCACTGGCAGGGAGCTTGAAGTTGCTGACTCTGACCTCCTCAGACATGCAAAACAGTTAGGCCTGAACGGAGTTAGTGCAACAGCTCTCTCAGTAGTTTTGCCCAGTGATTTGAAGTAGTCTGCCTGCAAATATCAGGTCAACGGCAGACTTCATCTGTGCGGTGTAAGGACAGATCATAACCCAGGAGAGCGCTCCTAGAGTAAACACGAGCTACGCTCGCAGCACAAACAGCAATAGACCGGGTTTTTTTTGCGCATCGTGTTTTTTCACTGCCTGAACTTCCGTAGCTATTTTAGTAGACTAAACACAGATTAAGAATATAGGAATGACAGTATCGAGCTGAACCATGATTCACTTAGCCTAGTGAGCAAGAACACTTACCTTATCCACATTAAGGGATGGCTTGAAGCACAGCTTACACTTGGACCACGTCATCTAACGGCTAGCCGCGGATCAATTTGTCCTTTTCCTTTGTAAGCCCGTGGATACTTTCTGTCCTTCACAGTACCCTGTGGCAAGCAGTTCGCCCGAGTCAGGCGTTCTGCGATAAAGCACCTCCTTCCCAACGGGTTCAAGCCTGCTGCCTGACCTCTTCATTACGAGCACCTTGATTTTCATCTTTTGCTTCCTGTTGCACTTTCTCCTCTGCTGTGTAAAACAGCCCCTTTCTACTTGGTATTGCCCCACTGCAAAGATATTTATAAACCAAAATCATGTCACTTTCCTGTCACCTTTTTTTTCCTGCAGATAAAATAAACAGATTTGAGCTCTCTTAGTCTCTCCCTCTCCAGCCTTTACACCCATTCTGTGACACTTCTCTGCACTTTCTGCAATTTGGGAGAAAGCCCACCTCACACGCATTGCCTTGTTTCAGGTCCACTTTACACCAGTGCAAAGCATTTAGAGGGACGCAAATGCAACCTTCCCTGACACTAGGGTCGCACTGTTACAGGACCTTGAGTCTCCTTTCTGTCAGTACAGTCCCTAACTCCCAGCTCTAAGATCACTAAAATGAACTTGGTAATAGAAGAGACAAAGTTACAGTATATGACAAATCTTTAGCAGCAATATTCAAGGTAATAGCTCTCGCCATAATGATTTGTCATGCAATTTTAGACTCAAAGCTCAAAATTAATTACAAACATGAAACAAATCATGTTGTTAAAACATATATTACAAACAAATTATACTCTCAAAATAGCTAACTTACAGCCTGGAAAAGTAATTGATAAACCTAAAGCACTCACAAATAATTGTAAAAATGACGAGTAAAGTGATCACCCAGTGACCCACCTATCAGACTAACCAGGACAGGGAGATAAAACATGTAACCTGGGACCACCACTAGCTTTATCACAAACCATAAATAAACCATATGGGTTTTCAGGTTTCAATTCTGCTGTTCCTGGATCACGTGTCTAAAACAACAACGCCTTACCTCCCCTTGCCTTTTTTTGTTTTTTTAAACCAATTACAAAACTTGGGCCACGCTTTTTAAGTAAAAAAGACAAAAAAACATTTATGGAGCAGTGTCAACTCTCAGCTCTGTCCACAGACTTCAGGACAAGAGTACCACTTCTGTTCAGTAATCACTCAGAATCACGGTGCTGCTTCATTCCAGTCCTAACTTCTATATGCTCTGTACATAAGCCTCTGCACAACACAACCGCCACTTAAAACTGATCACTGTGAGAGCTTCAGGAGATCTCTGTGAAATCAGCTGCACTAATATCAGGTGACACCTAGCTGTGCCAGTATCTTGCTTCAAAAAGTAAGTTGTTGTCTGTTACTGCCTGTCCTCCGGAAACTACCCCCCTCCCCAGCTCTGTTGGTAGATAGGATTAGTATGAGCACTTGTGCACCCATTTCAGGCCATGTTAACAATTAATGCAGTGATGCTGGTATATCCTTCAGCTGACAATCAACAAAAAGCAGCTGGGAACAGACATACTTCAGCCACCACAGCCACAGTAGAGAAGAAATCTTCCCATGACCTTGTTTTGTGCTTATTGTTGTGGCACCTCTGAACTGACTTTCCTTGAATTAACCATTGAATTTCTCAACTCCTTATAAGTATTTGCATCCTCCATGCACTGGACATAGGTACGCAGTCAGGCAGCTATGTCACTCCGGCGTTCCATCACGCCAAAGGGGCTTTGTACCTTCTCTTTGCCTGTTGTAGCAGACGTTGCTAATGGCCTCCGGTTTTTTTCTCTATAGAAAGTGTGAGGTGTTAACTTTTCTCCCAGAGTGATGAGTTCCACTACACAGAATTTACATATTTGTTCATTTGAGCATGGTTCAGCAACATTTCACAAAGCTGTTCAGACTGTCTTGTCATGTCCTTTCACTGAACAGACCGAAAGGTCACTTCTGTAGGCCCCAGAGAACCCCTTCTGCCTCAAGAACATGATATGTTTTCTGATGAAATAATTCGAATGCCAAACATGACCCAAAAAATTATCTGAGAAGCAGCACGTGCAATTCTATATTCAAATTCTATATTCTGCTTCTGTTACTACCCAAAGCGGTGCAGTCAGCTATGAGTAGGGATGATCCCACTGCACTCCCCATTTTTCTCTCACTCGAAAAAGAACTTGCATCTCAGACTTTTCTGTCTACCCATCCGGGAAATCGCGCAGCAAAAGAGACCCTCTTCTAGCCCCTGTACCCATTAGATGTACATAGGGCTAAGGTGGATCAAGACAACGAGAGAACAGCACTGGACAATCTTGACTTGTATCCTGCTGCTCTGAGAAAAGCAAATTATTATGTACACTGAGACGACTGAATGTTCAGCTAATGCAAATCAGTATAATTCCCCCCACTCTCAAGGAGCTGTGATGATTTTTTTTGAAGTTGAACGCAAGTTTCAAAGCCAGTTAGTGAAAAACACACAACCATCTTTAACAGCTATTGTTGCATATTGTCTAATATTTGCCCAGATATCATCTAACAGATACGACACAAGAAAAATGCTCACTTTTTCAAGCAAGCACAGCATAGCAGCCTTATTTAATAGCACCAGATATGCACCTATACTGCTAGCCCCATCAAGATAAGTAGTGCCATGTGTCCTGCATCTGTTGATGCCGAGAGACTTGGTTAGCACAGCTTATTGCATATGATGTCTAATGCCACGATACTTAATAAAACCCACAGAGAAATAACAAAATTGAAACCAGACAGAGTAAGACATTAATACAGTGCATTTTAATCAAAGTGAGAGATATAATTATTATCTGCATACAACTAGAAAAGCTGAAAGGTTCTAATGGGGAAAAATAAAATAATCTGCTCTAAATCAGGAAGAGAGAGCTTTAGGACAATGTCGGCCTCTTAAACCCTATAACAATTTTGGGCCTTAAACTGAGATGGGAATTGATTAAACTCAAGCATATTTTGTCACAGACAAATCCTTGAATCAAAATATCATTAAAGAAATAGTAATTGAAAACAATTTCTGCTGCCACATGTCATAAAGGAAACAAGAAGTTATTTTACAGTTCCTGAATTAGATGACAGGAACGAGATTAGTGCCGTTCTATTGCAGGATTAAGAAAACAACTGTATTCCTTATTTTAGGAATCCTGAACCCTGGTTCATGTACTTACATCCCAGTGGGGGAAACTGAGGCTTGGCAACATCCCTTGACTGCATTCCCATAGTGCCCAGGAAGTCCAGCCCTCTGAACCAGGACCCAGGTGAGAGAAAACTGAAAGATATCCTCTGCCTCAGAAAGGCTACACTCTAAGGAGATGCCAGTATCTCACAGGTCTGCTCATCACAATTTTAACAATTCTTAGCAAGTTCTTGGGGGCTGACAATGCGCCAGGTGCTATAACAAAGTTGTATCAAAGCAACGCCTTCCCTTTATCTTCAGGATAGTATTTTAGCTGCTTGGCATCACTACAGCTGAGCTGAGCTGTCTTTTGCCTCTTCTTCCTCCCTTGCAGTGCTTCTCCCAGCACTACACGCTTAAGGTCTGGATCCATGAGGGCGTTTTATTCCCAAGTCACCTAACGCAATCTGCCTAAACTAGCTTACAAAAAGCAGTGAGAACAGTGCTGGCTATGATTTGCTTTCCTCAAAGATTTACATATCTAGCTCTAGTCAGCCAAACCTTGAAATCCCCTTGTGTAGATTAAGTCCATTTTTTCAAATTCGTAAAAGAATATTTTTTGCTTAAATATAGCTTGAGGAGAAGAAAATGCTGCCCACCTCCCCCAGGCACACATATATGCAGTACATGAGTAGCTACAATACTGACTGAAAGAAGAGGACTCAGTATCAATACCCTACTCCTGCAGGTGATAGGGAAAAACAGAATCTCTATTTCACAAGTAATTGTTGGATGGCTGATCTCCTTGATGGAGGAAAAAGAAAACACAAAAAACCAACCCTCCCACAGCAATTTGCATGGGTTTAGTGACAGCCAATGCACAGATATCCAACTCAGCTCTGGAAACATGCAAATGCTGAAGCTTAGTATCCAGTGGGTTTGTGCGCCATGTACAGTGGTGGGTGCAGGGGACGTGCTGACAGGCACCCAGACATTACTGTTTTACCTGAGGAAATACCTCAGGTACCTCCACCCTCCCTCTCATGTGAATGTAGCCTTTGTGCAATCTAAAGGAGAAGTATTTTTCAGTCCTGGTTTAGTACTTCTGTTGAACTTGGAGGAAGAATTACATTTCATCTAGCAAAGACCTGCTGAAACACAGCGTAGGTAGGAGCAGCTTCAAAGAGACATCAAAAGTTACATTACTACAGCAACAATCTAGATTTCCAGTTTGTGTGATACTTCATGAAGAGAGTAATAAAAACACACAGCCTTGTAAGTAAGATACATGACTCAGGTTTGATTCCCAGACTGCCCTTTGTGACTTAGACCTTCTATGCCTCATTTCCTCACATGTAAAAATAAGGATAAGCCTCTCCTTCATGTGTTTTGCCCATCTTGCCCAAGTAAACAAGCTAGGATTTTTGGGGCGTTTTTTAATCACGCTGGCAAGAAAGCTTGTAAACGCACAGGTACCTGTACTGAAGTTTCCGGAAGCAGGATGTATGAGGAGGAGGAAAGGAGTCTGAGCATGTAAGAGTGAAGTGACTCACCTTAGCGCTGACAGCAGGCCAGCTAGGAACACAGTGCAGATCCCCAGGTGTTAGGTCAAGAGCTCTGTCTAACACTCCACAACTGCCTTTTTAAGGATCTTCTTTTAGGATTCCTGGTGCTTTTCTAAAACAAAATAATAATAATAAAATGAAGATGTTATCAAATTTCAAAAATTTCTTCCTAGGTTTCCTTATAGAGAGCATTCATAAGAAAAACCTACATTAAGATAACATGACAGCTGGTGAGACTGACCTGTACAAGCACAGCTACTGTTCTTTCCTTTTGCCAGCATCACTGGATTTTCCTCTCACTTTCTTAGCAATTAGCTATGCATACCCATTTTATTATCATTTGGGAAGTAGTCAGTGTAGTCTACCTTATGTACCAAACACTTAAACGAGTGTCTTCACTCTGAAGGATTTACTACTGAAAGACAGAGATGGCTGGGGGAGAAATACTGTTAAGCAATCCAGAGATAAACACATAATATATGCAGATAAAGTTCCTACCAGAAACAATATTGCTTTAGTTACACATTATATCATAGCACATTAGGAATTACGTTAGGCATAACACATAGCTAGGTGCAGTTGCAGAACATAGCCATATTGTTGACATACTGGGATGATCCCGATCACTCATATGAATACTCTCTCCAACGCTGAATACAACCCCAGTGACCTCCCCCATCAATGCTACTTGTGCTGCTGCTGTTCCATTGCTCAGACGAACAATTCTTGAACAGATTTGGGAAGGCAAAGCTGGGAAGCAGGAGCACAGCTGGGAGCGGAGAGGAGCTGTGACTGTTCCACAGTGGGCTCCCTTGCACAAAACGGTGGAATGCCATCCATCCCCGTTGTAGTATGCCGTTTCATACCAGCTGAGGATCAGAATCAGCAGCTACCATATGATATGAGATCCAGATTTCTTTAGTACCTGAAGAATTTGCCACGACCCGAATGACCTCAAGGAAAAACCGACGGCACTTCCATGTGAGTGAACCCTTGCAGGTTATTCCCTTCTCAAGACGCAAGGGATCACAGCCCTCCATAACTGATAAAACAGCCCTTCAGCACCATCTTTTGAACTGCTTTTCCCTGGCTACCAAAAGAAAGTAATCTCTTTGAAAAGAGCAAGGTTGTGAAGCAGGACTTCTCTTTCCCTCCCCCTTCTAAATACTCAAAGACTCCTGACTTACAGGAGATCAGACCTTACTGCTCAGTCTTTTCCCACCTCATTCACCTGACAACCTCCTCCACAACAGACATCTTATCAGACGTGACTGATTGCTGTAATCTGTACTCTGGGCAGCCATTAAGCAAATTACCTGAATCATTGCAAGGATTAGTCTCATTAACACATGATTAGCATCAAATTAAAATAACGAGTGTTTAACTTCTGATGTCTTCCAGTTGTTTGAACAGCTTGATCAGCCACACCAGGCTGGCAGGGAGGTGGTGGGTGTCAAAGAGTCAGTGAGAAAAAAATAAAAATAAATAAAAAGGTAGGCTGCAGCGCACCAGAGACCGCAGCTCGCTTACAGAACAAAGCACAGTCGCTCTCAGAGCGAGCTCTGCGGAAAGTTCCCCCTCCGAAGAGCAGAGGCAAGTGGCCAACCCTGAACCCACCCCCTGCTTAACATGACACTGCCTGTGCTCCCGCGGAGCAAGACTTCACACGCTAATGGTGGCGTCACCTGCCTCTCCACCCACAGCTCTGCTTTCAGAGGGCATTTACCGGGATGGCTAGACATATTAAACAGCAGGGGAGCCAGTGCCTGTGATTTCAACAGAGCCGCTGAAAAGGACAGGCTGTAGCGAGTTGGTACATTCATTCTTGGTTACTTCCTAGCTGCTAATTTGTGTTGGATTTTTAAACCAAGTAAAACCAAAGACCCAACGTTCAGCAAAGCCTGTAGCTTCCCTGCAACAGCCATCATGCTTCATGACAGCTACAGACCATTTCCTAGGCACGATCCAAGATCTCCTCTAGTTGCTGTTACAGCAGTTTGTCGCACAGCACCCTTCAACACGAACGGCAGAGGAGGGAGGATGCCCCCCCCCCGCCCCGTCACCCCACGCGCCTGATGAGACCGAGCAGCCTCTGGCTCTAACCGGGAATTCAGCTTAGCTCCGGTAGCCACCTGCTCTCAGTCTGTGCCCTGCTACTCATGGGCAAGGCAGCTCTCCAAAGCTCAGATCACCTCCTTCAGGGACTGGTGTAAGCTTTAAAAGCATACACTGCTGTTATTCGGAGTAGTGCTGTGAAGCCCCTGAACATATGCCCCCTCCCTGGCAGCTTATTTTCACTCCTTCCTGCCTTGTAAGGCCTTGCTATAACTGGATTAGGTTCCTACAGTAGCATAGCTTTCTGTGCCCCTCTGTAACTCCATAGAGTTGCAAGTGCTCTCAACTGAGAGGCTTTTTTACCAAAAAAAAAAAAACAAAAACAAAAAACAAACAAAAAACCCGCTGCAACTCCATTAGAGTTTGTGTTCAAAATAGTAATGAAGCTTGAAAATAAATTCCCCAGTGTCACCACTTACTGTACATTCATTCAATTCACAGAGCATTTTGCTGCAAATTAACCAGCGACGTTTTGGAGGCAACAAACCCGAAAGCTCTGCTTTAGGTGTCCACCATACACAGTCCGGCTCCTAGCGGAAACGTACAGCTGTGACTAGCGACTGGTTCTTCAGGCACATTTGAACAACACGTGAGGGGAGAACACTCAGTCCAAGGGCTTGGACCAAGTGAAGTCCTAAGCAGAGCTGAATCCTTGACTGCATACAGTGTCAAGGGAGGAGCCTCAGCACCAACTGCTCTCATCTACTGATCTGCCCCCACTGCACTAAATTGCTAACATAGGTAGAATTGAATTAAACACTGCCTTGCTTAATTACAGCCTGTTTACATTATGGTCAAAAATGAACTTGTAAAAGAAAAACAAAAAAAAAAAACCCAAAACCAAACCCACTTCATCTGCAACAAAGAACTATGTGAGCAACTGAAGTCAGCTTTTTCTGTCTGCGGAGGCAGAACAGACTGCCATTTTTTGCTGTTTGTTCATTCTCTTCAATTGCTCAAGCAACCAATCTGCCCGGACACATTTCAGTCGCTTGATTAGTTACGAAGCAGCTTGCTCCAACTCTCCTAGCAGTAGCTCCACCCTCGCAGAGCCCACCAGCCTGGGTGCAACCACAAGCAGCAAAGAGCTTTAAGAATCCATTCCCCTTCCCTGCCATTTGATATGCGCTGTGAAAATCATGCTTCACTGCTTGATAGTTTCAAGGTAACGTGCAAGATTCCCCAAGAAGTACACTTCTCATGTAACAATTTTACATTAGCAAGTCTTGGTAACATATAGAATGCTTCTCTTACGTATTTAGTGTTTATCATATCAGTGCTAAATCGCCTGATTCAAATGATTTTACCTGTCTACAAACATGTATGCAAATACAGAGAAAATACAGCGAACAATATGGGCTTTCTCTAGCGGTTAAAAATCAGTTGGAAACTTAGCTATCCTCATCAGTCATTTTAGGACAGACAAGAGGTCCAGGGCTAAGGGCTGTATACTTACTGTATTATTAAGTTTGCAAACACTGTAAATCCCTTTTCTGCCTACAATCACCTTCTGTGTAGGCTGGTTGCTACTCTTCTGTCCTACACAGGGTGACCGAATCCTTATGTTCAACGTTACCGCTGTCAGTGCGGAGGGCTTCCTACTGCGACCCCACAAGGTCCTCACGTCCTCCCCTATTCAACATAGAGGAACAATTTCCTATAGCACACGGTCACACAGGAGAAAGCTGATCCCTGTTGCTCTCCATCCCGTGCACACAGCCCTCAGTATTCAACAAAAACAACTTGGTCTAATTTTAGTGGTGTTGAGGCTCATCACCAGAAGGTGCTAACGAGATTTTAAACAGCAATTAGTTATCATGCATTAGCTTCCCTGCTAAGGAGTATGGAAGTGCCCCCCACCCTGCTCAGCTAAGCGAGGGAACTGCTTTTGCCTTCCTTGGGCAATGACAGTGGTGACATCAACTTGCCCGTGTAGTATCTACCCTGGGGCAGGACAGTACTAAAACCTTTCTCCGGAAGACCTATGCTCGTTAGGGTTTTCTGAACTGGTAGAACTGCCAGTGCAGATAGGGTTACATCTCAGGTTTTTCTTGGTGCAGTTCCTTTCCCGTAGAAAACCATTAAAGCATTACTGCCAAAAGCACTTCTGTTCTGAGGTACAGAATGTTATCTCTTTACTCAGTTTAGCCTTACCAGTATAGTTTTATGGACTTACCATGTAGGCTGTAAATCCAACTGTTCTAATTCAAGACAAAACCTCTGATCTACTCTGCAAACTCGCTGTACAATACAAGGAGAAAACGAAGCACTTCCATTTAATTGCTTATTTTGACAGCACATGTCCAAACTTTCAGATTTTCACCAATGCCAGCTCACACACTGTCAGGCGAAGCTAAACTGTGCAATCCATGGGTATATTGGCAGGGGAGAATTTGCTCAGGCAAATCCTATTGATGAGCAAGAAACACACGATTAAGCCTATGCTGACTTCAGGATTCAAATGAGTATTTACTGTCCTATGAAGGAAGTATTCACTGTATTCATCGTGGTCAACACCTGTGTTCCAGCTCAGTAACTACTGATGCCAACTTCAAAGGAAATCAGCAGTTACTTGTGATTTATGTCAGTGGGTCTGCTCATGAGTTAGACTGACTAAGGTTGAATAAGGCCCATGGATTTAACAAGACTTTTTTTTTTTTTTTTACCCAAGATTTTTCTTGTTGCTTTCTCTGAGGGGAAGAGGAAAATGGGGCTTGTATATATTTTCAATAAACCTATGCTCTATGTCAGTAATGTCCTGTCCATACAATTTGGCAGGTCAGAAGAGTAAATAATTTATGAAAATTTTCAGCATTAAGATATGTTTTGAGCACTTTGGAACAAAAGCTTCCCTGTTCTGAGGATGTTCTCCAAGCTTACTTATATTTTTGAGTCATCTCCAACACTAATCAAGGCAATGCCAAAATCACATCACCATGAATAATCCTGGGAAGCATTCTGCTTCAAAACCTCCTCTTTGTTGAGTTGGTAACTTCTTGCCTGACCACCTCTTGTTCTGGGTTTATGCCCACCGTAAATGACTTGCCCTTCTCTCACTGCAGCTGGTGTGTTGTTGTGACTGGAGCAAAGTCTCTCCAAAGTCTCAGCCCTTTCTAATTCTGTTCCCTGCCCATCTGCTCCAGCTTATTTGATTTTGCACATGGATTTAAGAAGATTCCTGCTGCCTCCGATTCTCCTGCATGTCTGTAGAGCTGAAATCAAAACCTTGCCTTTCCTTGCCTTAAAAAAAATACCATTGACTTCTCCAGACATTCTGGGCTGCTTCTAGTTCAGTCCATGCAGCATGTCAATGAGAGACTGGAATTCTCCTCCTCGTACATCTTCCCCCTACCTCTGAAGGTGGTGCGAGATCTGAATATGCAGGCACTGCAGGATCTGGACCTAAATCTACATGCAAAGAAACATTTCTCTCTCAACGAAGGAATTGACAGAACATGTGCAGCAGCCAATGTTTAAGCCTCAACATCTTGGTTATTTATTCTTTGAAATGCCACAAACCATAAGTACATATTATAGACAAATCACTTGTCAAAGCTCTTTCTTAATTTAATTAAAGCCATTTTTTATTCATAGAAGTGCAAAGAAGCAACTTAAACAGATAACATTTTTCACACTTGCATAAAATGAAAATAGCCAAACTGAATTTTGGCAAAGTGTATAACAACAAAAGATCCAAGCAAAGACTATATATGTGCCAACTTTCATCTCTGCTAAGACATTAGTAATGAGCTAGAGACACAAAGTCTCCTAGTTGAATTTCCTATGGACTCTTGGCCACTCAGGTACAAGGAACACACCAGTGACAGCTAGGCTGCGGCCTGGTTGTCCCCTCCAACGGCCACACTGGAGTTCCTTGGTGTTACTCCACAACGTGATTTCCTGGGGATCAGTGTAAAACAGCAGGCATCAAAACGCTTCTTGTGAGAAAACGCTGTGCTTCAAAAGCACCCCTCTTTTTTCCAGTGTGCTTGTATCATTTTACTTTGGCAAAAGCACATGTGAAGCTGTGGGCTACACATATTCTTAAACCATTTCCGTTACTTCACAGCTGGTCAGCTGAGCATTTACCTTGTCACAGTGGCCACGTGGTCCCTGAAATGTAGAACTACACTTAATAGGATCACGTACGTCCCAGTGCCTTTTATTCACTCAGCCGCCTACTGCACACTGACATGAGATGACGACAAGATTACACAAGCTCAGCAACAACCTGCTGGGGACTACTTCCTCTGGTAAGAAAGGTACTGCTCTCCCCATGTTACTAGGAAGACTGTACATGGCCTACCTAGTTATTCTACATTAATGATTCATTGGCAAGCAGGTCCTGGAATAGTTACTAAAAGCACCATTCTGCAAAGATTTTAAGAACTAACTCACTGGCTGAACAAAGATGAACAAGATCATCAGAGAGTTAAGTGCTGATTCAGAAAGAATCAGCAGCTGACAGAAAGAAAAGACATTGTGCATAGGTTTGTGACTTCTGTGTTAGAAAAATCAGTTGTCAAGGCTTATACATAATCAGCAGGAAAGCCCTCAGTTAGACAGCATACAGACTGGTTAGGTAGCCTGCAAATGTCCTGCAGATACTTTTTCAATATGGCCTTTGTCAAAGATTCTTCAAAAAAAAGCCTGAAGTCTGCCTCCTTCGAAGTGTTCAGCCCCACTCCAAGACAGAGAAGGTCCAAAAATACTTGAACAGTAAACACGATGGTGATGGGAGCAATGTAAACAATCATACTGACAGTCCCTTGCATGTATGCAGTATGTATGTATGCAGATTATAGCTGGTGTCTCAAACCTCAACTCACAGTGATGTCTCATAAGGAGGAAAGAACTGCTGAAAACCCTGGTGAGACTATGGCCTTGTCCTGAAGAAATACCTTAAAGCTGAGCAAAGGTGGTTTAGGATCACTAACACCCAGATATAGGGCTTTGCTCTAAGTCAAGCTCCCAGAGACTGACCAGGAGGAAAAGGGAGAGAAGAACTCCCTTTCATCCAAATAAACCTATAAATACAATTATTGTCAATATAAAAATGGAACGACTGAAGTAAGTCTAGGGACAATGTAAGGGGATTCTGCAGAGCAGGTCACAGACACCACCCAACAATACAGTTTTTTTCAAATCAGCATGAATAATTTCATGCCAAGTTGCCAGCCGTCACTACTGTCCAGAGTAAAAACCTTCCTCTAATTATGTTTTTTTATTTCCACCTGCTATAGTAAATAGGAAATCATTTATCAGTTTACCTTCAAAGTTTAAGTTTGCCATTGTGCAATCCCTTACAGCGTTTGGAGATTTCATGATTTAAGCGATACATTCAGACTCCATCTGCTGCATATTATTGACCATATTATGTAAACTACGTTTTAGCAATTCACACTCGCTTGATTCTGCAGTACCTGTGGGTGCCAAACATATGTTTCGTATTCTACTTGCCTCTCCTGGGCCATATGCAATCCACTCAAACCAGCAGCTTTCTTCTATATGAAGCTTGCTGGTTGGTGGGCTTTTTTAACATATAAATCATATCAGCTATGCCAAATGCCAGGAATATCAACTAATCTGTGCAGAAGACTTTGTGGTAATAAATCAGCTGATCTGACTTACCCCATGTAAGACCAGAAGGGATATACAAGTTTGGCAACAGGGTGGGTTACTGCTTTAAGAGGCCCCCCCGCCCCTTACACCAGGCATAAGGTTTTCAGAGGATGAGCTTCCCTGAAGCAGTAAGGCAACCTTTACAGGTAAAATGTCTCAGCAAGGCTGCACAAGCAATCATCTCACACCTGCGCTCTCAGCTTGCCAGGCTGTCCTGCATCCCTTGACCCCGCACTATAAAAAAGCCAAACTGAAAAGTCAGCATGTCAAAAAGCCAAGAGGACTTTAAGAATCTGGTGTTTAGGACTGAGATACTGCTCTGTTGCTAGGCAAAACGTAACACTTTTTTCTCATCTTTTTGGAGAAGCCTCTGCTCTCTTGTTGAGGGGCAGAGCTAAATTTCATATTGTCACTAGTGCAAAATTAGAGTGACAGCATACAGACCTGCTTCTTATTCCAAGGCATGTCTCCAGCCTGTTCTCTTTTGGAAATAGCATCATGTACTTGCACAAAGTACTTCACAAGGAGGAGGGAAAAAAAAAAAAAAAAAAAGAAAAAACAAAACCATCACCCCACTACTGCAGTAGTATTATGTCAGGGCAGCGGGTGCTTTTGATTTTTACAGTTGCACTGGAGCAAAGAACAAAAAGAGGGCAACTTCAGCAGATTTCTGTGTGCAAAACGAACAGCTTTAAACAAACAAAAAAATGAGTCCAGTCCATTCAGAGGGGAAGGAAACAGCTGTCTAGAAGCCCATCAATTTGTTGATCTTCCACTCATATATCTGTCACTTTTAGGAGTGCTGAACATACATTGGGATGTGTTGCTCTTTTGTTCAAAACTCTTGAGATCTATTTTATTGCATCAAGAGGGAGTTCAAATGCTTGAATAGATCAACAGGAATTTCCCAATAATGCCAAAGCCTGAGAAAACATCTCTCTCTCTCTCTCTCTCTCTCCCTCTCTCTCTCTCTCTCTCCCCCCATACTTTGCAAAAGGCAGCACAGCATTGCCATTCATACCAGAAAATAGAAAATGTCCTGCAAAGAATTTCAAATTGACATCACCCTCCAAAATAGATCATCTACATTTATGGTAGAAATAAATCATTAGCTTTGTTCGTACTACTGGCAACATGCTTTAAACAGGGCTGCTTAAGTTATAAAGGACAATCGGGATTCATTGCTCTTCAGGCTTTAGATGCGAGCAAGGGATGCGCATCATGAGAAGTTGATTTCACAGATGTCGTTTGTTTGTTTACAGGAAAATACCACAGTGGCAGACTTGCGATTTGTCTCCACTCATCCTTACAAAGCCTTGATTCTCAGAAAGCTCCTTTTCCCAACCAGAAATACCAGGAATGCACCTTCGCACCATCTACCCAGGCCATTTTTCTACACAGGAGTTGCTTGCTCAGAAACCCAAAGGGCAAAACATTTATTTGTTGTGGGAATGAATGCAGAACAGCAGAATGATTCCATTCAACGCACCCTCTTTCCCTTGCCACAAAATGCCTGCAGGCCAGTGTCTCTCTCCTCCATCTTCTTTTGGAAAAAAACAACATTATTGAATGGGCAGCTTAGTGACTCCCTGGGACTACCTGCTGCAGCTCTTGCTTTCCATTCAAGGTGTAAGAAATGGACATTTCAAGACAGGCAAAGTCATGACATTACACCAAGGGATGGTGTTACTTAAGATTGATATTTGGGCAGAAACAACTTGATTTTCAAAAAGGTGCCCCATTAGCCTCTCTGCCTGATGAGTTCATCACTTTCAGAGGAGTCAGATCATCTTCCCAAAGGCTGCCCCATGCTGTTAAATCATACTATCTTAACAAAGGGTAAGAGCGTGAGATGCACTGCAGGATGGGTGACCACCCAAAAGCACGCTTCTGAATCACCGTTCTACCCACTTGCTTCCTGCTTGCTTCAAAGCAGTAGCAATTTATTGCTAGCCTATATTAAGCAAATTATGACATCCCAGAAGTCTAGCTCATCTGTGCTAAAATATAAACAGAAATAACAATACTGCCTTCCTGAGTAAGACTCTATTTCTCACTTATTTCTGTTTACCCAGGCCTAAGGTGCAGGGAGTCACCTAAGAAAAAAACAACTTTGGTGTATTGTGCAGTTCAAGTAACAATCTCGATAATTAAACAGATAACTCAGTCTAAGTATTTGCAGTTTCCTAAAATGGCGTTTGTTTGGGATGCATCTGGATCTCAATAACCATTACCTTCTGCTGCCTACAGGTAGAGATAATTATCCACAAGTAAACGATTACCTATGCCATAAATTACCTACAAAAATTTGGGCTGGGATTTTGCCAATCACCATTCCAATTAATTAACCAAAATTGACTAGCTGGCATTAGACCAAATATTTCCTCATCAGTATTCAATGGCAGTGCCTACAGGCTGAAGACCAAAAAAAAGAGAGAATAAAAAAAGTGGGGAGTGGGGGGGGTGAGAGAAAAAGAGAGAAAGAGAGAGAACACTGCAAGAAAGGTTAGAAAAGATTAAAGGAAGAGAGAGACGAGGAGAAACTGTTTCTAAGTGCACATGGTGGGCAATGGCTATTCTTTTGTTTTTTGCACGTGATGTAACACGAGTTACATATGAGTATGGCTCTGGATAGATCACCAACAGTGCACACAAAGCCATTTCCATCAAGGAATGGGGTCACTGCCACCAGCAGGAACTGGAAAGCTTAGAGTCTTTGCATTTTTCTCCGTATCCAAGCATGAGGCAGACCTCCAAAGGCTGCTATGGTTGAGCAAGGGACATAGTCACATTTGTATTACAACAGCAAAAAAGTAAACTCCTGATTTTTCAGCTCCTGCATTTTGAGGCAGCTAGTCCGAGATGCTCGAAAAGCCTTTCATTTTCAACAGTTGAGGTGATAGAAAAAATCTACACCCCTGAAAACAAGGCTTTAAATACCCAGAGCATTGCACATCTGTAGAATGACAATTGAAAAAACATGTGCTCAGTTTTTATGACTGTAAGCACTGAAAATTAAACAAATCCCTGACATTCTCAGCTGAACGATCACTACATCCTGCTACATGCAGAGACTTTTTAAGGTGCTAGTGTGTTCTATGGACATTTGTAATGGCAAAATTGTCATTATGAGTAGTGAAACTAACAGGCACCACCTTTGGCTCAGTGCCACATGGATGCCCAACAAATGCATTAGAGAGAAATGCACAGGCAGAGGAACCATCAATCAAAGCACACACAAATTAATGTAAAGATTCCCAGTGAACACAATGAGTCTTGTATCAGGACTCATTAAATGCACTCTGATGTACAAGTGGTTCTGTAAATATAACAGACACAAAGAGTATCGTACATTCTAGTGTGAGCTAAACTAGATCAAATATATGTCTCTGTGCAACCACTTATTTACTCATCACTTTCTGTGATACTACTCTTGATGTAAAATTGAAAGGAAAACATTACCTATGACAGTAGCCGGACATAGTTTGTGTATGTTGGCGAAAAATTATTCCCTTTCCTACAGAAGCCAACGAGATAATCAAAAAGCCAAAGACAACTTCCTAATATAGGTGACTGAAGAGCTGACAAATAGAGGCACTCTGCTAGACATCATACTTACAGGATCATGCAAGAAGGGAGCAGGGCTAAAAGCAGGATCACAACCCTGGACTTCAGGAGAGCAGCTTCGGCATGTTCAGGGATCTGCTTGGAAAAAACCCCACGAGCTACAACCCTAGAGAAAAGAGGGGTCCAAGAGAGCTGGTTGACATACAAGGAGCACCTCTCCCAAGCTAAAGCATGGGCCATCCCAACAAGCAGGAAATCAAGCAAAGGGGGCAAGATGCCTGCACGGATGAACAAAGAGCTCCTGACTAAGCTCAAAGACAAAGAGCAAGTGTACAAGAGGTGGAAGCAGGGACAGACGACCCAGGAAGACTACAGAAACACTGTCCAAGCATAGAGGGATGGGATTAGCAAGGCTAAAGACCATCTGGAGTTGAATCTGGCAAGAGATGTAAAGGGCAACAAGAAAAGCTCCTAGAAGTACCTAAGCAACAAAAGGAAAGCTAGTGAAAACGTGGGCCTGCTGTTAAATGGAGCATGGGCCATAGTGACAAGAACACAGAAGAGACTTGGTACTTGGTGCTTTCTTGCCATAAAATTGGCCTTCAGGAATCCCCAGTCCCTGAGACCAGAGGGGAAGTCTGGAGCAAGGATGACTTACCTTAAAGGAGGAGGATCAGGTTAGGGAACATTTAAACAAACTGGACAAAGTCCACGAGATCTGACGGGAGGTATCCACGAGTGCTGCGCGAGCTGGCTGATATCATTGCAAGGCCACTCTTAATCATCTTTGAAAGGTCCTAGCCATCAGGAGAGGCTCCCGAGTTCGGACTAGTCCTGGGTTTGGACTAGACAATCCCCGGAGGTCCCTTCCAACCCCAGCTATTCTGTGATTCTGTTCATGTGCTTAGGTGCTGGCCACTTAGAATAAAGTGTGTACGAGGCAAAGACAGAAGGCCTCCAGTTACAAAAGAAAGAGAACTGGGTAGGTAGAGAGCTTCTCAACTCCTGTGCTTCCATGTCTTCATTTTAAAATTAGGGGTCTGACATTCCTGCTTTTAAAGCTACAGGGAATTTTAAGTGAGTCTTGGATTTTCTGTGAAGAGTATCAACTTTTTGCTAACATAGGACTCTCATCTATACGCTTAGTGCTAGGACTTCTGAATGAACACTGTCAAAGGCTATATGCTCCAGAGCAGAAGCACATACATATTCAGAGAGGACACTCTCCTTCAGAGAGAAACCCAAGTGTTTTCTGAATGTCTGTAACTTGTGACTGGGATTTTTTTTTTTTTTTTTTTTTTAACCTTGGGGAAGGAAAAAGGGGCAGAAAGAGACAATAAAATGAGAAGAAATCAAGCTAACACAGCACTAGAGTGCAGGCAGTCCAGAAGCACTGTCTGGCAGAAAGAATCCTTTAAGAATACAGAATTTAAGTCAGATTTCTGTGAGATATTTCTTCTCTACTCAGGACACCTATCCTCCTCTGACATAAATAGCAATGTGCATTTAGTTGAAATGGGACTGAAATATTTATCTGGTAGTGATTTTTAGTACTAGTTTGTGAAATAGGCAAGGCACCTCATGCACTATAGGAAAGATATAAAGCTGTACGTGTTGACAAAAACAGTGATTAGCAGTCATTATAGACTGTTCCAGAGAACTCGTCAGGGAACTTATTTCAAACCAAACAATCTGCAAAGAAAATCACTAATAAGGATAATCTAGTGCCTTCCACTTCACCTCAAAAATTGTTGTAAAGACGCTTTTCTAGTGTCACCTCCAGTTATTGATTTATTAAAAAGCAACACGATATTTCACTGCATAAAGTAAGATTTTTATTTATTTATGCAGGCTTGTCAGTGTTGATAAAATGCCGTGGATGCTAGATATTACTTGCATTCCATATAATTAAGTGCAAGGCTAGACCTGTGTGCAAGTACTGAACAGAATTCTGATCCTGACTGTGGAGAAGGGGATAAAAGGGGAGGTGCTCCCAAGCGCAGCAGATCCCTGACTCGCTGCTAGTAACTGGGAATGGCCCCACATGTTCCCAGAGCTTCGCAATATATTCCAGGTCAGTCCCAGAGCGAGCCAGACAAGAAAATGAGCTAGGGGTGCTGACACAACTGTGCGGGCTGCGAGAAAGCATCCAGCAAAGCTGATGGTGCTAACTTAACACACCATTCCTCAAAACCCCCTACCACCAACTATTTGCCAAGGTCAAAAAGCCAACACAACGGGTAGAGAGAGTGCTACATCTTTCCGCTAAACTCACTGAGATATTACTCAGGCCTCAAAGAGCCAGATGTGTGTGCAAAACATTTCCAAACTAGTTGTATACAGGGCATAGCTCCACATCAACGTCAAAGGCATAGATATCTGGAAAACCTCTGCTGAATTTTGAACAGTATTTATATGCCTGTTACAATGAAGACATCATTCCTGTTTCTCCTAGGGTTATTCTCATCACAAGTTCATTCAAATATTTGTTAATGAACAGTAAATCTTTAGACTACTTAGAATCGCTCTCTTTAATAATCTACTGTGTGCACTTCATCAGCATTATTCAAAACTCAAACTCATTTATGAAAAAAATCCACATTAGTCTGAAAGAAAAATGTATTCAACTTTTGCAAAGGTTTTGGCAATACAACACAGGTTCAGACCATCTGAAACATTTAGGACCATAAGCAAAGCCAGATTTTAAAAACAGCTTCATTCTAGAGTCTAAAATGAAGACCCCAGATTTCTCAAAGCACTCTGAACTAACATTAAAATGTGGGCTCTTTAGCTAGGCACCTGAAGTGACAAATGGATGCTGGATACCAAACGCTTTTGAGGTACATGGAAGTGGCATGAGTGGTTTTGAGGTGGTATGGAGCAGGGAAGCCTGAAAGCAGCTTAAACTCTCACAGATTTTGCTTGGGAAGGTGTCCAGAGACAAAATGATTTTCCACAGGATTACAGCATGCATATACCTCAAAACCCTCTTGGCCAGTTAAAGACTTAATTCTCCTCTGCATGCGCTTTCTGCTGCCACTTCTGCTTGGGTAAGGCTTTGTAGAATTTCACGTCCGGGCCATGTTTCAAACTCACTTGGCTTTAGAGCTGTTCCTGTCTAGGCACAGTATTGAGACAGATCAGGCACTTTTTGAAGACAAGAGAGTAGATTACAACAGGACAGATGACGTGTGAGAAAGAAATCAGAGCAAATATATATATCTTCCAGATTCTGGAAGAATGCACTGAAGAAGGGCATAAAAACATCTGTATTTACCATGAACCAATGTGACACCGCTGAAATGTTCACATTCAGAACTATGGGTACTATCTTCTATCAGTGCTGAGGTTAGCCCATGTTGCTAACTTGGTATTTGCTTGCCAGTGATACAGACAATGATTTTTTTTTCATGACAATGATATGGATTAATCCAAATTTCAAAGTCTGGCAGAAACATGCAGCCACTGATGAGATTAGTTTTGTAAGAAAATGAAACAGAAAAAGCATTTTCCTGAAGGTCAGAGTGCTCTGCTGCAATCTTTTTGGAACAGAAGGTCTGGATTTTGCAGTTCAAAATTATTTTGTTACAATTTCTTTTCTTACAAAAAAAACAAAATCAAAGCAAGATGTTTTTATCAGTTGGAACGATACTATTTTTTCCAAAATTGCAGTTACAGAGAACTTGGAAACTGTAGTTTTTTCTACTTTAGTCTAAACTTGACAATCACCAAAGTCCCCCTGTTGATCCACCATGTTCCTGGTGCACGAGAACAAACAGCCTGGTTCCCATCCTGCACTGTCACTGAGCTCAGTGGCCACACACCCCTTGCTTAGTCAGGCCCAACAGTCAAAGCACCTCCCTCTCCTTGGAGGGGAGCTCATTGTGGTTCCTGGCCACAGCAAAACTTGCTTTGCTCAACCTGAGATTTTTGCATTGGCACAATACATATTGTCATCTGCTGCCATTAAGAACAGACACAGAGAGGAAAAACTGGAACACACAGAGGAGGAGGGTACGAACAACACAAAGCACTGAAAAGGGATTTAGGAAATCTGAATTCATTTTCTAGTTCTGTTGCAGTGTCTTTGAAGTAAATTGCAAAGCTTACTGGGAAGACCAAGACCAAAATCTAAAAAGCATTTCAGGATGCAGGGTGTTTTTGTTTTAGAATTCCTCAGGGCCTGCCTACCTTCCAAAGCCAGATCTCACTTGTGCTGTGCCTCAGGAGATTTCCATTCCCCTAAACTCTGCCTTTTCAGATCCAAAAGTGTGGCCTGCAGATCCTGCCCCTTGGTGCATAGAGTGAATAACAGGGCCAGCTGTGATATGGCTCAGGATCTCCTAATGTTAGAGTTCATAATGTGCTTGCACAAAAGAGGGGACAAAAAATCTGCCCATCCACAGCACCATATTATATCTGTATTATATCATATTGAAAATTATGTTACACAGACTACTCTGAGTTTTACTCTATAGTCTTTTATGTTCTTCAGCTTTTTTTTAAACTAGTTGTTGCTTAGACTTCCTCTGAGAAGAAATAAAACCTAAAATAATAAAAAAAAGCTACAGCTGACGGCCCTGCCTTGAGAAACCCCTGTTTTAAGGCTCTGAAACTGTAAATGTACCAGACTGGTTGGGTGGAGTCTGACTGAAGCCAAAGGGGGATGTGTCCTGATGCAGTACGATTACACATATTCCAGTGCCTCGCTGGGACCCACCTCAGCATTTTGCTAACTTTTTTTATGTATTCTCAAGGTCATTTCTTGTTTATTTAATCATCTATTGTGTTTGCAGTCTGATGGTCTCTTAATCCCCAGGCTGGTTTCTTAACTTTAAATTAGTTTCCAGTAAAGCAGTGCTTGAACCTCACAGGAAAAAAAGCATTGTTTTTAACACACTTGTAACTAATGCTGCCGGTCCTTGGGGAGGTTCAAAGGACCTCAAAGGCAATAGTTCTCTGCCCAGGAGCAAAGAAGCCATTACAGCTTGTACTAGAAGATTTAATAGGTGTCATAATTTATCATGTAAACTGAAAAGTGTTTCTTAATTAAGTGCGTACGTTAATGAATTTTTTAATTTGATCCCTGTAAGTACCTTGCTATACTAATTGCAATATTCTACACATTAGTCATCCGCTGTTGCCCTTGGCTATTTTCTACCCTGAGAGGGAGAGATAGAGCTTTTCAGTTAAAGTTCATTTAACTCTTTCCACCCAACAAATTAAATTTCCTGTTATTCACGCTGGAGAGTGACAGCTGCATTTCAGTCCTGCAGCACTGGAAGGACAGCATTCTGCATACACATCAGCTTGGGTCCTAGCGTGGTCTCCCATCTGGGGGGGGGGGGGGGAAATGAGAGAGAAATGAGGAAGATGACACATGATCCATCCATAGGGGAAAACCACCACCCTGTATTGCAGAAAATGAGGAGTTTGCTCCTGGCACTGGGGAGGGGCAGGCCAGAGAAAGGCCACGAGCAATGGGCACTTCTTAGCATGATTTCAAATACAGCACACAGGGTTCCTTTCATTGCCTTTCTCACAAACAGCTCTGAATTTGACATCAGTTTCCCAGCCCACAGATTGTTCCAGGTTTCAAAGTGTGTTTGGGTGAAGTCTCAGTTGTTTTGATGTTTTTCACTCACACCCAAAACACAAGAGAGATCATAGAGGGAGGGGAAGTTGCCACTGAATATCCGGCAGCCCAGTGGTCCAGGCACTCCTTTGGAACAGGAGAGAAAAAGGTTAAGTTCCCCATCTCAATTTCTATGGGACTATTGGTTATCTTGCCCCTCCTCTCGGAATTCGATCCAGAAAATCTGTTTGGGACTCAGTGTATCGGTCCTAAGCACACTCCCTCTACAGAGTTTCTATTTCAGTTAAATAATGCTTTTTTTTTTTTTTTTTTTTTTTTTTACTTCCCTCTCCAGCCACAACAGAACTTGTCTTCCACTAGTAAATAAATCTCTGATCGGCTTAATTGACAGGCAACAAAGCAAAAAATCTAAGGAAAGCTGAATATGGTCCTTCCTACCCAAACGCTCACTAGTGGTACCGTAGGAAGACTTTATGGAAAAGACTAAGGGTGTGTCTCTGAGCCATTCTGCGCAGTACCACTGCCAACAAACCAGCAGAATTTGCCAATGTGAATTCAACTCTCAGGTACCACCATTTTAACATCAAGTCATTCAGTGTACAGCAAGTTGACTAAGAAGGAGCTAAGGCTGTACTGGTCAACAGCAGCACGCCTCCTCAGCCAGAATACAGAAAAGTGATGAGAAGAGGGGAGAGAGAGAGAGAAGGAAAAGCTTCTGAAGGTAAGCATGTTGCATGCCTACTTCGCAAAACCAACCAGCACAGTGATCTATTTTCCAGTTTGTGTAGACAAACTGTCAAGATACAAAGTACCATTTTTCAAAAACTCCAGAGATAGCATTTTCCATGATATTGAGACAGTTGACAACACAGACAAGCACCTCTGAAAATTTCAGAGTAGCTAATTTTCAGTACCTGAATAGCTTGAGTGGTTTTCAAAGCCTATCACACATTATAGACTACAAACCCCTTTTTCTTCCACAGGCATAATCATCATCCTGTTGTTCATCTGTTGAAATGTCCTAACCTGCGTGAGGATAGTTTGCAAATACAGTAAAGGCAAAGCTCCCAGTCTCAATACTAAGACAAGACAAAGCAAAAGGGGTATGCCCGTGAGCAGACACAAAGTTGGTGCACGTGAAGCCACACAACTTCCTTGTCAGCCAAGTTCTTGACATTCTAATTTGTTCCTGCTTCTTCTGGAGTTTGAATAAAGAAATGCACAATTTAGGCTCAACAACTTTCAAAGGGAGAGTTTCACATCTTAATTCTGTCCTGTCTGCCAAAAAAGGAGTCATGGGCAGATAATGCATATCCTCCCATTCTCAGTATTCATTTCTATGGCACTGATTAATAACAGCAAGTCATCTGTTGGAATGTGTCAGTCCTCGCAGTGCGCATCTCCAATATGATTAAAAGGAACACAAGGCACTCGCTACATGCCTCTCAGCTTGCAGGCCACATAGATATTTGCAATGAAATCTTCAGCATTTATAAACTGGTGATACTCTTCCGAGTTAAGAGATTTGGCCCCTCTGAGGTTCTGCACTACATATGAGAGCGAGCAGCCCTTTTTACTTCCTTCATATGCTATGCTAGTACTTCCCACTGTTACAGCATTGTGACCTCAATTGCATACAGGTCCAATGAACTGAACAACGCAGAGGTACGCAAGACATTATGTGCTTACAAGATATGACCTTTCCTCCATCGATTGACTTAATTAACCTGTGCAATGTAATATTAGCTTATCACGCATCTGAATAAAAACTCACTAATAGTAGCTAAAAAAAACCAACTCAGCTTTGTAAAAGTTGACCTCTGCAGTCAATATGAAGAAGCACCTTAAGAACACAATTGCTCAAATGTCCTCCTGTATTTACAGTAGGCTTCCACAGAGTTTTGAGACAAACAGCTTCTCAAAGCCGAGGAAAATTCAATGCAAATTTGGAGGTTATCTTCATTAGGTCCCTCTAAGAATCCTAATCACAGTCAATTCTGAAGTCTGTTTAGTAACATTTACTATGCTCAGCCCATAAGAATGGCTGATATACCATAAAGCATCTTCCCCATTCCATCCAATTTTTGTGAACTGACTTGTGTAATACCCTGTTAAGATACCGATAACAACGGGGCAACGTGTGTGTACATGATTTACTTGATGCACAGTTCTTAGCAGGATCATGGCCTAAGCAATATGAATAAATCTGTATTTTACCCTGCTTCCAGAGTCCATCAGGAAGAAAAACACTAAAGAAATCACTGTTTCCTGCCCAATGATCTGTAATTTATACACTTGGTCCTTTAACTGTAGATTATCAAAGTGCCTTAGTGTAAAATTCATAGCACTGACAATGTAATCTTTCAGTTTCTATAATGCATCCCCAATTTGTGCAGTGAAGCATCCCAAGAATAGTGCAAATACTGTCCAGGTGCTTTCCTCACCCACTAGAAACCCAAAGGATTCCAAATTCGAACAGATCCATGTAGGATTGGTCCCAAATGGGCACCATTACAGTGAGACTTCCCTGAACTGAAAACTTACCAGAGCTGATGGCAAGGCCAGCTGTCCACCCGATCTTATTTAGGGTGTTACACTACCCTACAGCTTATCATTCCAGCTGAATGCTTTCTGCTACACCTGCTGTCAGCCTTATACAGTAGCCACACCTGACTTGTTCTATATTAAGATCCAGTAGCTCTAATTACCATCTTAGAATCAAATCTGCCCCTGGTCTCAGGAAGCCTGAACGCTCGGTTACCATGGCATGTTACTCTGTTTTCCCTCCACCACTTCTCCGAGTGTGTTATGGGTTTGCTGTTGCTGGAAGTTCTCCTGACAAGCTTACGCATGCAATTAGTGGATTACATGGAACATGCTTAAATAGCCTAGGAACTTCCTAGGCCAAGGCAGCTTTGTATAGCAGTACTGCATCACTCATTCACTTCCCCACTCACAAGCAGAGCTTGTGAAATTAATAGCAACAGCACAGCATAACACACTTCAAGGAAGTGAGACTCTTTACATGGGTGGCTGTCACCTGCTTTTCAACAAATTTCAAACAGTGTTGCCTACAGCATCCTGCTGTATTAGATAAAATGCATCCTGACACCTTTCTTACTCTATTATGCTTGGCTGCTAAAATCTTGAGATGCAAACCTCCTAATTTTTTTTTTAAAGGGAAAACACTGTCCAGTAATTGCCAGAGGTTAGATCTTGTTGGTTGATAGCAGATCCTCTGCTTGTATCATTCTACAGATGCCATCAAGGGCTGCTGATAGCAACCAGTTCTAAGAAGTGCTTCTCAGGTGTCTTGACACCTGACAGTTATTTCTGATGAGTTAAAGAGGTGAGGGCTGCTACTGATTAGTCCCAGGTCAGATCTCTGGCTAGCGTACACCAACATAGCTCCACATGAGCTAAGCTGGCATCATCTGACCCAGCTCTTATTGTAAAGTGACCTCTTCTAACTTTCAGGCCCCAAACACTCAAGTTCTTAATAATCAAATTACAAATTGCTGTCCTCTATTATAATCAATTATATCTTCAGCTCATCTACATTAATTTAGTTCTGAAAACCTCAACAAAACTAAGAGTAACTTCACCTGGGGGTCAGGCCAAACACGTACACAGAAGAAAATGCTTATTACTGACAAACTAATCTCATTGCTCTAGTTCCGCTGTCTGAATGAAACAAGGATTAGAGGAGGTGTATTTATCTTTCACTGAGTTCTGAAGAGAGCAAAAAAGTAATTTTCACAGACATGCAATAATGCAGTATTGAAACACAGGTAG
This sequence comes from Dromaius novaehollandiae, assembly GCF_036370855.1. Taxonomy (NCBI): domain Eukaryota; kingdom Metazoa; phylum Chordata; class Aves; order Casuariiformes; family Dromaiidae; genus Dromaius; species Dromaius novaehollandiae. The sequence goes on along the minus strand of NC_088101.1, from coordinate 10,112,661 downwards.
AGCTATCAAGATATACAGTGAAGACCACACTTATCATATGTTTATGAAGACAGGAGTTGCACATGTTCCACCCCAGTGGGGAATTTGACATGACAGGGCATCAAAGTTCAATAACTTGATCAATCAAGCAACTGTCTTCTCTTCATACTGCTACCTGTGCACCCTTGCTAATGATATTTCCATTATAAATAATTTGTCCTCTTCTGTATGCAAGGTGCTTTCACTGTAATCATCCGCAAAGAGAGGTAGATAAAAAAAAAAAAAAATACACAGAAGCATGAATTCTAGCTTTAACTTAACAGATGCTCCAGGAATAAATTTTTTCCACTCTGCAGCTATCTCTGGAAAAATAGATGGGCTTTGCTCTCAAGTGCCTTGCACTTTTTTCCTTGCATATCTACATCTGTATGAATCCTCATTTTGATCTTGTACCAATTTTCACAGGTGTGAAATCATTACATAAAGTGCAATGCAATAGAAAACCAGGCTCATGATACTTCTCTCTCATCAAGACCATCTGGACCATGTTTTCAGCTGGTGTAAACTAGTATAAAACTGCTGACATCAATGGAAAGATGCCAAATTTACACCAGGTAAGAACTTGGTCCTCTTCTTTCTCTTGTACATTCCTGTTTGATTACTATCTTATTGGAGCACTGATTGAATGTCCAAGATGATGAGAATGAGGCTAATTTACAGAAGTCTTTCCCTCTAGAAAGAAAAACTCAATATTGCTTTTCTCAAGTCTTAAGGGAAAACCTTGGGAAGTCTTCGGGATAGTCTCAAAAGCAAGGACAATGGAGCTGCCCAAGTTTGGACCAAATTCTGGACCGACTACCTTGCCTTTAGCATTGTCATTGTTGCAAGCCTTCTCCACACTGTTGGTTCTGGCTGTATTTACTCTGAGTCTGCAGTGATCTCCAAAGCCCTTCTAGAAATGTAGGAATACTGCCTCCAGGTCAAGCACTAAATGTGTCTGTGGCTTTCCTCTTCATCAGCCTTCTGATAAAATAATCCATGTGTGTGATTCCTTACAATTTGTTCCTGTGTCAGAAGAAAACATCTAGCTGATTCTTTATAGAGCTACAGGGAGATACCCATGTCTTAAGTGAGCTTTTGCAAGTGTGTCTTTGCCAACTTCAGTGCAATCCCTAAAAATTATCTAAATGAAATTATATTTAAAAAAAAAAAAAAGAGGAGCTAGGAAGCACCTTTCTTGCCTGCTGCGTTTACTTTGCCTACTCTCTTAACCTTCTTCTTCCTGACATTCAGTAACAACCAGCACTGGTGGGAGAAATGGTTACTAAGTACCACATAGACAAGTAAAAATCAAAGATTGGACTACATCCTTTCCTGCCATCTCAATACAAGTCAAATTCCAGTACTCATTAATGCATAAAGTCTCACTTTTCTGTAAGTCATTAGCAACTGAAGATATTTGTTAATGGATACAAGCTAACCCTCCTTGTGGATCTCTTCCTTTAATACTTGCTACAAGGCAGGAACTGAAATTCTAGAGACTTGGTCCAGTCATAGCCGGTCCAGAACCATGAATTGTGTCATCTCCTTCCCCCACTGAGGTGGCCTCTTCTTGGCCTCAGGAGATGTCTAAATGAGGCAGATGCCCCTCAACACAGGTAGCACTGTACCCCGAGGCTCTTAGGAAAGCTTTGGCTCTTAGACAAAAAATACATATCCTGAGAACTCCTGGTTACCAAGCAGAAGACAGTAACTTGAAGCTCACTGACATCTGTTCGACCCCCTAGAAACACCCTTTGACAGAAGAAAAAAATAATAATCTAGCTGTAGTGTCTGAAATGGATCTGGAGAACTTTTTATATGCAGTCATTTATTGTATACCCAGCATCCCCACAGAGCAGATGACAGGTGCCCTAGCCACTTTTCCGTCTTGCTGAATGGTATTTAATGCAAAAGACATCTGATCTGCTATTGAAAGCAGCAGTAAGTGGTTTGATCAGAAATGACATCTGAGCCGAACGAGCTAATTAGTTCACAGAATTTCCCCTTTCCCCTCCTCAACAACAACAGTCCATGCATGTTTTCCCCTCAGCTTTAAGTCTCACTATAGGGTGCCATCCTATTGCTGAAACTATAGCCTGACACTTATAAAAAAGATTAAATGCACATGTTGGCAATTCAGCCAAAGCAGGCACATCTGCTGCTGATAAACACTCTGTCAGTTCTTTGTCAGGAGAAATACAATAATACTGACTTAGGGGAAAAAGAAGGAAAAAAAAAAAAAAAAAAGACAAGACAAGCAGCTTCCACCTAGGTGGGAGACTAATAGTAGCAATCTGGGACAGGGGAACCAAGTATTCCTTTGACTCAGCTGCTGAGGCTTTGAAAGTAACAAATTCATTAACAAAGTCTGAAGGCTCTCTTGAATTCATTTCTATTTGCATTACGGTGGCAATTTAAAGTTCCAATATGACTAAGAAGATCATTTTTACTGTTTAAAAAAAAAAACACCACCACATCCAACCTCATAATGGTGTCTGCAGCCCAAAGGGAATCCTGTGTGAGCACAGGGATGACAAAACATCCATCCTCACAGTCCCTCAGGTTGCACACCTGGCAAGATACGTGGCTACAGATCCAGAACAGTCCCTTTAGGCTACCAATCACCGAGCACATCTTAAAGCCGCAATGGATTTGCCATGAATCATCTGGGGAAGTAGCAGGAGCAGAGAGTCTGCGAGCACGCAGGTCCTTCTCAGTTCCAATCTGTTGCTGACTGCAGATCATACAACCACAACAGGTCCAGCCTCACAGCTCCAAACATGCCCTCAGCTAGGCGGAAGCGTGGCTTTCAGTGTCAGGATCTCACTCTGCTGTTTAAGTGAAACCATGGAGACAGGTGAGAAATAAAAAGGGCCTGGTGGACAAAACGGAAGCCTGTATTACATTCATCTGCTTGAACTCAGTTCTCAGGGACAGCAGCAGCAGTGTGCAATTTATCAATTGCTTCATCCAGCCCTTTAAACACTAAAAAGCACTCCTACTGCTATTTCTCCAGGTCTATAGGAAAACACAAATCTTGTGGTGCAGCAGTGACACCATTGGCAAAATCAAAGAAGTGCAGTGGCAACTAGTTTCAGGGAGATTATGTTATTTGTCCCCTGAGAAACAAAGTGGGACGGCTTCAGTGAAAGGACTGAACTAAATAAATATGGCAGTGAAGCACTCCATAGTTTGAACACTGAATGGTAGTACTACTTTCAGATCACAGGTAACAAAATCTCAAATACTTGCGGTCACTGAAAGAACTTTTGCCACTTCTTGCCAGAATCTGTGTCACACAACTATTAACTTTAACCAGAGCCTGGACTGGACCGTAAAAAAAGGCTCTCAAAACCACAGTTTTAAGCCAACTGCTGCTTTGATATTGTGTTTAGGAGACAGACGCTCACCCAGTAGTTGGACAAAGACACTCCTTGACCTATGCATTTAACAAGTGCAAGATATGATCTTCTGTGATAATAGGAACTAGAGGCACATATGTGCACTGTAATTCCCTACCATCACAGGGAGCAAAATGCTCTCTATACTTGGGAAAATAAAGGTGTGACAAGCAGAAGAATAAATGGAATTTATATTTTTTTGCATTGTTTAAATTGTCAGAAGTACATTCTGTCGTAGAGATTGACAAAGGCTGAAGAATTGTCACAGCGTCAAGACCTTTTCAGAGCACATCCAGTGCTGAGTTTGTCTGACTTTTTCCAGAAGAGCCATCAGCCCAGCAAGTGAGCTGCTGAAAGCAGTCAGGCAGGCTCTACAATGACTTTCAAGGACTGCTACACTGTACTGGATTTGAGGGGCTGATCTTCATTATAGCAACAGTCTTAAATAATTAGAACTGATTTATGCAATTTTAATATCCAATATTAAACCATTTAATATGTGATTTATATAACTGCAGGTTTTAATAGGTCTTAAAAGAGACGTTAACTTGAATAGGACAGAAGATATGCACCCTTTCCAGCAAAATAAGAGGAGATTCTGATATGACTTGTTCATGCCGCATTAAAACTTTCAAATAGCAAGGGCAAGAAAGTAGATGGCTCAGAAAAGTCAAGATACGAGAGGGTACGCGTGAATACAAAGGCTACATTAACTACCTTGCAATGCAATTTGCAACTAGAGCTTATCAAAAGTTTCGTGGATATCGCAGTTTCAATGAAATAAATGGGCAGATTTCACATGACCTTTCTGCCACTGTTTTACAGGTAGCAGAGAAGGTGGGCAACAGGCAAATACCCTGGATTTCGGCTCTGAACACTTGGGTTCAGTTCTAAACTGCGCTACATACAGGCTAGGTAGCATTAAATGGTTCTCTTCACACCCTATGCCTCAGTTTCCTCCACTGTGTGAAAAGGACATAATGGTATTTCTGTTCTTTATAACATGCTTCAGGAGTATTGATGAAAAGTGTTATATAAGACCAAGGAAAAATAACCGGTCTTACTATTATTAATACTACTGCTAGAGAGTGTGCAGCACTTTGTAAATACATGGGTCTTTTGGAGAAATTCATTTACTACAGCTCTACACAGCTTACCAAAAAAGAAAAAAAAAACCACCACAATTGTTCTACAGTTTTTACCCAGCTGGAATAAGAGAACACAACTGTTTTTCAGTTTCAGTGCCACAATCATTTTCCATGGGACTTGAGGGCAGGAGCTCCTAAAACCGTCCCTCTCACAGACACTATTCTCATTCCTATGCCTCTGTCACCAAGGCACCTGCCTGTGGCAGCAGAGCGAACTTGGTGATACCAGGATTTCCTCCAGCCTCCTACTCCTAAGTGGGGCACTGCTACTCTATTACTATCATGGCATTGGTAGGCTGCTCTGACTTAACAGGATGATACAGAGCGTGCTCTACATTTTTCCCAGACTTTATCTTCTTCAGAGGTTCTGTACAAAAGACTCCTAGTGGAGTACTTTGTATATAGGAGCATTTTGGGCAGCTGTGGAAAGTGCTTCCGTGTGACTGGGGACAAAATGAAATACACCCTACTTATGCAAAGGAGGGTGAATTTACACATGAAATACAGTCATTGAAGGAGGAGCAGTCCAATGAAAAGGTCATCGCTCAGCCTGCAGGAAAGCCGATTCCTTAAGGTCACAGATGGGGAAGAAAAAGTTACACCCAGCCTCTCAGCACACTCTACCTGTTCTGCCCTGGTACAGGGGCTGACTGTGGTAGAGATTCAGGACAGTGTCGCACACAGCCTTCTACTGGAAGCTGGTATCTGCCTGCCAGTAATACGCTTTTCAGTTCATTTCACTTCTAAACTTACTTTTCACAGGTTTCCAGGCTCCAATGCCCTTCGCTTTTGTAGTTGCAGTACGTTTGGAGAAGATGGAGACAAGCCCACTGAAATGGATGGTGACAAGACACATTTTGCTATGGCCTCATGCCTTACCTCATACCCACCCAGTCCATTAGTGCAAGCCTGAAGGCTGCAAGGTGGGAGGAGGTTTAGACTGGATGCTTCTGAGTTACCACACAGGTAGGCTAAAGAGTCTTTATGCTTCGCTATCCCCAAGAGGAAGTCAGGGAACCAGGCATACAAAAGACAGAAGGGATCCCAGTGTACCCTTAATCTATAAATATTTAAGTAGTCCCTCCTCCCCCTCTCCTCAACAACATATGCCAGTGTCTCCTTCAGCTCATAAAAGCCAATTCCCTCCTGCTGTTTCTGAGCACCAGAAGTCTCTGAGTGGTGATTAGTGGATTACGTGCATCACAGGGACTGACTCCAATCACTTTCCCCTTGCAAATTGCTCAACTTCTATGCAGCAGCACAGAGCAGAGTGGGCTCTGTCACCGGGGCCTGGTCCTCATTATAACCAGGAGACTTCAGGAGTTTGTTTACATGGCTGGAACATCATCCTCCTGGGCAGCTAATCAGCCTTTCCCCAGGGTTTCTGCTCTTTGAATGCTTAAGGGTAATCATTGCTAGCTAACTACATCGAGAGTAGCATCTAAGCAATTTCACCAAGTCAACTGACAACAGCTTGAGGTAATATTAGCCCCCTTATACCAAGACAAGGGCTCTCCACACAAGGATGCTGGAGCTTAGCACCACTCAATAAATCAGAGCAACATCCTGGAAAGCTTGCCATTAGTTCTGAGCCATTAATTTTTGCTGGGTCTTTGACACAACTGTTTGAGAGCCCTATAACCTGCTCTCTGAAAGTTAAATTATAAAGAGCAACTTCCCTGAACCTATCTGAAGGTGCTAGTCTACTAACCCATTTAAGTCCTTGGCTAAACATCTAAAATAAATCACTGGAGATCTGCAAGGCAGAAGGTTTCCTACTGTGCAGTATGGAAGAATAAGCCATTTCCCCTCCAAACAAAGCCCAGCTGGGAAACCTTTGGCACTAAGCAATACCTTTATAACACATTCTGCATAGTACCATACTAGCCGAGTGAAACAAAATGCTTTACCATATGTAATTGCACATAATGGCATTTTCCCCTTAAGTCCTTTTCGATAGGTTTTCTTAACAGTGATTAAAGGGCTTATTTTAACATAAGTGAGGAGCTGGGAAAAAAAAATACTAGGAAGCAAATAATAATCCACAAGCAATTTCCAGTCCTTTTACCCAACGCACACCTTCAAACACAGTAATGGCATTCTTCAAAGGTCCTTCTAAGAAGATGCACTCCTCTGCACTTCTTAAAACACTCCTGTCACGGACACAAAAAATAAGTAGTTTTTATTACTAATAGAAAAATAGTAACATCCATCATTTTTAGAGCAATTCCAAAGTCAGTTGTCAGGTGTATGGAGTGAGGAGACTGCCTATCTCTAAGCAATATTGATCAAAAATAACCAGTTCTCTCACTAAAATAAACCAGCACCACTGCACAACTTTGCAATAGCTAACCTGACTGACACCTGCGGGAGACTGGCCCACAATCCTTGCGGTTTTATTCACTTCATTCAAGAGGGGATAAAAGCAAAACCAGCAAAAGGCATTAGCCTGTTTTTGCCTCAAGTTCCTCCACAAATATGCTTGCTAATAAACCTGAATTCATGGCCATACTCTTATGACCAGGCTATTCCCCATCAGAAACACCTATCAATTGGGTTTTTGTTTGTTTGGGGTTTTTTTTTTTTTGTGGTCCTCCTAAAATCTTGACCCACTTCATGGCAAAGCAAGGCCTCACCAAAAGATGAATCCAGCCCTCAAAAACATTTAACTTAAGGTACAATATGTGAAACTACCTCAGTAACATGCACAATTCTCCCGTCACTCTGGCAAGACCTACTACAGAGCATCTGCAGTATACTAGCTTCATGTGCACAGCTCTGGACTCATCTACCCACTGTATAGTGCCGTAACATCGTTCAGTTTTCAGCACTGTTTCTGGATGAGGCTGTAATGGGAAATCCTAATTAAAGGCACAGAAGGAAAAAGGCCTTCCAGACAATTAATAATCAACCTAGCGTTCGGTTAAAACCGCGTTTTAATTGGACTGTAATGAGGCAACAATGTATCTCTGATTCCATTCAAAACTGAAAAGCCTGCTTCAGGTAAATGAAACCAGTGTGTTCATAAAGACGAGTAGTTATCAACCTTGTTCCATATGGCACCATAAATTATAAAGAGCAGGTAATGAAGCAGTGCCAAAAAGTAAATACTTCTCAATACCAGTTTCCTTAGATCTCTCTGTGGGGGTGTATTTTCACCATGATGACCATGAAAGTACTCTAGAAAAACAAATGGTTCAGACCGCCCACCCTTTACTAAGATACAGAGAGTGGGTTTTCTGTTCTTTTTCTTTTTTTCCCCCTGGAGAAATCTTTGCAATGATTTACTGTCCTGCAGGAGAATAACTGACTTTCAGCCTGTGGGAAAGCTGTCCCACTGGACCAAGTCTCCTCACACCAACATAGCTCTGCCCACAGGCTCTCTCACTCTTTGCTCTCTGACGGTCAATGCACCAACGATGCATAGCAAGGAAGTCCTGGAAATAGGGTGAAGCAGCTATACCGGAAAGGTGATACGATGCTTTTCTACATAACTTTCACTATGCTGGGTGAAATAGCAGAAAGCGAAATAGCTGGTAACCAGACTGAGACCACACAAGCACTAAACTGTCACAGAGACCCAAGCCACATCAAGAGTTGCACCAGACAGTACAAATGCGGAATCATAATGTCCCTTTAGCACTTCTGGAATAATGTGTCCCTGGAGGTAGAACAGTGTTTAACATAAGTCCATCCATGTCTTTTCATTTCTGTTCCTCACCCGTCCATCACTCCCTCCCTTGCCTAACGGGAAAAACCTGCAGAACACAACTCCAGTCATGTGAAAAACGCTCAAACTCAACCAACTTAAAATCAACTCACGAAAATCACTTTAAGCAGCGAAGAGTGATTGTGTTCTTACATTTTCATTTTTCCAAAGCTCCTTCTCATCTACGAACAATCCCATACTACAAAATCATTAACAGCAACCAAGAAAGAACACCGTCTTCAACAATAACCCACCAAATTATATTCAGACAGTGATGCAGAGTAAAGATCATGTCCTGAACAATGACAGCTGCAGCCATCACCTCAGAGGCAGTCACATGCATCTTTCCGTGTTTTTAAGCACCTTATTGATCACCACCTCCGTCTGGTATCTTGCATGGTCTGTGGCCTAAACCATCTATCAGCATGTTTACAACTACAGTCAGTTTTCCAACTATAAATAATGCCTCTAATTTCGTTAGTCAATTAAATAATGTAAGAAAGCATAGCCTCTTTTGTGCTAATCAGCTTCTCATTACCACTTAATGCTGTCCACACCAAGCAGTCACATTGTTTATGCCAATGAAGTTGAAGATGGTCTGTAAAACAGGTGGGGCACAACACATGCAGCACAGAAATGGAGAAAGGTGTTATTTCTGGTACTGATCTGGAAACATTTGGCAGAGGCAAATTATAAAGGGCACCAGTTCCAAAAGGTCATGCAGGCTATTGACTTTCATCTCAGATCTTGTTGTGGACTAGCTCGGAGTCCCTCCGTCTCAGGCACAAGAAAATCTCCTTGCTGGACAGCTCAAGCTGTTCTTGATCTCTCACTTTGACGCATCACATGAGTGATGTGACGTGATCTCTCATTATAGACACAAGGATAAAGAACACAAACTCCCAGCACAGAGCTTCCTTAGGGATCTATTCAGACAATAGCTGTGCACTGGAGAGTAAAAACCAGACACCTTCCCCCTCTTGGACCCAGGGTATGCACACCTGCTTTCGGTCCTGAAGCAGCAGGTAGATCAGGGAACAGCAAGCGTAGGCTGAGCCTCAGGAAGAGAAGAGCAGAATGACTGAACTCAGAAAGCTGCTTGACTGTAAAACATGAATGTAAGTGAGAATGTTTTTATTATTATTATTTGCAGGCTTAACTAAATTGTCATTTAAATAACATATTGAAAGGTAAACTGCCACCTGCTCCTGCCAGATGTTCTGCAAATCTTTAGTACCACTACACGAATGCTATGGTACTGAAGAAAGTGGAACGCCGGACCGTCAGGTATTTATCTCGCCAATCTCCTGCTGGGCTATAAGGAGATATTCTAATATGCAGACTCGTCATCAAAATAATAAGGACCATGCTCCAATTAGTTATGTAAATGAGAGCATACAATAGCACACTCCTTTTATTATTCCAAGGACCCAAATGTGCATAAACATGCTGGGATGCATATGGTAATGCTGCCCTGTAACTAAGTTTCCTTTCAATGGCAGAACATGTCTTCCAAGTGCTTTATTTCTGCTCTGCCAGTATTTTGAAAGGAAAGAGCATTCCCTTCCTTTAAAGTACACAGAGCTACTATAGTGATCAGTAAAGGTATGTGCTCATACCTTTGTTCATTTGGAATAGTGCCCATCCTGCAAGGTTCCTGTTTAAGTAAAGACACAAGAATTTGTCTGACTTGATACCTTTCACCTCGAAGCTCTTCATGATCTGGTATTGGGCAGTCAGGTCTCCACTTTTACTAAAACACCTGCAGTGAAGTCACCTAGGATAGCTGCAAGCAGGTGAAACGCAAACTTTTTCCTGCCTATTTCTATTCATATTGTCTTGTGCATGTGTGCCGATCCTCATCAATGCAGCTGATCATACAATACTTTTCAAGCAAATACCATCACTGCCACCGCCACGCACGCTACTACTGCATTGTTTCATCAGGTTCACTCCCTCCTTTGGGCGCTGACTAAGCTGCAGGGAGGGGATCTATGTTCTGTGTTGGTGCAGCACCTTGCACAAAGCAGTGCAACCCCAGAGGGATGGCTGGAAATCTGCAGCAGTGGCACAATATATACAGTAAATTGCCATTATTTGTACAAAACTTGCAAAGCCTCCAAGTTTTGCAAACTGCTTCTGCAAATACATAGATATCTTTAAGCACTTGCAAGCAACAAATAGCGTGAGCCTGCACCTAGCGGCTAATGGAACTTGCAACTTATATTCATTAGAAGAGTCACAAGTCACTTTTTTGTGAGATTTGATCAGCTGGAAGGAGCTAACTCTCTGCCTGCTGGTAAACAGATGGGACCTCTACACCCCCTTGCAGGCAGAACGATGCCTGTGAGCAAAAAAGAAGAAAAAAAGAAAAAAATGCAAGTAGAGAAAGACAACAAGCAAGCAAGGGAAGAGAAGTCTGGAATTTATCATGTAGCACATTTGCTCATGGTCATACAGCCAACCTTCAAATGTTCCCTTTGCACATGTCAAAACGCCACTGCCACATTGCAGAGATGCTCTCCCCTCTCCCCCTGTGAAACTGGGCATTGCCCATTCACTTCAATCCTGGCCACCCGTTAAGATCCTCCTGGAGCTCATAGAGTATTTCCAGTCTCTGTGGGTCCATTAACCACTGTGATGAAAGGCAGAAAATTCAGGGTACTTGAGAGTTCTGAAGTTTCATTCCTCCTGTCCCCTCAGGCTGACTGTAGAGCCCATCTGCCTCACATTTCCACAGTCACATAGAGGTCCATCATGTACAAAATGAAATAACTAATAAACTAGAAAGGGCTGTCAGAACACAAAAAGGCTGTCAATATATACAGCTTTTTCCCCACAAGTAACATTTTACTTGCAAAATAAGTTGTCGGCGGCCAAGCATTCTGCAAGCATTCGTTACTTTTATTTTACTCCAAGCAATTCACCTTCTCAACAAATAAAGGTTTTCTGCTGGGGGGCTTTCAAGAGGAAGAATGGTCTTACAAGTATGGCCTCAGCATGGATTGCAGATTAAAACAAGGACAATGAAGTTTAGTTTCCAGGTATTATGCCCTCACTAAAAATATCCCTTTCTAGGATGACCTCCAGCAACGAGGAATTGAACCCTCGTTTTAGTGGGAAAACTTGCACCTTATTTAAAGTGTAAAATTGTTTTAATTTCAGCTTCCACACAAGGCCTCTTACTATACAGTCATCTTATTGCACGTTCACCTCTTTTTACTGAAGAGCTTTGTGTCACCACAGTCCCGTCTCCCTTGGCTGCCATCCAGGCCTCCCTCAGCTTGCTCCCACCTTAATTTCAGCAGAGGGAATGTCTACCTTCTCCAGGAGAGCGCTCATTCACTTCTCAGTCTCTCAGAGTTGTTCTTCACATCCTCCACAGTTTTGCAAGCCTCTACTGGAACAGCTGGCCCCAGAACCAGGCACTTCCTTAAAGCAGCAGGCACAAGCCTACTTGGACACCAAAATAATATAATCTCCTGGTTGATAATTCCTCCGTGCCTTTCAAGGACGATAGCAGCTCCTTTAGCTATTGCATTGCTCACGTCTAGCTGGTTAGTCACCCTGACCTCCACTTCTCTTCTCAAGTCACTGCTTTCCAGGCAGCCTCTCCTATACTACACAGAGGGCCTCTATTCCCTGCTCTCAGATACACGTCTTTGGCTATATTAAGGAGAAAACCATCTCCTCCCCTTATCAAACCCTTGGGGCACTGTACCAGCAAGTAGCCCTTTTTGCTACTGAACGTTCCAGAAATCTTTATGTCATCACTAAGTTGCAGTGTATTTTCTTCTATGTCAACAACATTAAAGAAAATAAAGTAGTATAACGGCATAAGACAAAAAAGCTCTTCCTGCAGGATTTCATTAGAATCACCCCTGCTCAACAGCCCTACCCTGGTTACAACTGCATTTTAAAACTTCCCAGTTAGCATTTAATAACACGTAGTATGATGGTTTTGCGTCATTTCAGTTTCTTAATCAAAATACTGTTCAGTACCAAGAGAAGTCTATCAGCCAGACTCATAATCTCATCAAAAAAGATACCAAGTTCATTTGACAAGATCTATTTTCCATAAGGCCAGGTTGATTGACATTAATTATATTCAATACTTGTTCCTGCCCCAGACTGCTTGTGTGTGGGTGTTGCTTGCTCTTTCCAGGCTTCAATCTTCATCTTTTTAAATGAGCATATAAGTATGTCCTACTTCACGGGAGGTTGTGAGGATGTATCTATTAGTGCTTACAAAATGCTCAAATGCTACGACGACCCTTGCAGGAAGCAAAGCAGCAAGCGCTTCTGACAACACTATCGGGAAACACATCAAGGCAAAAAGATAGGCTGCAAACGGTATCCAGCTAACCTGATGCACTGTCTTACAATGGTGGACCAACTGGATGAGTCACAAAAAGCTAAAAGAATCTTCATACTAGGCACCTAGGAGGATATTATACTAATTCCTATTAATTAGCACCTTGATACAGGCAGGTTTACAGTCTTTCCAAAATACACATTGTCATTAAATCTAACAGCTCTAGGTATTCCTTTTAAGTAGTTCTTACCTCCTTTAACTGTGAGCGCTCTGGATCGCACGTGCATACACACCATCTACCAAAGACATCGTAAATGTTTTTTCAGGTACTACTGAAGATGCTTGCTACATGGTATAAAGCACACTTTCCAACTGAGAAGATGACACAGCACCATCAAAATGGTGGTTCATGAATATATTGTTTGGTGAAGTCTTGATTAGATGCATAGGAAGTGATGGCACCAACTCTCCCTCAGGTTTTGGAAGAGCCCATTTGTAAGTTGCAACAAGTCCGGCCCAAAACAGTGAGCAGGAATCAGAAATGTCCTGAAGGTGCATATGATTCACTGCCCTGGGTCTGCTTCAGGTACTTTGCACATTCGTATTGTTTAAAAATCTTTGAGGATTATTTTCTTTCTTTTTGTGTGAAAGCCTATTTTTGACTAAGACCTGGCAACATGGGATGCTATGCTGAAACGTGTACAGAATTAATGAATGAGGTGGGTGAAAACTGAGAGAGAACTGATCTCCAGTGTATGCTGTTTTCTTGCTTGTTTTTTTCACTAGTGATAATAAAGCTAAGTGAAGAGGACTAACACCATGATGGGAAAAAATAAACTTTAACACACATCTGAAATGAACCTCTGTCTCCTCTAACAGATGCTACCGTTGGGCTAAGAGGACTTCTCCAAGATGAAAAAACATTGTCAGCTCCTGTTATAATTTATTTTGGTACAAATCTCAGTAAGTATATGCAATATATGACCAAATGCAGTTTAATTGGTCTCTCTTCTCCAACTGTACATTGCTAGGCCATTGTTGCTTACTCTTTTGCTAATCACATAGTATCTCAATTCTCATTCCAACCCTCCCTGATCCTCAGAGGTTTTTGCAGAGATGGTGGCTAAAGATCTTTCTACGTCATCCATTTGCAACCTGAATATAGTCCAGGCACAAAGTTGATCAACACTGTACACATCATAGAAGGATGCCATTAAAAAGTTTTTACCAAGACTATTCCTTAAGAGTAAGAAGAGGAAATCCTTGTCACATCTTGTTTTAAAGCATTCAGCTGTCTCAATTTCTAATCAGCACTGTCTTACTCAAGTCATTTTCTCTGAGAACAATCAACAGGTAACTCTTTACTATGTTAGCACACAGCCCTCACAGACATGACAAGCACAAGAAATTTGCAGAGACTCTAGCACAGAAAAGGAGGAAAAAAAGTTAAAAGATTTCCTGATCTGATGGGTCAATTTTGCAGGCCACGTGCATCCCTAATGAAACAGTTAATAAATCCAGCTGAGATGGAAAGAATGAATGAGTTGATACTGAAAAGGACTGAGATACCATGAGTCTAACCCAATGTCAATTAAAGTAAAAGCAAAGCTTCCCAAGAACTTCGGCAGGCATTAGAGCAGACCTTCAGCACACCTTGCAAATGCCTACCCCAAGACTTCTCCCTTTTTCTAAGCTTTCCATTCCCCTCCTTCTATTGGATTTCCAATCCCTTCCCTTTTCAACCATTTACTGTGCTTGCCTGGCAGTCACGAAAGAAAGATGGAGACAAGTATTGCAGATTAAAGGGCAAGGGCAGGCGAGGGAGTCTGAAAAGCCATTCTCGCTCCCAGTGGAAGAGACGCCTATCTGCTCACACAGGCAGTGACAAATGGCGGGGTTCGGACTCCCAAACAAAAAAGTATGTATCTCAATAAGAGGGTGTGAGCAAGCACATCTTCCACACAATACTTTTTCTAAGGAAGCATCCACTGCAGCTTGCCATGATAACTAAATTTATTATTAACTGTGTATTTCATGATGTTAGTGACAATATGTTAATGTGATTTTTCACGTCCTCCTGCAGTGAACAGATGGCTCCTTTTACTTTACTTTCCACATCAAGTGTGATTATTTCTTGGTGCCAAAAGCCACCTGCCGCTCCCCGGTCTCCAGTCTAATTTTTTATGTTGGTAAAACACAGCAGGACTTGTTATCAGTTGGATGGCATCTTAATAAAAGGAGACATGCCAACATATTGACATCATGTTCAAGGGGAAATTTTAGCCCAATCCTGGCCCCTCCACCAGTTCATAAAAAATAATAAAAATGAAACTAAAAGGGGGGGGGGGAAAACAAGCCCCCCTCCCCTCCCCAGGCTCCACCAGTTTCAAGATGCTCAGTCACAATTTTTGGGCCTCATGCCAAGATGCAGAGTTGGCCTCCTTTTGTTCCCATACCAAGCACCTCAGTCAGGGCTCTGATCTCTCGTCCTGTGTAATGATAATTAGCCATAACATATTCAGAAGTCAAATGTAAGCAGGAATACATTAACATTGAGATCAGTGCTGGGGTAATTTTCATTGGGAAAATGACAAAGAAGGACACAAAAATTAAAATACAGGATGCAGAGATTTTCAGTATCACTTTCAAATAGATGAAGGGTAAACTCATTTGTTTGTCAGTCACGAGCTGGCACTCAACAGACAGCTGTGGTTTACAATAAACAAACAATATGAGTCTGATAAGCTATTTTAGCCCATCTCAATTTCTCTTCACACTGCCGGAAACAAAGGATATGTTTCAGATGAAGATATTCAAAAGTGAAAGCATAAAATTTAGTAAGCTCATGTTTAGACACCTGTGTAAATAGTCTAGTTTCCCACAAAACATCTCTCCTTGAGTTCTCTAGGAAAAGCAAAGTACTGAAGAGTGCAGTTTGGAACGGTAACTTCAACATCTGAGAAACTAAGTCTCCCTGAAAGCCAAAGGTACTTGTACCCTCAGACAAGGCAGGTGTTTTTGAAAGCATCACTCAAGTCCTTCATAACATGATAGAGCAGGGACATGCAAAGCTAACTTTAGGCAACCCTGTTAAAAAAATTGTGGGAATAGCCTGTCTAGGAGACATCAGTAGTATGTTTTCCTCAATATTCATGTGCTCCTGTGTTGTACAGGAACAAAAATTATAAAGAGAAAATCTCCAGAGTACATCATTATTTCCAACTTCCATGAGAAATGAAGCAAAAACTTTGGAGCCACACCCGAGAGTCCTCAGTTTCGGAGCATTTCAGACAAGACGTAATCGTGAAACGCTTCAACATCTTAATTAAAAAAAAAAAAAAAAAAAAAAAAAACTATATTAACAGCCACTGTGGAGTTCGCTAAAGCTTGCAAACAACTGACTACTCTTAACAACTGCATACTCGTAACTGCAGATGCTAACAAAAACTGGTCTAACAATAGCCAAGCATGGTTCATTCAGTACTTCAAATCAGAAAACAACTCAAATACATTTTTCTTGTACCTGTTCAGCTCTGAAAATATGCAAACATTCACCATATTTTCCAATCTCTAAATAATTATTCATGAATAATTATTACTATTATGCACTCAGCTGTGTGCAACTATCATGCAGTCAGCACTAAGGATTTCAAGCAGACCAACCAGTAGAGTCGGCTTATCCCCTATATTGCTCAATACGAAACCTAAATTAAAAAGGGGGGGGGGGACTTGTTCTGCAGAATAAGATGTAAGGTGTTTTTGTTTGAACAAAGTCATGAAAGTTGTGGTCAGATCTGCCTCTATTCTTATATAGTGCAATGCAAGTATTTTTATTGTTGATGTTTCGTATATCAGTATGGAAAATACACTCATTCATTCAACTACTGACTTGCAAATAAATTATTTTTCCATAGAAAATATTAATCTCCTCTGAAACTGGGAAGGGGCTACCATGAAAAGGAAGGGGACCGGACAGGAAACAAACACCAACCACATCAGTTCCTTTTTTGCTGATGACACTGGCAGCGCAAGAGAAGTGTTCCATCTTCGTCCATTTGCCAAAAAACTCAAGAACATCACAAATGACTTCCAATAAAACAAACTTTTTAAACAGAAACATCTTTGTTGCTTTTTGAGCAGCCCCCCTGCCTCATGCTTTTTCATTCTTTCTCACAAAACTAAATTTCTGGCTTCAACAAATCCTTAGGCAAAACTGCAAGTTTTATCCTCAAATCAGTCCACATCTACAACCATCAGTACAGACAAGCTCCCTCCCTTGAAATCTGGCACATTAAGGGAACTGAGACTTCTGTAGGACACTGTCTCCTAGCTACAAAAAACACGTGAAGGGGAGCACTCTTAATCAACCTTAGTATGCCACTCACTGACGCATACAGATTTTGGAGGGAATAAGGGGGATTTTACCCTCTGTATTAGCATGGTGCACTGCAATATATGTTATTGCATCACGTAAAATGATCACAACTGCTTGGCTGGGCACCTCTCTCGCTTGATATGGATGGAGTGACACCAGCCACCTGGACTACATTGCCTCATCTCCTGTCAAAAGGCACAGTGGAGGAGCCCTACAAATGGTTGCTGCTGGAGCTTTCATTCCTTGACTGGATGACTTATATAAGCTATACTCTTCTTTTTTAACCCCGTAACAAACTCACATCAGGGACATGTACCTTTTATAATCACAAAGCTTGATCTCTCTATTTTCTCCTTAGTTGGGTTCACAGAAGGAGTTCTCTATCACTTAAAGTGTGTTCAGGCTGCAGTATGATGTCTGCTTATTGGTTCAAACACCTGAGCATCATTAAGCCACCCTGTGTTCTCAACACCCACTTTTGCTAAAGGGAAAAAACAAAAAAACAAAAAAAAACCTATTTGATGACATGTTGGTCTTCATTTTTAAAAAACATGGTCATTTTGACTCTCCTTATTTTTGATCTTCATTCTGGTGTACTAACTCATCGCTCAGCTTGAAAGAAGCTTTCATCCAAAATGAATAAATGTTTTATTTGGGACAAAAGAAAAATTCTTTGTGAAATGCCTTTGAACCTCACTCCCCTCCCAGCCAACATTTAAGACTGCATCATTGTGTCAACGCAGCTACATCATAAAAGGTAAGGGAATATCAAGAATTTGCCGTTTCATATTCAGAAGTGTCCAGAAAGTAAAATTCAAGAAGAGAGAATTTTCACTGGAGGTACTGGAAGAAGTAGTAGTAAGACATCCCAGCTCCCTTTTAAAAGTCTGAAAACTACACCTTTTAATCAGTATCTCTAAATAGCTTTCAATGCTGTGTCCTCCTCCTCTGCCAAATGCCTCCTGCAATTCAGCGAGAACATTCAACAAATAAATCAGGCTTGGTTTCATTCTAGCATAAGTGCTTCTCTCCAAGACGCTGTTTCAATTAATCCCCTGGAAATACAAGCACAGGGCAAAGCTGTTATGATCAACATAATTGCTCCTAGAGAAGTCACTTTACTGGGTGAGGCTTACAGTAGCGCCTTAGAAATCATCTTGCTCTGCCCCCCGCAATTCTTCCAGGTCCATCTAACATGTATGCAAACACAGGGCCTGCAGTCTTCTGTATCACTATGTTCCATGGGGGAACCTTAAAGTAGGTGATATGAGTATCCCCCCATGGAAGACAGGACCACAAATAATTTCAAAAAGTTTCAGAGATCTTAACTTGAATTTTCTGTCTGCAGCTTTTTTACCTTTCCAAGACAAACAGACTTTTAAAGACAGACTAGAGTACTACATTTACTTTAAACAAGTAGCTCAGACAGCAGGATTACACCCAGTGGCTCCTGAAAGCAGTGCAAGAATTTGTAGCAGGAATGTAACATGTGTAGGGGAGCAAGATCGAGGTGCGTTTGGAAGAGTCCAGGTGATGCAGGACACACTCTAGCCTTCACTACCTGAGTGACACATATGGTCAGTCATACAGCCTAGGAAAACCAGAGGTTCTCAACCCACAGCCCTTCCCCATTTCATTATACAAATGGGTAGAGCCATTAGGTTTTACTTCAAAAAGAGGCCAAGTAAAGGAAGAAAAAAAGAAAAATAAGTAAGGAAGTCAAACAGTATATCCAAGATGAAACGATGACTAAAGACAGCACTTGGTACTTGCTTTCTAGTGATATTACTACATATGTATGCCCTTTCCAGAGTAGGTTAATCCCAGCTTCTTCTTCTTAAATTATGAAAAAGTTTTCACTACCAAATTCCTCACAGCAATTTGAACACTTGCTTTTGTTTCACTGATGGCACTGATTCAGCAACAAAACTAAACACATGCTTAACTTCAGGTATGAGAATGTTTCCTCAGGACTAAAACCAGGCCTTGATCTGGTCCTGCTGACCTCTCCCCCAAGCCAGAATGCTTCCTCTGCCTTTTACAGGAATTGAATCAGGCTCTTAAACCAGCTCAAGCTAGCAAGCAAATGGCATATCAATATAAACACAGACAATTCCTTGGAATCAAACTGAAACTGCTCCAACTCCATACCTGGCTGAACTTGGTGTGCAGCTGTATCCTGCCATGGTCTGGTATTCAAGTTACACAGGGCTAATACTGTTCGAAATCAGGGGCTGATGCTCAGGAATCGGAGTTGCTTTTTTTTTTTTCCCCAAATTGTTTCTTTCACTCACTCACACATACATAATAGTCGAGTCTCAAAAATGCATGGCACTCTGCGCGCCTGTGTCTGATAGAAGGATTAGCCTTCTCATTAGGAACCATTTTGGTGGCCGAAAATGCAGTCTCTCTCTCCTGATAATGTGTAGTATCATTTAAAACAAATTAATTTCTCATTTCTTGCTGCTGGTCATAATTCTCAGCATGGGACGCATCACAAATGACCTTAAGGATGGACACCACAATCATTAGCGAATCAGGAAAACCAGCAACTAAAAAATAACCCAAAGCCATTACAGCCATATTTTTTCCTCTCCGTTCCTTGGTTTCTGGAAGCTCATTTTCATAATAAAATTCATCGGATATTGGCAAATTACAGCACACTCTCCCTCCTTTAGGCTACTAGATCGCCTCTGTATATTCTATTATAAAATTGGTTAATTAATAATTTCTCTATATTGCCACTAAGCAGAACTGCACGGTTAAATGATGATGATGGAGCCTCATTACATGCACATTCTGAGGCACCGAGTGATCATTTAATGTCACAGTGTGTGCTGCGTGCACGTGCGCCGATCACCAGGCAGGACCATGCTCTTTTTTGTGGTGCTTTCAAGGGCTGTGCTTTAAAATTATAACAAGTCAAACTTTGTGGATGAAGAGAAAAGGGTCACGGGGGGGTGCAGTGCAAAGAAGAGGAGAACTAATTAAAATACAGAAATTTGAACACAGTCAGAAAACACAGCTTGTTAGTTTAACTGAAGGACAAGGTGTACTGTGCAAATCTCATTAGGGATTTCTGCAGGAGCCTAACTGGAGTCTTTGGTTTCACCTACAGGTGCAGGGAATAAAGCTGTTATATCCTCTCTTTTCTCTCAAGAAGCAAAAGTTACAGCAAGAGCAAACAAATAAACCTGTTTCTGTGAAGACCAGGCTCCTCTGAACCCTCCAGCTCTCTGAGCATGGTTCTGATGCTTGTGTTATCATTTGGAAATTAATACCCATAATCCCCTGGGAGTAAGCATTTGTTTGTCTCAGCATAAGCCCATGCCAAAGACTAAATATTATATTAAACTATCATCCATCTAGGTAGAACATTATGCAGCCACTATATGTGTTAGATATTGAAAATTTGTTGCTGTTTTGTTGCTGCTTTTTTTTTTTTTAATCATGCGGCCTAATAAGATCCCTATGAGTAATCTCTCTCCCGAGGTCTAACGTAAATACGATCACAACTCGGTCAGTCACCTACTTTAACCTCCTGTTGAAATTACAGCCTCACAATCTTTTCTGATTGTTTCAATCAAAACAAAATGAATAAACTTAACCCAGGGAGTGTTTAAATATCCACTTGAGTTTTCCGAAAAACCTTTACCACGTGATTTATATGAGCACTGGAGAAATTGCCTGTGGTGCTTGGCCTCTGTGCTTAGCATACAGTATAGATCATTATTCTCCTAGCAGTGCCAAGTGCTATTTTTTATTTTTCCACACATATATATTTTATCTCTAAAGCAGTGTTTGAGTCTAGCAGGTTGGTATGAATGCATATCTTACTACAGGATTGATGGGGACTAAGACTGATCAGCACACAAGCACGGATACCTGAAAACCTTGCTACAGTGTTGGAGGCAGACAGACAGGAAAGCTCACACAGCTTCCTTTGAGCGCAACGGGCCTTAACCAATCCAGCTCAGTGTGTCACCAGTCTTGGCTTCTGCTTTGCTCCCTTCTATAGAAAAAAGATGCTGGCATTTTCCACTCCTGCATCTCTTTTCTCCTTGTCTATGCAGTGATATGGAGACAGCAGTCCCTCCTTCTCACACTCCTGTTAACTCCTCTTAACAGTACTAGACCTTTGGGCAGCAGTATGAAAATGGTAGGGCCCCGAAGGTTTGACTCCACATCGCAAGCTACACCAAAGTTGTTGCTGGTGTAACTTGCTATTGACATACATACTTCAACCATGACACAAACAATATAGAAAAAGGAAATACCTTCTTTCACAGATGGCAAATCACCAACCAGTTGCCTGTTATTCTGAAATCCACCTTAACTTAGCCATTAACTCCACATCAGGATGAAGTAAAGATCAAACACATCCACTCCTCAAAGATCTATTGCACAACTGAACACTAATAATACCAAATGATGAGCTAGTCCGTGTGCTTTGAAAAAAGAACTTGCAGTATTATGTGTAACAGCATCATCTGGTGTCTTTTCCTATAACAGCGTGGATGTATATAGAACAACATGCACACAGTTTTATCCTCCTAGCTGTATCGTGTTGCAGGGCAACTTTCAGTATACAATGCCTAGTACAATCTCCCTAAGTCTTGCCCAGCTTTCCCAAGGCCTGACCACTTCTGTCTTGATGCCAAGACAGTCCCTTGCTCCCAGGCAAAAAGACATCCTCCTTAGCAGTGCCTGGGGGATTCCTCCACACCATCGACTCACTCCTCAGCCCAGGACATGGAGCTCCACACTGCCGAGACCCAACAGAGGGGCTGCTAACAGAAACACTCCTTATTCATTGCCTGTTTTCAGTGCCCTGTCACAGTCCTGACAAGCTGGAGAGCTGATTGCTAACACAACCATCCAGGAAATGCTCCAGAGGCAGTAGGCAAGCTCAGCTACTGAGAAAGATGGTCCTGGCTACCCACCACTGCTCAGAAAGAGGCTAACACGCTCTGGAGTGACAGCCAAGCCTGAAAAACGTATTGCTTTGCTCACAGGTCCAGAAGAATGGCTACAGGGAATGGACGAAGGGGCAGGCAGCTCCCGCAAGGACTCCCAGTTCCTGCTGGTACGGCACAGCCCAGTTCTAAAGAGATTCCAGGAGCTGGGAGCAGCTTTCCAAGGCTGCACAAAGTTGCTTTGCCCATCCGATGTGTAGGATTCAGCTTTCCCACATGCTATGAGCACCCTAAAGAAACCAAGTACTTGAGAGGTCAGACAAATTCCTTTTCCAACTGAGGGCCACCAAGTTTGCTGATTCTGCAGAGGGAGATCATATGCTGGCTAGTACTCCACTTCGCAAGCATAAAAGAGACAGCAATCTGTTGAATACTGCACAGATGACCGTCCAGGGAGAAGCAGCAAAACCTGCCCATTTGGGGGGCATTTGCTCCTAAAAAAGCTCCAACAAATAGGATATCAATTCTATGAAGTTCATATAATAATTCTATGAAGTTCATATTTATTGTAGCAAGCATTTGCTGTGCTTTCTCATACACACACACACACTATGTATACACACACACACACAGAGAAAATTATACTCCTAATGCAGTGCACACGGAACTGATGCAAAAACATTTCTAGGTTCTTGAATATGTAAGAACGTACAATACACACTTATGACAGCAACAACGGAAATAAGTTACGCAGAGCATAAAGTGGTATGTGCTTTACCGAATGAATGAAGGGCTGAAAACTCTTCCCTAAAGATAATGACAATTTTACTACAGTCTAATATAACCTCACTATTGCACAGTACAGTAGGCTATTAAAAAAGTCTCTTCTACAAGGAACGCAACAATCCTCAAAGTCTCTCCTTCCAAGCAAAACTGGCCACCTGATGCAAGGGCCCACGGGGACTAGCTGCTTTCCAAGACATTTGGTGATTGTCATTGGCTGAATACATGTTTACTCCAGTTATCTGTGAAAGATCACGACATGAGTAGAAAGCTCAGACAGGTGGGCCTGACAGAGGACTCCTTAATTAAAACACAAAATTGGCTCCTGCAAGGAAAAGTTGGTCTCGTTCCTTTATTTTAAGTGCTGAGTGACTGAAACATTGTTCTTTGCCAGAAGAAATGGAGACAGCCGGCAGCACGACAAGGTAGTCATGTCGTCTGTCCATTCTCCAGAGACATCCTGAACTCCAACCTTTCCCCAAGAAAAAGGAACATAATAAGGGAACGTAAGTATTTAATGGGGTCCAGAGCAAAGGCAAATTCTTATTTAAGGGTTCTTTCTTTTACTGAGGAAAGCTCTGCACATGACCCTGGGAAAATCCCACTACATACTCCAGCTTGCTTAGCCAGCCAGGCTCTCCAGTGGTTTTCTTTTCTCCCAAATTCACATCTCAAACTTTCTCTAGTAAGTGATTTAACTTTGTGCTAAAAAGCTAGATTTATGTTAGGATTTTGCCAAGGCCAAGGAAGGAGCTGTGACATGTGCCCAGGCTAGTTACACGACTCAGAGTTTTAATAATGTTATATGGAGTCCAGCAGTTCCCAGTTGCCTAAATCAAAAGGAGCTCAGTAGTCAGTAGTTCCTAAAAGTGGTTGCCGTTTGCAGCAACGTTCAATGGCCCTCGTTCAGACAACTCTATGCTCCTAACGCTTTTTAGCCATCATCCTTGCACACGCTAGCCATGATGCACTTCACTAGCTTCACCACAGTGACAAAGAAATAAAAGGGCTGAAGAACTAGAACCCCTCAATGCACTCTACTCTACCTGGAAATTCACGGATACTTGCATTCATATATCCTTTCTGCCCCGGAGAAGCTTATCTGTAGCACTGACACTACTGAAATCAGGGATGAAGAGGAAAATTTCTACTAAAAACACAAACCTGGTAGGGAAATTCTCAGGTAGGCAGTGGTGAGCACAGGGTCTATACGATATTTCTGCCTGCTAGAGACAATAAAAGTGGAAGGACTGCCTAAAATTCATAACATGTGTAACCTGATTTACTGTGCAGCAGAAATTTATCTGTCACGTGCATTGATGCTACTATGACGAATGCAGAACAAGTTGTTTACAGTCAGAAGTACTCCTACTGGTGTTTTGTTCTCTGCATCACTGCACAAGGACTTACACCATGCTTAGTCCTTTTTAAAAATCCAGTCTTAGAGAAAAAAAATTCCTTCTCCAAAAGGTTACTCTTTTAAAGATTATTATGCAATTAATGCATACCATTTACACACACACACTTACATGCGTGCGCATTTTTTGTTTTATATCAGAGTCCTCTTTCAAAATTCTCTTCACTAAATCATCCAAATTTCAATTCAAAATAGAGATATATCCATACACATGGTATAAATATGAAACCAACTCTGACGTACTAGAAGTAGCAAAGAAATGTAGCCAATAGCATTGCAGATCTTACAACATCTCTCCATGCTTTCTTATAGGCCAAGGATCCCCTTTTTATAATATGTATGAGTTAATTACGTGACCCATTCTTACCCCATAGGTGACTGTTTCTTTCCACCATCATCAAATTCCTTTAGCTAAGATCAGTCTTAATCATGACTTGAAACCCTGGAAAACTTTTCCATTGGTACTACTTGATAACAAGTGCATTCCTAAACCCTCACACGTACACTGCAGGCTCTGAGAGACACACAAGCCGTGCGTGCGTGTATGTGCGTGCGCGTGCGTGGCGGGGGGAAGCATGTATTTTTTTAAAGCTGTCATAAAGAATTCTTAGTCATGTGCATGTAATATGATGCAGAATACAGCTCTATTATTACTTCTAATACTGCACATATGGTGCACATGTGGACAAGAATGTACATGTACGTACGCATGCAAACATATGCACACATTCCAGATTACTCCCTGTGTGACTGTTTCCTAGTCCAGAGTAATGATTCTGTGCTGTGAAAACACAGTATTTCTTCTCACCTGCAAACACATACATAAATAGCAGTGCTGATTAGGATGAACTTCTAAATCATTGAGCATTGACCTGTGTTTCAGTGATCCTCAGTGCATGCTCTGGCAACACACAGCTGTCCAGGCCTCCACCAGACCCACTGCAGGGTACAATCGGCTCCTGCACCACCACCTTCACAGACAGCAGCACTTGGCACCCCTAAGTTTGCAAGGAGTGAAGTGAATACAGTTCAGCGAGAGAACAACTGGAGGGCTCTCAATGAACTGGAAACACCTGCCTTCAGGAGGAAAGACATCTAATGACCTTGGTGTGCCAAGACGACTCTCTCCACACATGCTAACAAGTATGCCTTGAAGCGGACATCCTCAATATAGCCACATGACATAGAAATGGGACATGTTCTCTGTTTAATTATGTCTGACCACAGAAAAAGCTGGGCGCCTCATGACTCTTCAGATAAACCGTAAAAAACATTTCCTCAAATGCCGCAAATTAGCAGAGCTCCGAAGACGACAATACAACCATTTTACTTGAATCCAGTATCTGGCCCTGTAACAGGAAAGGTATGAAAACACAGAAGAGACTTCAAGGACAGGAACCAGTTTTCCAAAAATGTTTTGATATATCTAACATCTTTGTCTCCCAGTTCATTAGAGTCAGTATAGGATTTGCTAGACACTGAATTAAGAATAAAGTTGTTTAGTAAATAGTTAAATACTTAAGGGACATCTGCTCTCTCCCTGTCTTGTGATAGCATTCTGCCCATATTCCAGTGGTTGCTTTATGTGACAAGGATTTTCAAGGAAACAATCTTTAGTGAGTGCTGGGCAATATTTGTACAAAGTTTTTTGAACTGGTAATAAGTTTGTCATTGCTCTGAAACCCTGATTCAGTTACCATCATCCAAACAGCGAACAGAAATACACCACTGGGTTTATATGCCCAGTAAAACTGACGCATCTCACCTTCAAACAAACTGCAAATATCTACAATGAAGGCTCACGCACAAACAATACCCAACACTTTTTTGCCCTAACATTTGACAGTTGTTTTGAATATCAATTCAACATACATCAATTATGGAGGATATCCAGGATCTCCGTCTCTGCCACAGACTCCTCGGAATTATCTGGGGATAAAATTCCCTCTTTTCCTTTTCCTTCTCACCTCAGGCAGGGATAGTCTTTATCATACGCTTGGACAAAACAAATGTGAGGCCTCCAACTCTGCTGGGTTTTTAGGTCAGACTCGCTGATTATCATCATCTGTTCAAAAAACAAAACCCCACAACAAACAAAAAAACATGCTTTGTAGTAGGGTAATTGCCTCAAATGAAAGAAAATGAGCAAGACAATGACATCTATATGGGGAGTACTTAGCTTCTAAGAGAGAAGAGCAGCCACTGTTCTGCACAGTGGCTGAAGTTTCCAAGTCCATGCTGTGCTGCAATTTGTTTCTTACAAGCTAACCTGTCAGTTCAATACAAGAAGTGTGAAGTCTCCAAAAGAATGTGTTGTGCAAAAGAAAAATAATACATTTGCAGAGGCCAATCATGTCAAATCGGATAACCGTGACAAGTCATCAGGATGCTGGTTAGTGCATAGCCTCAGCTTTCAGCTCAGATGAATAGGTATAAGCAGATAACTCAACAGTAGCTCTGTGCTCCAGTTGCCTGGAGGAATTCCAGTATAATTAACTTGAGCCCACCCTGGGGGTATTCAGGGTTCTTTCTGCATTTAGATGTTACATCTAAACCTGAGGCACACTTACACGAGAGCCTTTTAGAGAAAGACTGACTGCACAGATGCACGGTTCGACAAAACTTAAAAATATAGGAGAGGACTATGCATTTAACCAGAGGTCCTATCTTCTTACGCATTTCTCTACAGTTCAGGCCACAGTGTACGGCAGTAACGTCTGTGCTGATACCCCAGGTATCAGAAGCCATCAGCAGGGAATATTAATGCATGTGCAGCTGTGCTGCTACAACCCAGAAGCATTCAGGACCCAATGCACTTCACCTAGCCACAGTATTGTTTTCAACGGCATTTATGTTCATAAGCACAAAGAACAAAAGCTTATACTTCATACTGCTCTACTGCCAAAAAGATAGAAACAATCAGCAGGATAGTAAAGATGCTGGTTTCTTCTTCAGTAACCTAACACAAGCAGATACTCGGTCAGAATATATTTATCAGCCTAACACTGTTAGATCTCTGTTGCAGATAACTTCAGGATTTTTTTCAGCTCTTTGTGTTCAAGGATGCTGAAGCCAACACTAGTCAACCATTTTCCACTAGTATCAAGATGAAGGTTACCAGAAAGATAAGACACACACAAGCCTATGGTTAAAGCTAGTAAGAGCTCAGATGACATTCTGCAGATTTCTTTTAACGCACAAGGCGTAACTGGAAACGCGTTGGCCAAAACCTCTATTCATCAATACCACACTAACGCTTCATGCTCCCAGCCACCTCTATAGGGTCAGAAACCTGGCTGAACATCTGCCCTAAGTAATAACACCTGCTCTCTGGCACAGAAAAGAGTAATGCTTCATGGGGAGACATCCCAACTGATGAAAAAGCACAGGGATATCAGCCATAACTCTCAGAAGAGAGAATGGTAATCTAGCGCAACCAAAAAATTTTATTTTCAGATAAAAATGGGGCACAGGCGCTTGGTTGAAGTACAAAACATTACTGTTTTTCAGAGATTGGGCAAGAAACATTTCTATGGAATTTTCTGTGGAAAGGTTTTTTTCTTTTTTTCTTTTTAAAATCAAACTGTTTTGTATAGCCAAGAAACATTTTCCATCAAAAATGCTTTCGATAGAGGATTTTCGTTAGACTTGGTTTTAGCTTATTCTTTGCTACAGTACAGTTCTACTACCCATTAGGTACATCAGGCAGGAAGCTATTTTTGAGTTAGGGAGCTTGTTCTGAGCTTTCAAATCATTTCAGTTACAGTTGCATATGTTTTTCAAGAGCAAAATACAGCAGCTGAGGCAACCAAGTTTCACCTACATCACAGCTTCTGGTAGCAAAGCTCAAGACTCTATTCTGCCATCAGCATCACTGCACTGGGATGTCCCCCCCTTACCATATCACTCCGCAGAAACAGAATATATCTGAAGAGATTTTGTGTTGCATAAACAAACCATCTAAGGGAAATCAAGCCACAAAAAACACCTCTTAAAAAATGAAAACAAAGAACATGCAGAACACTACGGTTTACCCACCTACATTTATGACACAGTGCAGAGCTCACCTGATATTTTTATTACCTGAAATTCAGCTTCTCTCTTCTCTTTGGTCATCTTTCTTTACTTCGACACAACGTTACACTTTTTGGAAAGCCAGGAAGAAACCAGAGGCAATGCTAAACCTCCACTTAACCTGCAGCTTCACTCAGGAGGGCCATCGGACCAACCTTTTGCATTCAGAGAGACAGCAGATGTTCCCTCTGCCTTCTCTGGTTTCCACCTGTTTGCCAATCATTCCTAGCACACAGGTAGACTTTGCAACTTTTCTGCCTGCTGCAAGCCATTGCTCTGTAGGACAAATGCAATTATCACTTAGGATGCCTAATATCTTGTTCTTTCCCTTCTACCCTTAAGAGAACTGACAAATGGAGTCATATAGAAAGCTTTCCCCCACTCCAAGCATCACTACAGATGTCTTCTTGGGCAAAGTACAAAATAAAGCAAAGTTGACTCTACAATGTGATAAAAGCTAAACATTTTCCAACATCATCTTGAGATTTTCATATTTTTGTCTCTCTTATGTTGCCCTTGGTTCAAACAAGTTGCATCTTTGAAAATGCCACTTTGAAAAAAAGCTACTCTCCTGTTAGCTTGCCACATTTGTACAGTACTGACACGAACCTCATATGTACAGTATCCTGGGACTGTACACCATGTACAAAATACTGAATTCCCTGTATCTTATTATATTTGTTGGGGCCACTGCACCAATCAACCCCTGCAGAGATTAAACAACCTCATGCCATACCGCAAGCCAAAGCGAGAGTACAGTGCTGCTCTTAACTCCCAACACCTTGGCTTCTGCTGTGGACTCCCACCAGCTGCACATTACAAGCAGAGCAATTTAAAAAGCCACAGATTCTCTTAGCAAAAAATACAAGTCATTTTTCATGACTTCAGGTACAGGCTGACCACAGGTGTCTGGTCAAAGCAGAGCTGCACTGGGTATATCCTGTAAAGTTTACGTATTCCTTTGAAATGTTCAGGGTTGCTCCCTGTCAGAGAACATCAAGTTCAGTAAGCTGTACTTCATTTATTCACAGAGTCAAACTTCATTTGCATTTTCAAACCACTGTCTTTGTTTCTAATTCCATTTTTTCCCAGTGCCTGATAGTGCTTTGGAATAGCCTACAGTAATTCTTTTTGGCATGTGTTTTAAGTTCAACTTCTTTTCTTGAGCAATGTTTCCACATAAACAATGCTAGAGCTAATCAATCTTCTTCCATTCTAGTATATTTATGTAATTAGCTCTTGCTTCATCAAGATGACAAACAATGGTCTGCACCATAAAGCCCTCACTCAGGCAAAAATTACTTGAAAATTCTTTGGGATTTTCACCTTCAAACTTTCATATTTGACCCAAGTAACTACAGTAAAACTAAGAGTCCTGGTAAGGCCCCTCCGGTCAAATCACTGCGAACGTAACTGCTTTCCTCCTTGCAAAACATGGATCTAGTTAGCCAAAACAAAGGTCAGTGGACAAAGCTCAACTCATTCTGCACTGGGCCTGTATTGGCTTTAACCACCAACAGGGCCGATGACAAATGAGAAGCCAGGCTTCCAGCTGAATTTCAGTTTAGTTATTTTTGTTTTAATGTATGTGTGAATCAATTAATCCTGTCATAGAAGGGCATCGTAAACTGTGTGCCAGAGTTAATGAGTCAGACATTATCACATCATTACACCAGCTGGCATAATGTAGCATGTGTTGTTTGTCATAATATACACTGCCATGCTTAACAACCATTAATTGTTTACACGAGCAGTCATATTTTTCTTCAAAGAACCTTCAGCGACTGGTTAATATTTTGAAAGCTTCTTAAGCAAGTAACTCTTACAAGTGAAAGATAATAACAAAAATAACCCCCTCTCAAATGAAGCTACAGAAAATGGATTTATACAGAATGACAATTAAAGCTCTGTCTCCTTCATTAAAAAAATTGAAAGCCAAAAGCACTCTGATTCCAGCTACTTTCATGAATTCAATCCCCACTGGTCAACACTGCCATAAATATTAATAGACTAGATGCAAAAGTCTCTCTGGTTTAGCAGTGATGGAGTGCTGTCTTGATTTGCTCATGCAGAGCACTAAGCACAGAAAGAAGTTTCAGCTGATTCTCCCTCTGCATTGGAATACACTGGAAGAAAGTGCACTGAAGTCAAGAGCCTCATTGGCATAAGACTGGCAGAATATTAGGATTAGACCTACTCTTTGCAGCCAGAAATCTATGCAACTTTAAAAAAAAATGGTAGGAGTTTTCTGTCACTGCTTGCATCAATCACCTATGTTTGTCAGGTGAAAATACAGCAAGCAGTCCTACTTTATCATAATAGTTTGGCTGCTAGTGTTTTCTTGGCTGACTAAAGACAACATTTGGACACTCTCAGCAACAGTCCCAGGTTTACCAGCTTTCTGTGAATTGGATTCAGCCTGCTTCTGGCCAGATTTGTTGGCCATATGGCTTTCCAAAGCCAAAGGCTA
Organism: Dromaius novaehollandiae; assembly: GCF_036370855.1. Classification (NCBI taxonomy): domain Eukaryota; kingdom Metazoa; phylum Chordata; class Aves; order Casuariiformes; family Dromaiidae; genus Dromaius; species Dromaius novaehollandiae. Next base: position 10,082,032 of record NC_088101.1, on the reverse strand, counting down.
ATAACGTGTTTAAGGTTGAAATTACTACAGCAGCCAGAAACACTGAATTTGACCTGCAGGTATTGTACACGTACATTCACGGACATGCAAAAAAAACAAAAAACAAAAACAATCTTTCGTCACATTGGAGTTCTGCTTTTAAAGAAACATTCGTTTTTCACAGGCAAGAGAATAAAAAAATTTAAGAAACTCAAACACATCACCACAGAAAAGAACACCAGATATAGGGAAGCCTGAAAGAATAAAGATAAGGTCCTTTTAAAAAAAAAGGAAAAGGAAAAATAAATATGGAGTATTAATACCTCAAACAACCTTAATGTACTGTTAGTTTCATTTAAGACACTCGTGATTCGCGGAAGTGCTAAAAACAACAGATGCTGCTCTTTTGATGGGAAACATACAATCCTGTTCATTCACCTTATGGAATTAATTGTCACCATCCACTGCTATTCTGTGTGCGGAAGGGAAGATCAGTAGCACAGATGTGCTTAAGAAGACAACACACAGCAGCAAGGTCTCTCTAGCATTTTAAGGCCTGTGTGTCAGGCAGCTCACGCCTATGGCTACAGAGAAATGGCTCAGAATACACCATCGTCTCCGATTCACACCTATGCAAGACCTGATTCAACAAAGCGCTCAGGCATATGCTAATCTTTAAGCATCTGAGTTGTCCTGTTGAAGTCATATGCTTAAAGAGAAGCATATGTTACCTTCTGTTTGTATCTTTAGAGCCTGCAGCTAACACACAGTAACAGAGTCTACAATTGATCCATCTCTACTATCTTTCTGTATATTCAGCCTTAATAGCAAATCTAGTAACATTTTACAAGAGGGGATTTCCTCCCTGACCACCAGAAGATAGCTATCCTGCTACACAGACATACACACTGATTCACCTAGGAGTAGAAAAAAACCCAGATCTTCTTCTAGTTTGGCATCAGCATTTGATGTTCTACCGTATCAAAACCTCATCTTAGTAGACTGTATTGTGACACTTCCAGGTCTTCTAACTCCGACAAGAATGCCTAAAACTCTGCAGGAGCCCCCACAGATCTGAGCAGCTCCTAGAGCAGAAAGTTTTGCAGCAGCCACTACCCATGGAATTTACCGAAGGACTACAAACAGACCTCCTTCTCCTTGGTGCCCGCTGGAGCTTATCTAACATCTGGATACAAGCCATATAGTTTCCCAACTTCTCCGTCATGGAACACTGCAGTCTTCAGAATCCAAAAGAAACTTTGTCAGCTCCCACCTCCTGGAATACCTTCTCAGCATGTACGCGGCATCAGTCATCAGCTAGAATTTCAGCATCAGATCCGAAGGTCCTATTCTGTCAGCGTTTTTTTCTGAACAAAAATAAACCCATTTCTCCATGCCCCGTGTCTCAGCACTCAGCTCTCATACCTCAAATGCATACCAAAACATAACTTGCCCACTTGGTTGCAAGATATGGATCACAGCTGATTGACAGGAAATGGAAAAAGAAAATGAACCTACTGATACTCCATATCCTGAAGGGTTTCCTGCTGTCAGCTCTCTTAGAAGGGGGCCTGCAGTGACACAACTTAATTTGAATAAATACTTTATCATAACGCTCAACGCACAGGAAGAAAGGAAAGAATCGCCTCCAGTACAACTCCAGAAAAAGCTTCACATGCTTGGCACTCAGAATTCCTGCAGCGGAGGGATTCTTGGAGGTGCTAACAGTTGTTCCTGAGCTACGTGACAGAATCTAAAAAAGCCAAAAAAAGGGGGGGGGGGTATGTTTGGGGGCAGGGGGAGGGGAGGGCAGAATTCAAGAGAAAGTAACTACAGAAGCAAGGGCTGTGCCCAAAAACTCTGTATGGATAGTTAGCATATTCTGCGGTGAAATATAATGAGCTATAGGGGCACACCACGCTTGAGTACATTCTGCTGCAGAGAAGACTCCAACTAGTCTCCCGAGTGCCACTGAAGAAAAGTCTCTTAGCCAAAAACACAACCGTAGCACTGAGTAAACTGTGACAAGATCCCTGTAACCTAATCACTTTCTGAAGCTGAAATCACTTCTCCTGAAGCATAAGCAAGGTCGTCTTCTAAGCCCAGGCAACACTTACCAAAGGACCGGGGAGGCCAGGGTACTTCAGTTCAGTCTACAGTCCTTCACTGATGACATGAAGAAATAGAGCGTCACCACCAGTAAAGATAAGTTTATCAGGCCTCAAGTTGAAAAAAAACAACCAACACTAGAGCTGCATATCAGAAGACAGGGATGACACAAGCATCAAAAGGCAGAGATACTAGAGATCCAGCTTGACTAACTTTCTGAATAAGATAGGTAAATGATTGAGGCCTTTCTCCCACAGTTTGATGATAGTAAACACAGGAGAATGGGTCCTCTCAAGCCTTTATTTGATTCTTTGAAGCAATAACACAAACCATCAAAACTAAGCCAACAACAATACCAATAACAGCATGCTGAAAAATCTGAGCACAGGCCTGGTTAATGTGACACGCAAAGGATACTGTTAGGAGAATTGAGAGAAATATCCATCCTAAGAGGGGAAAAAAGTAAAACTTCAAATCCATAAGCACACAATTTTTCTTTCCCAAAAATATTACCTTTCAATTTTTCAGTGTGTTCTCCTAGAAACAGAGCTGTCCTCCCAGAAAACATTTCTGAGCTGTTGAACAGAAAGATCCTTGAAAGATGACACCCATTTAGGGGTGCAGCCCCATTCATATTGTTCACCATTACACAGAACTCCCATACTATCGTTTTACAAGGAGGCAAGGATGGGCCTGGAGACCTGCAAACAACATTGTGTTCTCAGTTAACTTTACCAAAGATTAACAGTCACCAGCGAACATTGTTCACACTCCACGCGGGATGCTCCTGTGTGTATCACAGTCATATTTGCCTATGTTCAGGCACCCAGCCACTGAGCAGGTGTATAACTCAATGCCCTTTGAAATAATTTTTAAAATTGTCTTACATGGAAGCTCTGTCTGTGCAGAGACATCGGAAGCAATCTGTTCAACATTCATACACCTGTATTGTATTAAGCAACTGTAATCAGCACATGTTTTTCTTTCTCCTCTTTCCATGTGACCCTTAGCCCATCCTTTGCTTTTTGGGCTTCTAATGCCTTCTGAAGGACCTCATTGTTCAGGTCCAACCTCATTTGCTAGATTACACAAAGAGCCACTTAGTTACAGGAAAAAACTTTTTTTTTTTCCTGTCCCCTAATTTTAATTTATAAAGGGGACACTGGAATATTTTCAGGAGGCAGTAGTATTGTAAATCAGGAAAAGGACAAACTCTTAGACTCAGTCTTCTCCTTTTGCAAGCAACCATGTCACACAATGCCATTATGGATTGCTCACTCTCCATTTTTAACTATTTTCAGTTCTCACCCCCAGTGCTGCCACCAGAGTGGTTCCAAAACCAACTGCTCTGCTATGGAAACTCTCTAACTCAGAGCATAAGGTTGTTCAGAGACAAGTTGTTCTCCCTTATTCCAATACACAGGCGCTCTTTAAATTCTCTGCAACTTTTCTCCTGACCTACAGGACATTTAGCAAGCAATCCTCTTCCCCACAACTTGCTAGGATGCTCAAGAAAACCTCTTCTAGTCTCATGGGTTGTGCTCTACCATGCTCACTGTAGTCCTGGATCCTTGATCATCTAAGACTAAAGATCTCTTTAGTTTATAGTTAGCCCACTCAACTTGCACAACAGTGCTGGTGTTTTCCTCAAGGAAGATGATACATTCATCAAGGTCTTAGAGAGTTTCATGCCCTAATTCATACTTATTAGCACCTTACTAAATCAAGAATCCCACTGGTATCAACGGAACCAGTCAGAGTTGAGCAAAAAGCTTTCCGAGGAGCATTTTATGTTCTCTTCAGAAAGGTCATTGTGTTAACATGAAACCTTCACTAGGATCACATATGCTTCAACAAAAGTTCATTTTGGAAAGAAAATGAAGCAAAAGCATTTTGATCTGGCTGAAGTGCCTGAGAACTTTGATTTAATTCTTAAACTATTTAGGTTCTGGAAATAATGTTATTTTTGTGTTGTACTATAAATTTAAAAAAAAACAAAGCTAAAATACTAGGTGAAAATCAAAACAAAAAGCATGCATAATCCTGAATCTCTTTTCCAAAAGATTTCACTATGAGTAGTTTTTTTTTCATTCTGCCTTACAACTAAGCTGAATCCAAGACGTCAGGGTTTTCTTGTAGAATCAGTCTGCTCTGTGCATTGGGCTGCCGCTCCATATGAACACAGTTAGCAGAATGCTGAAAGTAAGCAAACAAGCAGAGCAGAACTGGCCTACAGAAAAAGGATATGTGCATCTTTAAGAAATGCAGGGGAGGAGGATCCAACCATATATCACACCTGATATGCCATATGCCTGAGGATATATCAAAATCAGATGAAAATGAAGGCGGATTCTTATTTCCCTAATGAAATTGAAGCCCAGGGAAAGTAATGTCAGATCAGTGTCCTCTCCTTTTCCATATTGAGGAAATGATTTTACCTCTTAGTTGGACTTATAGTAATTGTATAAAGGCTTCCAATCTCTGAGAACTGTAATGAAATCTGTAATCCTGACCTGCTGCATATGAGCTATACAATTACTCTGAGTATATTTAGAGCAAATAATCCATTCCCACAAAGCTCCAAATATTCATAGCTTCTGATGCAGGACACTGTGTCCAAGGGTTCCGATTATAATTACTTCTGCAACAAGGTGGAAGGCCATGTCTGACTTCCCCTAAGCCCTTTAAAAGAGCTCATCCTCTGCCTTTGACAGGGTTTGAGACATGTTAAGTCTTCAGTTGATTGAACATCTATGGTGCGGTAAGAGGAAAAACAGAAAACCTGAGACAAGAGAGAATTCATCCAAAGCAGTCCTCCCACCATGAGCTAAGAAAAAAAAAAAAAAAAGCTATAACCCAGAGTTTGGGAAAAAAAGCCAAGAAATGTCTGTCTGACCTCTGCAAACTAAACTAGTAGCTCAGTCCTTGTTATCTACTGCTTTCTGTGAAGTTCTTGCAGAGCCGCACACACAGCTCTGAATAACTCTAATTATGAAGCTAGCATAAAGGTTTAGGGGTACACAGACATTTTGTTACTCAAATGACTATCAGCTTGTCATTAGCAGAAGGCCTGAGGTTAGAAATATGTGGCCATTTAGATACAACAGCCTTCTGAAATTAAGCACATCTGTATATAGACTGAGAAGTTTCCAAACTGTTTGCCTTTAAAATAACCCCTTTATAATGTATTAATGATGTCACTTGTACCCTGCTACTGACATCAGCTCAGGAGCTTCCTGACCATTTTTCCCATCCCTCTTCTCCAGCCCCTCCAATTGCACTGGCATACAGTTTTGCAAACCATCCTGTCATCCAAACCAGCAGAATTACCCAGGTGAAATTATTCCCTCCTCTTTTAGGGAAAGTCATTTTTAACCTCTGTCATTATAGCAAACTGTCCTTCATCGCGACATTACAACCAGCGAAATTACAGGGGAAGTGTGAAAATAGGGAGAGGTGAGGGGGGAGGGGTACAAGCATCTTACCGTGCATTCACCATCTCACCTAACAGTGTAACTAGACTGTGAAGGGTACTTTATGCAAAATTACGTGTCCCTAAAACATATCCTCTTGCCAACAAATGCTGAGGACAGAGTATAACTAGTAACAGAACAAAGGACATAATATTTGACTTATCGAAAAAGGTTTAGAAGTTATTAAAAACAGCACAAGAACGATAAATCAGAGTTTTTGCAAAGACAAAGCGCTATGCCCGCCATACAGCAACTTTGTGCACAAGGGCCAGACTGACAACCAATAGGGAAAGATACCACAAACTTCAACGGTCACAGGAGACTCTCTCAGCACTATCCCTACTCAGCAGTATCCAGCTACAGAGGAAGCCACCACCTTTCTCATCTGGAGATCAGCGTTGCTTCTCCTTGTCTCACATATCCGGTCAAATTGTAGCTATTGGCAAAAGAAGCAGCTGGACTAAAGTGCAACATTTTTGTTTTTGTCCAAATGGCATCTTTTTCATCTGATTTATCAGTAATCAAACTCCTTCTCCCCTTTACCTATAAACTGCAGCTGCTAAAGCAGTCTGCCCCAATGACCCTTCTGAACAAATCAGAACCTGCTCAAATACTCCTAGGTCTTTCTGCACCTTTACCTATACTGAGTACAAGTTTTAGACAGACAACCCCTCCCTGTCTTGTCTGCTTTGTGCCCTGCCACATTAGCCCTCTGGTCCTCCAAAGGCTGACTTCAGTTAATTATTGCTTGATTTTATTATTTATTAAGTATTAATTTCCTCTAGTTATCATTGCCTTCATGTTCTCCTCTGTTTGCGACTCAAACCACAGAGTAGCCTTAATAAATTGTCTTAATAAATGACTCTTCCTTCAAACCTCTTCCAAAGGTTTATTTCTTGCTGCAGTGTCTCCAAAGCTGCTCACTGCCGGCACATATATGCGTACCACTACAACTCCCTTCTGAGAGTTGTGAAGCTGCCTGTCCGCAGCTAAGACAAGCAACTAAATACAAACAACTGCAAAGCTGTGGGATTAGGGCATGCATTTTAAATCCATTAAATGATTGACATCAATAATTTTTTTTTTTAAAGGTTGTCTGACTCTGTAGGTTAGGACTCAATTGTGCATTGGGCCAAGCACTCACAGCCCCAAAGCAGCAAAAAAGACTCGAGTACGTACTTAATGTTAAACACACAAGGAACTCCTCACTTACAGTTAAACTTAATCACTGCCTTAATTTCTTGGCTAGATCAAGTCCTCCTATCAATATTCACAAATCAATTTGCTTTACAAAGCCTCGCACAGAGAAAAGCCTCTTCAGCCAGGAAATACGCAATAGTGAGCAATGTCTCAGGCTACCTAAGCCTTACAAACCCCTAGAAAGTTCCTGCACTTGAAAGACGGTAACAGATTGTCAAAAAGGGTTAAAGCAGCTGTCCACATGGCTCTCCTCAGCTCTCTGGAGTGTGGCAAAGTGTATTGTTTGGCGTAATCATGACACAGATCTGCATGTGTATGTCTTCAATAATTCATGTTGCAGCTTGTCTCACTGTGGGGACAGATGTCAGTGAAATCAGTGACAGCCGATCATGCTGATCCCTCACATAATCATGTGTGAGCTGATCCTGTGGTGACACTGAGCCTTGGGAACCCGCCCATCAATACTGATGTGAGGCTGAGAAGAAAATAAAGATACAGATAGATATATTCAAGAATAGATGTAAAAATATAGCAGTGCACATGCAGCAAGCACTGTACATTCACACAGGTATCAGATCTTCAGTTAATGTCAGAGTATACAACCTGAGTAAAGTCAAAGCAGCTATCCCAGGTTGGGGATGGAAGGGAGCTGGCCCATTCGAGAGACCAAAGCAAGTGTGAATGACACACAAAAATCATAATTTAATAGCTTGTGAGCACTGTGCAAGTTCATACTCACCCCAGACTTCAAAATGAACAACTAAGGGTTTTTCTCTCATTGATTGCAGCTTTAAAACAAGAGCAGTTGCTCCGTTCCTGTAAAACTATTCCTTTAATATGGATCCAGCAAATTTAGTTATTTTAATACTTGGAATCCAAAATGATCATCTTCCTTTATATCTTCAACTTTTTCTATCATATTAGTCATCTCAAAAAGCACAATAGGTTAAAGGAAAAATAGTTATATTTGCCACAAAAACCAAATATAATCTCTCGGCAATATAAAATGTCCCAGTGATAACAAGGATGATTAGATCCTTTCATCTGATTTGAGGAATTTATTGTTCTTGGATAAAAAGCACATTGCTCTCCATGTTAAGATGGGTTGCAGGGTTTTTTTTTTTTTTTCTTAATCCAGTATCGTGTGTGAATTGTTTGGATACTTAAAACATTCACCTGATTTGTTAGCTGTGTGTTTTTTGGGGTTTTTTTAAATATACAAATACGTTTCTAACGTTTCTAACTAAGCATATTTATCTTTGTTCGCTTGATATCTGTCTCTGCCTTTGTAGCAGTAACTGAGAAGATCCACAGTTCCCTTTATCATGCATTCTACACCCTGCTTTCACTTACAGAACTCAGAGGTGTCTAAAGTGATAGGAAAAAAAATACAGGTTATGTGAAAGGTCCACATTTTTGTCTTTTAGAGAAGCATTTTAAAAGCAAAAATACGTGAAAATCCTTTGTCTGACAGGAATATATCAGAGGATGCGATATATGTGTATACATATACAGACAAGTCCATCTAGGATTTCTGAAAAATGACACAAACTGGCCACCAGGAGAAAAAAAAAAAAAAAACTTACAAGCCTTGGGGAATCCCAGAGGGAAGATAAGATGCTCTTATTTCTAGAGTGGGCCATAACAGTAACACAATGGTTGAGAAGCTCTGATAAAGAGCTGGCTTTAAACATGGGTGGTTTCTCCTCTGATTGACTTCAGTAATAACTCAAGGTCTCTTTGAATTGTCTCATAAAGCAGTCTTTTTGAAACCTAGCATATAAAAACATCCTCATGCATGGGTGGCACACATGCTCCTCTGAGTCCAGTGCACATTAGCTTACAATACTGCACTGCAGTGAAGTTTAGTGAATGATATCACAACGCAAAGAGCAGGTATTTCTAATTCAGAAAACTATATTCTGTTGTTTCGTTTCTCAATCACTTTTTCTTCCTCCCGTTATTCTAGTATCAGGAGTGCAGAATTTTTGCTGGTGATCCCAGCCCCAGTAGAAACCTCATTTAAGATCAGTGCATTTAAAAAAAGGACATGAATTTCTCATTACGCTAGGATCAGACTGTTTTCAAGGCAACATCCTGAGTCAAAGTACCTCATTAGAGCTGCCATGCATACTGTTGTTTAACATCATGTGCCATTTTTCTTTGGAAGGTGCATTTACATAAACATTTCTAATCACAGCCCTGTAAAGAGACACAGTATAATAATTTATGACTTTTAGGTAATATGTCACATGAATCTTAACATATGGCATTACACTGTATGATGGCAATCTTGGCTCTTCTAAGGGAACCTGGATAACATCCAGTGAGATGTGAATGAGCCAAATGCAACAGAAAACTGTATCAATGCTAATCCAGGTTTACACCTTTCATTCAGCACTCCAAGCTTTCCACCAGATGGTTTTGCACAGAAGCATTAATGCTAGCAAATGCCAGAAATATTTGCGTAGACTCCCCCAGCTTTCAGACATGCTATTTCTGAAGCCTTAAACATTAAAATAATCCTAGTGAATGGCACCAGTAAATCATAGGTGCAGGGAATAATTTTAAGGCTATAGAAGAAACTACCAAAAGGTGACTTAGGAGCTCTGCTGTTCTGGGTCAGACTTGGGGGAAGACCCCAAAGGGGGATTCGGATCAGCTTCATCTCCTTCAAAGAATGCCTTTGCCAACAAGAAATGAGTTGGCCAACAGGAAATTAAAAAAAAAAAAAAAAAAGAAAAAGAAAAACACACACACACACACACAGAGAACCACTTAGCATGTCACATTATTAGCTGCTGCCATGCAACTTTCCATCAGATGGCCATTTTGCATCTCCACCTGAACGAGTAGCAGCAGACAAAGGTCTGCCATACGTAGGAGTTTGCTACTACGCGTGCCAAAACACAGTGCGTAGGTTTTGCTGCTATGAGCATAAGCGAGTGTCAGATCAGGAACCGTATTTTTCAAACTGAAGTGTCCCAGGCTCCACGTGAAGCTGCCCAAATCAGCACGGAATGCAGTCACTTCTTAAGAGGCCAATAAGCAAAGTTGTTTGAAAGCACTGACAATAAACCACTGAGGGAAATGCTAGTATCAGGGCATCACAATATCATGCTCAAAAGAAGAATATAACTTAAGATTTGAAAAGCTAATATGGAACTGCTACCAAAACAAAGTCATCTAACCACAGAAATGGTGCCCAGACGACCTTTTGCTGTCATCTTACAACAGTTCAGATATGGAACCAGACCTCTTGTATTCTTGGCTTTTTCTGCATGTCCTGATGGGAACTGCAATCAAAGTTTATTTCTCTACCACTATTAGGATCCTTCTTCACCTTCGGTCACCTTTTTGTTGGAGGGGTTACTGCTAAATATACCTACTCCAAGAGGTGTGTCTTACTCCGTCTCCTCCCATGGCCATTCTAACTTCCGTTTCATGGCCCACTTCAGTGGGGGGTAGGGGCAGGGAAATGACTTAAATAGTACAGACATGTCTAGAAAAGACCAGAGATAAGCATTCCTTTTTCAAATCTTGCAGAAAATGCCCTCCAAAAGCCACAAATAGCACGATGCAGCAGCTACCAAGTTTAAAAAAAAAAAAAAAAAAAAAAAGGAAGCTGTACTTGCTTTGAAAAAAAACATACAGAACCTGAACCTTCAAGTGGACAAGTACACAACTGGGGGGGGGGGGGTGGCATAAAATACCCCTCTCTACACCAGTTCTAAGCAAGAGGTTCAGGATATTACAAAGACCTTAAAAAGCTCATCAACTGGTCAACATTATGCGCTCTCCTCCATACATTAACTACCAAGGTGACTTCATCTCTCAAGATCCACTACTACCAACTATAAGCTGTGCTGCTCATGCACTTGTAAACTCTGGAGCTTTACAAGTCACTGCCTGCCCTCAGCTCCACCCCCAGTATCATGCAAAACAGCAGTCATGTCTGTATTCACATTCACGATGCTTTGAATAAGTTTTACTTCTGACAGAAACCCAGCTGGTATTTCTCAGTTTTGCCTTTCCTATTTCAAGTATTATCAGTTCTGCTGCATATTTTGTTTCCCCTGCATACAGTACGGTCCATGGAAGCTCTGATTTCAATAGGAGTTTGGGTTAAATTAAGATCTACAATTAAGTGAGTTGTCTTAGGTCACCTGGGAAGCCCATACCAGATTCATAATATGGAGTTTGGCTTGTCCTCCTTCTAAAACTACAGAAACAAGAATACCCAAGCGATTGTAACTAGGATTGATTCAAGTCCCTGGAGGGGCTATCATAGGGAGCCTACACACTGAATATAATACCACTACATTTTTAATGCCAGTAAGAGCATCTGAAGGCATTTACACTGCTGCTTGGCTCATGAAAGTCTAACCGCTGTGGTGGATCCCACATCTCCCAAAACAGACTCGGAAGATAAACGATTGTGACTTAGCTCTAGCCTGACATCTGTCAGACCCCTTAGAGGGAAAGTCTGGTTGTCTGGACTCTTCACAGATCTCCCAAGCTGTTAGTCCAAACTTCCAACACATCCACTCCAAAACACCGTGACCCCACAGGGGACTGTACTGGGCAGTGTCTTGGACATCAACAGAACATCCTACAATACTGCTGAGGCAAATCAAAGCTTTGGTACAAGCAACAAAATTGAGTCTTCCCATATCCTGTCTTAGAGCCTATATATAAAAAAAAAAAAAAGCTATCATGCTTTCACCTGATACTCCAGGCATTGGGGGGGGGGGGGGGAAAACAAAAAAAAAAGAAAAAAACACCCACCACACTCCTCACAAACCCCTTCTGTCCCAGGAAGTGATCTTGTAGCCATTCCTGTCCTTCACCACAGTCCAGTTTCTTATTCATGCCCCTGCATTCTCTCTTAGTTAATACCATATGATGTGCTTAGCTTCACAGAAGGTTTTCTTTGTCAGAACTATCCAAGAATGGCACCTCCCCGGTCCTGAACACTGCCAGCCATAGGGGACATGCCCCTTATGCGACACATACCAAGAGCACATATGTCAGCTTATTCTTCCCCAGAAAAAGCCAAAATTCCCCCTTTTTCCATGGCAGCATGCATGATGAGCCAGCTGTCAAGGAGATGCAGTTTTTAAGCTTCCTGCCTTGAACGTACATTTTCAGAGCGGTTTAACAAAACAGCATATTGCTGATATTGTTCCAGAGATATAAGGAAGAAAAAAGATTGAACTTTTGCTGTTATACCCTTGTTCTTTTGTAGTAGACATGGCTCCATCAGGCACAATGGCTTTGTTACAACACATTTTATTCAGGGCAAAAGCTTTGAATATTCAGCAGGGCTCCAGGCTAGTGATTCTGTTGCAGCTAGGTTTCTTGTCTTCCAGAAAGCCCTTGACAAAGGTCACAAACAATTTGCTCGTTCCTCTTATTAAAATAAAGATGGAAAGCATTGATGATAGCTCTGCCCAGCAGCTAACTTCATCATCTGTAGCCGTTCCAACATATGCTTGTGAGATAATGAAAAATATAGCATTAAATACAGTGGCAGATTGAATCTTGTTTCAGGGTAAATATAGTAAGTCATTTTTTTTTCCTCCTCATTTCCTCAGAACCTGTTTAGCATTACACTGTTAATATCATCACTGATACATGACAAAACTATTGCCTAATATACTGCATTCCAAGCCAACCCCCCACAGAAGCGAGCAATGACAAAGTATGAACATTATCCAGGCATTCACAGTAATGAAGTGCTCCAAGCCAGCCCTCTTCCAGCATGTTTCCATTTGCAGACCTTCAAAGAACCTGGTTTTAGATTGAGCCAAGTGCCTCTACATCTCTTATTTTCTAAGTCACATTCAAGGCATGGGGTCATTCTAGACTTTTCAGGTGCCGCAACTTTGCAAATGTCCTTGGCTCTTGAAGTGGGCCACGGTTGTACTGTTTACTGTCAAAGCACACCTGAAGTTGCATTTTTGTTGAGAAGCAAGGCAGCTGATCTATTTTCTGAAAGGAGTCACAATCAGAAGCCTGGACAGTATTTATCTAAGCTTTCCAGTGTTTCCATGAGAATCAACTACATACATTTTCAATACAGAAAAGATCTGTTGGGTTCTCAATCCTGGCTTCGTGCTCTGTGACAGCTGTATAAATCCTGCGAAGAGCAAAAAATCTGTAGGGGGGAGGGGGAAAGGGGGAAGGAAAAAAACCACACACACCACACCAAGCCACAGTGCATTTCCACATACTGCAAAGACAGAGATCAAACTATTTGTGTCAGATAGAGTTTTCTGCGGTTTGCATTTTTTGTTTTGAAGATATCTTTATAGGTGCTTTCCAGGCTTTTGATAAAAGCAAACATACAAAACTCCTAGGATTTTGTATACTTCAAAGAAAAGTGGTTCTGGAACATGGTTATTGAACAACAAAAGCTTTTCTCAACTAGCTTTGAAAACATTAAGACAAAAGCAGCAGCCAATTTGGCCAGGTTTTTTTTACAGTATACCTGACCATAAGCTACTTGCATCGTCTTCCTCCTTCCTGAACTAAATTCTGTAGAAAAAAAGTGGAGTCACATACAATTCCCAAGAAACAAAACAAAAAAATCCCCACCACATTGCCCCACTGCGTTTTTCATACAAAAGTGAACGGCAGGTAGCGTTGATCAGTGCTCCCCATGCTGCTTGCCGAAGCGGCTTGTAACTTTGCACTACCCACATACTGAGCTCTTGCCACCTGGCAGCGTTACATGCTAAGCTCCAAGTTTTAGCACTGCAGCACACATTTACCCTGATCACAGAATCCAATAAATCATTTTCAGGTACCAGGCCCACCTTTGTAGCATAAGATCTATTCTGAGAGGAAGAATCCACAAAACAGAGCCCTTGGGTACTGTTACACTAGATAGGCAAAGGCCATAAAAAGTTTCTTTACAAGCTAACCTATGATACCTCCTACGATGCACCTGCTTTTTAATGCAAGACTGGTATAAGCAGTTGATGTCAGAGTCCTCTGTCTATCGGCTGGAGTTCTAAACAAGCTGTTACAGTACTGCAAAAGCATCACCAGCACATCAGCTGAATGCTTCCGCTTTTGGTGCTCTGTAGAGTTCACACCCAGGAAAAGCAAAAAACTTAATCTAGTTCCATCTGGAGCATTCTCCAAATCGCAGGTTAGGAGAAAAAGCACACTCTTCTGTTCACGTGTCATCCTCAGTGATGTGTAAGCTACAGATACTCAAGACATTCACTTTCAGGAAATACCTACAGAACACCAGGAAATGAATTGACAATATGTTTTTTTCAACTGCATCATGTTATGAGCAAGTCTGAAATAGCATCACTGCACAGCCATCACTGGAGCTGAACGTCTGAACAGCAGAGCCATAACAGCCTAGGAGGAGCACACAGCCTTGTGTTTCTCCCAGTTTTAACTGGGCCATTGCCTGCGGCATTTTTGCCAATGACTTGTTTCCCAGATGTGAAATCGTGAATGCCAAGAGTTAATTTTACCCCCCCCTTTTTTTTTTTTTTTTTAATGAAGACAAGCAGTCAAAAAAGGTGGGAAAAACTGTCACATTCTGCAGCCATTAAAGCCCACAACCCAGTCCTTGTTAAATAACACATTCATGGGTTGCATACAATCAGGTCAGGAGCATGGTGTCACTTTACAGCAGCTGACATCCTGGCCTCATGTATTCTGTACACAGATTCTGCATGAGTGGTTAAGCACCAGGTTAACTGTGCCCTGTGCTGGTGCTCTAAAAGAACATAGCACACGTACAAACAAACACCATACTTGCTGCAGCCACTTCACGTTTTCCCTCACAACTCATATAACCAAGATGCACACTTTGGAGTAATTTTGCATATGCAGACAGATAAAGAGAGATTTCAGGTTTCTGGCAGATGCAGACTGAGAAACAAGGCTGCTCACATGTATCATGATGTTTTCAATATCCCTTTCTTTTCCCTTGTCATTTACTCAGCCTTGCTCTGGCCTTGATCATATGGCCTGCGACATATTTTGCAGGCTGAAGCAGTGAGACAAAGGTGATGTATGCAATTTGTTCACCTTATATGCACATACTACTAGAAATATTATATTGATACTGTTTACTAACAAAATGAAAACTGTTGAATTAAGTTAGTAGGAAAACAGAAAGCTTACAAAGCAGCTGCTATAACCTTTCCATACTGGCAGACTGAGAAATCAAGTTTTGAGGAGAAACAACTCATTTAAACCTTGCCCAAGCTGCTCTTACTACTGCTTAAAAGTGCCCACGGTGAGGGCATGCATCTTAAAGGCAGCAAACAGCATTCCTTTCAGATTCATTTGACAGGAGAGTTATGAGAAACAGGAAATATACTGTTAGTCAAGCAACCGTGGGGAAAACCAAGGCTATTCAAGCAGAAGTGTGAGGTAACCACTGCAATGCAGCACAGATACAGGAACCTGGCATCCGTATGACAGCTAGCCAGGAAAACTCCAAGGATACTTGGCCTCCTCACGCCTGCGATACCCCTCCATCTGCACACATCCAGTCACTGAAACAAACTCAAGAGGAAAACTCCAAAGCAAGGGAACCAAAGGAACAGAAGAGGACATCCAGAGCCCCAGACACAGCACTGACTGCTACCCTATCATCTATCATTCTCTCATCTCTTTTTTTGCTCGTCTCCTTGAGACATTCTAGGCCTTTGCTTTAGTTTAGGGCATGGAACCAGCAGAAAAGTGGCAAACTCTGTTAGTATGCCACATTTCATCTTCTTGCCTGCCCTCCTCCTGGCCCACTACCTCTAACACCAGGCTTGGAGGAAGAAAGAAAATCTCTGAAGACATGCAAAAGAGGGGAGGAACCCCTCCCCCCCCCCACCCACACACTAAAAAACCCCCAAAACATGCAAATGCACCACCCCAGTCTCTTCCTCAATTAGGCTGGGCCAGTCACAACAGTAAAAGGCCTTTCCTTTGGAGAAATTCCTTCATCACATCCTCATGCCTCTGATCATAGCAATCAATTCCAACAGACATCGCCAGACAAACCACCGTGGCTCCCTTCTCCTTACCCTAACTAGGAGTGGCAGCTCCACTAGATTAGCCAAGTGAGGCAGGAGACAAGTGACCAACACGTCATCTTTTTTCTCACTTCTGGATGTTTTGCACTTCCTATTTCCTTTGCACTGCTGAGGGTGAAGCTGAGAGACAGCATGCAACCCCGAGAGAGACATAACCTGCCAAAAAGCAGAGGAAGGCCAATATTCAAAATAAGCATATTTTTTCTGGCTTGAATAAAAAAGAGCCAAAAACTAGTTTGCAAGTGATAAAGCGCTATTTGTGAACTGCTTTCTCAAATGAGACACCCCGCCTACGTTCAGCATGCTGAACTGCTTTGCACAGAGCTCCTGCAGCACGAACAGGGAAAGCAACCTTGCTAACTGTCTTGGCAAACTGCAACAGAATTGAGCTACTGAAGCCTTCTTGCAAAGAGTTATGCTGAACCCCACCTCCCCCACCCCCAAAAAACATTTCAGAGAGAAAGAAAAGCCCTTACTCCTCAAACACTTTTGATTTTGACTGGACATTAACTCCAATATTCAAGTGCAATCCTTTGGCCAGAACAGAAGCAGCTCAAGGCAATGATCTCTATTACAGGCAGTCACGCTATATAGAAAAATAGAGGTGTCACGGGACAAAACAGAAGCACGTACTTAAGCTGGCGTTGGTCACTGGCAGTCACAGCTATTTAATAAGGTGCAGTGCAACTCTCACAAACAGCTCTTGAGGTTCTGCGAGCACACGTGCAGATGCCAGAAAGGACAGAGTTCCACTTGAGCGGCTCAATTAAATGCCTGACTCTGAAGCTAATGCTCAGTTTCCTGCAAGGACTCTTTCATGTTGGGTTCCATTTTGTCACCTCTTACAGTATAAGCAGCACCAGCACAAAACAGGGAAGCAGATTCACCCATGCCTCATTTCCTGTCTTTGAAGCCTTTAGCCTTAGAAGACAACAGTAACACTGCAGCTGCAATAGTAGCTCCCACAGACCTACTCTGTACTGCTTATTTTCCATTCACAGAACACTCATTTAACTGCTGGACCTGGATTTTTCCTGCATTTAGTTGAAGCCAGCACCTTAAAGTCTTAATACTACACATTTGTTGTCCAATTCCTCAAAAATTTAACAGATGTCCATTCTGTGGCTCGAGGCAGCCAGAAGGCTCAGCATTTCAGTCTCTTGACGCATCCCTTTGAAAATGAAGACCAGTCACGCTCCGCAGCAAGCCTTAACCCTTTTGTTAGAGCTCAGGGCTTCAAGCCATCAGATGCAACATCTGCCAGTTCACACAGGAGATGCGTCTCTAAAGAGAGCAAGTTAGAGGACAGAGTGGCTGTGGTCTGCAAATCGAGAACAGCACCCTTCAGCCTGTAAAAGCAATGCCCGGATGACAAAGCATTACCGAGTACAAACTGCAAGCAATTAAAAGCAGGTATCTAAGGCAGTTCCTTTTCACACCTTTTTGTCTTGCTTGCCTCACTGATGCTTGCTTCTTTTTTAGAGTAGGTAAAGGAAGTGAACTTGTAAGAAAAACTCCATCGAGTATTCTCTTTGCTGTCTTCTATCCTCTCCCGAAACAGCCAGAACTGCACAGGCTCTTCCAGCTGAAACTTCACCAGTCTTTTATTCAAATAAATAGCGTCAAGAAGAGAGACAGGAAGTGTTCTTCTGGATATATACAATCCATTCCTCCTGATGTCTGCACCACACTGGATGATTGCTTGCCATAAGGAAAACTTAACAGCAATGAGTTACTGAGCTCAGAAACTAAGATTCCTAATGACTAGGGCAAATGTACATTTTGTTCTGCCATCCCTCTTTACTGACTTCTGTTTATCACATTTAATCCTTCTCCAAGGTTGCTGCTAGAGAACTCTTCTTCCATGCTCAGAGTTGCAGAAGGCCTCTTCAAAACAGGCTCCCTAGGCAGCCCATGGGGAGAACTGATCACTCTGAAGCTCGCATCTTCCTGCTGCTTCTTGCCAAACACAAGTATTGCAGCACGCACAACTAAGTTGTTGCTCTTGATCTTCATACAATAGCATCCATTAAATGAGTTCACAGCGCCTCCCTCTAAACATTCGGCCACCTTAAGACACCTGTGCAACTCCTACAGAGGACAGCAATGCTCTGTGAGGATGCAGGACAGAACTGTTCTTGGGTTTTGAGGCTTTTGTTCTGGGTTCTGTTGTTTTTATTATTAGCCTGCAAGCTATCTTGCCCTTGTTTCTACACCCATGCAATTCCACTGATTCTCAAATTCATCACTTTTTTCTTTTTTCCGTGCAGGGGTGTCCTTTACCCAACACTTGCTAACTTTGCCGATAACCCTCCAAAACTCATGTATCGATTCTGAACAGCCTCCAAGTCAGCTAGAAAAAACATAAAAGCTAAAACAAATGCCTTATTCATTACTTCCAATAAAAGAGCTCAAGGCACAGTCAATTGTATTTAATGAAATTTTAGAGTTAAAAACTTTTGCTCTAATATCATTAGAGAAAAATAAATGCAGGACTTTATGAAATCTTTTCAAAGACAAAAAACCTGATTGCTTTTTTTTTTTTTTTTTTAAATCTGAACACGTCTTAGCAGAGGAGCAAATTATTTACGGACGTGTAGACCCACAACAACTACTGCTGCTATGTCTGGCATGGTGCAGCGATTCTGCGTCCCCTTCAGATCGTAACAACACCTATATGAATTAGCCCATAGTAGTGCTGGGAAAACAGACTCAGTGAATGAAGCCGACTTATCACCACTATTTGAACAACTGTAAGCGCTTAAGTACAAATAGAATTAACCAGGGCATGGACATTCATTTTAGCCTGTAGTTTTTCTGCTTGGAAGGCAATAATCCAGACTTGCTTGGAGAGACATGAAAACAAGGCAGCAAGACAAAGGTAGGTGTAGGAAACAACAAAGGGCACACAAGCACGTTTTGCAGTGCTACATACAGATTAAGCAATTTGGTACTCTCCATTGAAAAACTGATTTTAATGATAAAAATAGCTTTCTTTAATGAGAGGTGTAAAAACTTTCAGCTGAACCAGATCCCCTCAACAGTGCAGTTGGGTCAGTTCAAGGACACCATACTAACAAACTGCCACTGCGCCCAACGCCGAGAACACTCAGCCAGTAGAGCAGACCACAACCAACCGCTGCAAAATAGCGCAAAGCACCTAGAGCTGGGTGGCTTAGCCAAGCACATTGCAGAAGCTAGCTCACACCTCCCCTTGTCTTAGGCTTGTCATTTGAACATCAAGTTGCTAAATGTTCACATGAGCACTCACTGAAATAGATTGCTTTTAATTTTACCAGACAACTAATTATAAGAGGAATGTTATAATGAAATACGGAACTAAGTTACAAACTGACAACTTGAGTAAGTTCCAACTATAACTTTACCCTAGATATGCCAGAAACTATAGATTTCAAATACCTGCAGTAATTTTAACACTGATGAGGGGGAGGGGACATATGCTTTTTAAATACTCACTAGTGAGGCTGTATTTACAGAACTAGGAAGAACTGTCCAATTTTTCCCTTATGATGCAGTACCAAGTACACGCTTACTTGCCATCCTGTCCAAACACTGATCCCAAAAGAGCAGACTTACTGGGCAACTCATTACATTAAAAATGGGGCATAAAGCAACCTTCTATACCACCAAGGCTGTTAGGGAACTGGCTGATCCTTGCTAACCCACCATGTCATCTCTTAAATTTACTTAGTCTTACTTAATAGGAGTTGTTTTTCATCCTTTCATCCTACAGGCAGACTGTTTCAAAACCGCACTCCTCTGATAGTCAGGAATCATCTTCCCAGTTTCCAGTGACTTTATTTATGGCCAGTTTATATGGAGTGATACAAATGAGGAGTGAACTGTGCCATCTACAATGTTTCCCTACCCTTTAGAAAAATAATAAAAAAAACACTAAGGGAACATAATAAGAAATTGCACTGCTGAATTTTAGCCCTTTTCTGACCCTTTTTAATGGTTTTCACACTATAACAGGCTTTGGCTCTGGAGTTGCTTGGTAGAAGAGGACTGCATAAAGAGAAAGTAAATTTTCTGTGGACTGGCCAGGCACAAGTAAGAACACCACTTGCAATAGTCAGCAAAGCTTTTCCCTTTCTTTTTACACCATATTTTGAGTAAATATCAGAGTCAATTTAAGGCAGCTACAGTATATACCAGAAGCCCAATTAATTCTTGGGCACCTTAGGACACACAAGTGTCCACAGTAAGATTTTGCAAGAATCACCTAAACCAAGTTACATGGCTGACTGACTCCCTCCCACTTCAACAGGAGCTATGCGCGTAATCTGCTCTGATGCTATTAGCTCTATTTGAGCCAGGAAGTAAATAAGTATTTTTTTAATATCATGGTATGGACAAAACATTCACAAGCACTTAAGTGGTTTAGGCACTGCAGAGACACAGGGAGATCACTTACCTGAGTGACCCTGCAGGTCCATGAGAAAACTCAGAAGAATATCCCAAGCCTCCCAAGTCCCAAGCCTTGTGTCCTTCCTTCTGGATTAGCCACCTGTGCCGCCTCCTTACTATGCTTATAGTATCCTTTACCTTTTATTGTCCCCCCTTCTCCCCCGATACGTGTAGTTCATTTTAGTGTAAATCCCATAAACTCTAGGATTTCGTTTGGAATCTTAGTCCAAGTCAGAGCAACTTCACTTACACCAAACCATCTCTGCACTCCCTCCTCCCCTCTCAAGGAGCCTGAGGTAGGAAGGGTGATGCAAATGGGTCTGCGCGTGTTTGATGAACTCTCTAGCGAAGAGGAGTTACTCTAAAATTGTACAACCATAATTAAGACCAGAATCTGTGGTCACGTGCAGTTCATACAGCCTTCATATTATGTCTAACCACTCACCTTGACATGCCTTCAGAGTTTTTTCGATTTTTTTTCCCCTCTCCCCCCTCTTCAGAAAAATCTACTTCTCATGTTTCTATCCCTTTAAGCCAATGCCGCTAGCAACCAAGTTTGACACGATAGCTCCACTTAGTACATCAACTGATTAGTCGCAGGCAAACGTTTCCCTTATTTTCCTGCTGAGGAAGAAGGAAACCTGTATCAGGTAGCCCTCGTGACAGATGAATTTCATAAGACTTCCACAAATGTCAAATTGCAAACCTGTGCTCCAGCTCAAAACTTACCTTCTCTCTGGCCAAGAGCAAACAAACATGCAGAAAGCTTTTCAACTGACTGTAAATCATAACAGAAGAAACATCAACACAGATTATCTTCTTTCTCTATTACAGCCTGATACAACAAACATTCCATCAGCCACAGAGGAGCATACAGATGTTACTCAAGTGAATGGACCATCTTTCAAGGGCCAGTTGCAAAGTGACACCACCACTTTGTCACACCAGATTCCCACTTAAGGCCGAGTTGGAAATCCTTAATAAAGGGGCATTCTGCAGATGGCAACATTTATACATTAGGTCTATCACCTTTAAGCAACCTGAGAGGTTAGAGAGCATTCAGGATGTACCTGGCATCATCATCCATCACGTTATCAGCAAAGTTAAAAAGTATCCCCACTTGGTGGTGGCTTCAGTCAAGTTCTGTACTTTGCCAAGAGGTAGGGAAAATTATCCCATGCTTCACTCAGTGAAGCAAGGGACCATGGTGACAACTTACAAGAACAGTGTCCTCTCCACCTCAAACAGAGCAACTTCCCCATTACCTTGCTGGAGTGATAAGTGTCACCATCAGAAGACCTAAATCTCATCTACTTCCCCACAGGCCACACCCTTAGAAGAGGAAGGCACATCCCTTATTCAGTAACCCTTATCCTGATTCTTCCATGAAAATAACCTGAGAAGCTCAGTAAGTGCTATTATTCTGTCTCCAGGAACAGTGTGCACCCGTCAAACACGCATAGGATATTCTGAAGCAACTGGGGATTTGGTCGTCAACTGCTCTTCAGCACAGGACCTTTAAGTCAAAGAGGAAGCTGCTCTTTCCAGACAGAGGGCAGCAGAGGAGAGTGCAACGTACTACAATTCGATGGCAAGGTAAGAGAAGGGAAAAAAAGAAAAAAGAAAAAACCCATAAATCAGAGAACAATAAAGAGTTCCTTCATGGGGTTGGTGCTACCACAAATTTTGTCAAACATGCTACCTACCTAAGTAATAATGAACTTATTAGGCTAAATGCTACTATGCAGCATTAGAAACAGGAGAAGTCAAAAGAAGGATTAGACTGAAAAGAAAAAGAAACAGAAGAAAACATGCACTGTTTCCAAAACAGTAATAAAGCCAAGGGAAGGAGCATCACTGTGCAATAGGGAGAAAGAGGAAGAGGCTCCAAACAAATGCAAACAGCAAGGAGAATGGAACTTGGCATTAGAAGAGCCAAAGAACAAGATCCAGCAGGACAGCAACAAGCAGAGATTGATTCCAAAGGGTGAACTTCAGATGAAAAGTCATATACTGATTTATCCATTAATGGAAAATTGCACTCCTCTCCTCTACATTTCACGGATAGAAGTCCACACCTACTTCCAAGTGATTACATATTCTGAGGCCACCAGAGGAACTGTTGGATCCGGTGCCGAGTCATAGGTATCACTACAAACATTCCAACGAACCGGCTTTTGCACCAGGCTCCAGAGCATTCCAACTTTGTGGTAGTGTTGACCAGGGCTCTGACTGTGTATCCCATACCCTCTATCCCTACATCCATGCCTAATAGGCTTTCTCTGACCATCCCACATAGTGCAGAGAGATTGTTTTTGTCCTGCTAACTTGCATTATCAGAGATGCTCTTTCCAATGGGATCATTGCCAAACAGACACCCCAAATCTAACTGTATCACTGAGGAATAACAGGGCAACTCAGGATCAATGCATCTACCTGCACTGATGGGGACCTGCAGAACTGCAGAGCTTCACTAGCAGCTTCTTCCTTCAGGACCAAACTTGCAAAGTAGCAGAAGTTCTGTTAGAGTCTCTCTTCCTCCTTCTTTCCACAGGCCCAGGCAACAGGCTGTCACGTCCTCAGAGGAAGCAGTGACTTGTTTCCTCCCTAGTTCCTGAGCATCCAAGTTCATTCAAATCCAGTTCTCTGGAAGTGTTTCTGGTTAAACTTCAAACTGATTATTATGGAATCCAAAATGCCTCTACAAGTCACTTACAGCTTGATGGCCCAGCACCATATTTAGTTATTGCACCTACTGTTACATAGTTTGCATGAATAAAATACAGCTTGCTTGAAGGCTGACTCTCATTACCACTTTAAGGCCAGCATTGCAGTAAGGGTCAAGGAAAGCTACTGGATAGCAGTGTAATACTATGGTTAATTCAGCAGCTGCATCATGCGGTGGCTGCCTTAGAGGGTCTCCTCTTGCATCCCTAAAGGTCAGAGATGCAACAGTTGACAACAGTGGAAGATTAAGGTCACATCTGCATCCACAGAATCCACTTATATAGCAGAGACTACCCCCACTGCAAACCAAACCATTTCCTATATGCATAAGGCAAAAAGGCATGTTTAGCATTACAGAGATGGATACTTATATGGCAAGTTTTTTCTGTGATTTTTTTGCTAGCAAGTAAAACTATTCTGCAGAAGACGACTGGCGGTGCATCTGTCCCACACAATAGCAGTATCAAGGAAGTCTGTTCCTTTTAGAAACCAAAAAAACCCCCACCTCCTAGGAGATATCTACACACAAATATAAATGACCACAAACTAGCTGTAGCATGAAAGACTTATTAAATATTCCATGAGACAAATACTGTTTACTGTTCAGTTAACCACTCACATCAAGCAATACTGGTTCCTGCTCACCTCTCTCTATTTCTGACTGGTTCAAAGCTAGAACCTTACAACCACAGAATAATAGTCAGCCACAAACAGCACAGCCCACGCGTTCATGAATGGACACAGGTGAAAAAGCCAGCTACACTCAGTGTGCTCCCTTACTCCCATGAAGCTGCATATCCAAATAGCAGAATTAACACCCTCCCCTCCCCCGCTTTTAGATGATAAAAACTCCCCATTTTGTGGTCTTCTAAAACCTCCTCTCTCATCGCCTTGTTTTCCCTTCCCTCCTTCCACCCAGCCCATGCAGCAAAATATAAATAAATAATCTTTCCATCCTTCCTGCAAGCATGTGTTTATCCCTTTATTTTTAAATGTTATGGCTTCCCAACATCTGTCTCTGTGCGGTATAATCTTACTGATGAAATATTTCATGTTTTCCTTGAGCCCTCGTCAATATGTCTCCACGTTATCAGCTTAGCAGATGGAGAAGCAGAAGGAATAACCTCAGCTTACCTGGGCGATTTCTTTTTAAGTACATACTTAGTGTACTCCAGGACAAGAGCCATAGTAATTTTAGCAATGCAACATGATTTCTCTTCGTAACCAAGTATATTCTTTCTTCCTTTATGACAACAGTGACTGCTTCTCCACAATTTTTGCCTTGGAATCTTTATCTCCAAGCTCTTCATGCTGGATAGCAGTATTCCCAAACCCATTTTATATATGGGGGAGAAATGACATTCAGAGAGACACCGAAGCCATCTGGAAAGCCAACAGCATAGCCAGGAGTTGAACCCTATTCTCCCATAATAAACCCATTCTCCTATACTAAATCGCAATTGACTGCCTGTCCGCATAGTCCTTAGCCAGGTGATTACTGTAATGCCCATTTTCACAAGGGAGACTGAGTGGCATGCTTTTGCTGCTTAGTTAAGATCATCCACGGAATACATGTCACTGTCTGGGATAGTAATAGTTCTACAATTACATCCCTGTACTGTATTAAAATCCACGGCACTTTCATAACCTTACCTAGGCTGCATATCCAAGACAGTCCATAGATATCCCAGGAGAGTTTCCAGAGTAGAAGCGGACTTAGGAACAGTTCTTAAACAAAATGAGGAGGGTGACTCTGCATTTTGATCATAAAAAAGATGTTTCCCTAGAAATCCAGAGCCTTCTAGAAAATGCCTTTAAGGAGGCAGAGGAAAGGTAGAGGAATATGGTTATTTAGGTAGAAGGGAGAAAGCTAAAAATCTTTAAAAAGGCAGATGCATTTGTAAAACAAACAGAACAGCATGCTTAGGTCTGCTCACCTCTTCCTCAAAATGAGAGCATCAACAGCAAAACTGTGATTTATTTTGCCAGAAGCTTCAGACAAGATGTTCTCTACTGCTTTTTTGTAGTCAATATGTCTTCCTGTCTAGCAGCAATGTACAAGGCCCTACACGACTTGAAGTTTAAGCAGGACCAAGCAGAGTTCAGGGCCTTGAGCACATCAGTGCAGAAGAAAGCAAGGAGGTGTTTACCAGAACCCAGCAAGACAGTCAGGCTTCCCAGGTTCAGCAGCACAGAGAGCAGAAGGCAGTTCCCAAGCTCAAAGCAAAAGAAAGCTTACAGCACCTTCTTTCTTCCTCCATGACTTGAAATGCCTTTCCTATACCTGCAGATGCAAAGCATTTTTCTGGGAAAGTCCTTCACAGTCGTGGTCAGTGGGCTTCCCCAGACCTCTCACGTACCGGTTCCATAACCTACAGTTTGGGTCTGTCCTTCAACCCAGCACAGCCCTGCTATCAGAGACTGCCCTGGCACTGAGGATGCTGGTAACACCGACACTGTGCCATCCGGCAGTTTAAGTCCTCAGGAAGCTTGTGCATGCCACCTCAGCTATTCAGTGTTAAGTAAGGAGAGCTCAAAGTGATGGCAAAGACAAGAGCAGAACATTAAACAAGAGATTAGAAGGTTCTCCATTTCATTAGCCCAACAATTAGAATCCCTCTCTCCTTCCCCCCCTACCAGGTCCTAACTGATGCAGCAGTCACAGATACAAAGTTTCTTTCCAAGTTTCAGGAGAAAAAAAGAAAAGCCCATCAACAGTATTTCGTCTCTAGACCATTTTCATGCTTTGTAATCTGCTTTGCATTTGTTCTCTGCTACCTGATAACAAGTGCAGTTCTCTTCACATTTTAAAGTGAATTCCCACTTCAGGATTCTCAAGAGGCAAAGAGATACCTCAAGCTAAAACTATTTCCAAGCCCAATGGAGGTTTGTCTTGCTCCCAGGTAATTACAGATTACTCAAGTCACACCACATGCATCATTTTCACTGGCCGCTGCTAACAGCAGCCACTACCAACTTGTTTTGTTGGACTGTTTTCCTACCTTCAGGCTGCTTGCTCAAAGGAGAAAGTATATTGATATGCTTGGTTTGCTTCTTTCTGTTCTTCTTGAAGCCATCATCAGTGGTGGATTAGTCACTCAAGCTTTGTGCACCGAGGGAAATGTCCCCAAAGCACCTTTGAAAATTCCAGTGCGCCATGAAGCTGTACAATGTACATTCCCTATGTTCAGAACACACTGGAACTAGCACTAGTGAAGTCGGTTGGTGTTTTGCCAGGCTTCCAAACCAACACCTCCTGCCTTCTGTGCTAAACATGCAAAAACCAATCAGTGTGCTCAGGGCAGGGTCCTCGGTTGCTTGGAGCTCTGCAGATTACCTGCCTAAGACGCAAAAGAAAGTACAGGAAACTCCTCCTAAGCCTTGTCAATGATGCCTACAGTACAGAGTTATTTAAATAGACTTGCATGTTTAATTCCCTTGTACGCTTTTCAAAATTTCAGCTAACATCCAGAGAGCTCACTGTCAACTGCAGTAAGAATTCTCCAACTGCTTCTCCAAGGTGACTTCCCAAACTCAGAGGCAGATCTCCAGATACACAAAACACACGATTCTGTCAGAAATCAAAGGATCCATTAACATCCATCCCCCCCCCCCACACACACACACCCCTTTTCCCCCCTCTCACATCTTTTGGAGGTTTTACTTTTTCCCATTTCAAATAAACCTCTCAACGTTTATAAAAAGCAAACAAGTTTCCTCAAGATCTTTTCAGCATTCATGAGTTCAACTTCCAAAAATCTTCCTCCTGTTTTGGTACAGTCACATTTTGTGTCAGTCTTCCAATGTAATGGGAGATACTTGACCTTGGCATTACACAGCAATAGCTCCACTGTTTTTGACAAACAGGAAAAAACAAGAATAAGTCTCCTTTCTTCACCACTTCCCCTTTCCTACAGCACAAAAAGACTGCCCTGCCTATGGAGAAGTAAGTAGTAAGTTCCCAGAAATTATTTTGACCCTTATTTAATGACTAGTGTGGTAGTTAACAGCCCGAAGCAAAGCCTATGGCCATTAAGGCTTAGGAGGGGGAGAAGAGCCATTAATTGTATTTACCTGAAAAGATTTTTTTGGTCAAGTCACCAAAAACACATGAGCTAATTGCAATTCTGTGTCTTGGAGTTACATTCATAGAAATAAAATAGAAATACTGTGCAACTGAGTAGAGCAGATACACCTGGCAGCAGGCATAGCCTACCAATGCAAGCCTAGCCTTCCTAACCGCAGCCTCCATCCACAGCAATGCCACGTCCCCTTTATACTATGGCTGCAAGTGAAGGGGAATCAAAGCAGGTACAAATGCAAACAGGAAAGTAACCTTACAGCTGTTTAGGGAATCCACTCCTTTGCTCAAGGGCTCTTTGGCAGTGCTAACATGGTGTAATAGGAGTTGTAACGCAAGCAAAAATTGAGCTCAGCGTAAAGAATAGCTCAGCCTGACACAAAGAGTTATTACTGAACCAAAGGTATTTGTTGTATGTCAGGGTTTGCAGTTTGGGTTGGGGGCAGGGAGCTTTTTTATTTATTTGGTTTATAATCCTATCTGAATAAAGGTAAACACATAGGGATTATAAATGAAATAAATCTGAAGCAGAATAGAATTGGGGTGGTAGAAAAAAAAATCTCAAGAGGGTCAGGAGATAATGAAGATTATACCTCAATATTGGGATTATGATGTTAGTTCTTTATTTCAATAAAACTGGATAGAGATCTTTTATATCAGGGACAGAGCTTAGCTGTAAGGACAAAGTAATCTTCTGGGAATTATGCATACAGGCTCGACATCATTTTTATTGGATGGCTGATGAACTGGAAAACTCCAGGATAGCCTGGTTTTAATTTGTAATCTTAATTTTCATATAAATCGGTACAGTTGGAGGAAGGGGGGCAGATGTAGAGGGACTCTGATGCTGTGCTAATATTGTAGCATTAAGACAGCACATGCATTAAGGCTACAACTGTAACTCATCTAGTATCTGATCCCGTCTTTTTGTCTATCCATCTGTCTCCCATCTTTGCATCTATCATTTAAAAACAAAAGAGAAAAAAAATCTCAGCAACCACCCAAGACAACATTAACGTAATGTTCCATCCGCCTTGTCCAAGAACTATCTACAATAAATCTAGGAATGGCAGGTTGCTCACCAGGAGGCAGTGGTGTGAAGAAAGATGATCCAGACAAGCCTCATGCTTTGAGATTAACTCCATCCTGTCCCTTTGGTCCGCAATCAGCTACCATGGTTGGATGCAAAACATTGTTTGGGGCTGTGAATACAGGGTCACCAAAACATAGGTCCCAAGCCCCATTTTGGCACCTGGGCACTACAACCACAAGTTTCACAAGTGTAAGTATCCACAACTCCCGTTACTAGCCTGTGCGGGAGGGAGGAGGGCAGAGATCCAACAATCTTCAACCTTGGGCAAAACGTTATGCATAATTCCTTAAACCTGTGGCAATTCTCTTCAGTCCCAGAAATTTCAGCTCTGCAGCGTTCCAGTGCTTCAAAGCCCCTCTGCACACAGCAACTGAAAATGACAGGTTCAGCTTGAACTTCTGTGCCCAAATCACAATATCAAATACTGTATAGAGGCAATACCTCCCTCAACAACTGATGGCCTTAATAAACAGGACATAGAAGATAACATGAGAGGCATCAAAAGATGGACAGTTCTTAACAGTTCTGCCACATGGGACTTACCTGTCCCAAAAAAAGAGCAAAGCATTGTTTACATATGAGTCCCAAGTTGGACAGCTATCAGGAATCAATCACTACTCTGGAGAATATACATTAAATCACTAATACTCTGTTGAGTAAGAAATGGATTGAAATACCCATGCTATCCCCCCAGCCTCCCCATTATATCCCCCTCTCTCGATATTTAAGAAAATACACAACTTTGATAGAACAGCCCCTTTCATAAGGACAACAACAATGAAAGAAGCTCTCAGGATTCCTTAGCACTTGAGCATCAAAACAATATTTCCAGAAGGAAAATGGAAGTGCCAAAGAGATTTATATTTACCTATGCTGATGTCCTGCAATCCCAGCCTTTAAAATAAACTATTATATTAGCACTGAGGGAGAGAAGAAAAAAGACCCCAACATGCCATTCTGTTTTCAAAATATATAGCTACTGTAAAACAGAGAGAATGGGCAGAGCTATTCTTTTTAACATCTGCCTGATACCAAAGTGGAGAGAGAGAGAGAGAATGACAAGAAAAAGTCTGATCCACTGAGACATAATCTTAAAGTGTAAAATTCTTTATTTCTTTAGTGTCAGGAATGCCTTAAATCAGTTCCAACTCCCGCTTTTGTTTCTGAGACGATGTTGCAACATGCTGACAGAAATACTGCACATGCAAGCTAAAGAAAGGGCTACTGTCCCTTTCCCTGTTCTGCTTCTCCCTCTGCCCCAAGCATATATATCTCCCCTCAAGTTCTTCCCCCTCCTCAATCCTCCACTCTGGGAGAGCCAGCAAGTCACTAAAATGAGTTACTATGAGCATCAGCACCAGTCACCACACTGCAATGAATCATCAGTAAAGGCTAGGTAGGGTGTGGAGAATCATGCCAGACCATAGCACTTGATCAAAAGAGAAGATAAGGAGGCATGCAATGACATCTTATCCCGACTTCACAAAAGCTTCCCGTTTCCCCATAAGACCTTCCAGGAAAGTTAAGCAGTTGAGAACACAAGACAAGCATTTTGGCCATGAGTTAGAGGGATGGAGGGGAGGGGGCAACAAGAGATTAGGATCAAACCGTCAATTAATATAATGGCAGAAGATTAACAAGAAGGTGCCCCAAGACAATAAAACCACAGTTATTTACAATCGTTAGTCACAATTTAGAAAAGGCATTGAGGGGACAATCTGTGCAGATATACCAAATCATTTGGATTACTCAAATCTAGAGAAGAGTGCAAGGAACATAAGAAAGACGACTAAGGGACAGAAGATTTCCAGCAGTGAAAAGGAAAGGTAAGGAGCATTTGAAGAAATAATGTCAAGTTCCATGCATAGTCTCTTGCAAATCTAAAAAGCCAGCATATTAATTTTGAACAAGTGGCTAACATGCTTCTCTTGTGTGCCGTGGCAATCGCATCAGTACAGATAAAAGAACAGAAAGTGTTAAAATATGGAAGGCAGACAATGACAAATACATTATGATCAATCTACACATATAAAAATACACAGGAGGCCAAGATAATAAAGGAATTCTCACATGGACCCTAACTACTACTCAGACTCCTCCTGTCTCTAATAAGTTACAGAAAATTGGTTCCAGATAAAGACACTGCAAATAGTCACAGGTTCACTGTAAAGGGCTTGGGCTTGTCTTTTCCTATAATTACAGATGATCTTTTAAGAAAGTAATATACAAAAAACAAACAGGGAAAAAAATCTAACCAAATAAATGGGACCACATTCTATGAAGAGAAGATGACCCTCAATAAGACTGAAAGACAACCAGGTTTTACGTGAAAAATAAAATCCTTTTCATATTATTTCCTACTTATCCTTGAAACGTATTACAACCAATATTGGTATTTATGAAGAACCATAACAGTAATGCTTTATTACTCTATAACAGACAGTTAGCATTAGCCATTTTTAATACTGACATTTAAAAATGGATGTATACCAACATGATTCCAAAAAATTGGCGCTGGCTTCTATTGCCCACATCCTCTTTCTCTCATTTTTGCAGCTGTCCATTCAGGATCCCCCCCCCTTTCACTTTTTTCTTAAAATATCTGGTCTGCCATTGGTATCTCCTACCAGCAGTAACATACAGGAATACCGTATAATTCCATGTAACATTACATACTATTTCATGGCTACAAGAGTGTCATGAATTCACGAAACTTCAAGACATCTATTTTACAGCCCTGCTATCACATGTGCCCTAGTCATTTTAAAATAAAGCTAAAAAATACATCTTTAAACTAAAAAGCAAGCCGTGAAATGCAAGAGGAGAAACAGGATTCCTTCCAGTATGACTACTGGTCCCTATGATCTGGAGTGTACAAGTAAAAGCTACGTAATGGTGGAAAATGATGGATTTTTCTATTAGTTTTATGCAGTATGAGAACCTCTCTGCATTCCTGTTGCTTTTAACAAGTTGCTAAAAAAATTACTAAATTAAGGAAACACACAGCAGAAACCTCTCCTAGCCTCTCTGCTCACACTTCTTCTCACTGGCCCATCACATTGTTTATCAGCTGTGACGAGGACCTGAAATACATCCTTGGTGACAGCCAAGAGCCAAAGGGACCAAGCACATCCTTCAGCCAGAAAGCAAATCGAGTACTGGCACGAAGCCCAGGACCATGCCCTGGGGACAGATAGTACACTGCCTGGTGGAGCAGAATACAGACTTTTCTGGGTCGTGTGAACTCTTCTTGCAACCAAGCTGGAAAGTTTACCTTGACATTTTCAAACTCCTCAGAAAGAGAGAGCCGTCGGGGAGAAAAAGTAGACCTTCCATTTGTACAGTTCCAGAAACTGATTGCAAAAGCAGCACAGATAAATGGATGCCCCGATACATCTCATCTATGGTTTAGAACAAAGAAATCTAATGCCACTCCCTCCTATGCGACTGCTGAGAAATGTGTGATTTGCTACTCAGCTAACAGCTTTTTCAGCACATATGCACCACACCCTGCAGAAACAATCCTGTCTGTGACCGAGTCTTCCAGGGATTGCCACAAACCAGTGAACACAACCACTGCCAAGACAGCTAAAGGCTATGAGAATAAGCCACCCAGGCAGCAAGGATGGTCAAATACAAGCAGAGGAGCCACAGCCGCCCGCACCTCACAAACTCTATTTAAAACTATGTATATTGTCCAACTCAGTGGTGCTTACTTAAGTTTTAAAGAAGTCACATGCTGAAGCCCCTTCACAACTGTGTGCAGAAATGAAGTGTACTAGTCCTTAAGGATTTAATATTATGTAGAATTTCTCAGCCTTAATGAAGGGAACCCCTGTGTTTTAGTACCTCTGCTTTCAGTTTTACTTCAAGTCACAGGGAAAGCAAAGTCACAACCAACCTAGAAATCATCTACCCAGTACTCCAGCTTCTCCTAAATAAATAAGGGGGAGGGAGGGAGAAACCACCACACCTCCACTTTGGTTTTTTGTTTTTTGTTTTGTTTTTTTTTTTTGTATATATGACAATCTGTAAATAACCAACTCCCACTTGAAGAGAAATACCACTGTTCACAGACACAAATAACAGCCATTCCCCCCACATCCTCGTAAACAGAAACCCATCATCATTGTAAGTAGGAAAGACAATGGAGCATGAACATGGCTGAATACAGATTCTGGGAGTATCACAGAGCAGCTTGTAAGTATGTATGTGTGCACATATCCTTAAATAAAGGACGGATTTTTCTGATCCAGTTTCAGACACAAGAACACAGATACAGGCTTAATTCTGTTTCTTTAAGACTTCTTGTGTAATATTAGGCTAACTACTCAATCACTATATTGGGTGCCCACCCCAAAGCAATAGCAACATCCTTTTTATGCCTTTCTCTCAACTCAGCCTAAGTCTTAGGCTCACACTCCTTTCTACTCTGTGTTTGCACACATTCCAGCTCACTCTACAGAGCTTTCCCTAGTCTTTGTTAGCTCTGGGCAGTGTTTCCATGAAATAAAAAAAAAAAAAAAAAAAATGAAGAAGTCAACATAAATTAACATTTATCATGCTGTCTATGATGCAGCTTGTATGATGTTTTTAACCATGGTTACAAGAATAGAACAAGTCTGGTTACCTCACAGGTCTCCTCTGTACCTTTTCTCCTAACCACTAGAGCCTATCATGGAGTCTTAGTATGCCACATGGTCAGAATTACAGCGTGCTGCTAGCTGTCTCTTCTTGCTTTTAACTTCCTGTTAAATTCCCATCAATTGCAAAGAGAAGTAGCTAAAAGCTGCTTTGGGTTCCAGCTGTCATCTTCCCTCCTTATGCCATCTTTTCTTGCAATTTCAGGCTTGTTTCTTCCAAATGCACTTAGTTAAAAGCTTTTCTGTTGGCTCTCAGGGCAGAGACTTGAGCACTAAGTAGCTTTCCCACTGTTCCTGTCTAATCTTCCTATTTATCAACCTGGAGGTTCCTCAGCTTTACTAATCTTTCCTGAGAGCATGTAATTCTAATAGCGATTTCCAAAGCAAGAGAGAGTTAAACTACCTGATCATCGCCACTGGGAACTTCTGGCCTTACTTTGCATGTTTTGCTGCCACTCAGCCGAGGCTGCATTAAGTATCACAGAACATAGCTGCAACAGGCCCTTAATTCTCATTCTCTCCTCAAATATTTAATAGGGCCATTTTTTCCAAGCATGAAGTAGAGCTCCTTCCTATTCCACTTGACTTTAGGCTCTACAAAAATGCTGCTTTATCTGTGGTTGGCAACAACATCCTGATGACAGTTTTGAGATGAAGAATATTATACCCAGAAAGCTAGCTACTTGTCATACCCCTTTTCTCAACAGGCTACTCACTGCGTACAGCAACTTTTCTTACTGTTGTGCCAAGAACAGTGTCTTGATCTTGAAGGTAGGACTGTACTTCATTCTGTTTACACATACGAAGAAAAAGTCCTCCCTGAATAATTATAGTTTTTCTTCCATGGTCTAAAAGGGTAAGTGAGCAGGAACAAAATCCAGCCTTCTCATAGCCCATGGTCTCCAAACTACCATTTCTCCAAAATGGTGGCAATGGCCTTAAAATTAAAATAAATAGAGGTACACTATTTCTGCTCCCGCTACTCAGAGATGGAGGTGGAGAGAAGTAGAAAAAATTCAATACAATGACGTTGATATAGACAGATTTAAACATAAGTTAAAAGTGTGTGTGTGTATGTATGTATGTATGTGTATACATATATATATATATATAGAGAGAGAGAGAGAGAGAGATAAAATACACACATTTATGCATTTTTAGATAATACACACACAAAATTGTATTGTGGTCCACATTGTCTTCTGGAAGTGCTACTTCTAGCCAGATGCATTCCAAGTCACATCCTGAATCACCCTGCCACGGAAGGCAGGCATCACTATCTCTACACCCAGAAAAACTTTCAGTAGTATGTAACACTGCCCCACAAAACAACTTATCTTCACATGTGGTCTAGGGATTGGATTCCTTGCAACATGGTGGGGGGGGGGGGGGGGGGGAAGAGGGGAAAAAAAGAAAAAAAAAAAAGCAAGCGCAAGCATCTTGGGATTACTTGCTGAGCCTGACTTCAGCTCAGGCCTCAATCAAGGGCTTTCAGTTAGACACGAGCATCACTAAGACCAGAGGAGGCTGATCCCATCCTCAACAGAGCATCGCAGGTCAAGTCAGAGACATGGATACAGCATTGTTACCTTCTGATGTCCACGGACACAGTGAACAAATGGCTGGTTGCTGTCAACCATTCAGTTAGTTTAAAGGGAAGTTCAGCAGTGTTTAAGTATCTCAGCTGTCTTACTGAAGATAAGCTATACACTGTGAATCAGTGTTTACAAAACTTTCTCTAGCCTCTGTATTATCCGACTTTTCTGCTGTTAACATACTGCCTGCAAAATTGCTTCATCTTTGCTTCCTTCAAAGCAAGAGGAGAGACCACTAGAAAAGAATATAAACACCCATGCAATCTCCATACAATATCTTTTTAATCAAGAATCACAGGTTAATCCTAGCTTGCAAAATATAATAATCATAGAACATTTTATATACTAAATTCATTCAGGAACTGGACATGAAAAATATATAATCCTGTAAAGCTACAGAGATTTCTGATCAAAGTATAGCAGGTAAATCAAACCTGGAATGAAAGGATTAGAAAAGAAAGGTTACTGTAATATTCTTTTCTATTAAGTAACAGGGAAGCAGATTTCATCAAATCTTGCTCTGTAATTCCCATCTGGAAAAGCAGTGTTGGAGGAATGAATAGGTTTGAAGAAATGCCATTTATGAGATTGTAAAGTCAAAAACAACAATCACAGCCCACCATAATCCTTCATCTAGCAGCAGGTACTTTGCATACAATCACCGTGCTGCTGATCAAAGCCAGGTATTTGGGATAGCCATACCGATACGATAAAATTTCTTCTCTTCCCCCAACCTTCTCTGCCACATGCCTACTTCTCTTTAACCCAGCTTACAGCCAGGTGAGTAGATGAAAGAAGGGGGCTTCTTCCTTTTCTGCAGAAGCACTTGGCTGTATCTGGCCACCAACGAGCTTTATCTAAATGTGTATCATTACGCACTGACATCATCGCCTGTGCCACTTAACCCACAAATGAAGGAATATTAGCAGTTTGCTGCTCTGAGATACTTATGCAAAGGCTCAATTCCACTCCCTCCCCTTCCGTTTATATGACAAGGGAAATTTATTATGGAAAAGTTGCAAACTGTCCAATTTTCCTAGATCCCACTGAAACCAACAGAGCATTTGGGAACACAGCGTGTAGAAGAGCTATACACCCACCTAGCTCCAAGGCACCAAAGGACAAGAAAAATTAGAAGATATATGTGTTGTTTGCAAGTAATCCAATATGCCCCAAAGCCGAACAAACACCTTTTATGCACTTCAAGAGGATCCAGAGTACTTCTATATAGTCAGCTTACACCATACAGCAGCCAAGGGAATTCTACCCCAGTGTGTGCAGAGACAGAGAACGCAGGAATTACTTCGCCTCCTCAACCCTAAAAAGCTGAAGGAAAAGTTATTTGTCCAGATCACAGCTTCCCTCTGTGGAAGCCTGAACAAAATCATATGCAGCTATGAACTTCAGCCCTGGAATTGCCCTTAATGCTGCCCCAGAGGCGCTAACTCAGTTCAACAGAACTTTGTTTTTCAATTCTCAGCTCTATGAAAAATGCAGCCCTTCCCGAGGCCTTCCCCCAATGCAGCAATGTACTGAAGGATGCAGCTTTTTTTTACAGCAGGGGAAAAATCCTTGTCCATCTTCCCATTTGGGACTGAGGTGCATGTTTACAGCTCTGCTGCACCAAGCTTCTATCCCCAACTGCCCTTTGGGAAGTTGCGTAACAACCACTTGGGCTCTAAGCTTTAGATTGTCTGCCTCTATGCCCCTTTTATAATCGCTCTTGAGTGCGGCCTTTTGAATGATTAGGAACACTCAGGAAATAGCCTCACCAGCAACTTCAGAAGAAGGAGAGGCACATATAGGAAAGGACCTGCCATACCCATCAAGGCCATAGCTGGTAGTGCCAAAGTAGTTGCGTATCCTCATGGACATGAGCTCTGATACCACCTACACGTGTTCCTTCAGTCATTCCCCCTCCTCAACATACAAAGTTGGTATGAAAACCCAGTTATTACCCCTGCATTTTGCCCAAATCATGCATTTGAGCACCACTGATCTCTCTCAAAAAGCCTGGAAGTGCTGCTGCCCTTAAGATTTTTATTTTTCCTTCTCACAACACATTATTTTGTTCTGGTCTCCCCATGAAACACCTCTGCAGAGTAGTATTTCGTGTTTTCTGCCATATGTATTAATTACTTCTATTTTCCCTCATATCTGGGCTGGGGGGGGGGGGGCACGGAGAATTAACCCACATAGTCCGCAAGAAAGAACTCGTATGTCAGCAAGAGAAAAAGCAGCCTACTCTACTCCTCTGCTGCCTGTCTGGAAGACTCTCATGCATGCTAAGACTTCTTCTGAACTTCTAAACTACAGTTTAAGAACTGTATTCAGACTCAACCTGCTCCAAGAACAGCCTGTTATTTATTCATCACACATATTCAAGCTAGGAAATTTATCACAGTTATTTTTTAAATTGCATGCAAAGCTTGATCATAGTGCAGCATTCCCGTCGTGCCGAAAGTGAAACAAAGGAAGAAAAAAAAATATGACAAACACAAGCTTGACTCACCACAAAGTTTCCCTAGTTTTACAGCAACATAAAACCATTAACTGCAATGGTCAGTGCAGCAGCGAATCAGTGTCACACCGTCAACTGAGGTAGGTAGATCTACTGACTTCAGCATAGCTATACACGTTTTGGGGTTGACACAAAGGCTGATCTCATCAGGAGTCTCTGGTTTGGCCTGGTTCCTCCCTTTCTCCCTAGAGCCCTGCTTCCTGGAGTCACATCACTGTAGGCAAACTCTGCACTTGCATTTTACTTTTACCATCGAGTATTGCTAGCTGTCCAGGGTTTGGCTAAAAGCTCAAAAAAATGAGTTTGAGCTTCTCTAATCCAGACCCAAGAAAAAAGCATGAAGTTTTTAAAGCCTAACAATGTCTGAGGAATGATTTACAGTTACACGTAAAGTTGAAAGAAGGATATAATGCTATGTGATTCCTTCACGCGCACGATTGGAAAAATGCTTGGTCTTGGACTAAACAAGTCTCAAGAGGCAGAGAGATACATCATGCTAAGTTATATATTGTTAAGAGCAGCTGAGAGGCACTGTCATGAATTAAGAGGTATCTGTAATTAGTGATAAAATAAAATGTCTTATCTACTCTTTTTTAAATTAGAGACACTATAAATGGTAAAAATCAAAGTAAAAGAAAAAGCATTCCATCACAGACTATAGTCTGCCACCCTTCCTCATTCCAACTCTCACATTCCTTTTTTTCTGATCTCAGAGCGTCCTGCTAGCAATACCTCCTATTGAAGAAAGCGTTACTCCAAACAAGGGTTACAGCCTTCTGCTGATACAGACGCTGGGGCCCTACTGGGCTTCCCCCCACTCCACCCCCACTAGCTGAAAAACTGCAAAGAAAAATTAGATACAAAAATGAAAGCTAAGGATTTCACACTAACCCCTCCCCTTTTTTTTGGTTTAATGCCACTCATTCAGCCTGAACTGAGAAAATCAAGTGTGACATTTTGTGACTCAAGAGCTGCATTAAGCAGTTATGAAACTGCTGTAATTTACAGCAAAGAATAAAGCCAGCCTAGAAGACTTCGGCCCCAATTTGCTAAAACAACACACCTCATTGGTCACTGAATAGCTTAAAAAAAGCTTCCCCACATAAGAAACTTCTCTTGCATTAACTTAAGAAATTATTAGTTTAAAATTGGTTCTCATTACTACATCAATAGGCTCAACATACTATTTACAATGCTACAACTGCCTATTTTCTGCATAATATAAGAGGCACACCAGATGAAAAACAAAACAAAACAAAAACACACACACACACGCCCATTTCTCCCCTAATACCAGACTCTAAAGCCAGGAATCTCAGAAGGATTGAGATCCTCAGTTCCCACTAATTTCATTCACAACTGGCCATCCAAACCTTTCAGGTAGCTTGGAAATGCCTCCTCCACACGTTTTTTTCAAGTAAAACAAACTACACAGTCATGATCTATCCACACCTTCAGGGCCACACTCGTGGAATTCAGAATTTCAGTGGAAACAAAAGAACCTTTTGAAGCCATGTTTCAAATACACCTGAGCAGCAAATTCAGGAGCAGCTAGGAATATTTCACAATATCCTCATCACTGAGGTGTCCCAAAGCTGCCTAAAAAACCCCTACAGCTCCTGTTATTTAAGTGCACGTTCTGAGACCCAAAGCTAGCGTTTAGATTCCTGTTTTCATCATATGCTCAAACACAGAAATTCAAGTTGATGACAGAATTTGGCCTAGAGGATTTAAGTTAGAGACAGCTAAACAAGAATACTCAAAATACAAAATACTTCATATTACCAAGACAACTGCTACTGTAAAGAAATCACAGGTACTTCACAGGTTCTGGAAAAGATGTCATCAGTTACTGCCCAAACATTTGAACCAAAATACATGTAAGATCTTAAAAAAGACTTCAGACTGTGGACATTACTTCATTCATTTATGTCTATGCTAATCATTGTTCTTACACTGCACTGTATCTGTCAATGAGCATTTATATATGCTAACATTCCAGTGACAGATACACAGTCCGAGTAACACTACCCAGAGTAAACACAGCAAACGCATCTAAGGCAGGGTCAGAAAAGCAAATTCATCTCTAGCTGAACCCACAAACAAGCTTTCATTTAAACAAGGTTGTCACTCTGGTTGGAATAACAAGCCATCAGGAAACCTGAACAGATTTTGAAAAGATATACTTTGGACACATTCAAGGTCAAAGGACATTCTGCAGTTACCGCCATGAATCAACACAAAAAGCATGTTTTTCAAGTCGCATTAAAGTGAACAAGCCAAAACTTCAATTTAGCATTGCCTAGTATGGTCTGAGAAGTCTCCTTCAATCAAATTATTATTCTGCACACAAACATACTTTTAAGTTAAATGTACTTTCTAACTTTAGGTAACATGTCATTTCTGATGTCAGCTTTACAAAAAACAGCCGATCAAAAAAGAGCTGTTTATAAAGCATTTCCCATTTATGCACGAACAGCAATGGGCTGTCAATGGTTAAGATAGAACATTGATTTTTTTCCAAGTCCTCCGGAATTCACTTTAGTTCCTTTTTTGCAGTAGTTGCTGGGCAGAAATCATGTCACAGGATTCCAACTAGTGCAAAATCTTTAACTCAAGCCTCCAGTTTGGTCACTTAATTTAGTGCCAGATTTCTTATCCTAATGAAAGGAGAGTTAACATGATTATTATTCACGCTATTTTTAGTTGATTTAAAATTAGTTCATTATGCTAAAAGATTCTGTTTATCCTTTTAACACTCCAACTCAAAAGTAATCTTTGAGTCTTCAATTGTGGTCAAAATATTACAAGGTATTGTGGCACGCATCCTATAGCAAGCGTCTCTACAGTTCCCTTGAAAATGGGGATTACTAAAGGTAACGTGATCCAGTACAAAGACCACAAGTTACAAGCACCCTTGCATTCGCGTGTCTGAAATTCCTCATGCGAAGCTACAGATCAGC
This sequence comes from Dromaius novaehollandiae, assembly GCF_036370855.1. Lineage (NCBI taxonomy): Eukaryota > Metazoa > Chordata > Aves > Casuariiformes > Dromaiidae > Dromaius > Dromaius novaehollandiae. Next base: position 10,042,152 of record NC_088101.1, on the reverse strand, counting down.
CCCTAATTCTGAAAGAACAAAACAGTTAAACACTGAGGTCATGGGGAAGAATTGTCTCCTCCTCCAAATATTTCAGACCAAGTAACAAATGCAGAGCTAGGTATCATTATGAAAAACAAAGAGGAAATGCGTGTTCACTTCCCCTTTGTGCACATACACATTTCCAAGTACTAGGTGGTTGTAAAAGAGTTAGTCAGGTGCCTCGATAAGCATTTTGCCTATGAGCTGACAGGTGACCTGGCCACTGCATCTGACAATTGAAGACCATCACATCCTGTCACTGCACATACTTTCCAAGGCTCCCCTAGAGACTGAAAGGGGAGGAGAGCAGAACTATCCTGAACAGGGTGGTTCCTACTTAAATTAACAACCTTCATCTTTCCTTAGGGAAAGATCCTGCTAAGCCATATGCTGACCCAAGGCACTGTTCACTGCCACTGAAGGAGTATGGGCTGTAGCAACAGTTCTAAACTAGCTTTGAGCATCCCAGTCCTCATTACAAGCTCCAGTATAAACCTAAAGAAGCATCAATCAACTCAGAACAAATACCAATCCATACCACCAACCCCTCTTATATAAAAAATCAGGGTAATATGCAGGATTGCTTGTTCGTTTGTCAGTCTTCTAACAGCTGTATCCAAAATGGCAACCAATATGAACTGTACTCAGTTAGCCCAAGCTGTCAAGGTCTGCATTTTCTGCGCAGAAGGTCCCAAATTAATCTACCACTAGTGACTGCAATATTTGTACACACGGGGAAATGACACCATCCCAGGCTGCACGTTACACCCACAAAGATAACAGACACAGCTATGGACTCATATTATTCCATTAACATTCAGATGCAACAAACGAAGGCATCAGATGACCATCCGATCAGCTTCTGTTCCTCTAATTCCCCCACAAACCTGCCTGCATGTTGTACCTCCCTCACCCCACCCCAGAAGTGCCTAGGAGAGAATACTGCAGAGAGGGGTAGCCACATTCTCATCCCACTGGATTAACTTCAAGGAACTGAAGCACAGTTTAAGTCTTGCACCAAACAGCCAAGAATAAGGGACATCAAATAGCTTCCCTGCCCTCTGATATCTGTTTTTCTGCATAAGCAGCATCTTTTCAAAACCACAGCAGATGATTTGTGTTAAATTCATCCTATGCTCCCCATTTAACTTACCAGCAGTTGTCTGAGAAGAAACCACCGGTGCCATCTCTAACCAGCGCTTCTTCTGCAGTCCATGAATGTAGCAAGATGAAGCGGCCATCGGAGCTGACGGAGAATCACCGTAGCCAAAGCTGCTGGAGGTTTGTCTACCCACCGCAGAAACTTCTGCCAACCTGTCATGGTGGGGGCAGGAATGCCACAGAAAGCTCAACCCTCAACAGCAAATCTCACTTGCTTGGGTGGGTCACAGCACATCACTCAGCATCTGCAGTCCTAAATGGCAAATGGGTACTCGTTAGTGGTTCCAATACAAAAAAATCATTCCATATTACAAGCAACGTTCTACCAGCAAGAACAGCATACACAGGGTAGCTGTTAGCTAGCCATGTACAGAAGGGAAGAAACACAAGGGAACAATTAAATTACATCCCTATTCAACTGATACTTATTTAATTGCTTATTTAAATCTTGATTTAAACAAAAGGCAAATCAAAGAGTTAAAAATTGAGTTTTCTTTCTGCTTTACTGAAAAGGCTTTTCCCCCCTAGTATGCACTTGCTTTTATGGTATCTATCCTATTAATTTTGTTACTATTTATTGGGCATAGATACTTGGAGGTATCAGCTCTGCTTTTCCTTCAAATAGTAGATGAATCTGCCAACAAACCATCTGAAGCATCAGTAGTGCTTGCTGAATTTGAATAGCACTCAAAAAAATCAGTTTAAAGGCAGTGGAAGCATCCAGTTTCAAGATGTTTTATGTTATGCCTATACTCAGATACTAGAAGACAGTTTTATAACCCACTATCATAAACCAAATACCTTCCAAAACACCTGAAGAGACTTCCTCTCTCTTTCCTTGCTAAACAAGTGCCAAGTGGTCAATGCCATCTAACAAACACATATTAAAAATTAAAGTAAATACATACAAAAGAACTTTGCAAAAGCACCATGTTGGTGACACAGTGCCAGCTAATCCTTTTCAAGGCAGCAGGTTTAAAAGCAAAAGGTATTTTCATGCAATACAATCCCATTGCAGGGACTCACTGCCACAGTATGTCCCAAAACCAAAAGCACAAGTGGCTCCAAAAGAGGAATTAGATAAATTAATAGAGGACCCAGGGGTAAAGGATTATTAGCCACAAGTATTTATACAAAACCACTACCTCAGGAAGTTCCTAAACCTTGGACTGGCCAGAATTGGAACAAATGACTTAACATTTGCCACGTTTCTCACTTTTTCTACGCATTCCCTCCTAGCTTATGTGAGATGGAATCATGAAGTTTTGGTCCCACTTCTCTGCGGTTCCTGTCACATTCACTTTAACGTTGGTTGTGTTTTGCAAGGTTTTCTTTCCAGGAATGAAGCTCCACATTATTTCAAAATCAAGTTTTTGCACTATGGAGAAACTGCCTTCCAGAACTATTTTTTTTTTTTTCAAGACAAGGTCCCAGCTCAACCAGCAATGCTGATGTAGGTCAGAGAAGATCCAGTCCAGAACAGAAGACCAAACTGAAGAGGTATCCAACATCCAGCTTTCATGTCAAATTCTTAGCATAGCTCAGGCCCCAGCACCAAATCCCAAGAAAAGCAAGAACTGTTGATTGCTAGGGTCTTCTTAGAAACAAGCATTTCTCTGAGAAGGCTTTCTAGAAACTGCTGGATCCTGAGCTCTTTTGCTTCTCTTGGTCTTTCCCATACTCAAGTGTCTCCAAACCAGCCTCCTCACCTCAACAAGCAAGCCTATGGAACCTAGGCACGTGCACTTTGCTGAGGCATCACAGAGAGAAGTTTCACAAAAGCAAGCCAGAAGGGAACTGGACCACATTACAACATTTCATTGTGGCTTTATCAAGAAACACATCTACAGAAGCTTCAACAGTTCAGTGCTCCTGAATACTGAATTACCTGAGACTTAACAAGAAAGTACCAAGGACCTTGGTTCTCAGCTTCTCCTCGCACTGCCAAAACAGCAACTTCCCTCTCCTTTTTCCCCCAGAAGGGAAACAAAAAGCAAGCTAGCACAGGTACAGCCTCATTCTATTGCACTTCACCTCTTGTTCTTCACAGCTCAGTACTAATCATCAGTCCATAATGCAGTGCAGAATTACCAGCCCCATCCTGATGATGTAGTTATTTCCAATTGGCACTTGGGAGCAGTGAAGATGGGAGGCATTACTCATCGCCAAGAGTACAGATGTTTCTAATTGCTTTCCATTACCAAGAATAACAGCTGTTTACATCTATCAGCAAATAATTCACAAGAGCTCCAGACTATTAAGATAACACACCCCACCTGGTCACCATCACAAGTTGTCAAGGCCAAGGTAGTGGCTGCCAGAATCCCCTTCTGCATCTCTGTTCATCAAATGACAGCATGTGTCACCTTCAGATATCCTTATGCTACCCCACAAGCTCTGGCTTCTTGGTGGCCTGACAGATCAAATGGGCATATGGATTCTTCATGGCTTTGCAGTAAATGTTTTATGGTTATACTGCAGCCAAGGGCAAATGACAGAAGAACAAGGGACTTGCAAATAACCCAATGAAAAAAAATTTCGACACTTCTAATTAATTAGCAAAAAAGTGTGCCTGCTTTGCTCTGCAGCTGTGCATGGAACAGCCTTTAAAGGTACCCAAAATAGCTGATGAAATGATTAGTTCTTCAGCTTTTGGTGGCATCGTACTGGGATCAGGTAACAAGCCTGAAGAAAATGGTCAACAAGGGAACTCGGTTGGTTATCGAACTGAATCAAGGCCCATGTTGGTGCAAACAGTCCACTGACTCGCGTTTTCCTCATCTCAGCCTGTCCAGATCATTAGCTCCATAGCAAGCAGGACTGTCCTATCGTACTCCACAGTTTGGGGGCTGAGCTGGGTACAAGGGCTCCTCACCACTTCAACAGTACAAATACAGAAACAGACAATTAAAATTAATAATTAGGAAACAGGCAACAGAACACCCTATGACTCACATAGCTAACCAATTCATTGGTATTAGCTATTTTCTGGTAATTAAGGTTGCATTTATATTTGCCTCATAGAGCTTCGTATGTTCACACATCTGTCCAAAATGACTAAAAATATGCATCTGTCCAAAATGACCCAACTGCAGAAACGGAAATAGACCACTATCACAGACTCTGAGCCTGGTCTCACTGACTTGAAGAGAAATAGCACAACAAGAGAAAAGTAACATCTCCAACAACTGTTACGGTCCACATGTAAACTCTTCCTCTGACCTTTTAATACTCCTGTTTCCCATTCTCTGGGAAAAACCTTCTGGTTTATAAAACCTTGCAGAGAGCACTCTGCTAGTTATTACAGTATGCCAGGGTCTGCTCTTCGCAGTATTTTATGTATTATTCTAAACTATTTTCGCTAAAGAAATTCTCATTATTATTTTCTGCCCAAATAATTATATCAAAAAACACTCCCAAATAAGACTTGACCCCACCTAAGTTTAGTTCACATCAAGCAGCTTGTACTGCTTTAATTAGTTTAGCATAGAAGTGGTACAAGCCTTTACACAAAGTCTTAGCACAGAGGTCCTACGTGTTCAACTAGAAAGAAAAATTCTAAACCATCTGAATGAAGCATGCAATTTTGAAGATGGTCCTATTTCTTCTTTGTGTGATCTATGCCTCCACTACCCCCCTTTTTTTTGAAACCAAGTTCCAAAAGGTGTTTCCAGAAATTATGAGGGTAGCATAGGTACGCCCCTATAACCCACATTTCAAAAACTTTAAATATCCCCTCTGGCACAGGAATACATCTCCTCCCTCCCTAAGCCAATTACATCAAACATCTCATCAAAACAGAATCTCAACTCTGTTTTCCCCTGAAGTTCCATTCTTTTGCAGTAAAGGACTGGCCTGAGGTTCCCCCAGAGACAAATACAAAGAGTTGCCCTGAGGAGCTAAGGGAACAATTGAGAGGACAAATGTGTTAAGGAAGCATAACACAGAAAAAAGAGACATGGAGAGCAGAGCTCATTCTGTGACAATATATCTGTCACCAGGAAGGAGTTAGCTCTCCTCCTTTGGTTTATCCTTTGCCCTTCTGTCACAGGGGCAGTCAAGATGCCAGTTTAGCACGTGGAGTATTAGTTTCTGCAGCAGAGATGCCTACCTGCTAGCAACTGAGTAAGTCCGTGCATGACTGCTTTTCAGAGACTGATGAGTCGTTTGGACTGGCTTCTACTGTCTTTAAGTCTGCCATTTGCTCAGGAGCTACTCAACTTTGACCCTCTGTACTGCAGTATCCAAAGGGCAACCAAATGCTCGTCTTTGATTTTCATGTAAGCACCACTTGCATGGCCACAGGCTAAGAGGCTAACTCATCGTGCTGTACTGCGGCAAACCTGCTGCTGAACATACTATTGTCTGCACGTTGTTCTGTGACATCCAGCCTGGCACTGTTCACCAGCCAAGCATATGCTAAAGAGATATCAAGCATATGCTAAGCAGAGGTGCTATTTCCATCCAAGAGGCAGAAAAGGCCTCATTTCCCCTGGCAGGATTATCTCCATCCTCCTCCTCACCCTGCCTCCACATGAGTCTGATCAAGCTAGCCCTGCAACCAAGGTCTACTGTACATCACCCTGCAGGTCACCTCTGAGACTCAGTGAAACCAAGAGGCACAGGTTGTACAACAGAAAAGGGTAATCCAGAATACCTGCGGCCAAACACGTTAGACAGCCAAGCTTGGTCCATCAGGACAGATAAAATAAGAACCAATAGGCTGCTACAGACATGTTTTTATCACTAATACGGCCACATATGAAGAGATGCCGATACAAATTAATTCAGACTAATAAGTCTGAGGGCTCTGCAGCTGATCTTCCATCAGCTCAGTGCACCAGAACTGGAGCCACGCATCCAACCCATCCCAACCATCTATTTTAAGCACAGCAGCCTTGGCAGTCCTCTAAGATTCGGCAGTTGGCTCAAATATCTGTTTGCGAAACCTGATGCCTGCAGAATGGGCCCCTCTATGCCAGCAAGGTCTCTGGCACAGGACAAGGATTCAGTCTAGCACAGGGCACACATTATTTACCAGACAGTTCTTCCCAGAGTAAGCTGTAGGTGCATGCATCTTTAGTGTATACATATTTATGGGGATAAAGTCACAGGACTAAATCCTGACTACCTATACTTTCTCCATGTGAGCTTTTCAGTTGTCTAAAACAGAATTTCATCCAGCAGAGCTTACAAACATTTTGAATATTTGCCTGAAAACCCTAGTTTCCAAGTAATTCATGTGTCCATGGCTCCCACAATGTATGATAAATTAAAGCTGTATAGTGTATGGTGGAAAAGAAGGTAAGCGTAAAACAAAACAAGGAATATTTCTCAGTAGTGCTTGCCACAGGATATATGCTAATATAAAGCAGCCACATACTGCTGAAGAGGAAAAAAGTCTGAAAGTCTAAAAGACTAAAAGTCAGCCTGGTGATAAGTATTTGGCTTATGGTTAGATAAGCCAGCTAACAGAGTATCCATTCTTTACCTCGTATAGGAGAATAAGAGAAGGATGGAGGAAATAACTTCAAGAAAAGTCACAGAGCTAGTCCTGTATTTCTAATCCCCGCAACGACCTATATAGAAGTAGTTATAGGACCTGACCACATCTCTCTTTCTGGAGAGACAGAGGATAGCCAGGATCTCAAGGACATTTCAGAACTAAGCAGCATTTTCCCCTGTCAAAAGATATTTCGATCAAGCATTCCTGTGATCATCTGAAAGTTGGCTGGGCGACTTCTGACTAGCTTCTCTGAAAGGAAGGGACACCTCCTCTGACCTAGCCACCCAGCCCCACCTTCTGCCAATTTCCACACCAACAAGAAACGTAGACTGCAAAGATTTAGCAAGGATTGGCCTGAAAGTTAATCTGAAAGATACCTGTTTTTTCACAGTCATACTTTGGATCTGCATGGGAGCACTGGGCAGATCAGCAAGCTTACTTGGGTTTAAAAAAAAAAAAAAACAAACAAAAAAACAAACAAACAAAAAAAAACACACACCACATAGTTCTAAGTCACTAGAAAATACGAGTCCAAAGAATGAATTCTTCCTCCCTCGTCTGTTCAACAGAAAGGTTCCCTCTGCCCTGGTAAGCAAAGGATGCATTAAAAAATAAAACCACACTACAAATGAACTATAGTGCTTAGGTATTTCTCTAGCTCTGCTTCTAGCTGTGAAGACATGAGCACACAGCCATCTCAACCTGCTTTACAAGTTCTTTGAAACTCAGCAGCCCCAAGTAAGAAATGACTCCAATGCCTTCCATCCTTTTTTTTCCTCTCCCAGAGTTGTCTAGCTATCGTTGTTCTCCTCATCATCATTTCTGCTATTTTGGGGCACTGCCTCCTGCCCAGGGATCCCTGCCAACAAGAGCAGAATGCCATTACGAGAGGAGGCTGCTGTGAGCTGCTGCCATCACAGGGAATTTATCACTGCAAGCCATGATCATAATGGACTCCTTCACCAAATGACTTTGGATGCGCAAGGCTTTTGGCAGCAAGTCTGACATCCACACACCATTATTAAACTGAATACCCATGTAATAGGAGCAGGGGACAGGGACATCACATCAGTGTAGGCAACAATCTCTCAAAAGCTCTGCATGCAAAAGCAGACAAATTGACTCCAGAAGTCCAGACTGCCCGACAGGCAGAGAGGAGGGAGGAGAGGAAGAGTAAGAAAAAAACAAAAGACAACAAATAAACAACTCCTCCCAACAAACAGCTGAAATCCAGCAACCCAGGAAAGATGTTAATACTGAGCAATTTTGACTGGGAGGGTGAGCTTAGCCAGGAGAGGGATGACAAAGACTAAAAATAAATTCAAAACACACATGGGCAGCATTATTTGTAAGGCTCTGATGTTTCAGTCTGGTTGGAGGTCCTAATTCTACTCTGGAAACTATCACCACTTCTTTGCATTGTTTATCTCACCTACCTCTCTCAAGCACATCCCCCTCAGACTGTCCCGTCTAGCCTAGCTCTTTGTGTTTTCTTTAGACCTACATGGAATTTCATTCTGTCTTTAAAAACTGGTTCTCCAGCTATTGAAAAGCTGTGCAAGAGTCCTAGAGCTGTGAGAGCAAGGAATATATAAAGATCAATAAACCCACGAGAAGCTTTTCTGCTCTTCCACCCAAAGTATCTACAGGCTCTCCCACAGCTGTTCTTCAGTCCCTGTGAAAGAATATGTATTCCCAAATGTTTAATCAAGAATGACAGGTTCCACTGAATCTAGCTTCAGCCTATACTAATATCTCTCTGGCCTCCATGTTTAGTTTCCTCCAGCTTTTCAGGTCTTTTAGCTTCTCCTGCATTTGATAAAGGAGGAGAGAAGATCTGGGACTAAGATTCCTGGCTTCTTACATTATTACTGTTACTGTGTCACTAAACACCCCAGATCAACCACCTAATTAGAGCTGCCAAGGTCTGATCCCCAGCTTAGCAGCCAAAGTCCAAGTCATCTGATGGTGCGTTTTCCATTTCAACTCCCTCTTATTTTCCCCCAACATGTTTTCATCTTCCTGCTTTTTTTTTTCCATCCTTTCCTTTCCCTTTATCCTGCCGCTACCAGCCACTGGTCCTTGTTATAGTTTCCCATCTCTCCTTCACATTCCCTCTGAATCCACTGCCTTTCCAAAAACAACAAAACAAAAAACCCCACACCCCAAACATGTCCACAGTAGAGCAGGCACTGTCTGTCCCCAGATACACTTATTGCAAGAAGGCTTCTCCTCTGCTCCAATGCAGAGCACCCAGCATGCTGCCCAACTGCATTTCTAAGTGTTCACGTCACAAAAAAACCAGCAGGTAACTTGGAGAGTTCCCAGCCAACTTCCCCTCATTCTAGAGATTAAAGTCCCCCAGAACTAGAGGATATATGTGGGAACACACACAGCTAGCAAACAACTGGCCACCCACTCAGGGTTCCCCCACTCCTGGGAGGACTAGTTACTGCAGATGTACCTAGGACCAGAAGTGGTTATGGAACACAGTGGACTGTCAGTCTAATCCCTTTCCACGCCCTATGATTTGCCAGTAGTCAGCGGCCAGATAGCTTTTCTCACTATTATCCATACAGTGTTTTCAGTGCTCCTGGTCTTAAGCCTCCTCTCTCTCCCTTAGCATTTGTTTCCTTATAAAGTATACTATTACCCTCTTGTCCCTTCCCCTCTCCACCTTTCAACTCTTTCCACTGTATCTCCCCACCCTATTCCAGCACATGCCAAACTTCTCACGTGCCTGCAGATTTCATACCGAAAGGCTAGCAGAGTTGCAGTGCCTTCAGTCTGCCCATCTTCACTCGTTGGTGTTTTACTCATGACTTTCATGATATCTATACTTTTAATCTACACAGCAGCTCCTAGAGTCATGCGATTTAAAAAAAAAAAAAAAAAGATTTTTAAATGAGAGTGGGAACTAAGTTTCTCAATCTCCTGACTGAAGCTTTTAAAAGCTTCAAAAAAAAAAAAAGTTTGAAGATTAACAACCAAAAAAGCAAACAGTAAGTTTTATACTTTTTCTTTCCTTAATGTCATGATTTGAAAGGCAGTCTCTGGATTTCTATAGTGCTGGGCTCCTACTTTTACACATTTGAGGCCGCCACCTGCTGTGCATGTTGGAAAAGCAGAAAGTTGGAAGCACAGCAATTTAAGAAAAAACCAAAGTAAACAGGAGCCTAGCAGAGGAGTTTCTGCCCAAGACTAATGCTCCGGAGGGCACCTTTGCCTTCTGTGGGGAAACCCACAGTCCTGACAGGTAATGGGAGCCACAGGAGTCAGTGAAAGCCTCCATCGATCTGTTAGGAAGTGTTTAAATTTACCCTTATGTTTTTTGACTGGAGCATACAATGCTATTGTTGATGTGTGGAAGATGGATAGATAAACCTATAACATTGAGTCTTGGAAGATGCCGGCACAATCTGAAACAATTCATCTTCCTGAAGTGAATGTGCTCTAATAGAGTGCCCAGGCATACGCCATTCATCAAACGACATCTATCCATCACATTGCACCAGACACAGCTTGGCAGGGCTACCACAATTGCTGGATGACAACGCACCTCTGAATCTATCCAAGGTAGCTTCTCTAGGCAATTATTTATGTTTGTCCTCAAAGAGAGGAGCTGACACCTCGCAAAACTACTATTGTTTTCTTATAAAGACATCAAAAGAAAAACATTATTTGACATAAAACTTGCCCATTTGACAGGAAAAAAAGAGAAGCTCATTTGCAGAGAGTTAAATACTCAGTGGTGGGGTTTTTTTGTTTGTTTTTTTTTAAAAAAAGAGGGGGTGATCCCAATGAGATGCCACCAGGACAAACAGCTGTGCAACTATACTGTGCAACAACTATAAATAGACTGCAATTATCATACCACCCAGGATCAATGTTTCTATAGCTGATGGCAAAGAAGCCAACTTAATTTTCTTTTTATACGCTGTGACAGCACACATACCATAGCAAGCAGACTCAGAGATCCTAATAAGAAATACATACATCGGTAGACATGAAGAAGAAAGATTGGAAAAAGCCAAGACGATACTTATGCCTACCAAAACAGTTCCATGCAAGATAGGCAAAATGCTGGCCTCCAGGTGAAATCTTCACAGCAAAGAAGAGATCACATATTGAAGCAAATAATTTAGCTCACGGTAAGCACAACTGGAAATAAACGACATACATCATATGGCCATCACAGTCGAGTTCTAAGCACTGCCACTACTGCTGTACTTGCTAATGGGATTCCACTTGGGCGTAGCACACATGAAACACCAGTCGTATCGGTGGGAGCTCCAAGCACAGAGGTAAACATGGAAATGGTTATCATGGCATCCATCACAACCATTTTGACTCTTACCTCATAAAGAGTGGGTCAGGCATTCTTTCAAAACAAGACACTTTACATCTTCTTGACTGTGCAGCAGGAGCAGTGTTACCATCTAAAATGGGGATATGAGCCAAGTAGCTATACAGGCCTTAGTATCAATGAGTTATATTGTATCATAGATAATCACAAGAACTGCATTAACTGCAGTGAACTAAGTTCTATTTCATGTTCCTCCTGGTGATATTGCCCTCTACAATGTATCAAGAATTTTTTCCTTTAATTTACACAGCTTTGTCCTCTTGACTTTTTTCCAAAATTCTTGCTGCAGCCAGGGCACTGATCTGCCTGTTTCAGTCCACAGGTTTACCCAAAGTCTGAGGTGTTCAAAATTTAGGTTTTGTCACGTCTGTTTAAATTTACACGCACACCATGCATGACGCATAAAACAACTGAATCAAAGTCTTCTGACAGCAACATTCATAGGCTCACAGGGTGACTCAGGCTGGAAGTAAGCATCTCTAACCCACCCTCCTGCTCAAAGCAGGGCCAGTAATAAGGTCAGATAAGACTGCTCAGGGCTATATACCATTAGTCTTGAAAGTCTCCAAGGATGGGGACTACACAGCCTCTCTGAGCAACTGGTGCTACTGACTGTCCTGATCATGAAAAGGTTTCTCCTTATTCCCCATCTGAAGCTCTTTTGTTTCAGTTTGTCTGTTGTCTCTCATCCTCCCGCCACATATCAGTGTGAAAAGCCTAGCTCTGTCTTCTTGATGACCTCCTCACAGATACTGGAGGGCTGTCATTAGGTTTCCCCCTGCCTCCACCCCCAAAGGCATCTCTTTTCCAGGCTGAAGAAGCTGAACACCCTCAGCCTCTCCTCACAGGGCAAGTGCTTCAGCCTCCTTAACCTCTGGAGGACTCTCTGATGAACATGCTCTAGTTCATGTATGTCCTTCTAGTGGCAGGGGGAAGAGGGGGAGAACTGGACACTATTCTAGATGTGGTCTAAGGAGTGCTGAGGGGAGGGGGATAACCCATTCCCCCAATATACTGGCCATGCTCCTGTTAACACAGGCTAGTGGCCTTCATCCCTGCCAGAGCACACAGCTGTCTCACATTCAGTTTGCTGTCTTACTACCAAGGCTCCTGTGGCCTTTTCAGGAGAGGTGCTCCCCACTTGAACTTCTAAGGATCATCACCAAGCTACAGAGAAACCACTTTTCTTTTAAATTATAGGCCAACTTAATGTGTAATTCTTGATCCAAAACCCCCCGTCTACACTTTCAGGGGTTATGGACCAGAAGCTGATCGTTAGAAACAACATCCCCTTGAGCAGGCTATTTGTCAAAACTGACATATCTCACATCTCCTCGTATCTTTCTTCACCCTATCAATTAGCTGGTGCTGGCCCCTGCCAGAGGAAAGGGACAAGGCTGCAGGATGCTTTAAAAATAATAATAATAAAATGTAAGAGTTAAATGAAAGAGACAGCATTAGGTCCCTTTCAAGTTTTGAAAAGAGTCCGAGTCTCTTCTTCCTTCATAACCATTACCAACTCATGCCTCTTAATTACACTATTTTCCCAGCCTGAGATTAAATGTCTAGTTTCAGGCTGGAAACGATATATTATCCCTACTTTTTGAGCAATGGAAAAATAGAGATTGCTAGTGAAATGGCCATCTGAATTCTTAACCGTGGCTAGGCGGAGTTACCATGCTGCTGCAGTAACAGTTTGGCACCTCTCCTGCACGCTTTTCAGCCTGAACCCAACGGACAGTCAGTTTGCAAAATTTTACAAGGGAACTTAAAGGGGTCATTCCCTGGTGCGTCTCCAAGCAGAGACTCAGACAAATCGATCCACAGCCTGGTGACTACCATTCTTGGTTCACAGCTACGTGAAAATGCAGCCTAGCTAATGGGAGCACCATATGCAAGATGCCAGTGCATCTCTGTGATTTACAGTATGTCTAATGAGCAAATCCAATGAAGAGGTTTGTTGTCTACCATAAAGCCAGATGGATGTAAGCAGTGATTAGATGCAATTAACTCCACGCAGCACTAGATAACTTTCCATCATTAATGTACTTTTTTCCCACCCCATTAGAGGTACGCAGGCAAGTATATGCAGTAAGGCACACTCCACCTCAATTTCATATATTCATATGCTCAGGTCAGGTGGACTTACCAGGTCAGGGGAAGGGGAAACAAAACAAAAAGACTAAACAAGTTGACAGAAAACAGTATACACATTGCTGAATAACTGGGCACTCCAAAACCATCTTTTCCATATATAATAGTCCTCAGGAGATCTAAACCTTTCTTCTGCTCGTCCTGATGTCTTCACTACCATCTAAGCACCGAGGCAAAAAGTTTTTGCCCACAGTAACCTTAGACACATCCATTTCAGTCATCAGCAAAACAGCCAGATGTCCCTGAAGACAGATAGAATAGTTCAATAGTGCCAGTAAAACCGAGACAGGAAAGCAGCCAGGGAATTTAGGTTCAAATGTGCCAAGAGAAGACTTCCAGATCATTAAAACAGTTCTACCACTGCAAGGCTTTGAGGTCCTTATTTTACCCTAGACTACCTAGATACATCTCTAGTCTCTTCTTTGCTGTACATGCATAAGCACTGGAACCCCCCTTCCGCAAGACACTGCCGATTCCAAAAGTTTGCAGGGGTTAAAAAAGCAATTGGGCAACTACATCAAAATTAAGTGTAGCCAGAGCTATTAAAAAGAAACACATCACCTCTAAGTCCTGATGCTGCAGACCACTGGAAGTGGGAATAACGTACCTGAAGGGCTGGTACCTGTTTAATCAGTTCTCATTGCTGAGGACAGGAAACCAGGCTAGGTATACCTTTTGTCTTACCTAGTGCAATCAGTCATTCCAGGCTGACTCACGTATGAGAGCCAGGAAAAGAAAAAGCAGTTAAGTTACTGCTACTGGTAGAAGTCTGTTCCAGACCCAGAGCTCCTACCTAGGTCTAAACTTAGCTTATGAGCAAATCAGCACTTGCCATCTTAAAGCTGCCACGTCATGGGGAGTATGCAGTATGCATCACCCTTGGGCTGCCACACAGAGCTGAGGTGAAGGAACACCATCGCCCAGTTACCTTCCCAACAGGACTTTCCTGAGTAGGAGATAAACACCATAGGGAGTCTTATTCCCAGCAGCAACGGCATAGCCAGCCCACCGCACCCACAGAGCTTCCTGCAAATAATGTCTCCATTAAGTTGAACTGCACCACTTCCCCCGAAACATACCCTTTTACCACACTCTGTCCGACATGGAAGAGGATCCCTAACTCTGATTACTTAGGCAGCTGAAGGGTCCTGCATTTGACAGTCATTGAAGGAATGTAATTAGAGTTCACAAAACTATCAAGTGTGAAGGGACCTCTGGAGGCCTCTAGTCCAAACCCCTGCTAAGCAGGGCCCATTGCAGTAGGCTGTGCAAGGGGCTATCCAGTCAAGTTTTGACCCTCTCCAGGAACGGAAAACTCAGCAGCTCTTTAGGCTCCTGTTTCAGTGCCTGACCATCCTTCCTCCAGCGAAAAAAGTTTTTCCTTTAGATCTAGCTGGTATTTCCCATGTTCCAGTTTGTCCCCACTGCCTCCCCTCCTGAGGCAAGTCTTGCTCTGCCTTTTCTAGTCTCTCCCATCAGGGAGTTGTAGACAGCAGTAAGATCTTCCCTAAGCCTTCCCCTTTGCAGGCTGAATAGGGCCAGTTGTCTCAGCCTCTCCTCCCACCCCATATGCTCTAAGGCCCAGGTTTTCAGCCACTCATACAACATCGTATTAATTGAGGGGCGGGGGGGGGAGAAAAAGCTTCTGGAAGAGGAACACAGCCTACTACCCGTCTGCTGCAGTTGCCTAGTCTCATAAACATGACTTGTAGATCTAGCAGGAAGACTACTTGGAGAGCTTAGTCTCTTAAAAATAATAGTGTTGCTTACTAGGTAGATTTCTGCCATCTCCCAGGATTCCCTGCCTTTTCCTTCTTTCCTCTTTGAAAATGAAGCCACAGAGGAAAGGCAAAGGGAGGCGGGGGAGAGCGGAAGGCTGGTGTGTGGTGGTTTGAAATGAGCAAGATGTTAACTAATTTTACTTTTAATCTTCCCTTTTGCTGCAAAGTGAGCCATTCAGGCATCACATCTTCTGCATTTTCCTTGCCTCTTTCAGAGAAGCATATTGGGGCAGAACTTGCCAGCTGTCTGCCTCCTTCGCCTTCTGCTACCATTATCCTGAGGTACCACCCCACCTTCTGGCCCTCCAGCTTGGGGGGGGGGGGGGCGGTGGGCGGGGGGAAGGGAGGAAGAGAGGGAGGATAGGGAACACATGCACTTATTCTTACAACACATCACACAGTTAAAAAAGCTTAGATAAGTATTCTGATAGACCATAACACAAGACCAAGAGCTGCATTTTTTCCATGTACACTTTACACCTGCCTTCATTCACATGCACACACCCACACAAAAATTCTGTACTGCAGTTTGTACTCCAGTTTGCCTCACAACTTAATAAAATCTTTACCATTAAGCACTCCATTCAGAAATACAGAGCAGCTCCCTCCACCTCCCCCACCCGCCTTGGTAGTATTTTCTAATGCAAACACTCAGCCAAATCAGTCGAGTCAGGTTTGCAATGACTGCAGTTTCACAGCTTGCAGGCTCCAAGCACATACAGCATCCTGGAAACCAAAGCCCTAATGCCTCATACTGTCTGTGTGTAGGTGTAGCTGTTTGCAAAATACACAGCATATAGAACGGATGTGTGGCAACAGCTCCACATTTACAGATGGATTCAAGTGATGTGGAGCATGAGTGTGCTATGTAAGTGTATAATTTTCCCTATATTTTTCTACCATATACAAAAGCATAAAAAAGAGCAAGGACTAATTAAAGAGCATTTCTATTTATCCACCTTTCCAAATACTCTTCCTCTCCTTCACAACAGCAGTTTTGGCTTTTTTCCATGAAACAGGGTCAAACCTAGTGGTTCATCTCAAACTATTTTTAACCCCTTAGGAACTGTAAAGAAATTTCATTTGTAGCAACAGCACAAACATACAGCATCACACTGGTATAAAAGGGCAAGCTTTGGGGTTTAGCAAAAGTATAAGGGCAACAACAAAACAGCACATCTGAAAGACGGGGCTGATTGCCAGCACGGAAACCTGGGATGCCACACGCACAAACAAAAGTTTAGACACAAGATTTTGGGGCTTCCCCTAACTTAACTTCGTTTGCTCATCTGCTTTCTCTTGTCAGTTGTGAAAGACAGTACTACTCTCTGATGCAGTATGTGGACATTTCTCCATTAATTTCACCTATTTAGGCACAGAGAAAACAATTTGTCTTTTGATGCTGCTAATCCTCACACAAGCCTTTCTGCCCGCATTCTCCTCGTGTAGCACAAAATGACTTAGTCCATTCAACCAAACCTGCCAATTTCACTGTGTGTTCTCTCAGGCTGGACACAAATATTCTAAGGTTGTGAAGACCCACGTAAATTAATGGGCTACTTGCATGTCTAAGTACAATCAACTGATTTAGCTAAGTGCTCCACCAGTTCCAGAATTGAGCTGTACCATAACATACCTCCCAAATCTAGTCTAAAGCTTATTAGAAAAGCATCAGATACAAGAGCAGTTGAGACTGAAAAAAAAAAAACCTTGAAAATCAGACACCTTCAGAAAATAAGGAAAAGGTATGGGGTCCACAGAGATATAACATAAAATTCAAATCAAAACGAGAAGGCTCTTCATGCTCTGATATAATTCCATTCCTTTTGGAAAGAGTGGAGGTTTGGATTTGAAGCCCTGGAGACGTTCTCAATGAAAACAACACGAGCAGTCTCTATGAGGCACCACAAAGCAGCTAGCAATTTCAACACAGTATTTCCAAGAACGAAACCAAGTTTCTCAGCCAGTATTAAGAGCAATTTTTGGTACTTGCTTCAGTACAAAGACTGCCTGAAACAGATTTAACAACCTTCGGAACTGCAGCTAGAAGGAAGCTCTAGGAGCCTTTGAGTCCATCCTCCTTCTCCAAAGCAGAACCTTTTATACTTGAACTCTTTCTGACAGGAGATAGTTCTGTATTTGTCGCAAGATTCTCATTTATTTCTGCCACAAGTTTCAGAAGACCTGGGTAGGTGCCAAATTGAATAAGGGAAGAGGTCTGTTTTCCCCTTGCTCTCAACAATATCTTCAGCTGCTCCATCTATGGGAAGGAGTTTGTAAGGGATAGGCTCAGAGGACAAACTGCCATCTGAACCATACACCTCTATCATTATCAGAGACCCAGGTCTTTAACTCTGAGTGACAGCTGCAAAGGAAGGTTACAGAAGTGAACTGTGCAGTACACTTATTACAACATTTGAGAAACCTTTCTCATATAAGATTCAAGATCTTTGGTAGAACCCCCACCTTCCGGCAAGTTCTTCTTCTAAACCAACTTATTGTTGTTCGAAACTTGAAAGTTTCAGTCCGCAGCTGCAAGGTAGGCTGGTGGCCACAGCAACTAATGCAGATACATGCTCAGTGCACAGAACATCATAGCAGCCATGAGAAAGTCTTGCTAAAGTCCATTACACTTCACAACAGCAGGCCAATTTCCTCATTGAATCAATTTTCTTTCAGAAGATGACATTTGCTAGTTACAGGTAGTGACAACTGTCATAGGGAATCAGCTATAGTTAGTTGTTATCAGTGAACTCCAGCTGATGCTGAAGATTCGAAGTCTTGCCAAAAGTAGCTATCTGGAAAGAAAGCTACCAAAACAGGATGTTGGTACCAGTAATGAAGGAGTCAGAGGCTGCAAGTTAAGAAGGGCAAATTGACAGAAGGGAGAGAATGGAAGAATGAGTTTGCTACATTTCCTGCATTACACAGAATCTTAAAAAATGGCACCACTGTGTTGTAAAAGTTAGCAGCAACACCCGCCCTGCAGAAAAGTACAGGGATATACAAAAGTAAGATGACAGCAGCAATTTAGTTCAGCACTAGCATCTCTGCACTACATGCAAAACTAGAAGAATGGAAAGTGGTACATGAACAGTTCAGAGCTGACTCAGAGGGACTCAACACCATACTGAAGGCATCATCCATAGATGAAGCCATCTCATAGTCCTATCAAATATACATCGAACTAACAAGTTCCAAAAACCAACATGTTTCAGTATATCTTCTTAGGATGAGGGAGAAGGGATAAGTGGACAGGAGAGGGGCACGCAAGCTGAAATCAGGAATAATGCTCATACGACTCAGTGCTTGGAACTAACCCAGAAATCCATTTTCTTATTGTGTGAATCCTGTTTTGCAGGCAGATTAAAACAGGAGCTCCTAAATAAGGATATTCACTGCTTCCATTTAGCTACATCAGTGAGGAGCTCCACATCTCTCAAGAGCAATAAAGAACCAACAGCATAATAATTTTTTCATTGTATTTCCTGTTGCGTTTTTAGGCAGTTGTCTTGAGTAATACCTTGAGAATAATCCTGCCTTGGCACGTTTTCAACTAAAACCTCTTCATGCTCCACATTCTTCCAAAGGAGAAGACCTAAACACCGTCCCTCTTCAGTCCACCCATTTCCACCTTGCCGGCATCTCCTACTCAACTGATTTAAGAGCTGCAGTACCCAAAAGTGAACACAATCCAGCACCTGCAGGTCCCTTGTACCTTTTATAAGGCACTAAGTGACAGGAATTGTGAAAGGTCACTTCTACAGCTCAAACTATGCAAAGCAATTACAAACACACATCACTCATCCATTTCAGCCAGTGTTTCCAATGAACTTTAAGAATGCTGCCTACTTGCTGCCCATGTCATAACTAGGAAAATCCTAAAGCTTCTAAGTACTATCAAGTAGTTAGTTTCATTCCTTGATGTAAAGTTATTTGTTCCTTGACATTCTTGGTGCAACAGAAGATAAACAGCCTTTAAAAAGCAGAGTCACATTTTACGTGTACATAAAACAACATTTCTGTAGGACAGAACAAACCATCATAAAATCCAGAGAAGGGTGAACACAAGCCATTCGCATTGTAGCGCATCCATAAGATGAACACTGAACAGAAGGATATATGTTCTTATGTTCAGAAGAAGATCCCGCATAGCAACATCAACATGTTACGGGAAGAAGGAAAAAAATAATAAAAAAAAAAAAAGAGTCAAACATGAAATGCAAATCTGTCTAGATTTCTTAGAACACACACACAGAGGAAGAACTGTTCAAAGCAGACCATTGGTCTAGACCACAGCATGTGTGTGACAGAGATCAACACAGCAGCATTATCAAATCACACATTTCTCCAAGCTGAGACTGAATACTAAGCACGTTCCTAGTAAATGCTAAAGCCCATAGAAGACTGATTTTACTCAGGTTGGCTGGCTATGCCACAGCAACATCTGCAGATGAGTTAAACGTAAAATCACTCTCTCAACCACCAAATGGGATACTCTAAAGGTGGTAAGCCATAGAATTGCATCCAAATATTTCCCCTTTCTTTCACTCCAACAGGAAAGAACTCTTAAAACAGACACTCTGAAGCAAAGCAAATGAGTATACTCTTAGCTCACTCTTAACAGGCATTTCTGAGTTGTGTCTCCAAGTAACATTCCAAAAAGATGCAAAGACCCAGTATTCTCCAAGTTCAATCTAAGCACTGATTGAACTATTACAAAACTCAAGAGAACTACTACAACTTATTTCCAAGCGCTTTAAGTCAGACACACCATAAAACAGATTTCTATCACTCAAGCAGAAGTTAAAAGTCTGTATTTAGAACAGTAGTAAAAAGCTCCATGGCAGCCCAATTCCATCATGCCTGAGAATCCCAGAAGTGACACTAGTGTTCAAACAGTCACTGGAATGCTGGATCAGCTCTGCTTGCTCAGAATAACCTTGACCAAAATATGCCTCAGCCTTCTGGGCTGGGCCTGTCAACAGTGCTGACCTCTGAAGCAGTTTTATACTCAGAAAAGAAGAGTGGTAATAATGACCACTAAAATTAAGCTGAAATCACTCTGATTTCCATCAGTATCATATGGTGTCATTCGATTTGATAAGGTGAGACTCTGCTCTCAGAAGTACAATACTGAATAATATATTCTGTAAATAAACTTACATGCGACATCCACAACAATAAGCAAGGGGAAATCCTTTCAGAGGCACTCAAGAGTAGGGTTTTGTTTTGTTACAGTACATTGTCAAAGACAAGGCATCCCTGCCAGGTAACATAGCAAACTCTTATATGGCAAAAGTAATTGAAATCCCATTGCATTCCTGGAAATAGGTGTGAAACAATCATTCACTAAGCAGCACAAGAAATAAGATGAACGTACAAACATACCCACACAGCTTCTTCCAAGTATTCTCCAAAGCTGCACCTGCTAAACCTCCATTTTGAAATTGCGTATCTTGAATTTCAGGGGCAAAACAATTTTATTTGCACTGGGTAATCATGAATCTGCTCCCAAAATAGTCAGAGGCTGTTGCCTGCTACAGGGTATGTTGTTCCCCCCTCCCCCCCCCCCCCCCCCCCCGCTTTATTTATGCAGGGTAAGCTACAAATATTCCTATGACACTGAAGGAAATAGCATAGCTACTAGGAACAGGTCAGGCCAGAAACGTTTATATAGCACAGCCCATGCCACTATAGCATACCCATGTGGTGACAGCACAGGTATGACCACCTGGTCCTATGGGAAGAGAAACTCAAGCTAATAATGACATTGGATGTCATCCTTAGTATTTGTTCTTTCCTTTAAGACAGCAGTTTTCCCAGAGCTTTTGCATCAGAAAAAACCTAACTGTACTAGGTCCAATGCTCACAGCTTCAGTATGATAATACAACTCATTTCTCAGAGAAGGGTGGCAGCAGGAGCAGGGAGAGGACCACCTCCATTCAGACAACAGGAACAAAAAACAAAACAAAAATCAAGGACAAAACCTTCAGGCCTCTGAGACCTGAACTGCAGTGTCAGGTAAAGCCATTCCGAGTCAGATTCAGAGATGCCAAGAAGCTGGAGACAACCACCTGCTGAGACCACAGCTTGTCAGTTAGCACTAAAACGCCTTTTTAAGACCCAAAAACTGAAGTACCAAAATGAAATGCTTCAGACAAAGCAGCCTCTAACTCCACATTTGAAACTGGATTGCAACAGAGCCTCTGGAATCATTTACAGCGATAAGTGTGGAAGGCTTCTTAATTCAGAGACAGCAATCTGTAATAAAGACTGCAGCAGAAAGGTTTAAACGGTTCCACCGGATGCATGCTCGGTAATACCAACTGCCCTTCTACCTGTCAAAGATTCACTTTCCGTTTACACTGCTCTCTAATTTAGAAATCGGCTCTGAAAGAGATTCTGTAATCACAAGCAAGCTGTGCAGAATGAATAAGCCATTATTATAACAAGGAAAACTCTTACCAGGGTTTTCATTCTGATTTGTTTGTAAGATACATTACACAGACTGTTACTTCTTGCTCTTTGAGCATCTTGTATCATTCTCATGCTTTTAATTTTTTCTTTTTTCGAGCTACTTAGCCATCTGGCTGACCTAATGCACATCTACCTGAAGTCAAAGTTTTCCTTCAATGGCAAAGGTACTAAATAATAGTGACACAAAACTACATGAAACTGAAAATAAACATTTTGCTTTTATTACATGCCTTCCAAGATACATTCTCTGCTTGTTTCAATGGATGCCATGCCACTGAAATCAATGAGGTGGCAGGCATTGCTATCAGAGAACTGTATTTGTTAGATGCTTCAGAAGCTGCAGAACATCTAAACCTTTAAACAGCCAATGCTGTTTGCACATCTTTTTTTGCTTAAACATTTAAGAAGTCTGAGTAGTTTTGATTTCAGATAACATAACATGGTTCAGGTGATGCATGGTACCTTCCCAGGAACCTGCCAGTTTCTGGCAAACACAACATAACACAACTTGGGACTCTGATAGATGCACAGAGACAGCTGATCTTTCCACACTCCTCGCTGACAAGCTTGCCCTTCTCTCAGAAGTCACTGCTTCTGCTGCAAGGACAGTTCAGCTTTTTGTGGAGCAACTGCTGAACTACCCAAGTTTCTAGGCAAGACTAAAAACACCAGCTTACCTACCAGGCCCACAATTAGGCTGGTCAACTGTAAGAGGCCACAGAAGTAGTAACAAATGCAGCCATCCTACCCTCAAAAGAGTGGTAGTAATAGTAGCATTAACAGTAACCTGCATTTCCCAACAACAAAATACTTATCCCTCTTTGAGCCTTTTCCCTACTCTTCTGTGCCTTTTCTCTGTTCTTCACAAATACCTCTTCTTACAGGCCTCTGAGAAGACAGTTTCTTTCAGCACTTCACTTGTAAGGCTCTCATTCTTATTTTTATTAAGAAAAGCAAACTGGGGAGACATTTCACCCACACAGTTGAGTTCTGCAAATAATAATTGATGGTTTAAAACTGGCCTGACTGTGAGGAAAGCACTCTCAGAAAGCTTTAGCACTGCTGATGCTAAGAGGGAGTGACAACTGTTACTGTTCCTTTCCAGTTAGGCTGATGACTTGCTTCATATTAGACAACACAGTATCTTTGTGCTGCTAAAATTAGACTCCCTCTTATGAAAGATGGGTGGGTGAGAGAGAAAGAGAAAAGAGTCCCCAACTCTGCTGGGGGGGGGGGGGGGGGGGGGACCCCCAACCCTCACAGAAAATACCCCACTTATATCAAGAATCTGCAAATGATTTAGGACTTTGACATCTGGATTCTGCTATTGGAAAACCTGCCTTGTACTTGCCCACCTCAGCAAAACTCTGTTTATATCTCAAGTGACAGAACTTCCACTGTTTGCTTTTCTCAGCATGACATACTGTCTCCTAAATCCAGTGCTGGACTTCTTATAGATTACTCCAATATTGTTTTTGAAATGCAACTGCTCATTTTCAACTGCACTAGCATCCACTAGAAGCGTCTATATGACTAGTCACACCGTCCTTCACCATACACCTAACTTTCATGTGCTATCATCTTAGTTGAACACGATTCATGAAAATAACTCACAAATGACACAGGCATTTTCTTACATTCTCATGAACAGATTTTCAGAAGCAGCTAGGCATTTCAGGTGCTGTAGTTTCTCAGTCCTCATCTTGCCATATTTGGGAGGCTTTGTTTCAAGACACTCTACGTAACGTAAAGTTAATCCCCCTAACAATAGAATCATAGCACTCAGTCCTTCTAAAAATATTGACCATCCAATACAAAACATTCTTCAGTCTCTGTGAATAAATGACACTCTAGAGAAAATAACTACATGTTAAGAACTTTGAGCAGTTTTAACCTACCTGGTTCACATGCCAGAAGACATCTAGTTCAAGTTCAACAACTGAAGTACTTTATATTGCAAGGGAATACACTGATCATTTTAAAAGGCTACCCTAATACTCGGCACAGGCAAAGGGAGGGAAGGGGGAGGAAACAGACTGTGACACACCATGCTCCGTGCCTTTGCCACTGTTAATAAAAATTTCATCCGTTTTATACTTAAGGAATTGGCTGGCTGAACATTAAAAAGATATGGTGATGAAATAAGGCAACACACACTTTTCTAAATGCTGGCATCTCTTGATTTCTTATTTGTCTTCAACAGAATGAAGTGTTGCATGGTTCTCCTTTAACGTCTGTGGACGGAGTTATTAAATAAATGACTGTGTGCAATGGCAGTGGCCCATGACACGCAGCTATTTCATACTCACAATGCAAATTCAGCTGGATGGATGAAGCTGTCATACTGCATTCTCAGTAGGGTATTTGTTAGCCTCATTTTGCTGCTGTCACGAGCTATATGTGTTATTCTGGCCTAGTCTCATACTAAACGAGTTCTGAAATCTCTGGTAGAAAAAGTAAGTGGGGAAAGCAGCATAGAAAATGCACTTGATACGACTTTCAGAGTAACAATAGAATCAGAAGTTGTTGCTTAACTAAATATAGAGTAAATGCAGGTTTGGAAGCAATTCAGGAAGCACAAGTGCATCATGCTAAATTTTGAGGCTGAATCGTGTAAAGCTTTTCCAATTGTATGACAGGGTTCCGATCACGATCCGCTCCAGCTAATCTGTTATATTGAAGATGGGTATAAATAGCATACGAAGGATTAAGGGGATGAATAATTACTCTCTAACTGACACCAAGAAAGCAGGATGAGTGAAGGCAGGGGAGACTAACATGACCTAGCACCTCCATGATACCACCACCCAACAGGCTCCAGCTCTAGCTCCAAGGAATACAGTGAATATCTGCTCAAAGTCAGTCAAATGCTGGGCTCTTCATCAGCCCTACTAATTGTGGCAGTGATATTTTAAGGCAGGTACTTGCATACTGAAGACAACTGCAACTCAACCAAAGTTGCTTCAGAAATACTACCGGAAGTCAAGTTTTTTCAGGCAGAAGAGAAATATGGATAAGACTTGAACAAGTACATCTTAGAAATAAAAGCCTATGTTACTCATTATTTTTCTCCTGGTAATTCGATCCCCATAATATTACAGCTTTTATGTCTACAGCGTCCTACAGTCTTACCCAATGAGTAAAGCCCTAATGATATACATGCAGACACACACAACCACACCACCTTGTACACACATACACACACATATACAGCTTATAAAAGCCAAAATAACTTTGGCACAACACAAAGAGGTGGTTGTCAACAAAAACAGATGGTCAAAGAATTGGGCAAACACTCAGAGTTCCAGAAATGAAGCTTTTGCTTTCATTCTAAATGCCACACTTTCTTAACCAGTTCCAGACAAGAGGATACATGAAGCCAGTCAAAAGTGAGCTTTCTGCCAGGCTTCTCTGTTTTCATGACAAAATTAAAGAGTCCACAGATGGAATAACTCAAAGCTAATTTTTACACAGGTTGGTTTCCCTTCTCTCCCTCCTCCCCACAATTCCGAACAAGAAGAATAACATATTGTAGGAAATTAAAGTAACAACTACAACAGGGGGGTGGGAGAGAAAAGTTGGAGAGCGAGGTCATTTTCTTCCTACAACTTCACTATGGAGCTCGCCATATTTAATTTGAGAAAGTACTTCTTCCACACTGTGACCTGGGAAACACGTTTTAGCTAAAAGCCTGACAAAATTCAACTCAGCCACTCCAGATCATTCTTCTTCTAAATTTCCTCTCATACACTGAAGGCAAAAATCTTATTCTTCCTTTGGCCTCTGACAATGCCCACAGACATTAGCCAGTCCATGTTTTCTCCCAGTGCTCTTAACCCCTCTATCCCTTCCTTTCCCCTCTGCTCCCATCCTCCCGTTGACTCATGAACGGAACTCAAGGCAAAGCAGGCAAGATAAAATGTTGTGGATCTGGAAGATGTCCAACTTGCAACACAGTAAATCACAGATGAAGTCCCTGGCTTACAAGTGGTAACCCTTGAAACTTCACCCCTCTGAAACTGTAAATGGAGTTAGGCTTTATTTATTTATTTTAAACTAACAGAGGTTCAGAGAAGGAAAGCAAATACTGTATTAAGAAGTATTAGTAGTTAGGAAAACAAGTCTTCAGTTTTAAAATCTTTAAAATGAGAAGATAGGTAATATCCAAGCAGCATATCAAATTATTTTTCATTGCCTTTGGATAAATACATCCAAGTACGGAGGCATTCAGATCTGCACACTGGATTGAGACGTTAACATCTTGAAGAGCTACTATTTGCCACCATCGCCACACTGCCGTGTCTTGGTTAGAAGAGTATAATCAGGGAAGGAGAAGATCCGATAAAAAAAGAAAAAATTCTGTTGTACGACAAAGTAAAAATACAGTTTTGTTTGCTGGGATGTAGAAAATTGAAAACACCTTTGTTAAAGGTCACATTTAAGAGAGAATTAAAAACACACACATGAGCTTTGACCAAAAACAGATTGTCATTGGCCAGTTCAATACTGTAAACTTTCCCTGAAGGGCAAATGTAGTACAAAACTACTATTGTTTCTGGAAGTTGTGCCCAAATGCCTATTTTCATATAGTAGAATAACGTTATAGTCCAGTATCAATGCTGAAATAAAGCCACTTACAGAACCAGCGGCAGCCATTATTTCTGACAAGAGTAGAAGTACCAGTTATTTGGATCCAATTAATAGTAATATTAAAGGCAACTGAAGAATAACTCTATTGGAAGACTTCAACAGCTTCCCTCCAGTCTTTTGTCTACATTCAGTACAGGGTGCAAGACACAAGAATAGATTTCTCCTTGATTGTAAGTCACTGTTACCGTGCTACAATTCACAACAATAACCCTGTTACGTAAGTCTCCAAGGGTGTTTAACAACCCTAAGTAGAAACATCAACGCTCAGAATTCTGACCTCTAACAATAGCCATTTCCAGTGGGAAAAAAAAAAAAAAAAAAAAAAAAACAGCCTTCTTCACTGAGTTCTGCCCTGCTGTTAACATCAGATTCTCCCCCACCTTTTCTGATGATGGTATTTTTAGAAGTTAAATTTAACTGGCATATCCAAAACTCAGTACAACAAATCCTTTCATCACTCACCTTTCCTGCATGCGGCTGCTAACGGAGCCTTACAAAAGACGAAACTAGCGCAGCAAGTGCTCGATTTTTCATGTTGTATATGAAAAGTAGCAAGCTCCCTGAAGCATCATGCATTGGTTAAGATATTCCTCATGTGCTAAAATAAGCTGTTTCACACTGCTTATTCTTATATTTCCACACAGTGGAAAACATGCTCTGATGTTCAAAAAGAGTATTAGAGCCTGCACAACTTTTCATACTTCATATATTTAAAAAGTACTATTCCCAGTTTAACATGTACAAGGTTCTAGGATCCCTCTGTTCTGCAGACTCTATAAAAATACTGCATTTAAAATGAAACAAGCATGAGTCGATCCTTGCAAAATTAAAGCCAAAGCACACAAAGGGCAAAAGAAGCCCCGATAGGGCCATTTTACTGACGTGAAGTTGAACTGTGAAGAAATTTTACTGCTACTCCTTGTGAGACCCAGAAAGACGCATGCCTTCACCTCCCCAGCCTCTGATCACTACTTCCAGGTCAGGATCACCCTTCCCCTCTAAGGGTTCAGCTGATCATCTTTTCTGTCTCCTCCTTGTTTTTGTGCCAGAAAAACCCAAGCTTCCGAATGTTCACTTCCTAGGGCAGAATAGGTGTTCTGTTACGTTAGGCAAGCGTTCTTGTACAATACTTTTAGTGCAAATCTGTAGAGCAAAACTTACTTCACTATGTACATACATTAACCATGCCAGGATTCTCTTTTTGTAAAACACTCGTTATGGTAGCGAGAGAAGTGTGGCTCATTAGCCACACTGAGCACTATAAATGGTGGAGGTTATTTCACTGAAAGACTGACCTTTCTGAATATCATGCCTCCAAAATAAACTGCATGATCTGCAGTGTTTGAAGTTCCAGTTAATTGGAAGCTCTCTCCTTTTTCTACATTTTGTCAAATGCAGAACTGTATTTACAGTAAATGTCACTGTAAATTGCAAGTGACATTAATTCAGGAGACATTTAATTCCCAACGGCGTGCTAAAAAAATAACTACTGTTGTTTGCACTGTGCTATTAGAGCTGATCTCCAAAGCACAACAGGTAACAGCAACGTGAGGAACTTACCTTTATACACGAGCTCTTACCCTCCGACTTCACTGGTAATTTTATTTATGATGCATAACGGGATGGTTGAGAAATTAGCTACGTAGATGCCAAATGCAGCGCGTCGAAACTTGTGACTAACAGCAGACTCAGCATCAGTCTGGTTTCTGTAACTCACCAATGAGCCCAGGTGAAATCTAAGGCTGGATCACATCAAAACCCTCAGGCTGACATGCAGTTGCATCTCCCCAAGATATGCAGAAGCTCAACTCCGGCTGGCTCCAAGTGCTCCAACCTGGAAACACTCAGATGTGGTGCACAGTTCTGGCCCTATCCCTTCCTTGTCAGCCTACCTACTGAACTTTCAGATACAGGAAGGGTTGAATCCTCTCCTGCAGAGAAATGACTTCAGATCTTGACATGGAATGGGATCTTAATTTCTGCTTTGTATCTCACATTTTGGGCCTCTAGCGAGTACTACAACTTCAGAAAACTTTTTCCGTGTTAAAAAGCTCCTATTCTAATAAGTCTCCCTTCTGTCCTGGGCTAAGATTTCATTGCCTTCTACAGACATGATGCATACCTAGGTCCTGTAACTTAAAACAATTACAAAAACAAAAAACAAAAACAAAAAACAAAGCAAAATAAAGCACTACATAGTAGATGATATTTAGGCAACCATCTCTCACTCTGTTAGTTATTTTCCACAGTTCTAAGCATCAGCATTTCCATACAATCTTGTTCAACTTTCCCCTTAAGCTTTCCATAATTTAATACACACTTACTCTCAGTATAGTTACTATATGCAATAATTTAAATTATTACATGTAAGCATACAATCTAACAAGCTAAGAAATAAGTTGACATTAGCTGGTTGCTCTTAACACTGTCTTGAAGCCTGGTGCGCATTCGTATTATTAGAGATCTTCAGCTGAAGAAAATCCCAAGCAAAATGTTCATAGTAGAAAACTAAACATATTTTAAGTAAGCTTTACTATGACCACCTTTTTGCAGTTTCAGGAGATGACAGAAAGTATGACTGCACATACATGATGAATGTCTCCTTTTTATTGGATTTAAGGCCTGTCACTTAAGATACTATTTCATTTTTCTGTTGGCTGCATGATACAAAACCATCACATACTGTTTTGACAACACCAGTGTGAGGAGGGAGGAGGGAGAGAGAGGAGGAGGGAGCAGAAGGCGAGCACACATAGTGTTCCACAGGCAGAGGATATATCAAGTCCTAACACAGGTAGTAAACAGTCTCACACAGACATTAGAAAAAGGATGAAAACTAACCCTGGCAGTAGTATCTAGATCAACCTGGGACCACCCGTTGACCTTTAATTCCTCCCACCCAGTGATTAATGCAATCTTTTCCTCAGGTTTGGGGGTCTATCAGACCTGACAGAATAATGATTCAGTCAAAGAGGGAAGTGCAAAGACAGCCATTATATCCAGATAATAACACATATATGACCTA
Source organism: Dromaius novaehollandiae (assembly GCF_036370855.1). NCBI lineage: Eukaryota > Metazoa > Chordata > Aves > Casuariiformes > Dromaiidae > Dromaius > Dromaius novaehollandiae. The sequence continues at coordinate 10,013,007 of NC_088101.1, read as the reverse complement.
TAGTATGTATAATACAGTGTAGTACTTCGCAGGCATACCTACCTGTCTGTAGTCTACTGGACTACAGAGGACCTATTATAGGAAAAAGAAAAGCTCATAAGAGAAAGTGAGTAGGAGTTTCTAATTTTGCTTTCACATTTCCACAATAAAATATAGATTTTGACTAAAACCCATCAACACCCACATCTTACATGTGGCTCAGATCTCCTTTCGCTACCTATATTTCTGACCTTAGCTTACCACAGTTAGTGCCCTGAAGCCCTAAGCTGTCATTAAAAATGCATTACAGAGCTCAATCACTTCAGAGGAAGCCTTACAAAATACCATGTAAAGAAAGTCCCCTTACCTTTTTGCCCCCGCCATAAACGGCCATCATTCCCACTCTCCTGCCCTTCTCCCTGCTACACTAGGAACAAACAGCATCTGGCCATGGATATAATCTTGTGCTATAATGTATTGTGCATAATCAATTTTGATTGTTTACATACACCACAACTGTTGTTTCAGTGAGTACTAGATCCTCAGCAATAGCAGCGTTGCACTGAATAGTCAGGTTTCTAAAGTTCACAAGCACCTTCATCTCCTCTGCAAAAGGATTTCACTGTTGAGCAAAAAAGTAGCAGGATCTGGTCTTTAGTAGGGCTGAAGACAATGTATAAAAGACCAGCATTTTTTGCCTAGGCTAGCACATCAGAGACATCACACAAAAAAACAGCAAATAATTGAAAAACTCAGGGAACAAGCCACATCACTACTCAGATAGAGCTCCTCCAACAAGAAGCAGCCACTTTTGGTGAGCAACCTGAGACTGCAAAGGTGGGACAAAATTGTAAGCAGAATTAGCAAACAAACAAGTCCTCAAGAAAGCCTGCGAGAAGCATTTAGGTAATCAGAACAGGACACATTTCAGTCCTCATCTCTAGCACAGAAAGTCATCTGTATATATCAATGCAGACAGCTTGTCTAAGGCTCCTCCGCCATCAAAATAAAGGCCTTTGTCTCTCCATACACAAAAAAGAAAGCAGATTTATGAGAAGATCAACCCCTATATTCTTTGACCCAGTCCTGTCACACATTTGGGACTCCACATAGCATGGAAGACTGACAAAATACCAGTAAGACAACTACCCCATATTATTCCAAGCTGCAGCTTCTCACAGTATTTCTGAGCTCAGTCCATACGCTTCTGCTAGCCTCACAATGTTTAAGTTACAAAATGTGATTAAAGGCATCACTAGGAATCTTTCTGACTAGGTCTCCAGTTCTGTGCTCACAAAAGAAATGGAGGTGCATGTCATCTGCTGAGGGTCCAGCTTGTACTTTAGAAGAGCTGGAAACGCATTTCCCCCTTTAATAGCTTTGTTGGTTGCCTACATCTGGTAAGTTATCTCATTGGTTTGGTACGACCCTTCCGTTGGGCTCTGCAGCAGAGCCCAAGTTCCCAAAATTGGGAGCATCTCCCATGGAACCACTGGTACAGACACGAGTCCAAGCCAAGGTAGGCACAGCAGGATCAAGAGTAACACAAGAGGTATTACTTTTATTGCTATGGTTATGGCTATAGGCAGAGCATAAAGCGATCCAAGTTCTAGTTCCATTTCTGCTACCCGTCTCCTGCCGTGAAGAGGGCAAAGTCTCCATCTTCTCTACACTTGTAACCTCCCTTGACTGTATAGTAGGAAAAACCACTAGTTCTTCACTCTTCTGTCCGATATTAGCACCTCAGAGCAGAGACCAATTTTTAACACACACAGCTCCCAGCACCATGGCTTCTAAGCGCTAAAGTGGCTTCGTGTTGCTCTCATGCAGTACGGGGTCTACTGAAACAGCGAGGCTATCGTATTCAGAAGGAGAATACCCCCTCCTCCTATTTTGCTTTGATCAGTCCTGGAACTCTTCCTGACAGGTCTCCTTCCCTTTCCTACCCACTTATCTTCCTCCTCCTCTCTTCATAGAATAATGCAGTGTCTTTTAAGAACTCAATCCCTACAGGAGCTCTCTGGAGTCCAGCATCTTTATTGCTCTGCAAGAAGATAAAAAGCAAAAAGCAAAGGAAAAGGAGAAGGGGAAGGTACTTACAAATCCTCGCTGCAAGGTCAGAGACTAATACATTATGAAACTGTTAACAAAGAAACTTAAATTTAACATGTCCCTTGGGTGAGATCACATACATTCTCTGTCTTCTTTCCCCATCTGTCTCCTCTCATCTCTGCACTGACTCCTGATGGGATCAATTGAGGCAAATCTGGGTAAGCCTGAGCTACAGCTAGAGCCCAGAGCAAAGGGTCACTCAGCTCCCAGGTAGTTATTGCTTATGCTGCACCCCACGCTTAACATTAGGCAAGAGCTGCTAGGCAAGCTATGGGGTAATTTGGCAAGCATTTCAAGTACATCTCATTGATTTTCACCTTTTTCATTCACCCTCAGTTTGGATCTGAATTCCACCTTCGCCCTTTTCAATAGGGAACCTACATTCCTTGTCCCTTTCCCCGGCACTTTCTTCATTAGTTCTAGGAATTTCATTCCTAGTACATTTCATCTGTGGGAAGGCCGAGGACCCTGCCAGCTTAACACAGTGACACCACTTCCAGTTCTAGAGACTGCGTGGCTCGTAGCAAGCCCTGGTATCTTGGCACCAGAAATAGTTCGTTTCACTATTGATAGCTGTTAAGTCCCATCCTCTCTCAGCACAGCTTAGAGCCTCATGTGGAGTTTTTGAAGGGCTGCTGCACTACATCAGCTATGTAGTTATAAACTTCTGCTCCGAAACATCACCTTACAGGGTGATGGTTTATTTCACAATAGCTTCAGGTGAGTACATTACCTTGAGCTCTTCTTCCTCTGCACTTTCACCCCTAAAAGGGCATGCAATTGACCCCCACCTAGAAGCAACTGTCCCCAAACTAAGTTTTTCAACCCCAAGTTTTGCGTTGCTTTTTTCTAGGCTATGTAATACAACATGATACCACCTGGGTCCTCTACAACACATCCATTTTGCCTGAGCCGCTGCAATCCTCTTTCCTACAATGCTGATAACATAACCACACAAGCAACATTTCAAAGAGTTCAGTGAGAATAAGCACCTGCCTTACGCAGGTGTATATAAAACATCTTAGTGGGCCGCCTGAGAAGAAGTTCTAAGGGTGAAACGTTGAATTTTCAGCCTTTGATCTCAGAGCAGCAGCCTTATGGAACAAAGTCCTGCTCAACCCTAGCCATCATGTTTACTGAGACATCATTTATTATAAGACCTCCCTGCTTTCTCTTCATTTTGCCTCAGGCCTAGATCAGGTCAAGCAGACCAACCCTAACCAGAAGCAAAAGCTCTCTAAAGCCTCCATTAGCCAAGCACAGGCTTTTGTAAGACAAAAAGAAAGCTTCTCTAATGAGAGCTTTCCTTCCAGCTCTTTGATTAAGCACAGTGGCCAGAACAGCAGAAGTGACAAAAATGTTCACCATGGGTCTTAAACGTAGCCTGTGTGGTCAGGCAAAACAACTGCGGCTGATCAAATATGTGAACACGCTTTACATTAAGTGAATAAGAGGAAAAACTCGGAAGAGGCAGGCATAACACTGCCACAGCATTGCTGATTTTTTACAGCAGTTACCTCTGGAAAAGCTGTATGCACAGTCTACTGAGCATTGTGGCCAGAACTCCCAGCTTCAAGGTCTCTATGTCACAGATGGTTTATCTGAAGAAAAATGATAATAGCAGAGAACTGCATGGGTTTCTACTGTTAACGAGAGCTAGGAAAGTACAGGAAAGGATATACTGAGAGCAATGAAAACATCTTTCTCTTTATTATAATGAGCATTCCAAATAAAATGCTTAGTGAATTACCATATAATGAAGTTTAAGGATTTTTTAGGACCTAGTATAAAAAAACCTCTCCAGAGGTGGGAGGGGGAGGAAGAAAAGTTTTCACAATATGAGGTTTCTGCAATCCAAAGACTGCAGGTTCCTTTGCATGAAAAAAAAGATCACAGCAGTGCTCTTTTGCAAAAGCGAAGTTGTAGACGCCAGCATTTTTAGGCTCCTGAAATTCCCTTTATACATCCTAGTGTCATGGCAGATGCATCATTTCACACGACTGTGAAGCAGACACTAGGCTGGACACCTAGTTGTCTCTTTCTAAAATAGCCACAACCTTACATTTTATATTCGTAGTTGTAGCATCTTAGGCACGCAAGAAGAATAATCCATCCACTAACATACCTGGAAATTAAGGCATTATGGACATTCCCTTCTCTCTCTCTCCCCCACCGCCAACACATACATTCTCACAAAATCATTAGAAAGCAAACTGTGTATTTTCCATCCTTCCTTCATTAGACATGATGTGTAAGAAGCATTACCTTTCACTAGTGTTAAGTTGCCCTAATGGAACTGAACATTTTGTAGCAGCACACGGGTTAAACCCTTTCCAGAATTTGGATGGGTATTACACAGACTACCTCAGTAACAACTTGGCCAAGTAACAGCAACATGGTTCATCAGACAAAACAGTATCTTAGGACATGGAAGGGCTCTGCTCTCAACTATGGTACAGGCTTGCACATCTGCTAAAACACAGCCCAGTCACGTTTAGTTGCTTGCATTTAGCACAGAGTTCAGCCTGCGTCCATGCTCTGGCAGAAAAGGTTCTTTCTCCGGACTGCACCAGGAAACGCTGCAGACCACAACAGGGCAACTGCCATGTTGAAAAGTGCAATGTAAGGTGCCATTCCCCATGTAGGCCTGCGACCCCTTCCCAGGATTATAGGGTCTGTGATTTTGGGGGAAGGGGAGGTGTGCATCCACATAAGGCACACATAATGCTTTAACCACAAGCCTGTGCTGTGGGCAACACAACCCACTCAAAGAAACAGGAAAGCTTTCAGAGAGTTTTGGCTCATTCAGTTCCTTCCACTATTTACTGCTACTGACAGAGCTTCTTATCCTCAGCTCTATCTCCTATCTGTCTGCAGTAAAGACAGCTCAGGGAACTATTTTCCCTCTTTAACAACGGTTGCAAGCTCACTGTTGTTATGAGCTTCTGGCCACAACTATGACATTTGTGAAGCAGGTAACCCTACGGGCTTATCAACTCAGTCATGCTCTTTGCATGATAGTGTAACTGGAATATTAAAAAAAAAAAGAGTAGGAGACATTAACAACAAAGTATTACATGAGCAAGGGAAATTTTTCTCTGGTTTACATCTGGGCTGGACACCCACTGAGACTGACCTGACAACGACCTAAATCCAAGTCAAGCAGCTGTGACCATTGTATTCCATGAAACACTTTTCCTCAGTTGCTGAAAGTTGATTCTGAAGAGACTATTTAGATAGCCAAGGTAACGCTAAAATAAGATCAGGACTGCATCTGTTCTGGAAGGTGAAAAAACACTAAAAAAATATCTGAACCATAAGACACTTGACTAAGATTTGGAAGCACTGTCTTTCTGTATAAACTTGGTCTACACCTGCTCTTTTACATTCTCACATTACATGCTTCTCTATTTTACCCTTCAGCCATTCCCAAAATTGGTAGGACTAGGATATCTCTGAAAGGTGCAATGCTCAGGTATTTTGGAGCCAGAAACAAGCAAAGAAAAAACCTCTAAATCTAAATTCCATTTCTCTCACAGTATCAACAAATTTTCCCATTCCTGAGTACAGCACATCCAGTAAGAGTTACCACTTGGAGGATGTACATCCTACAGAACCAAAACTTGAATGCCTCATCCAGTAAAGACAGCAAGAGTTTGCTTATTCAAGGAAAGCACATTTAATAGCTTTCTTTTAATAAAGCTCCTGGAAGTCAGAGTCCACTGAAATTAATGTAAAGCACTGGACTAGCAAAGCATTCATCCATAATTCTCTGTGAATAAACATCACTACACTTCACTTTGGAAGCAGTGCCTGCATGTAAAAGCCAATCCTAGAATAAAAGCAGTTAAAAAAAATCACTCCCTGAAAGTCCACCCTGCACCCCCCTTTTCTTAGAGCCATCAGCAGTCAGAGGGTTTATATACATTCTTCGCTTTTAAAAAACAGACCTAAATAATAATTTGCTGCCTTTGTGCTGTCAGCTAGGATAAATTTTTGAGTCACCCATTGCTGTATGCTATATATAATTGAAAAAATTATTTTGGATGGATATTACAATGCTCCAGCGACATTTCTTTCACTTGACCAGCAATATCTGTAACAGCATCCATCTTCCTAAAGATTTGGCATTGTAGATTTTTCCCCTTCTCTCACCACCCAAATTCCCACAGTGGTAGACAATTTGACTTTCATTTATTTTCTCCATCAAGCTACCTCAGGGAAGTAAAATTTCTGTCTCTGCTAGGCTCTTAAGTCTTCCCTACAATTGCTATACATACATAAAATGTACATCAGCCATTTCTTCTTCTGAGAGAACAGCCACCTCATGTTTTCATGAAATTATCATACAGATTGCTTACAGAGTGACTAATATGCTTTTCCTTATTTAGAAGTCAACAGATGTTTAATATTGCATGTTCAGTTTACCCTGATTTGTGTCATGCTTGAGGTGTCAAAGCTGAGAGGGTAGCCACAGAAACAGCTGATGCTGTTGAGCCTAACCCAGGCCTGCTGTATTTGTATCACAAGACACTAAGTAGTCAGAAAAGAGGAAGTTACAATATTAAAAACTAGGCGCATGTCTATAAGCTTAAGCTCAAAAGTTATATCAATTCTTGTGTGAACCCAGGTAATAGAGCAGGGTTGGTATCTGGTATTTCATTCTTAAAGTGCTGGCTAGCTTGGCTTTGAGAGAACCCAGGGAAGGTCAAACTGAAAAGCAACAAAGTGAGAGAGAAAGCACATCTAAAAATAAACAAGAAACCACTGCAGTTTGTTCCAGCAGGTGGTTGGCAAAGTCAGCTTGCACACTTCTCACATTTCTAAACCAAAGCTGGATAACAGGCATTAGTCAAACATTTAGTGCCAGTGCTCACTGCAAGGCTAAACAGTGAAATGCAGTGACCTGTATTATTACACATGAAGTCAAACTTCATTCTCCTAGCCTAAAACTTTATGACCCTCTGAGGTTAAGATATAGACAGGTATTTGCTATGTTCTACCAGCAGATCAGAAAGTAAAAGCATTCATCAGTTCTGAGCCAGAGAGACCCCTTCAGACACAACAAAGTAGTTGCTGTTCATCAGCAATACTACAATTGCCTTCATCATCAGGTCTCAAGGAGTACACACACCTTGCACAGCAAAGAGTCAGTACCTTAAGCCTATCTGACAAAACACAACAGCTGGGGCTGAGTGTTTTAAGCTTCTGAACACCTGTGTAGAGCATTCAGGAAAGAGATTCCCCTTCAATTCTCCTCTGCAACTCTACATCTATGGGGTCAAATTCTTCTATCCACAAATTCTACACAAGCACCTTTTGATCAGTGCTAACCCCAGTTTGCAATGAAGTGTGAATGACACTTTGGATGAATGCATACTCAACACAAAAAGGTCAATCAAAGTTTTTAAACACAGATAATTGTTACTAGGAGATGAAAGAAAGTCCTGAAGAGGATTGCCTACCTGCTGTAACTGCATTCTGAACAAGAACATAGACAAGGCACAGATGTCAGCAGAGATGGCTTACATTTTAAGATTGCTCCCTGATCTAATTACTCCCTCCGCCTTTCTCAGCAGAGCTCCTTGGGCCACAGTTCAACAAGCCCAGCTTCCAGTTAAGTCTTAGCCCCAGAGGCTGGACTGGCACACACTGCCTGCAAGCAGCAGGCCTAAATTACATACCACAGCCTGGGAAGTGTCGATATCTAGGAGCTTATACTGAGTAAAGCTAAGGGATGCGATAGCTCTGAGCAGCTCTGGCTGCTCCAAGGTATCTGAAAGATACCAGAGCTGGGTAATTCAAATCAAAGCCTTTGGGTGAAAGTTACCTCATCTGTAGCTACCAGGCCAGACCGGAACAATGCAAAAGTCTAGGGTCAGTCTGGAGAAGAGCAGCCATTCAGGATGTGAAGGGAAGGGAAAAGAAAATGTTTTGTAGAAGTTTACTGACACAGTCTTTTACAATGCAGTGACAGGATAGCACACATTTTTCAAACAGAAAAGCTCAGTTTTCATTGCCCACGTGCCCCCTCTTTTCATCTGTCCCTCTAACTCTGGTATCTGGACAGAGACATGAGTTGGAAAAAAAGCCCATCTGTACCATCTTGCCCTCCGCTCTGGAAAGCACTTAACACAGTTCATCACCTTCTCCAAATCAGGTTAGTACCAGAGGCCTTTCTCTCTTCAAGACTCCGTTTTCATGTGTCCTGTCAGGTCTTCAAGGACAGCTACTGAACATGATGAGTCACATATGAGAATGGGATCCACATGCACAACAACCTTGTGGACTGAATTCTTGGCATATACCAAGCTTTTCCAGTGTCATCTAAAGGCTCCTCTGTCTTCCTATCTGTTAAGGCCCAATAAAAATAACTTACATTCTCTCTGGGCTATTTGGTTTAAGCCCCTCCAACTGAAGTATGACACTTTCTGGGACAGTATTAAGTTCCTTACAGCACTCTGACTAGCAATCACATCTGTACCTGACTGTCAGGGGACTCTCTTGGCTGAGTTGGCCACCTTCGTCTATTGCTGAGAGCTCTGAAATTTCTCAATTGAAACATTTGAAAGTTAATGAACCTTTCTAACACAAAGCTCCCACAGCTCAGGAGTTCTTTTATGAGCCCGACAAATGGTGGATGCAATAGGAAAACCTCAGTTCAGACAGGTTTTGCCTTTTCACAGCACTTTAAGGCAGCAGGCTAGATTGTCAGTGGCTGTAAATCGACACTGACATCAGGGGGCAAGTTCCACTTACACCTGAAGTTTCACAGTCTGCTGTATTCTTCCCTCAGGAAGAAATAAGACACTCCTAAGAATCCATCCAGAACTATATGGATTAAAACACTGCATCAGCTGTGGACATCACTCCTGTTTGAGAGCAAAGCTAGCTTGGCCATTTGAATTTCTTCATCTGATTTTTGACTACTATCTTACACAGATGAAATAGGAATTCGCTGTTTTGCGACAGAGAAAATTGATACCAAATGCTTATTGATCAGCTACAAATCCAACAGAGAGAACAAAACAGTGGTATATTTGACACTGCACCTCTTTAACATCTGTAGCTGCACCAAGCTGAGGGCTCGACAATATAAAACATATTCAAATATACCAACAGCATCCCTTTCAAAGAGTTCATCGCTAAAAAGACATGACTCTATTGAGGATGTGAAACTCATGAAAGTTGTCAAAGAGCGTGCTAGAGATGAGGGTCTTGAACAAACTGTGGAAACACGCAGCAGAAGTAAAGATAGCAATGCAACAGCTTCCTTTCAACCCTGTGTCTAACACAAGGAGTGTATCACCTTCTCCTGACCACATTACCAGCCTGCTGAGAGCTAGTATTTATAATACCAGCTTCAGCATGGAACATAACATACAAGTGTCCCCATCTTCTTTCCGTCCAATATTTTGCTGTGAAATAAGACTTCCTTTCAGTTGCCAAATATATGTGTGTGCGTGCACGCGCGTGTGTGTGCGCGCACGCGTGTGTGTGTGCGCGCACGCGCGCGCACGCGTGTGTGTGTCAGCTAACTGACCTGGAGGCAGAAAGCTCCTTTTCTCACTGTCCAAGACCCAGGTCAAAAAAAAAAAAAAACCCAAAAAACCAAGAAAACTCAAGAACAAGAACTGTAATTACTGTTTGAAGAACAGAAACATTAATGCAGATAGAGTTTGTTATATTCAGCACTTGATACCTATGGATGGATTTACATTTTCAAGCAGGGAAACAAAGTGAGGACAGATAGTCCATGGAAGATACAAAGCAAAACAATTACCAGAAGAAGAAGATCTGTACAAGGCTCCAACAAGACCATGCACTCATGATACCAGTTCTTCTAAAGAGCCTGATAGAAGCTCAAAGAAAAACTGACCTCCTAAACCAGAACAGACATCCAGCTGCCATTCCCACTGCAGACTCTTATTCCAAGCGGGAAAGTGAATACGAAGCACAGGATTTGCTACAGACTGCAGAAAATCTCATCAACAGACCATTTAAGAGCCCTGTAAGTTAATGCATTTTTAGGGACTACTTTAATTTAGGCCAAGAGTCATGTCTTGCCCTCCCACCCCAGAACTTGCACAGGCTGTACAAATATATGTTGACTTCCTCCTCAAGTGCGGTATTAGAAGATGCTTGCAGATGGGGTAATCTATCTAGCCCAAGAAACATTCCAGAGCAGTATAAAAACCCGTCACTATTCTCCAGTGAGTACCACTATGTGTTTTTCAGTCTTCTCAACAGGGGCACTCAGTGCCTTTGTAGTCTTTTCCTACACTCCCCAATTGAGACTGGTCCACAAACAGGTCAAGTAGCCCTGATAATGCTGCAGTCACTAGCAGTTACTTAGAGTCACTAGCTATGGGGAAACAGCCCATAGTTCTTAGGTGGAAGCTGCTACTGTAATATATTTTAAAAGTCATTTCAAGTTTGCAAGTAGGTGGAGAAAAGAGCTGTCCTTAACTATTGATCTTCTCATTTGCTCACCTGAATAAGAATTTATACAGCCATCAGTAGAAATATAACCTAAATAAATAGCAGATGTGTGTGCTGGGATTAATAAATTATTTGAACAGAGAATGAGTGCCTGTGCGAGTTATAATGTGTCAGAAAGGCGAATATATGGGTGAATTAACAGGTGATATACACGATCTGATTAGCAGCAATGCCAGAACACAAAAAACATAAGGGGAAAGAACTGGAGGAAGCAGACAAAGGTGCTTCATTTCAGATTTTGTGTGATAGAAGAATAAAGCAGGAGTCTCCCAATAGCCCGGCATATATTTAAAAACAGCAGCAACAACAGAAAGCAGTGAAGAAGCTACAGATATGGAGTCAGTGTTGCCATAAAGGCTAAATCTTTATGAAGCACATTGATTTATTTCACAGAGCAGATGACTGAAAAAAGGGATAGCTCAAACTCTGATTGTCCTGTGACAATCTGCATCATCTCTGCACCATGATCTAAGACTTTTTAAAAAAAAAAAAATTACCACCTTTTAGATGCCAAGCAGGTCAGCTCTGGAAACCTGGAGGACAGTTGTCTTATACAATAAGCAGTATAGTAACTTATACAGTAAACAAAATATCCCCAGCCACACACAACAGTTCTCTACAAGATGGCACAGGTATTTAACACACTTGTCTCTAGGGACAGTGGCAGAAGTTTGCAAGTCATCAGCAAGAGGCATCATCTGCCAAAGGCCTGGCCAACTCCATCATATTACACCATACTCAAGACCGCAACAAGTGACTGCAGCTTTGATACACTATAACAAAGGTACAGCAGTAACTTAGGAGTTCATTAAATAAAATAACCTGGAAAACAGACTCCTTTCAGAAGTATTACATTATTAGAAAATAGGTTAAGCTAAGCAGCTTTAAAAGCATTTCTACATAGGCTCATATTTATCAGAAAACAGTAATAGGACGGCAAGAGTGCATGTAAGTTCTTTCTCCGCCCCTGTACTGAAAACCCCCAACTGCCCCTGTATTGTTGTGTTTCTCACATTCCTTACTGAGAGGAATGAAGAATTTTAAATAGGGCTGGCAATAAATCAGTGAGAAAAACTTCCTGGCTGAATAAATGTGTGTCACAAATGCTAAACCATTCTTCGCTTTCTGAAGAGGCAAAGACACAACCACTGTCCAAATACAAAACAAATCCAACAAAGTACTCAGGAGTCAGCCACTAAGAAGCAACATGGGGTGGGGGGGAACACTGCTTCTCAAAAACTAAATTTATAAAGAAAAATTTAAGTTTCAGAGGCATCTTGCCTTCCTGAGGAACTTTTAGCTTCAAGTATGGGGATACAGAAACAGAGCCAGGCTAGCGTATTCTCTCTGCCCTTCTACCGTAGAGGGACTGTGTCAGTTCCATACACAGAGCAACTTGATACACTTTGAGCAACTTGGTTTCCGTGTCTGTTTTGTAAACATTGTAACACATTCATACTTCACAAGGATTCAGACACAGAGATTCAACAGACATTTTGGCAGACATTCTAGAAGTTTTTCAGGAGAAGGTGAGAGCGGAAGGCAACAAAAATGGAAATCCAATACCCCTGTCTTAAATGGTGCAACTCACTTCTACATACTGCTCATTTCAATTAACTATCCCTCTCTCCAGTACTGCACACCTTACTTAAATGACACTGCTGGACCCAAGGATAAAACTGCACTAAATGAGAGAATTTAGTAACATCATCACACAGGTACTTTCTCCCTCCTTCCCTGCATACACAAAGCACAGGGCAGAGGCTGCTATCATTCCAGGAGAACATGCTCTTTGTCTTTTGGTTTGAGGGTTGTTGGGTGGGGTTTTTTTTCCCTCCCACTCCTCTTTTCAATTGCTGAGCCTGCAATTGGGGCTGAGAAGGGGAAGAGGGGGGAGGGGAAGAGAATCTGGTGAACAGCTGGGGCCCATCACTTTTCATTGCAGGTCTTGGAGAGATGTGGTTGACAGAGTGATGCACAGAGGCTGTCCCAGTTAATGACTTCACCATTCTCCATCATTATCCCCATCATTAGGAAATTAGGAGGACAGAAGGTATTTACTGTAAACCTGCCACCTCCCAAGGAGAGATAAATAGAAACTGATAAATGGGATCTTCTGGTGCTGTTCGTCTATTAACCTTCTGCTTCCCAGTTTAGGCATATGCATGCTATCCTGCCATTAATATCCAGTAATTGGCATAGCAGTGGGCAAAACAATCATACCTTTAGCACATGAACACCTCCTGCGTCGCATGCAAGTGCATAACTACATTTACATCGAAGCTTTGCTAAACCAGTCAGTGAAAAGGTCCTGAGCAGTTACTTACACTTCAGCGCTGTTTTCAGAATCAGTAGCCAGCCCTGGTGACACTTAACATGCTTCACCAATTTGGTCAGAGGCAGCTCAGGAACAGGAGAGGAGGGGGAAAAACTGACTTGTGTGACCTCCCCACAAGTAAGTAACAAAACATCAAGTAGATGCATTCACACCTAGAGTCCAACTACCATGGGTTCAGCCTACCTCTAAATACAGCTCATGAACATCTCCAGATAAGTGAGAGTCCGCCTTGACAGAAATCTGTGAACACCAAGGACAGAAGAAATCTCATCATCTTGAAACACCTTCTGAAAACTGCATCAAAAAAAGTTTTAGAGCACTCAGAACTTAAGAACTGACTTTCCCCATCAAAAAGTAGCCAATGCTTTAGCAGCTTCCGAGACTAACTGTTCTGTGGTGCTCCTTCACTGCATGTGAGGAGCTCTTTACATGAGCTGACTTGCTTTAGCCTCACAGAACTTGACCTCTCAGATAAGAGGGAGTCCTCAGAAGAACACAGTCTTTGCCTCCTTCCTCAGTGATGAAATCTAGCAAGGCTGAACAAAGTCCACATTGCGTGAGATCAGAGTTTTACCTGAACCAGCTTCCCCACACACACTCTCACCCCAAAGCAGACATCTGCCTTTTTCCTACAAGCCCACTTCCACATCCGACAAGATTTCTCTTAATCGATTTGTCTTCCACCTGTCATGTAACTCCTCTACTTAAGAGGACTTCATTCCACTGCTACTTTCCTTAATGTATTACTTTGTATCATTAATTTCTTTTACTCTACATCCAGGCCTTTGTAATTTCAACAAGCACCCTAGTTTTCTATTCAAATGATGTGCAGGTAACCAGAACTGAAAGTTAAGAAGAAAGTTCACAGATACATCGCTGACAATGAAACAGTTAAACCAAAAATTAACATGGGATCTCATATAAATCTCAGATAAGACTCCTACATTATTATGACACTTTTAGCAATGTCCAACCTTTCTCAGAAATTCAGGAAGAATGCAGGGCCTGTTCTGGTATAAGCTGTTCTAGCAGGCATGGCATTTGCGTTATGTTGGATGGATGGCTCCAAGATCTCGGAATGCAGGAATTGTTCTCTAAGCTCGGATAACATCTGCAGCTGCATGCTCACATCCATCTTTGAGTCAGTACGCTGTCTTAGCTGGAATATGGAAAAACAGAATATTTGAAGATACTCAAATCCTGAGGGTTTAAAATAAAAAAATAGCTTGCATCTTCAAGTAACTCAAATGCCTGAGTAGGAACATGAAAGCTACACCCCCCAAAAAAAACAAAAAAACCCCCCCACACACACACATCCCGCAGTACTAGGCAATTAACGCAGATAGTATTATACTTAGCTCTTCCCATCAACCTGAAAATTTTTCTAAGGCAGAAACTAAATCAGATGGTCTCCCAAATAAACAGCCATAGAACTGAAGGGTGCACAGGCCTAACAGAACCACAACTCTACAGCAGCAAAAGTTGCCCTCAGAATCAAAAAACCTTCAAAAAACTTCAAAAAACTAAGTAGTAAGTTCACAATCACAAGTCAAAGATTTGGCATATTTTCAGCTGTCTGCCTACTATACACTATCATTAAAACAATTCCAAAGCTAAAGAACTATATTCTTATTTGTCATACAGCCTGAGCAAAAGCTGACAGGCCTGTTCTCAGTTCCCGTAAGCAGAGAAAAAGAAATGTTTTTCACTTACAATCTCTCAAATATTTCTTCACCAAACTAAAAACAACAACAGAGCCATAAACTCCATTGTCGCTTCCTGACACAGGGGAACTCCCTGTTGCTTTGGTTTGCTTTTTACAGACACAAAATAAGTGTGTATATACATATATATGTATATACACAAAAGTGTTTATATAATATATATAAAAAATGTAAATGGTTATAATACATATGTGCTGCAAGATAAATATATTAATGTAAGCATGCATGTGCATGCATTTTTTTTTTTAATTTTCCCCACCTACAGTAGCAGAGGAAGTCCAGAAAATAAGCCAATTGTATTTTTAGAAGGCTAAAGAAATACTTAGCATACACATAACCTAAAACATGTATTTAAGACAGGCCACAAGGAAAACACTTAGGCTCCAGCTGCTATTGCCCACAGTACTGCAATAGAGACAATGTAGATAAACAGTCTCTATGTCTGTACTTCATAGAAATCTTCCTTCTCAGGTGTTATCAGCTGTCACTTTTCACAAGAAACATATTACAGGAATTTTGAAAGAGAAACCCAATATTCAATATTTAGTTTTTATATCAGAGCAGGTAAGATCTGAAATGAAATACCAAATTACTAAAAATTACTCTAGCTCTATTGAAACAAGAGCAATCCTTCTTTCAAAAAAAAAGGAGAGACTTTCTACTTCTGCCATTTGGTCTCCTGATAATGTGCAGCAGTTGTACAAAAACCCAAAAACCAAGAACAATTTGTCCTGCTACTATTACCATAACAAAGCAACGTGTGTAAAATATAGGTTTTTATTTTTTAGCTGTTATGTTCGAGACACAGTTAAACACGCAACAATCAAAAGAGAAACAGATACAGTTGTGATTGCCATTTTTAGCCTGGCTTTCCAAAGAGAGATGACCTACTCATTCAAACTATCCATTGGTCTGCTTGTAAACCTCCCATTCCAGCACCTCAGCTAATTTGTGAACACAATAGCCAATTTCCACCAGGCCTGACAGGTCAGCAGAGATCCTAAAAAAAAACATTTCTTAACATTTTGTGGAAATAGAAGGCCAAGTAGAACACAGAATCTGCTTTCCCTTACTGAAGGACACTGTGCAGAAACATCTTGTCTAGTATTAGATACAAAAGCCTACCTCAAACGCTGCCCTTGCAGGGAAAGTTTCTTCATCAAGAACCCATAACTCGCAGCTCCAAGAAATATTTTGTTAACTGTGGTATCGGGAAGCATTTGTTCCCTTTCCTGTACACATGCCTTCAACACAGACAGGGATGACAACCCTGTTGTTCCATAGTCGTCCACTATTCATGCAAGGCTGAGTGCAGTTTAGGCTTCAGCAGGAAAACCCATGCTATTTCCTACATATTTTGAGACTTCATGCATCCATCAGGTTAGAAACAAAACTACTAGGAAAGCAAAATGATTCCAGACTGAACCTATTCATGCATTCAAACCATTCAGCATAGTCATCTCCCCACATTCACATCCACTCTTTCTAAGGCAGTCTAAGGTCTGGAATCAAGGACAACCCTTAAAAGCTGCCTGCACAGCTCCTGGGTGTCTCAGAGCTTTCTGTCCACAGGAACCGGAGCCGAGGACTCTTTCATGACTCAGTCTCGCCATCTCATGCAGTGGTGTACGGATGCACAACCCCACACAGATATGCAGCAAGTCCAGTGCTGCCAACCTAGTCTGAAGGTAGAAGTTGTATTTGCGTTTTCTCTACACAGTCGCATATACATATTAATTCAGTGCCAGAGACTAATAAAAACGTGACTGTGATAGCAAGTTCTAATAGTAACACAAGTATTAATTTCCATCTGTCTAAGCAACTGGCAGTGTCCATCAATTATGGTGATAGCCAACCAACAGTTGCAGCTGCAAAATAAAAAAAAAGCAGAATTAACATTTCAAGTTACTGTCATTCACCTGAAATTTTTTACAGTTGTAATTAGCTAGCTGCAGAAGCTGTCAACAATCAACATCAGCCAATCTGTCTACACCAGGAACTGGACTGTCTGCCAGAAATAGTCTTCGACAGGTTTTTTCCCCCTCCCCTTGTTTTCCCCCCCATTCAAGTTTTTACTTCAATCCTCCCTAACACTCTTGTCTTCTTTATCACTAGCCACTAGAATTTAGTGTGTCAAAACAGAGAGAGACAGGATGACTGACATCTAACTGATGCAGTCATAATTATTTCTTACCTCAAACCTCAGTACAAAACGTGCTATCTTCACTTTCCCCATGACTCGATTTCTCTGTCAGCCCCCTTCACAAAATCTGAACCTCATCTCACACTGAAATGTTTCTCACTTGGAGATACCGAATCATAAAATAAAAGCAGCAATGCGAAGGGCCTGCTCTTTGATGAGTACATGCAACTATTTTTCATTCTTTAGCTTAAGAGCTCTTGTCATTCCCTTCAAAATATGCACCTGTTCTGCTTAGTTCAGGCAGGAGATCACCCAAGAAGTTTTTATCTCAGAGACACCCAGTGCTTTTGTTTGTTTTTTCTGCTGCACTGCCTCACATAAACAGGAGACAAAATAATAATAATAAATATTCCCTCCTTTCAGCATTAACCAGGAATCAATATTTTTAAACACTTGAAGGTAGGCAAACATTACTCTCTTTAGGAAAGAGACATCCCAGGACAAAACAAACATGCTTTAATCAGTGCTACTCTGCTCACACCAAATATTTTTCATCTTTCTCTACACAAAGTCATGGCACAGACATGACATACTTCCCCATCAGTTAACAGCTTCCATAGTTTGATGTCTTCTGCTACAAATGCGATATGGGCAGTGGTATATGAATTGGGATAGCTTGCTCTCACACAAACATTGCCATATATATTTAACTATTAAGTGAAATGGTTTTATATGAATGAGCTCTCCTTACCTACTGAAACAGGGCCAAGATCACCTCAGACACTTTGAGCAGAGATCTCTGAACACAGCACAAAAAATGGATAACATGTTTAAGACAAAATACCACTTTGAAAAGTAGCTACAACAATCCATTCCACGCACACACGCTACTATCTGACCTCCAGCTAACGGTCAAATTAAACTGCCAGTTGAGTAACCAGAATAAAGGGGCTCAATCACAGCAGAAAAATAAGAACCAACACCCTCAACAGCTTTTATATCCATCAACATAAAGAATCATAAACAAGCCCCAATTTCTCTTCTTAAGGGACCACTGTACTCTCTATTTCGCATACAGCTTATTTTACAAAGAGATTCATAAACCTGGTAGAGTTAATTTCTGATTTATGAATTATTATATGCCACATTGGAGTCGTAACACAAAACTGACATTGGAACAGCATATAGGACAGCGCTGGAAACCTTTCCCTAGGGCCCTTATACACATACGACTTATAAACTGGAAAATAAGGACACAAGAAAATTCCAGTTATTAAAATGAAATATTTGAAGAGCAGACTTGGAAGGTAAAGTTCCTTAGCTCAAGTCTTCCTTACCTACCCAACAGCACAGCAGACATGTAGCAAAAAGGCTATCACAGGAAAAACAAAAGAGACTTTTCAGAGACTTCTATGCCTTTTAGCATAGAAAGAGCAACTGCATGATACCAGGCAAAGCTAGCCTGTCCTTTAAGCACTAGGCACAAAACATCCCTTCCTTATTAGGCATACTATAGGATAAAGAAATGCTTCTGGTCTTTTATAGTGGGACAGAGGCCTGTCCCATTGTAACTGCCCTTGTTTCCACACCTGCCTAGCGGGTCCAAATGCCAGCAGCGTTTAAGCCCTTGCTGCCACAGGCAATGGAAAGGATACTGGACCACTGGCTTTATTCGGGAATAGAGGTTGAGGGCAGGCCCGAGTCCACCAAGGAGCCAGCAGGTACCGGGTGCAGCAGGACACTGCACCCAGCCACACTGCACGCCCCTGCCCGCTGAGGGGAGCTCACATCCCCCGCAGGACCGGCTTTCTTACCGAGCCGGGGTAGCCGGACTCCTCGCCAAGCTGCCCGCCCTCCTTCTCCCGCCGCCCGACACGACGCCGCAGGGGCGCCTGGCTCTGGCCGCTTCCAGAACATTCCGCGGCGCCTGAGGCGAGGAGCCCGCACCGCGCGGGGCCCCGGCGCTGCCAGAGGGACCCGACGCCAGAGCCCGCGCACACCCGCCTCAACCAGCGCTCCGAGCTCGGCACTGCAGCGAGGACACTGCCCCGACCGTCCCCTAGCAGCGAGGCCGACCTCCCCCGCCGCACGGCGGGCAGGAAAGCCGCACGACCGCCCTGGCACCATCCTCACGAAAAGCCTCGGCCCCGAGAGGCGCGACAGAGCCCCGTAGACTCCCAGGAGACCCTCACTACCCAAAGCAGGTGACCCCCGCAACGCGGCGCCAGGCACAGCACCTCCTCGCTTACTTTTCTGACGCCGCCTTCTTCCCCGCTGCCCGCCCGGCCGAGTGCCGCGCGCGACTGAATCTCCTCAGGCAGCAGCGCGAGCGGCCTCACCTGAGGGCGGTTGGCGGTTAGCGCCGCGCGCGGCGCACCTGGCGCCCTAACGGGCGACCGCCAACGGTCACCGCGCTTTAAAGGAGCCGCGCGCTGCCCGCGCCGCGAAAAGGCGCCAAACTCGGTCCCGCACAGCGCTCCGCGTCCCGCTTTAAATGCAGGTTTGTTAGCGGCGCTTATCGCTAACAACGTCCAGAAGAGGGCAAGTGAGGAGAGCGACAAAAGGGGCTGCAGGTTGGGGGTAACTCTCCGCTATTGCTGCCTCTGCCACAAGAGTGGGTTTACTCCTTCTGTAAACAGCATTTTTAAATGCTACTGACAAAGCAAGTAGTCTTTGAGGTAGCCATTAAAATTGCCATTTATAATGTCAGCACGGTAGTTTTTTCGGGTTTGGAAACCAATGGTGACCCAAGCGCCTGCCTGCAAGGGCTGGGCAGAGGGAGACAGGACAGGCCTGTGCTGTGATGCACGCGCGATGCCTGTATCACACACGTGCAATATGGAGCTGTATGTGCAAACACTCACCTGCACACACTTCCTCTGTGCTCCACGTGACAGGATCCATGGGCATAAAAATCTTAGGAGCCAGCAAAGACTTCTTTCTATAAGCAAACTGAAACAATACATGCACAATGTGTTTTCCTATGCTCTAAGAAATACTACTGTTTAAGAATGCCCCAATTTTATAAGGCATTCACATTAGCACCTGGCTAATACCCATTGACAGAGTCTATGGGTGTGCTGGTTTTGGGACGGATCTTAATGAGGAATCATGAGCCAGAAAGGATTCAGGTGGGAGGATAAAGGATTTAGCATGAGGAAAATGCAGCAGCCACTTCCAAAACAAAGGTCACTTCCAAAAAGCTTGCAAGGATAACCAGTCTGACAGCAGCATGCACAGTTTCAGCAAATAAAGACATTTTTTCAAAAGAGCAAAGGGGGACTGCAAGTGAGAGGGCCTTTTCTGGAGCCTTACCGGGTGTCACGGGGTTAAAACGTTACCACAGCACAGTTCCCCCAGCTTTGAGTTCCTGGAGCTGTTCAGGGGCTCTGGTGCGCTGGAGCAGAATGCTATTAGGAGTTTGTGTGAATCCAAAACTTTTCAGAGGAGCAGATGAAGGAGGTCAAAATGTGACTCGGCTGGCCAGGCTCTCCCATGCAAGCCAAGCTGTCTGATTGACTGCAGGGCTACTGAGCCATCTTGTCTTTCTGGCAGGCAGGAGGCATTTCCAGGTTTGATGGAAAATACAGAGACAGAAGTGTGTGTGTGTGTGTGTGTGTGTAGGAAGGGGGTAACGGAGGACTGATAAGAGGAATCAAGGGGAAGATGTCAATTTTACATGGGGTGATATTTAATTTGTAGACAAATTTTGTTCTGGAACATTATTATTAAGTAGATACTGAAAGTAGTTCTTCAGAATTCATTAAAACCTTTAAGTCTTGTGATTCTCTTGACTTAAACTGAATCATGTCAAGACTGCTCATAGGAGTAGGTGTTTGTAAAGCCAGGCGCTTGTTTTATGTAATTAAACAAATGAGTCTTTACAGGAGAGATTTCGAAAGCAGCCACAGAACTTAGAAATATAACCTCGATGAAAACTGGTGAGATTTACTCTAAAAAGTCTCTGACTTTTTGCAGACCACTGAACACTTTACATGGGCAGCAGCCCTTAAAAAAAATTTTAAAATACCTTTGACAGATCCCAAAGATCTGAAAGCCTGTGGGCAACTCAGTGGCCTGCAGATCCCAGGTTGAAAACCACCACCTAAGGAGCTTTTGACTCTGCCCTACAGCAATACCGGGCTACATTTAGGTAGTCGCTTACAAGATGTACAGTTATATTAATATTAAAAGACATGGAGGAGACCACTCAGTTCACTCTCTCTTTGCTAATTAACATCCTAGCTAGTAAGCCTTATTTAAGTTTTTATTGAAGTAAACAGGAATTCACTTTGATAAAAACAGGAGTGGGGTGGGTAAAGCCTAGAGTCCCACTGAAGTAAGTAGCAAAACTGCTGTTGTTTTTGCCAAGACCAGTATTTGGTCCTAAGCATACACAAAAAGTGTTTTCATTGGCATGACACTCATTGGATCTGTCCCAGCTGAGAGGATTCTTAGCTGAGCTTTTTTAACGGCACCTGAAGAGAAATCCATGAGAGGGTTCAGATAATACAATGCATGATGACAGATACAATGTAAGATGACCGAGTATCTGGACCTGCACATGCTAAGAGTAACAGGTGGATAGCAAACACAGCTATTGCTTTCCCTAAAAACATTTCCCAGAACAGTTTTAAAATTCTTAGATTTTTCCATCCCCCAGTGAAATATTAGATGTTTGTCTTTCTTCAGCGTAATTAAATTCTTAACAGGCAAATAGGACACCAGAGCAAGCTATAAAGAACAATCCTTGGAAAGAGGAGCTGACTCACACTCACTCTCTCCTGCATAGCAGCTGGGTTTTAATTGGTTTATTGGGAAGTGCGCATATAAACGAGAGATCAGATTTCCGATCGAACATTCAAAATCGCTGTAAATAAGACAATAATAAATAGTTCATATGAAATATAAACCAGTACCAAAACAATTTAAGAAAAAAGCCTATATATCACCCTCCTATCTCAAACTTGGTTCCAAGGGATGTCACTCATTTTTGTTCCTGACCTTCTAACAGATGTGTTGCCCCTTGCTTTCACTGTTGAATATTATTTCTACTGGGAATGAAGGATGAGGAAATTCAAGCACGGGAAAAAATTATTTACGACCCAGCAGGGTGTTGCCGGAAAGTTTCCTGCCGCATAGGAGTTTTTGTCTAGCTTTTGCGTCTGGGCTTTGGCAGACTGAGACCTATGCTTTTCACTAAGGGCTTCCCAGATGTCAAGACAGAAAATGCTTCTTGGACATGACACAACTGGCCATCTAGTGGGAAAGAGGGAAAACTACTATATAGTTTGAGGCTTTGGTTTTTTTCCTTTTTAAGCTCTAAAGTCCAGTTATGTGAAATGACAGACAAAATTGTCCAAAATCCACTTAATCTAAAATAATTGTTTTATTCTCTTCTAATGTGACCAACAGCTAAACACAGTCTGTGGTGTTCGGGATACCCCAGAAACTACACAGTAATCACAATAAAATAAAAAACTTTACTTTAAACTACATTGTATTCAAAATGTTATTGGGACCCAGGAGAAGCTGGGTCTGGAGAGGCTCATTTGTGCTGAGCACAATGGGAACATTCTAGATCCTTTCCTTCATAGAAAATTACTATCAAATTGGAGAGGACGAGTAATAGTGGAGTGAGGGTAATTTGTCCAAGGTCATATTTTCTGCTCCTGACAAATTTTCTTTTCCAAGAGAAAAACAGGCAACTTCCATCTTCCCTTTCCATGCTTGCAGCCTGCTCTACAACCTACTGACCCGAAGTGAGAGGATATACCCCAATCTCAGTAGCCCCTCCTAATGTTATAAAGCAAGATGCATTAGGTGCAAATCAACTTTCCACTGTTGTGACTTCTTTGATATCACAGGAAGAGCCAGAGGAAAGGCCTGAGTTCAGCTGTCACCAAATCATCTTGCAACATTTTACAATCCAAAGGGACTGGAAAGGAAAGCAAATGGGCATTATTATTGCCAGTCACGTTTGCTGGTAGTAAGCCCCACCAATGGACAAGGTCTATGTTTTATCAAGTTGATGGCTGTCCTAGAGAAATGACATTACTTGCGTGACAACATTTGTGAGGGCATCTCCAATCTAAAGTAACTTAAACACCTCTCTCAGAAACATTAGGGAACAGAATCATAAGAAATTATGTTTCAAAAATCATCATTATCAGCAAACACCACAGTCTTGGAGCTTACACTGTTTAGTACAAAGTCTTACCACTATTTTTGTGTTTCCCCTGCAGTAACTGCAGTGCTCAACTGCGTACTGATGACAACAACTGGCTACAACAGACTGCGATACAAGGTTCACCTCCATTCATTTCCAATGTTTCTGCAGCTGCCAGGCCAAGGAGATGCAGATGTAGATGGCCAATTCATGGAACAGAAACTATTCCAGGGAAGTGCCTATGTTGACAGACTAGGGAACTGACATCCTAAGTGCCAATATTTACAACCCTTTGACTCAAGCTGACAGCCAGGTACACTATTTTGCTACATCACTGCTCACAGAATGGCATTGTTAGGCCTAGACATGCTTTTCACCTTGTTTGACAGGGGAAGTGAGGCAACATGTAAAAGGAGTTGCTAGGCTGTAGTGGAGACCATAGCCTGAAAAGGGGAGGCTAGGCACAGCACGCTGTCTGTCCTACCTGCTGTTGCAGCAATCACCTTCACGGCGAGGGGAATCCAGTCACTTCTCCATTTGAGCTTTGGTATTTGCTGTTGAAGCTTCCAGTAAACATTCCAAAGATGACAGTAGTTTTGGTCAGACCACAGCAATCACTAAAGAGCCATCATTTTCTTCAATTTCATTTTCTAGTTCCACCACTTACTAAGACTGGGGGGGAAAGAAAAGAGAAAAAAAACAAACTCAAAAAATCCTATCACCTTCAAGACCCAGGTCAAAGATCCCCAACATGAGTACACAGTACATACTTTTGAGATTCACTGCTTACAGCCTGATGCGTATTGCGGCGTTCCCTAAATACCCTCCTTGTCTCTTGCAATGACTAAAGAGATGCGTAAAGGGCCAGGGTCTACACCAGTGTAGCATAAGGGTCACCAGGTTGTTCGTTTCATTTACAATCACCTATTTTCTATTTTCGTTACAGACATTCCACTCCTCTGCTCTCTTCCCTGCTCATTCTGCACACTTGCCTTCCCAGAAATTTCCAGTCCCGGTTTTGCTCAATCAATTCTTTGGGTAGCCATTTCAGCACTTCCTATTTGACATACGCCACTCAAAAGCCAGATTTACTGCTTTGTGGAGCAATAGCCTGAGGCTCTCTTTTCATCAGATCTGATAGCTCACCCGTAATCAGCACACTGCTATTCTTCAGCTTTGGGGAGAAGAGAAGCCAAACTCCTGAAACGCCTTCAGTATCTGTCCTCTTTGCCAAGATTGTTCACATAGGGGACAATCAGTTCAGAGAGCAGAACTTGAACAGGAGGATAGAAACAACTGGAGGGTTTTGATGTGTTTTCTTTTCATCAGTTGTGTTTCTGAGGCAAAATGGACAACCCTGTGCCAGACTACGTGTCCTGTACTCATACCTCCGAGCCAATATCTAGCCTCACAGCGCTGTCATCACCAATGGCACAATTCAGATGCCCGTTCCTCGCGAGATGGGAAGGGGCTCTTCCACTACGTGGTGAGACTATTACAGACCCTTCTCCCTGCCTATCAACGCAGGGCTGCATCCTTCCCAGGTACTCTATGACAGGGTTGTAACTGTTTCCAACTTAGGCCACAATTATAATCAAAAACTGACAAGGCACACTGCTAGCCTAGTCCAAAACAAGGAGCCTTGCAAAGTCAGCACAGATTCTTTGGAGAGAGTTGTCAAAGCATCAAAACTATTAAAAGAAATGTACAAAGGAATATGCACCTTGCCTTATACCACCCAGAGTCCAAAGATCTTTGCATTTTCATTTACCTTTTGAATCACTTGTAACTCTAGCAGAAGGAAGTGTTTTAGACAGCATTTATCTCAGGACACCTCCCTAAAAACTTTCTGCCTGTTCGAATGCACTTATCAGGATCCACATAGAACAGCAGCTCTCCCCAGGCTTGAGAAAACTATATTATTTCTTTTCAGTGAGATAGTCATGTTTTCCCAAAAATGTAAATTGATTCTTGCGGGGAAGAGGAGATACTGGCCTGGCAAAAAGAGCGATATTTGGAGTGATTAGCTTTCCTTGCTGTCTCACATTTGTTTTCTGCAAAAAAATCTGATGTGGCAGCTTGTTTAAAACTTGTTTATTGGGAAGAGGTCATAAGCTGAACAGTGTTCAGAATAGGTCAGGCATCTGATTAAAGGTTGAATAAACTGAAATGTTTCACATGAATCTCTGAGACAGAAGCTTGATGAGGAGACAGAGCTTGTCTTAGGAAAACGTTGCCAGCTTCTTAACATCGCAGGCAGCCAGCAGACTGCAGTACTGGTTATGGGAGCAGAACGATAGAAGAATTCTGGTTGTAGGCATTAACAAATATTCAGTAGTATTATTCTGTACTGCAGAATGGGTTCTTGCTGGAAGAAAGCCCCTCTGTACAGGGAGCATAATAAGAAATCATGCCAGCCCTGAAGAACTGATAGTCAAAACAGAAGGGAGTAAAAAGAACATCTTCAAAGGATCTGAGAAACAAAGGAAGAAAAACAAAAATCAGTTTCTTATCCCAAGTCATGTACCACCCTTGTCGGAAAGGAGAGAGCTGAATTTGTATCTGCCCAGACCCTGTGCAGTGACTTTTTCCACAAAGGCCTTCCTTCCATCTTTTCACCTTTTAGCAGTGCAGTGGAAAAACATGAAATTTCAGGGAAATAGATGTACTCTAAGACTTAAGCCTCTAAAACTGAGACTTAGAAAATAAATCATTCCTTTTGCATGTAAAGTGTCATTGTTGTTGCTGTTACGCGTTCCTGTCAGATCTGGTGTGATAGTTTGAGCTGTGTTTTCCAAAGCTTTGGAGAGTGCAGTCTGAAGTATGATGAAGTCAATAGGTTGATTTCGTTATTGTTGAATTGGGTCTGTAATTCACTCCAAAGGTACAAAATGGGTAGCAATATGCTTCCTTTCCTCCTCCTCCTCCTCCTCCTCCTTCTCCTCCTCCTCTCACTTCTCTCCCCGCTTTTCACCCAACATCATCAGGAAACTAGTATGAAGAGCAGCCTGAAAACAAGACATGTATGCTTTCTGTAGTACAAGTGTCATTCAAGCTCCCTCTTGCCTTTCCCATGAAATCTGGTCAAGAGCTGTAGAGCCACACCAATCACAGTCACACAGTTATTTGCATCTGGGAGGAAACAACCAAAATCCATTTACAGCCCCACTATAAACTCAAGTCTCTGCTAGATGGAAAAAAACCCACTTCCAGATCTTAGCAGAGTGCAAAAATACTTAGGAAATAGAAAGGAGAGAGAAAATAAAACGCAAGAATTTAAAATTTTCTGGTGGGCAGGGAACTCCATTAAACACGGAAAATCGAACTGATTTTTCTGAAAATGATTTTCTAAACAATAGCTGTCTAGAGAAGGAATGGCCAGATTTATCCAGGAGATCAGTTGGGTCCCTGCTACATCTAAAACCCTGGAGCTCTGCTTTCCCACATGAGGCCTTCAGTTCTTGGGCATTCTGGGCCTCCTCGGGAAGGTTTTTTCCTTCAGAACAGCTGACCGCAGCACTGCATACCACAGCGTAACGCTGAAATAACTATTGACTCAACAAAGATCTTATGGGAGCTTTGACCCCTAATTTGTCAAGCCTCTCTTGTTCGTTAGAGCATTAAGTCAAAAAAAAAAAAAAAAAAAAGAAGCCTTAACTGTGCCGTAATGCAAATGCTATTCTGGTTAGAGTCCAGAACTGAGAATATTCTCCTACCCTGCAGGGATAACTGAATAAACCACCGGAATTGTTGTGCTCTGGTTTATCCATTTATAAAGCAGGAGCTGGGCAGACACCATTTATGCTAGTTAAATTACGACTATCATGGGGGTTACTGGGTCAAGCTTCCAGTGTGCAAAGCACTGGAAGTACAGTGATTTTTTGAAAGATAATTTAAATTCCTCAGATGAGGCATTTATTGATAAAAAGTCAGAAAGTCATTATAAGCCTAAGTAAAGCCATAAGGATGCTTCCGATACATGATGTATGTTTTGCCTGAGGCCTTCAGTACAGTGCTTCTGAAAAAACTGTACCAACACACTATACAGCTCATCACCTCTTAGGATGCTAAACATAGTCTTGTTTTCCTTGAGGAGAATGCAGCTCTGGTATGATATGCACCCTAATCCAACCCATTTTAGAAACACTCCAGCCTGAGCAGTTTATTTGCACAACAACAGAACAGACAGTCCTGGCTGCTAAAATTTGAAAGGTCTCAAAACATAATCACCTTGGGGGAAAAAAAAAAGTTCCACCATAACACAGAGTGCAGAGGACTTGAAAAATGAGAAGGATGCAAAAGCATTATCTTTCCCCACCCCTTTTCCCTTCTGCACTTAAGATATACTTGTTAGGTTTTCTTTTCTTTTTTTTCCCTGGCTAGAGCATGTCTCTCTCGTACACTCTCTCTGCCTCTTAACTGTAGCCTGGCAAAATGTCAGAGGAAGGGAAAAGTGACAAGCTTACAAGAAAATGAATATCTCATTCTGTTTGAATATTACATTAACCCCCAAGCTCCGCTGCTTCATTTGTCAGCTTTTTCAGAGCTCTCCATCTCTCCAGCACCCCTGACCTGGTTGGTCTGATTAGGAATGATCAATGTGCACATTTGCAGTGGAACTCTTTGCACACTGCTAGACCCTCGGCCTTCAGTCACTCATGCAGATAATAACGGCAGTTCGAGTCACTTGCCCATAACTCCAAGCTTCATTAAACAGGGGGGATGTCACCAAAAGTCCCTTTAACTGTCTTTTCGCTTCTCCGCAAGGGGAAAAAAATTGACAGTGCTGAGAAATGGGATTTCAGATATAAATAAAGTAATGATTTGGATATTCCACTGAATGCCTGCAGTTGGCCTGTGCCTGTATGCCAAAGTCTCCTCATTCAGTAAGGGTGGGAAGAGAGGCAGGCTGGGCTGAGCATCAATTGACAGGGAGTTTGCTCAGAAATGGGCCTGAGGTCAGGAACAGCTTCAAAAGGAACCGTTTGCCTGCAGTGGAGCAGGCGTTAGACAGGGACCCGTGTCAATCATTGCCTTTGCTGCTGGTTGTCAAACTTCTGTACCAGAGGTCTGTTTTCTGGGTATATTATTGCTGTCCTCAGTCATCTCTGCTTAGAAGTAATCCCTGCTCAGGAGGCTGTGGGGCTTTTCAGAGACTTTATCTGCTGCTTTTACAGGCAGAAATTGTCACTCGTTAGAACCAGCAATCCAGGTGGTGGCTGAACAGAAGCTTCCAGGACAACCGACAGGGAGGCGAAAGCACAGGAGCAGACTGAGCCATGCGCTGCAGCTGGCTACAGCCGAGAGCGGACACACGCTTAGGACTGTTTTGATTATAGATGTTCACCCTGCGGGCCATTCCCTGCCCTCCATCTGCATACGCCATCCTTTAACATAGCTTCAGGCCCTCCAGCCAACTCCCCAGCACCACAAGTAGGAAACACAGAGGCCCTGGTTTGCAGAGCTTCTGTGGACTGGCAAGTGCCCCTGCAGGTAAATCTCCTGATTAGCATTCAGTTCTGGGCCCCATGTCATGACAAAGCATCAACATGAGCTCTGAGAAGAATCAGGATGATGAGGCACCTAGGGGCTTTGGAGTGAGGTACTATTTTAAAAGAGAAGGAATCTGGACAGATGCAAAGTACTGGAGTCCTGGCTACAGAGCAAAAACTATTTGTTTTTCCTCTCCATTTTGCTATCCAAAGTCCAAAGAAGGAATCACAGGAAGGTTAAGTGACCCAGTGGAAGTCACAGGGACAGAAATAAAACTCAAGCCTCCTAGATCTCAGCCCAGTGCTTCCCCACAGGAATAGCACAACCACAACTGATCCACGGATGAAGGAGAATATTTCAACATATTGCAAGTGTCTATAGGGGGTCAGCCCCACCAGGAAGAGGAACTATTTAACACAGAAACTTCTCTTGAAGTGCTTTGAAATACATGGGTAGAATATTGCACAGCTGAAGGGCCATCCTGGGGCATCCAAGCCTTTCATGGGCTAGCGTAGTCCTCCTTCTAGCCCCAACTTTATGATTTATAGAAGAATGGAAGTTTTTCCCTCTTCCATTTCTGATACAGGTAAATAAAGGCAATGGACCCCCAATCTGCAATATAGATATTTTTCCCCGACCTGGGCAAGGTGGACATGAGGGTCCCTTTTTAAAATCTAATAAAAAAACTCCCTGACTGAGCCCAAGAAGAACCAGGATATTTACCATGAAAACCTGAGATAACAGACAGTCCTGCACTGTTCCAATGCTGGCCAGTGGGTCTTTGGATAAAGAACAGGTTTCATAAGCATCTGCTGGAAATAGGTAAGATACAGTCAATCTTGCTTTAGCACAGTCAGTGGACCAAGTGCTCCTTTCCATCTATTTTGTGCAATTCTCTGAATTGACCAAGCTCACCCTCAAGAACACCGTGTTGTCAAGGCTGCAACAGCACTGGGCTGAGCCGTGGACTCAGATCTTATTACTGCAAGCCGAGAAAGTTGGCAGCTCCCTTCTGTTTAAGATCCAGAGAATGGAGCTGACACTGCTGTTTGATGGTGCTTCAAGCTGACTGCGCACACTGAGAGGGTGGTTGACTTGGCCATGCACATGACTAGCGCCTAACCGCTGACCTGGAGTGAAGAGTACTGCAAGTACCTGGGGAGACTTCACTCCTACCACAGATGCATCCATTTTCTCCCTTGCAAAATTCCAAGCAGATCCTTATCCGTGCTTAAGCCAAGTGCTGTGCTTGTCCTGTTAACGCCTATTCCAAGTGCATGAACAGGCTCCCACTGATTTCATGGACCTTGGAGCAGGCTCATGGAGTGTCACCTCTGCTAAGAAGAGTTACATATTCAGTACAAACAGAAGCTGCATCCTTTGGGAAACTCCTGACCCCAGACAGAATTTTCCTTGCCTCCATACCACGGCCTGCCGAATGAGCCACTGTCTTTTTAAAACAAACAGTGTAATGTTGTGCTTCTCATTAGCCCCCAACCATTGTCCCCTTATTCATGGGAAGGGGTACCTTAGTCATCAAGAAGTCATTTTAATGGTGTCCCCCAGAGTAATGCCTTATTTTACACATGCACTGTCTGCCTGGCCTGTGGCCTGATGTGTCCAGAACTCTGGAAAGCTTGAACAGGAATTCTAGCTGAAAAAAAAACACAAAAAGCATCAGGATGAGGCCACAATGACTTAAATAAGAGCAGCAAGCACGTAATACAGCCCCGTAACAAGTAAACGATCGTTACAAAAGACTGTTGCTACAATCAGAGAGCAATGTATTGCAACCGTTTTCATCATGGTTCTCCCTGCTTTATCCAAATCCGGTTGTCTCTCAAGTTCAGATGCTTTCTGCCTTTTGCTGTCACTTTCTCCCTCTCTGCACTATTGACCACAGGACAAGGGGCAGGGTGATGAGGAGTCCGGTCCCAGCACCCAACCACCTCAGCGTAACACTTCTATGCCAAACCTGCTTCTTCTCTGGTTGCTTTAAAGTCAGTGGAGATTGCAGATATGTGTTGACATTGGCAGTCTCAAATAGCATTGGAACAGCTCAAAGAGCAAAAGCACATCAGATCCCTTGGTCAGACTGACCCGTTTCATCACCTTTCTTTTAAGAACAATCTCATTTTCAGCTGGGAACCACAGCAGCACACAGCAGCTGAGAATCTAACCTACCACATATAATCATACCTCAGACAAGTTCTCACTTGTGTACGCACGCATGCGCGTGCACACACACACACACACTCAGGCCATAGATATAATTTTAACAGATAGGGAGTCTCAGGATGGATACTCAGCTCCTGAAATCTGTCACTGCTTTGCTGAAGGTGGAAGAGTCATGCTGAGCTACACCACCTAACAATCTGGCTGCTCCCAGAGGAGTAATGGAGGTAATGCAGACCAGGAAAGAACCACACTCTAGCATCTTTACCACTGAGGTAAAGGAGAAGAAATCTGCTTCCATCAAACCAGGTCAGTTCTGAGAGGACAGTGATATTTACACTGATGTGGTCAGATGTTTTATGCAGGCTCGGCATTGTTTAACTCATCCTGAGCCAAAAACCAGCCCTGCTGACCAACAAGTCACGGTTCTCACTCTGTAACCAATCAGGCTGGAGAACTTTAAAAAGGAACAGATTACAGTTTGGCAACGTGAATCCAGCCGTGTGATTTACGAAGAGAGTATTGTCCGAGTTGCCCCCAAGGCCACTGAACTTTTACAGAAAGGAGGGGCAAGAGGGAGGGAAAAGAAAAATGGAGGGGGAATGCTAAAGCAAAGAAAAAAAAAAGGCAATAAATAGGACATGTTTGTGCTGTTTAAGGGAAGGCAGCCTGAACATGCAGCGGAAGTGCAGCCTGAACCCCAACACCTGCTGGACGTAATGGACTCTGAAGTGTTGTTTCAGAATTAATCAAGTCATTTAAAATCATAGCTGTAGTCTCCATTCACTACTCCTGTGCATAAACGCGCTGATCCCGATACTAATCCATGTCGGGTGACTTGAGCAATATATCACCATAATTGCCGTTTTAGGGCTGCAAATTGGAGCTAAAATAACCAGATGCAAAAGAGATGGCCATATCATACTCTCAAGATGGATCTTCAAAGTTCAAGGAGAGTTCAAGCATGGAAGAGGCAATAGAGAGGGGTCAAGTGTAAGGAGATTGTTCATGTTCAAGAGGAATTAACTTTACAAATATATTGTTTCTGAGGTGGTAATTGTACCATCTTACAGCTATTCATACCTCATTTAATCTTTGCATTCTTCTCAGCTATTAGAGTGATTGTCCCTCATTGAAATAAATTTGATTTTGACAAAATATTCTGTTTTAAAACTGCAGCTAATTTCCCCAAGATTTTTTGCTTTAAAATAATTTGCTCTGAAACCACACAGCCCAGAACCAGCTAAGACATCTACAAACCATGGGCTGAGATTCCAAGCACAAGGCAAAACTACTAAGACGGCGGAGTTGGGCTTTTTCGTTTTTCCTTTTTTTAGATCAGCAAAATAGGAAGTCAGACTGCTTAAGACAAATAACAAACACAGAACTTGAGATCTCATTAAAAAGAGCACTACTAATGCCGTTTTCTCTCCAAATAATGATGTATATCTGTGGGCCTGGTCTGGAGCCTTAAAATCATTCAGCCACGTTCACTGCCATGGGTTTTAAGGTTACTAACACCAAAATGCTTTTAGAATTCAAGGCCAATTTTTTCCTATGTAGCTTGACAAACAAAAGTTCATATAACCAGAAAAGTCAATTCTTCCCTAAATGGAGCAAGGGAAGTATTTTGAAATACGAGGAACAGAAGAGGATTAAAGAGTTGGACTGTAACAACAGCAACAAATTGTATTACTTTGTTTTGTTGAGACTTAGGCTGGCAAGCGTCTTCCCTAGTAAAAGAAACATACCTGCTATCAAAAACTGGCATTTATAACCCAACTCTGTAGACTTGTAAAATGAAAACAAACAGCATTTTATTAAGCTCTATGGCAAGTGCAGGAGGAAGATTTTAGCTGCTCATCAGCACTAGTTCAAGTAATTTCCTTATCTGATAGGCTTCTCTTTTTAAGAAGTCAGATGAGCCTATTAATTATGCGTTCCTCTTCCCTGCTTCAAATTGCACCATTAAAGTACGATTTCAGCTTATTGTTGAAGTACCACCGGACCTAAGCGTTACCGTTGGCATCTAATAAGTCATGTGCACAGCGGAGAGGGAAAACACACACACCATTGTTTCTATAGGGCTGAGTGGTAGGAGTCTCTACTGCAAAGCCGTGATTTAAACTTGCTGCTGCTACAACTCCAACAGACAAAGAGCCAGCTTTTCAGGCGATGTAAATCAGCACAGCACCATTGTACTTGGGAGAGCTATGCTAATTTATCCTGGCGAGCATCTAGTGACCTGAGCAGAGCCAAACAATGGCGTTACAGAAAGCTAATGTGCTATGGGTTACTTGATAATTTCTGCAGCATAATTGGCCAACATGCAAACGTTAGAAATGATTGAAGTTTATAACTAATTGCGACCATTACCAAGACAGCATTATTTATGATTAACTGCGTGTAGTAGGCCTGATTCTGATTTCACTTACAGATCATTTCAGTCAGGTTTTTGCCAGGTAGCCAGTGGTGTTTTCTGTGCTCCCGGCTTCTCGCTTACAGAAGAGGTGAGCTCTCCAGAGCTACAGCTGTGCTTTCCACTTTCAAGTGTTACATCATGCTGAACAGACCAAGAAAGTCAGGTCTTCAGTGTTTGCACCCTAGGATGAGTGGAAAAAGTCTTAACTTCAACTTGTTCTTTCATTTCCCTGTTGGCAGAGCTCCACTAGCCCACCCTCCACCTCTCTGCACTTCCCTGGAGCCTCAGGCTGCCTGGTGAATTGTATGTGCCTCAGCTCCCATATTTACATGCCTGTTAGGCAGGGTGGGATTATCGACAGTAAGTAGTCGAGGGTGCCAGATACTGAACACCAAACTAAAACAAGGAAGAAGTAGAGCCTAATTTGCCAAATATAGCACTGAGTGGAATTAAGTTTGCACAGGCAACCTGAATCCTGGCATTACCTGATTTTAAAATACTACTGTGCTGCTTTGTATGAGACTGGAACAGAGGGGCCCGATTTCCTCAGTGAGCTTACATGACATTTACAGTCCAAAATAAAGGGCTTGAATTTCCAGTTTTCTTCCTTAGGGTTGGCCATTATGAGTCTCAATGGAGCTTTTGGAAGCTGACTTTTCTTGGAAATCTAGTTTCAGCTGTGGGTGCTGAGCTTACAGATCTGGCTGGCAGGAAGATGACTCACAGTGGCATTACTTGGATAACTTGGGAACTTCCTACACAGAGAGAAAAATCAGTGTGAATTCAACCATTACTCCCACAAACACACACACACGTAAATGTATATATACATTTGTATAAAAATCAAGCCTACTGAAAAGTACCCTGCTTGGACATTATCATTACATTTGACACAGCCAAGTCAGAGTCTGGGATCTCTTGCAGAGAATGAATTGCTCCATATCTTTATTTTCCTGAGAGCCCTTGTCTAAAAGCAATCATCTGCAAATTATAATTTTTCTCCACCTTTCATAAATATCAGCAATAGTGCAGCCCTCTCTCCCCCTCTCTTTTTCTTACTCAGGATATCAGGCAGATAAGAGTTATCAGTAAAGGTCATCCTCAATTTCTGTACAGAAATGATCTGTCTCCGGTATGTAATAAACATTTATCCATGCCTTTATTAGCTATATTGGATCTGACAGTTCTGTTAAACCATTTTCTTTCATTTTGCTAGGTCATGACGGTTAATGCTGCTAAAAAATCTCATCACTGCTTTTGATCACTGTATTGTCTTCTCTGTATTAGCAGGATTTTGTAAAGGTAAGCACTGGCTGGAATGACCTATTAAAGTTACAGCCCGTTGAGTTCCTGGCTTTTTTCTCACCACAATAAAAAAGCGAAGGAGTGAAAAGCATAAATTCTACTTTCGGGGTTATATTTAGTTGTGCACTTGACATTTAGTGGAGCAGTCACTTTAAGCCCACTTTGCATTGGTTTCACTCCATCTTTTTCACATCCTTGAGTTTCTGAAATGGTGCTAGAAGCCACACCATGGCAAATGAGCCCCATTAGTGGGACCAGGAGGTGATGTCCCAGTTAACCCCTGGCATGCCAGCAGTGCATTAGGCATCTGCTCAGGATTTTAAACAATTCCTGTGATTTACGGAGCAGACTCCATCTTCAGATTGAGAGGCATTTTACATGTGTTCATTCACTCTCACATGCTCGTGGCAGAGTGGCATGTATTCCAAACCCCAGCAATATTCAGCAAAGCACTAAAAGATATTCATAAAGTTAGTCACCTACTTAAGATTTTGCGGCAACTCTCATCTCCCTCATTCCAGATCTGTGTTTCAACCACACCGACAGACTTTCTTTCAGCTTAACATCATTCAGCTGCATCTATGTCCAGCATGCCTTTCTTAATCTTCTGTCCATTGCTCTGCCCTGATGCTTACACCAAACTGATCACTGTGGTACCTGAAATATTTTTCAGACCTGCTGTTGTCCAGCAGTATTCGGGAGAAATCGAACAAAAAGCCCTTGTATGCCCAGTAGCTTCCCTTGCCATCTACTATAAGGACACAACTCTGCAGTGAGTTCAGACATCATCATTTTCACTGTAATGGGATCAAACCACTGGTGCCCCTGACCCTACAGACCAAATTAGTCCCTGATCTGCATGCCACCACCGGTGTGAAGTAAGAGTTAATGTGGGCTTGTGCCCTATGTCAGCATGCACTCATTGTAGCTCAGAAGTCCTGTTGGTAACGCACCGTCATGCCATGGCACGGGGCTGTTGATTCGAAGTGGCCCCATGCTTTCTATGCTGCAGGGCAATACATATGTATCACCTGGGCCTTGGGCTGGCAGCTCGATGAACCCCAGGGCCATTACCCCCACGGGCCAGCCAAGGCTCAACTCCAACCCGTGAGATACCTCTGTCCATCTGGCAACTTTTCCCCTCAGAAGCCAGGAACGGCTGCTCACACAGCGAGTGCAAGGGTGCTCTCTCCAGCCAGTTCTCAGTCGAGCTCTGTGAGAGTGAGCAGAGACAGTGTCCTCTTTCTTTCACCGTTCAGGAGCAAACAAGCTCTCTGTGGTGTATCTGGTGGACATGCTGCAGAGCAAGCAATTAAGCTATTTCCTCTAGCAGAGGGGAGGCTGGCAGCATGTTGCTATTAGGGGAGAAAGGAACAATGACCCTCAGTCTGCACTGCTGAGACTGCTTCCCTGTGAGTTGGAAAAAGATATTTTTGTAACAAACAAAAATGCACTGACCTTCTTGTGGAGGGGCTGCCCTGTGAGCATCTCCCACTGATTCCTGGACTCCCGAAGAGCTCTACAGTCCTGTCTTAAACAAAAGGCCTTCCTCTGTCTCAAGGAAAAAGTAGAATTTCTCCATTCTTTGGTTCTTCCTAGCCCACTTTGTTACTGGCAACACACACTGAATTAAGGAGAGCACTTCAGCCCAGCATGATCCTTCCAAGAGATCCACAGATCCTGGGCCATGTGTCCGCAGACAAGTGATGAAAATGAGCCAAAAATCAGTCCAAACTGGAGTGAAGAGCCAGTATAACTCCCTTGGGAGTCGAGAAACATATGAGTGATGTCAGCTTTAATTAAGACATGAGAGCAGCCATTTGCAGAAGTTGGCCTCTTAAAGTTTTCCTAGGATACAGATGCTCTTGGAGATGCCTGCATCCTTGGGGTTAAAAAAAGAAAGGCACTAGCAACTCTGTGTGAGAACAAAGATAACAGATCCTATTAGGACCACACCACTCTTAAAGAGACTTCTGCCACTGATAGCTTTGGTGCCTCTTATAAGGGGAATTCAGTCAAAGTAAGGTCTTCCTGTTCTCATGGGTGATTTCCAGCACTGCCCCAGGGATACCACTGGCTAAGCAGAAAGCCACAAAGAATATCAAAGGACATGCCCTCTTCACAACTTGGTGAATATTTACAGAACTAGGATCTGCAAATTCTTTAATGTAAATGCCACTAACCACCAAGTTATCTGGGCAAGTCTCATTTTCAGTGCCTCTCCAACAGTCTCAGTGGGAAATTTCACATAAGTTTAACCTGCAGTTCCATGCTGTAAGGAGTTGGGAATTGGCAAGCTGGTGCTGAGCAGGGGTCCCTTCAGCCTGAAATCAACAGGTTAGACAGAATCGGCAGGTTAAGAAGGTGCGGGTGTCCCTCGTGCTGGTTTGCAATGGAAAGCTATCCCCAGAAGGAAAGACTTCTTAATCCGCCGTGATTTGTGAAGAGCTTACACGCAGATGAAAGAACACTTACACTGACTGCAGAACGTAGCAATATGGGGATCTTCCAGACTTTGTGTTACACTAGGATACAGTGACTTCACTGAAGCTATATTAAATATCCACAGCTGAGAACCTGTTTTCTGTCTGAAGCCCTGTTTTCAGTTACAGACTGTAACAAGGGGCCTGATGGCAGTGGTATGAAAGGGCATGATGTCTCTTCCTGTAAGCAGTCTGTTGTCTTTACATTTCCACCAGTGTCCCCTTTTTTGACAGCAACAAGCCACGCTCGTCTATCCCGCTCCTCAGTTTTACCCAGTTGTAACTTCACTGACTTCCAAAGGAAAATGGGGAGAGAGAAATGCAGCAACTCACAAGAACAAGAAAAATGTTTTGCTGGTCTCCACGACAACAGGCATATCAAAAAGACAAATCTCTCTCAGTGCTTCTCCATATGCTCTCCATCCCCCTGGGTCCTGCAAGTCTGTGTTCACCATGGTCTGTGTGATATATACCTGCAGCATGAGAAGAGGTCCCAATTTCTTGGTAAAAGTGAATGGTAACCTTGTACATACATACACTTGTGTCGCTGCTGCCAGGACTCTGCTCAGCCCCACTGAAACGCAGGAACTGCCTACCCTCGCTTTGTGTGTGCCGAAAATCCCACAACTTTCAACAAAGGAAGATCAAGGGTGTTAACCCCGATGCCCTAGCTAACTTAACCCAAACCTCGTTCCCGGTACCCACATTTGGAGAAAGAGGCCTCTTCCTTGTCTCCAAATGGCCACCCAGCATAAGTATCTCCCCATAATAATTCACAAACAGGCTTCGAATGGTGTGGGCTTGGATGTGGAGGTTGGCTCAGACACGATTATCCCTTTCACCAGCCTAAGTTAGAAGTGCAGACAATAGACACACAGACCAATAGATGCACTCTGACCTTGATGTTTCAGACCACCAGGCTGTTAAACAAGAGGCAGGACCCCTGTGGTCATGGGAACCTCCAGCATGTGTTTAAAACTGTAACACTATATTTATTGGTGAACTTTGCCTAAGCAATCTCTAACATTTTTCCGGTGCATGAGATCTACTTGCAGGATTTTATGCACTCTGTATACGTGCATACATACATACAAGCATAAGAGAGGAAGAGAAAGGGGTAACTCCTCATAGCAGCTTTTAAATGACCAGTTATCAGCAGCTACCTCCTACAATTTTTCACGCCTTATCCCCACACCTTTCATTCAGCTGATCAATAAAAATGTGCTATTGAGCCTTCTCACGCTATAGACAACAGTTTTGGCCGAGAGCACTGTTTCCTAGATATCCCACTTAAAAACAGCAAAGCGCTTTCTGAGGGCTGGGGGTGACTGAATCATTTTTTCCCATGCTAAGTAGAACTGTCCTCAGGAACTACCTTTGCCAGGTTCAGCTCACTCTATAGTTTTTCTCCTACACATCAAAACAGGACTCAGAGCAGGTATGGTACAAATCAGTTTTAAAGGGCCAGTCTTCCAGGAAGGCTTGGGCCACCTTGTGTCTGGCTTCTATATGAGCTAGGAGATTTGTGCAAAAGGGTGAGAACACCCATTAAAATCATGTAAGTGACCAACTTGCCAAGTTATTTGTCTTTAAAAGGAGGCATTTAACATGTCCTGCTATATACTGATGAATTTTCGGAGCTGAGAATAAACACGGTCCTAAAAAATAAAATCCATATCCAGATAATGCAGCCGGTAACTAACGGTTACAATATGTGACACTTCAAATATACCGAGTGGATGACATTTAGTTGGTTTGCCTTTCCTATTTTTTGTTAAGCAGATCAGCAAAAGAAGAAAAGCGATTCATCTACTAACAAGTTTAATGCAACCTTGAAATAAATTACATTCAAAAGCTAGAAGCCTGACTCAGTTTAATAGTTAAATCATTTACTCCTAGGGAAAAAAAAAAAATCCTGCCCTGAAGTCATTATCAGCATGATCCTCTATTTGAAGTCTTGCAAAATGTTCAAGGAACGGCCCTTGTGATTTGGCCAAAAGGAAACAACGCACTCAGCAGCCTTATGCAGGCCAAAGAAAATGGAGACTCCCAGTATGAGAATATTAAATTATTATGGCTTTTGCAACAGGGGGCACAATTGTTAGTGGCCCCCTTCCTCTGATGGCCAAGCTACGTTCTTCCCTGCCGTGAGCATTCATTGTCATACCTAATATTTGCATGCTTTGATAATAATAAGATTGTCAAGATAATAGCAGGGAAGTTTCAGTAGAAACTCAATTTTCAAAAGCCAGCTGTGCACAGCCCCAGTTGCTTTTTCTAAGAAGATGCCTTCAAAAAGCAAAATTAAGCCTTGCTCATGAGAAAAAATAAATTATTCCTCTCCCCAAAAGAAGATGAGAAAAGGAAAGAAAGTTTATTGGACAAGAGAAGGATGAAAACCATTTCCTGAAGAAGATATTTTTACATGAGTTTAAACTTCTTTTTGTCCCTAAAGCATTTTGGTCAGTGCAAGCAAATACTACCGCAAACAGAAGAACAGGTCTTAAATCAGAGAATAATCACCTTTGTGAGCTTTATTGATTGCACTGATCTAGCTGAAAGAGTTTGGAGACTTTTCTCTCTCTTCCACCTTTCTGCATGACATAACCATTCAACAGCTCAAATGAGGTGGGACATAATGTGATTTTTGGAAAGAATGGTAGTATTGTTAAGGTCCACAAAATCTGTATTTCTTAGGGTTTTGGCAAACTTGCTCCTTTGTTCATACAAAATAATGGCTTAAAAAAAAGAAAAGAAAAAGAAAAAAGCCCACTCCCTCTCCCCTTTTGCCCTTTATCCCCATTTCAGACTATGTCATCCTGAGTTATCAAGGCTGAAAGACATCTGAACGTTCCTAAAAAAGCCCTGCAAAGGCAGACATCATGGGCCAAGCCCTCGGTGGACAATACGCCATACCTCTCCCCTGTACATTGGGAGGGCTACACAGCAACCTACAGCAGCTGAAGAACTGTGCTGTGGCTAGCGTTAGGTAGTCTTCCATAGGTACCTTCAATGTTTCTTGCTCACTTTGCCCTTGTTTTATACTTTAGACAGTTCTCTTTTCAAAGTCATCAGAAATAAAGCACTCTCCCAATGCCATACACTCCATTTAGAGTCAGTTGAGACACAGATGCTAGAAATTTGCTTCTGGGATTGGTAACTATTCTTCTGTGAATGAATTACACTGAGATGCACTGGTACATAATAACTTCAGCCCTGAAGTTATTTTGGTTTTACCTGAGAGAGAGGGGCAGAGAGAATCAGAAAACAGCCTTCTGCTAGGACACTGAGCAATCAAAACATCCAAGCCAAGCCCTCTCTTGTTGACTGATTGTGCCACCATTTCTGCAGATCAAACAGGTCTGTAGAGTTCTTTAGTATAATTTTTCATAGAGTGCACAGTCCAACACACAGGTGAGTAAATCCCACTGCATTTTAGGCCATTTGCACTCAAATAAAGACAGAGTGTTCAGTAGAAGACCTGTACTCTGACCCTTTGCAGGAAAGAGGAAAAGACCAAATTCAACTCTCAGGCATGCCAGTAGAGATTCATCCACTGAGCCCCTTTGGATTTTTGACCATTTAACAGAAAGCGGACTTTACACCGCAAATATCCATAGTCTGTCCCATTCTTTGCACATGTGTTTCAGCCTTCAAGCTACTGATGGGGTGACTTATCAGGCATGTTTCGGACATGTTTCTGGCCTTTCTAGGCTGCCAGGTAGTCAGAAGCAGCTCGAATACGTGCACACAAACCTAGCTATTTTTCACATGATAACAAGGATGTCTCTTTTCACTGGTTTGCGCTCTGTAGAGTTATTTATAGAGCAAGAGTGAAATGAGCATAAATTACCGACAGGTCAGATGCCTTTACTGACTCAGGCTTGCAATGCACTGCTGTCTGGGCAGGAATGATCACTGAAGATGCAGCACAGAATGAGAACAGAAGTGTACAGGGCTGCCTACGCAGAGCTGGAGCCTCAGGCGAGACCCACTGAAAAGACTTCTTTCAAGGTAACAGTTTCCCACAGTGGCCAGCCAGTTGATGAGGGAGTGGATCACTATCTCTGTGAAAGCAACCAACAAAAATGAGCAGAGACATTAGCTAACTTGATACTCATAAGATAAATGAATACCGAAATAAGAATGGAAAAGGAAAGTCACACCTTCACTTCTGCCAGTATTGCCTTCTTCAGAGAGGTTTGAAGAGCAGATGACAGCACTAATTATTCATCATTTCCTCCCACTGCCTGATCTGGACACAATGGCACCCTAGCATCACCTCCCCTGTTAAAAATACAACAGAATGACAAAGAAAATGTTTTGCAAATGCTTTCAAATAAACCCCGTAATTCTACAAGGGTACAGACAGACATATCTTCATGCAAACCTTTGCTCTACAGGGCAGCCTCACTATTCCGAAAAGCACTAATCCCAGGCAATTGGTTAGCTGAACGTTTACCTGACTGCCTTTGTCACTTCTGTGCCTCTACCAGCCCAAGAATTTTGGTGCGTAGTATGTATGGTTGCTTCTTTGTTTCATCTTGTGCTAGATTAGCCATCTGCAGCAAAAGAATTCAGAAGCACATATTTGCAGTAGCAACCACCCCACTGCAGCAATACTATCTTTCACTAAGGCAAGTTGAGATGCAGTTCCAAAGTGTTTGAATTATGGAGGTTCCAGAGAAAGGGTATGTATTGCATATGTTTGTAAACCCCCCCCCCAAAAAAAAAACATATACATGCTGTGAAAGAAAATAAATGCTCCAGAGTAGTAAGAGGTACTTGCAATGGACAATTAAGACTCCAATGGCACACATAGATTAAATGAAGATCTTGTGGCCTGAAACTATTGCTGTTTCTGTTTTGTACCTTCTCCAGGTGTCTGGTTTCAATGGAGTCCCATCGGTGTCAAGACAGTAGAAAAGCAGGTCCCTTTAATTCACCACATTTAAGTACATATTTTAAAACAATCTCTTCGAAATTGCATTTATGTATTACATAAACAAGGCTCATTGACTTGCTGTTTTCTGTGCAGGTTCGAAAGCACTCAACACATATCCATGGTATCAGCTCTTGAAAGAAAGAATTGAAGCATCTTCAATGTCAGCTAGGATCCCTGGCTTCCCTTAAGAGGCAAAGACAAAAGCTGCATAAAAAACCAGTATTGGAGGCTGGATTCTCAGCTGTAGTCGAGAGAGCAAAAACAGCTTGAACTCCCTGACAACTTTATTTCTTTCCCTCTCTTGCTGGGCCTGGGCTCCCCTACTTTAGCTTTGGATTCCTGACGTGTCACTCATTTGTCCTCTAGGAACTAAAAAGTCAACATCACTGTGTCTTTCAGAAGGAAATTTGTTAGTAGAGAATGAAGAAGAAATTAAAGCAGTACAAAGCAAGGAACAAAATCCAATTTGTAGTCAAAAATACGAGCAGTCCCTTTTATTATTATATACATATATAAAAAGTATGTGATATATTTGTATAAATCATATACAAAAGGAGAGTTTTGCTGTGACTCTGTCCTCTTGGACAAGCAAGAGAGCATGCATTTTGCTGGGAGCTGCTCAGTCTGAAAGGCCTGTGCTACAACTCTTTCTCTCGACACAAGTTTATCCTAAAGCTAGCTGATCTGTTCCTCTGAGAGGGGCAGCATGGGACAGAGAAGGAGAAGGGGGGGGGGGGGGGGCGAAAGCTTTTCTTTACACTTGTGCTGTTCTGAATGTGGACCATCTGTGCCCCCAGCTGGAGTGCTGGAGATGGTCTGGCACTTGAACCACACCATATTTACAGATCTAAACACAAATGGCTACTGCCTGATTGTTTCATGATTCATTAGTCAGACAAGCTCTCCTCTCCCGCCAGCACAGCTGTTACAGAGTAAACCTTTGTCACTTAATAGGCCTGATTATTACTTTCCATCAAAGGTATTGATCTGTGTCATCTCTACTTAAGGGAAAAGGGGAGAAGCGAAAAGGGGACCAAAATGTGTCAGGAAAACAAGAAAGAGGGGGAAAAAATTTAAAAAGCAATGACATTTGTATGGTGACTAGAGGCACCGGTCAATACGTTTAATCTCTCCTAGATGTACTGTATTCATGTATTCATTTACCACAGTGACTAGGTTACTCATGGAGATGAAACGTCTCACATGATGTGGCATTCCTTGCACTGCACCAGACTGCTGCAGTCACACAATATGGCCATGCATATAATTGGTGGGCAAAATACACAATGTGAATTAACAAATAGTATTTAAAAAAATAGAAATCAATTAAGTCACTTAGGCAGCAGAAGGTAAAAATACAGGTTCATCTCTGAACGGCGTAAGATTACATAAAGAGATCGGTAGTGAGATTTTAGAGGATCATCCCAGGGTTAAATTCTTTCCCACTGAAGTCGGTGGTGCTACCCCAGTTTACACCAGCTGAGAGACTGGCCCTTTTTGTTCAGCAAATGAGCTCCGGACAGGATGCGGTCTGTTACATAATTGCAATGCAGCATATATTTACCACAGCTTGAGAGCTTCTAGTTGCTCCAGAAGCCGCCTGACAAGCTGCCATGGAAGCAATTGCAGCATTACTGCAAACTCGCTGACTCCATTCACAGGACGAGATTTGCAATGTCCAGATTGAGACTTTCATTGCCTCTCTGACTCCCACATTGTTATTAGTACTGTTATTCCCCCCACCCATTAGGCTTTACTTGAGGCAGTAGCTGGTATGCACTGTTCTGGTGATGACCTATTCCATTTAGAGCCACGGACGTGGCTCTGGTGGCGGTAGGGAGCGAGCTGTCGAGGAAAGATGGCTTCACTCTTTCTATTATACTCACATTTAAGGCATCATCTCTTCAAGTCCCGGAGCCAAATCCCAAAGCTCTTGTCCAGTCCCCTCTCAGACTAAACAGCAGCTAGAGGCAGTGAGAGTTGCGGGAGAGAAAGGTGGCCACAGCAAAGACTGCCTGGCTTGGGCCCATAGCAGCACAACAGTGTCACTACTCATGCTATTGGAATCACAGACGAATAAAAGCCCTAAATGTGCGTTCAGAAGCTGAACAAGAACAATAAAATTAGTGTGCCATTTGTTACTGTTGTGTTCAGTTCCCTGCCCTGATCCAAAAGAGTTCCAGAAGCAAGCCAAACTACTGCTAATCCCTTATCCTAGAGCATGTTCTTTCTGGATGAAATCCCTCCCCGTGTTCAGAGTCTTAACACCTTCACAACAAGGCAAGAAATCACCTTTGCAGCCCTTTCTGCAACAGAAAAGCTCAGAACCCCAGCTCATTCCCACACACGGTGGCACACCCCCATTTACATCTGCATGCCTATCTGTCACGTACCTCTTGGATTCCAAGTAGAGAGCAAGGTCTAACACCAAGGAAGCAACTGCAGTATGGGACATATTTTCCATATGAGAACAGAACACATAAGAAATGCATAGGCTGCTGGTACATAAAGGGGACTCCTCCATCTTTTGGGTTTCCTCATGCAGCCTGTTTGTCACGAAGTCTTGCAAGGAC
The DNA here is from genome assembly GCF_036370855.1 of Dromaius novaehollandiae. NCBI lineage: Eukaryota > Metazoa > Chordata > Aves > Casuariiformes > Dromaiidae > Dromaius > Dromaius novaehollandiae. The sequence goes on along the minus strand of NC_088101.1, from coordinate 9,968,644 downwards.
TGCCTCCTTAGCCCCGCCTTCCAGCAAAACCCCTTCCCCACCCCACCAACGCCCCTCAGAGCAATCTGTAAATACAAGGGGCTTATCCTCAAACCAGGATTTGCGGTTTCAAAGCAAAGAGGTCAGTAAAATGTTGCACAGGGAATATCCTTCATTTAAGGCAAAGCACTGCTGAAAGAAAGAACGTGAAAGAACTGGAACCTAAATCAATGGGGGGGAAGACCTCTTCGAAGTACCTCATCTTCACCTGAGGTACGTATGCCTCCAGCGCCATACCTGCCATGTCCAGCCGAGCTTCGTAGAGCGCAATGACAGATACTGTTCCAGTGTATTAGTAGTGGACTAGGAAGCAATCAGTGCTGTCATGAGAGACATACAGGCACGTTAGCAGCTATGACATGGAATATTCCACTGCAATCCAGCTTCCATTCAAAGCTCTGAAACAGAGCAAAATATATATGCTTTTCTGACTGTCCCTGAGGAAACCTGGCTCCTCTGCCATAGTACTTTCCTTCAGCCCACTAAGATCTCATTGCTGCCCACTCCCTCCCACATCCCGATACATATGCACTTTTGCTGGATGGAAAATAAGAACACTGCAGCACATGACACCCAAGCAAGAGTTGTGGCACGCACAATCCACGGGAAAGTGTTGCTTGGCAATACTGTGTGTGCTCAGCTTCCCGCCAAGGGACCGGAGTTGTCTGTGTGCCAGCAAATCAGCCATTCAGATAACAGGCAAAGCAGCAGAAGCAGCGGCCACAGAAGACGGAGAAGCAGAAGGGAGCCGTCAAACCCAAGAGACATGCTTGCTCTCTTCTCCTCATGCGCTACAACAAATAGCGAGGGGGGGTGTGAGGAACTGGAAAGATGCTGAAAATTTTAGCTTAACCCATTTGTCTTCGGAAGGCATCAAAGAAAAAACTGCTTAGTCAGGGGTACGAGAGGGACAAAAATGACATACTGGGATGATATATTCAAGTTTAGGTTATAAGCAAAACCCTTGCCATTTGTGAGTTGGCTCAAAAGGGAAAAGGGTGACATTTTATCACTGAAGCATTTAGAAGTAGACTGAAGAAAACAGTCAGGAACAGACTGTTAGGAACAATCCACAGCAGCAGGTCTTTGCCGTTGTCAATGCCTAATCTTCTTTGCTAGGAGATGATGTTTGATTCTGGTAGTTGGTAACTACAGCAAGAAGCCAGCAAGCAGGCAGCAAGACTAAAAAAAAGAAGAAAAAACTCCAGTAGCTACAAATGAAACCTTAGCTCTCCAAAACCATCCTTTCTGCATACTTGCTGAGAAGTAAGGTCTTATTATTGATTAATAGAAATGGGTTATCATTTGATAATTACTGGAAATGCTGCTAATCTGCTTCTTTACTCATTTGAAGAAGGTGCTACTGAGATACACCAGACATTATCATTGTTATTCTGACTGGTGCAAATCAGGAGTAATTGCACATAAGCCCAGCATCACACCTGCTATAAGTTTAGCCCACTAAGACCCTTGATAGATACTATTAATGGTTGCAGTAGTAGCAACTCTTCAGCTTCACAGCAGAATTTGGATAGAAAACTTTTTCCTGTACTATGTAACAGAACATGCCACAACACAAAACAAGCAAAACAGCCATCTGAGCAGGATTCTCCTGCCCATTACTTGAGAATGTGTCTGCAACCACCCTACATGTGTCGCTATGGTGATAACTTCTAACCTCCCATCTTCTCACAGCTAGGGATGATATTTCTCTAGTGGCTCTGGACAGCAAAACCCAGAATCCAAACAATGCTTTGCCCAATTTAATTTTGGAGGGGGAAGGAGAGAAGGCGTGTAAAAAAACTCAACAGGTTAATGGGACAAAAGAGTAGGCCTCACCTTATGTGACCCGCTCAGCCGTCTAAGCTGCCATCAGTATAACAGCTACGAGCCATCATCTGCAGCTCTGAAGTGACTTAGGACACATCCCAGCAGAGTTCTCTAGAGGGCTGGTCTAATAACTAGAAGATGGTGATAATAGGCAGGGGCAGAGCCAGACTGCCTTTCATACAGGCAGGCAAGGCGGTTGCCTGGGCAGCAAAAACATTTCATGATTCTGGGCTGCACGAGTGGCCGCAGCCTGAAGAAAGGAGACAACCACTCTGAACTTGCGTCAGGCCCCAAACACCCTCAAGCCAGATCTGAAAGGACTGACTGCAGCAAAACTCCTCACAGCGAGAGATACGAGGGGAAAGCAGAAGCACAGAGTTCTCATTTCACCTTTGCATGTTGGCTGAAGCAAAGGATGGCGAGGCTGCAGCAACATGCACCGTAGTTCTTCCCCAAGTCTTCCATATATATATAGCAGCTGGTATAAATCGCAGCAGACCTGTGTCAGGTTCCTTCTGTGAGACTCGTCAAGTACTGTGCTTTGCAACTGAACTGTGTCATCAGCCTAAGATATCTTCCCTAGGAGAGGAGGGGGAAAAGGAAAAAAGAAAAAAAGGGAAAGCTTCAGGTCAAACGATTGATTACAGTTTTGAATTACAGAGGGCTATTGATTTTTCATTAAACACCATGTACTGCTGTAAAGCGGAAAAAAAGTAATTCATTGATCAGAGCTGTGGGCCATGTTCACTTATTGGCTTCCTGCCACATCCCATTATTCCCAGTTCTAAATGTATATTGAAGTCAGTTCATTCTAATCATTGCCTCCTGTCACCAGAAATGTCTCTCAGTAACTATTAGTTTAATCACCCCTTTCTTACAATGGTAATGAGTGATAATATCCAGCATTATGGCAGGTTCATGAATATTATTCATTGTATTACAGCATTGCATTTCACAATGCTACAGTTAAGGGTCTGTCGGCATTTCCATTACAAAGCCCCCAGGCCTGGGACTTTATAAATCACTCCTAAAAATTTGCTGCTGGCAGAAATGAAGAACGAAGAGTGTCTCAGTTCTGGAGAGAATATTGTTGGAACTGTTCTGTGCAAAATCTTTCTGGCCGCAGCTTAGCTGCATTAAATGAGTGCTGGAAATGGGAGAAAAAAGGGGGAGAAAGAAGAGGAATTTTGCCAGCTCAAGCTGCTTTTTCCAATTGATTAAAATGCCATCATTTCAAAAACAGGATGGTCTTGCTGTTGCATTGGACTGCGATTCAGGAGCTACGCATTTTCGTCCTAGATCTCACACATGCAGATAGCATTACCAAACTATCTTGCTGACAGCGATGCTTTAAATCTAATAATATCTTATCTGAAACCTTTTGACTTCTACAGTATGCTCTTCTGTATACTAGCTGTTGAGTTCTATGTTTGATAACCCACGTTTCAAGAAAGTTGCTTTCTGTAGGGCCAAATGATGAAGCCTTCATATTTTAGGTAGCACCTGCTTAGGCAAAAACTATCCCGGGGTCCACGGCATGTACAGTTTTAATAGAAAGTTTACATTGATTCCAGAATCCAGCCTGGAGGTTTGGAGGGAACCTGCACAAATTTGGGGCTCACATGTACAATGAAACCTTTCAGACTCCAGTGATTACAAGTCATAGTGATGCCGCTGGAACTATATGCTCTAAAACTGAAAGCAGACTCTGACCTATCTTTTCCAAAACGACGCGTCGATTGAGATTTGCCAATGTGAATAGCTGCTCTTACAGTATCCTCAAGCAAACGAAGGGAATGCAGATAAGGCGGGATCCAGACTGTGCCATGAGGATACCAGATAGAAAAGAAACAAACAGAAATCACAGAAATCCATTCCCAGCTGCTTACAGCAGCAAGCACATTTTATAATTTATAATCTTGTAAAGCCTGAACTGAAATACATAATGGTGATCATGAAGACTACTTTTATAAGAATGCCTAGGAGATAATCTTTTTTAAGTGCCACGTTCTGCACTAATACATTTTGTGACTTTCATAATTGTTGACTTTGTCATGGTTTTCCAGATGCCAGAAATATCACGAAGTCACAATCTCTCTGATACTCAAGAGTATCTCAGCACCCGTTTTCACTGGTTACATGTGTCTTTCCCTGATTCTTTTGCTCCTACAGCTCTGATTCTTCGATTCTATGGTGTAGTTTAACTTGGTGTAGGCTTTTTGAAATCACTTCTCAGGAAAGCAAGAGTAAACTTAACGTATTCTGCACGGAGACCAAAATAGGTACAGAACAAATAACACATACATACACACGTGCACAGGGTAATAAATATAAGACAGATTTATTTACTCCTATATGAAAGCATTTAGTAAAGAACAGACCCATTATAGGAGAAAACATGGAAACAAAACAGATGAGTACTAAGCTGAAAACTTGACCCTCAAACTAATTAGTTAGAATTAACATGAGCTAGACCCTCTTCCAGCATTCACTCACTGATGGCTTTGTCTATAATGGCTTATCTGCCACTGTGTGGGTCGGCTCCAAGCCAGTGAGTCCAGGCTTACACACATACAGCACTGCAAGAATATACGCACAACTTATCTCAACTCCCTGCACAGGGGTCTGCTGTAACACGTAGGCCAGGTTTTGCCTTCACTGCTAAAACTTTCATCTCTAGCTGTTTGCTTCCACCATTTAGTCCAACGGAGGTGCAAGCATTACCCTTTCCAGCACCATTTGCCTACGAAGAACGAAACAGTCATGCCAAGGGGCATTCACCATCACGTTGCCCCAAGTAGGGGCTCTCAAGGACAGACTCAAAAGGGGCAGCGTGGGCAGAGAGAAAAGGACCAGGGACTCCCACCGCACACACTCCAGGAGGAGGGACTGCCATGAATGAATAAGTTTGCACAAAACACCTGAGGGAGTTCTTCTCTTTTTCAGCAGGGGTCTTTGGGCCCTCCAACCCTGCTGGAAAGCAAGTTTCAGCTACAGGCAGAAAAACAGAGTACTTCATTTACTTACCGACATTTTCTTGCATGAAGTGTTTTTTGCAATGTGTTCCAATACATTGCCTCTCCCTGAAGCCAAGGCCTCCTGCTGAAGCTCTTCACAGTTTGTTGCGAAGGAGAAGATGCAGCCTGCTATTTCCTGCTTTCAAGTCTAGAGCCTGTACTTGAGAGGTCAAGTGGGGCTCAGAGAGACCATCTGCACTGAAAAGAAACAGTGAATTCCAGCCACAAAGTTGCTTTTGTACACTGGTGCCTTGTGGCTGCAAAGATATAAAAAAGGCTCCTTCACCCAATGCAGTAGAGGAGATGGTGGATTCAGGCCACAGTAAATAAATTCGGGTGAGGAAATGGGCTAGTGGGAGGATTAGAGTGCAGATAAGTTAGCTGAAGGCTGCAGGGCTGGCAGTAATCAGGCTAAGGGCACCAAGTGCAGCCCAGACAGAGCTTTCAGTGCTTAGAGGATGCTGCCAGGATAAATAATGCTTCTCCATACCAGTCATACGCACAGAGAAGCAGTTTATCCGTGTCAGGTAGTTATATGACCTCTATTACCAAGCAAGCACTTTGCAATCTCTACTATGTTTATCCTCACAATACTCCAGTGAGAGAGGAAAACACAGCTCTCCCAGATAGGAAATCCATTGGAGGACTTGGAGCAGGCTTGCCTGGGTACATTTGGAGTATGGTGGGGAAAACTGTGGCAGTGAAGCCAAAGAGAATAAGAACTAGGTTGTCAAAGCTACTTCAGCCTCTGTATCCCGCAGAAAATCACTTGGAAGTTACAGTGTACATACCTCTGAGGATTTTGACCTAAGTGACTAATCCAAGTTCACACAAGAAGTCTGCAGCAGAGCAAGGGACTTACTTCCAGTGTCCTCAGGGAAACCTTCCTTTCATTCCCGTTAGAGAAGTACACCCCAGTATAGACAGAAGTGCCTGCTTGCTTGGGCAGAGTTTTCTCCTTTATCCTCCAGGAACAGAGCTGTTCTCCTGGCATCTTTCATTTGCCTGGCATTCGCTTAACCTTACAAAAAGTTAGAGAGAGATCAAAGCTGTTATTTTGGCTGCCTGTGCATTCCTTGTCTCCCAGAAAACGCCATGCCTACATCAGCCAGGTCATTTAAAATGGATTGGTTGATGCTATTAAATCTACACCCTAGGAATGAAGCCCTTACTGGCAAGACTTTTTTTTTTCCTCTAACGTCTGTGACTTGTGCCAAATAAACAGCGCTGATTTCACATCATTTGCGAAGGACAGAAATCCTCTGCAGAGTTGCAACAAACAATCCTTCTCCCCTGCCAATATGTAGCGCACACATCTTGGGGTAATAAAGCCTTCATTTCATGCTTCAGCACACCTGATGTAAGGCTCAGATTCAACAACGTATTTAAGCTTACGCCCAGCTTCACTACAAATGCCCCTATGCTTTTGCTCATGTTTTTAACTTTTATCCTATTTTCCCATAGGAAAAAGAAAACAAAAAACCATTCAGATTTTGCACCTTCCACTTCTCCAGTAACTTTTGGGCACACTAGTCCACTGTAACCAAATCTGACTGGGGTTCTTTTAGACGGTTATGTTACTGCAAGTGTTGAAAGTAGGTGGTGGGTTGCAGAGGGAAAATACTGGGAACACTTCAACTGAGAGAAAAGGTTGCAGAGTGGGCACACTAGCTTGTTAAACATCAGGGAATACACTCAGGAAGGCTGTCTTTGAAATGCCCCAGGACGGGAAAAAATGCCATCAGAAATTGTACTTTCTTAGACACCCACACCATGTAACCACTAGACACAAATCCACGGGAAGCCAAAGACTATTTCTTTGCACTTAAACAAACAAACAAACAAACAAATGGTCCAAAGCCTATTCCTTGTGTTTAAAGCAAATCTCCCCATACAAAAGCTATTGTTATTGGGCCACTTTCCGGCACTGTAATTTCTCAGACTACATTCTGCAGGCATGTTTGACTTTGTACCCTTTACTTCACCAGCAATTTATGCCAAATCTTCAGAGCTGACCCCTTCTCCCACTCTCTCATCCTAGCTATTTTTTGCAGCGTGTCTTGTGACCAAGCCAAGCGATTGCTCTATCAAGCAGCGTCCAAGAGGACGCAGAGCGCCGTGAAATATGTGCGTGCTTGTTAAAAGCATAGCTTAAATAGTTACAGCGCCATAAATATAAAGTCAACAGCTGCTGTACCTTACAGTTCAAGGTAAGAAAGAATAGCTGATGTAAATTGTACTGGTGTGCTATCAACATAAAACAACAGGGCACGATATATTACTGCAAGCCCCAAACACTTCACATCTGTCTTGACACCATCGTAAGTTTGACATCCATCAGTTCAAAAGATAAAATACAGTTTGCAAAGGGAATTGTTTTGGCCCTGCATCAAAGAGCTCATATCTACAATGGGGCAGGAAAACGGTACTCTCTGTTCAGGCAGCATTAAGGAATTCCGGCAATGAAGCGCAAAGCAAATATGCTGATCTATTCTACAGGAAAATACCTGTCAAGATAAGTCTCAGTCCGGCAGGGTGTTTATGGCAGCATATAACCTCAAGCACCCATTTGAAGAGAGCTGCTTGCAATCTTAAAAGTTATGCACGTACTTATGCTGTTTCCATTATACCAGGGCATGCTAAAACAGGATCCACCAGACACCACCTCACCACAGCATTTCCAATAGACTAAATGCTATTCCTTGCCTGAGCTAGCTTAGGGACCATTCTTCATTTCACCCTATTTCACCATACCTATTACCTCCTCCACTGAATTAAAAACATCACTTCCCCACTCACTAATCAGAACGCGCCCCACAGCTTTGTTAATTACCACTCTGTTTTCCCAACACCAGTAATAGGATAACGAGGCCTTTCTGAAATGTCATGTCCTCTCCTTGACACCCTGATGGGAAAGCTGCTTACTTTGCTTGTTCTGAATAAGAGAAGGCTTGATTCGATTATGCATCGTTTTAAAGCCAACAAATATCTGCACCCATCAGAGAGGGTGCAGTAGTGGAGGCCCAGGTAAAAATCTGAGGCTGGAAATGGGTGACACGTGCCATAGACAATACCTGTCCTACTAGCCTGAGCCTCCTCTGATCTTAGCATTTATATCTTCCTTGGAAAGGAAGATAAAAAAGAAGTCACTCCTTCTATACATCCTGATTTTGTTACGGGGCACTGGCTTGAGAGAAACACTGGGTTTTCAGCTACTTCTCATTTTTAAACCCCCAAACTTTCCACTGTCCTGCTGTGACAAAATCCTTCTGCCCATGTTTCATTCACAGTCCCAGTGCGATTCTGTGGAAGTCACTGTCTGTGTTTAGGTTGTTCCTGGAAAATCAGGGCAGAAGACGGATGCACATTCAGCTCCCCTTCCAACATATATTTGGACAGGGCACCAGGGCACAAGCCTGTGTTTGGGAGCTGGGAAAGACTCCGAGTCCCTGGGTTTGGATGAGCCCAACAAGACCGCATGCCTTCTTCAAGTAATTGCTCCACGACTTTGCTGGATGTGAAAGTAAACTGATGCAAATGATTCAGGCTACATGCTAGCAGGGCACATTATTACAGGCCCAACTTCAAGTGCATAAGCCGTCGCACTAAACCCTGGCACGCATCAAAGCAGCTGGCTGAATCAGGACCTGAGCTCACAAGAGCCGGAGAACAAGCTGCAGTTATGGTCTTCACTGTATTCATTCTGCAATGGTACCATCCATTCTGGACACCATTAGGGAGATTTTTGGTTTTCACGGATTTTTGGTTTTCCAGTTGTCGTACTCAAACCTTCAGACGCAGACTTAGCCCTAGGGAATGAACAGAGCAGAAGCAGAGCACGGCCATGCACAGCAAGCATTTGTGGCTGTTAGTGAACACTGAATACTGCCAACCATTACAAAGCACTGGAAAATCACGAGCAAGGGTTTAGCCAGTTTAGAAAATCCTGCAGGGAATACTACCCATAGAAACTAATACATATTCAAGCAACAGCAAGCTGCCTGGGAAGCTGTGCATTTTGCCTTTGACATTACATAAAACTTAACACTTAAATTGCCTTTGGTCCAGCGTAAGTGTATTATTTAACATATATATACCCCCAAAAGATTGTTCCTGAGTATCAACACAGATCTTATCCTCTATTCTTCAGTTTTAGCACAGGAGGTCAACATTATGCTCACAGACCTCATTATGGAGGTCTGAATTCAGAGTGACTCTTTTTGTCTGTCTGGAAATAGTTCAGATTTCTCCCTAAGTAACTGGGAGCAGAATTTGTCCATTTAGAGACATCTCCCAGCCTGGAGGGCGCTGGCAGTCACTTGTGGTTTCTTAGCAGTATTCTGAGCATCTCCATATAGCCTTCCTGCATGGTACGTGCCTTGTCCTAGATCTCTTCACTCATTCGCTCTTGCTCTTGGTGTAGACTTGGTTTGTCTCTCTTTTCACACTCCTTTTCTCCTCTCCTAAGAGGACTGTATTTCTCTCCATTGTGTGGTCTTGCTGCATATGTTTTGTAAAATAGTGATTCCCAGACAGGGGGAGAGGGTGAGGGCCACATGTGATGTATTAGCATTACTATGCCAAGAACAAAACATCCTCGAATGAGGGTGGTCGACAGTACAAGTGGTTATCAGAAAGTCGGTGCAAAACTCAAGAGGCTGAGCACTTTCAATTACAATTCAAATCTGCCATTTAGTTCATGTTTATTTAGGCATTAAAAGCAATTTTCCAAGCACATGTCTGTCACATTTAGACACAATGGGCTAGCCTCTAATTAGGAAGTATATGACCTCACGGGCTTTAATTGGGAGAAGTCTGCATCCAATCCGCTTACCAGATGATAGAAGGCAACTGGCATCAGAAGGGAAGTCCGGTGTCAGCTGGTAGAATGCACACAATACCTGCTGTAATGGCCACCAATTCATCATCGCCCACTCTAGCATCAGGACTTTGTCAATGGTTTGTTCAGCAATTTGCTTGTGTACCAACACAAGAGATCAGGAGACAGATACCGCATCACAGCAAATGACATTTATCACAGATTGAGAAAAAAAAACCACAAAAACACAAAAACTGCAAATTCTGCTTTGGCAAGGGAGCAGAGCAGGCACAGGTCCAAAGTCAGGGTTCGCCGAAGTGGCTATAACTCTACTAACTTTACACCTGCTTATGTTAGGCCAGAATTTAGCCCATACTACCCACCAGGGCACGCTGCATGTAACATAGAAGAAAAAAAAATTTTCAACCGAAACAGCCCAGCAGAAGGCAATTACAAAGAAGATTCCATTTGTTGCATGAAAACGCAGCAAAGAACTCAAAATTCAGCTATATGAATCCTGTTGTGTAGGAAGTACAATTCTGGCCCAGTTAAGAGTCACCAGAGTCCTCTCTCTACCTCCACTGCATCTCTACTGATTTCCACAATGCTGTACACATGCTCCTGACTGCTGGATTTGCCACGTAACTACAAACCATCCCGAACACTGACACTCAGAGACAAATAGAGTTGTTTGCAATATTTTCAAATACCTGCTCCTCCTCCAAAGGGATCTATGCTCAGGCCCAAGGAGTCTTGCCAACTGATTTTTTCAAAGCAAGGAGGAGAGAGGGGAAAAGCTACTGCGTATAAAGCCCTTGCACCACTTGGAGACGTTTGCCTGTTAAATGCCATGGCAAATGGGACTGTGTCTCCAGTGAGTCCTAAGTGAGATACATAAACAGTCTTGCAGTAGACAGGCCTGCTACATGCAAAGTCTCCCTCTGCTAGCAAAGAGGGCTGACCATTCAAAAGCTTGAAAGAAAAACGTATACTAGAACCAAAGCTATATCCTGAAGGTAATCCTGTCCTGTCCTACTGTTCCCTTTGATTTTTTTATTATTATTATTACTGCTTTTTAACTGTGGTAGCAGCAGGACCCGCAGCCCTGCTCCATTAAGACCAGGACAAGTTCAAAACACACGAGCAAAGAACTCAGCATACAAGCATTAGACAGAACAGAGGCTCACATTCACTGCATTAACAACAATCTCAGTAGGCTAAAGTCACATCCTCTATGAAATATGTTCTGGGGCTGACTTGTCAGCTCCATTTATTGATGGGAGGATACAAGGATTTCCCCACTTCTAAGAACAGGTACCAGGTCAGTCAACTTACCTTATGTCCTTCGGCTATACTGCTTCACCTGGAGGAAGCAAGTGGGTCCACTCCCTCCCCTGTGAGCAGTCCCTCTCTTCAGCCCACAATATTGCACCTATAGGAAAGAAGCAGAAAAAGTGGAAATTCAGAATGTCTATCCTTTGGGAATTTCCAATATTTAAACATTTATATAGATAGATTTTACCTTGATTTGTGATAAAAAGCTAAGATCTCAGAACTTCTTGCAGAATGAAATACTATGAACTCATTGGTTCCAGTTTTACCAAAAGACAGTATGTTATAATCCACGGACTAAGCTAAGAGAGCAAACACATTCCAATCATTCTCCACAGAAGTTTCCATGAGCCTGATATAGACCTGGGAAACATTTCAATTTAGTTAAACTGGCATTTCATTTTAGCCACGTGCCCACACCTGAACCAGCTTCACTGAAACGATTCTAGGACACGCATATGCTTGTGAAATGAGCACGCTCCTTCAATTGTTAAGACTAAAATTTTATGCCAGCACTATCAAGACTGTGCATATATGTAAACAGCCTTAAAAATACACTATACATACGCTGGTATATGCGAGCTGGAACATTCCACCTCAGAGCGATCTGGGAGAAACAAAAAAAGTAAGACTAGGACATAGAGCCAGCTAAGACAAAACTCACTCCTACACTCCTCTGCATGAAATGTGTTATATAAATATCTGACATTCATACATTGGGTTTTTCAGCCTCAGATGATGAACATTTAAACTTGTGACAAACTGTGAGATATAAACGACACGATAAAAATGCAGAGGTGTTCTCAGTCAAGCTGGTGAGCATCCTCCAAGGGGCTGGCACATGTATAAGCTGTACACCTGCCCAAAGGTTTTCCTTGTAAAACCAGCCAAAGGTCAAGTAGGTCCTCTTCCCTTTTACACAGCTTTTCAGTATGCCTCACTGATTCCAACTCTAAATCAGAGATCAGAAAGAGAATGTGAGGACTGTCCCATGGGCTGTGCTACCACCTCCACCGTCACCCCGCAGGTGGGGAACCAATCTGCCACCCTTCTGCAAAGCACAAGGAAATCTTCATCTTTGGGTGCCAAGAGAAGCCGACATGCAACTCCGAGAGCCAAGGAGAGGGGGGAGCTTGGGGAGGGGTACGTGCAAAAGCAGAAGACAATATTGGCTCCTACTGTATACCAGTGTTACCCAGGACTGATGAATATGAAGCTGGTCCCAGGGGGACTCCACAGCCCCATAAATTGGCCAGCCTTGCTGTAGCTCCTGAGTGCTGAAGACATAATCCAACAGCCATTCAAAACCGGGATGGTTGGAAACAGGAGATGCATCTGTGCAAAAGCTGTTCCTTTCCCTTCTGTTTTTTTTGGCCTCAGATCCTCTGTCTTGGCCAGAACTTCTTTTTGAGTAAATTGGCATAGTTTCGCTGACCATACCTGCACAGTGTTTAATTCAGAGGAACACTTCTGAGAAGCTGGTCAGACATTATCAGGCCAGGTGAAATATTAAATGCCTAATATAATTATTCTGTAACTTGAGCCTCTTGTTCTTCATACTTTGGATAACCCTTCAGCACAACAGCAAGGCCCAGCATTTAACAGCGATTCTCTAGGTCAGAATCTTTACAAAGGTAACTGTTCTTCTGCTCAATTCTGCATAAAAAATGCTAACATGCATATGAACACGTGTGTATGAAGCACTGCTTCTTAAAAAATAACCCCCATAACCGATACGCATCTGCTGCTGATTACTCAGTGACCCACTAGAACCTGCTTGTGGTAAACTCAAACACAACGATGGAGTAGGCTCACAGGATAAACGTGCTTTCGTTACATGAAGTACAAATTGGTGAGCTGACAGAAAGGAACGTCTGTCCTCTAACTGAGTCATTCTGTAAAAGAAACAACTGCATCCCCAGCAGACTTCCACCCTTTTTGTCTCTGTCAAACACGCTGACTGCTTGGTCTTCTGTGGCTGACATATTTTACAGGGGGCAACGGAGAACATGAGCAAAACAAGACAAATATTCAGGCACGAGGAAACGCATCAGCTAGGCAGAAATAAAGGACAAAGCAACTGGGCTTTGGACCAGAACTTTCTGGCTGATTTCTGCTCTCTTCCAGCTCTTACCCTGAGAAACTGGCCTCCCAAGAACTAGCCAAAACAAGCAATGGTTGTACCAAACGCCTCTTGCTTCCTTCCCTTGGCAGTTCCCTCCTTCATGTCGATCTTGGAATTACTTACTTCTCCTCGCAGTTTCCATTGATTTTCGTCTGCTCTCGGCCTGCTTTGGTTCTCTTTTGGCGTCCCAGCTCACTGCATTCATCCCACGCTCCTGTCCCAGCCCTCCATAAGGTCCTTCCCAAAAACCATACCAAGAAGAGGCAAGCTGGCTGCTACAGTGCCCCTGATCTGTATTCAGAGCACACCCGGGGAGCAGGCCCCATCCTCCAGCCACAGCTTTAGGGATGTATCACTGGGCCAGTGATGAAGAGATGAGCTTCCTGCTCGCCGTTTCCAGGAAACATAAAATATGATTCCCAATGTGTGCTCCCAATAAAAAGGAGCTTGGCGGGAGGAATTAATGGCCATCTAACATATCATGGATTAGACTGATGGGATAAATAAGTAACCAAGAGAAAGCACACAGAGGAAAAGTACAGCAGGAGGCTTATTACATTATTTCTGTAAGAGAAGGGGAGGGGGCAATGGGCCTTGAGGGCCTCCAGAGCAATTAAGCCCCTCTTACTGTTTTCGGACAAGCAGGTCTGGCCACGGCTGTGACTTGTGTGGAAGCCTGAGGACGCGGCGAGCTCCCCTCCAGAAGCTGCTTGCTGCTGCTGCTGCTCTGATTCCAGGGCATTACATGTGAAAGCTGTCAGCGCAAAAGCCAGTTATTTGAAAGCAAAGGGTGATGCTGGCGGAGGGGGGTGGGGATGACGGCGGATGGGCCGTGCAGGGCGCGAATGTGTGCCCACAGGCTGGGGGGGGGGGGGCCCAGAGCGTAGGGAGGGGGGCGTGAGTTGCAGGAGACACACTGCCTGGCATTGCACATGGCTAAAGAGTGGAAGAGTACATCATTTCTTTAAACTCATCTTGCATTCAGCCAGCTGCATATAAATTTCCCTCTATCTCATCAAGCTCTCACTGTTTGGCCTCCTCTGACTGATATTGGCTCATCATACTTAATCTAGGGTGAAATTTCCTCGTCTGAGCTAAATTACTCGCAGCCATCAAGGGAAACGATATTTATTTTTCGTGGGGCTAATGACCTGTCCCCCGGACCCACCCACTGATGGTTATTTACTAGGGCCCAGATGCTTGGGCTCAAAATGAGTGCTAATGTCAGCGGGGGCCATTTCTCATTCAGGTCTCTGATTGAATTGGAGCGATCCCATTGACATTGACTCTGTGACTTTTAAGGCCATTACCCTCAGCAAGAGATGAACCTCTCATCATTGCTCCAACACTGACAGCTGATTAGCGACAAATTACAAGCAGGAAGAACCTAAGACTTTGTTTGCGGGGGTAGGAGGAGGGATTAGGAGGAGGCAGAGGGAAAGCGCAGAGTCCGGGAAGGTGGAGGGAGTAGCAAAGGAGAAGGGAAGAGTGGGAGGGGAGAGCAACCCTGAGAAACTGATGCAGCCTGTTGGCTTTGGTATTGCTCTACAGGCTTTCACTGAAGGCAGAAAAGGGCCCAGAGGCAAAGACTGGAAGAAGCCAGTGAAGATGCTTAATGGTTTCAGGGGGTTCGAATCAGAGGTTTGGGAGGAAGAACCTCCACTTTGAGTCAGCGAGTGAGGAAGGGACAGAAGGGCTAAACTGCAGCTGGGTTACGGTGCCATCCAAGGGGCTCCCAGGCAGCTCTGTGGCTGTGCGACGACTCCCTTGGGTCTCTGTACGGGTTCCACAAAGAAAGCAAAATCTCCATGAAAGCAAAACATTGCTGCAGTTGACTGAGAGCTCCAGGGGTCAAGTACTGCTCTGCCACCAACTCTCACCGCGTGCCCTTCGTCAGGCCCCTCACCTCTCCGCCACTGCCTCCCTAATGGACCAGGCGATCAGCAGTGACGCACCGATCCAGGCAGCATGACCCTACTGCTATCAGCCCCTTATGTCTCACAAACAAAATACTTCCTAAACCGAGAAGAAAGTCTCCTGGCAACCCTGCTACATGTTTCAGTGGTGGCCCTTGCATTTTCAGTGTTCTTAGTTCATGGGCAATAAACTACACAGGAACGTAACCAAACATATTGTCAGCATGACATAGTTTACCAAGCACAGTGGGAGCCCAGGCTCTCCTTTTACCACTAGTACCCCTAGTATCCTCAGTTACCTAAGGATAAAGTTTTGAAAGACTAGGGGTTGCACTCACAGTTCTGTTTCTAATCACAGAAATGCAGCCACCTCTGCAGTGAAATACCAGAGCCGATTAGTAACACGCACCAGATTTTCGTATCATCGCTTGCAAGAGAATGAAGAGTGGACATGATTTTAAAACTGCCAACTGCCAGAGAAAATTCCATATATTAAAAATGCTACCCGCTGAGGATACGGTTCTTCTTACCTGGATGATTTGAGAGATGGACTATGCTCTCCCAAGCAAAAGGGAGTATTTTTAGTGACACAATTATTACAAGTGGACCCATCCTGAAAGGCATTACAAGGAGGCTCGCTGCTCTGCAGTCCTGCAGAAGCAGGCTTGGAGACTCTTTACAGCTCACAAAACATCAGACTCATTTAAAAGAAAAAGTGGCATGAAATACAAATAGGGAAATTGCTTGCAAGGCTGAACTGCGGAGAGTGCCATGGTCACAACTGCCCTCTCTGAATTAGGAACTGGCTTTGGACACTCGGGAAAACAAATGCAGTATGCCAAAGTACAGTCACAGCATGTCACATACAGAGCTGGGCTGTGATGTCTGTTACTCTAGAGCCGAAAATCCCAGTGGCGTTTCAACAGCAGTAATCGGTATCTGAATCTGGACCCCAGTCTGAAGAAAAGTTGCTCGGAAGGAACCTGAGCCTGTGGGCAAACCTCCCCTTGATGCTCCTTCACAGCTGCACTTAGCAAATTTCAGCCTATCGTTTCTGAGGAAAAACAGCAAAATCAATTCTATTCCTCTCCCCCCTCCAGTCCTTCCATCCTCATTTCCACACTTTTTTTTTTTTTTTAAACTGAGCTCAGGAGTTCACTAGGAAAGATGACATGTACTCAGACACCCTAAAAACCTCTCAGGGACTTGGCAAAAAAATAGCGTACTGGACTAGCTGTACAATTTGCTGTGTTTTATGGCAGGCTTAGAAAAACAGTGTTCTCATTTACGCTGATGTAAGTCAGTTAATCCACTGAGGTAGATTTAGCTGCCGACTGTGGCGAGGACGGGGCTGCGGTCAGATTTGGCTCTTGCTGACCAACTGATACACATGCTGATACAGCGACTGAGTAACAGCCTCAGACAGTGCTCTCTACCTGTTAAAGCCCTGGCCCACCTTCCGTCTTGTTAGTTTAACACCCAACGACTTCCACAGAAGTGAATACAGATCGTCTTTTTTACACAAGCACAAACCATTATAAGCGTATCAGCACGAAAGCTGTGTTAAACTATGAACGCCCATCCTCTTGCCAGCACCGGTCTGATCCTTACAGGAAATCTCCTGGAGTATTGTCCAGGTTTTAAAAGGTGCAGGAGCAACCCCTCTTCCTAACGATTAACACGACTCCACGGCCTCCTTGTTCTCCGTGAGGTTCTCCTCGTATTGGGAATTCATACTCCAAGGGGTAAGTCTCCTTCTCCTATTCAGTTTCTCTCTTCCCCTTCTGATTTTCATCCCATTGCTCCTAGCTATGCCCACAAGTATGCAGGGAACTGTCACGCTCCTTCAGCATTCGTCAAAACTGTTCTGAGAGAAAGCATTGCCAAAAACACCATTTCTCAGCACTGCAGAACCACGTGAGGCTCTTCCCCTTCCCCAAGGCAGGACCACATGTACCTGGAACAATCCTGACAGAAATCAAAACCTTCTGTGGAAAACAGACTGGGCTTGATGAGCTTTCTTTAAAGTGAGGTCAAACAAGGTTAACTGACATCTAATAAGGTCAGAACATTCAGCCATTCTGGTGTAGACGAACACTTACATCTTCCAATTCAAATCAATCTTTTCTCAAGAATAGAACAGAAATGGACTATCTTTCCCCTAAGAATTTAATTCCCCAACAAATGCAGGGTTGTGGGGGTTTTGTTCTCTTTTACAATGGGAAAGAAATCTAAGTAATTGAAACAGATCTAGTTGTCACTTGGCCAAACACAACGCAATCCATTCAATTAGTGTAGCATCACTGCAACACTTGGTACTCAAACTATGCTTCAGAGCATACAAATATGTCAAAAGATCTTGCGTGACCCCCTTAAAGAAAAAAGAAAAGAAAAGGAAAAGAAGAGATTTCTTGTAGCATGGTCTGCAAAAACAGAATGAAGCTTGCTCATTTTAGGACATTTCAGCTAAGCTAACAGGTAAAGCTGGCTCTGATTTCCGGCTGCTGAGCAGCAGCAGGAAAGAAGACCTGATCGAGCGTCTGACTGCCTGCGTGAGCTGCACAGTTGCTGGGGTGGGCTTGTACGACTGTGCATCCAAACAGGCTAATGTTCCCCTTACCAGCCTGATTGGTCAATTTGGATGACATATTTTGGGCATCTCTGCTTACTCAGTGACTGCAACTTGTACACCATCCACAAATCCCCATCTGCATCTACAGATGGTCCACATTTTTTTTTCTTCCTTTCTTCATTGTGTGTAACAGCTCTTTGGGGTTGCAGAGAAGAGAGACAGAGATGTAGTTTTACTGTATCCTGCTACCGAAGCCGGGTGGACATGAAATTCAATTGAAGGGAAACCCAAATTCTGAATTTGCAATACTGTTTATTCTACGCTGGCAAAAAAATATTTCTCCAGTTCAGGCTCACGCGTGAAGCATAACATAAAAGCAGCATTTAAACACTAACATACATTCATTGTGGGACAACAGGAGGAAAAAAAATCCTGTTAAGTTTTTAACCACATGACCTTCATTTTTACTTCAGTGTTTAATACACTTGCTTCCACACTTCGTAAAATGTTCTCATTTTCTCTACATTGTGAGGACTGATAAGGTTTAGCCAAATCTGAGTATACCTTACAAGGCCTGAATAATCTGGTGGAATGGGACAGAGAAACCAAGTTCCAGTTTTATCTGTGCTGCAAAATATCTACCTGTCTTTTCACATTCCCCCATGCCTAATCTCTGTTTTCTTATTCGAGGATGCCTGCACATAGTGAGATGCATACAATGCAAAAAGCCTGCTTCACCACTGATCTGGTTTTATTTTGCTTCAGCTCTACTGAAACCGAACCAAAACTGGGGGAAACAGGCTAAACAGGAAAGCTTAAAGAAAGATTTTCTGTATACACACATTCACCCACTTACATACTTGCAAACTCCTCCTCCTGAAACAAGGATTCAAATTATCTCTATGTTAATATTTTATGCTGGGTAGTTACAGTTGTCAACCAAACTATTCTCAAGACCCAGGGCTTCTGTCTAGGCATTTATTTATTATTTTTCATTATTATTATTATTAATTTTAAATAAAACAAATAAGGATTCAGAGTCTATCAATGGCTCCCGTTCTGCAAAGAACTAGACATGCATTTACATGTAAACAGAGACAAAGCAAAGTAAAGTCTTGAACGTGGAGCAAAGCTCCTGTATGAGCCTGAAATGCTTTGCCTTTGTAGTCACACGTGTGAACAGAGATTCTGCAGATGAGGGCCTCTGAACTTACTAAGATTCTTCTGCAATGCCAGGACTGAAGTACCCAAACGCTTCAGTGCCAGGGAAGGAGCACTAGGGATGCCGTAGGCGACTCTTTTCTTGACAAATTCTACTCCCTGTGTTTCAGCTGAGAGGCACCAAGCCCGGTGGGGAGTTTCATTTCAGGAGAAAAAGATCCACGGCAGTCTTGACCCATCTAGCCATAGGGGTCTACAACAGCTTTCGTAAGACCTGTTGAGCTAGGCAGACTACCCAATCACTTTCCAGTTTAGTAGATAAGGCTATGCCACATATTTTGTTCTCCTGGCAGTTCCCTTTAGACAAAGTATTTTCTAGGACCAGTCGTGCCTTGCTACACGCTTGCTCCTCCTTCACTCTGGAGGAGGCTGAATTTGCAGTGATCTCTACACATACTTCTCACGGCAGGGCACCACTTCTCTACTCTGCTACGAGGTTCAAGCGGCTATCGCATATTACACTCCTTTATAATAAATGTATTTCTTTTCCTTCACCATTTCTTAGTCCACAGGAACAGAAGAGTTCCGCTCTTGTAGAGGCCCATCTTGAGCATCCTTAGTGAGATTTAATTTACAGTGATCCAACTCAGTAAACACATCTCCCATACCTTTTCAGCTGGACCCAAAACTATTATTCCATAATAAAAATGCAGACCATTTTGTACCCTTCTACTTTGAGTCAGGCGCACTGTAATCCATGGAGTTTTGTAATCTTCCACTTGATTTATTTCAGACTTAATGAGCCAGTAATAATTTATATTTCCAGCAGACTGCCTGAAACATGAAGCAGAAACTCACACATGTAAAGAACTCAAGGAGGAAACCTGCCAGCCCCAAAGTTCTGTGGGCATAAAATAAACCAACACTAAGACATGAAAGATTCAAGTGAAGTCTGCCAGATACTGCAGACTGAAAGCCATGGATAAATGTTGATTTTACTCGAAGTTTTAATTGCTGTGCTAAGCTGGACTGTTGAAAAAGTCATGTTGCACCTCACTACAGCATAAATTACAGCCAAGATTTTTAATGGCAGAGGGGAAATCCCCACTTCATTAAAGTCACTGGCCAAACTCCCATGGAAATCAACCAGGGAAGAGCTGCCTGGTGAGCGTCTGAGGTTAAGCTCCTACCTTTTATGTGGGTACCTAGGTAAGTGGCTTGATTTTCAGAGGTTCTGAGTTACCAGCAGCTCTCAATGACATCTGAAAATTAAGCCACTTAGATTTGGATATATGGGGCACTATTCTACGGCTTCAAGTGCCCACTGAAGTACGTGCCAACTCTTTCACAGCTCAAAGATAGAAGCTGCTTTTTCTCCACTCCAGAAAAGCAGCAAGATTTGATTGCAAGAGATAGCAACGAGAGTTTCACATGCTAAATGTGTGTTTATGTCTAGTATGTGCTTTCCTGCTCCCTCCGGGCATGTACCATTGACAGTATCATGTCATTATACTATTGAAATCTCAGTTGGTTTGCCAAAAATGGCGAGGATAAAGTAGCTTTTTACCTATAAAGTAGCTTTGCTTTAATGGGAAAATACATGGGGGTTTAATCTTGTTTAATTTTAAAATCAGATCAAAAAACTTGCATCTTCTTGTACAGCTTCTTTTTTAATTCAACAATAAGTTAAAAATCAACTCATTTCTGTATTCTTTGTCAGTCCCACCAAGCCCCAGAAAAGGGGGTGTATTTACAGCATCTGTGTTAGGCAACCATGTTCACTGCCAGTGTACACAAACTAAATTCTGTGCTTCGGCATGGCTATTGCAGTGAGGATCTGGCCTGCTCTGTTCTGTGTCAGCTCCGTCTCAAGAGGAAATTCAGCAAATAAATCTAGTCTGTCTTTTTAACAGTGAAACTGAATTTAAGGATGACACTTAAAATATTACTTTAAATGCTACATTCACAGTCCTGGTCTGCACACTGTAAACAAAAGCTGATTAGCCAAAGACATTTTTCCCTATAATTAGATTCACTCCTCGGTTTAAAGAAAACCCTCTTACGGGGAGAGAAAAAAAAAAAGGAATGTGGTATATTTTCTATGCTCTACACGAAGCTCTATGAATAATGTGGTTGTACTAATTGGTACCCATTAGGACACAGAATCAGAATCCCACTGCCCCAAACAGGCTGCCTTTTCTTGATAATTATAATGCTAGGAAGCATCCCCCCAACAATTTCGGGGCTAATCACAGAGAATCCTGTATACAGTGTAACACTGCATTATTCAAAAAGGTAATGAAATTCCAGGAAACATCAGATGCAGCAGGTACATGAAGATAATTTTGTTTTTATAACCAATTTCAGGCAGATAAATACTAGAATCCTTTCCAATTTTCCCCCCATGAAACTAAAGTGTCACTGAGATTTACAGCCCCCTCAAGTTCTCTTTTCAGAGGAACATTCATTTACATAAACAGATAATCCCAGATAAAAATTTCCATTAGACAAAGGTGAAATGGATCAATTTTCTCTGCCAAGACAAATCTTAAATCTTGAACAGATAGGGTCATTATTACACCAGGCCCATTTCAGAAATAATGTATTAAAAAAAAAATCAGCCGATAGCAGCCATTTCCAGCTTTCCAATTATCTTTAAGAAAAGCTTATTCTGTGGACAATAAAGCACATTACTGCACAATATGATACAGTCCATAAAGATCACAATGTTTTATGAAAGGTTAAAGAAAGCTCAGCACATTTAGGGGAATGTCATAACCCACAAAGTCTTTCAAGACTTAACTGAATCCATGCGCAGGCTGTGCAGATACTGTGCTATGGCTTGCAGTGCTCCCTTCTTGGTATCAAAACAGCACACAAGGAAGCATATGCCACCCTGGTTCCACCCTGAATTCAGGTACTCATGTGTCGTAAAACAGAAGATAAGGGAGGCACTTGCACAGCTCTTCTTCCTCCAGGGAAGGAGTTAATTCACCCATCCCTACTTTATGTGCTGGGGAAGAAAAGACAGTCTCTTATGAATACTTACCAAACCATGAGGTCTCTTTGCCCTTGTCTTCAAATCAAAGGGCTTTCCTCAACTCATGAGGATGTCTGACCACACTGAGAGACCCAGGAGGAGGTCGCTGTCTGTCTCACCCGGTGCGGTGCCCCATCTCTCTCCACCTACACCCTCGAGCGGGCTCCGGCGATAACGTAGCAGAAATGAAAGCACAGCCTTTCCTCCAGACGCTGCCCACTCGCTGCCCGGCCATGGGTTCCTTCACTCTCACGCCAACCGCAGTAGCCCTCGATGTGATGCCAGACTAAAGTGGGCAGCTCTCCAGGCCCAAGCTCTGGGGGAACTGAGAGAGGCAAGACGGCAGAGGCAGGAATACCCTCCTGCCGCAGAAAGGCCACGTCGCTCTGAGGTACTACACAACTTTGTCAGGCCCCTGGGAATGGAGTTTATGATGGGTGACAGCAGCCAGAGTTATGTGCTAGAAATCACTGTCTAATAGACACAGCCATCAAAGCAAAAACAAGCAGCAACGTACCTGACTCATGTTTCCATCTAAAAGGAATCAGATTTATTTGCCAGATAGCTAGCTGCTACTTACAGACATCACATGAGGAAAGGGGAGAGCAGTGATACGGGGCAAGAAATAGGGATCGTAAGAGAGGACCTGCAGGAAGGCTTTATACCAGTCAGCACCAGATGCAGTCCTATAAAGTGCTAAGCACTTTCATGAATTAATGTGATGAGGCTGCACAGCCTCGGTGAGAGGCTTTGCAGGCCCTGCGAGAGCTTTAGAGAACATGATGCACCTGTACATGATACATGTACATGATACATCTGTAGATGTGCAGACACCAGCTCTGAAATACAGGAAATTACAATTACCTGTAAAGAACTGGAAAACACCAGGCAAGCCTGGACACAGCACTGCAAACAATCTTCCACTGTACCACAGTGTAAGGCAAAGTCATTTTCACTCCTTTGCAAAAGGCAGCACAAGACCTTTGGCAGAACTAAAGCCTGCACAGTTCTTTCCCGAGCAGGGAGCTCATTCAGTCACTTTGTCGCTCGTGCCTTCCACCCTATCTGTTCTTCTGTTCTTGTTGGGGATGGTCTTTTAGACTCAAAGCTCTGTGGAACAGAAACACCATGTTGTTTGCCATTTGCCTTTAGAGCAACCAGCACTCAAGATCCCCAATTTCTATGACCTCTGGTCATCATCGCAATAGAAAATGCCAAATCTATGAAGCAAACATTAATCTTGGAAAGGAAGTCCAGCATCCACCTAAATGCAAGAAAGATGAGAAATGGTGGACCACAGCAAGAAATTTTCAAACTTCTGTTCAAGGCTCTTTGGGTTTTGTTTCTTTTAGGATTTTTCTCTTTGAGACACTGACCTAGAGGTCAGTTTCTTCACATTAGCCTGATCATATTGAGCAACTGCTATTTACCTGACAATAGCGAGTGGCAACTGTGCTCCCTCTGGGGCCTCCTCCCCCAAAGCTGCTATACAGGGGCTGTGTATTTGAACCCCTCAGAGAGAATCTAGTGCTTCATGAGAACTTTGCCTGTTCATAAAAGGAAAGATGGAGTACTATGGGTCTTCCTGACAGCTAAGTTGCTGTTCTGTAAGTGCACTGATACTCACAGAGCAAACACTTGCACTTCTGAAAATAAGAACTCTTTTCACTCTCCAGCTAGTCAACAAAAACTGAGACATATCCGATCTGAAGAGAAAATCTATCTGGAATACCTAACTGCTGGTTAAAAGAAAAAAAAAATCACCACATGACCAGTAATGGAAGCTTTCATCCTGAAACCCTTTCCTGCTGGAAATGCAAGTACCTTTTATCAACATTAAAAGAAAAACTTGACATTATGCAACTATACAATCATATTGTTAAATATAACTATACATACGGTTGATTAGTTAGTTGACAGCACTGATGTCGCATGAAATTATGCACCCTGTAAAAGATTAACGCTCCTCTGAAATTGTATCTGGTCAGATTCGCCAAGCCAAGTTGGTGTCTCTCTTTCTGTTCTATATAAAAAGGACAGAAAGCCTGTAGCCTTGTTTTAGCGCTTTAAGAAAATTATAAACTATTAAAAGAATCACTTTTTGCACAATTTTTGAATGAGTATTGAAACGGTAACTGAATGCCTCTTGTTTGGAAAAAGGTGATTTTTAGTAAGTTAAATAAATGCCCTAGTTATGAATTTAAATAATTATTTTTCTTGCGGAAAAAAAAAGAAAAAAGAAAATACCTTTGCTTTGTTCCCCCCAACAAACAGCAGAAAGAGGAGGGTAGAGGAGGGACTTTGGCTGCCCAAAGAGGGGCCGCTAGATGATCTTTCTACTCTAGGTTTGGTCCCACATGCCTCTGCATAAAACAAGTTAACTGTTGTAACCCAGAAAAAAATCCCAAGCTTTTCCTTTGAACCAATACAGCTACAAAGATCAAGGTGGTGTCTGCTCTGCCTCATCATGCAACATTTCAGCTGAATTTGGATCGGCTGAAGATGCAAGAGTCACACAGATATAACAATAATTTTGCTTTTTAAAATTACCAGGCTACATGATTAAAGCGGCCAGGCACAAAAATCAGCTTGCGATGAATAAATAGAAACTTGTGGTTCACGAGAAGACAATAAATGCCTGTCTTCCTGATTTTATTAAATTGTTTTAATTTTGTGCTGAGAAAACCTTCCAAGTAGAGCCATACTTTCTTTCATTGTTATTTGAAACTTTTTAATGTGTGAAAATAGTTACTATTGCAGTAGCTGGAGTATCAGTCATAACATCTAATGATGTGGAGATTGTTGCCTTATAAAATTCACAGCTGGGTAGCTACATGGCTCAAGGCTAAAACCTATTTTAAAATCCAGTGTTTTAGGAGGCAGAATGTTTATTAAAACATTTTGCCCATTAAAAATATATGACACATCATCGGTCATTCCATGTGATGCAGTGCCAGCCCTTTTTCAGGCAGTCCACTTGGGATGACTGCCGAAAACCTGGCAGGCCTGCTTGACAAGCCTACATCCTAATAATTTACTAGTCCACCAAAAAAAAAAAAAAAGAAAGAAAGAAAAAAAAAAAAGCATTCCAACAGCCTGAAAGAAACTCACCAGTGCCCTTGCATAGCATGCCCGGAAATTTGCGCTCACACATAGCCACGCTTGGTCTCTTCCCACTGCCAGTCAGAGACTGACATTCAAAAAGGTGATAATTGCTTGATCTGCTCATGTCACAAGTTATCGTGAAATAATAATGAGGCTGTGGCTCTTTTTTTTTTGTTTGTTTTGTTTTCAGAAATGTGATGGAGAGAGAAACACAAACACTCTTCCATTGATTCCACAGGTCTTTTGCATCCACTTCTGAGAGCTGGTGCATATCTCAACTTGGAGAACACAAAGAAGAATACTATAAGACTAAAAAAATCACAAATCACCCGTCACCATTGTTTAAGGACAGACTTAAGTACTCCATAGCAAGGATCCCAGTCTTCATGGGAGAACTCTCTCTTAAACACACACACACAGTGAAGTCCGTGGGATTACCAGGGGAAACGGCTGCTCACTAATGCAAGTTCACCAGTTCACCATCCCGTCTGACCTTAGAAAGAGCAACAGTGTCTGCAGCCATTAGTTCAGAAAATTACCTGAAAATCACTCATAGAAAGTTAAGACGACTTGGATACAGAGAAATGGATGTTCAGAAGTCACCTGTTCTCCCAGGACTTAACATAACTAGGAATTATGTCTTCCCAATTAAAGATATGGCTGCTTTGACCACTCAGCATCTTCCTGCTGAATCGAGGAGAACGCAAATGGAATGGAATGAATTCCATAAATGAACTCAAAATACATAAAAAGCTGGCCTAGGCAGCCCACAGAGCACAACACAACAAGCTGCTTTCCATATCTGCTCTCTTAGTGCATCTTGCTCTTATTTCTGACAACACAAGTTGGAAGAAAGGAAACCAATCACTACCACGGGGAGCCGGTCATAGACTATTAGTTTTTCAACAGAGTGCAAGTTATTTGTTGCGCATTCTACAACAACTCCTTCTCACTCCAGCTGGAAGCCACAATTTTCTCCATGTGCTGAGAAACATCACAGCAGTTCACAGCTGTGGGCAGTGTTGTAGTCAGGCCTTTCCCTATTCTAGCAGCATGGCCAGCGAGGTCTGCGAAGGAACCGAGAGGAGTCACTCGCTGGACCGCTAGCACAGCTTCTGGATACGAGAAAGCAGCTCAGCAGTAGGAGAGTGAAGGCGGACTAGACTGCAAGAGTACAAGGAGGATGGTGGGTCCTCAGATCAGAGCAGGTAAAAACACTTTGTTCGGTCTTTGCCATGTCACATGTAGCCGTATTTCTAATAGCATTGTGTTGGTGTTGGAAATCTGTTTTCCCTCCACAACACACAGTGGAAAGGCCAAGCACAGCATGGACAGAACAACAAAAACGGCTGTTAAAATATTTTCCCTGTATCAGCAGAGGTTTTCTCAAGGAAGTTCAAGGGGGAATGCACCCAAATATCTCCTGGGGACCCAAGAGAGCACAGCCCTTCCAGTGGACCTTTGATTTTAAAAGATCTCAGCTGAGCCATGCTATGGACTACCGCTCCAGCAAAAAGAACACAGCATTTTTATACTTTACACAAAAATGTCCCCATTGCTAACATCCACAAAAATAACCATGAGCTCATTGCACACCCCCTTGTACGACAAAGCATGGATACTGTCATATTCATACTGTACACATGTTCCCAAAACGTCAGCCTTTCCTAGTGATAATAAAGTGATTGAAAATTAAAGTGCAGTTCTGGGCAGGGAAGCAACTCTATTAAAAAGAGACAGACAGACAGAGACCATGGCCATTGCCCGTAGCTGCTCCTAGCTGTCTTCCAAGTTCTATATATTAACTAAGCTTATGTACAAATGCCATTTTTTTTAACTACTGTCAGCACTGCAAAGTCCATACAGCAGCAATAGAGCAAGCTGTTCTGCCTCATGCCTCATCAACATTTCTCACACTCTGTATCAAAGCACAAACATTAGCAAATTCAGCTGCCCTTCAAACTTCCAGCTCCAGTCAGGAGCAAGCATCTGTGCCTGTTTAACTCCTTCTGAGGCTGCAGTGTGTTTGTGCGCGTGTGTGAGAGAGACAGACAGACAGAAAATATCCTATCTTGCCAGAAATGCCCATAATAGCCAAACCCAATTCTTCTTCTCCATGATACGTGGCTGTAGGACAAGCAAGCGAGAGCTGTTGAACTCTGCTCACTTTCCATCATTCCATAACATCCACTCTTCCCTCCAGCTACCAATCCAAAACCCTACCTAGCAGCACAGATCAGTGCGTCAGCTGTAAGCTTTCATAATTCACTCGTACCATTCAGCACGTCTATGAGAATCAAAAGACGTCAAAAATAGAAGAGGCACACTTCAAATGGTGCTCTAATGATATGGCTGTCGTCAAGCAAAGAGCTTTCAATCTGCCAGTCACTCAGAAACAGAATAAAGATGGGCTTTGGGCAACAGTAACAGAATTTCAGCTCCTTCATAAAATTGTGGTGATGCAATAGTGTGCTGTGACTTAGTGCGTGGGATGCAAATAGGGAGTTAAATCTCCACCCCATTTTACCTAAGTATGGTATCAAAAGCAGAGACCGTATTATCTTTAGCCTGAGATTATAGAAAAAGGAGCAAAAGCACAACAGGATTCTCAAGGTTGGCCCAATTGCAGTCCCCTGTATGATACGCTAATGAGGCTTGTATGACAGACGAGATAAGATACGAAGCATGGCTTGTGATCTAAAGGATATGGCAAGGAAGATGCAGTGGGAGAGCAACAGAGAAAAAAATCAAACAAATGCTTATAGGACTGGGAGAAGATCTTGTACGGGACTTGCTTAATAGCTGATAATAAAAAAAAATCAACACTTTACTTTCAATATCTAGATGCAATTGATGAAATAATTAAACACTGATAAAAAAGGAAACTACGCAGGAAAGCAAGATACCAATCTCTTCCTGTCTCTCCCCTGCAGAGAACTCTTAGTCCAAGTAATCGCTGAAAAGAAATATTCTAAGGCTCCTGGCCTTGCATGGAGATGGGAACGTAGCATTTATTCACGTAACAGCTACACAAATAAAACACATGGAGAAATAAAATATTAAAAACAATTTCAGGATTTTGCTACTCATACTATATTTCATTCTTCACCGACTGCCCAGAATTTCCCAGTGCACTGTCTCTCCCATACACGTTTGCACTTAAAGGTCTCAATGCCTTTAAAAAGCCAGGCAGACAATGAGGATGACAGAGAGAAGATTAGCTATATATCTCTTAGAAGATCAAATTCATGGGATTCAACTTTTAGTAATCAAGATAACTGAGGAAAACCTACAATCTCAGAGTACAAATTAACTAGCAATGGGAAAACCCCAGTCTTGGCAGACAGGCAACAATATCCAGTATGCAGCTAGCAGAATGAGACAATTGTTCCCTCCCTGTTTCCCAGACCATTCTGTCCCAAAGCATTTTTGGAGGCGAGGCAAACCTTTAATTCGATATCTCAAATTCTCAAACTATACCACTGCTGCTTAGCAGAGATCTTGGCATTTAGCAACACATTCAGGAAAAAACATGATTTGCATATGCTGAGCTTGGCAGATGAGGAAAAAACAAGACAAAAGTAATGCACTGAATGATCAGCTTAACTTCTTTGGCTCTGAAATGACAGATTTTTTCTTCTGTAGCCCTATCCCTCCTTTGACCTTGAATTTCTAATACTGCCTTACCTACAGTACTCTCCACACTGCTTCATACAACTGCTGTTAAAAAAAAATGCAAATCACTACAAATGCTGGAGAAAGTTGCAAATAGCCATGTCCCATTTTTCAGCAACAGTTCATAAGCAAAAACTGCAAATGCCTTTCTTTGAGTAATTACAGGAACTGCT
This sequence comes from Dromaius novaehollandiae, assembly GCF_036370855.1. Taxonomy (NCBI): domain Eukaryota; kingdom Metazoa; phylum Chordata; class Aves; order Casuariiformes; family Dromaiidae; genus Dromaius; species Dromaius novaehollandiae. The sequence continues at coordinate 9,939,840 of NC_088101.1, read as the reverse complement.
TGAACATTAGCCCAGCTACGCAGTTTGATTCAGATTCAAAGTTCCCTCACAGTAAGAGCTGGAGAAACTGCGTTTTGGAATTAGGGAAAGGCTACTTTATAAGAACCAGTCATAAAGTCCAAACCTCATCTAGATCAAAAGTCACCTCTCTAGGGATTTTCAGATCCACAGAGATACTAGATTTAGGCTAAAACCCCTTAGGCAGAACTGCAAAAAACCACAGATGAGTACCTTATGCTCAACGATCCTGGGGGATACAAAAACATTGTGGTTCTCATCTTTATTAATGGTTATTACCACTCAACAGCCGTGCAGTTCTTGGATTCACAAATCTCTTAACTCAAAAATATACCTTAAATCAGTAGAGAGCAATAGCAGTCATGAAGAGCAAAACGGTGGTGTGTGTTAATGCATTAACATGACAGCTTCTAGCAAGAGACAACCGCAAAAAACACGGCGTTCCTTTCCTTTCGGAGGTTGCCACCCGTATCTTATTACCATTGCCTAACAGAATCACCTCCTGGTATGTTCCATGTGAGAGAGACAGAACAAAATGAACAAGTCCCCGTGGACAGCCCAAAGGTGCTTCTCTTCTGAGGGGGGAGGTAAAAATTGCCGAATACAAAGGAAGGGGCATCAGATGGTCTCAAAAGCCAAATACCCAGGCCTTGTTTGGGATTACAGCAGCAGTTCACAGATCAAGTTTAAGAGCACATGAAATGTTTGGAAGGGATTCTAAAGAAGGCCGAGTAGATTTAGGCAGACAAATCCTGTACAGAATCCAACAAGGAGTATCTCCTATCACATTTACAAAGACATTCAAATACCAACATAGGTCCTTAAGCAACAGCATGGATTTATAACAAAAGTGATGGAATAGGCACCTGATCTCCACTGACACCAAGAAATCATTCTGAGCATCTACACAGCTCAAAATGTGATTGAACATCTTTGAAAGTCCAGCCTCTCCTCCCTCATGCTCTACTGAGAAGCCACTATAGAAGTCACAGCTGTGAAAACCACAACTGAAGGACTATTTTACAGAAAGGCTGTTTTGCCCTGGTAACCATGTCTTAGTAACATGGTCCCCCTCTACAGAAATTTGCTCTCAGGCTTTGGCCAAGTGAGGGGCAACTGTGATTGTCACAGGAACGATCTCGTTCTTATTTTAGAAAAGTCAGAAACCCCGAGGTTGTCCAGAAGTGGAATTACCGTATCAACCAAAGCTGTCCGCAAGTCCTGGAGTTTCCCCCTCATCGTAAATAACTCAAATGAATTCACAGTGACTAGAGAAACAAAGCCTCTGTAGTCAAAACAGTTTGTCTGGAAATGCTTTCTGTGGTGGCATGAATTCCAGCTATGATAACGTTTTATAAGCAAGCTGGGCTTAGAGAGACCTTTAAATATGAAAAGAACATGCTCCCAAAATTCAAGATTCCACAGAAAGTTCTTTTTTTCCCCCACTGATTTCACTGGGAGCAGGTTGTTGTGCTAGGAAATACCATCCCACATGACTAAGCAGCTTTCCAAACAGCTTCTTCCTTTCCCTAAAAATTCCCCCCATTTCTCAAAAAAAAAAAAAAGAAAATTCATGTCTTGTCCCCACTCCTCACCACTCTCAACTTCAGAACCTACCGAGAAAAAAAGCCATTTGTCAATTAATTCCAGCCCTTTAGGTTCAGGACTCTATCATGCTGCACAATTGTTCATGTGCGTCTGCTTAATACAGATGGAAAAGATGCAGCTAAATTGGAAAAAAAATAGTAGGCTGGGTAGAAGAGGTGCCTTCTTCCATTGTGAACACAGTGCATTTTTTGCTGACTGTAAGCTCTCACACGGCAGGAAAAAGCCCAAATGCCATCCTTGCTCTTGCTATTGGCAGCTGTTCTCTTATCACCAAAGAGAATTTATCGCACCACTGACAGATGCTGAGATTCAGAAGCCGGAGCTGAAAGCCAAAGGGATTGAATCAGAAAACAAAAACGCCAAAAAAAAAAAAGAGGAGCCCTACCAAAACAAGTCACTTCATTGCACACATTGCACATGCATCTCTCCACGGGGAGAGGAAAAGAGAGCCTGAACCCCCACGACAGATGTCAGGCGTTCTGTTTCGGGCACTCCTGGAAGCTGCTCAGGTTCTACAGTGAGAAGCTTGGTACAGGAAACCATAGAGAACTTCACCAAAAACGCGAACAGATTCAGTGCAGGGAAGAAAGATGCATCTCAAGGGAAGAACGCCTTGAAATCAAGCATTCTTAGTATTAAGGTCACAGACACAAGGTACTCACATCCCAAATGCTCTCCCATGAGGGGAACTGGTTGGTTGGGGGTGCCCCCGGGATTCCTGTTATTTCTTTCCCACCCTTCTAAAGACTCTCGACTTCCACAAGGCTATGAACCTTATGTCCTTATATGTAACTCCACCACATATCAACATCAAGTAGTTGATTTCACAGATGCTCTGGCTACTTCCAAGAAGGGATGTGACAGGATTTGTCTGTTCTAGATAACAAGGGGCTTTAAATAACTTTATTTCCTGATGTAACAGTCATCGTGTACGTACTCCACACAAAAACATGACCATTTGCAAGTCTTCTTTGCATGTATATACAGCACCAAAACCGCTTTATGCACATGAATAAATACACAGTTATCTGTGCCCGTAAACCAGTGGCTATATTTTATTCACAAGCTTTGCATTAAAGCATACTCATGAACACAATATTCTGATATATACCTGCCTCCCCCACTACCCCAAAGAAAATATGAATGTACTTATATACAGGTAAAGAGAAATGTAGGTATACACTGACACAGTCATGAAAAAGTCTCTCAAGTGTAAGCTTTATGAAAAGGAAGACATGCAATACCTTCAACTAACATCCCCAAATGTATTTTCTCAAGTAAGGAGAGACTGATGACAGATTTCATTCCTGTGCACTGACTTGGCTCTTTTGAAAAACTTGGAGCAAGCCAAGTTCTCCCACAGCAGCAGATTCCAACAGTGGGAAAAGCAGTTCCGGGGCGCCTCCCCTTTCTTTGCTCACAAAGAGCTTACGAAGAGCCCAATCCCCCATTAATGAAAATCAGGACGTGTTTTGCCAGGCATTTAAGAAGAACGGGATCAAATACTGAATCAAACATTCAAACAAACAAAGGAACATCAGCACTCATCTGAGTTATAGTGATAGGGGTCTGCAAGAAATGGCACTGCTGCGATAAGAACCCAAGTCACAGTACCAGTTCTTTGTTAATTAGAAAGTCAATGAAGAGGCATCTGATTGAGCTGGCAAGTGCAACAAATTCCTTCCCGCCAGGACAGAGGAAAAATGTTCAGGCTGATTGTACAGTGCCAGAGTGACATCTGGAGGAAGAGCAAAGAATGTGCTGGTGGGGTGGATTTTCGCACAGCACATTCACACCTTTGAATTTTCCCAAGTCACATACAACAAACAAACTCACCCAGATTCTCTTATTTACCTCCTCTTTTGCAGCTGCCACAGTCCAAAAGGCAGTTCTGTGAAATCTTGCTCCCATCGGTTGGCCGCGCTAGAAATGTGGAAAGTAGGAAAGCCAAAAGATGAATCAGTGCCTCAAAAATGGACATTAAGAATGTTTTGCCCCTATTCATTCTTTCGGTTTCAAAATTGAACAACCTTTTTTTGCTCAAATTTTGTCATGAGTATTTAAGGAAGTGTTTTGTTTGGATATTTTTTCTTTTAAGCCCTTTTTCCCCTGAAGAAATGGAGCAGAATGGGGCAAGACATAAAAAGATAGTGTAGTAACATAAAAAGTTGCTATATAACAGAATTGATACTGGTTAATTACTCTAAATAAATTTGCTGTTTTTTACCTATGTTTTCCTTAAATTACAGGCTAGAGAATTACTATTAGATACTTCATAAGCCTAAACAAGACATTACGCAGGCAAGATACTTCAAAAAACAAACTAGAAATGCTTTGTTTATACTGACAACTAGCAGATTTTAACTCAGTAGGGAGCAGTTAGGGTCGTCAGGAGGCAGTACGTTAGTTCAGTTCATTTATGATCTCCTCAGATTCCCCTTTGAAAAAAAGACTTCCCTACATTTGTCTGCACAGGTGATCTTGGTGTCAACAGAGAAGCGTGAAATCTCTCACGTGCATCTGTCCTTATCCCCAGTCAAGCTTATCTACCAGTAAAATTAGGAATACAGTACAGGAATTAGGGCAAGCTACTAAGTTACTGAAGGAGGTCAATTTAGTTCAAAACTATCTTGCCCAGATGGCTAATTTCAACCACTTACGCATGCAACACAACAGTTCAATAAGCTCTAAACAAATACTGTAAGTAATTACCTTAAAGCTGCCCTAATTGCTTCTCAATTTTCCCTAGTAATTAAACCTGTAACACTTCTTCTATCAAAGCTCCAAAGCTTTAACAGCCAATTACAGCTTCTTTAAAAAAGTGGTGTCTTCTCTGACTGCTTCTGACTGAACCCTTTCAAACGCTTGGAATTTAATTGAAATTGCACAGGGTTTAGAAACAAAGTGTTTTCTCCAGGTATGATGTTCTCAGAAAATTAATGATTCAATGGACAATTCAGAATAATTCAGGTTTTAGCTTGGCAAGAACTTTCTTAGAAGCACTAGGCTTAACAAAAGCGACTCCACACTTGGGTGAATAATAAATCTCCTCATTTACCAGTGGGAGCTGGCAAGAACGCGGCTTCCCCAGCTCAGCTTCACAACTGTAGTGGCTTCCCAGGATTGACAGGATTCATTTCTCTGAAGTAACGTGGCAGCCATATTCTTACTCCTCTAAATGCACATGTGTGCATAAATACATCTTCTCTCCCCATTTCTTGACATGAGAGTCGCAAAGAGAAGAGCTAATAGGATATTTGTTGGCAACAAGGCTATTGTCACCGTGCAGAAATCACTCCCGTTAGCTAGGTCCCAGTAGCAGCCTCTTTTGGAGGTTCTAGCTTCCAAGTGCAGTAGGTTGGCAAAACAGGACATTTTCCTATTTTGAGCACAGCTAATACAGGTCAACCCAAAACTGAATTGTTCCTCCATCTAGGAACAGGAACACCTAACAGCCTATGAATTGCTTCCCTTTCTAGCAAGCTACAAAATAACTCCTTCATGGCCTTCTACCATTTGGTTTCCAGGAAAGTAGTATCTGAATTTTAAACTTCTCTGTGAACCTGTTACACCTGGAACTCACAGAGCCATCAGCTGACTTAGCTCTTCTCAGCATTGTGTATCTGCAAGGTCTTTTATTACACAGTACTTCCTTGAGTACCTAAAATAACTGCACTGCCTGCAAAAGGGGTATCCTGTGCTCCATCCTAAACGTAACTGGCAGTACTACCTGGGTCTCTTCCCGCCACTCAGAACTACGTCTAACGATCTTGTTTCAGAATGTGTTTCTCTGCATAACTTCTTCCTAAAAATCTGTGGAAACTGTCCCAGTAACTCCTGCTTCAGAAGGAAGCCACAAGTCTAGACAAGGTAGAAAGAAAACTGTGGAAAGCTGTGCCTAAGATTATAAAAGAAATGTAAGAAAAGGACATCTCCACTCTCAGTCAAATCAACATGTTTTTCTAAGTGAAAATGTCTTCATGGAGTAAAAAGAAAAAAACTAATATGAACTAAGGAAGTAAAAATCCTAAATATGGGAATGTCTCTGGACTGCTGGTCTTGATAGAATGAAACACTGGACAGCTTATCTCAACCACCAAAAAAAACCCCAACATTTCTGCACGGTGAGTCAGGGAGTCATTAATAACAAGCTAGGGAGAAGGGACAAAACAGAAAGAGGGAAACCATATGGAAAGGAAGAGAGAAACTAAAGAAGAGAGAAATGAACTATTCAGGTGTATGCTTAAGAAACATTAAGAAAGGTGAGAACATGAAGAAGTTACTTAACGTTATTTTGCTGAACTACTTCTGCGAACATGCTTCCTCTGGATACCTCTCCTAAGTCCTGACATACACAAGAGAAAAACGCACCCAGAGCACAAAACAGCTATAGAGGAGACATAATTGTCAGCTAGGTCTGGAAAGACAGCAAGAATCCAGTTTCAGAGCATTCACAGAGAGAAATCTCAGTGAATGATTGACTAAGAGAAACGTTCAAGAGCTATTGTTGACCAGAACGAATTAACTAGCGTAACCAAATGATATAACATGGAAATTTGGAGGTTATGGAGAGCAGCATTACCACTTTTAAGGCTGCAGCACCTGGTCTTTACTGTCATTCTTAAATGCCCATCATCTTGCATCCTTTTTTTTTTCCCCCACAATAAAAATTTCTCTGCTATGGGAAAACCTCTCAGACTTGTCATACCATTTTGGTGAAGTACTTGAATGTTTTGTTTGAAGCAGACAAAGACCTTGGAAGAACACTGTATGATAACTTACTGGAGAGGAAGAGCAAGTGAATTAGCATGGATTACTGTTCAAAACACTGGTTTTCAACTTTGAAAATGAAGCCAGATACAGATACAGGGATTCAGCTGAAATCAGTTGAAAACTTCCTTTTCCATTTTTTACAGCAGCTGACAACTGATTCACAACTTTTTTTTATTTAGGCAAAGTAGATCATTTAGAAGAATCCTCTTCACCAAAAATATATTTTTTTTGTACTTCAGGATACACAGGAAAAAAGAAAATGCTAATAATCAGTATCCCAATTAACCAGAGCATCCTCTTACAAGGCGCAAGTATGATTACCACAAGGAATGAAATTCTTAGTACTTTTTGACTTCATGTTCCTGTTTCTTGGCCCATGTTTTAGGAAGGTTTGCATGTTCAGGTCTACCTAAAAGACCTGACTTACGATTTTTTAAAGCAAAACACCTTTCCCCGCGAGTTCCTCAGGGAAATTTAGATTTCTTTTTGATAATAATAATATTCTCTAACATGAGAATAACGTATCACTTCATTATATACCCTGTTACAGGAATTACATTTGGAAAATGAGTCATACGTACGCTTATCACTGACGAGCATTGCTGCCTTTTGCAGTACTTCGGTCCTATTTTGAGCACCGACCGAGAGCACGCACAAGCCTGGAACTAGTGTCGCACCCCAAAATGAAAAACTCCCCTTTCAGTGATGGGTTTTGACACAGCCAGTTTCCTTTGAAAAGTTTTGGGAAGAAAACGGCACCGTAAGCATCTGTCACAAAATCACAAGGCCAACAAGCAGCCAAACATTAAACGCTTAAAGCTGGTATTAGGGAGCATCGGAGGCTTCAGAAAGACTTTGACAGTGCTATCGGGCGCCTGGAAACCCGGGGAGACACGGTTACCTCAGCGCGCGCCCGCGCGCCCAACGGCCGCGCGCCCAACGGCCGCAACGGCCGCCGCGCGAGTAAGTGACGCCACGGCAGGCCCCGCTGCCCGCCACGTGCCGGGCCGCCCAGGGGCGCGCAAGGCGCAGGCGCCGCACGAGAACCACGTGGGGCAGCGCGGGGAGGCGGCGCGGTGACGCCATAAGCCCGCGACTCCCCAACGGTCGTAACGGCCGCAACGGCCGCTCGTCCCCCGGGCGGGCTCGGCGCCCCCTCCACCCCCCCACCGCGGGCGATGCGCGCCGGCCCCGCGGGCGGCCGGTGAGGGCCGGGGGCGGCGCGGCCGCCGATGCGGCGAGGGGGGAGGGCTGAGGCGGCGCGGCGGGCAGGATGCACCAGAAGCTGCTGCGGAGCGCGCACTACATCGAGCTGGGCAGCTACCAGTACTGGCCCGTGCTGGTGCCCCGCGGCATCCGCCTCTACACCTACGAGCAGATCCCCGTCTTCCTCAAGGACAACCCCTACATCACGGACGGCTACCGCGCCTACCTGCCCTCCCGCCTCTGCCTCAAGAGGTGAGGGCGTCCCCCGGGAGCGCCGGGCTGCAGCGCCCGGCCCCGGCTCACCGCCCCCTCGTCTCTCCCCTCTCGCAGCCTCTTCATCCTGTCCAACGAGACCGTCAACATCTGGAGCCACCTGCTCGGCTTCGTCCTCTTCTTCACCCTCGGCATCTACGACCTGACGGCGGTGCTGCCGGCGGCCGGCGCCTCCCGCGAGGACTTCGTCATCTGCTCCGTCTGCCTCTTCTGCTTCCAGGTGAGCCCCCCGCGCTGGGCCCTGGGCGGGGGAACGTCTGTCTTGGGGCAGGAAGGGGTTAAATGCCGCTGACTCCGCTTGCCCCCGTTTTGGGCCCGGAGGAGGTTGAGGGTAGCACTTGGCCGCAGCTGAGGTCGAGCAAGGTGGACTGGAGTCGGGCAGGGGTGACCGTGCTTTAACAGGAGAGGTTTGCTAAGGGTTATTGCAGAGTGTGTGTGTGTTGGGGGGGGGGAAGGGGGGTCTGACTTTAGTACTGCCATCCCTGACGCAGACAGCAGCCACTACTGCTGAAAAGGGGCATCAAGGGGAAGATGAATGGCAGATACAGCATGATGCAATCCTTCAGCTGTACTGCAGCTTTTGCTTTAACCTTCATGTTCCCGAATTTGGTGAAGGATAGAGTGTGTAGTTCTCTCTCTGCTAGCACAGCGCCCACCTTGCTTTCATGTTCCAGAAGTTACTCTGGCATTTAGTTATCCTTACAAAATCTGCTCTTCCAGTAACTTAAATGGCTGCAAGTAACTTATTGCTGAAAGCAATTGTCCTTGTGATTTTTAGTAGATGCACCGTGCATTGAGACATTTGTCACAGAAAACTGTAGCCCCTTCAAAAATGTATGCTCTACAAGACATTCTTGCTGCTATGCTGTATGGCAGATGAGAGTCATTACTGCTTAAGTTAGAAACAAAGCCTAAGCAAAAAAGTTATTGGTAAAATAAATATAGGAAAAAAAAAAGGGAGGATAGTGGTAATCCACTTTCTGTAGCAAAAATAGAAAAACAGATGAAATCTTTTTCCTGTACTCATTAGATACTGCTTTGATACCTAAGGCCTTAATTCCTTTCATTCAGTTCTCAAAAAAAAAAAAAAAAAAGAAAAAAAAAAGGAAAAAGAAAAGCACTTACTCTGCAAACCATATTTTAAAGCAAGTCAGATGACTTTGTACAAGACAGCGTGGGAAACATAGTCTTACTTCAGCAACAGACTAGGCAAGTTAAACGATGACTGTTGTACATTTCATTCTGTTGGCAAGGATTTGTCCTAAGTACAGGAAGAAAACATCCTTTACCTGCTATGAGCAAGAGCACGCGTGTCTCAAAATATATCTGTTCTTTTCTCAGCAGCAAAGACTTAAAATATATCATCACTTTACTGCTGAAGCTCTTGTGAAGTATACAATCCCTAAAAGAAGCATGCAGGGCCAGCAGCATGAGTTTTGATAGAGTGACTCTAAGGAACACTGTCCATATTCCCTCAAGAACACAAAAAGCCTTTGTATAACTAGAAGCTGGTAGACTTCCTTAGTGGTGAGGGAAGTACTTTTGTCTTGCTTTCTGCGCTCCTGTTGCAAGATGCAGGGTAACACAAAACAAGTGTCTCAGGGAAAAATTCTGATGCCAGCTCAGTAGCAAAGTGGCCCGTGTATTGGAGGAGTGTAGGAGATGCACTTCTTCTGTGAAAAAACACTGGTTCTGGGCACTCAGGCTGGATTTAGGCACTGGTTTCTACCTGGTGTAGTTTGGCCACGCTGCATTCATCAACCCACTGTACTTCTGCAGACATAGCTTTTGCATACCCCTGCTCTGTAGTTGCTGGCTCCTTTCTCGGCCTTGGGCCCTTGGCCCCAGTAGCCTAGTTTTCTTAGCTGTGCAGCTTGTGGTTACTAGGACATGCAAAGCTTTGTTTCTCCTTCGGTCTGCCAGAGAAGCTTATGTTAGTTTCAGTTCATTACTGACAGGAATCATAGCTGTGTGACATCAAGTAACACTGCATAACATGTAACAAGTTATTTTTATGCTGAAAGCTTTAGAGTCCGAGCTTGCTATAATCCCTCTCAGTTTTCAAGAAATTAATGCATCTCTGTTTGAATATTTGTGTAGGTCTGTATGCTTTGCTCAGTAGGATATCATCTTTTTTGTTGTCATCGCTCAGAGAAAACCAGCCGGCGATGGATGGCGTTAGATTATGCAGGAATTTCCATCGGTATCCTGGGCTGCTATGTGTCAGGCGTGTTTTATGCATTTTATTGTAACAACGTAAGTTTAAAGCACTTGTTCATGTGACATTTAGTACCTGTGATCTCGTTGTCCTGGTTCACATGCCTTAGGAAAGGGGTTCATTGCATAGTGTGCAAGTAGTAGGTAGTCAGGAGAAAGGCGGGGGGAACAAATAGTTTCATTCAGATGTCAGCACAACTGTACTTGCTCAAGTGATGGGCAAATTTAGGTTTGCATTTTTAAGCCGTCAATCACACAAGTTTCAAGGAAATTCGTAAGCTTGTATGAAGGCAGTGTAAACTTTATTTTACCTTTTGTCAAATTCATGAGGTTGATTATGGGACGTATCCCAATCACAAGTACTTTAAACATAATTTGCTACAAAGTAGCTTACATGGGGTTGGAATAAGCTTATTTTCTGTTCACCTAATAGAAGACCAATAAAAATAGTTCCCTTCAGTCTTGAGTTACATCCACGTTTGTAACTTGGCAGCTTCCTGATAGGCAGCGTAGCCTATCTGAAGTAGCCATCTGGTAGTTGAACTACTCAGCTTAGGTAAAGGTGTATTTAAAATGCATTTTAATTAAGGCACTGCTTGGAATAAATGGCTTTCTAACAAAGTGTGCCTGAGCCATACTTCCTCTGTCAATTGATTGATAGGAGTCCATTCATTGAACCCTTCTCATTCGTGCTCACAGAAGTGACAAGAAAACTGAGACATCATTGCATTTAGTAACCTCATCTTTCTACTAAGAGCTTACCTTTACACGTGATGAGAGAAAACCCATCAATTTGCTTTCGTTTCTTTTTTTCTCAGTACTGGCGTCAGGTATATTTAATCACTGTGCTGGCAATGATCTTGGCAGTATTTTTTGCTCAGATTCATCCCAGTTACCTCACACAACAGTGGCACAGGCTGCGCTCCATCATCTTTTGCTCAGTGTCTGGATATGGAATTGTTCCTACAATCCACTGGGTTTGGCTCAATGGAGGGATTGGTGCATCTATTGTACAGGTAAAAAAATAAAATAAAAATCAACAAATAGCCTTTTTTTTTCCGCTTTGTCTTCCCTGAGTTCTCTTATTTTTCCTTTCACCCTTTTGGAAGTGAGGGGGAAATAATGGTAATTTCTTTAAGCAGAGGATTTCTGTGTATGGTACTATCTAAATGCAAACACTCATTTATTGAGAATCATCAAACAGGTTGAATAGATAAAATCTGTTTGACTAATTTATGAAGAAAAAAAAAACAGGGACAAATGTGACTACATATACACGTATATGTACACACATATATACATATGTGACTGTGGGGCAGAGCAGCCTGCCTAGGCTGACCACACCCCAGCTCACCCCAGCTGAGGAGCAGGAAGCAGTTTGTCAGGCTGCACAAGTGCCCCAGGCCCTCTGCCTCCACACCTTCAAAGAGAGAGGAGCAAGCAGACTGTGATGAAATCTTAATTTGCTCCCTCTTCTCTTCCCACAGCTTGCAGCAAAATCAGTATTTGCATATGCAGCGCTCTGCCTTTTATACAACCCTCACTTAACATCACTGTGAAGTTACCAGACTATTTTCCTGTTCTTGTTATACCACTTAAAATTATGGCTAAAGGTTACACAGCTCTGAAAAACAGGAACCACAGCAGAGCTAGAGAGGATGAAGTTGTGCCTCAAGATGAGAAACCTGGAAATCATTGCAATTACCCAGGGCCATAATTATGCCAAAAAAACACCCTCACTTTCCGCAGCAAGCATTAAGTGTGCAAGTTCTTAGAGTGGCACTTCATGAGGACTGTCATCTAGGGTGATGACTTAGCTTGATCTAGAGCTTGTGCTGGAGGAGAACATTTATGAGTACATGCGGTCTTAGACAAGGCACTTAACACAGGGCGTGTAAAAGCCAGATGAACAGCTTTTTTGCAGCTTAGTTTGTCCTGGTGTAGCAGAACAGTAGATGCAATACTCACTGTATTCCTGTGAAAACTACTCCGTTTTTAGCAACAAAACTCCCCGTTAAGGAAAGTTAACAAAAGCAACCTATACCAATGGATTGCTTTCCAGTCACCAGTTTGATGCTTTAAAATCTGGTACATAATATAAAATGTGCTCATGGCTTCTAAGTTACCAGCTGGGAAACCTTGATTGCGTGATCTGTTTTAGCAGTTTCCTCCCCTCCCACCCCTCCAGTCATCACTGTGATCCACACTACTAAATAAGCTTTCGAGATGAAGTTGTTCTCCCTTAGCCTGGCCTTTTTGCGCAATATCAACGATCACATTCTGTTCCACAGATAATGCAAGTAGTGAAGTAAAATTCAGTTTTGTCATGCCTTTGTTTATAGACAACGTTTTTTTCATTCATTCTTTACCTTTTGCAGGAGTTTGCTCCACGTGTGATTGTGATGTACTTCATCGCTATGGTAGCTTTTCTCTTCTATATTTCCAAAGTCCCAGAACGATACTTCCCAGGTAGGAAAATCTCTTCAGGGTGTTCTTTCCTGCAGTTAAGCTTCCTATAGTGTCACAGTCCTTGCTGCGAGTCCTGAACTTACACTGAGATCATAGGTTGAGTATGTTCTACATTAAATATTCTCATATAGAGTAAAACACTGTGTGTAGTTGAATCAGAAGTAGTTAGAGATAATTTCTAATAATGTTTGTGAAGAAACTTAAGCCGAGTGTAGAGCTGAGCTTCTGAGTGATAGCTACTTGCATTGCCTGAGCTATTGCTGAATTTCACAACTTACCTATCTCCCCTTTTTCTTTCCAACAGGACAATTGAACTACCTCGGATCTAGTCACCAAGTATGGCATATCCTTGCAGTAGTGATGTTGTATTGGTGGCATCAATCTACAGTTTATATCATGCAATATAGACACAGCAAGCCCTGTCCTGAGTATAGCATGGACTTGTGAGTGAAGGTATAGCTGTTTTCATACTCGTGGGGAGGAGAAGTTCTAACATGTATAGGATTAAATAATCTCACTTTTAACACATCACATTACAGTTAACCTTCCTAATCTTTTTATTGCCTCCAAAGAAAATGGTGACTGGTGTAATGTGTCTGTGTAAATAAAAAAGTAGTCAACTCAAGACCAAGCTCTCCAACTAAACTATACTGCCGGGTTGCATGAGGCTCCAAGAACCTGCAACACCCATGGGCAAAGTTTCAGAACAGGCTGGACAGATGCATGCCAGGTCCCCTTCAGCTCTATTGCACCCTTTTAAGTCTGCAGCAATGACCATTTTTTTTGTTCCTGCAAAGCCTTTACTTAAGTTTTTTTTGCCATATTTTAGCTTATTAGGCATTTATCTGGTTTTTTTTTTCTTTTTCTTTTTTTTTTTTTTTTAAGAAATCAAGGAAGAGGTTATTTATTTCCTGTGGATATTAAGTGACAAAACCTCTCTCCCCACTATCTTTCAGAGGCGTCTTACAGCAATGAAATTTCTGATTATGAGGGTCTGGACCTTACCTAGAGGCTGAGCTATGGAGTTATGCACTGAGGCGGTTCCTCCAGCATCTCGACTGTTTCCCCACTTGCTGGGATGCACATTATCAGGAGTTTTGAAGCAAACAACAGTGCCCAGATCTTAGATTAATTTCCTTCTGAATCACTTCCTGTTCTGCAGTGAAATTCAAAACAGGTCTTCCCAGACTGGGTGATGGAAAGGTGGGCCATATAAGAAAGTATATGGATCACTGTATTCCTTTCCTGATGATAAACATGGACAACAGATGTAAGTACTCTTAATAAGCTAACAGACCCTGATACTGGTTCAGTGATTTGCAGGTTTTGGTTCAAGTGCAAAATGAAGGAACAAGCTCCTAACTGCATTCTTTTAGAACTGTGATAAATGGTTGGACCTCGTCTTGGATCTAAATCACATCAGTACAGTGTGCTGTATCTTTCAGAGTCATTGTCTGAGTGATGTGGTTATGCTTAAACATCAGTACAGTCATGTATAAAATGGAATTCAGTACAGTCTTTTACGTTTATAGAAAAGCTTTTTGGCTTGCTTTTGGAAGAGGACAGCAGATATCATCCACTGTAGCTTCCTTCATTACAAATCTTCAAAGTAGCTCCCGCAGCTATGGACTGTGCCATTACTTCAACAACTTGTTCAAACACACAGATCTCTTCTGTGCTTGTAAAAATACTGTTCTGAAATATTCTGAGGGTAACAGCAGTGTTCAAGTTCTGTGCACTCTTGTAGTCTGACAGTTGCAAAGTTGTTTTTTTTTTTTCTTTTTTTTTTTCTTTTTTTTTTTTTTTTTTTTTTTTTTTTTAAGTTCCGTGGGTTTTTCTACTTCCTTTTACAGGTATAAATTAAACATCGTATTTGAGTTAGTGATACTGCTGTGGATTCCAATCACTGAACTTGGCCTTTTAATATATCATGTATTATGCTGTACTTTCAGCACTTTCTTACTGAAAAAAAGACTTACTGCCATAAGTTTTCCCCACAGTAAAAATAATTGCCTTGGGTTTTAAAAACTGTCATTAAACCATGCCTTGTAATATGAACACTAAGGAGACTTGAAACATGCATAGCTGTAACTCATCATACTTTAGCTCGGTAGATGCCAGTTTTCCCAGCTGGATTGGAATTCTTCAGATTTTGGGGTTAGCAACAATTTTTAAGCGGCTTCTGTACAACAGTTGGCTGTGTTCACAGTTCAGTTGAGCAGTGGTAGCAAATGCTGCTGCATGGTATGATCAAGTGTTAGTCAGCATTAGTCAACGTTTTCCTCTGCATGCGTCAAGATGTTATTAATCCAAAACAGTTATAATCTGGAACCATAACAGTTGAAAGATACGATTGCATCAGCACCAATAGTGTCAGAAAGCAGGTGAACCTGTAACTGTTTCTGCTATGGCTAGAGGCAGAAACATTCTGTTCCGGGATTATCACAGGTGGTACAGGTGACCTCACGAGAAACCCATATGGTATGTAGAAATATCTTCATTCTGATTGTGTGATAATCTGACAACAGTCAGCCTGAAACATACTGATAGTAGCCTTTTGCAATTTTAAACAAGTTGTCTTAACCACAGAAGGACCAGGAAGAGATGATATTGCCTAGCATTGGGCTCGGAAAACCTTAAGCAACAATACTAAAAGCTGCATAACACACAAGAAAATCCATCAGCCTTGCCTATCCTCTGCTGTTGCCTTTGTCCTCTCAGAGGATGTCCTCCCTGAATGGGTTTTAGCTTACCAGTAGTGATAGTATAGCACATTTCTCCCTTCAGGTCTGGTGAGCCCTGCTAGTGCAGGAGGACCATCACAGCATCACTCAGAGGGAAGGGACCTCAGTGGGCCATTAGTCCAGCCTCCTGCTCAGCTGGGCCAGCACCAAGTTCAGAGCTGGTTGTTCAGGGCTCTCTTCCTTTAGACCTTGGAAAACTTCCAAGGAAGATGACTTCGCAGCTTCTTCGGGGCCCAGTTCCGATGTTCGTCTGGCCTCGTGGTAAAACGCCCTTCTCCCTGCGTGTAGTCAGTACTGCCCCTGCTTCAGCTTGCACCCTCGCACCGTCTTTCATCCTCTGGCCGTGCCTCTCCCTGCACAGCAGGCTGCTGCTAGGTCCCCCAAAGCCACCACCTCCTCTCCTGGCTGCATAGGCCCAGCTGCCTCAGCCTTTTCTTGTAGGGGCTGTGCTCTAGCCCCCTGGCCCTCTTGGCAGCCCTATGACCAAGGAGATGCTGTCAAGGGAATAGTGATACCAACTTCACTGCAAAGCTTTTGAACATTCATCTGAGATGGAAAGTGCAGGGTGCGAACTCCTGTACTGGTATGCTGGCGTTTGTTATGAGAGGATAATGTTAACTGTAGATGAAGTTCATCAACACAGTGTTTTTCTCAACTCCAAAAACACTTAATGGCAAGAACTGACTTGGCATTTAGAATTTAATACCCACACCTTTGAGCTTTTTCATGTGAACACTGAACTATTCTTTTTTTTTTTTTTTTTTTTTTAACTTGACAGCCAAGCAAGTTTCAAGTGCACTAATGACTACTACTGAAGCCTAACAAGGAACCTGCAAGTAAAAAAGCCTATTTCCAGTGTTATGTAAATGATATTTGAACAGTGTGTGATTGTCTTGAGAGCATATTGATTTTGTAGTTTGCTAGATTTTTTTATGTAAACTCTTAACTACTGTAGCAGTTTTCACTGGATAAGGAAACTGATTGACTGCTAAGTTGTACATTTTTATTACCCTGATAAAATTTATCAAGCTGCATGACACTGATTTATGTAAATATTGAACCTGTAAATAAATTTTGGTTCATTGGATGTGTACTTCAGGTAACATCATTCTTGTTTTTAATACTATACTCAAGAGTTTCATGTTAGTGAAGTGGAATACGTGAATTGCTCAGCCACAGAACCACTGGCAACTCCCCAGAATTTGAAATAAATAAGGAGACTGTTTCTTACATTACCAAGAACACAATCTAGATGGGCAGGGCAAGTGTTCTAATTGCACTGCTCTATTGATATTTATTGCACTATGTTTTTGAAAGAGCATCTCCAGGGTTTGTTAGACATGTGCATCTGCAGATTAACTCAGTTTTGTTACCACCTTTTCATCTAGATTGTTTCCAAGTACAAATAATGTCTTGTTTGTACCTTAAGAGCTTGGGCCATTTGTCCTTATCACTTAAACTTAAGAGAAAGGTCTGTTTGCTCTGCATCAACTGAAAACATAGTACTCTTCCCATCTCAACTTGGTAAAGGTACTTTTGCCCTTGCAGAAGTAATCCAGCTGCATCCTAAAAACAGGGATGAGAAGTCAAAATATGTGCCAACATTTGTACAGTAAACCCTCCCCAAAAACCACACAGCTAATAACTGCTCCTGTAACCGCAGAGGCTCAAAACAAACCAACCCGCTATCGTAGCTGGAACTGGCAGAAAAGCAATCATCTTGTGTGTCCTGCCGCTCTAAATACACACAACCTGCAGCTACAGCCAGTGGCAGCAACCAGCAGGAATCAGTCTGCACCCTTTCCTTCATGGCAAGCATATGTTCCCACACTTTGAGTGCGCAGCTAGTGCTCACAGAAGAGTTTTACACCTACACCTGTAACACTCAGGATTCCCACAAGTCAGCTTCCTCTCAAACTCACCCAAGCCTTTAAAGCGAGGGGACCACGCATACAGAAAAGCCTTAGCTGTCAACATGAAACTAGCTGTTTAAAAGGGAGAACTTAACAGCCACCTTAGTTCACTTTTTATCAGGCACAGCCTCCAATTAAACTATATTTCTTTGTGGATTTGTTTCTAACAAAGTTAGACTGAAATGGGCAATAGGCAGAAGACAGAACAACCAGGATGTTAGCTACTCTTTAACAACTGGGTCCCACTGCCGCTATTCGTCCTTCTTACAGTTTTTGTTCTTAGGCTTACTTAAGAGTAAAATCAGTACAAGCAGCCTCAAAAGAAAAAAAAAAAAAAAAAACACGCAAAACACAACCCCCAAAACAAATTATATCTAGAAGGTAAGTGGCAGAACTCAGTCCATGGAGTTAGCATTAGAAACTCTACTTAAAATTTAGGCTATTGAGAGAAAAGGACAAAGCTACTGTTACCTCATTTTTTTCTTTTAAGGAAGAAAAGAAAAAAAACCACCTTCAGAACTTTTCTGCTGGAAGGCTTTATGGAATTATTTTGAGTGCAAGGAATGAAGAATACACAATCAATAGCATTTTAACCACTTAGAAATGATGACTGGACAGCATATATAAGTATCTGAAAACAAACAAAAAAAAAGCGGGGACAGGAATCTAGAGCCACACAACGCATCAAGCAGAAAAAGCACTGCTTATAGTGAAGAAACTGAAGCCTAAGTGTGAACACTAAATAATGCAATGTTTAAGAAGATCTGCAAAGTCACTGTATCACGTTTGTTTATTTAACAACTGCACGTATTTTATGACTTACATCAATTTCACATAAAAGTTAAAGTTCTCTCTTTAGTGGTACACAAAAAAGCTTTAGAAACTTGAAGTCTAACAAGACATGGAAGTGTAGTTCAGGAAAGTGCACTTAAAAGCTGTATGCCAGCAATTTTAAAATAGTTTTTATGCTTTTTAGTATTAAGTGATGCCTTAGTCACAAACTTAGCTACACACACAACTTCCTCCATCTTCCTCTCAAAAGAAGCATAGCAAAAACATAACCGAGCAGTCGCCCTTCGCACTTTTCCCTCTTGCTCCTTTCGCAGCTTTCTTTCATATTCACTCTTTCAGTCCCATGGAAATGATTGTGGCTGCAATGTTACCCAAAACACAGTAACTTCAAGAGATACATGATGTGTGCGAGCATGTGTATATTTTATATATAACTTTTATATATAAAAATACACCATATAGTATAAAAATCTCCAGATAAACTCTTTTTCTCACAGTAGTAAATATATCAACTTATTTTCACAGTAGATACTTTGTTTTACTAATTGGGACACCCAGAATAAATAAAAGGTATTTCCTTGAAAGCTGGTATTCATGGGTTCCACATTACGCAGGTCAGCAAAAGAAATCATGCACATCTCAAGACTATGATTTTGAGAGTTAGCAGAGAAAGATGTCTTTTTTTCTTTCTTTTAATGATCTCAACCATTAAGGCTTCTTAGTACCTTCTGACAGAATCTCTTAAGCAGCTGATTCTGACAGATCTGTGGTTCTGTCCTTAAACATACTAAGAGAAAAGCTCTAAATCAACTGATACTCTCTGTTGGAAGGGAAATGTCAGTTCCTTACCTTGGCATCGTTATCTTCACAGGCAGTGCAGTACACCTCTAACACAGCAAGGTCTTTCCAGAATTTCAGTTAAGGTGGAAAGTGCACACACACATACACGCACACTGAATACATGCAGAAGGACATCACATTCCCCTACAGTACCACATTTTGTCTCTGTTGGATAGTACATCTTAGCTGAAATCAAACCCAAGCTGCAAACCCAATCCACCATGCGAAGTTAACTTATTGAGACATGCTAATCTCTTTTCAGTCACAAAAATAGGATAAAATAATTCTAACTCTAAAACCAAAGAATTTATGCAAAAACCTGTTTCATAATGAGAACACATAGGACAAAGTTTATTAAGGCCATTAGGAAGCAAATATCATTGGCCATAACTAATAAGCAGCCAGAGGCATTATGCCAGTTCTAGGCTAACTTGGCTCGACGGTTTGCTTTTACTTCCTCTATTAGTTGCTGTGTATAAGCTAACCTCACCTGTATTGCAGTAAAACCACTTGAGAACCCCCTGCCAAAAAACTACACGCAAGAAAAACCTGTAATGCTCCTCAGCCTGAAGTAAAAACAGACAAAAAAAATCCCCCACATGCAATGACATCAATGTCATTCCTTCTATTCTTAATTTACCTGAAGATTTAGGACCACGGTAAGTCAGTCTTAGGCCTAAACCACCGTTGATGCACAACCTTTCTTCAGTGTCAAACAGCCAACCTCCTCTCCTTTCAGACAGAGTCATCGAGACCCGCTCCTCATACATGG
This sequence comes from Dromaius novaehollandiae, assembly GCF_036370855.1. Lineage (NCBI taxonomy): Eukaryota > Metazoa > Chordata > Aves > Casuariiformes > Dromaiidae > Dromaius > Dromaius novaehollandiae. The sequence continues at coordinate 9,920,215 of NC_088101.1, read as the reverse complement.
TGTTAAACCCACATCTCCCACGCTAAACGGCTGCGCAAACCCTTCAGTTGCTTGTACTCCAGGGAAAGCAACGGCTGCAGGGCTTCGGTGAAGACTCATCAGCCACGTTTAAGACTCTGGGTCACTTGCCCGTTTTAGTCTCATTTTGTTTCCACCCAACCGTCCCACTTTTCTGCAATATTCTGTTCCAACAACTCATTAGGCAGGTAGGTAAAGTTTCAGAAGGAAACTGTATGAAGGCAGCTAATAAGCACGCATAGGAAAGTATAAATCACAGTTAACCTGAGTATCATCAAATGCTACAAACTTGGCGTGCACTTCTTAGAGCCTTTGGCACAAAAAACAGGTGAGAACAGTAGTAAAGCCTAAGAAACTCATGTGCAAATAGAGTTGAAACATTTCTACTCACATACTCTTAAAAGCTTAACTTCTAACCCTGAAAAAAAGCAAACTTAAGCAAGTAGAGCTCTAGCATTTCAATTTCACCTTGTCAGGACAAAAGAAAAAAAAGATAAAAGTAATGAGGGTGCACAGCTATATATGTGTTACTTCCAAAATCTAGGATTAGGAGAAAAACTCAAAATGTATCTGAGGCATTTTTTCAAACCAACGGAATAAAACCACCACAGGAGAAAGTGATTTAAAAAAAAAAAAAAAAAAAAAAAAAAAAAAAAAAAAACAAACATGTTTAACATGCTTTTTCTAAAAATATTTTAGGGAATCCACCCCCTCTATTCCTGCAGCATATCTCTGCGTGACTGTGTAACCAGCTCAACTTTTTTTTAAGTAGACTTGGAAAAAATGTACAACCCTAAATATTTCACTTTACCCATGGTAGAGCTGAGGGAGGAGAGAGGGGAAAACCACAGACACTGTCTCCATAAATAAACATTCACTTTTCTGTTCATCAGCATTTGGGAGAGCAGGATATCAAGCTGGGATAAGCGGAGGAACTAGTTCCTTCCACTTCCTCCACAGGATTGCCATTGAAAAAATGTAGACTAATTGGGCTCTTCCGATTCATACTCACTGCGCAGTAGGCATAAATGGCTTGACACAAGTCGTGAGGCAATGGGGAGGCTGGCCCACCTACAGGTAGCCTGTGCTTTTATAACAAAGTAACTAAATCTTGTTTTCAGCAAGTCTCATTACATCGCTTCGCCATCATCTACCTACTGGCACTGCACGCTCCCAGGTTTTTTAGCCACGTCTCACGCACCTAATGTCTTGGAGGTACTTTGCAGCAGGACAAGAATCCTGCCTGTAAGGCTTCACGGTGTGAAATGCAGTTTAATGGTACAGTAGCCATCAGCATCTGCAAGCTGCCTGCTGCTTACCGCTTCTGTTCTGAAACAAATCCGGTTTCAGAGTGAAGTTTCTTCAAAGCTCAGTGCATTTAGCAAAACGTTCTATAAAATAGGCTTAAGTACAATAATAGATTCATCACAACTTAAAAGAACATAAGGTTACAATCATTTCATAAAATTATTATTGTTTTAAAAAACAACAAGTTCTGAAAGAATACACATTTTCTCTGCAATAAAAACCCAAGAGGAAAAGAACAGGTATTTTCAGACACAAACCCCAACTCATAATCAAATAGAACTGATGGTTGCATTTCACAGTCAACTGTACAAGCAATCTGAAACACTCCATCTGTGCCAGATGTTTCATTCACAGAAACCAGCCTCTCTTCCCCAGCGTACTGAGTAGTCTTCAAAGTGCTGCAAACACTGGCTGCATCCCTGCTGGTTTCCTTTCCTACATTCACGCTTTTCGTCTCACAAACCATTATATTCTCTGCATCTTTAGTTTTAACTCTAGACTTCCAGTTTGCTATTTTACATTAATGGCACTTACTGTAAAAAAAGTAATAATGATGAAACTGAACATTTAGGCACACACACAAAAAAATCTGCCTTTCATCTCTGCAGCTGCATAGATGACTACCAGGTCCCAAGCCACAGCTGTGCTCTGGAGATCTGGGCCACAGTCCCTTTGGAGGACTTGGCTTCTTTATTTTATGATTAATAAAGATAGCTTTCATCTAGGAAGCAAAGACTCAACAACTTCCAGCAGATTAATCTGGATATTAGTACATTTAGGTTCTTAGGTCTATTGCGATTGAGACACAAAGAACCCATTCCAATTCCTTTAGCCCACTTGTACGTATGAAAAACCTTTTTCATGCAACTTCTGCCTATCCCCCGCCCTCCATCTCAGCACATCACGTCGGACTGAGAAGACAACGCAGAAGTGCAGAATGACAAAATGTTCCAGGGCCACAAAGTCAGTGACAGACAATGATTCATATCAGATTTCTCTTACGTCCTCAGAAGTACCTGTCATATCAAAATGATGCTCCTGTCTTTGTTTTTCTCCAGATCAACAACAAAACATGCCATGATTCTGAATTTCACCATGTGAGCTGGCCATGCCCTCTTTAACTTGAGTAAACTGTACAACCCAGTTCCCTATCAATTCAACCAGATAAATTATTCCACTAGTTATTCCACTAGTTAAAACCTTGATTAAGTAACCCAGAGAGATGGGGGGGCCGGGGGTGGAACCCCACTGAAAGCGTTTACTGCTTGGAAGGAAACGGAGCTGCTCCAAAGGGGTCCAACTCTAATGCCTGCTGCTGCTGGGTCTGGGCACCCTGCACGACCAGTTCTGTGAAGGGTACTGCACCAAAGTCATCTGTTTTTAGCCCATCACCACTGTGAATGGCCCCATGCAAGGAGCTCTGCCTAGGTCTACCAGCCACTACTACTGTACCATGATCCCCACGGTTGTCACCAAATCCTTGATGCTGGGGATGTCGCATCAAGTCTGGAGGGTGGAAGGGTTTGGCTCCAAAAGGATCCAGCAGACTCTCGTCCGTCTGCAGAGGGTTGGTTCGATCTTTGCTGTCAGTCAGCGAAACGCTTATGTTCTCTTTGGAGTCCGAGATAGTAAGGAGCTCATTGCTGCTCTGCGAGTCCCTGCGGCCCGCTTTCTTGTGCCTGCGGGCTCTCTCCGGGGTGCGGTAGCTTGGTTTCAAAGCCTTCTTAGTGGTGGTCGGGGTGCCATGGTGGCGCTTGCCGTTGCTCTTAGACACTTCCTGCTTCATGCGCCTTTGGCGGGAGGAAAGCTTCTGCAGGTTACGCTGCTGTTTCACCTTCTGCTGCTGCTGACTCCCTGTGATCTCTTCAAAAGGGATGAGGCCAAACAGGTCCTCTTTACTCCCACCGGTCTTTGGGAGAAGGGGAGGCTGAAATGGGGTGCAGCCAAAAATATCTACGCCCCGCGGAGAGGCAGGCGAGATTTGAGTCTCAGCTCCTACCACCTGGCCATCTTGCTGAGCCACCTTTTTGCTGAATGGGGCTTTTGTGAAAACATCAAAGTCATCCTGCTCTTGGTTCAGGCCAGGAAAAGCAGTCTGAGAAGGGACATCTTTGTCACTCTTCTCTCTTGCTTGTGGCTGAGGCTGAAGAGCAAAAAAGGGCACAGCCCCAAACACATCAAATTCTTGGCCAGAGCTCACCTTGATTACCGTACTTGGCACTTCAGATGGGGAAGCGAGCATTAAATTGGGTTCTTTAATTTCACTGTTGCCAATGCCCTCTCTATATCTACTGCTGCAGAGCCCTTCCACGGATTTTCGCTTGGTACGATCCGAGTCTGAGTCAGAACTTTGTTTCTCTTCCTCCTCCTCTTCCACCTCTTCCTCGGAGTCCATGAGTAGAGGCCGGTGCCCTAAGTTCTCTGGCTCTGTATCGTTGTCATCATTGAAGTCTCCGTTCTCACCTTGCAAGACTTCCTCATCCTCCTGTTCTTCTTCTTCCTCACTGCTCTTGGGAGAAGGAGGATCAGATTCAAAATCACTCTCTGACTCATCACCACCTTTCACTTGTCCCTCTGCAGTTTTCCTCCCTGGCCGTGGATCTCTAAAAGCATGGCTCAGTTTTCCAGACTTGGTAGGGGTCCCTAAGTTATTTGCTCGATTGCTGGCCAAGTTATCCATTTGTTTTCCGGGGGAACCTGCAGGTCCAAAGAAAAGGTAAGACAAAACTTTAAATACACTCTTAAAAATCAGGACTTACTTCCCATATTCCATGCCCACACATACAAGGAATCAAAACAAACATATATTCTGCAGTTACTGAGAGGAATGAGCTAAAAGAACATCTCATGTTTAAAATAACACCAATAAGGGATCAGTGTTCAGACTTCCCATCCTCAAGCACAAGACCTCTAGAAATAGAATACTAACAGTCTGGGGGGCAGGGAGGAGGACCACTGAACACAGGTGCTCTGAAGAGACAGCTTTTCTAATACCCTAGTTACCCAGCAGCTCCTATCCAGAACAGGAGTGTGCATGCAGGTGGGGTTTTTTTGTTGTTTTTTTTTTTTGGGTGGGTTTTTTTTTTTTTTTTTTGGGCAATTTCAGACAAATCACTTCAGGTGTTGGGTACCACTTTACACCCACAACAAATCTGAGACAGCCTAAGATTACTCTCCTACCAAGAAGTCTGCTGTGCAGTTTCTGTATACCAGGAAGCATGTGTGAGCAAAAGCTCTCAAGCGATGCCATCTCCAGGCTGCCTTTGAAGAGGTTCTAGATGATCGACCCACCGTACGAAGGCACGTACCATGCGGTCAGATCCGTGTGGCAACACTAACATACTCAATGTGGTTTCAAAAGGGAAACAAGAGTGCACAGCACCCTAGCTTTTAGTTCCCCATCCCAATGACACCAGACAACTCTATCCAATGCCTCCAAGACCACTGGGCTTCTAAGACATCTATAAAAACTGGGGTCTGGGTAAGGAGTAAGCTTCATGTCCCAGCCGCAAGGAGGACTGCAGCAGGAGCTCAGCATCTCTGCCTTCCATCTGCAGGCCACCAGCTCCTTACGTCGACTGAACAATCAGGACTTGGAGAGCTCGGCAACAAGCACAACACAAGCATTTCTTTTTTTGTCTCACTAGCACATGCTGAGGCATACAAAAAAAAAAGCGACAAGAAAATCCATACGGGCATAGCAAGGTAATCAGCTAATGCAGTTTGATGGAAACGGTCATGCTCTCATTTGAAACACTCTCCTCTTACCACTAGTACAACTGTTATTTGCCCTCTTAAATCCCACTGACAGTTTAGTTTGATGCTTACTGCCATTTGCACATTTCAAGAGGTCTTCCGAAGCGCTCACCTTTGGCTTCAGCAGAAATAGTCTGTCTCCATTAGGACCTTTCCCGTGAATACTGTCAGCAGAGTTCACCCAGAGAGCAACAGTGGTGATCTTTACAGGACTTCTTTTTAAACAATACTTGCCTTAATGTTTCGAACTCTTGCCTAGCAAATGTTTTCTCTTCCTACAACAGTGACGCTCCACATTTAGCCCCGTCTAACTTCCAGTGTAGAAAACGGGGGTGGGTGGGGGCGAAGAAGTTTTAAGTTTGAGAGAACTGTCTTTGTGTTTGTTTGCAATTAGGATCCATCAGCTCAGCTTCTCTAGGGGAGGAAATCCATCTGTTCATTTTGCTCTGACATCTTCATCCCTGACATTTACTATTTGGCAACTAGAGCTAAGCAAACAATTCCTTCATGACACTGCTATGGAACGCTTGGCTTAAAAATACTAGGAGTGGTAAAAACTTTGTGTCAGTAAAGAAAACAGATGGCAACAGCATGCAGATCAGATAAGCCCGCATACTGCCATTACCATGGCATTGGTTACATTTATTTAATACTAGTTTCTCTTTATTCAGTATCTTTTGGAGCCACGCTACTGTAGAAAGGTTTCCACCAGAACAATTGAATTTTAGAATTTTATTCGAAGAGAAAGAGTTGCACAAAAACAGAAACACTTGGTTTCAGCTCAGGAAAACATTTACCCTTGAGATGTCCTTTTCTCTAGGACACAAGTCACATAGCAGTAATGTGGCTTTAAGAATGCATAATTTCACATGTAACACTAACAGCAGCATATTTTAGACCAACATCAAGTGACATGGATGAACTATTCTGCAACACAGCCTGCACTCAGACAGACTTTACATAGTCTCAGTGCTGCTACTGACCCTTTGGGTGACCACCCACAGCTTTCTACTCCTTTGGCCATACTTTCCTCCACGATGAACTACATTTAACAATACTTTTGCTGTGTGTGAAGTACTTGCAATTCTCTGAAGGGAGCTGCATCCCAAAGGGCTGGGTAGTATTATTCTGTAGGCCTTGCTATGTGCATCTCCATATGGCAGGAAGCCATCCCTAACCAATGTACGGGCGAGTGCAACAGAGAGGACGGCTATGACATCTTACCTTCAAATTTGGCCAAATTTAAGAGTCTACAGCCACAGGCAGGTTATAATAGTGCCGCTTTAACATGCGGACGCACAGAAAACATTATGCTGACACAACTGCTTCACGCACACACATTCATGCTTCAAAATACCTATGACAACTAATTAAAAATCTTACTGACGGAAAATACAGTATATGCTGCCTCAATGCTCTTCCCAGAGTGCTTTGTTGAACAGGGGGAGTTCTCCATTTGAACCACCAAAAAAAAAAAAAAAAAAAGAGAAAAAAGAAATTTATCCTAATAAAGGCTATTTTTCACGCTACATTCTGTTACCACATAGTGGAAAAACACTGATCTTTCAGACTACCATTTTCATGGTGTTTTATTACAAACAGAAACCCATACATTTTAAGGCCCTCTGAACACTCAAATGGGACTGTGCTCTTTAAGAGTCAGTTCCAAGGTAAATGTAGAAGGGATGCCGATACGTTGGCAACATTTTCGACTGGAGGGAAGATACTCAGTTCAAAGGCTGCTCTTGGCAAATCAAATGAGGATAGCATATGCTATTTTTCCCATGTTCTTACACAGGGATTAAACCACCACACGATGCAGAATAATGCAGAGAACTGAACGAGAACGTGGCAGACAGAGGCAAGACTGGGTTTGCAGGAGCAGCACACAAGAAGCAGTGACTACCATGTGCAAATCAGAGACCACTCAGAAAGACTATAATCACACAGCTGTACTTATGAGACCTTCTCCACTTCATCCATCACTGTCTACTGCAGAGACTAGCCTAATCTGCACATACCAGACAAACCCTCTCTTTTTATGGATAAAGTTACAAAAACACAACAGACTAAAGAAAAGATTTCCAGAAATTTCAGTTTCACAAACATGATTTTCAATCTGAATGTACCATGCACAGTTGTACCACTAGCAGCAGGTGCCAGCCACCAGCAGAAGATACTGACAGTACTACAGGATCTTGCTTTCATATTATTCCCACAAGAAAATTAGTAGGTCTCTTTTAGTATAACCTCACTGTCTTTTCTAAAAAAGAAAAAAAACCAAAAAAAACCACCAAACAGAAAGGGTATACACCAAGGTGAACAGTCACTTTAAGATCTTGCCTTCTTACAGGGGAGGGGGGAAAAAAAGCTTTCCCTTTTCCCTAACTGTCAAAATACATGCAAAGCATTACTTAAGTAAATTCACTCGCCTAAAAAAACAACAGAAATGAACAAAGGTCTAACGTATGCCTGTGACAGTCTCTCCTGTTTTACTGGTATGAAAAAGTCATGTCTAAGTTCAAGGATCTCTTCTCCATTTAATGTGTTGTCACAGTATGTTAGACCCTCGTTCCATCAGCAGCTTCCAGGTTCAGTCCAAAAATACTGATTCTAATTTATAAAGGCATAAGCAATTTGGAGTGTATTTAACTCTTGGTGCCAGTGGAGCATGCTACTCCATCAACACACTTAACATTTTTTTGCTAGCGATCCAAATACGTTCTCCTGTAGTGCACAAAGGCAAGGTCACCTCAAAGAAGTTAACTTCTCGCTATAAAAGCCATATTTGTAGGTGGGCCAGCCAAGACTCTGGCTGACAACCAGCTTGTGCTTGGCTAATGGCTATCTCGAGTTCACTTATACCTGGCTATGACCATCCATATATCCCACTTCACGGCCTCAACTAATGACCTACTGTGCAACACTGACATGCTATGTTGGGAGTGCCTAGTCCAAACTTCCTACGTATGCAGCACCTGACCGAGTCCTGGGGAAAGGGGATGTTCCTTGTTAAAGCAATTATTAACAAGCTCAATCCACAGCACTGCACTAGATTCTCAAAGTTCCCACCTAACCAAAAGTAACACCTTCCATTTACAGCTTTGTTAAACAATCACTGTAATTTCAATCAACTAAATGTACTCATAGAAGCAAAGAAAAAAAGAACTTCAACCAAAACCAAGTTCATGACTGTCTCCTTGTCACAAATTGCATATTAATTTTATGGTCTTTCTTAACAGTTTCTTCTTCCATGAGGAAATAAGCACACAATTTCCAGGCCAAGTCAGCTCTTCTCTTTCTATGATTAAGCACAGACTAGACTATTAAGTTTTACAAGATCAGTTCCTTCCTTTTTTTGAAAAAAGGAATAGCTGATTTCTTCACACAGTAGCTGTTTTGCCCTTCTGCAAAGCACCCAAAATTAAAATACAAAAAATATCTTACTTGTGAATTTTTATGTGCTCAAAAGCAAGATGACTGAAAGGACTAAAAGCATCGGGTGATTAAGGCTTTGAGCTGTTTCTCATTCGCTTCTGGTGTCAGATTGCTTCTTATCTATTCTAATTTTAAATACTACATATTTGGTTTGCCAATAAATTAGAATCTGGATTATTTGGCTGCTTACTGTAGATTTCCCAAAGGTACAGCCTTCACATCGCGCTACATAACCCCAAGTCTTCCAAATCCTGTCATTTCCAGTATTTGCTGGAACGCTGTAATGTTAACATAAACGCAATTAGATTAAAACAAAAATCTCTCTAGGTTAGATGTTAACTACACTTATGTTTAGGAGGAAAAACCTTTTTATGTATGTCAGCGTCCATGTGAATTTACACTCACATGCAGCATTTGCATGTCTACACCTAACTTCTACTTGCTGAAGATCAAAGTCTTCTTTTGCAATACAAGAACTGAATCACAATTACATCTAATGCATATGGCTTACCAAAAGGATGTAAATGTTATTCATTAATTATTGCCACAATCACACTGGCTGGAAAACAAACTGCAAATGACACCAGCAAGACCGAAGAAGCTACACAAACAGCTGCTGACTTGCTGAACAAGTAATTTAAACCCTACAACATTTACCTCTCAGCGGGAGACCTCTAGAGACAGAAAATACATTAAACAGACGGGACTTGACAACGCAAGACGAGACACTTCAGAGTTTTCTAAGTAACATTAAACTTATTACTACCAGCACACCAGCCACTTCAGTGTCTGGCTACTGTCAGTAGAGACACCTATTGTTACCACTTTTGCTGGCAGCAATACCCAGCAAAAGGGTTTGGGAAACAGTGATCTACTGTTTAGAGACAGCCTAACTTGAAAAAAATACACACACACACACATATATATATATATATGTATTAGCATCCTAAATTTGCTTCTTGAATATAACAGCTACAATCTCTAGAAGAAGAGGGATGAAAACAGGAACAATCCACTGAGGAACTTAACTTTCTAGAGACTCGCCTTCCATAACAAGTGCAGCAACAGCCTGCTCATCGTGTGTTAACTACTTGTTTTATTTGGAGGACCTTTCTACTTGCAGCCCCATTCTCTTCCTCAGGCACATGCTGAGCACATTCCTCATGGACAGATGCAGAGATCTGCACAATGGACAATCTAGACAATAGCTGGCAAGATATTTAAAACCTGAAGTATTCATTAACTTTTACATTTTCTACACAGCAATCTGTCTTGGCACTAACTGCTTTTGCAGCCTCTAGTCCCACCAACAGCAACAGGCAGAACTTGTACACACTGATCACAGCATATGCCATTTTTGAAGCATCTTAAGAACAGAGAAGCACACAGCAAAAGAAAAGTATGAATCCGTATATCTGTAAAAATATATACGCTTGCTTGGGAGAACACATTCTTTAACGTCTTCATTCTGAAGTCGCTCAGATTTTATGAGCGCATCCATTCTTCCAACTGTAAGATCTCAGCTTTAGGCAATTAATGGCCTATTGGCTTCAAACCCCTCATTTCAGTACAAGTCACCTCTGAAGAGGCTGTTTTGAATTCCTAGCTCCCTATCCCTAAGGTTTCTCCTCATCTCCGACTCTTCCCAACAGGCATGAATATTAAATTTCCTGCTGTGATACATGACCAAGTTCCCGTATTTGGTACAGGAACAAAATAACCAAATAGAGAACAGATTTTTCAGTGAGTAGGAGCTCACAGGCTACAGTGAGAGCTCGATATTATTAAAACTTCAGCATCAGCATGCGTGGGAGTGTGTATGAGTGCACGTGCACAGCCTCAACGGTAAAGCAAGTAGCACATGTCAGATGACGCTGGTAGCTGCAACTTTGCTTGCTATACACTTTTGAAGAATGTGCTTTTGTTTTTGCAGCATTTTAAGAGCGGTGACCTTACTGCTCCCGCATTTGTACGTTTCGGGAAAAAGGAAGCATCTTACTTCATTCTTCCGTTTGTGTCAACATGTTGTTAAGGAACAGAGCCGTCTGCTCCGAGCAGACGTTAGTCTAAGATACTGCTCTTGCACACACTCCAGTCTGACATGGTCAGACCTGATGGAAGATACTCGCTCTGCATATGTACTCTTCATCTGCTGCATCTTTGCTTGACTCCTACTGGCAGGGAAAAAGATTCTAGTTGACCGGTGTCAAGCTAAAGCAACAAAACAAAAATATATCCTGAGAGTGTGGTCATTCGTTTAGCTGTCACTTCTAAGCCCATGACAGTAATCTCTCTTCCAACTACAATTCAACATCTTTCACTCCTAAAGTAGTGAACTACATACAAACCAAAAGCCCTACAAATAGAAATTTAATGCGCTGAAAGAGAAAATTCTGTGGTTAATGACTTTCTAATGCTCTGGTCAAATAGATTTCAAAAATGAAGTATTCCATCATGTTTATTTCATACTATCTTCTCAATCTGAACTGCCACAAAGCATCTTCAGATGCATATTTATAAAAAACACTGAAAAAATGTGGAGGAACATCTGTTCGTAATGTACTGTTCAGATTACTAAACTTATAATCAGGTTTGCATCTTGTAGGAGACAATTGTTCTTCGCTCAAATGAAAGCCAGGTGGAACATCTTTAATCATATAAGAAGATCCCAATCTTCAAGGAAATTTTCTGTTCTGATGTTCTTTTTCTAGACATCCGATTATAAGAGGATGAATTCCTTTTAACAACTGCAGTAATTACATGCCTTCTGCTGGTTCATCATTTTCGGGTATTGCGGGGGTGGCAGAAGAGGGGCATAAGGGCTTTAAGCTTTCTTTGAATTGGTAACATACTGCCGCCATCATTTTAGAGCAATTTGCCACATGTCAGGCCCAAGGATTACCAGCATGTTTCAACTAAATCTGCACTATTTCTTTGACAACAGCCAAAGCAGCAGCTGCTGAATATTGTAGTGGATTTACACTGCTTGCCGCCTTGATTTTCAAGAAGGAAAAAAAGAAATAGGAAAACAAAACACTTCTGCCCAACAATGACTCCTTGGAAATGCTTTTTAACATGTTAGACACTGTATGTTGAAACATGGCGGGGGAGGAGGGAAAGAAGAAAAAAAATCATGACCCCAGTTGTCCTGAGGCTTTGTTAAAACAAAACAGAAAACCTACCACCAATGCATAACAGAGAAAAAAACCACGCTACTGGCATAGCCTGCACATATCATTTATTCTTTTCAAGTGTGAGTAATTTCAAATTCCTCTGTAAGTTAACTCATACCTAAAAAAAAGGAAAGGTCTAAAGAGAATCTTCATCAAGGAAAACATTCGGTACCTCCATCTGCCAAACAGTATGAATGTCTGAAAGCCACAGGGAAGGAAAGGTTACTAAGTAATGTCAGCAGTATTTTCAGCAAGTACAATAATCGTATATGAACTGTTGTTTTACTTGCAGAGTGATCCAAACCTGGAAGACTGCGCATCAGCCGTAACAAGTTGCAAGCTTAGTCATCTTCCAGAACACAACTCAAGAACATGAAATGCTGAAGAAACGTGCACTGATTGTACTTGATATTCAAGTGGAACACTACAGGAAGCTGGTCCAAATCATCCTTTTGTTGCTTCTGTTCCTATGTTTGGTATTTCTTGCTAAATGATGGCTAATTGCGAGTCTCATTTAAAACTTCTCCAGACCGCGCTGCAGTACGAGGCTTCCAAAGCTGTGGGACGGATACCAGTAATAGTCTGAAACCTCATTAGGAACAGTATACAAAAAGAATAATCAGATGAATAGTTGTTGACTACGTGTCTTCATGCCAGAAAAAAGCAGTTTTCGGGTGCAAAGCGATGAATATGAGAAAACAGCTATTGCTGAAGAGTCTGTTCAGTGACATATTGTGTCCAGATCGCTGGATGATTTCCATTGTACTACTTGGCATTCAGTCAGCTGGTTTTCTGTCAGGTCTGCACAGCTGAGGCTACCAAGTTACACGCCACACCAAAGAGTTACAATTGCTCTTAGTCAAAGGCAGACACCTGTAAGACTCATTTAGAGACACTACCAGGTCTTGGAACGCAGGAAATAGGGAAGTCAAAAGGAAGGCACTATAGAGCTAAAACTTCCCTTTATGCCTGGTCTCTGCACAGTGGAGATGCATGCAGCGACCAGGAAAGGGTTACCTGCATACATCGGGGGTAAGAAAAAAAAGAAAAGAAAGAAAAAAGAACACACCGAACAGTTAGTTGATCAAGAAGCAGCATGTCTGCAGTACTAAAAATGAACTACCCAAATAGGCAGCAGAACGGTTAAACCGATGACCAGAGCTAGAGCTTTATTCCAACAAGGAGAGTCAAGAGGCAGTTCACCTAGATCTTCTAGGGGACCAAATGCCTGGCAGATAGCTTCAGGTCCTGCACTTGGAATCAACTTCCAGTCCAGGTTTCCCCAACATCTCTACTCCTTATGCAGTCCATCCGCTGACTTTGAGAGCTACTTCAGATAATTTATTACTTCTCTGAATTCTGGCAATAAAGTGAGGGAAGCAAAGTGAATCTAGCCCAGTTTAACCCCAGAAGAAATCTGCCAAAACAACCACGAGATGTCAAAAGGCCACCGAGTATAGCTCAACAGCAAACCAACTATATTCACAACATTTGTTTCTTATAATTAGAAGATGACAGAAAAGTTTTCTCTGTTCTTTTGCATTTCTGAAACACTGAACTTAAGATGTTGAGAAACAATGTTACAACTAGAGCTGGTTAAAACACACTGGAATTGAAAGTTTCCATCCCAAAACGCCGACTGTGGGAGCCAATTTTTCACAGCAGCCACCCAGTGGCTCAGGCATTCAAGAACTCCAAGCTGTTTCCCACATGCCAGGTGACTGTCCTAACCGCTGCATTACTGGCTATTCAACACTTCCCTTTCTTAATAAGAAGTTTGAAGCGTTTGTTTCTAACAGATCAAGCGTTAGAACCCTTTCTCAAGCCAATTTTCTTTTCTAGCCATCTCAAGTTGTAACTCATTTCTATTTTCCCACAGACATTCAGGCATAAAATAGTGCATACAAACAGTTGACATGTGGTACTTCTAAAAACATTGGTTTTAACTCGATATCAAGTGCGTTAAACACTGTGTGCTTTTACACCGATTTCCTACCAACTGTAATAAAAAGATCCTAACAGCTTTCCAGCTAATTTCTCACAACTAAACACCGTTTGCATAGCATGCCAAGTGACATACATGATGCTGTTGCTGCCTCTTCGTTCCCACCTGAGAAGAATCGAGCAGAGACGCTCTAAAGGATGAGCAGCCTTTGTCCGTCCAACTCCAGCTCCTCCTTCAGCAGCGGCCTGAAGCGCATTGTCAGCTCCAGAGCGAGAATCCCCGGGGTTAGCCATCCCTGGAGCCCCATCGTCCTTTCCAGCCACAATGGTAAAATGCTTCCAATTGCAAGCTCGGTATCTCCCTTGTCCTTGCGCCTTCTTCCCAGACAAACGTGAGCATACCTGTTGGCAATTCTTTTGCTGGATTACCAGCACCCTATGGAAAGCTGCCAAGTCCTAATAAGGTTACATGACCTTTTGTTTCTTGCTACCACTCTGCATCACATGTTAGAATAGTATTTAGTCAAGTGCCACGTTCACCAGAGAAACCTTATGCCTCAGTAACAGAAGAAATACTTTGGGCAACTCTGCTCAGCTACAATTCACATACAATGTTTATGAACCTGAGGCCCATGTCACTCACAAAAAAGAAAAAATGAAGAAAAGGCAGAAATGGACCACAGTTCCAACCCAGAGAATATTAATACAGTAGAACACATCTTCAATAGAAACTGTCATTTTTTAAGCAAGTCCAATTTTCAATTTTTCAAAAAAATAATGGATTGATAGCATCAACATTTCATCTCATGGCAATTCGACAAGTCAAAATTCAGTACTCAGAAAAGTCTGGGTGACTACTGACGAAATACTCAATATTCACACTACAGATGCTTTGCAGCAAGGAAATGACACTTCTGCTCTAACTAGATCAAACCAGCCACTCACCGGAATTGTACTCAAAATACTAGACATACATTACATTTCCTATTGAGTCATCTTCCCTCTGATTCCTTGAGTAAGGTACACGTGCAGTTTATTTCTGAATTAAATGTTTTACAATTGCAAGGAACAAACCCAGAATGACAACACAATACGGGAAAGGGGAGTACAAGAAGAAGTCTGTATATTAGGGACATTTGTCTAGTTTTTATTAGGAAGCCCTCAACCAGAAATAAAATACGTTTAAGTCAACACCATTCACCCTTTCTCAGCTTGCTTACAATGCATAGTTACAACACATTTCCAAAAACAACTCTGTAGGGAAAACAAGCCAGCTTTTAAAGGATTTATTTTCAAACTTAAATATTTGCTAAGTGTAATAGACCGTCATCCCAGAAATCAAAATATCTTCCCTGAAATGAAGATGCACACACTTTCTTAAATTCCAATTATGAGCCAGTAGAACAAAAAGCTACTGAAAAGTCCTAACACTTTTTCATCAAAACAGTTATCAACATGGCTTTCCAGCAACAAGATTTCAGCCAGTCGATTTTTCTCAGCCATAACTGAAGCATTCCCCCCACCCTGAAGAGGAGTTACAACTCCTTACATTTTCAATAATATCAACATTTAAAGCTCAAATCTCAAAATAACCGAAGCAAATTCGTATGATCTAACACGGTGAGGCTACTCATTCATGTTTAAGTTATAACATAGCTAACTGATAAACAGCAGCTGAGCTTACACCCTTCAAAAGCCTCAGGTAAGGAAAAAAAAAAAAAGAAATCCCTAGCTACAAGGGTATCCACACTCCAAACAGGAGAGTAAGCAACTGACAGTCACCACTTCAGATTAAGGGTAACTCTTGTTTCTTTTGCGCATGAATTTAGACTCACTTACAAAATCAAGCAGCCTTTTTATGAAGGCAACAGGGTAAATCTTTCCAAACCTCCATTCGTAGAGAGAACAAGCATTTTTCCACTTCGGAATTACTTTCACCTTTTATTGAACTATTTAAGAACAAGATGACTGAATAAGGTAACCTTGTCCTTACTGAGTGAGCAGAATAGAAAGAGAAAGTAGGAACACATTAATAGACCATGTAGAATTAATTCAAGTCTTCTTGACAATAGAAGAGGACACATGTGGAAACAAAGATGTTTTTACAACAAATTGCCTTATAGAAAAAAGCAACATTCACTCTTCATCATGTATAATACAAGAGCATTTGTGAGCATAAAGCCCCAGTAAATGCTCTTTAGGAATATGAGATGAAAGCCAAAGGAAACAGGGATGCTAAGAGAAGTTCAGTCCAAGTCATTTAAGGCATGTTATCTCAGCTTTTGAACTAGATAAGAATAGTTCTAAAAAGTTATATTAAGGCACTTTTATCTCAACACAACTTAGGTAGGTAGCTAAGCGGCACCATAAGCAATCAAAGCTCTTCTTACCATTTGACTTTCACCTGGATTTTACTTTGCCTCAGGTACCAAAATTATGAATAAAGTGAATTTTGAAACTGACAACTAATGACAAGTAATGACAATTGATGATGCAGTTTTCTATTAAATTCCAGAACATAAGATGTACTTTTACTCCATCGAAGTGAAAAATAGCGAAAGCTCAACTAAAAAGCAACAATGAGCACCCCCCTCCAAGTTCACTTGCTTCTTTTTTAATGCATATATATACATATGCAGATGTATACACACACACCCCATACATACATATATACATACACATATGTATATTATACACAGATCCATGCATACACATACTCTATTTGCAACGCAGCTATGTACTTCAACACAGCGGAAGCTTACAGTCTTAACTTGGCTGGAGAACCAAACTAAATGAAGCAGTATGTTCGAAATAGACTACAGGGAAGGAGCAACATTTGGTCTTAACAGGTAATTTGTTTTCTTAAAGTTCTACATAAATAATGCAGACTATGCTGATCTGATTCATTTGCAGTGTAAAGACCACATAGTTTGTACATAGTACAAGTAGCAAGGAGTGAATGCTGGGTATTTTTTAATTAGAGATAATCAACATGTACAAACTTTCTTCAACTCATCTACTATCACAAGGCAGCCAGCACCTTTATCCTTCTTCGGTCAACTGAAAACACTTACTTCAATAGATACAGATATATCTACATATATGAGGTAGTGATGTTACAGATGTAACTTGCCTGGGTGAGAAATGAAAGGAACAGAACCAAAGGGATCTTCCGGAGGATTGTTCTGTGGAGCAGAATGTGGCTCCACATTCTTATCTGAAGATGCTCTCCTGTCCACCAGCCTGTCTGTAAAAAATAAAATGAAACAGAACAAAAAATAAAATAAAATAAAATGTGGCAGGTCTTACGCCAACATAAAGAAACGTAACTGTTTGTGGTGCGAGAGTGAGCTACCCTGGGCTAGGCTTTTAGGTTTGTTTTAAAGATATCCCTGTATCCTGAATTCACACCTCTGCCATTTGGCAAAGTTTATCCACACAAACCTTTTGTTAATCCCTTTGTCCCACCAAATGAAGCACGTGCTTCCTGACAGAACGCTTTACGTGAGAATACCTTTAACAGGTTATACGCAGCGTATGTGCTCTACAATAGAAGTTACTAGTCCTCTGTAGGCTGATGAGATTAAGCCAGAATCACTATCAAAAGCACAAAAAATCATTCATCTTGTCCAAGTTTCGGCCAGCCTCGGCCACAAAACCAGAAAAGCTAAGAATCACAGCAAAATTGCCAGGAATACTTTGTTACAACAAGTAACATATCTCAGTAATTAGAACCCATTTGAGCATCACAAAACAGGAAGCAACTAACATTGATTTTGTAAGGCCTTTGTTCCGTAGGATACTAGACTAGTTCTTCAAGATGAAAAATAAGTTTTCAACTATGTCAAAAATTAAAAGGATCCAGCCAGACCTGTCAGCCACTTCAAGAGCGTCACTGTGACAAATTTTCCATCTTCAGTTACCAAATCCTCCATCCTCTATGCAGAGGAAATAGCATTTGGCTTTGCCCTATTTTCATTGCAATCAGCCGCTCTTCTGAACAACTTGCAGCACAACCATCTTGACAATCTGTTGCTGTAGAGAGGCAGCTGAACTGTGCCCAAGTTACATACCAAGCTACCTGCATGTTTGCTATCCAGCCCTCCAATAGAGTAACCTGGAGGCTTTACTAAGGCAACCACAACAGACTAGACAGCAAGCTCATCTGCCTCAGACAGATACCTATCAATCTTACGTACAAAGCCCAAGAGTCCTGAAACTGAACTTTCATAGACAAGTGTTCTCTGCATATAAAAGTGTCCATAACCTGAGTTGTCTTTTTCTTATCTACAGTTACACTCAAGAAAGAAATACAAGTAGAATTTGTTCCATTACAGCCAGCCTCTACTTAACACATAATTACTACTGTGGACTCCGAGTGTAGGAGATTAAACAGTCATCACCTCAACATATATGAATTGAAATAAGCAGAGATTAACAGATTCAATCTTTAAAAAAAAAATAGAAATAAAAAAAACCAAACCACCACACTACAGTGACAGAGCTGTGCAGAACAAAATACCACCTTAGATGCACAAAAGACTAGCCTCAGCAGCAGCCGTGTGTTTTATACTATGGGCTTTAAGCCTTGATAACAAACATCTGCAGAACATCACATCGGAGAGCAGTACTTATCTGCGATTACACTCATATTCCACGTGGTTCTTCCTCTTCAGGGAGGAAGATTGTTTTTTGACAGGTCTGTCTGAAGAAATGCATTTGAGCTTCCACTTACATCTCAACAAAAGCAGACTAAGCGAGGGAAGCTTCTCCTCTATTATTCCCGCTGTCCTGCTTCCAGAAGACGACTGGTTGGCTGACCGTTACACAATTGGCAGGTAGTTAACCTCCAGAAGAACTTTTAGGGGTGCAACAATCTGAACAACTACAGTTTAGGCCAATGAATTCCTGCAAATGCGTGCAAGTAAGACTATTTAAGCACAAATCCACATAAGACATCAGTACCTCTTAACTTGAGCAAGGGCTAGGGACAGGGGAAAACAAAATGGATGGAAATTCTAAGCATGCAAGAGCCAAATTAGGCAGAAGGAGTAAATACAAGGTTTTAACTCCTCCATGATACCTAGACGCATTCATAGTAGGATACATTTCATTTCCCAAGGAAATAAAGTCAAAGAACTGTCAGCTCAAGGCTGAGGCGTTTTGAAAAGAATGAACCATTTTTCCCTTCTGACTGTGGCACAAATTTCACTTGTCCACCTTGTCATGAGATCCACTTCCCTTTAACGGACAGTGTTTTGGAGACAAGAGACAGTGACAGTTTCTCCAACTTCATGTAAGCAGAAGCAGACTCAATGGGACCCACCACATTAGAGGCTGTTAGGCTTCACATGCAACATCCTTAAAGATCAAAGCATTTCTCTGGTGAGCAATTACATAACTGCAGCCAAGACCACTACCAGAGATAGAAAGATGCGCCATGTGGCACAGCTGCCTCTTCCATAGAGGGTTATCATTTGTTTAAGCCCATGAACCAAAAAAAGCAGCTGCTTCCATTGAAGTGACTGACCCAACACTCTTCAGCACACACCTCTCTTGAGGTTTTCTCAAGTATGAGAAACACCTGTGCATACAGAAAACCTACTAAGAATATAGCAATTTCATGCACAGATGGCCAAGGCGGTTCCTTCATGCTGCCAAGGAGACAAGCACAGAGGTTTCTAGGCTTTGCACCCATAGGTGGCTGTGCAGAAGCGCCGAGTTGATTGTGGGCCTAACATGAATCTCTCTGCAGTTCAGTGAGAAGGCTGCTATCGTATTTTTCCTGGTAAGAAAGCTGTCTCATTTTCTTGTCTCCCAGTTCTGCACAGAATACTAAGACACTAAAGGAGCTCATTCTAACAAACAAATTTCATTTAACACTGTCAGAATCTCAGTGTCATTCACGTGTTGCTTCTGTACCTTCATCAGTAATAACAAAAAGAGTAAAAAAAAAAAAAAATTAGTCAGAGAAACAGTACTGTGCAAGCCCAGGAACTCCATCTTTTACCTCTGTATCAAAGCCCACCACCAAGGTGCTCAGCCCAGAACTCTTCATTCAACCGCATGCAACTTTATACAGCAACAACTTACCCTTTTTTAACCATGAAATTTTTCACCCCGTGTATGTAAGGTGTTCTGTTGTAGTAGTCGACTCCCGTTTTAAAGGGAAAGTAATTAACCATCACAGTAATACCCATCTCTAAGCACGTTAGGACGTTAAGCTGCTAAATGTATGAAATTGAATAGCAGTGTTCGCCTAGCAAAAACAGCGAGGACATCTTGACGCTCTAACAATGGCTGTGTATATTTAATTACTCATGTATTGTTGTAATGAATGCAACAGCTTTAAAAAAAAGGTTTATACATAATGAATCAACAATACAAACTGGGCTTTTTAAAGTGGAAACACAGGATTAGCATTTCTAATGCTATTTCAGCACCAAGTAGCATAACGAACAAACTTATATAACAAGGTACACAAGCTATAACGTACAGGACAGCCACTTGGTTTAGTAAGATACGATCTACATTTGTTCAAACCCTGATCATTGGCTCTCCTTCCTCCAGATGGCGAAATGATTCACAGTAAACTCAGAAATCGAGCAGACCTGGTAGTAAACAGCAGCTTTCTCTCATAAGAAATAATCTACATCCACAGCAAAAAAAACCACTGATATTTAAGATGTATCTGATGAAACTCTAGAAACCATTACACACTTAAAGATAGTTTTATAGCTCTAATCCTTAACTGTACAATCAATCCCCCAATTTTTTGTTACTCCATACAAGTCTGAGAAAGTATCAGTAGGAAAAAAGTCACATGTAAACATTTCTCCTCTGACTGCAGAAGACAAAAAAAAACATTGCAAGGTAAGTTAAGATGATCGTGAACCAACAAGTTTAAGAACTATAAGGCACAACTTAATCTCAAAAAAAAAGAAAGTTTAAAAGGCCCTGGAAATCTTTCATGTCTATACATGGACAAATTAACCCTTGCCTGTACTGGAGCTCTTTAACTGAAACAGATCCAAAAGGCTTAAGAAAAGCCATTACTGCATCTCATATTATGTATAAACAAGTCTGCCCTCTAGTGAACTTTTGGTCAAGTCACAGTATTTTTTGTTCTTTCTCTTTTTCTTTTCTTTTTTTTTTTTTGGCATTTTCTGTACTCAAGTGGCCAAAAATCCCCAAAGCTAGTAACTACTAAACAGAACCATGCTGCTATGTTTACCCTTCACGTACAGCATATGAAGCGTATTATCACATCAAGGTCTTCTGTGCATTACACTGTCTTCACTAAGAAATGAGGGAAAAGCTAAGAAATATCTGAGTAGGTTTCTTCTCTAAAAAAATGTAAGACTGTTTTAGCAGATGTAGTACAAAAACTGGATAACGGAAGTAAAGAAGTTATGAGCTTTTCTTTCTGCTACAGATGTAGAGACAGCAGTTAGCAACATTTAGCTCCAAGTTATTCTTCCCTTTTCTTCAGAAATGCCAGTTCTTATCTGAAAAGAGTCAGCATACTTGAATGAACAGTATGAAGTAAAACACTGGGCACGTGCATCAAAAGATGAAGCCAAGTCTTCCACTGTGCAGTGGATTTTTATGAACTTTTGAATTTATTAAAAACATATTTCCTCCCAGTTATGACGTCTTGAAGAACAATCTAACAGTTCCTATGTTATTCAGCATTTCAGCATAGAGAAAGTAACCGCAATTGGATTGCAAAGGCTTTCTTGTTATGCTCTCTCTTCGGTGAGTGAGCTGGGACTCTTAGGTAAGCAGCAGCAGTTCTAATCCCTAGAGAGTTTGTATAATGATCTTACTAATACACTGCTTTGTATTTTCCTAGTTCTGTATCAAGTACTTAATCACATCCAAATACAATGCCAGAAGTTCTTCCAAGAAGGTGCATAAAAGGAGGTATATGCAACTCAGATAATAAATAAATAAATAAAAAGATGTAAAGCTTCCTGATTAGACAGCCTTATACAAAGCACAGTAGAGCCTACTAGGAAAAACAAAAATCTCCTTCTTAAAACCAAAGTAAAAGCAGCTATGTATTAACATTTTATAGTCTGCTCTGTTAAGTTTAAAAAGTTACACTACATAAACAACTTGAAAATGTTTGGTTGTTTTATTTCACCTTACACAAGAGCTCCTATTTTCCCAACTTACTTTAACTGTTATATTCAGCTACTCAAGGCAGGCACATTTCTTGTGTAGTATATTCCAGCTTTCTCATAACGCCACTTGAAGTATTTCCTTGGTTAACATACTCTTCTGTGTAACTGTTCAAAACATACGGCTCCACCCAACCAAGTTCACGAAGCTTACCACAACCACCGTCAGCAATCCAAAAGTCAGTTGAAGATTGTGAAGATGGGTAGCGTTATCGTGACCTTTTCATTTAAACTGGTCTACTCCAGATTCAAGAATATACAGTTTCAAAGTTCTTCTAAGGCTTCATTTCCAAGTAGAACGCATAAGATAGTCAATTCTACTACTGGGAAAAAATGCTTTCAATTCTAAACTTAGATCCGCAAAGAATGCTCATTTTTCAGCTAGTACAATATCCAAGGCCCCACAATGCTAGCAAGAACAGTTCTTCTACCATAAGATATTTGTGTAGACTACATCTGCATCTCAAAAACAGAGGTCTTACTTGGTCAACGCAAGATTCAAGTCAAAACAATCGATACCTTTTGACTGACAAGATGAATACCCACCACATTCCTTAAGGATCAACAGGTAATGTGCACATCTTTCTCAGCTAAATTTAAACAACCAGAAATCCAGGAGGAAGCAGATTCAACTGAAGACATTGGTTTCTTTCAATACTTGATATTAACTTCACTGAGTTTTTAATTTCAAGGAACTTGCTGGGAGTCACCCAAGTATTTACAATCTGTTTTTTAGACATTGTCCCATCTTACAAGTCTTGCAAATAAATTTGATCTTGAGAAAACTAGTTTTAGGAAGAACATCTAATGAACACATGTTAAGCAATTAAGGAAAGCAAGTAATTCCAAGGAAAAAATCATTGAGAGAACTGACTTAAAGAGGAAAAACTTTATTCAACTATTGCCATATCAGAACAATTAAGCAGCCCTTACATGTAGCCACTCATCAAAAAGGACATTACAAAACATTAACATAATGTAATAGACCAGTTTTCTTTCAGGCATTTTCAAAGGGCGTAACAGACCCAGAGAGTATCCTGTTCTAGTGTGCAAGAACAATGCTGGAAAGGAATAAAGCAAGCAGCTAAACCGTCCCTCCCATGTGACAAAATACCTCTGCTATTCAGAGCTTCTTGACAATCAAGATGACAAAAGCGGTATTTAAGAGCTAAGATATTGCCATTTCTGCAGTATTTGAGCCAGTAACTACCAGTTTTGCAGTGAGTTCCCAATGCACACCTTTTCAAAAAGGGAAAGAAAAGGAAGACGACAGGCCCAACTCCGCCCTCAAATGCTCAGAAAGAATCTTCTGTACACAGACTGCACGGCCCTTAGACAAGACAGCTGTTGGCACTGCTGAGCAACTACAGAGCCCTTATTTACTGTGAAGCAAAATAAGCCTTCAAGCGTCCCTTACTTGATCTTAGCAGGTCAAATTCTCTGTCCAGCAGCTCCTCCTCTGTCAACTTGGAAAAATTGTCCTCTCCAAAGGGATTCCAGCCTGACATGTCAGGTGGATTACTGATGCTCTGCTTTGGGTAACTGGAAATTGCCTCAGCATCAGGAATACCTGACCTGTAAAGTAAGTTTACGGAAGCAAATAGAGAAACGTTACAGGATTGTCTGTTAGAGTGAAATTTGATGCTGTACTTCATTATGTTAAAACACTACATACGAGTAATACACATGCATTAATAGCTTTTCCCAAATGCATCTGAGAACTAATACAAGGTAAAACAGATCACTTGGATCATACGGTTCAACCACATCATTTCTGTATGCAAGCTTCTTTTGTTTTTCAGTTTATTCTTTGCAGCCACAAAAAAAAACCCTTCATCAAGGTGACCTGTAACAACAATAACTGTATTTCACCTTTGTTCATTTCTGTACTACCACAAGAGACAGTCTAAAGTTAGCTTTAAAAAGAAAAAAAAGTTTCTAAATATGCTGGAAATTTTCATCTGTTCTCCTTATTCGTGAATTATTTTTTCCCCCGGTTACAACAGGCAGACACAGTAAGCAACTTCAGGTCCTACATCCACAGGACTGGCAGGAATAACAAGTATGAGTCTTATCTAAATAGATGCTAAAAAGCCTTTGTACAGATTCAGTCTTCCTTTCAAACATGTGGTGTGATCCCACAAAACTACAGGCTCTTTCTACTGAGAGGAGGAGAACTTGTAATGCAACGCAATGTACTCCATGCAGTAGGTCAGGGAAAGAGAAACTCATCACCCATTACTGTAAGTTGAGCACTCATCTTTTTCAGTTATGAGGTCACCCTTAGGTGTTGCAAATTGTTGCTAGCTTCAGCTCACTGACTGGGAGTTAATAGCAGGATTGTCATCTTTAACTGAATACGCATTCGAGAACCTGGAAATTTCCACATTTACTTCCAGTCTGGAATGATTCCTTCCCAAGACGATTTGCAGCTGAAGTACTCTGACAACAGACTTAACTGAAGTACAGATGCTAAGTCTCAGACATGGGGACAGAACTGCAGGACCACACACTCTGCCTGGGATTAGACTACCTCACTGGTGAGGTCAAGCCCAGGTGGTTACAGGAATATACTAAATCATACCATCTCAGCCTACAACAAAACATTTTGCCCTTTTACTCTTTCAATACAGTGTAATGTAGAAGAGACTAAGAACGCCAACAGCAACTGAAATGTATAAATCATATTATCAGCCAAAAGTCAGTGTCAATACTGACTGCATTGAAAACTGCAGCTTTCCCAGAACTGCAAAGGGCTTCTCCTTCAACACTGTAGAGTACGCATCTACACGTACACTAACCTAGTTCAGAGCGTCAGTGAACTACACAAGTATGCGGACTTTTTCTTTCTTAACAACAGAAAAGTGAGGGTTTTTTCCTTCTACAGACCTTTTTTAGTGAGGATTCAGGGGAAAGTCATCAGTCATCATACTTCACTAAACAAGGTTAAGTGCACAGGCCCCCGCAAAGGGGTGCATGAGTTAGAACTTCTAACAAATAAATCCCAACAGTAAAGCCCCCCTTAAAGGAGGCTCCCCTCCAGACTGGACTGGAAGACTCAAGAAAATGACACAAGTAGCATTTGAGATTACTTTCACATGCCCGTTACCTCATTAAACAGGCTACCGACCACCCAGAGCAAGGCGGTTAGCAATCAGTGTCCTGGACACTAAGACAATAAACAAGAAAAAAAGGAAGGCAGGTTCTTTAAGAAATTGGAGCAAGTCTGTCTGGGTGATCTGTTTAGAGTTATGTGCCCCACTCTTTCAAAAAATAGTAAAATAAAACAAAAAATCCATTACCACTAAGAAGCAGCTGTGTAACCATTTTAAGAAATTCCGTATTATTCAAAGCCGCATGTAATTTCTGAAGAAAAGAATCAGGAGTGGCCATCACAATTAGGAATGTAAGCAATCAGGAACCCTTAGGCACATCTGTGACAGAACACTTGCCTGTTTGCACTATAAGAAGGATCCACTACCGTTCCAACGTGCACTGGAAGCGATGCAGGGTAGGAGATTAAGGCTGGTGAGAAATCCTGTGGAGAAGTGATATATTCAGGAGACTGTGGCTGTTGTGAATGCTGTTGCTGCTGAGCAAGCATCTGCTGCTGTATGAGAGCCTGCTGATATTGCTGCACCTAAACAAGATAATCAAGTTATTAAAATTCACATGACCCAGCCTGAAGCTCTTCTGCTATGCAACATTACAAGCCTTCCAGAAAAACAGATTATACAAACTAGCTTTCTTGCTTTACCCATACCTCTAGGTAAGTGGAAGTTTCCACCACGCTACAGCAGCAGCATGTAGCACATAAAAGAATATTTACTCTTTAGTGAAACCACTAAGAAAATAACTACATGATGATAGAATACTTCACCATTTCAACAAAGAGTAGCATTAATAGCTGAAATATTCTTGGATCCAGTTTTAAAAGTGCTTAAAAAAATAAAAAAAGATTCGGCCAATATAACTCTGATTATTTCAAGGCTTAATCATCAGCAAATGACAAACTCTGTTTCCAAAAGTATCCCTGCTATTGCACATTCCAGTGCAGTAACAACATTTGTGCTTTCAGCATGCTGTTAGGCAAGGATTCCTCTGGGTTAGTTAGGGTTGTAACCATTATAATTCAGCCAAGCTTACACATGTACCATTCCATTATAATGTCCAACCTGAAATAACTATTTTAAGGAATCCAGCAATGTAAGGGTGCCAACTGTACTGTTTTTGATTTGTTTTTAATACTACTTTAACACTTAGGGATTTTGTGTGGGTTCCTCAGGCATACTTCCAAATGCAACCGCTGCATAATACAGCTACTTAAGCACAAGCGCAACAGAGCCTGAAACAGGAGTTGGGAGCTATTTGTATTTAGATAAATTAACTACTTAGTTATCTTAGGCACATTTAAAGTAAAACTTTAATGCTGCCGTACTTTCTATCACTTTTTAGAAAAACATACGTTGGTTGCTGTGGTCATTACTGGAAACCTTAAGCACCAAGTATCCTTCAAATTAGTACATAACTATTCAACATTGTTTAGAACACAGTCCATACTCCATTTAACTTATATAAACATGTAATCCCAGATGAGTTGCCTCAGCTGAGTTCCAGTCAACCTATTCTTTTTCTTTGTTCCCACTAAACATTATTTCAGACAGTCAGCTTCTCTGTATTTACCATGTTGTCTTTAGGTCATTACAATGGCTCAAACTCCTGTATGCTGCTACTTTGCAACAGGCTTTTAAACATACTACTTATTTGACCATTGTACCATCTACGTTCCATTCTTGACATACCATAGCGGGATACTGAGATTGGGAAGGCTGCTGCTGGTACACAGATTGCATCAACAGCTGCTGTTGGACCATCTGCTGGTGCATTGCTTGTTGATACTATATTTGGGAAGAAAAACAAAAATCTTTAAGAAGTCACTATCCCTACTCCTGAAATATATGGCTATTTAGGAGAATCACTGGATAAAGCATCACCTCTGTGCCTCAATAGCATTTTTCAGCTAAGAAGTCGCATAACAAAGAATCAGCTTGCTATTCAGTCACTGCATTTTAACGACAGTGTGCCTGGAAGCTCTTCTGTGCCTGTTTCCCTGCCCAACACCAGGATGCTTAACAAGAGATTATACCTACATATTCTGCACTGCCTTCTAAAGGCATATCATTTATCGCCCCAACTTTTACTCTTTTCATAAGTACTGAGCCCCTTCGGGGGGTAGGGGGAAGCTATGCTTCAAGTAATAACACTGCCCAACAGAGGGATGGGGGCAGCAAAACAAACAAGAATAGCAGTAAGTGTCTTGGACAAGATCCAAAAGATTTTATCTCACCTAGCTCCTCTTCCATTCCATTTTCAAATAGTTATGCCGTGATAGAGTAACTTGTCAGTTAAGCTACTATATTTGACAGCGTGCAAGCTGGACAGCGTTAGGATATGTAGTATGCATAAAAAAAAATCCCAGTTGACTGAAGAATTACAAAAAGTAAAGTAGAAATTAAGCTCTTCATTGACCAAGAAGAGCACAATCCTACTCAGATGGTCTAATCAAAAACCATTTATCACAAGCATAGCATTGTCATCTAGATCATTCTTAACATTTCTCTCAAGCGTGCTTAACACAAGCCCAAAACCTTTTTTGGGCAAGACACAGTGTTGATTCAAAGCAAGCTGGAATTCAGGTTTAGGCAGCAAAAGCTAGACAGTGCAAAGGAAGCAACTTTCTAGGCAAGTATTACAGTATCTATGCAAGGGACAGACATAATCCAAGTTTAATAGAAGGGGCAGGTGCGATGATCCCGTTCCCTCACCCTACCTAAGAGAAAAAAGGCCACAAAAGCAGAATTATCTAACTAGCGTGAGTTTCCAAAAGTTATTAACAGACATAACTCGTTGCTATTTTAGAAGCATCTCTAACAAGCCTAACTTGTACCTGCTGCATATAAGCGTCCTGAATTGCAGGCTGCTGTTGCTGGTGATGTAAATGGTGCAACTGCTGTAATCTCCAGTCCCCCTGCTGCAGCTGCTGAAGAACTCGGTTCTGCTGTGGATGGTGCTGATTGGTCCCTTGGGGCAGTAACATTTCTTGTCCGTTTCCGGGTCGCATGGTTCCTAGAGTATTAAAAAGACACTGTTAACATACTGACTCCTGATGTTTAACTACAGAACTGCCCTGGCAGTTAGCCTCATTTTTAACACTCAAGGTTAAATAACTTGTAGTTCACTTCCCAGTTGGAGAAGTGGTACAGTTGATAGATATTAAAATTAACTGTACATTTCACCCTCTCTGAAGATACCTTGCAGGCTTATCAACCAACCATTTCTACTTGCAGGACTTGAGAAGCTTCCTTTGCTTTCACAGTCTACAGAGATCTGAACAAGCTGGATGCAAGGGCTCTGCTTCACTAACACTTCAGCTCCAGCTTTTAGTATCTCAAATCCACTAAATCCATTCCAACTCAAAATTGGGATACGCCATTCTGTTCCTTTTAGTCCCCACGTTCTCCTCAAAACAATTTCTGACACATTCCTTCTCAAGTGAAAATACGCAATAAAGCCTTTTGGATTTTCTATGTATAATGGAAAGCAAACCACACTAAATCCCCAAACACCAGAAGCAAGCTGGGGCTTCATACAACGGCTGTTTAAATATAGATTTGTGCATTTGAATGGATGCTTTCCCCCCCGCCTTTAAGAGATCTATTGGCTCCTGTATCTGTAATTCCTGAAACAGAACACCGGATGACTCTATCCATTCATTTTTGCAGCCTTTTAAGTAAGCAGTTACTAACACACTCTCTCTTGCACGCTGCATTTGTATTCGAAAGCTCCCAGGCACGATCTGTTCCTTGTCACAACAGGACGAGTTTTCCAAGTTTCATGTCCATTGGACACTATTCAGTGAAAATAGTTTACATCTGGGACACTAACATTCTCAGTGGCCTTCTGACTGGAGGCTTTCCCCGTGCCATCCCTGAAACTATTCTTCAACGAATCCAAATCTCTGCTTACTAACGTCAAACAAAACTAAACTAAAACAAACACACAACTCCTAACAGGGCAGTATCTTCTCTTTTAAAGAGCACCACTGACAGGTCATGGACTGCCGGTGGCTTCCATCCCTTCGTCTGTCTGAGATGCACATGGCTAGTGTGCTGCATGTCCTTGGTTTTGCTCCATCACAGGTTAAACAGCCCAGTTTCTCTGCCTCTAATATGAGGCAAGAAGTGTCTTAGTCCTCTGTACAAAGTCTCTCCTCCACATCTGTCCAAGTTAGTTGGGCTATCTTGTGTTTATAAGTAGGGCTTCCATCTGCCTAGCAGAAACAGAGGAGTTGAACAATCATGCTCTTCAGAACTGACGACTTAGCAACATCTGAGTGACTGACATCCCTGTGTTTGGTTCTAAGTCAGTACCTTCTGCTTCGAGGCCCCAGGTTACACAAGCGCTTCCGAACATGGGAGTAATGCTGGTTTATCTGGTTTTCATTTTGATCCCCAAAATTATATCCCAAACACCGGTTTACGTAAATTCAGCTTCAGCCGAGCATCCTTAGAGTTGCGGGATTAGCAGACAAGGCGACACTTAGCATCACTCACCCAGAACGGGGCATTCTCAAAGCTGAACAGGTGCTGACTGTGCCTACACTTACCAGAGCCCCTAGCGCACCACAGTAAACCCAGGATTTAAATCCTGGCACTTGACACATTTCTTCAGAAGGTCTTGTTAGGAATAACAGACTCAACAGACAAGGCACACACATGTGCCATGTATTTCTCCCCTAAAAGGAGGAAGAAGTGATGGGGAGCAGGGGGAGACTTTATACGAAATATGAAGCGTTAGGTTTTTTTCAAATAGGATGAAAGAACTGACTAGGGACTCCAGAATGATTTTTTCCCCAACAGTAGCTCAACTCTCCCTTGCTGCAGCAAAGAGAATCTTTTTGTCTTCACAATAATTATGTTAATGTACACACAGTCCCAATAAATGCCTCTATCTGGAGGCAATGGTTGGCATTCCAAATATGCACTGCAGTGCAAATACTGCAATAGACACATATGTCAAAAAGTGCAACTAGGAAAGTATTCAAGATATAAATTAGTACAATTCACACTTACTAGATCCATAGTTCTTTTTGAATGAAGCAAAAAAAAACGCACACAAACATCAGGACTTACTGAAAATACATTTCACATGATTGCATCTCCCTTTGTTACCCTTCTGTTGCACCAGCAGTGCAACGTGAAACGTTCTGGTCAATCATTAGAGGAGGGAAGTTTTTCACACAGTGTCAGCCTACAAATAATATCAACATTTTATTGCTATCTCGTGATTTATTGAGGCAAAGGAAGAATATTTTTCCTAAGAGAAAGGAAGGTGTTTCTTGCTGAACTAAAAAGATAATTTCCACTAGTAAAAATTACTTGGAAGTCAAAACTAAACAATGAACTTCTACTCCCACAGTGGCAAAGTTGCTTGAATTAAAAACAGTATTAAGCACATTCAAAAAACCTTTCACTTCTCAATTTTGTTCAATTTTTGTGGCACCTGGTCAAACTCACTATTGGTATATTTAGAGCCTTCCAGAAAGGAAGAATATTTCCTCTTTAATGTATAAAAAAAGGAGATGGAATTAAGACTAAGGTCATCCTTATTAAAGCAACAAGAAAAAGAAATTCACAATGCATTTTAAGGATTGACCAAAACGATTGAAGACTTCAGCAAGTTACCTTTTTGCCCACGATTACCAAATTCACCAGGAACTTGTACTTTGACTGGCGTTGCTGAACTCTGGATCGTCAGCACACTGGAAGTGGCAGTGCTTGAATTGGCCTTTGGTCTTTGTCGCGGTGCAATTGAGGTTTCTGTTGGTCCAACGGTGTCTGTTATTCTAAAATGCAAAGTTTTCCATAGGAGAGACTTCATTCAAAATGACTGTTTCTTCTTCTTCAAGATAAACAATACATGTCTTAATAGCTCAATTACACCTTAACCACACACTACTCTAACTTTTCGAGTGGATCTTAATACCTTAGTATACCTTAAAATTGGCTACCTAAAATTCACCCACCACCCCTAAGAAATATGACTGCTACAGAACACTGTAAGAAGGAGCTATTTAACAGCCTTACTCCCAAGACCACCAAGGCATTAGATGAAGATGAAATACCTCCCTGTACAAACTGCCTGTAATCTGCAGTCATGAAGAGAAGTTGCGTGCAGAGCTTGAGTCAGTCATCCTGCGACTAGAAACATGACTACATACTTCACACATACAGGAAACAAGGAGAAATCTTATCTCTTAGGTCAAATCTTGTCTACTTTTGAAAAAGAGCTTCAACTTCTACAACTTGCATCACCTGTGACCTCCTCGAACTATTTGGGTCTTCCCTGAAATATTTCAAAGCAGTATAATATTCTGCCAAGCTAAGAAAAATGTTTGACAACAAAGAATTCTTTGGAGCTTTCTTCCCATTCTCAGGTTACACACTAGGCAATTCTTAAAATTGGAAAAACTGCTTAAAAACAGTAATTCACTATCTGAGCTATAGTACCCAACATCTTGCATTAGTTACTACTGTATTAAGACACTGTCTGTCTTAACTTGCTCTAAACTCAGGCCATCAGGAAAATGTTACTTAGGAAGAACTATTAATCTTCCTAATATTGTCTGACAGATTCAGCTGGAGTTCAAAAAAGTTCCACAAATGGCCTATGCCTGCCCCCTACTGCGCATTACCAATGGATGGCAGAGTCAGCAAAACCAATAATGTACCATGACATTACTTTAAAACACCACAGAAATATCGACACCGCCCAAAGCGCATTTGATGAGCCCACTC
This sequence comes from Dromaius novaehollandiae, assembly GCF_036370855.1. Taxonomy (NCBI): domain Eukaryota; kingdom Metazoa; phylum Chordata; class Aves; order Casuariiformes; family Dromaiidae; genus Dromaius; species Dromaius novaehollandiae. The sequence goes on along the minus strand of NC_088101.1, from coordinate 9,888,535 downwards.
ATTTGCTTCTCATTCACAACGGGCTAAAGTCACTGTCAAAATCGCACTGCTAAGTATTTATTCATTCAGCTACATTCAAGTCACAGATGTTGGTAGATTCCAAGCCCCTAAACTTTCATTACCGAGGAATAAAAATCTAAAGGAATCTTCCAGCTTTAGAATTAAGGATTCACCATATATCACAGCAAAATAAAGACCAAGATTAAGAATTCTTGACTTTTTTTAATTAAACAGTGCAAAAAAAGGAATATTTAGGTATATACATCAGAATTTTTGGAGGAACACAATCCACTTGTCTTCAGATTTAGTGATCAGCCAGAAGGTAGCACCTTTGAATAACATCCTGAAGAAGAGCTCCTCCGTAATGCGTTATCCTGATCCCCCACTAAAACCTCTTCATTTCAAAATTTACTCATGACACTGAGAAAAAAAGGCGATCAAGTACAGACTGCTAGCAATTAGCTTTTTCCATTATGAAGTGGGAATCTTGATTTTCTCTCAATGGATTCTCAATACAATAAGCAATGGAATAGAACCCAAAGACAGACTTGAAGCATTTACATTTGTGGCTAATGACCTCTGCTGCTAAAACCTTTTTACTTATTAGCAAGAATATCAAAAAAAGTTTCAGACATCCATGTGCAGTTTAAAGGAATTAACTGAAAAAATGTAAAACCATGCCCTTTTGCTCACCTTGCTTTTATTTGGCTTTTTCTAGCAGCTGCCTCACTAGCTGTCATGGGTTCAGGAAGAGTTGAGGGGACAGGAGAATTCTTGGGAAAAATAAATTTGAATAAATTAAAAAAGCGAAATCCTGAAAGAAAAAAATCATTACAAATTGAAGAGGAATACTTGGGCTTAAGTTATTCATGTTACAACGTTTCATGCAGAACTCAGTCACATGGCTGTAGATTTAAGAATGTTTTAATATAACATTTTTCCCATGCTCTGTTATGAAAGCAATAGCAACTAACACATTACTAGCCCAAAGCACTATTACGTCAACTGCTTCATTTCATTTACACACTACCAACGAGCAAGAACGAAGTAAGCGATTTCCTCCAGATGTTTCTTTGCTAATTTGCATATAATAGTATAGAAAAAAAAATCCTTATTTTCGCCATCAGTTTAAGGATTAAAAGAAATCCTGAAGTTCAGATGAAGCAACAGTAGTTTATTTAACCCACTCAGCTCTTCTACCACAAGGCGAGAGCCACAAAATACAATATTTAAGCTCTGTGGTTCTTAAACTTACCCCTACTAATCACACAAACCTAATTCTTCCCCGACCAAGAACAACCCAATAAACATAAATCCTCATGACACTTAAATGAGTTGATATTGCTCTCACAGTAAGGAACATAAATACCTCAATTTAGGCTATGTTAAGATAACGCTTTAAGTACTGTTTCACATTTTAGGATGAAATATTAGAGGGAGAATATCATTACTGCAACTATCCTCAGTTTAAGGACATCCAAACATATTATGAACTTACATTTTCAGGACATTCAGGTGATCCTAACCACACTCTGCACTGACATGATACAAAAACATTCAGAGCACTTGAAAACTAGCCTTTGCCTACAAGCAATAAATATTGTAAGTTTTTCCAAATATTTTTGTCTTTTACCTATCCAAAGTTTCCAAAAGGTAACGTCCAAGTTACTGAGCACCTTGTTTCTTTTTGTGCGAGACCAAAAAATAGAAGATGACAACATCAGAAGGGATCTCAGTATGTTCATTTGTCCATCTCTGATGGCACAGGTTACTGTACTTGATACTTGCTCCAAAGTTAACTTTGATTTTAAATCAAGATTGAGTTTCCCTAATTTCATAATGTCTACCTTGGGACTCACTTCATAATACTGAACATTATTCATATGTCCTTCAACTTCATTGCACAGTAATTTGGTCTGTGAATAACACGACCTTTGAGGGAAAGCTCAGACTCGCATGTAAAATAAGGGTCGGAATGCAGGCTAACCAAGAAACTATTCCGTTTTCCTTTGTAGTTCAGTATAGTCCTCCCAATGGATTAGTGTAACGGCTAAGGACAATTATAAAAAGAGGTTCATCCAGAATCAACAGAACTCCTCTTCTGACACTTCACACTGTTACAATATTAAACTTTCTACTGCCAGTAAGATAAACCTCTAGAGTATATTAACTCTTAGATTTAAGAGATTAATAAGGGTTAAGAGCACAGGTCAGGTTTTACTACCCTTAAACGTAATTCATGAAGCTATGCCCTCAGAATTAACTTTTTGTTTAGAAAGGTAAAGTTTCACAAACTCAATATCTGAATGAAATGGTCTCTAAAATGGAAACGTGGAACAGAATACAAGTTTTTAAGAGTAAATGAAAGTCTTCCGCGGTTAATTTGGTAGACTTCGACTTCTTTTAACAATGCTAAGACCAACCTACAAAATCTACTACAAATTTGGAGAAAAATCAAAGACTACTTACATTAATATTGGACACTGGACAATCCTTTTTGGCAAGTTTAAAGGCAAAGTAAGATACTTGAAAGATATCAGGTCTCCGTTCTTGATCTGGTTCAAGCATATATCCTGCAAAAATTGATAAGACCAGTTACTGCTTTTTGAAAGCAAAATGCCTGTTAGGCAGTGTGCTACAAGCAAAAACAAAGTAAAGCAGCTACTCTTGTCAACTGAGCTTACACCTGAAGGAATTATTATTACTAGTCTTATTTTCTAATGCTTTTTGTCAAGTCCCATATTTTCTAGGGTCAAATATAATTGGTCAAGAGCTATGCTGTTTGTTGTTTTTCTTCTCAACTGTGGAAAGGACAGCTCAACTGAAGTACTAAGTCATTACATCAAACAGAAATGAAAAAGTGCATTGCACTGGCATTTACTAGGGTTAACACAAAACTCGGTGTAGCTAATGGCCGATACACAAATATATCTGTTTTTTTGTTTACATCAGACTAAAGGTCTACATTATCTTCTAGCTTGCATGTTTAATCTGCTACATAAACTTAATTTTGTAAAAAAAGCAGAAGAGCTAGTTGAATGGATAAAAAGACTTTTTCAGACAAGGCACAGAATGTGGGATGTCCCTCTCAAATACGATCTCCCCAGACAGAGACTAAGAATTCCATGTAGGCAGAAATTCTCATTTGTGAAGAATCAAGTTATCTTTTTTTTTCCCCCCCCTTAAAAAATGTTCCAAGAACATAACTCTTGAAGACAAGTAGGAAAAAAAAACTTAAATCAAATTCCATGCAATATCTAGTGTTTTTCAAGCAAATAAAAAGTTACTCTATATTGTTTATAAAATGATACTGCGTATATAATCATTAAGTCTCGCCTAAATGACAGAGAAGTCTAAACATACAATAGAAGATCAGAGGGGCGGGGGCAGGGGAACCGCACACACACGCAGTCTCCAAAAGCTGTTCAGCTACAAAGAGTAAGAAAAACCTATGCAATTTTAATTTCTCATTTTTTTAAATAGGAAAAAGCTGAGTTAAGTTTCCAGAACTGTAAAGTACAGCCAACCTGAAACAAAATTTTGTGACAAACCTTGAAGTAAAATTTTTTTAATATTAATATAACCTTACACAAATTTTATGATTCTGTTGAAATCCATTATTTCATGTCCAATGCAGTTCCCACTAAGTTGTATTTTTAATCGTTTTTAAAAAATAAAGCAGATTTGAATTAATAGTGACATCAAAATTAAGTAGAAGTGGAACACTTAACAGGTAACTCTTGCCACTTGATTCTGAAATCTTGAATTCATGAGGTGGAGAAGGCTGAGCTTACTACTGTGTTTTTTCCCCCTTGGAGAAGGGCTGAAATAAAGCCAGCACCCCCGAGACACCTTTTATGACTAACTTTCACTCCAAATGAAAAGAAGCAAAGTTGACTTTTTAAGATTCTTCCCCACCCACATGTATTCTATGAGAGAAAATAATGCTCATCTTTCCACAACAATTAGCTGAAACTTAATAAATCAGAGTTCATGATTATAAGGAGACAGGATCAAAACCTGAACTCTCCCTGAAAAAACAGTCTGGCTCTGCTCACAGAGAACAATATTTAATCACTTGTAAAGTAATACTACATTCTGCTAGTTATTAAGTATTTACACAAAGCTGGATAACTTATTTTTCAATTATGAGTGTGCTCCAAAAAGTGCTTTGGATTTGATATTTCCTGCTACACAAAGCATGAACTACATGCTCTATACATTCAAAACTGAGACATAAATTAAAAGAGCTCCAATTTTGACATTCTTTTCATGGATGTTTACATGTTGTCAGTCACTCGTTTTTGAAGTTAAATTATTCCAAATTTAAAACAGACAACTGAAAATTCTGATTATTTCTGGAAATATTAGATTTGATATCCCTGCATTCAAACAAAGACAGAAATCACTAGTCTCAAAACTGATTCTCCCCCGAATCCTCTTCCAAACTCGCTATACTTTCCAACTTTTACCTGAGTTGACGCCCAACAGTTTTGGTTGCACGCAGAACTCGATTAGATTCATGTTCTACTATGAACCCCACAACTGCTGTAAAATCCTCTCTAGTGCAATTCACCTCTGTAAGTTTAAGTTTCCACACCGAACTTGCACTTCAGATTCATCTAGTTAAACATATTTGTCTACCTTGGATGGGGAACAAAACAACCAAAAAAAATCCTATCTCCAGTCTGGCATTGCATAAAAAAAAATATACACTTAAGAGCAACTATGAATGAAGTCAGAGCTATCATTTTCATTCACTGTTCTTCCTTAGTGCTTTAAGATGAGCTGTGACAGAAAAAGTAATCCTTGCCACCCAAAGCAATCAAAAGGGGTTTTTTGTTTGTTTGTTTGTTTTAACAACTTCAGCAGTTTTCTTTTGAACAGAGAGGTAGAAGTTAATTGGCCAGGTCTTTGAAGTGTTCTATTCTATTTTGATTTTCAGGTTATCAGCTGATGACCCAGTTTACAACAGCTCATTTTAAGTAGTAAACTGTCCAGGAACGGGACTTCTTTCTACTTCAACCAACAGGCCCACTTCTGGTGCAGTTTCCCAGAAGTATTCTCTTGGTTTTTCAAATGCCCCTGTAGACCAGCACCTCTGTTCTGTACCCTGTGGCACCCTCCCCTGCTGCGCAAAGGGAGAAGGAGGCCTCTCTTCCAGAGGAAGGGCAAGAGGTCCACCAGAGATGGGAGCCAGGAGCAACTCCCACTGCTCACTCAACAACCCAGCCAGCCTGGGCCATATATCCAAGTCACTGCTCCATACCAACAGGGTCTTCTGCGTTTTATTTCGTTTCCGAGACAAATAGTTCAGTGCTGCACAGATACTTACTTATCAAACAATGAATATTATGAGTATATCGGGAATTGTCCGGAATGGTAAAACTTCCATCGCAAATAGCAACTTGACTCTCTCCAAAGGGAAGGGAAAAGAAACAAAGTTTATACAGCAAACAGCCAAGTGCCTGTAAAAACAAATACAGGCACTGTGAAAGGATGAGAGTAAGCCACTTAAACAATAAGGAAGCACTAACAAGAAACAAATGGCATCCTAGCTATGGCTGACACTTGCACTGGTACGTAGCAGCCGCGTGATCAAACATTCTGCTGACGTGATAAGCCAATATATAAAGCAGTGCTACAAGAGCTTTCTTTCCTACCAACTTATACATTAGACAGCAAATAACTACTAAGACTAAAAACGCTGCATGTGCATACTCACATTACCCAGAGATACTACTAGTGTTTCTGCCCAATTTAGTCTTTATTTACTTCACTGCAGTGGCTTTCAAGGACATCACCTACTAAACTGACCTTACCTTATCATACAGTTCCCAGGTTTCCATGAGAAATCACCAGTGACTACCAAGCAGTCAGAGCCAACAAGAAAGGAAAAAAACCTAAATAATTACTCCCTTAACTCAAAATACTCATCTCACACAGCACTCACTTTACTTGCAGAAAGACTTGGGAAGCCTCTCTCTATTATACTCTGCCACATACAGCCTCTCTCATAATTTCAGAGAAATAGTTTTCCAGTTAGTCAACGTGGGTTTTAATCACTTCTTACTCTTAATGAAAGCTCCACAATTCATAACCTTCCTTTTTTTTTTTTTTTTTTTTAAACTTACCCAGATATCTGCCTTAGTAGTAATTGGTTTCCCTCCATACAGGTTTATCATTTCAGGAGCTCTGTACGATAGCGTTGTGTACCTAACAGTACATAATTAAAAGAGGACAGAGATTAAAAGCTTGCCTTGGGACCAAAGGCACCTTTTCCAGCGTCCATTCACACTTCAGTTTCTGATATCCGTCTGGAACTTTCTCGCACCGCTTAAGTCACTTACTGCAATCCCACCAATGAAGATCAGAGAATATTTGGCCTAGCTACATAACATTATCATCTTCAATAATGAATGTTAAGTCAGCTAAAATTTGCTCTTAAAAATATTTTGCCAGAATGAGTACTTTTGTAACTTAGCATCGCTCTGCTTACATACTGCAATAACCAAATAGTCATATGAAACATGTAAGAGTTATTTAAGAGTATTCCATCTCATACGGAAATATACAGTAGGCACCCCTCAAAAAACTAACGTCTCAAAAGGTATTTCAAAACCCGTAGTCGAAAGAGTATTTTTCAGAGCTGAAAAAAATTACATATCACATTATAATTTGAACAAGGTCTGCATTTATTCCTCTGCAACAGTTAACACAAAGGGGTAAAAACAACCCAGTGTGTGTTTGCTCCAGCAAAGTTAAAATAATTTTCTGACCAGTCTTGGAAGAAAGGACACAGAGCGCTTCATCAGTAAGTCCGTATATAGACCTGTTCTAACACTTCGGAATACCAGTTCTTTTCCTCTCATACATTTACAGTTTGCTCTATTAAAATAGCACAATTTAAAATACCAGACTCCCAACCTGGACACTAGCCAGGTGTATATTTGCAAACTGTTTGTTTTCCAAACTTCGCGCTTTTTCAAATGCCCTTATTCTACTCAGAGTTTCAGCTTTGCAGAAACTCTGTGAGTAAATGGGAAAAGCTCCATTACCAAACAGTTCTGCTGTTTTACTACACTCATTTCAGTACTTGTTCAACCACCACGTTAAAATTTGTGTTGATACACACACATTTCTGTTTACTAGGATACAAAAGATCAGTGAGTAATATGTCCTAGCAGCGCATTCGTTGCTTCTAAAAAGTCACCTGAAAGCGAAGCAAACTTACTTTTTGATTTCTTCCTCAACCAGATTAACACCATCTTTTTGAGGATTTAGAAACTTGTTAGTGGCACTGCCAAAATCACAGAGAACATAGTTTCCACTATCATTTAACAATATATTCTCCACCTTCAAGAAAATCAACAGAGAAACAGTAACATTAGATGAAACAATGGCATTAATCAAGTTAACTTTTAAAACACATTCTTCCCCTCACAAACACACTCACACAAGACACAGGGAGAGTTCTCAGAAGAATCAAGCAATAAACTTAGCATTAGCTGATGTTGTCTTCCTTAGTCTTCTGCTTACAACTCCTCCAAAAGCAAGTGTTTACCTAACTAGAAGTGAAGTTCTTAAAAATACTTCCTACGCTCCCAATCCTTTTAAAGTAGATTGCTCCATTTCAGCTAAATGTTCCTTTTCACTAAAAGTTCCTACCTTTAGATCCCGGTGAACTATAGGAGTTTTGCACTGATGCAACCTGGCGACAGCTTCACAGGTATCGCAAAATATTCTCATTACTTCTGATTCGGTAAAGCCTGTCTGCAGACGCTGATTCATCTGATTCACAACTTGCCCAGCTAAAGAAGCAGCACAGTTGAGGTTTTTTTTAATACATGGTACGACTTAAAGTAGTAAATATGTTTTTCACATGGAAAAAGCCCACAAATAAGATACAATGAAGTTTTCCACAGTCATTGCATTACAAGTAAGTCCTTCATTTTCCCACCTTGTACTCCTATGCCACCCTAGACAGAAAAACTACCATCTCAAACAAGCAAACAAATACTCTATGACAGAAATCACTTTGGGCCAAACTGTGCGATGGATGCTTTTTTGTGTTTGCGGCAAAGTTACCCCAGAAATGCTTCTTGTGTTTAGATCGACAGCCAAAATGCTGTCAGCCAACAGAGTTCAATTGAAATCATGCTCTAGACAGCCTTTGTCTCCCAAAAAGACAAAGAAACAAGGGAGACCTGAACCCACTCCAAGAGAAAAACCCTCATGTAACCTCTTCATAGGCTTCTTTTCACAAGCAGGAACTACCGCTTCGCTTTTGGAGGCTACTGTACCACGTTACCCTTCTTTGCCTATCACAATGTTTACTCAACACTAACAGACGAAGCACGACTCATGAGCTAGGGGGCTGTGAAGAGCATTGCGTCTACACAAAGATCTTTTGAAAAAGAAAAATCTAACAGTCAAGTCATTTGGAAGTTTACTTCTGTGTCACTTCAAAATTAAGTGGGTAGAAATTAAATCCAGAAGTATGGCAGCAAGTTTGCACAGAGCGTTTACCTGGCAATAAGCCATCCACGAACTGAATTCAGAAAAGCCCAAAGCAGTGAGTTAAGCTGAACACTGAGAAACTGGCTCCTATCAATTGCAACAGGCACAGAGGTATTTCTCTAACATTTACTATCACGACTAAGGGAACAATGTCGCCGACACAGAGTTTGAAGTGGGTTCCCACAATAGTGCTGGAATTCACCCACAGCATGGAGGACCAGAAGTTTAGATGCGAATTTTCACCTACTCTCCTCATTTCCTTTCCGAAGCAGTACATCGCTAAGTCTCTCTTTGGCTCCTTATGGTACAGATAGAACAACTTGTTCTATGTGCTGCTTCTACTGGAAGCAAAAACAACATAAAACTCAGCTAAAAGTATTTTAAGAGCCTTATGGACAGCAGAGGGTTTTTTTTCCTCCTCTGAAAATATCTTCTACTTGCAGCACTTGTTCTATTATCAGCAAGTTCACGCTAATGCCTGTGTGTGGTGGAAAAAAAAATTCTGGAACCACCTGCTTTGACTACTGTTTTTATTTTACTGTGTAAAATAAAATTACATTACAAAATAATGGTTCTACATTCTGCTTATGACCAGCATCATCAACACTAACAATATTATGCTGACTTACGAAAGGTCACCTGTCAGGTAAGTGGAAAGCATCTTTAATATCATGAGCTTAAACAAGAGACAGGAGAGGGGTAACAGCTGCCTCCTTGTGCACGCTTTGTTTTCCAATCTTCGCTATCAAATTACATTCTAACCACATGTTCATTAGCAAAAACAATGAAATGGAACCACTTCACATTCTATTTATATAAATTTTTCTCCTATTTCTAAAAACACTCAATTAGAAAGCTGTATGACAATAACATTTACATTTTCTCAACATGTTCAACAAATTTGGTGCTTAACTACCAACACAAAACAGAAATGTGGAAAGAAGTAATTGGATTCCAGCTGTGAGATCCGTACTTTATCCTTTTAAATTAAGGGGAAAACATTACATAAAAATCCCAGATGAGCAATATGAGTGTGTCCTTTGCATTTACTTTGAAAACCAAAGAATAATCTCTTACCTCGACAATATTCCATGAGAATGAGTACCTCCCAAACATTATCACTTACAGAATTAACAGCACAATCCAAATATCCAACAATATTCTTGTGCCCAGACAACTCTTTCTGAAGGACAGGGTGGAAGGGAAAAGAAAAAAAAAAAAAAAGGCACATTATACTTCAACATCAAAAAATTTAACCAAATGAAAGCAGGTAAAAGTTCTCTGCTAATCATTCACAATCTTAAATTAACCAAGACCATGTCTCACATCCACTACTTGTTTACTAAGTACCCACAAACAGAATATGTTTGAAGTCTATCGCTGCCAGCAAATTTAGTGGTGAAGTTACAGATGGAATACAGTACAACTGCAATTAAAAAATAAATCTGATGTGCTACTGGCTAGACAGCGCAAACAAGTCCAAATGGTTGTAATCCAAAACAGCACTGCGTACTGATATTATTGACAGCCTTGATAGGTAACAGGAAAAAAAAGAAAAAAAAAAAGGTTACTCCTGCCACTTTCAAGGTAAATTCCAGAAAGGAGCACTATAAATGAGGAGGTGGCAATATTGCAGAGTAATCTCTCTGTTATTAACAAAAAATAGCTGAAAGAAAGCCTAAACTTACACAGCTGTAGCCAGAACTATTACAAATTTAGAAACATGTAAGCTATTCAAGTTGTCCCAAAGCAAAAAAACAAGCCATTTTACATGGGGAATTTAAGCAAATGTATATTACACATTTGACAATACTAGTGTACTCTTCTGTACTACAGCGTGCCTGCCTATGTGACAACTTACAGATAACAAAAAAGGACCTCTCTTCCTGATAATTCAACAGTGACTTCTATGGTTAGAACACGTTTAAGCTCGAAGTACATGCAGATAGAGAAAAATAACCTTTGCAATGCCTGCTGGAGATGAACAAGACAGATTTTCTTTTACGCTGTCAACCACTAATACTTTCTTTTTTTTTTTTTTTGATTTTCAAACAGCCATCGAGTAATTATAAACCAAAAAGCACCTGAAAAAAGAAATCTAGTTTTTCTTTGTTTATTCTTGATCAGCTTAAAAAAAAAACCACACAGATAACGTACTCTAATTATGTAGCAGAGTTCAAAGTTTTAAGCTACACTCATATCAGTTATCTCACTGCTGGATGGTTCAAGCACATGCTTAAGCCTACTGAAGATGACAATATTTGTGCAAGTAACCAACAGCATCACTCAGCCAACCGAACTGTGGCGCACACACACAACTTAAAATTGAAGTTATCACTTCAGAACCAGAAGAAGCTACTTCTTCATTGGAAAACAAATGTACTAACAAAACTACCAACTATGGAATCAAATACATTTTCATAGTTGCTTTAGAAATTTATCACATACTAACCCCATGCTGAGTATTAGTTTCTGACAAGCACTAACTGTGCAAAACCAGGACCACAAGGTCAAAAGAACACGTGGTCTAGAAGAGATTGCCATTAGAGAGAAGTGAGGTATCACATACGTATTGTAAATGAGTACATTCCACAACTAAGTAATGTGTTACTTACCATAATTGTAATTTCTCTCTTGCATATGTTGAGGTCTGGCACACTGTTAACATACATTCGTTTCAGCGCGCAGCGTATTCCACCATGCGTACGTACCAGAAACACAGTTGAGAAGCCACCTGGAGAAAACAATTACAAATGAATGAAACTACTTGAGAGCGTTGTTCCCCTGACATCACAACGTGCTAAGAAATGAGTCAGGAAGTGCGCATGCCAGTCTCCAAGTGAGGAGCAATAAACACTTTTTAAAAATTACCAAAACTTGACATCTCAGTCAAAACTCGTATCAAGTATTCTGGAGAAAAGGTTAAAAATCCTAGTTATGTTACACTACTAAACAGAATTTTTTTTTTTTAATGTTTTCACATTCAAGTGATAGTCTTGAGTGAACTCCATATATTTTGCTTTGGAAATACTAACCCTGAAGAATTTTCAGGGTCTCACCCAGAAATAGGAGCAACTTGAAAGTGTTCTCCACCCCTTCACAGCTTTTAAACTCTCCAGTATTTGATCAAGTAGATTCTTATTCTTTTCCTAAACTACATTTTAAAATGCCAAGAGTAAGATATTAAGCCAAGAGTCATGAGAAATATTCAAGAAGTTCTGCAAGTTTTCACTGTAGGATGGAGACAGGAAGAAACCCAAAATCATTAATAGTGCAAGAAATCAACTCAAAAGTAATCTTTTTTATTCAAACCCATGTTAAACACAGACGAAACTGAAACATATTACCGTTGGAGTAAGAATATTCGTGATTAGACTAGTCGTGGGAACATGAACACTGTGAAGTTGAATGCACGCCAAACACCTGAGCCCTTCTCCCAACCTCAGTGTTAGGTTTTTCCTTTTCTTTAGTGGGGGGGGGGGAACCACTCACACAATATTACTTCATGCAGAAACAAGGTGAAATGGCCTACACAAAGTATTCCAAACACTCATGCAAACCAAAGGAAATCACCCTCACTCTGTCATATGTTAATCCCAAATACTGCTCATGACCTATAGCACATTATGCTAACATCATCTCAAGGTTCACACGCACAGCTTTGCCACAGTTTTAGGAAACCTGTCTCATAAAGCGGCTCATATCCATCCATGCTTTCCTTAGTTGACTGCTATCTGATGGTAACACAACTATTACCATGGGAACTTTCAACTAGCACAAAAACTAAGGTTCACAATCAGGACAAAAATATGTAAATTAGTATGATTAAATACTTTGATAACCATGTAGCCATTTGAAATGCAGATGTTTCAAGTTTTCTGACATAGTCTGCAAGCAGCATTTATACAGTCTAAAGCATCTCATTTGATTGAAGTCTCATCAGAAGCGTGCCTTAGAATTTACAACTGAGGAAGGTTAATTTCATTAGGAAATTTTCTTTTACATCAAATACCTATTATTTGTCTAAATGAGCAATTAAATGAGATGCTACAATGTCAAAACAGAATTACAGACAATTTTAATACACCAGCCTAAGTTCTTCAAAAATATTATCATAATAAACTTAACGTGGTTTACGTAGGGTACTCCCAAAAGACGAACAGGACATGTGCTCTCAAGTTACTGAAGTTCTGATGCTAAGTTCCAGCTGCGGCAGAATTGTTCCTGCAGGGAACCCCTAATATCAGACTGGGGCATTATGCTAACAGATTGACGTGCAGACCATTCATGTTGGAAGATATTGTATAATTCTCATAATACAGCCTTCAGCTCTTAAGCACAAATATTTGAGCCACAACATAAAAGAACACTCAGGTAAACCACAAAATTCTAACTGTTGGAAAACCAAAACATTCATTCTCTTTTATCCAGTTTAATAGCCTTAATTCTCTACAACTAGCAGCAGGGCAATACCAAAATACTGGATTTCAAGTTTCCTTGACAGTCATTTTTATGTAACCAGAGCAGATATGATCAAGTGAAAAATAAAACAAACAAACCACGAGAAGTGAGAAATCAGAATATTCTGGCAAACACTATTTTTGCCATTAGGTGGCAACATTAACTAATACTTAAACCTGGAGATAGCCATAAGAGCAGACCTACTCCCCATTTTGCCCAGGAGTAGATACGTGACCTTGAATGATTTTCCATTAGTAAGTGACAACATTATAAAATGCCAGTGGGACCTTTGATGAAAGGACTAACTCTGAACAAAGCTTCATTATGTATACAAATATTTACATGAACCCTAAAAGTAATCGGTGCTCTGGAAATCTTTGTGCAGCAAAACCCTAACCCATGAACCTTCTCAGTCTCTAAAATTAAACTTCTCGCTAAAAGCGCCACAGCAAACAATAATCAGTGCTGTAAACATTTACAGGTCATTCTAATCAATTTGTCCTGAACACTTAAAGTAACCGCTCAAGGAGCACAACCCACTGAAGGGCTTTTTGGGTTTTGTTTTGTTTTGTTTTTTTAAAGACTAATCACAGGAAATGAAAGACCCTCTGAGATAGGCAGAAGTTCCCAAAGTTTGGGAATCTCCTAGAAAACTTTTATGAAGACTCTTGTACCATGTTGCTATGTTATCAGGGAGCAAGGAGGAGCTAAGAAAACAAGCCACATACACCTTCTTGTCAGACGTTGTACGGAAACACAACCAGAAATAATGAGTAGGAGCTTTTTCGCAGACACTCAGCATTACAGGCCGAACAGAACTACACTCCCGCATGTACATTGGCATAGGAACTTGCATTTTGCTAGTACTTTTGTAAGTCGAAGAAATTTTCTATTATTTGACACCAGTAAAGACAAAAAACCCACCAAGGTTTCCAGAACAGAATGCATCCAAAACAACACCTTGAGAACTAAACTGTCAAATGCTATTGCACATAAAAAGATCACAGCACAGTTCCAAATTTTAAGCCACCACCCTCCCTACACACTTCCTTTCCATACCACCCATCATGACAATTCTGGTTCCCTTCTTAAATTCCTGTAACTTGACCCATTGCAAGATACATTCAGGTCTCAACTGCCCCATAGCATCCCACAGGTAGCTCCCATCTTCCCCCGGACAAGAAATACCACAATATGCAGTGGCTGGTCCCAGGACAGGAATGCAGAGACCAGCACACATTCTTCACCTACTGGGCGACCAGCAACAGCTCTGCTGACTTTGAGGCCTTTACAGACGCAAACATAATTTTAGGTTCCCTCATCTGTGGAAGCACAAGATTTATACTATCTTTGATAAAAATTTCACAAAAAGGATGTGGTCATCAAATGTAATAATCGAGCAAATAGCGTATGTGCCCAGGCTATCAACATGTTTGGCAATATAATTATGCTACCTTCGCCACCTTTAGCAGAGCATTTTAGCATGGCAAACGAGTTTATTTTTCAGTAAACTCTTTCGGGTGCCTTCTAAAAATTGCTACTAATACAGATTTCCTAGCAGACTCATATGCAAGGCATAAGCACAAATAAGTATCTCTTTGTATGACGACAGCTGCAGTGGGCTTGGTCAGCCTGATACAGCCTATGTCAACCTCAAAAAAGAAATATTTAACAGCAGCGTTGGTAAGCGTGAACCAGCATGAAGCACTCCAGCTAGAGGCACTGTAGCCTAGACTCATCTCTACTGCTCTTAGACCTCACCATAAAGGACTAAGAAGATACAACTTAGAATCACTAGCTATTTTCCAATCAAAATTAATGTTCACATGTCCTTTTTATTGTGTGCTGGAGCGGTAGATTCGAAATACAATCATTATCCCCCTTCCCATTTTCGGCAATTATAGAAATTAGGTATCTTAGTGCCTTATTTCCACAAAACTTAACTGAAATTGAACAACACAAAAACTGTGCAGGACAGTCCCATTGCATAAGTCACATTTCCTTAAAATACTAAGCTAAAAACCCCTTTTGTGTCATCTATCATTTCATCAGTCAGGATAAACTTCCCAGAACTAAAACCTGCAAGATGGGAAAATTAAGCTCATTACAAAGCAGCTCAGTAAGCTGATATTCACAAATCTTTCTTACCTTGGACAGTCATCTCTTCCCCCTCAGTCATCCACTTCTGAAGACTTATTAATTAGCTTACTAGCAATGTCTGAGCCCAAGTTTAAAACAAACAAACAAACAAACAAACCCACACACTTACAGCAGCCCCGTTTTCAACTCTATTTTTCTATGCACATTTCAGTACAACTCTGAAAAATGTAAAGGGTCTCAACTCTCTGCTTACATCTTACCACATTATATTTCTGAAACTCCAACTAGAAAACTGTGAACCTGCCAGAATTTAAAATATCTTATTTGTTTACTCTGGTAAAACAAGATATGACTAAAGATTGCTCTATTATCTTGACTACCTTTCAGACTGCTCACAACAGTTCTATCAAGAAACACCAGAAATATATCAAAGACATTCTGAACGAACATTACGCACACTTTAAGATACACAGCAAAATGGAAAAGAGTTTTTAATACTCCATTAAAACATATAGAAGCACCAAGTGTTATACCTCCAACTGGTTGACTAAGTCCTCTAATCTCAGGCAAATAAAACATAACTTTCACTGACAAGAGAATTGCACACAGAGTAAAACGCAACAATTCCTACCCACACTTTCAAATGTTGAACCAGGAACAGCAGTTTACTACAATCACTCTTAAGAACAGCAATGTACAAAAGCTTCCCTACAAATTCTTTCAAATCTGGCTGCTAGAAAGAGATGGTCATCTAAGCCTTAACATTCATCTCCATTTAGATGCAAACAAATAGTTGAAAGGGAATACTTATAAAGCTAACCACTATATTAAAAAAAATTTCTTTTCAGCTATAGCATTTCCATCGAGCTTTTCGACGCATTTCAGTAGCCTGAAATGAATAAAGAAAGGTGGGAAGTAATAGATTAAAGCTCTTCAAACAAGTGCTACAGGAAACGCTGGCCACTGCTTCATGTTTTCCCCTCTTCTCTGTCAATACCATCAGCACAATTAGGTATTTAACAGTATCTTTAAAAAAAAAAAAAAAAGAAACAAATTGGGCAAAAGCTAACCCTTAGAGCTGAACCCTAAGAAAGGCTATAGGGCCAACATTTCTACCTCCTACTAAGGCACATTTCCAGCAGTCGCATGCATAGTCATTATGTGAAGTTATTCCTACTGAACCAGAATAACCTAAAAGAAACTTCATTTCTACTTTGAAGCCAACTGTCAAGTTACACTATCAGCTCTGCATGACCTTAGCCAACAAGAAGGTCATGTGTCCCTCTCTCTGCAAAGCTGCAAGTGGCATGTTTAAGTGAAAATTATTTTCCAGGGCCCATGTACCCACATATATGCTGCTCACCTTATCCTCTTTGGAGTATAAAGTCTTAACATCCACATGCAACCACTCTTTAAAATACCAGACTGGGCTTCTTGCAAATTCAGATAATGTAATGTTTAACAAGACAATAATATATGTGCATTCATTTGTGCTGTGAATCAACCACCTCTGCCTTGAGCAATCCTTTCACTGCTATCTCACACTGCATCACTTCATGCCTAGATCACTTTGTGTCCATGTCTGCTCTCTGTTATTCTGGAACTAAAAGTTGACCAGATGTCCCCAACATCTCTCAAAATAAAGTTAACCTGCAACCAGAGATGTCCTCATTCATAAGGTGCCTACCTCCTAGAATTGCATATCCTTCTCAGCACTACAGATTGCAAACCCTGCACACAAGCATGGATCATTTTAGGGACTACGAATCTACTGAAAACATGCAATGAGACCAGACTTTGAAAGCAGCACTAGTAAAGCCCTGTAGACAGTCTCCAAATGATGCTGAAAAGCAAAAATATCTTCTTGCAAGTCTACAGCAAAGCATGGCAGCACAGCCTCATTCAATGTCCCAAGTACATGCTCTTCAGAAGTATATTTTTTGCTAAGGAAATCCACCTCTGAACTCTATGACCTTATGAGCAGCACGGAAGACACTATAAAACCCACAGTCCAAAAGAAAAAAAAACTTACAGGAGACCAGCATCTCCTTCTCCACCAAGCAAAAACATGACCTTGTGAAAAAACATCTCCCAAGATCCACAGGCACTTCAGTGGAGACTACTTGGAAAGACCCTCTTTCCATAAGTATTAGGCATAAATGTGTTGTTTTTGCAAGGAACCTTGAGAAAACCCTGTTCTGCCACAGTTATGAATTAACCCATGCCAACAACCTTTCCACACTGCTCTGTTTTATCACATGTTCATGTCCTTTATTATAAACACAGTGCATTACTGAAGTTCAGACAGTATTTCTGTGATCCTAATATACCACTACAGTGCCAGAAGTAATTGAAAATTTTAGTCAGACTCAAACACTGCATGGTTGTTGAGAACCTACATGTTAGCAGAGATTTATCATATGATTTTCAGACCTTCAGAAGAATTTTTGCTAAAGAGTTCATTTTTTGCCAATGACTCAACAGGACAAGAAAGCGTCCTCAGCATTGAGCATTTAGATAATTCTGCCTTTGCATTCCTGAAGCACCCCTGCATGAGAAGATGATGAAGCACCCCATCAAATAAATTACCAGTTTTGCAGCAGAAGCTAGAAGATTCCTGGCAACAGTCGGAGTATCTCTCTTGTCAGTGTGCTGTGCTTGCAGAGTAAGGACAAAGGTCATTCAGCTTTCACCATCCCTGTACACTGCCATCACTTTATTCATTCCAGCACCACTGCCATATTGCACCGACTACTGCTAGTCCTGAGCCCAGCAATAGCATGCCAGCTACTGAGAAGGTGCCTTGCATCAACTGTCTCAACTACCCTGGCTGCGCTGCCACAAAGCAAAGACATAACACCTGAGCATGCTCATTTTCAGGAAAGCTCTGCAAAGTGGCCTTCCTGCCGAATAAAAACAGTCTTAAATCACAGAACAGTTGACTTTGGAAAGGACCTCTGGAGATCATCTGGTCCAACTGCCCTGCTCAAGCAGGGTCAGCTATCGCACGCTGCCCAGGACTGCGTCCAGTTGGGTTTTGAGTATCTTCAAGATACTCACCACCACTCCATCACCTCTAAGCTACCTGTTCCAGTATTCAACCAGCCTCCAGCTGCACTAACTTTACTCTCAAATTACCCTAAGCTGCAAAAAACAAAACAAACAAACAAACAAAAAACAACTTATCATGTGCATTTCCTAGTCTCCAACTAATACATGGTCAAAGGTTTCTCAAACCACGAGAAAGCAGACCACTACATGCAAAATAACCAAAAAAGCAAAGTGTAATAGGGCATAGAAATATCTATTCAGAAT
This sequence comes from Dromaius novaehollandiae, assembly GCF_036370855.1. Classification (NCBI taxonomy): domain Eukaryota; kingdom Metazoa; phylum Chordata; class Aves; order Casuariiformes; family Dromaiidae; genus Dromaius; species Dromaius novaehollandiae. The sequence goes on along the minus strand of NC_088101.1, from coordinate 9,870,139 downwards.
GCTGCACACCACAGATCAGAGGCAAGTGTTGCACTCACTCATTAAAACCTATTATGAGGGCACAATCACTTGGAATACCCTATGTACATGCATGCATGCATACACGTGTGCGTGTTTATGTATACTTGTGTGCATATATTTTTAGTAAAGAACATTCCCCAAGTCTCCATCCTGAACATAAGGCTCTGAGTAAGAGCATCTGGAATAGCAGTTGACAGATGTTGCCCACAAGCCCAGGAGATCAGCATTCGAGAAACTAAGAGTAGAAATAGCTCACTACCTTTAAAATAATCCACATCCACATGCAAATTTTGGACTTAAATATTTCCCCACGTTGAGTGTGCAGACAATGCATTCAGAGAGACATACCACTACTAAGCAGTCCGTTCTTCCGCTGCCCACACAAATTCCCACTGCATAACACTCTCTGAATATCACTGTTATCACTAGTTTAACAAGAAACATTGCTTTCTTCAAACTTGCATCTGTTCTTAAGGCAACACTGCAAAAATAGTAACTGTGAATTGCAAGGGACAACCTTACAGGACATTACAATACACTGTATTAACATCTGCCATGCATATCTGCATGAGGCAATCAGACTTTTAGTCCTGCCTACAAACTGGCATTCTCACGTTTTTATTTCCCCCAGCACCAACTACAGTCCAACTTTGCACAAGGCTTGGACATGAGCACCTGAGAGTATTCTGGGCAACAAAGACACTTCAAGTTACTATGGAGCTCTGGGAAATGTCTAAAAGAAAAAGAAAAGTCTGATACAGTTTTGCATCAAAAGTTTTCCTATTTAGTAACATCAATGCACCAACAGGCATGCTTTAAAAAAAAAATTTATTTTTACAGTGGAACTGAGAAATATGTGGCAAAGCAGAGCAAACAAGTGCCAACACACAAAGAGAATTTTTTTTTTCCAATAAAAAACAAGATCTGATTAACTCTCACCACGTGCAGTCATGAGCAAAACCCACAGATGACAGTACTGCAAACAGGTGCAAGTATTTTTTTATGATCAACCAGCAGGAAAACTATCCCTGAAGTTTTCTTACTGACTTGAAATGTCAGCTATAATTCCTCTTGTCATGGCAAACTTAGTTCTTCAGATGAAGTATCCCATAAGCTTGCTACCAAGTGAAGATTTAACTCCATACAAACTGAAGTGCTACACAGGAATCTTAGAGCCACCATCTCCGATACTGCTGTCTTTCACTCTTGGCCTGTAAGGACCAGCAAGGAGGCCTGGAGTCTATCCATAGTGTCTTGCAACTGTTTAAGTCAAGATCTCTTAAAATTTTGAAAGCGCAGTCATCTATTAAGCCTCTCTGCTTTCCTCCCCTTCCATCAGACAACATTTTTCTTTCTCAAGGAAAATCAATTGAGAAAAATGCATATAAGGCAAGCATGCTTATGTACCTATGAAAAATGCATTAAAATGTCATTAACTGGCCTTTTAAAAGGCAAGTCTCCAGAGTCTTGTAAATCACTTTTCTTGCTGCAGTTGGCAGTAGAACGTCTTTGTAAGAGTACTTCCAAGAGGGCAATTTGGAACAAGTCCAATCATACACAAAAAAAAGACTTTCTACAGAAATCCATTCTGTCCTCCCAGAATTAACTGTATTCAAAACTTCATAATTCAATGAGGTGATACAGACTTCAGAATATTCTTTTTCTATATTCAATAAACCTGTTCTAGTCAGCTGGAGTCCTGCAGCGCTCTGCTGGATTGTCAAATACTTTTGCCACAGACAAATTTAAAGGCTAATGTTGTAGTTCTAGATTTACGCAGATAATGTCCGACAGCTGGCTGACTGAGACGGTCAAGCTTTCATCTAGCCAAGAGCAAAAGGAACAAAGCTCAGTATTCTGCATTCAAGATGATCATGCTGCTCATCAGACATGTTTCTTAAGTATCCAGGTTACCTGCTATCCACAGCAGACTACCTTAATGAGGGCACTGTTCCTGTGCAATATTCTGACTAGCTGCCTCAGCTGCATCACTTTCAGAGATAAAACCAGACAGTTTTCTAATGCAGATCAATGTCAACTAGCTTAATTAGATACAGCTACTAAAATTGAAGCATTTGTATTTCCTACAACATTCTGCAAAGTTTAAGGAAGATGAAACCACCTTGACTGAATAGCTTATTTAATATATATTCTAAAAACTGGAGGTCTTTAACATGCCACATGAAGCAACATAGCGTCTAATGCTTCCGAGATAAAACATGTAACTTCTTTGGGTAAAAATGTTCCTCTACACCCCATGCTCTTTTGAGGAGGCAGCATGAAAAACCTCCCCACATTTCAAATCTGAACCAAGTTGTCTGACCAAAAAAAAGTCACCACCACTGTACTACTTCATAGTAATATGGTATCACCCACACTTCCTATTCACTGAAAGATCCGATCCACTTACCTCTACAACTATATTTAACGGACTTATTTAAGTCGTCAGGTACTCGCCTTCTCTTACTAAGAAAGTTATCATAGAACACGATTAGTAGATCACTCACAGCACAGTTAGTTGCTTATGAAGATTTAAACATAACCTCTCCTCACCTACAGATTCAAACATCACACTGAAACAAAAAAGACTAAGCAGGGTTAAATGGGTCCCTTACCTACACTAACAGAAACTGAAAGTCGGAAACTAGAGTAAGATTTGGCAACAAGTCATGAGCACTTTGGCTTCATTCATTTGAAAGGTCACCTCTTACGGCTCTAGGACTACACCACTGCGAAGACACTTACTGCTTTAAAAAAGTAAAAAAACTAGTACACTGAACAGAAAAAACACAACAGTACATCTACTTTTAACAAAGGACTAAGAGATTTCCTCTCACAGAAAGGACACAAGGTTTATGTTTAAAGAGACTAATACAAGTCTGCTCCTAGCATTGGTGGGGACCAAGAAGCACTTTAGGACTACACAGACGTATCTGAGAAAGGCCGTTCTAAATCCATCCAGCGTAGCGTACAAAGACAATAAAGAACATGTTAACAGGCACATCTGTAACAGCAACAAAATAGCTTTCAGCTTTTCATCTTCTCGCTTCATTGTGTAGGGAACAAAATCTTCCAGTCTGGGAACAACACTATCTTCAACTCATCTAAAAATCACTTGAAGGTCCATGCATCTGAGATGCACAGTAAGGCAACCGATCCATCTGTTTATTTTCTCAAACTCCTTCTTGCTAGGCAAATGTACTTCGTGCATTTTCTGTGCATGTCAGTACACTGAAATAAGCATGTTTTCCCTTTATAGGGCATCTGAATATTTTTAAAGCCAGTTTCTTTTGAATGAGCCTACAAGTATTGTCACTGGGTCTCCCACCCGCAGTGAATTGCATTACTCAGAATTGCATCATTTACTAGCTTGGCATTTTTAGAATCCTTATCTGGTCTAAACCAGTTCTGGAATAAAAAGGATAGAAGTTCAAGAAACATCATACAAGTTTCTGAAGCCAACAAACACTTTACAGGAGAGACAGCCATCTGCAGGAGGAAGCAACGTTTTTCTCCAGAAGATACAAATGTCAAATCACTCATGCTTCCCTTACCAAAAAGTGAGCTTCAAAAACAAACAGAAATCCACAAAACAGAACCTTATTAACTACTGTCAAAAGTCAACAGCCTTTTTTTGTTCTCGGTCAATGCTGTTAACTGAACATTTATATAAGGGATTATGTCAATTGTGTAATGTAGGCCAAAAGGTTTAGTTCAGTTCCTTTTTTCTCCAATTGCAGGAGGATAGGCATATCCTGTTACTGAAGATGTAACCAAAGTAAAGCCTTCAGGCAGGATGCATTTCCTGGCCAACTTTTCATGATAAAGCTTCTGAGCTCCTCCAAGAAATTGCTAAAACACCTATTACTGGCACCTGCCAGCAGGGTAAAAACAACTTTGAACTGCAGTTCTCTTCCACAGATGCCAAGGTTTTTTTTTTTTAATCTGAGCATCCCGTTTCAGGTTTTTCCACTAAATTCAACTCGGTGTCTAGTTTACTCTAAATTGAAAACAGAGGCAGTTTAAAAGACAGGAGGAGGATATAATCGGCCAATATAAACTAGACAGGAAAATGAAATCACTCATGCAAGAACACTAAGGATATGGTAAACAGAATCCATGAATTGAATCTACTGTTGTAAGTTGATTTCAAATGACGTTTCGCTAAACACTTCAATGCACAGAATAGTTTAGATATTTAAAAAAATGATTTAAATTCCAATTTTCCATTAACAAGTTGCTTGGTAAGGAAAGCCATATCATATTTCCAATATAATAAACAAGAGTCTGTATAAACTGCAGTTACATAATTGGTTAAATCAGCTGATACAGACATACTACATGCCTGCTGGGCAACCATTGCAACTTTTTGGGAACTAAATTTAGTTTTTATATAAAACCTTTAATAGTTACCACCCCATAAAAAAGGCTCTTCGCTAAACTTCAGTTTGCTCTGTATTTAGTCTTCAGAAAAGAAGAAATTGCTATTTTAATTGTGATTTAAATACATAAGCAGAAAAATCCAAGGCAAGTCTGAGGATGGATCTATAACTCTGCACATCAGTAATTCACGCACGGAACACCACAACGCTACCATGGCACAGAAACAAGGCAAAGCATAGGGTTCCCAGCTTCTGCAAAATGGCTAGTTCTACGGCATCTTGGATAAGTGCCACTTCTCACTGCCACAGTAACAAAACCATCACTAGGCCATTTGGAGATCAGCTAATTCATAAGGTTAAAAGCTATCATTTCAGACTAAGGCGTGTGTCATATGAACATTTTCTAGTTTACTATTTTTTCCTAAGGAAGCATATACATGCTAGCAAGATCAAATTCAGATAGCTTAATTGCCAGAAGAGCCTACATACTCTGCCCATTTTTACATATGGGTGTAATCACAACTGAGTTCATTGACCCATTTCCACTTATGAGCGCCATCACTGGATTCACCAGCCAAATTAAGTAGGTAAGGTCCAAAACATATTTTTGAGAGTATCAGTATAATGAGAGTATCATCATCTCACTACTTAGCTTTTTCATCTTTAGCTGTCTGTAAATACTGGTATGCAATTAAACTCTCAGCACACCAGAGCAGCAGACACAGACCTATTCGGACTATCAGCTAGAGCAACAGAGGACCAATAAACTTTCCTGACATGCCAGTAAACAGAAGCCAAAAGTATTTTAAGTAATGGTACTTCCATGGCACCTAGACGGGGGCGGGAAGTTCTTAAAGCTCTATCTGGTACACGTTCTGTGCTTTTCATCACTTCAACTAGCTTTCAAAGCATCTCTTTAAGACTCCCATTTGAATTGTTTTAAATCACATTGATGCTTGGGAATGGTTCTGCAGTAACACTTCCAAACCGCACGCTGGGACATTTGATGATTTAAGAAGAGAAACTGCAACTTCCAAATAGTATGACTGGCTTGATGATTTATCAGTTAAAAATCAATGCTGCAATGACAGCCAAGTTCTGAGTATCAGAGTAAGGATTATCAAAACAGCTTAATACCTCTCATGAGTCTACTGCAATTAGAAGGGAGAGCCAGTGAACAGTTATAACACTGAACAAGGCTGGGGTTTTTTTTAAGTGGACCAGTCTGAAAGCTGGCCTGCTTTTGGCTTAGGCTCTAAACAGGAGAACACTATGACCAATTTAGCATCTAAACCAAGAGATGTCCTCCGACAAAAATTTCTTCTTACAAATGCAGTTTCATGACCCAATTCCTGTTTAACAAAACAGCAGGCCAAGGGGAAAAAAGCTAAAATGGCCAGTTTGATGAAGATAACTAAGCCATACACATATGAAGGAAGTGGAAAACTGGGAAGGCAATACTGTAAATTTAAACAAAGATTCAAGAGTCTTGAACACATCTGCAAGTCTAAACCAAATTGGATTCAGTGCACAGCATTTTGATGAGTTTCAGAGTAGTTACACTGCTTTTACAACTACTATGACGTCTTAACTTTTTTTGCTGTCTTCAGAGTGCCTAAGGAATCTCAAGATATCTCATCCAGACAATGAATAATCTTCCTGCTGCTTTCATGCTATTTCATTTAGCAAAAGCCATGTGATGCTATCTAAGCAGTAGTTGATCTAAATTGAACTAAAGGCCAAAGTCTATTACAGACACAGACCTGAGCTAAATCTCCGAATCACATGCTCGCTCAATCTAAAAAACACACAGAACAAACCTGATTCCATATCAAACACGCCCACGACAAATTTCTTTCACACTTATTATTTTTGCCCCATGAAACACACACTATATTCTAGTCAGATCCCTTATACAATTCATGTCACTAGAGTAATTCAGCATCTGAGATGCTTTAATATTTGTTCTGTATCTGCAAAAGCGAAGTATTAAAAGAAATGATCTTCTACTGGGTTTACATCACTGCAATCCAGAAGAGTGCTTGGCTCTGCCAGACTTCTTAAATAGCACTAGCTAAGCCCATGCACATTTAACAGTTTGATCAAGATTAGTTCCAAGTTTTGTTCCTTCACTAGCTTGTCTCTGCATAAATAAGTAATCACTTTACTACAGTTTTGTGGAAGTCATTTAGTAATTATCCAACCCCCCAAAATGGTTTAGCAAGCATCTTTTTAAGTGACACTACGTGCAATTTTTTCACCTGTAGGAATTACAAAAGAACATATGTTTTTTTCTTATTAATCATACTGGCTTATAATTAGTTTTTTCTTTTATAAGAAAAACAGACAAATGCTGTTAGAAAGAAAACAACTGTTACAGAACTGGTACTGAAAGACAAAACACAGATAAAAATCACAGCTGAAACAACAAATATAAAATTAGAACACAAGAGGTAAAATGAGTCAATATATCAGACCAAGATTTAGACCGAGAATCAGACTTACTACATATAAGTACCTATCTCTTACAGGACGTGCACATAAAAGGTTCAAGGCACTAAAGGAACAAATTCATCTATTAAAATAATGCGCAAGTTTGGAAGGAAGCTCAACATATACTTTATTCTAGATAAGACCTCCTAAAAACCTAGTACATCTGAATTCCTTTCTCAGTCTGAAACATCCAAATTCCCTAGTTCTGCTTCCGTTTCATATACGGCAATCGAGGTGTACTAACAGCATATTACAGAAGTGATGAAGAAACCAACACAGAGCCAGGAAGTTCCAAACTCTACCCATCTCTCTTGTGCAGACTTGTTAAATGACTTGGGGCAAATCCCTTCAGCTTCCTTTGTTTCTCCATTCGCAGGGTAACAATGCTCCCTAAGGGGACGTGGCATTCTTCAAATCAATACTAGTTTTGAAACCTATTGAAGAGTAAGACAAAAAAAAAGAAAAATAGAAAGATAAGAGGTGTTCACTCTCATATGAGTGCTGTTCACTCTCATATGAGTCTACATAATTTCTTCACTATACACACAGGTGTCTGTGTGCATGTGTCATTCGCAGCAGAAGTAGCAAGGTAAATGTAACAAAAACCAAGGATGAAAAGAGACTATAATACCTTTAAGGGGACAACACTGCAAGTTAACTAGCTTTCAGCTCCACAACACAAACTTAATATTGTGTAACATCTGTGTTGATGACACTCAGGAACGAAGCATCGGTAAACACAAAACATCTTCTGCTACTCAAACTAAAAGATCTATTCCCCACTTCCCCGCTTAATTAAATCAGATTCCTAGGATCATGTCAATTTTTATTTCCAGTTGTTACACTTCTACCTCTCTGTGTGTTCTTCCCGGCTCCCTTTCTATTCAGAAAGCCAGTTTCACAACTGACCCCACCCACATCTGAGACATCCCACTGCTGCTAGCAAGAACTAACCTACCTAGGCAATCCAGAGCAAGAAATGGATCAGTCGCGAGGAGGAAGCAACATGTTCCTGTCCTCTTCACCAGTAGACAAACACTCAGAGACAAATCCTTTCCTAAGACAACCAGGAAAGCAGGAGAACACGCATTTCTCTTCCTCCCTTGTCAGCAGCTAGACAAGAATGAAGAGAAAAAACAGAACCTGGCCCTTCACGAGAACAGGGGTTTCATGTTCATTGCCTAACTTCTTAAGCTTGAGCGGAAAAACAGGATAAACGATCTCTACAGCGGCACAACAGCACATTAGAAACCATGAGACGCATCAGTGAACTGCTGCTTAGTATTACTGGGATCTGAAAACTAGCATCAGGCTTCCAATTTACAAGGATTAGAAATAAACCAGTATTTCAAACGTTTAACGAAACAGCTGTTCATACAATGCGTTAACTGCTTTTAAACGAAACCTGTAAGGATTCAGGACAAAAAAAGCTTCATTCCAAAACAGATATCCAGAAATGCAACCATTTCTTAGGAAAAAGACAACATCTTAAGCAATCAAGTTACTCTTAACTGACTGACAATGCCTTGACTCATGATTAGTCAAAAATGCTTAATAAAATGTTTGCCTGAACACCTGTCATTGACACACTTATACCTCATATTTTGGCACAGCGTAAAACAACTCAGTGCCACTTCACGCAGCTCTGCTTACAAACTGTAACTCAGCCAACTATCTACACTATTATGGAGGCAGAAAATAGCTACAATAAAATAAATACAGCCCAAAGTTAAAAACTTACAGTTGGAAGACTGAAAACTAACGCTGTAAAACACAGACAAGAAGCACAGCCTAAATGAGTATCTCAAACTTTTCTCCCTCAACCAGAAATGAAATCTATTTTAGCAAGAAGCGAGACATTCAGGCACTCTGAGTGCACACATGTACAGTGAAACAAACAGCTACAGCTAGAAAGATGCCTAAGCCTACACAATGGACATGTGCACATAGAGAGCATGTTCACAGCCCTTCAAGATTCAAGAGGAAAAGAAGGCTGGAGTTAAGCTGCTAGGTAGAGACCAAAGAAAATCACATTCTGTCTCCGGTGTTTACTTTGATTCTCCATCCACAAAACAACTGCAGAAATACTTCCATATGGGTAACATACTAGTTAATGACTGACAGCTCTGGTACTATGGCAACAAAGCACACAGGAATAAACATAGCCTTCGCAGAATCAGTAGTTCCTACATTAATACCAGTCTGAAAGAGAACTATACTTTCACTAGCTAACAAAGGTTTTGCTTCCTATGTTGACATACAAAATCCTGAGATGCAATAAACAACAAGAAAGCAAGCTTTCAGCTGAACCGACCGTAAAAGCACATCAAAAACACAATCCTGCTCAGTTTCTTTTAAAGCCAGGCAACAAACACGTTTTAATCAAAATGCACATGCAAGGGGAAAAAAAGAGAATAGATGGCACATACATTTGTTTAATCTGTCTTTTGTTAAATCTGGCTAAGGAAAGATGATCAAAGATAGTGCATCATATTAATGTGATACTGCTCCAAACCAAGTTGCTTCTCCTACATGACAATTTGACTCTTGGCCACTGTCCCAAGAACTTAGCTCAGAGCTACTAGATTCCAAAGCTCTTGCTCAGTGTTTAACTACTTCTGGGCCTAGAGAGGAAACTAAATTGATAATGCTCTTTAGAGAGAAAATTATTAATTACTTGCACACAGAGAAGTAACATCAATATGTTACATGTTCAGTGCAATGCCAAAACACGTCCTTAGGGGATGCAAAGACTAGTAACTTGACAGTCAGATGAGTATGCGACCACACGTGAATAAGAGCCGAACTTGGTCTTTGCTGCACAATAGATACTTTCACCAGCCTGTAGATATTTCTTAACTTCTTCTGTTAATCTGTCCACCTATGTGAAAAAAGCACCTGACAGCTCTGGGGAGAGGATGAACAACAGTAGAGTCCTAACACTGCACATGAATTAATTGGCACAGTAAGAATAACTTCATGTTCTCCCAGAGCACCATGAAAATTCAACCAAATACACAAGCTACCTGAACACACCAACCAATTGAATTTACAGCTTTTATTTTGTGCTCTGTTACATGAAACCATATTTTACTTGATATAACATGTGAACATCAACATGCAGGTAAGGTAAGGATCACATGCCAAAACCCCAGATACTTCCTGTTTCTTTTTCTTACATACAGACTATAGCTACATCCTGTAAAATGCAAAACATAAATCTTGCTTCATGATGGTATTAGCCTGCGTCAAGCTTGAAAAGCCTGAAGTTGCAAGTGCTAAAGCATATTCGCCCTCTCTTCCATTACCTGGAATTAAAGCTTCTGTCAACACCTCACTGCCTGCTATTCCAAACTTACACTTGATATCAGGCAGCCATGCCGATTACTGAGACTGTGCAAGAGCTTCACAGGTATTATTCTATACTCTTAGCCAACATGAAAAACAAAGTTATAAATCCTCATGTTGCTTTTTTCTCCCTTTACCTGAACTCGAAAAAAACATTTCTGTTGCTCAAATACTAGCACAGCAAAACCATGTCTGAGACAAAACACGAGTGACCTTTAAGACTGCATGTTCAAATAAGTTCAATAGTTGCACTCTGAAAAATCCGCGTGCCCAATCACAACTCAAATTCCAAAACTTATCTTTTACAACAACCTTCCAGCAAAAAAGTGCATAATCCGTCTGAAAGAACAAATCTAACTAGCTTATATAGACTAACAAGAAAATAAAGTTACTGCAGTGAGTAGCAAGCCGCCTGCTACACAACCACTAAACAACTCAAGAACAGCAATAATAAAACATTCTGCTCGCCACATATCAGGAGATTACCATGCTATACAGTCACCTAAGACAGAAGCAGTGATGCTGCACCAGCGGCATCCATACCATCTGCCACAAGAACAGACTCTCAACACTGGGATTCTCATTCTACAGTCTCAGAAGTTGGTCCAAGCCATATTTAAAACACTAAGTATCAAAATCAACAGACCCATCACAATGGCACTTCCCCCTCTTTGCCTGTTCAGAGCAAAGCACAACCAACCAGCCAAATCTCTGCAAGAAGGAGAACAGCAGATGCAGAAGAACAGCACACTTCAGAATCTACAGCAGCTTCCAGAGCTGCAGTTCCCAAAAATAACCTTTCATTCCTTGGTTTCTGAGTGATTAAAGGAAGGTAAGTGAAACAGGGTTTGACAAAGCATTATAGAAGGGCAGGTAGAACCATTTGCATGTCAGAAAGTGAGTCTGCTTGGACTAATTGGACTGCTGTTACTAATATGTACATAAGTTAAAGTTTCAAGACGATTCTAAGTCTAAGACTGATTTTGCAGAACTTAATATGCCTCCTTTCTGAGGGATAAGCGATCCAGTCTTTACCACCCCTGAGATGCCTGTTCACTGTTAACGCTCTTCTTTCTTAGCCAATCGGTTGAAGAAAAAACTCCCATTAAAAGGCATTTTCACTAAAGATTAAACAACAACATGACAATCAGCAAACATACCGCATAAAACCTCACAAAACAGCATTTGGGTTCCTCTCTCCAAGATGGCTAGTTTTCTTAGGGCTGGACTGGAACGGTACAAAAATAAGTGACAAACTGAATAATGAGGATCAATTACTTGCAAGCTCTACCATCCTACTGAAATTTAACATGCAGTCTTTGCAAGAAGCTCATTCCTTTCACAGTTTATCAGTAGGAACTCCAAGACATTGCATCAGTGTGAAGAGGACTACAAGAAAAGAGAATGAGGTTCCAATTTTGTAAGAAAAGACTGGAGGTCTTCACTTATCCTCCAAGTCCCTCTTCTCTGGAAAAAATGCTTTAACTATCATATTAAATAAACGAAGCAAACGTTCTGTCTAATATAAACACTGTCACTAATTAACTTTAAAGCAATCACCACTTGAAAGGCATTTTTCCAGCCTGCCTCGTCCTAGATAGAAAGTTACTTAAAAAACAACAGCTTTCTAAGACAGAGCACTGGAAGGTGCAACATCACACAACACCAAACCTCCCATTTTATGAGCCAGAATAATAATAAAAAAAACAATGTAACTGCTGCTAGTCTTCCCTCCACCTACCCTAGGGCAAAGGAAGAAACACAGCGCAAGCATACTCATGTGTCGTGTTCAACCCCTTCTATCGGAAGTCTCCAGATATGGAAAAGCCAGAGAGCAGCCTACCGCTCTTTCTAATTTCAACGAGCCTACGCATCACTTGACAGTTAGGCTCGGTATTTCTGGGAGTAAGTTGCACAGGGCATTACCCCATTCCTTCCACCCGAGTCTCAAGCATTTCACTTCCCCCTTCACGAGCAATACACTTACTGGTGGGAGAGTTAGGGTAGAAACAACTGTACTGACAGGAGATCAGCGCTTTGTCCAGATACAGCGAGTACAGTCCTTCTCCAAAAGCCAAAGTTTTCAGGAAAAAAAAAACCACCTTCTTGCAATATAATCATGTAACACGATGGTGTTCCTCATCCATAACTAGGGTAAACGCTTGAATCATAGGCAAACAGTAATAACTGGATAATCCTGTGAACTCCAGTTCACTTATCTTATCTGTGGCAAGATTAGCCCTCCCAACATGCAACAAAAAGGACTTATTTCTTGTTTCCAGGGCACTGCTTATTTTCCTAGAAGGTTCTTCACTGAAGAAGGCACTTAGTACTGCCTACTAGCCACATGATGCTTTTATTACAAAGTAAGAGCACCTCATCAGAAGATGCAAAGTCCAATCCTGTTAAGTTCTCTGAAAAGTATAAACTCCAAATGACCTAAGATATATGCTCTAACACTTTCCTCTTTCTTTCGCCTGGGAGATTGAGTCCCAGATCATCGTTTTAAAGGGCCTTCTAGCCTTAAGAACAAGGGGAGGGCTGGATTCTTGCTTCTCTGGTGCAGTACTTCCAAGGGAACAAACATTTAGTGCCTCTACAGGCTGTTCCCCTAAGATCAGAAGTGACTACTGCTTGACATGGAGTTACCCCCTTTTTTTTCTTTTCGGCTGAAAATAGCCCAATTAAGAAATCAGGAAGTGTCCAACTACAGTACTAACTGTCCTGTATAGCAGAAGAACAACCAGCCTGAAGAATCCATTGAAATCGTGGTACTTGAAATACCAGTTTAAAGACATGCAAGACTGAACAAAATTATATTAGCTATACCATAGAAAAAGAAATGCTACACAAGAGATTTTTGTAAGATGCAATTTCACATTCCCCATGACTGCTTTAATCAATTCTAAATAGGTTACACAATAAAGTAATGCTATGCGCATCCTTCCGTGCCCACAAAAACACTCTTGAACTGGGCCAGGAACTAACTTGTGACTTCATTGCATTTCAGGTACAGATCATCTCGCTGTTTCCCACCCCCCCCTTTTTTGAGAAAGCCGTAAGCCCCCTTACTTGTTTTAGCTATGTTCAGTAAAAACATGATTAACCACGTACTAAATTTCAATACACCAGCTAGCATGCCCGCTTCTATCTGCTAAATCTAGTAGTACAAAAACTCCTTGCAATCTGGCAAAATCTTTATTTACTCTATTTAAACACCTCTAAGGCCCCCCCAAGCAAACAAGACCATAAGATAACTAAATCCCAATGTCAAAGTATCTTCCAATGCCTACCCTCGTAGTCGCCAGAAAAAGTAGTTTCAATGCAGTTCTTCCCCGTGAATAATTCATATCTGTTTAAGTCAATCTGAAAAAGTAGTAATATTACCCTAATTTAAAGCCACAATGACCTCCTCCTTACATAAACAAAAAATATTTCACAAAGTTGTTTATTTTTCCTTTAATTTCATTCTTCACAATATTAACTGTTTCGCATTTGACATCTGAAATTGATTAAAGAGGATGTTTCACCCATTTTCACATCCAACGTGCCGCAGTTTCTGAACTAGAAAAGCTTTATCTTTTTTTCAATATTGGAGTTACTATAACTAAAAGAGCTAACACAGGGCCTAGTACATCATCAACAAGTTTGAAAAGACAGACTCGTCCCTGGTTTTGTCAGCTTTAATTTTCCAAACTTCAGTTTCATTGCATATTCACTTGTACAACGAGAAATAAGGCCTTCACTCCACATATGTCAGTCGCTACCCTGCATACTTTTATCAGACTCTTGCTGCTTCCATCTCCTCCACTGAAATAGTTGACAACTCATTTTCTCCATCAGGCCTTACCCCAATTGATTGGTTTTTTACCTATCTCTGAACAGTAAGCCTTAAAAACAAACAGCTCCATCCAACAATATACTGACCCTTGAGTTAAGGCTAAAAAAAAGAATCAAAAGAAGTGTTTAACACAACCAAAAAAATATCTAGGAGCCTAGTAACTGTACAGTTTCAGCTTTTACATTTACTTCAATATAAGAGGATGCAGTTGCATCAGACAATATTATATGTTATTTTTGCAAAAGAACTAGATTACAATACTACATAGTTTTACCTCCAGAATATTGCAATAAAAAAAAAAAAAGACTGTCAAAGATTACAGAGAAGTGTTTTGAGGGCAACATCTATATCAACATGGGACATCTACCAAAGATTCATGACTGTAGCCTAACAGTATAGTCACAACTTAAGCCTTTTGGCACCAGTACTGCAACTTCCTTTGGTTATAGGGAGCTTAAGTCACCTGCAAGACCAGGACCTAGCTTTCTAAGACAATTCAAAAGCCAGATTTTAAATGGGGGTGTGTGCATTTTGGGGCGTTTTTTTCTTTTTTTGGGGGGGGGGGAGGGGGGTACGACAGTTTGTGCCTGACAGACACAAACTGTTTCCCTCCCACCCCCACAGAACGCTAATGATCCAGTTAGTAAACCTAATGGCTAGTAAAATGCACATCCATATCACACCACTGCTAACAGAACACTGTGCATCTATGCCATAATAGGCTTGCAATTAAGTTGCTACATTCATGAACTTACTAAAGATGCTTTGAGTCACACAACCTCAAACTCTGATATGAGCCTCTTAAAATAATAACTCATACACGGTATTTCGACAGCACTGAACACAGAGAGAACTGAGACAAGACTACGTCACTCATAAAAACTGGTTTTCAGTAAAGGAAAACTACCTCAGGCAGAGGAACTAAGAAAAAAAGGGGGAGTTGTTTTGGTTTTTTGTTTTTTTTAAAGGAGGGGAATTATTAAGTAGGGGTAGCATTAACTATTAATATTGATATTTGATAGTAACATTAAACACTAATATTATATCAATAATATTATATTACTTAATATTAATTATTACTAAATACAGGGTAAAACTGACTGTCAAGAAGTAATATCTAGATAAGATGACACTTATTCATTCGTCAACTATTGCGGTCTGGTAAGAGTACAGGGGTCCCAGTAAATAACTTACTAATTTGCACCTTGTTATTGGTCACTTCTGCTGCTCCCTCCACATACAGTTTCTCAACAGTCAGAAAAGTTGCAAGAGTATTGTTCCCTCAGCTCCCCCACTTCCCTACTACTACTATCTTAACTATGTGGTTGTCAACTGTTATTTTATTCTCCTCTTAAGTCTTGTTAGGTCTTCGCTCCTGAATAGTTCTGCTGCTGGCTTTGCAGACTTCTCCCAAGATGCAGTAGATGTACGCTGTTCTTATTCTTAGGAGTTTCATTCATAGTCATCTATATGTAAGACACTAATAAAAGCTATAAAAAACCCCCAGCTATTTCTGCCTCCAAAGAAAGAAAGGTAATTTGCACAACACTCAGCTGCTGGTTGCGAGTTTGTTTCCACAAACTGAAGAAAAAACAAAACAAAAAGAAGGCATCAATAGTAATTCTCTACATAGCATTTCATGAGAAACCACTTTTAATAAGACGCTAAATCAAGCAAAGCAACATGTGATTTTTCTGCTTTCTCCTACACGTGGGGTTTTTTGCGTTATCCCCTCAACTTGTTCAGGCACCGATTTTCATAACTTCTGCAGAAGCCTCTACCCTCTAACCAGCCCTGCAGAGAAAAGACCTTCTGTCAGATTGCAAGGACTTTTAAGGAGCAAGGACTGCTCCCGTAGCCAGCTGCTTACCTGGCTGCCTAACACCAAGCTCAAACCTTGTTTTCAGAAGTCAAAACCAAAATATTCTATTCTAAATATTAAGCATCAGCTCTACTGTATTCCCTAAGCCTCTTCAAAATAGCACTGGAAGATGAAGTACCACCCATACTATTAATATTTAAAATAGAAAATGTATTTGTACATACCTGTTTAAACTGTTAACGGGAACAAAATTTTCATCAGGAAACACACATAAGCAATCAAAGTTTATCATACACTTAGGCATAAATTCATCTGAACAACACACAAAACATTAAAACGACAAAGCTAAATTCCTTTACCCACAACGTCCAAAGCAGTACATAGCAGTACTACAAAATTCGGCGTCTACCAAGTATACAGGACTGGCCCTGTGTTCAGTGACCTAGGAAGTGAATTAAGCTGAATACCTTACAACATCTGCTGCCACTAACTCAGAGATCAACTCTGTGCTGTTGCCTCCACCCAGCAAGACCCAAATATGCCTGTCACCAAGACGCCCCATGACACAGGCTCTGCTGAAGCTGTATAAGGAACAAAGACTAATCAATTCTACAACTGTCTTAATTCATACAACTCTGCCATAAGCCCAAATGAAGGCCCAACAACACAAAGCACATCTAAGATAGGAATCAGAAATCTTCAGCACGCTTCAACGAATTGCTGTTTTCGGCCGAAGTTGTTAGCACTCCGAGCTCACTCGTGACCCAACTACAAATCGACCAGGCTCCAAAAATGAAATTCGTGTTTTTAGCGGCAAAAGCCTTCCACAGGACTACAAGACCCCGCTCCCGGGCTCCGGTTACCGGGCACGCTGTCTCTAACCCCAGCTCCTCGGGCCCCAATGAATCACCCGCCCCACCAACGGCAGGCCCCTCTCTGGCCCCTCTAGTATTGCTCTCCTCGGGCCGAGGAAACTCTGTCGGCCACCTAACGAGCCCCACGCACCAGCCAACAGTTGAAACGACAACAACAAAAAACAACAAAAACCCCTTAACCGGCTTAGAGCGGGTAAGCAGCTATTTAGGGCCTGAAACGGCGAGCCAGCGGCTGGCGGGGGGCCTCTGCCTCCCCCCCCGCCCGGTGCCCCCCCGGCCCCGTTACCTTCGGCCAGCAGCTCCTCGGGGGTGACCTGGTACCGTCCCACGGCGAACACCTTGCCCAGGGCGACGCCGCCGCCGCCCCCGCCGGAGCCGCCGCAAACCGTCCCGCCGCCGCCGCCACCGCCGCCGCTCCCGTCCGACTTGGGCATCCGAGAAAACTTCTTCATGGCGAGCGGCGCCCCGCCGGGCCCCCGCGGGACGGGGCGCCGCAGCGGCGGGGCGCAGGCGGCTGCCCACGAAGGAGCCCCCGCCGGGGGGGGGGGCGGGCGGGCGCGCGCGCGCGCGGCCGGGGGCGACCGTTGCCCGCGGGCGGCCGTTGCCCAACGGCTGCCGGAGGGGGTGTGCGCGTGGCGGGGAGGGGGCTGCCCCGGTTCACATGCCGGCCGCGGCCCCCGCCCCGCTGCTCCTCACCCGCCGGCCCGCCACCGCCGGCTCCCTGCGCCCGCAGCGGCGCCCGCACCGGGAGGCGGAGGGGAAGGAGGAGGAGGAGGAAGGGGGCGGGCAAAACCCCGCCGCGGGGACCGGGCAGGCGCCGAGGGCCGCGCTGCCCCGCGGACGCCGCTCGGACTTCGCTCCCAGCCCTCGCGCGCGCGCAGCCGCCAGCGCCGCCGCCGCCAGCGCCGCCGCCGCCGCGGGGGGCGGGGGAGGCGGGGGGGGAATGGCGCGGGGGGGGAGGCGCGCGCTACGCAGAGCGGCCGCCTCGCTTCGCCTGTGTGTGTGGGGACGAGCGGCGCATGCGCAGCTCTCTGCACCTCACACACGCGTACACTCCCCCCTCCCCGCCGCTTACCCAGCCGCCTGGCCGGAAGTGAGGTTGTCAGGCCCGCGCGAGCACGTGGAGGGGAGGGAGGGGGGAGCGAGGCGCCTCGCGCTGCTTCGCTCCCCCCACCCCGCTCGCCTCGTGGCGACCGTTAGGACTCCGGCGACCGTTAGAGTTCCAACGGCCGCGCGCGCGCCGCCCTCGCCGCGCTGAGGCGACCCTGCCGCTTCGGGGCGTTGAGCGAGGGCGCCCGCTCGCACCCTCCGCTCAAGGAGGCGATTCGGCCCCCGCGGGAAGCCTGGCGTTTTCGCAGAGCTGTTGCAACAACAAGAAGAAAAACAAAAAAAACAGGCGGGAGGCAAACAGAGCCTCTCGCGGTTGGCCCCGGCCACCGTCAGTGCTTCGCTGACACCACTCAGTGCGTTTAAAGGCAGCAGGTGCTCTCGGGAAGGGTGGCTGTGCAGAGGTTTAGCTTCGGACGGTGATGGGAAGGCGTTTTAGACCACTGTGGTGGTAAAAACGGCCCTGAACACCCTGATCAGGCCACCCGACAGGCCTGCGGACCCTCTGAGGTCCACAGACTGCTTCCAGAGGGGAAAGTAATAACTGCAATAACTCCGCTGACATCAAGGTGCATGTAAATTGACAATAGGGAGGCTTCACAGACACACTAATTTAGGAGTTAACTGACTGAAAAACAGCGGTAGAAAACCATGAATCTCGACAGAAGAATGTCAGCTATGCATTCCCTGCTGTGAAATGTACCCTCCATGGACATCTTGCCTACAGACAAGGCAGGTCTGGGAACTCTCCAGCATGAGACTAGTTTCACCTGTGAAATTTCCAAGAAAATAAAAGTTGGATTTGAAGAATGTTTTCTGAGCCACGAGAAGCCCAGTCTTTGCAGTCCCCCGCTCAAGACTGTGGGCTCTGTTGGAAAGCTACAAAGCCACGGCAGCCAGGGTGCTGGTGACTGAAAGGTACGTTATTATTGCCATGCTGCTGGATGTCAAGATGGCCATTTAGGCAATGTTTGGCACAGTTCCCTAGAAACATAATTTGGGAAACACCCTGCATTTCCAAGTAATATCCCAAATTTCTGGCTGAAATTAACATTCAAATTGAAACCAAATTTCAAACTATCCAAAATGTCGAAAGACATCCAGTTTTAGTACTAAAACTAAGCAATTCTATTCATCCAAAAATTGTGAGAGATAAGAGTCATTCAAAAGGTAGCTTGGTTACAAGCCTGTTTTCCTTGGGTATTCCCCTCTATGTGCATGCAAACAATGTAGTCATGCGTCTTTTTTTCCCCTAGAAGATGAAATCATACAATAAAAACAAAAATGATATGGGAGCTGCAGTTGATCTCTCACATGACTAAATGAAGCCACATTTTGGCATCTCTAGTGTGAATTTGAAAATGCAGCCTTTCCAAATGAAGTTCTAAATTTAAGATGGACAGCAATAGCAGCCATCGAGTCAGTAAAACCTCTCGAGAAGTCAGAAGCTTGAAATCTTTGAGTTAATATTTCAATAATCAAATTAGCTTTGACTTAATCGTATTGCCGTACTCCGGGTTCATAACAAAATAACAATGTTTCTGTATTGAAGTGACAAGTTGTCATACGGTGAAAGCATAGATGAAGTTATTTGCATTAGTAGTCCCCTTTCTGCAGTCATTCCCCTCCTTTCAGTAACTGGAGATCAATTTTTCAGGCGCATATAGAGATTCTAATTCACAGTTTTCCTTAGAAGAGAGGTATTTTGACTGCACATGAAAGGAACGGAGTGCTGTGAGGAGAATGGCATGATCAGCAGCATTTTCTTAATGAGGACATTCTTACAGTGCTATATGCCTGAGCTCCTTAGAAATACGCTTTTAATTATGTCTTTGAAAAAAATGGAGCTAGGTTAAAAACACATAAACTTACTGCGAGCGAGCAATAAAGTTTTGCTTGCCCTCAACTAAAACATAATGTATTCTGTAAAAGTTGCTGCAAGAGCGTAGCACTGGCTTTTTGGTTAGTGGATTAGTTTTACTTGTTTTGGGGCTCCCTATCCCCATCTGTTTTTGTGCTGTTCAAGGTGAAAGATGAAATTATTGCTTGAGTTATTTACAGGTCAGACAAAATAAGCACTCTCATTATACTGTGATTAACACTACTAATCTCTGTGTTCACATACGAGATGTAGAGGCCAACTATGAAACCCCTCATTTGGTTCAGGCAAAGTAGGGATGCCTGGGTCTTACACAGTGCAGTAACACCAGCCCATATCTTGCAAGGTGTGCTTGACACAGTTGCAGTATCACAAACAGGCCACAAAGGTCTTCACATTATTTCCAAAAAGAAACAGAAAACACATTTTAAAACCTCAAAAGTAGCGACAAGCCTAGTTGTTTTCTGGGTGGATGCAAAACATTGGATGGTGTGAAGAAAAATCCAGTGACAACAAGCAGAGAACCAGAATCCCGAGGTGAGGAGAAGGAAAAAACAAGAGGGAGGATAGTGCAGAAGCTGGTTCAAAGCCGTTATCATCATTTTTATGTTTTTCTTCGCTATATAATGGTTCTTTCTTAGACCTTCAATTCTAAGGCTTGTGCAAACATAGGAGATATTCAGCTTTCATTACCAAAGAAAGAGCAATAAAGGTCAGTTTCTGCTTTTTATGGCTGTGGAATCAATGGTGAACTTTTACTGCACTAAAGTAGGAAAGAAAGCAAAAAAGTCATGATCACATGCTTTGTATGTCTCCATTAGACTATTGTAGGGTCTTGCTTCATTCTTTCTTTCATTGCCTGGGGTCTAAAATGCTGAGGCTTTTTTCCCTTTTTTCCAAATTGTATAGTGGCACATCCATAATGGAATGTAAATGATTCTGGTTACAGCCTTTATGCAGGATGTAACACCCATTTTGAATCTTCTTTCACAGCTAGTTCCACAAAACAAACCTCAAATTTTTATTTTTTAATACAACAGAAGCTGTATTCCCAGAGGCAAGACAGTGAGAATCACAGATTGTCAGATAATGTATTTTGTGGCTTTGTTAATACAGTGCTGAATCAGAGTACTTGAAATCTGCTCCTGGCCCTTTGCTGTTGGGCAACCTTAAGCATGCTGCTTCATCTCAATATACCAAAAATTTTCCATGCATCTCTCTCTCCTCTTAACTTTTCTCTTCATGCAGTACATAAATTAGTTTCAAATCAGTCCCATGAGGGAAAAAAAACAGCTTCCTGTAAAAATGATAAATGTCCCTTATGGAAAATAGTTGTTAAAGAAAAAGAGAAGTAGAAGCCTTTCCCTGCATAAATATTATTTTGAAAATGCCCCTCGCTGTCCCTGGACAAACACTTTTGATGTAATTACCAGGCTGGAATGTTAGAAGCTAAAGAAAAAAATCTAATTTTTCAGAAATCTGTTCTTTCTGTACTAAAACTCTTTTTCTGTTTATGAGGGTCACTCTTTTAATTATTCTTTACCTTCATTTAAGGCAAACAGATTTGTCTTTGTATTATAGACTCGCAAGTGTTCAGCAGCTCTTGCAGTAAAACTTTTTTGTCCTTATGCAAGTATGTGAGGGTTATTCTATCTTATAATAACTCAGTCAGCCTAAACAAGGCATTACCAGAGAGAAAGTTATATTAATAAGCACTTTTATTTTTTCCCCTCTTCTTATCTCATCATTGTTTCATGT
Source organism: Dromaius novaehollandiae (assembly GCF_036370855.1). Taxonomy (NCBI): domain Eukaryota; kingdom Metazoa; phylum Chordata; class Aves; order Casuariiformes; family Dromaiidae; genus Dromaius; species Dromaius novaehollandiae. The sequence continues at coordinate 9,848,613 of NC_088101.1, read as the reverse complement.
TTGCTTTCCTTCTGGTCCTGTGGGAGCCGTGAGAAACAGCATTTACACAGAGAAGTAGCCGTACAATCTTCCTGTCTTAATAAATATTGTTTCTTCATTTCATGCTGCTGACCCTGATGGAGTCTGTTTTAGACACAGTTACTAAAACCAAACAAAATGTTTATGATGAGCTAAAAGCCAGGAAAACCCCAGGAGACAACTGTTTTGAGTTTGGTTTTGTTTTTTTCCTAGGATCAAGTTATAGCTCAGCTCACTGTCTCAGAGACAGCAGTGGTAATGAAAGGGTTCTTTTTGTTTGCTTAATTCTATATACAAAGTATTAGAAAGACTTTGGTATGTTGTGAAACGTTGGCATGGGAAAAAACAAAGAGCGGGACTGAAATCACTTAGTACAGCAGGATGGCACAAATCAACTACAGAGTCAGTGCCTTGTCTGATCTTTGTTTTGACCCGGTGAATAGAGGCAAATGTTGGTCTGTCTCAGTTTGCGCCATCTATTCTAAGCAGGAAATAAACAAAAGAAGTTGTGGAAAACAAATACTTTACTGATTTTTGATATTAAAATGAAAAAGAACCGGAGAGGGAGCTGATAAAGATCTACGCGGTACAAATGAATTGCTGAATTCAGCTTCGGTGACACTGGGTGCAACTCTCATTGACACTGAGGTCAACAGTCATCGATTGCAATGTGAGATTTGTTCATTTGTACTAGAGATGGGTTTTGGACCAAATAGAATATAAATTACTAGTTGATGTGACAACCCATAGCCAGATGAGAACAGCAAGGGAAATGGGGGAAAACATAATGGCAGATGTGTCTGCAAGAGTCCTAAATAGAAATCGTGGAGGAAGGAATAAGACAGAGGCTATAAAGGGCTCAGAATTGCTTGCATCTTGGCCTGGTAAATTGCTTCTTGTTAATAATATTCCGTATCTTTTTTGGAAAACAACAGTCTCTTATGTCTGTCCTGATGACTGGGATTCTGTAGCGTGGCTCTGGCTCTTGCTTCATTTGATAACAGAACACATTCCTGCTGGCTTTATAAGAGTGTTTTCAGTTCATCAGTGTAACTTTTTCCTACCTTCTTTGATCCAGGTTCCTGGTTATTCCCAGCTCACCAGCTGTTTAGTTTATTTCCTTCTCGCTTACAACCATAACCTGATTTCACGTTTCCTTGAAGAACTTAAATAATTGCATTCCTAACGATATGCACTAAGTTTGGCTTATAGGCGCACTGTGCTATGCGTAGCCCTTTGAGGTTCAGTCATCATGCTAATCCATTTAATGAGTAAGTCTTTGAAAATGACTTCTCTTCCTTCACCACCTTATGCATGTAACTGAAACATTTTTTCTTAAAGCTTAAAATTCTTAAGCTGTGGTACATGTTTTGGAAAGGGCCTGCTGATAGTCCCTGGATATCTGGCTGGTGACACATTGTTCTCCTCCCTGAGAGTTAAACTTTATTACAAGAAAACTGAAATGCCTAAATTCCAAGGCTAACGCTACTCTGCTGCGTAGCTCTCTGTTGTGTCTACAACTGCTACGAAGATAAACAGAAGGGGAAAAGGTGTGTACAGTTGGGAAGGGAAGCTGGCTTCTCTCTACTAATATATCATTCACAGTAGGGAAAAATATGTCTCCCAACTATGTCTGATTTAAAAAACACAGACACAAGGACTGTAGAGGGGGTCTTTACTGGTGGAAGCTGTTATAAGACTGCTGGCCTCAGGCCATGAAATCAAGACAGTTATGACCATGAGTCACATATGCACACTATATTATTTCGTTTCTAATGAAGAAATCTAAATACAATAACACACTCCAATGAAGCATTACGTTAAGAGTTGAAAAAGGAGGGCAGATCGTCTTAGCTAGAGCTTTTGCTCTCGTTTTTATTAACCCATCTATTTTTCCAGGTATGTTTTAAAAGTCTGTGCTACCTACAAAGCATTAAGAGTCTTAGGGTTCTTTTTTTTTCCGCAATGAGGAAAAAAACAGGCACAGAATACCCAGCAGAACTGGATGCCAAGGTTTTCACTCTAGAAGAGGGGAGTCTAGATTCGAACCTGTGCCTGGCTCAGCTAGGAACTCCAAAGTGCACCACCCACACCACAGCTAAGCCATCTGTCCAGAAGTATCACTGTACCTGGCCGTACTGAGCCTCTTGAGCCCCATGTACCCACTGGGTTATCCGAGTGCAGCCCTCACTGCTGATATCTTGTGCTGGTGGAAAGGAGCTGGATTTTCTGACTCCCTCGGCCCAGGAAGATGCAGGCTATCAGAGGCCACTCAAGCAATATGCCTCAGTCCCTGTGATAGATGCCCACCAAGCCTGGTCGTGTCCCTGTCTAGAGCCGGAAGGAAAAAGAACTTCTGACAAGCCACCATTATCTGCCATCTGGGAGCCTGCTAGGAGGTCTCTCTCCCTCTTTTCTCTAAGGGACATTGTGTCCGTCCCATGGCTCTTGGTCGGAAGATTGCTTTCATACGTAGCTTTTACATCCAGGCACTGGGCCATAATGCTTTAAAGTCTCTTCTGCTATCTCGTTTGACCTTAGAAAACTTTGATTACAAGACTTCTGTCAAACTGATATCATCCGAGAGAAAGCTTTAGTTTGGACAATATGTTATTTGCTATTGCAAAGATCATCTGGTCTGAAAATTCCTGCCCACCAGTGTCTATAGTGAATAATGAGCGTAACCACCAGGGAGAAAAAGGTTAATACAAACTATAAAATTATCACTAGCTGTGCATAATACATCTATATGAATCTATCAATCATAAACGGCAAGTCTGAGTGCCTTCTTAATTTGAGCAGCATACAAATTAGAATATAGCTGCCTTCACTTAGGTATTTTTGAGGTGTAATACATTATTCAATGTCACACAAGAAAATCCATGTGCCACTGAGACCTACCAGAGGCACTAATATGCCCAAAGCTACTTGTAGCAGTAAAAAGTCATGGAAAGGCTACAGCACTTGAGGTACAAGAGCTAATTTTATTTCAGATCACGTTCTTTTTACTCTATTTGCAGATATGTTTTGCTTCTACATTTGTTATGTGAAATGTACAATGGACTTTTATTCCCCATGTATTTTCTGAGTATTAGAACACTGCACAAATATCACTGGTCATCAGTCCCTATGCTAAAAATACTTACTTTTTTATATGGTGTTGTAAGCTTGAAGGGAAGGAAAATGTCCTTGGAACTTAGAGCCTGGGGAAAAGGAGTGTCTTTCGGGTAATAACTGAACAGTCTGTGTGCTGATGCACTCTTAAATATTGAAGTGGTGTAACTACAATCACTACAGCTGTCATTTCTGGCTCACTCATACCAGTAAAAACCCACATATAAATACAATTACTTGCTTATAAGTTGCTTAATTTTGGTATAGGTTATTTCAGCTTGCAAGCTGTTACCTAAAAGTGCATTTCAAACAGTACGGAGATCTGAACTCTAGTTTTACTTTTGCCAGGTTAGATAGAACATTACGACTTTTGCAAGTCCTTTATCCAACAGCATTTACATCCACGCTCAGGAAAGGGAACAATCTAATGTTATGGCAGTTGAAGTTACATACCTCAACAAAAGTAGAAGGAGGAATATAGAACTGCTGCTAGATTATGCCACGTCTGGGTGGGTACAGAAAAACAGAAATGTAATCATTATTCCTAATTTTGCAGTATTCTTTCCTGAAATATATTTGGTTGCCCATTGTTCCACTATGCAAAGAGATGGAGATGGAGCTGTGACATATGCTAATGACTGCTATTTCATGCTCCACAGCCCAACTGCATATTATACAGGATACATAAGTCATTGGCATGAGATGGGAATATTTTTCTCTTCTGGAAAGTGGAGAAGGTTACTAGAGGAAGAGCTATGTAAGATCTGGTTTTAAATAATATGGTGAAAGTAGCTGTAAATCTAGACATGAAGGTGTTTCAGATAAAAGCAATCACAAAACCATGAAGTTCATTATGTAAAAAAAGTACTAGCAATAACAAAGCAAAGGTAAGGGATTTCAGAAAACTTAAGTAATTAAGTGTTACGATACTTGTGGACAGGTCCTTGGGATAGTAATCTAAGGAATAAAAAAGTGCAGAACTAAAGATTTCTGAAACATACGGCATTACAGACTAAGCAGCAAAATATTCTGACATAGTGAAAAGAGAGGCAGTTTAGTAAGGAAACAATATAAGAACATGAGATAGAAACATATTAAAGAGGCATATAAACATGTGGAAGGCTGCCACTGCCAGTTTGAGAGACCATTGGAACTAGGGCACTGCAGTAGTCTTCCCCAGAGTGGATTTTATTCAAGATTACTGTTAATTACTCGGATAGTGGAAAAGCGTGCGCTTCCAGACTGTGTGTATGACTCAAAACCCGAGAAGAGTTACAAGTAGTTTGGAGGGGAGAATCTGGAATCAGAGAGATCTTTATAAATAGAGAATTGGTCTGAAATCAACAAGATAAAATTCAGTAAACATAAGTGCAATAACTAAATGCAGGAGGAAAAAGTCAAACTCAAATACAAAATGAGAAATATCTGGCAAAGCAGCAGGACTGCCAGAAAGAATCTGAGGGCCACAGCAGCTCACAATCTGAACAGAAATTGACAGTAGAGTAGCACTGGAAAAAGGCAAACTCCAGCACGTATTAAGAGAAATGACATCTGTAGGACGTCACGGCAATTAATTTGCTGAGACTTCGTCTGGAGTACCATATCCAGTTTTGGGTACCGCGCATTAAGACACGTTACTTAGGTTAAAGGAGTCAAATTCTCTTGGAGAGCAGAAGAGGAAAAAAGAGAGAGTCACTTTTCCAGGTTGAAAATGTTGTTACTTAGATAAAGTTGATCAGTTTTTCTCGGTGTTTACAACTGGGAAGACAAGAAGAATTTGGTTCAATTTGCAACAAAGAAAATTAAAACTAGATAGTAGAAAAAGCTTCCTTATTATAAGGGTAATGAAGCAGTAGAAGAAAAGTAATTAAGCCCAGTATTGTTATTAAAAACTCTGTAGAAACTCTTTAAGCTTTTTATTTTTTTAAGAGTAAATAGACAAGTATCAGTTTAGAACAGATTAAACTCAAGTTGTAAATACACATGATACTAGGTAGAGCCTGGTGACAGATGATCTGAGTAGATTCTTTTCTACCCTACATTTCTACATATACACTGGGAACAAAATTTCTCCAATTTATTGTAGCAACCTGACAAAGACATGAAAGAACTTAAGAACCAAAAGTTCCAGCCTGCAATGTGCTGCCTGCTTTCATTTATCCTTATGTTCCTATATACTTGGTTGTACTGGCCTTCAAACTGCTGTAAATTTGACTTTTCTGTACCAACTAAGGAAGTCATTCATTTTTAAATTGAACGTTAGTGAGAAAAGCAATATAGGTTTACATTCAGAATACATGAAAACCAGCTTTAACTGCAGAAGGAAAAGGGACTTGCGTAACAGAAAAAACAACATACGCCCATAAATATAGATTGGTGGCAGAATATGTTTGGAAGGACTAGTTGTGAGTTAAACTCAGAAAAAGCATTAAATGTTTCAAGCTCACATTTTAAACTGGCTAGGAAGTTGAAAGATGATTGAAACAATCCGACTGGCTTTCAGGACTTAAAATTCTTTTCAGGGCTTGCACTGGCTTTCCCATGCCAAAAAGATTGCGTAATCCATTAGAAGAATCCTTTCTCTATTTTTGCCTTGTGTTTTTTTCAACTCATAATTTCAATAAAAATTTCTCTGCAGGATCTTGGGCCATCAGTTCCTTCCAGCCTTTTATTAGTCTCTATGAAATACCTACACCTCGCCATCATTGTTTAACTGGGGTGTCACTGAATGATAGTAATGCTTTCAATCTTTACAAAGGCTGGTGAATTAAGACTTCCAGTGTCCTTGAGAGGAGATAAGTAACAGCAGTTCAGTGAACCGTGAACAAAACCTGGGCACTCCCGCCGTAAACACAGTTACTGCCGTCAAGAGCCAAGAGAAACAAAAAGGCATGAGCACTTCAGATTGCAACTACCAGAGCCTGGCTTTCCAGCAGCAAGTGATTCATCACTCCCGAGTGATTCCTAGTCACCCCTGTAGACCTTCAAACAGACCAGGCACAAGTTTAAAACATTTAAATTCTGTGTTTATTTTTGCCACCTAAATCTTAAGAGTGGAATTGTCAAAAGCTACTCAGCATTATGACAGTTTCTGTGATATCGATATTCCCGACATTCTGCATCATGAACTTTATCCATCCCTAATTTATTTTGTCCACAGTCATCATGCTGTTGTGATCACGTGCCCAAATGAGGGATCCGACAAGAAGATGCTGACCAGCTTAGAAAGTTCTTAACAATTATAACCTGTAATGGTATGTTCCAACTAGGGCATAAAGGGAATACTCTGCTCTCTGCACTAAGTTTAGTAAACCAAATGGCAAGATTGGCTTCCATTGGTTACAAGTCCTCTCATCAGCATGAATGGGGAGCTGGAAAGTGGGAGAAGGGAGTAGATTCAGTATTGGCTACATTCCTAAACACGCACATACACATACATACACACACACACACACTTAGAAGCATCAGCACTAAGAGGCAATTAAGGGAGAAGTGAGAAAGGCTTGGCACAGCTACATATCCCATGTGAGCAAGGACAAACTCTTAAACTCATGTTTGGTCTTTAGCTTGTTTTGGGGGGCAGCCCAACTATGCACTGTAGCAAATCCAGGTTTTACTATCATGTCTAGCAATAACCGGGTCTTTTTACGTAATACAAGTTAGGTGATGTTTCAAAAATTACCGGTACCAAGCATAAGCACAGACAGTGCTCTATCGCATAAACATCCAGACAGGAAGAGCATAGAGACCAGAACAACAGATTAATACATCAGATTCTGGATTCTTTCAAGATGTAGCATTCAAAATATTTTGCTTTTTAAAAATGCTGTGCAGATAAGAAATAGAAAACATGTAGATTTTCTACCAACCCCCTCTTCCCTACCTATTTCAAAGGCTTTAGCTACAGGTTTTGATATCCATATTTTGTTGCACGGGTGTTCCATGTTTTAGAAGTAGTGTTCACTTAGAAATGCCATTGATGTGAGTGGGAGCTGCAGAGTCTTGACGCCTTTGCAACCAAGGCCATGTTCCTCCAGCTGCTGAGATAAGGAGGAACAAGGAGTATGTCCTTAATTATGACAATAGTTTACCTCTACTGTGTTAGGTCCTTAGAGCTTCAGTACGTGCCTGTCCTGTATGCTGTACAAACGCAAAAGTGAACTGAGTTTAATCTTCATTTTAAAGGCAATCCCAGAGACATTGTTTTGGCCAGTAAAATGAAGAGCAGTTTGCACATAAGAAAAACAAGTGAACCAACGTAGTAGGCAGAAAAGTCAAAGCTTATGACATTCCAAGTCAAAACTAGCCTTCGCAGTACTTTGAAGAGCGCTGCAGTGGTTGTCAGTGATACAGGTTATCTTCTTTGTCCAGTTGGGAAAGAAGAAGAAAAGTTATATTGGACCTGATGGAGGATTCTGCACAGGACCAAACCGAGATGACATTCAGCTGTTCAAATGTAGTTCTCTGTTGCCACTGAAGACTCCCTGGAGTATCTCAGAGCTACTGTGAGGGCCAAGTCTACAACAAAATGATGTGACAGATCCAGGAGCCTGAAAGAACACTTGCCACCGGTGCAGCGATTGAGTTTTAGGGACTCAAAGCCACACCCATGTAGCAACAGTGGTTTTGAGACAAGGTTAATTAAATCCCTGCAGTCTGCAGACCGCAAAATCAGTTTCTGGACTGATTTAGTTCAGTCAATGCACTTCATATTCATAGGCATAGCCTTTATTCAAACTCTTTCTGAAGCAATTCATGTGTGATCAAGAGAATGTTTCCCCATTCCCTGCAAGCAGTGGGTATACCCAGAGACTAGCACAGCATTCATGTTTCTTTACAGTTAGCCTGTCCTATAGCATTCAAACCCAATCATCTAGAAAATACATAAGGAAAATGCCACATCCAAAACTAAAGCAACAGCATCCATGATATCTGAGGCAGCTGATATCTGTTAGTATTACTATAATAAAGCCCATGAAAGTCTCTGTGCGTGCAGAAAGTTAGTAAAGACTGCACTAGGAGGTGTTGCTAAGACTAAGACCATGACACCAGTAAGTAGAATAATGAATAACAAGAAAATTATGTATGTTGTGTTTATAAGAATAAGAAGCTAGGCAATTAAACCAAAAAGCAGACAGTTGAAACTGGTTGTGCAAAAATATAGACATACATATACACACACTATCAGATATGTATATCATACATATATTATGTATACATATAACACAGGACCAACCTGTAGAACTCTGCTGCTAAGATTACAGAAACTAAGAGCTTAACTACATTCAAAGGAGATGTCTAGCTTGGTATTAAGAAAAGTCACAATTATATCAAGCAGCTTCATCTACTAAGCATGGAAGTTAAGACCCCTCATTCATAACTATCTCCAGATAGTAGAAGTGTCTTTATATATTATTTTCATATGTGTTTACTTGCTTTTTTATATCCTCCTTTGAAACATCAGGTATGGTCCGCTACCAAAATCCAGATGAATCATTTGACAAGTACTGTGTTATCTTTCATAAAGCAATATTGGAATATTTAGATAAACAGCTGTTTTCAGAGCACATATTTGTGTGTGCAACCATTTTTTAAAGTAATGAAATGTAAACATTTTTCAAAGGAAAGGTCAATTTATTTAAGAAGAAAACCCATGTCTTTGAGGGTGTATCTTCTGCTGTGAGAAACAGAAAACATTGTTTTCCTGGCTTTATTACATTAGATACAGTTTGAGAAATGACAAAAAAAATCCACAGTTGTGCTTCATTTGGTTTGGATGCATCAATGCAGTAAATATTGTTTCCGAAAGCATTTTTGACCCCACTGTCCCTATGAAGCCAGACATTACATTTCAGTTAATAACTCTGAAATAGCTGGAGCGGGGAAAACCACTACACGTTGTGGCCCATGAAAACAAAAGCTTCCAGCTTCCACTGCTTCTCTGTCACAGAGAAAGAAAGTGGCTGCTTACTGACAGTTTCATCTACACTTCAATATCTACAGTGAAAATGACACTACAAAAGAAGGCATCAGCAACCTTGTCAATGACTGAATGTAGACTCTTTTACAGTCAGTGCCTTAAGACACTTATGGTTCAAGTGCCTTTTAAGGTCTAGATCCAGCTAACACACTGAGGAACTCCTCTGGCCCCTGAGGAATCAGGAACTGGGAGAGGCGGAGTAGTTAAAGATCATAAGGCAGAGGTTGCAAAACCACGAAGAGTAGCTGAGCACAGCTTCCCTCCTGTGCCTTTGACACCTTGAATAAAATAGACAACTGCCCACAGCTAAAATGTGAGAACTATTTAGCATTAATGCCACGGATTTCTTGATTTTAGGGTGCTGCACCGCCCTTGTATAGTATAAAGTTAGCTCCTCGGAAGCAGCTTTCTATTTGTGGAATGACATGAACTCAGCTTTTTGACAGTGGGGAGGGTGTGATATAACAAGTGATTAACTTAAACAGTTCTGTGTACACAGTGAACATGTACACATTTAGGAAGGTTAAAACTCAGTTGCAGTTTGCACCGGAAACAAGTCTGTGTACACTACACCTGCATAACAGAGAAGCATTAAAGACAGTTAATTGGAGCACATGTTATTTTCCTTTTAACTACTTGAGAGTCAAAGCTACATTCTGTTATCAAATAAAAATCATTGCTCCTCCAAAATCTAAAAGCAAATAACATTATTTGGAGACAAAAAGTCAGATACGTAGTCTTTGCTATTAAAAAAAAAAGAATTAACACCACTGAGCAGTGTGACACATGACTGAGATGGTTTGCTTTATTATTTGAAGAAGCATTTGTCCCTGAGCTTAGTCCTGGATTATCACATCAAACCAGTATTTGGATTCATCTGCATTATTTAGGCATGGAGATGGGAGCAAGCTTAGCCTTCAAAGGCAATCTGTACCCTTTCTGGTATAAAGCTTATCCTCTAGAGCATCCATCAGCTCTGCTGACCACGTGTATTTGGAAGTTTTGAGATGCTTTAACACAGAAATGCTGAATGTAGCTGTTCTGGAAGACACCAGAAGAGAAAACCATGATGCTGACTGAGGAACACAGGTAACAGTGCGGTCTCTCCCCACCACGAGGGCCAGAGCACATACTATACTCAACCATCACAGTGAGCCACAGGACACGTTCCCTTCCCACCCTGCCACGCCAGTCTCCTAGTATCACCGAGACAGAAAAGGGGGAACTGAACATGTGAGGAAGGGTTAGGACCAAATGGTTTCTAAATTCGATTCCCACAGCTAAAGCGAATAAGGTAAAAATCAGAGAACAAAGAATATCAGCCTGACAAACAACCACCACAGTATCCTAATCTAATGGGAACATGAATCTTCTGCTGAATCGTGCTCTACAGTTCTACCCTGAAAGTGCTTTGTCTTTGCAAAAAGGCATGTGCAACATCATTAAAGCAGGATACAAGCTTGCCTGTCATTGATGAAGTGGAGAAAGAATGGCTTGACCTTCTTTGAAGTACAGAACACACAGCATATATAAGAGGGTAGAATAAATTGCCCAATATATCGTAGATGAGAAATAATGTCATATTATTAAAGGCACAAAGGAACAGGTTTAAGGGGGCAGAGCCAACTGAGCACTATCATTTCTTGGCTTTTTTTTCTGGCTGGCTTACATAATTGTATATTGCATGAACCTATGGGAATGTCACTACCAAATTTATCATAATTCATGAAGTAAATGTCAGTATTGAATTCACTTAAAAAAAAAAGAGAGAGGATGAGCTTCAGCCATCCTTACCCTGAAACTCAACCCTTGCTCCATCAACACCATCCACCTCAACAATAGCTTGTGTAAGCCTCTACTTTTAAATGACAGAAAGTTGAGAAGGTTTTAAGTCTGCATAAGGCAGACAAATGTGCAGTGTTATTTTACAACAGAAATTACTACTAGTCCTCCTAGGAACCATTTATACTTTGAAGAATGAAGACTGATGGCTCTGGTGATTTTGTTTCAGCTACTATCAATGCACAAGCAAGTTTGTTTTACCATTTTTTGTTTTGTTTCCATGATTGCTATCATAATAACAGGCAAAGCACCCTTTGCCCAACCAAGCTTACAATGATTAAACCAGGCGCTACATCTCAAAGTTCCTCTTTTCCCCCATTGCCTGAAGTGGAGAATTAAGCCCTGTTCACAAATATAATTCTAGTCATTTGTTTTGTAACCTCATACAGCAGACAATGTTAGGCAACTACAGAAAAAAAATGCACAAAAGTACAAAGAGCAGCTTAATACTATAGTAAGCAATTAAAACAGCTCCCTCTTGGTTTATCCTTCTCACAGCACAGTACAGTGTTTTTTTCATTCCCCAGTAAACATCTCTATATTCTGAAAGGAAAATTAAACCTTTGTTAGTGTTTAGGAATCAGGCAGCTGGATCAAGTAGACAAAGATTGCATTTCTTCGTTTGTTTCCTGTTTAAAATATGATAAGACTTAATGTTTGCCTTTTAACTATTACAAGATTTGTGTTCTAATAAATTCATTTTCAGTTCACAGAAGTTAATTGTGCATACACCACACACATATAAGACTTCCAAGTACTTTTAGATTTAGGATTCTTAATACTTTCAAAAACACAGGGTTCCTCTCCCCCCCCCCCCCCCGACAAACACACAATGTAAAGGGGACAGAATATATCACATTAAGAGAAAAAGAATATTTTTATAGAAAATGCATGGTACAACATGGAAGCTGAACAAATGAGATCCACCTTCCTTCTTCATTCCCCCTCCTACCCTAATACAGGAAATAAAATGCTCAGGTTCCCCCACAAGTATCACATTAGTTCAAAGTAATTCAAATAGGAATTCCTTTAACAAAGGGGAATGAAATATGCTAGACATGTATGCAAGAATTCTACCCTGACCATATTTGAGTCATTCTTAGAGACCCAAACTAGCTTGCTGTAGCTTGTCAAACATCCCCTGTTTATTTTTCCCTCTCCTTTCGTTTCCATCTTGCAGTCTCTGCCCTTGTTTGGTGAACTCCTCTGAAGGAACGTAATTTCTCAAATACTGGGAAAGCACATAGCATTTGAGAGTCATTCTGTGAATGAAAACCAGAAAGCAACAGCCCGAGTTAAAAGTAAAAAGGATTGTGGTGTTATCAGAGCTAATAATTCCACAACTTACACTGAGCTGACTGAAAAAAATGAAGTTACATGAACTAAAAGTGTGGGATGAAACAAGAAAACACAGGTGGGAATTGTGCTCGTGAAGCACAGTTTGCCTTTCAGAGAGCAGACAAGGTTGCAGTCTTATTTCTCAGTACTCTTTTTTGAGAAAACCAGTGCTCAGGAGGAGATAGGGAAGAGCAACCCCTACACATTGGAGGGGTGCTGGAAGTGATCCAGGTGGATAGATGAGCCATCTCCCAGCCAAAACCTGCTGCCCCGAGAGACTAAAGTCTAGATCCTGTTTTTTGGTCAATACTGCTTTTAGACACACATACAACAGATCCCACTGACTGTCTATTGGGAGACCAGTACTAAGATATACTAGAAGGAAAACTTGAATATCTTCCCTGCTCCAGGGTCAACCTTCCCAGCGATGGCATGCATTGATATTGCTGACCTCTAAACCCCACTGTCATGGGTTTTACAGGTTGATCTCAGCTATTTCTAACAAAGCTAATCAAACATATATGGTGCCATAAACCAGCATGTGGCTGTGGAACAGTTACATAGGTTTGCACCAGGAGCTAATCTGCCTTGTTATTTCTAAATTTGATAACGTACAAATTCCCATACCCTCCTGCAGCACAGCTGTCTGCCTGATTTGTCAGTGAACTCCAGTCGGGAAAGCAAAGCCACGGTTGTATTTTCAGGACATTTCACATGCTGATGCAAGCCTAAACTTGATTCCCTCAACTCAGGTTGGGTGGAGAGGGAGCAACCACATTACAAAAACACACCCATAGATAAATCCTTGATGTGTGTTGATTTTTACATAATGTTTTCTTAAAAGAGATCGACAATACAGCATTAGCAGGTTTCTAACAAACTCCTCTCAAGTCTGTGTCTACCCGCTGTGCCCAAGGGCATGCTGAGACAGTTGCTTCACACAAACCCTGCAGCACTGAAATGAAGTTGGCTTTCAGCAGGGCACATGGAAAGGAAAAACAGAGCCAAGAATAGGCTCACTTGCTACAGAGATGAGTTGCTGAAATTAGATATAATGCTAGTCAGGAAGAGACAGATAACCAAATTGCTCTAACTTCCTTCTATGGCTTCCGAGTTATGAGCCCCACAAGTTTACTCCACCTCTGTTTCTTTATAAAATTTCTAGCAAGGAAGACTTTTTTTGTATTTTGCGTCACAAGACTGAGTCCCAAAGAAGCTATTACAGTGTAAGAACTGAGTTTACTTAGCCTACACAGATATCTTTGTAAATACATACTTACCAAAATAACCTGATTTCAACAGCTTAAAAAAAAAAGTTGTTTATTCCACAAGAGATGAACCAAACCATTCTCCGCACTCTGATGTCCTTTCTAGAACTGGATTCCTTCCATACTGCCTTCTCATCTGAACTCATTTGTTTTAAGTGGTATGTTTTCATGTAGATCTCCCTACCACCTCATCAACCTCAGTCAACGAGAGTATTCACGTCCCTTATGGGATAGCACAGTGGAATATTTTAAGTGTGCTATGACACTGAATCTCTTCTGTAATATTTTGGTCCAAGATTTCCTGGGCTATTTAATTTCAGCTTTATAAAAATGGAGTGTCCTGTAAAAGGAAACTGCATTAGCAGAAGAGCAATAAATGCATTCATTCAGTGTCCTTGGCCAAAATAGCTCACACAGTCTTGGAATGAAAAGACCCTTGTCCATAACAACACAGACAATTACAAATACAGACAGGACAGTTTTGCCTAGAAGGGAAAAAAGGCATTTTAGCATGGGGGAGGGGGTGGGGAATCTGTCTTGATGGGTAGGGCAATCAGTCTGATCAGATCAAGTAATTAGTACACTTCTAATAGGGAATGGGGGGAAGGTTGGAAGTCAGAAATGACTAACAGGGACAACGTGAGTCTCAGTACACCACTTCTTGTTCCCTTCTCTTCCCTTAGATGATTTAGGATAATTTATCACAAGGCATTCTGAGGAAGAAAACCCATCAGTTATTTACCTCCTTCTCCACTGTTCTCTCTCAGCTCTACTTTCTTCAATAAAATCATCCTTATTCCACATCTCCTGTATTTCATCCTTCTCTTCAGTTCTTAATATATTACTTTCTCTTCTTCCTCTTCAGCCTTCTCCTTCCTTGTATTCAGCACTTGTCTTCTGCTTCCACTCCTTCCCTCTTGACCCTTCCTTTTGCTTCTGTCTCAATCTGTGGTTCCCCCCACCCCTTTATTTTTACATCCCAACCACCCTCCTGACAGATTCATGCTGCAGCTGACAGTAGCAGCTGCAAATTGAAGAGTGCCCTTGATGCCCAAGCCACAGGACTCCCAGAGAATTATCTACCACAGTATCAGACCCTGGCTATAAAAGCGATTTAAACTTACAAGGGGAGAGGGGAGAATCAGACATGGTGTCCATTTTTATTTGCCATTAAGGACTCTCCAGGCCATAACATGATCTCACCAGGTTCAAATCAGTATTAACAGTGGCTTGCAGAACCTCCTCAGACAGGAAGCTGGGCTGAGGCGCAGTCCTTTATGGTGTCCGCTTCTTGCTTCCCTGAAAGTAACTCCTACTGAGGGTTTGGTCTGAGCCAGATGGAACAAGCAAGACACATCAGCAGTCACACCCAATGGAAACACTTCATTCTGGACACAAAGTTAATAAAAAGTTACAGTTTTACTTAGGCCATAAATGCAGAACAGCAGGGTACTACACTCTATACCTCTGCAATGCAGTAACTACTCCTGAAAGCATCTTTCAGATGTTACAGCAACTCTATCCCTTCAGGGAGCACTGCTTTCAGTTCTTCACCTTGATCAAATTCTCTGACAAGACTGCATTAAAAAAAGGAAAACCTATTTCACATGTGCAAATTCTTTTCAGGTTATGCTCTTTCTGTTTGAGATCACTAGATTTCTTTTCGGTGATGAACACAAGCTTCAGAGGCATGTATTACATATTCATCCTGCTTTCCAGTAGGCAAGGTATTTCAGGTAGACAAGTATGTAGTGTAATGAATTGTGCATGGGACTCTCTCTCAGCAAGCAGACCCAGGTGCTCCTCCTGCTTTTGCAGGCAGCCTGCTATAGCCTCAGACTAAAGAGTCTCTGTGAGTCTGCTATCTACTCTGAAAAACATAGATCATATGCATCAGCTTACCAGACCACTGTGAGATCTATGAATAAAATAAGTCCTGTATTTTTAGTAAATCATCTCCATCTCCTACCACGGCAACTGAATCTCAGAAGACCATTTAGTCTTAGTCCTCTGCTTTCTGAAGAGGCTGTTGTATGCTTTCCAGATGGGCTTTGCATTATCGCTCCATAAAGTTAGGATACACTTAGACAGCACTGCCAGCAACAGGAAGTTGTTGATGTGCTCACTCACATGTTTTAAAATGTCTTAAGGTGATCTGCCAGATTTTCAAACAGAAGATTTCTGTTTTGCATGCCAAATATTTCTTGAAGAAAACATTCTCCATTTTCTCTTGTTGCTGCTATTAGTCATTTGACCTGCTTGCAGGGAAATTATGTTCTAGTTACATTGCAGATCAATGCAAGAGAACACCATTTCTGCTTTTTACCCTGGAAGGGATGTTAAATAAAGCAAATAAATAGCTGGTTAAGTTGCAAGCTCATCTTGAACACGCTTAATAATAGAAATTTTTATTCTCATCTCTTGATATTCCAATCAACTTTCAGGTACATAGTTACCTCTACCAACATCAGAAGCACTCAAGTGACCTTGGGTTCAACGGAAGGATGTCATGGCACATGCCAGCATAATGTTTTAACACCACTGTCTAGACATGGCCAAACTTCATCTCAGCCTTTACTGATGCTCACGGGAACAGAGATAAGTCTGTAACTTGGCTTTCCAGCCCATCTGACACAAAGCAAAGGAATTCTTTTAACCTGAACCAAAAGCCATTCCTGACAACAGAAGCATATTATCATCTCGGCCTCTTAACGCATTTATTTGTGACTTTGCATATCAAAATAAAGCATTTGGGATGTGATTGTTGTTTATCATAAATAAGAAAGCAGTTGAAGACAAAAAAAAGGAAAAAACAGAGCTCCTTGGCAAAAGACCCTGTTTTCCTCTTTCCCTCCCCTGCATCCCCCCAGCCAAAAACCACTGAGGTTTCATCAGCTAAACAAATATGCAGGGACTCAGATATATCTGCTCAGTCTGATACACAGCATCCAAAACACTTTTTTTTTTTTTTCCCAATCTCTCCTTTAATCCCCACCACTTAATATGTATTGTCAGATCTCATTCCTGGGGAGCACAGAGTATAAATACAGACTACCAATCTTTCAACTTCCAGCTCAGTCAGCACTTAAAACTGTAGGATCAGGGAACTATTTCCAAGCTAAGACTTCACTTTGACATTACAGAATATGACAGAGACTATTGCAGAATCACAGAATGGTGGAGGTTGGAAGGGACCTCTGCAGATTATCTAGTCTAACCCCCCTGCTCAAGCAGCATCACCTAGAGCACCTGGCCCAGGATTGTGTCCAGACAGCTTTTGAACATCACTAAGGATGGAGACTCCATAACCTCTCTGGGCAGCCTGTTCCAGTGTTCAGTCACCAACACAGCAGAGGAATTGGTCCTCACGTTCAGACAGAGCTTCCTGTGTTTCACTTGGTGCCCGTTGCCTCTCATCCTGTCCCCAGGCACCACTGAGAAGAGTCTGGCCCCATCTTCTTTGCACCCTCCCTTCGGATATTTATACTCATGGATAAGATCCCCTGCTCACTCTTCTCCAGGCTGAACAGGCCCAGCTCTGTCAGCCTTTTCTCGTAGGAGAGATGCTCCAGTCCCTTCCTCACCTTAGTAGCCCTGTGCTGGACTCTCTCCAGTAGCTCCATGCCTCTCTTGCACTGGGGAGCCCAGAACTGGACCCAGTCCTCCAGATGCAGCCTCATCAGGGCTGAGCAGGGGGGAGGATGCCCTCCCTTGACCTGCTGGCAATGCTCTTCCTAATGCATCCCGGGATACCCTTGGCCTTCTTGGCCACAAGGGCACATGGCTGACTCGCAGTCAACTTGTTATCCACCAGGACTCCCAGGTCCTTCTCTGCAGAGCTGCTTTCCAGCAGGTCAGTCCCCAGCCTGTGCTGGTGCATGGGGTTATTCCTCCCTAGGTGCAGGACCCTGCACTTCCCTTTGTTGAACTTCATGAGGTTTCTCTCTGCCCATCTCTCCAGCCAGTTAAGGTCCCTCTGAACGGCAGCGCAGCCCTCTGGTGTCTCAGCCACTCCTCCTAGTTCTGTACCAATTTAAGCTATAGCTGTCTCTCGCTTTTCCATCCTGGCTTTAAGTCTCATTGTGAAATACCACCCTTAACCTGGATTAGTTCAACTACATTGGCAATTGCACCATCAACTGGGCTGCAGAACAGGGGATGTAACCCAAGAACCCTAACCCGAGAACCTCCACATAAGGAGATGCAGCAGTTAATCTACACTTGACATAGGCTTAATTACACATCTCTGGCCTGGAGAAGATGCAGTAAAAAACTATTTTTTCGTCTCCTCTCTGGTCGGACTAGGCTTTCCCCCAGGCCCTGTTAGCCTGCAGGAGGTGACTGTGCAGTTGTGGATTTTTTTCATCTACTAACTCATTTCTCATCTCCTAATATAAATAATCTAATTCTGATACAAAACAGAATCCACATCTGTCCTCTCCTTTCCTACTTCCTTTCCCTCAGTTTACATTACTATTCTTCCCTTTTAGCAGAGCCTCTTCTCAATAAAGCCACCTTCCTCCAAACAGCGGAATTAATAAAAAATATGAGGATAAAGGTAGTGCTGCCATCACCTTCCTGGCTTCATTCGTTTGTTAAAATACATGTTTCTCCCTGTATCTGTCCTAGTCTTCTCCCCCCCCCCCCCCCCCCGACAGGAGCTGTTTCTCTTTGCACAGCACTTAGCACAGGCCCATTTCTTAGTTAACCTTACTGCATTTTAGTCATGAAGGCAATTAAGTTGAAAAAACCAGTTTCCTCATACAGGAGATGAGCAGATGAACTATCAGGTCAAATTCCACTGAAAGGATACTTCACCTGTTACTGGTTGGTCTTTGTGTCCTATTGCATCACATCTACCTGGCAAAGCAACCATGCTCAAGCTTATGATATAGTTGTACTGCCCAAGGCATAAGCATGCTTCACAGTACCTAGGAACCAACTGCAGACATGGCTTGGTTCCATACAAGATGCGAAAGTTTTTTGGTTTTTTTTTTTTAAACCAAAACATAGGCAACTACCAAGTAACCAAAGCTCTGTCACTCATTTCACTTAGCTCTAAATAAGGCAAAAAAAAACCCATATCAAGCCTACCAAAAGTCAAGAGTTGCTTTAAGTCTGTGACCATTAATACAGGGTATATTTAGTCTAGCATTTATATATATTTTCATAGTAGAAATTCAGTTTTGCTCTAATTGCCTTTGAGATTTCTCATTTCCTCTAGTATTTGCTCTGAAATATATATATATGTTTATACATATACACAGAAGTGAAATTTCTTACATAAGGTGACCACTGAAGCTGAAACAGAAATATTGCACACCACAATCATATGCCTGAACTTAGGTTATACATCTGCACACAGCATATTCTGTACTCAGATGACTGGGATACAGAATTAAGTCTTGCTGATCTCTGCTGCTAATTCACTGGATGACACCATGGAAAAATCCCTTTCTTACCCGAAGACTCAGTTTCCCTAGTTATAAAATTAAAGCAGTGATACATATCTGAAGTCTCTTTAGGGGACTTCAGTAGGACTTTTGCTTGATTAAGAGTTGAATGCTTACAGGATCTATTCCTATATTAGCCATAAGGTTACTTGTATATAATAGGTGTTATTCTGAATCATCAGCTGTTGCAAACAGCTCTTTCGAAACCTTGGAGTTTCCCTTTAAGGTCTGGTGAGAGATCTGTGTCATTCAACAGCTTGTTTTACTTCCTCAGCATTTTCTCACTTCCGCATTGTACATTCTGGCAGTCATGATCAAATTATTACAAAATGAGACTCTTCTGTACACAGGAAAGAGCTGAGCGCTGATTCTGACCTCACACCAGCACCAAGCCAGCAAAACATCACTAAGTCAATACTTATTCTGGACTTCTATTAGGACAGAAGGCATGAAAAACTGATCCGAACTCACTTGCAGGATGCACAAATGCCATTCTGCAAATGATTCAACTCTGTCAACTTTTCCCGAGACAAGAAATCCTGTTATCAACAGAATGAATAGCAGTATCCAACTTTGCTGTCAGGTTCACTGCCATAAATCTAGAGTAACACTCTCAGCCCACAGACTTACCCCGGCCGTGTAAGGAGCGTATACCTTGAGAAAGAACAGAAAACACCAGGAAATGTTGCTGTAACATAATTTATCTCTCAGCAATCCTCCCCTCCTACCCAGGGAAGTAAAATTAGGTAGTACTTTATCATACAAAGTTGGCATTATACTTTTGCTGAAGTATACAATGTAAAAGCCCCGTTCTTTCCTTCTGCTCTTCTGTTCTTGATCTCAAAGGAGTTGTGCCTGTTTTACACCAGCCCAAGTGAGAAGAGAATCAGACATTCTATCTTCAACGCTTTTGTTTCAAAGATAAATGACTGTTTTGCTGCTTTCCTCATGGCTTCTTCCAGCGATCTGCTGCCAGTTCAGTCTGGCTCAGTGTCAAAACTTGACACACAGCAAAAACAATTGAAAAATAGCAACAGTCTATTTAGTCAGCTAGTTTGGAAGTTTTCTGCATCTTAAGCTATAACATTTAGGAAGACAACTAACCCACAGCATTTTTAAATAAGTGTTTCTATTAGAGTATGTTTTGCAAAATTTTGTCCCACGAGTTTGGAACAGGAAGCAGATGACTTAAGATGAAGCACTGTAAGAAAAACAGGAGAGAGAAGGAAAGAAACAGCTAACTGGTATATAATGCATGCAAACGTCAAAGTGCAACCAAGCAAGAGGCAGTGTACCACATTTGCACAGGCAATGAGCTGACAGGGAGTTAGAGGTAGGGCTCAAAGACAAACTGATGACATGCAATTCATGTCTCTTGTGTAAAGAAGAGTTTCCTTTCAGCATTTGATTCTCAGCAAGGATTTCCGATTCTTTTATAAAAAAGAAGAAAAATTTAGTTTTCGTCTTACCTTAAAAATACTCAAAGTAGGCCCAGATTCTCATTTTCTTTGGGGCTTTTTTCTAGTGATCTATCAGAGAAGCATCTTCATAAGCACTTAATACAGATCTTCCCTTCAGCAGTGCAGTCCACATTGGTGAAAATAAAAGCATTAAACCAGACATCATTTCAAGTGAGAAATTTTATTTTACACTAACTCTGGAGTGGACAATAGGATTCACTTCTTAAAGGCATATGCACATGGTATGCTTTCAAAAGCAAGTTATAAATTAGAACAACTAATAGGTCAGAACTGAGCCCTAGAACTATAGCATGTGGGAGGCAAAAGTTTTCAGGCCCAAACACCCCTCAGCTCTTCACATCATGTTCTGATGTGCCTAACAGCTCTTCAAAGAGATTTACGCCATGGACTTCAGGGTTCAAACTAAGAACTGCTTCCTTAAGTAATTTCATAGTTTTCCCCTGCAATTTAATAGACGCTTCACCCTGAAGTCAGTAAAAAGCTACCTGTTTATGTTTTCTATCCATGTCCAGAGCCACTGAGTAATCAAAATATTCCTTTTGGAGCTTAATGGCAGATGTAGCAATAGGACTGGGACTTGGTTTCATCTCACATAGCCTCAAGAGACAGCCTGCAGTGCAGTTATTCACACCATGCAGAGTATTATTCTGCTGTGATCTCACCTGGGAGAAGAGTTAATTAATTTTCAGAAAGCTTCTTTCACATGTGTGAGAGAACCGAGCTCAAATGTCAGCTTCCACATTTTGATGTTGGCAGTTTGAAAAACAAAAGAAAACTTTGCATTCGTCAGCTGCTGGGATTTGCTTTAGGGAAACACACAGGGAACTGCTCAACACTTCGATTTCACAGCAGTTTGGTTTTTTTCAGTCCCTTTTATGATTGGAATTGCATTTAAAAATTATGCTAACAAAAGTTCCTGACTAAAAATAGTTTTTTTCAGTGTCTGTTCCATAAAGCACAGTGCAAAACTGCTGTGAATAAGAAAAATGCGATGCGGTGTTAGACTCGCTTTGACACAGACGTTCTTTGGCCACCCCAGCAGCCTATCAGCTTGGAAATGGCACCAAAATCCTTCTCTTCAAGGGACAGCTGGAAGCAATAGTGGGAGACACAGGAGCACTGTCACTGAGTAGTAACTCAGCTCATAGTCCAGCCTCGGCCAAGTAATTTAGGACACTCAGTGTTCCTACGAGATGGACATTTTCTGCATTGGTGGTTGTAGCAGAGCAGAAATCTTACAAGTAGATGGTTAAATTCACTATAGGTCAGTGAGTTCATAAGGAAGGGTTATGAAAAGAAAAAGCAGCTATCACTTTTCCTTCACAACTAGGAAATTGTTCACCCAGCAAAAGCCTTGACTCCTAACTTAACTCTCTGCTAAGATATGCTTATTTCCACATCCTTACGCATACTTACTCCAAGTGATTCATGGCAAAAAGATTTTGTGTCTGACTGCTCTAAAGTATGTAAACCTCAAATATCGACAGGTGTGCTTTCTTGACTGGACCGCAAACTGACAGACTGATCTGAGAGCAAAAAGCAGTTTGTGTAAGAGAAAACTTAGTTAACGTTCCCCTCTGTTTCTTTTCCTCCCATTTTGAGATGTCCGTGTTCTCACATCGATGACTCAAGGGTGCTTTTGTAAGCAGCCAGACCACACAAAGTAGTTTTAAGCCAGGGAGTTCACACCCCAAATCATAGGTTTTCTTCTTTAGGTGGGAATATTTCTTAACTTACTGCATTTTTTGCTTCTAGGATTCATCTTTTCAGCTTCTTTGGTCAAAGAGGAATATTAAAGAAGAGTTCTCTGGGGAATTCTAAATTGTATGATTTCTAGAGCTGCAATTTCAAGCAAAGAAGGGCTCACGTGAGATTTGTGGTGTACAGTGATAGAGTGAATAACAGTAAAATGGCCCACCTCTCAGTAGCTTTACATTCCTTAACTGACACAAAGGATACTTCTCCTCTTAGAAGAAAAAAATCTGTCAGAAATTGAAATGAAAGCAGCATGAGATAATTACTGCCAGCAAAACAAGAGAAAACAGTATCAGTCACCCTCAGTGGCAAAGCTGGTTGCCTTCCAATTAAAGGACCATTCAATAGGAGATGGATAGTTTTTATCTTGGACATTGAAAGCAACCAGTAGACTGCCTTCTGCTTTACCTCAGATATATGCAGATAACTGTCAGGATTATGATAAATATTACAGGTACAAAGTTCCCAAAATGTCAGAATGAAAACACAAAACAGGTATAATGTTTCACTTTCTGACAGGACTGGAAGATGTAGAAACATGCTTTATTTGGATTTCAGATTCTGTCATTTTGAAGACACTAAAGTCCTTTCCAAACCATAGCCCTAATGATTAGGGAGCTGAAGGACAACTAGAGCCTTACTTACTTGGTCTCCAAATGCATGAAGACAGAGTAAGAACTGGGTGGGGTGCAAAAGCCCATGAGCTCACAGCTATCTCCCCTGCTTTATGGCTAATCCTCAAGATCGACTGCACACAAACTCATTTCTGAAAAAAAGAAGGAAGGCTGGGGCAAAGGAATCCACATGGCCCCTCTTTGGGATGCCGTGGTGCAGATTCCTTCCCAAGTTTGTGTATGACAGAAGGAGGCCAAGAGCAACCTCCTCAGCATAGTCACAACTCAACTGTGCAACATTTTGTGCACATTTAGACTTAGCACTGCTTACATCATGAATTTTTACCTCATTAGCATGCTCTTTACTAGCACAAGGGCCAACTTACTGTGCAGTTGTAATGTTAGGTTGGACAAGAGCTCACAGTATCATGAAGCAGCAAAGGGAAAGTGCCAGTGGTAAATTCCCTAAGCTTGATAAACATACCAAGGGCAAGGTAATCTGGAAAGCCTGGCACTGCTTCTCTGAAAAGGCACAGAAAAATATTTCTGAAGGGAAGCTGAAGGGCATAGACATGAGGTCTGCAAAAGGATTTTTCTTTTCTTTCTTTTTTTTAAAAAAACTCTTGCCCTTGAGAAAACCAGTTGTTTGAGCCTGTAATGACTTTTCTAACTGTTCTGCACCTGGAGGGGGTCCCAGGGTCCCAAGTAGACTGTCACAACCTAGAGACCGGCAGTATGCTCTACATCCAGCAAGTGACCGCAGGCCATTTCCATGCCATGCTTTCTTCCGCATCAGTGCTAAGGGAAAGCAAGAAGGCAAACTCAGGTCAACATACAGCCCTGGAGGCAGAAGCAGAGAAACAGAGACAGGGAACCTACCCTTCAATACAGACGAAGTTTGCTATACATTTCCCCCTGCCAACATGACACATTGTTGAATTCACAGACATCCATGCTCAAAGCCTTGGGAAGCTCCAGAGAAGGGGCACTTCCCAGTCACAAGCCTTGTACCAGTTGGTGTGTGCAGAGATGCACGTGTAAGCTTCTACTACACAAGAGAAAAGAAGTGTCAAATCCCTCTTCATTGCTCCCTGTGTGCAGGTTCAGGGCAAACTGCTTCCCAGCACAGCCACACTAGGTAGCAAGTTTTATTACCAAGGCCAGTGCCTGTGAAACACGATCATTTAGTCCATAGAAGTCACTGGAATTCCATACTGGAAAGAACATTCTCGCTTTTCTTACCCAAAGTCACTAGTGACTAGGGGGACTCGCATGGGTCTCCATTTCACCAGTCTCAGAAGGTTTCTCTTTCTCCTTCATAGATGGTCAGGACAAAGAATTTCATTTCTAGAGAACTGAGACACTGCTTAAGAAAAACCTTCAGGACTCTGGAAAATGCTAAACCTATTAGTCAGCAACCATGGAAAGAAACCAGTCTCCTATCCAACTGCTAAGAAAAAAAATGCTGTGACCAAAATGACGTCTTCTCATTTAGTCGAGACAGTCACACACTGTTTTTTGTTTTGAGCACACAAGGAGAAAGAATACTAACATGACAGTCCAGCAGAAATACCACATCTGTAGCAGCCCACATCACTAGGGCAGTAGGAACAGGCTGACCTGCCACACTTAATTATAACAAACCGCTCTCTTGAAGAGTTTATTCCTCCATTGCACAACAGCATTTTCAGTTATTTGTCACACTATGTACCCTGTGACCAAGGAAGTACCTGCTCCTAGCCCCAGAAAATCCCCATCAGGTTGAGCTGGGATATGAACAGCTAAAAGAGTGAAAACAGCTCACCCCCCCAAATTGCTGTTGCCCTGCTCTTCCTTCTCTGCCTCAGGAAAACCCTGGCAGGTCAAAGTCTGCATCTGTTTGAGGGCCAGTCAGTACAGTGGTGCCTGGAAAGCTGCAGCTGATATAAATCCTATCCTGGGAGCACCGTGTAGAGGGTATGGATAACTGAGGAAAGGACAGCATTCCCTGTCCTACCTGGGACCTGGTTCTCTCATGGGCTAAACAAGCCAAAGAAACCATTTACCATTAATGGAAGAGTGAAAACTGCTGGACAACTCTAGTTTTTAATAATCCATTGTCCAGTGTACCATTGTACAAGGTTACAGAGGGGTCTGTTCCTGCCCCAGCGCTGTTTAGTATTTCCATAGAAAATCTGGATGGTAATTTTTATATAATAGAGATCGTACCTCTTAAACCTGACACTGAGTTGGAAGGCGTGCATGTACCGCTGAGGGACAGAGTTAGAACTGAGTATGATTTGAATAAACAGAGATGATCTGCAAACAGAAGCGCAGCTGGGTGCAGACAAGAACAAGGTGCTGCACTGTGCTTGGAGCAGCAAAAGCAACCACTCACTCTGCTGTTCTGCAGAAAAAGCTCAAGGGATTACAGTAGATTGTGAGATGGACGTAAGCCAACAGTATCATGTGGTTTCAGAAAAGGCAGACAGCATATAGGGCTATATTAACAAGAATTCAGGATGCAAGAGATCTGAATTAACCCCTCCCTTCTCTATAACTACAGGAGTGCAGCATCCAGTTAGTATACTCTGCTTCAAAGGAAGGTGTGGCCCAACAGGACAAAGTCCAAAGGATGCCAATGAGAATGATGAGAAGTCTGGAAAACACATCCCTTGTGAGTATAGACCAAGTGGAAGGGGTGGTTCATCACAGAATGTAAGACAGAACATAGTAACTTTTCTGAGCTGCAAAAAGAGCAAAGAGGAAGACGACAGTTCATGCTCTGCCCCCTTCTACTCAAGGCATAAAGCAATTGACTTAAATTACAGCAAAGAAAATTCAGGTTAAACTTCAGGGACAAGTTTTGTAGCTAGAAGGATAATTAAGTATTGAATGAATGCCTTGGGGAGATGGTGGCATCTCCAGCACAGAATGGCTTTTAGAACAGGTAAGAGACTCAAGTATAGATTGTCCTGCTGCAGGGTAAAAAAAGACAGAGGATGAGTTAAGATGATCCCTTTGCAGCTTTCATTTCCTCCCTTCTAGAAATGAAAAGAAAGATCCTAATGTTCTCAGGATATAGCTTTCTTGCATCAGCCCCACTCAACTCTCATACTCCCACTCCACCTAGCCAAACCCTCCCCTTCGTCCTCCATCTCCTTTCCTGCCCACTTGCTCAAGAGCAAGGATATTACTTACACGGCATTTCACATTTTCCACTCAGTCCCTTTTCCAAAAGCTTGCTCTCTCCTTTCCTCAGGTGGTAACTACCTTATTACTGCCCCATCAGTTCCACAGGCACCAGCTAGCTTTTCTCAGAGCATCTAACAGGTAACATTCAGAACAACTGTTTTGCCAGTTACTGCCTCCATGTCCAGATGGAGGAAAGCCTTCTGTACCCAATTGTTGAATTAATTTTCTACTCATATTTGCTCACCTAATAAAGATGAAACCTACTCCACACCACATGACTCAGCTAGGCCTCAGATCAGCAACGCTACCAGGCCTACATGCTGTCTTCCCACTTGAATGACAATCAGACTAAGTGCCACAGCTTTTCACAGGGGCTGGAAAAGAGGTTTGCTTTCTTGCTTGGGTCACAGAGCCAGAGTACAGAGCTTTGCCCAAGGATAGCTTCCTCTTTCCTAATAGAGTTTCACAGTGTTTCAGTTGGTGGTTTTCAACGTTTCTGGTTTCTGCTCTGGAAGTTGTCCCTCCTCAGCACTCTGTGGTCAGGCTGTCTGGTGCCTGATAAGAACAGCCTTACAGACAGCTGCCACAAGAAAGGCAGGGTGAGCAAGAAGGCACAAAATAGGTGCACATTTTCAACAGCTGCTTTCTGACTGAGCCTTTGGGAACATTATGTACAGCAAGTATTTTGCACTCAGCTAGAGACTGTCCTGTTTCAGCCATTTTTTTCAGGAGAAAAAAAACCCACACTCCTGCATACAGAACTGTTTTGTAATTTAGCATGATATTGCAGCAGCAGCTGCCCCTTCAAAAAACTGTTAACAGACCAGCTCTTAGAGAAACAAGGTCTAGGGCCTGTCTGATCAAGACCTTCCCACCCATTTCAGGATGGGTGGCTAAGCAACTGCAGTCATCTCCTCCACCCACCAAGACACTAACTGACATGCAGGTTAGGCATGGTTCCTTATTGACATGACATTTCTGTTCATGCTCAAGATTTACACGCTTTAGATCTTATCAAAATTATTCTCACTAAAGCTTGTGCCTGTCTCAGTCTCCCCAAGATTTGGCGATCACTTCCTAAAGCTCACTTTAGGGGTGAACTGCTGATGACTAGCCATTCAAATCGGCTACTCCCACAGGGTAACTCTACATCCTGTTGCTTCTTGCTTATGGTTCTACTTCTGAAGTTCCCATCTCCAGGAGCCCTTACCCTTGAGGAAAGTTTGAAAGTTGTCCCTGTAATCAAGCGTATAAAGGTGTATGGCCTTCAAGGTGGGTAAACTCCACAAGCAAAGAAGGCATTTGCATTTACAGTATGAGGCCTGCAAGACAAGTTTTCCTTCAGCCTACCACCTGAAAAGTGGAGAGCTTTTGCACTGCTGTCAGCAAGTTCCCTAAAGCAAGGGCTAAAAAACCAAATTGGCAAAAGCTGTCATTTTCAAGACTGCCTCTTTGATCCTCCTTACACTTCTGTAATCATGCCAACATCTCTGCAAAACAGATCAACATAGAGCTGCAGAAAGGCAGCCTTCTTCCTTCCTTCACGACCCCCCCCCCCCCCCCCCCGTTGGAATTGTTGCTTGGTGATATTTCATCTTATACAGTAAAACCCGCACACTTTGCCCTCCGGTCTCTACCTCTATCACAGCATTTCTTTAAGTTCATGGGAACCCCAACTCAAAGAGGTAGTGCTGGCTAGAAGGAACACTTGGTTTTGAAGTGAGACATTCACACTGCGCACTCTGCCTCTGACCAGTTGCAAAGCAAGGTAGTTTAGCATTTCCCCTCTTGCTGCTTTGCACTGGGAGTTCCACAGAATCACAGCTGGCTGTTTATTTGCCTAAGGCCTAGGACTGTGCAACCCACAGAGCCTCTAAGTGTTCCCCTGAAGCTAATCTGTGTCAGATGACCCAGACTGCTATCTGGCTTCAGGGACTGCACAAACCACCTCCTGGATTCCATGAAAAGGAAAAGGTTTCACTGTGGTATTTTGTCTCCCATGTGCATGTGTCAGTACAAACAATAGTGATTACGCCATGCCCTGTTACAGGTAGGCATCATCTTGGTTTTCCAGTTTTTAGTAGTACATAACATCAAACACCAGGTGGAGAGTAAGAGAGTCAAGTAGGAAATGTCAAACTGAAGAGTGAGCCAGTTTGAAGGCCTGACTCTGCTTTGCCAAAAGCCCTAGCAAAATCCCAAACTCTCTTCCAGGGGCCCACATGCATTAACAGTGCAGCAAATATCAGCTGGTCAGAAAACATCCATTAAAGGCACATCAGTCAAGCAATGCTAATCAAAAAGTGAGGGTTTTTTCCAATGATCCTCTGACCTCTGAGCCTTGAAGGTGCATGGCAGCCAGGCTTGCCAGCTTCTTTGCCTTGTTGCTTTTTAACACAATAACTATGATTTTCCTCCAAGTCTATGAGCACAGACAGTCAGAGCACCAAACATTGGAGGGCTATACAACGATAAGCAAAGCCTGGCAATTATGACTTAAAGGATCTGAAATCAAAGCCTGCCTTAATTCATGCAACATTATAAAAACAAATGCAGTTAAAGTATATCCAGTATTTTAATTTTTCAATATTTACAAGTATGTCATTACTGACAGTATAAAAGCACAGGTGAAATGCAGAATACAATATACATCATAATATGACTTTGCTTGAGACCCTTTTTAGATGAAGGCTGAGGGAGATAAAAATATATGTAGAGCTAGCATGCAAACTTTCACTTGCAGTTATGATTCAACTAGCAAATCCTTTCGCTATTTACACTTTACCAGGCTGTTTTTAAAAGGAAAAAATCCATGTCCAAGCTACTGAACTATACTTGTCTAAAGAGCATGAAATCAGAGCTCTCTAGCATGTGCCCTTGCAGTTAACATCCACCACATAATTAGTACTTTAAGAACATCTGTTTTCAAGTGGAAGCATCTCTGAAACCTTCAAATAGGTATTTTTAGCTTCAAAAACAAATATAATCTGGCCACTGAGAGCACTGTCTTTGTTCTGTCTTGGTATAGCAGCTAGCAGAAGGGGTCTTGGTTCACAACCAGAGCTACTGTATACTGCCACAGTATTTGTTTTTAAATAACTCTTCCAGTGTGATTGACTAGCGTGGGAACCATGTTCCTTAGAGGATCTTGCGTTTTACATGACTCATATGAGTATTTCCTTATTAGGAACAAATGGAGCCTTTTCCTTTAGCAATAGCTAACATAAAAGGTGGTATTGAGAAGAGACTCAGTGTTAGGCTCCCTTTCATTTGATACCTGCAGTAAAGTTCAGTATTTCACTGCAGCAGTTACTAGTGTATTCTCGAACAGAATTAGAGAGGCAGAGCAATTTAGAATATTCACTGTAAACATGTCATGAATTCATTCATCCAGGGCAGTAGTCCGGGACCAACAGTTGTCAGTTTGCATTTGACCTTAAACACTAGTATCCTGTGCATACATGCATTCAACAGGCTTCCATCTTATTTGTCTTGTTCTCATCATCATTTGCACCAGGGCTGAAAGACTAAAATTTATCTGGATCACAGCAGTAATATCTGACATGCGCTCACTTAACCCTGCTATCCTACATATTCAGTCTTTTCACCTCTCATTCTGCAACTGTATCTAAGATGACAGTTCAGAATAAGGGAGCAAGAGGAAAAAAAACATCCCCTGCAGCACAGGGGCCAGATGCTTTCCACATGACCCAGCCAGGTACCTCTGACTTTATCCTAGCACAAGGGGAGTGCGAAACACCCCCTCCTTAGGGCAGCTGAAGTGATAGTATAAGCTACAGTAAAAGGTCAGGCCTATTGTTTGTAGCCTATCGCTGGAAATTAATACCATTTACTGTGCTGCAATATGTGGATCTGCTCTCTGAACGTGAAGGACAAAAAACCTCACTAAGCAAACAAAGTACTCAGAACCCCTTGAACTGTCATATAGTTTTCCCTCCCAGCAGTCATTCACAGACTTAGAAAACAGACATCAGCTTGTTCTGTTTGGTTGAATATATCAACAGGCTCCCTCAGCTGTCCAAGTGTGGATCTTCCTTGCAACCAAGAGCAGTCTCTTGAATGTCAAGACAGCTGTTACTCTTGTTATTGCAAAAGTATGACCACCACTGTCTTCCTTCCAAACAACTTGAGAGCTAATCAAAGTAGAAAAATCAAGTAAAACACACTACAGATTTACATGGAGATCAATGGTTTTCATCATTATTGACCAACATGACTATGACCAACAGGAAAATAGCAAGGCCAACTGCTCTTTCACCCCAGTCTTCACTTGAGGAACAGCCCAAGTCACTTGAGCAACAATTGCTACAGTGAAGTTCCCAACTTAAAAGCCTTGCCAACATTCATTTCGTAGTGGTAGTGAGGGGATGCTTCTTAGACCAGTGCCGTGATATCACAGGGAGGGAAAGAAACCTTCCATTCACTTAGAATGACAAACAGAAGAGAGTGATATCTGAAATACTTAGAAACAGACTTTTTATACACTGTTGCTCTCCAGTGATGCCTCACCCCCTAGGTGGAAATTTTAAGGCTTAGACACAGCCAGTCAACTTTTTTCTCATGAAAAAACTTGTGCAGAAATCTTCGCCTGTTTTTGATGTATGTTTTGATGCATCTGATATTCATTTCCAAGTTGTAGGGATTAAGTTTCATCAACATAACTAATGAAAAGCTTCCTGCTGCAAAACAGTTTTAAAGAAGTGGGAGAAAGAACTCACCTCTTTGCAAAATGCAGCTTTGCTTTTTTAACCAACTAAAAAATGCTTTTCACTGCAAGTTCTCCAATTGCATTTGTTCAGTCATCCTTCCTTTAAGCAACTCCCTGTTATAAGCTCAGAGTTAAAGTAGAGTACATGCCAAGTTACCTTGGTGCAACAAGATGAATGTGAAATCCTGTCTGGCTGTAGCAGAGCACAGAGAACCTCAACCCACAAAACATGCATTTGTTTGGTCCCAGAGCAGGTTATTGATTGAACTATTCTAGCACTACAAGCTATGTGGCTCTTTGTTGACCCATTGTCTCACAGGACTTGTAGCACAGGTTGTCCCTCTTCCGCATGGGCTAGAAGGGTCAGGTTGTCCCAGTCCCTGGAGCTGAAGGGCACTGAGGGACACACAGCTTGTCTGAAACCAGAGCATTGAGGAGAAACCCCAAACAGCAACCAGCAGCTGCCCCAGGTACTGCATCGTTATTGCCACTTAAACATTGTCAAGTTGTAAGTGTTCATGTCAATAAGTGAAAACCCAAGTGTTTGATGTGGGTCAAACTCAAACCAGCACGTTTCACCCCCACCACGGAAAAACTGGGGGCAGAGGAAGTTTTCTAGTGTAAAATGATCCTGTAGAGTTGGCTTCACTGGTGGAAAAAATCTGAGTAGTTCCACTTCTTGTACACAGGGCTTCACATAAACAGGAGTTATGCTAGAAGGAAAATACAGACAATTTGTACACTCTGCTTATTTCAGCTTTTTAATGGTTCTGATACACATGGTTACCAGCATTACCTGTTTTAAGACAGTGATCCTGACAATCTGAAGCATGCCTGATAATGCAGAAGCCATGTTACCATAAGATTATATATGCAGTATCTTAATGCCAAGCATGTATGTAAACCTGGAAAATGGAAGCCTTTCTTCACTCATCTGCACTGGAGCAGGCTTTGAGCAACAACGCTCCCTTGGCACTCTAGAGCAGCTTGTGTCAGTGGAGCACTGCAAGCTGAATGACAGAAGGCTTGATTTCAGACAGGTGGCAGAGCTGGGAAGCCAGAAATCTTCCAGGCATAACTCCTATTAACTTCTGTACCCATTTCCAAATGGAACTGTCATTTCCCTGCTGCTGAGTTTTTATCTGGGCTGCTACTTGCAAGCCAAAGCAGCCAGCCAATTCCACTCACAACCAGTGATGTGACCAACCAGGAGAGAACAGGGGCTAGACCTGAAAAGGCTTCTGGCCTCCTGCTGTGCTTAGATTATGATTTAATACTGAAAAGTTGGCATGGCAACCAAATGCTTGGCAACAAAATGTCATGCCCAAGAAGCAGGCCCAGAACAGGGCCAAATGAAAGCACTGCCCAACACTTCCATGGGCAGATCTGTGCCCTACATAAACTTGTCAGCACTTCTGTGCAAGGGACCATTACATCAGAAGGAAGCATTCTTAATAAACTGGGCAGGTCTGCAGTAAGTGAATAGCAAGAAGTTCTCCAAAACACTTGAAATGGACCTTGGCACCTCAATCAGGCTCCTTTTGCTCTGTCAACTGATTGCCACAGGTTGCCAGGAGACAGTGTTGTTCCACATGAGGGCTAGCCATTAACTGCCATTGTGCTTTCTCTCTCTAACCCCCTCCTCCCCTGTCCTGCTCTTGCCCCCCTCAATGAGAGAAGCCTGGCAATGTCCTCTTTCTCCTTTCTGACACAAATACCTCCTTTGATTAGAGAGTTTTCAAAAGCTGTTTGCTTTAGCCCCAAGAACTAACTGAGCAAAGCCCCCACCCCACACAAATCCAGACTTGCACACACAGACTGGAAAAGAGATGCCAGTGCCTTTAAAGGATAAGACCCACATAAGGGGAAATCAGTGCAGCACACAGGAGCTGTGTCAGGCAGCTCAAAGACCTCTTGTCAACTGCATAAACACTGCAGCTGCATCTTCTGAAGTCTGAGATCCATCTAGCCTGTACTAACCAGGCTCATAGGCTTAATGCTAGTCTCATTTGTGCTGAGAATTTGACAACCCATTAGAGCATGTCCTTGACCATGTACATGCTCCCTGTCTTTCAGGTCAACATACACAGCTGCAAAAAACCCATTTGCCTCTGGATATTAGCAAGCTGACTCCCACACACCAAAATAGCTGTTTATTCTACAGCCTTCATCAAGTGTTTTCCTTATACCTTCTACCTCCTTCTGTGCCTCTAAGGGAAGCCTTCTGGATATGGATTGAATATAAGCCAATGCAGTGTCACCTTCCCGATTCTGCAGGCTCTAGTGTCAACCTGCTAGCTCAGAGAGCTGGGCTGATAAGCCGGTAAGTGAAGTTACAGGCTAATCAGTTCCAAGGTTGCTTTGCCAAGTACTGTGAGTCAAGAATCAATTTGTGCTGCCTCTTAGCATAGCCTTTTCTGGTGGGAACAGAAGTTGAAAGGCAACAATGAAGGAGGAGACCACTACTTTACTAGACACCTCTTCACAGTACCTAAAGGCTTAGAGAAGAGTGTAGCTAACACATGTCTAGAGAACATAAGGCCTCAGCTTCCTAAAGTACCTTAGAAAGCAGACATAAATTGGTAGAGGGTTTTTAGTGCTGTTTGGAAGGACTTGAGCACCCAGCCTGCCCTTGTGCCTACAAGGAGACTTATTTCTTTACGTTTTATCCCTCAGTGTTGTATCTAGTTGTAAGCAAATAATTTCTCATCTTTCCCTGAATGAAAATGGCTCCACTGCTTGCAAGGAAGCTAAACCAAGCTTAACTCCATCAGTCCCAATACTTCTTTTGCTTATTCCAACATCACTGTTCAGTCCTACATTTGGCCCCTCCCTGACCACATCTTTTGCAATCACAGGCCTTAAATTCTTAGTTTTGCAGATGCTCCTAGACACACATCACCCCCTCCCCCCCATTTAAGCCTCGACAAGGTAACAAAACACTTAATGTCAGACTGATTAGACTCCTATTTCACTTTACCAAATTTTTCTGTTTCCAAATGCCTCCTGCACCGCAAAGACATTTCCCCTCCTCCTTCCCTCTCATCACTAGGGGCAACAACAAATGAGTTAAAGCATTGCTGTGTGGGGACTCTCCAGTTGAATGGAACACTGGGAGACAAAGTATTAATCTCCCCACTTTCAGACTTGGACAACAGAGCAGAGTAGCAGTGCTGAAAGCCAAGAGCTGTAGAGAGGAGAGGGTCATCAGCGACACCAGCTTCAGCTCTCGACCTCGCTACCTGCAGATCAACAGCTGAGCTGTTCCCTTGCACAAAAGGGAAGAGGAATTTCATAGGTCTTGGACAAAAACCTCCCCAGAACACTCGGTGTAGTGGGCAGTGTTGCAGTGCATGTCAGAAAGGGACAAAATGCATAGTGCCAAGCTGCTAATTGCACCTCCTCTCACCACGCAGTCTTAATCACCATGGTAGGAACCAGATTACACTTGTAAACCTCAGTAGGGTGGCTGTTTTCTTTGTAGAGCCCAAAGTAGTATTTCTAGCCTGGCCAATCTGAACTTGGTTGCAAATTCTACTTTTAGTTAGGTGTCACTAGATACAGAAGTCTTGCAGACGCTCCAGAGGCATACCATAGGGCAGGCACAGACTAACTACAGACCTCAGTGTATGGAAGGGTTATGTTTGCCTGTCGCTGCCTGTCTATCCCTCTCCTTTTGTCTTTGATTGAAGATACCAGCCACACACTGACCAGCACGTGGACAGCCAGTAAAGAAAGTGCAAGGAGTCTCACAAGTGCACACACACATACAGCTGAGGCTTTGTTCTCGTCATGTTTACTTGCAAGGCAAACAATTGGGCATTGTTTCTGTTTGACAAATTGTAGCAGTTCAGCTAGGAGAAATCTAGCTCCAGCTGGTTAGAGCTGTTTGATATCTTACCTCCTCCCCTTCCCTCTTTAATAATCTATGAAGCCACATTACCCAGGGACCAACAGAGAAAGTACAAGCTGTTTGTTGGCTTCCTTCCCACTTTCACCTGACACTGGACTAACAGAAGTCCCTACCTCTATCTCTGCTCAAAGTAAGGTCTTTAAGTGTCTCAAAACGTCAACTTGCAATTGATCAGTGTCTCAGACATTAAGATCCTGTACTTTTCATTTATGTTAGGAATAGCAAAGAAGAGAGAGACGCTTTCTCAGGCCCCACTAAAGGACTCTCACCTTGTCAGACACTAGAGATTCAAGAAACCTATATTTCAGTTTGAGACTGTTGGAATATAGCCAGCTCCAAGAACCTCAGAGCTAATTATTACCAAATTACTGTTTTGCCTCATACAGCAGCTGCTGCAAGAATGCACTGATCATCCACTGTTGAACACACCAGGTCTCACACACAACTTCTAATACTGCTCTCAAAAGAAGAATATGAGAAAAGTCTATAATCAAAGCAAAGCCATTCATTTTTTCTGCTGCATGCACGTGGAAAAGTGATACCAGAGTATCACTAATTTGAAACACCCTCTTTCCAACAAGAAAATTACACTACATACTTTTAAGAAGAGCTACATTTTACAAAGACAGTACATCTTAATCAAAAAAGAGAAGACACCTGTCTCAAGAAGTTCATGGTCTTCACAGGGAAGAACTGGCAGAACAAACTGGTATCCAGTCACATCAGATCTGTTGTATATCTGCCAGCAGAACCCAATAGTACAAGGACTAGAGAGCCAAAATGAAATTCCTGGTTCACTGAAGCTAGAGTCCTGCTCATGAAGACTGCTGTATCAAAAGAAGTCTACCTAAAAACATGCTTGCTAGCTTCACTGTTCTGTCAAGAAGGAGGTTTCCAAACCTCTCCCATATCTTCAAGATCTATCCACTGAACCACAGTATGTCCTCATCTGAGGACTCTCAACTCAGCCATCAGTGACAGGTACGTGGCAGGATCAGCTCCCATTACCGCTAGTAAATAATGAAGCTTGGTGTTCTAGCTTGCAGTTAATTCAGCAAAACCGTAACTGTGATGCAAAGCACACTAATCAATACACATCTTCCACAACCCTGAAGGGGGCTTGGGCCAAGCCCTAAAAATGCAGCAAAAATAGAAGGGTCAGGAAAACCAAGTAAGACCATTCATTGTCACTGACTCTGGGTCACTAGAGGGCAGCCCTCGAGTCCTGGAGGGCTAGGACAGCTCATGCCACCACTGAACCCAGGCTGGCTAATAAGTGCTGTTTATGTATCCCTGTGCAGGCCACCCCCCACCCCCCCTTACCAGGTGCAGTGCAGAGAGCCTATGTGATTTGTGGAAGATGCACTACATAGCAGGTACATCAAGGTCCGCTATTTACAGCAAAGCCCTGGCTGCACTTCACAGCAGGGAAGCAGGGACTGCAGTGCGCTCAGCCAATGCAAACATGTCCATGGGGCACTGCATGCTCCCCTCCCTCTACCCTGCAGAATGACAAAGAGGAGCATGGGCTAAGCATGAGGACATTAATAGTATGTAGGCATCCCTTGTCCAGGCTGAAGAGATGAGATTTGTTTTAAATAATTGCTTAAGAGGGAAAAAAACACAGCAGCTGTTAAATAAGCAGATTAACAGATAAAAAAATGAAATCCATTCTCAGGATAATCTTCATGGGTAATATAGCATATTCAAAGAGCTTTCTTATACATTTTTTCCTCCTCCTGTAATTAAAAGTGAGCCACCTTCTGCTAGTACCAAAGTGCCTCTAACTAGATACCAGAAAGCCTTGCAGAGCATTATTTAAAGTCAAGTTTGTACCATCACCCTGAGCCTGATCTTTGACTCCTGGCTGAACAGTAGGACCAAAACCTAGGTGCACAATTCATGTACATATGATCTGTGCTTATAAACATGGTTAAAGAAATGCATTTTAAGGACTGAAAACCATGTCACAATCAAAAATTAACAAGCAGAACATGAGCCCTAAAGTCCTTCACTAATTAGCCCCCATAGTCGTTATTCAAACAAAGGATGAGACTACACTGTTAACATGCTTCCTGCATTGCATTTCGTATGTTTTCAGCTTATTTTGCACAACAGGGTTCTGTGTGAGGACTTAGCTGGGTGACCTAGACATCAATTTCCCCTTTAGAAAGAGTCTCTGCTTGTCCCTGTGGGCACTGGCAAACACACACTTGGTTTCGAGTTTGGTGAACACACACTCCCCAACAAAACATGCACAGTGAGGATAGCTCATACCACCACATCTCATGACTGTTGCCTCTCACATGTTCCTCCACTTACGAAGAACTCTATAGATAAATTTCACTTTATCTGAAGGGAGGAAGTTAGTGCCGGATGCCAAGAGCCAGGAAGGACAGCAGCCTATTGCACAGAGAAGAAGCTTTAGAGGAACAATCATTTTCCCATGCAGATAGGAAAACAAGACTATTAACCACTTGAGTGCCATGCCAGATTAATTCTGTCTGTACTAGGCACATCGCTTCAGCAATAGAAGATTTCTAAGCTATACCTTATTTTGAAAAGGCCTTTTCCCTTCCAATTACAAAGGGTGAGGGGAGGGGAATGAATAACTGAAGCTCTTTGGTAGCCTGAAGTAATAGAAATTAAAGGCCCTAAAATTAGAGGCACTGCAGCAGAGATCTTGAACCTCACAGGTACTAATGCTTTCCCTTTGCCAGGCACTTCCCATATAACCTTGAGCATGTAGGCTTAACCATTAGCCAAGGACACATGTCCAAGAGAGCCGATACTTTTCCAGTTGGGCTCTCAAAGGGAACAGCAGCAGAAGAGCACCGTATGCCCAGGAGTCCAACACAATTACTTCAAGAGTCACTTGGGCTACCTTTAGAGGGCACTTGAAAAATTAGGCAGATCTGAAAGAACAAAGATTACCAGGACATTCTTTCCCCAAGTGCTCTGCTCAGTCATCCCTTTCTGCTCAAGTGGGGCTCTGAGAGCAAGTGACAGCACTTCCCACACACTGCCAGGCCTTATCCAACATCTGTCAAAATAATCACTTAGACAGCAGTGTTTGTCACAAAAATGCACCGAACTCCTGTCCCTGTGGTCAGAGTCACCTGCTCAGAAGGTGGCTTCATATGTTTGCAACCCCTCTTGCCTGGCAAGCAACTTCATCTAGATCAGGCATCTTTTTGTGGGCTTTTCCCTTCAGAAGAGGAAAAAGAAGCAGAACCTCACTGTATTTCTCTATTTGAGGATTTGATCTGAGCACAGAAAATCGGTAAAATGAAATTCAACACATGACATAACCTTGGACCACAAAGAGGGAAAGTTACCACTATTATCCATTCATATAAGTTCCTGGTAAAATGTCTCCCTGTCCTGATGAACAGTCACTCCCAAAGCTATTGTTGCTATTACCGTGCAAGTTTTGCAGTAGAAGATGGATCTTCTATAGATGAGGAACAACAGATCTGTAAGACATACTGACAATCTCCATGAAAATGTCATTTCTTAGCTGGTAAGAAATAGCACCACTAAGCTTACATGCTGCACAATCAGAGCCTAGAGCTGATAAAATGGAAAGGCAGACAAAAAAAATCTGAGGTAAAGAGATTCTAGCGCAGAAGGCGGCAAGAGCCAGCAGTGCCTGCCACTTCCCACCACCCTTCATGCAGGGTTTCCAGACTCTGGTCAGAGTTAGTTCTAGCCAGGCTGCTTGGTCTCTGGAAGCCACTGGATGCACACAGAGGCCCAGGCCTGCCACGCACATACTTTGCGTGTGTCCACTGCATCCAGGCTGCTGGGGATTTTCTAAACAGACATTGGCCATTGGTACACAGCACGCCTGTTTGCCTTTATGCATCAGAAGCGCAGCAGAGGATTTAAAAGGCCAAAATACAGCCTTGCTTCTTCAGAGGTACTATTTGCTCCCTGATATCATGAAAAGAAACCACCACAGCCCTCAGATACTCATACCAGCTAGCAACACAGCACATATCTACAAGCAGTGCTGACTCCAGGCCAATTTCCCTCCCAGAACAGCAGCCATCCCCAGGGTGGCACAGATACAGCTCTAACAAGGACAGCAATACCACAAAGTCCCCAGGGTAGATAGGATCTTTTTGGCTCAGACAGCTGCTAAGCAGATGATGTGGGAGAAAAGAGCCAAGCCTTCCAATGTTTATCCCATTAGCCACCTTTCCTTCTGGGGGGGTGGGGTGGGGTGGGGTGTGTGTGTGTGTGTGGTAGCAACAAGCAAACATATATGAAAAGGCCAACTCCTCAGGAAGGCTTGAAACAAGCCTCCCTGTACTGAAAAGAAAATAGTGGTTTGCCTGAGTCCTACACAACACGAGCCAGGCTCTTTGCTGACAGGCAGTCACAGAGCTGGTTCTTCTTTAATAACCAGAGACAGGTGGATCAGCATCTTCTCGCTTGTAACTCCTGCCTGAGTTTGGAGAAAGTGACTTTAAATCACAGAAGGTGGGAGTATTTGGAACACTGAAGAGGGTGCAGCCTTCTGTATGTATGACAACCCAGGCCTTCTCCCTATTCATTTAGTCTGCCACTCTCCAGGGCAAGAGTTACCCATTCATAGTTTGTCTTTTTTTTAAATCCTCTAGGATTAAAGTCCTCTAGGACTTGCTTACCTTAAGGAACTGCAAGGCCAACAGGCTCAGTCTTTACACAAAGAACTTGTCACCTGGCCAATCTCTAGAGAGGCCTTCAATCTGCATAGTCTGATAAGATAAGGAGAGATCAAAGGTGTAACCACCTCCCTGCTAGCCTCTCTGAGCTCCTTTGTCCCTGAAGCATTGTTGCTTTGAAGTACAAACCCTTATCTCCTGACTTACATAAATCCTTCAGGAATTTTTTTACCTTGTGTTAAGTACTGTGTAGCCCTCCACCTGCCAGAGGTAAGTTACAGCACAAGAACTAGCTACAGCACTAGAAGGAACAGCATGCCGTAGTCACTCATTTGCATGAATATAGTCACTCTGTGGCTTGGGTGTCACCACACCTATCTCATAATACAGTGTTTCTACCAAAATGATAGCCTAATTCAGGGCTGTAATAAACCCTGAGCAAACATCTAAGAGAGTTCACATACTCTGCAGGGCTTTTTGTTTATTTTATTACCTCTGTTAATGGCTACCTTTCATCTCTTCACCAAAAGACAAAACAGCGAGAACTATTGGCTCTTTCACTGTGACATAGAACATTTCCCAAGCACCAAATAGAGGTGGGTTAAGCAAAGCTTCCCAGTTCAACAGTTCTAAGATATATGGACATCTCCTGCCAGTTTGCAGATGGGCAACAGGCACCAAGAAAAAGCAGTAATAAAAAAGTAGCACTAACAGCATTTACAGCCCACAGAGACCTAAGATCCTCAGGACAATTGCACAAAGTTATTCTTACTTGCACAGTTTAAGACTCTAAAGCACTACTTTGTGTTTCAAAAACACTGAAAGTACAGGCCAGCAAACATGGTGGTTCATAAGTACTTCTAACAAACATCAGGGCAGTAACATAAAACATAAAAATACTATGTAAGGTTCCCCCTGGTCACAGCAATACCTTACACAAACATCTTAAAAGAAGAAACAATGATTAAAAGCACTGGATGATAAAACCTCCACTCAGCCATCACAAAACTTACCACCAGCAAAGCAGACAACAAAAAAAACTAAGCCCTCTCCTTTGCTCCTTTATATTGTTCACAAGTCAGCTGAGAGACAGCTGGTGTAAAAACCACAAGGTGCTGATTCATCATTCCTCGGGAGGAAGACAGGCATTTAAAGAGGCACTCTTACAATTATATAACACCTGTTGTAACATTGTCTGTCTCTTCAGCATGCCACTGAAAAGAAGCAGAAGTCCATGCACATCCCATTTGGAAACTAGAACCAGATGGTGTCATCTCCATTTCCATGATCAGCTACTCACAGACTCCATCTCTGGTGAAATGTTTTTTTCAGTAATGTAAAATAGCTCTGAGCTGAATCACGTGACTGAGCCCCGGTGCCGAGCACCTATAACAAGTAGTCCAGCATCTCCCGTTCTTGAAGCTTCTGACTCTTCCTCATCACAAAGTCCATCTCTTTCTTCCCTTAATATCAGCTCTTCTGCTGTCCTGCACAGTATTTTATATGGGTTATAAACCCTTTGCAGGGTGCTCGGGCTAAAGCACAGGCAGCTGTCATAAAAGCCAGGCAATCAGGGGTCCATCCTGCAGGTAGCCACTCTTGAGCTATAGAGTCACTCTGAGCAGTAAAGTCACTTTGCAGCCATAACAAAAACTTCCTTTTTAAGGTCTTAACATGCATTTTGGACAGGAAATAGCTAAACACAGTGATCTGACCGATCTCAGATGGCAGAGCTGGTGGCAGTCTCCTGGTCCCACAAGTTTGCACGTTATCTGTCATTTAGTGGTGTATAAACTTTACTGCTCTAAAAGT
The DNA here is from genome assembly GCF_036370855.1 of Dromaius novaehollandiae. Lineage (NCBI taxonomy): Eukaryota > Metazoa > Chordata > Aves > Casuariiformes > Dromaiidae > Dromaius > Dromaius novaehollandiae. Next base: position 9,807,470 of record NC_088101.1, on the reverse strand, counting down.
AAAGGCAGCTGTTAAGAATGGTGCCTTGAGCAAGACTGAAGGACATTTCTTACTTTGTAAACTCAAACTTTCCCTAAACAGCTGCACCTCAGAGACCCAAAAACCTACTAATCCCACTGAGTCCTCTTTTTGAAGTTTTATTTGCTTTACTGAATCAAAGATCTAGAAACATGGCTTGGCAATGAAATTATTATAAAATCTACTGGAAGCTACAGAAAGATTCTTTTTTTCATCCTTTAAAACAACCTCGATATTCAACTGTGCTGAGAAATCAGGATTTGGGAGAGTTATTTCTTGAGTGACAAGGAGGGAGAGTTGCAATTTTTTTCTGTCCCTGAACACAGTGGTGTTAGAGGTGCAAATAGCAAGCACCATTCCAGGCAGGGAAGGGGAAGGAGGGGGAAGGGCAAAGCATGGAGACAGACCACGTAGGCAAAACAGGAAGCTCTGGCCAAAGAGGAAATGCTTCAGTGCTGTCTTAAAAATATTCTTCTGTGAAACTCCAGGCAGTTAGAGAGAGGTGGAAGAAAACTAGCTTTCTGCTGATTCAGTGACCTGAAGCTCATGTTCTGCAGCACGTGAACTATTGCAGCTTTGCCCAAAGATCAGACCACGACTTAGAGCAGCTTGCCCTACAACTGTACAAGCAACTGGCTCAAGAAATGAGGCCTGGCCTTCTGAGAACAGGCCCTGAGCACACATTTTTTCACTTTATGTGGGCAGTCTGCATGTGTCGTTTCTCACACGGTTTCTAGAAATGCATGGGGCATGCTTATAAATCTTCTGGGGCATATGCTCTTCCACGTAGTTGGAAGCCCTTAGTCTTATGAGACTTACAAAACCGGCTGTCTAAATCACATGGCATCCTTTCTAGACTCTGTTCAGCTGTTGGGTTGCTAGATGGGATATGCTATATAGCGGCAGCCTCAAAACTCACAGCCGACACTTGGTTTCACTAGCAGCTTGGTTTCCCCAGGACACTCAGAAAGACTCATCCAACCTAAAGGCACCAATATAAAATGGACTAATTATATCACATTATGTCTGTGTGGAAGTTCTTGTGTAGAATTCAAATAGTATTCATTTGGCTTACCTTCATTTAGTGTGAGAGAAAGCAGGCTCCGTTTAAATGGCTTTGAGACAAAAACCGTGAGCAAGGTGTGAGGAAAGGTTAGAAGTGGCAAAAGTCTAGAGATAAGAGCAATCCTTACACATCAGCTTGTGATGCCAAATGAGATAGGTCACAGATGTCACTGACAGCTTGGCATGCTCACAGCCACACAGCTCTTTGCCTCTGTGAACTAAAATCACTGCTGACTTGTAGTAGCCTTTCTCCAAGCATTCATAGCCTACAGTACTTCCCGTGAATGAACGACAGGGTAAGAATCAGTAAGCGCCGTTTTTCCTAACTCAAACATGTTAAGAAATAAATGAAGCTTCACGGACCTCAGTTGCCACTGTCCATTTAGTTTGCTAAATGCCATGGGATCTCTCGTGCGAAAGCAAGTCAAGTGCTTACTAATCTTATCTAATTTAGCTAATCCCATGATCCCTGTAACAACAAACGGGCAGAATTTTGAGTAGAAAGATGGCCCTATAGTCAAAAGCTCTGAACTTGAAAGACTCTTTGTTTCATGTGGTCTCTTTGATCCTGAAGTTTTCTTGGAAGATATGTAAAGAAGACTTCACTCCAACATCATTTTTGCAGACTAAACTGTTGTTGCCTGAAGTGCAGAGCTTCTCCAGCACAGAGGGCAGTTGGTGTAAGACGCACGCACATGTGATCAACTCAACCTGGTTTTGTTGCTCTGAGTGTACAGCAAAGTCCATTATCCCTTTTGCTGAATAGTCCTTTTTTTTTTTAATGATGCTCAAAGGCAGTTTTCAGATGGCCATCAATGTTGATGTCAAACTGACAGGCTAGCACAACATTGCATAGACCACAAAGGAGTTTGCTTTCACTGGCAGCACTCCCAATTCTGTCATATTAGTGCTCTGCCAACAGCTATTGTCCTTGACAAGTGACTCTGCACAGCCAGAACAGGATTCCTGCAAAAAAGCTCTTCCCATGCGCTACGTTGCTAGCATCTCCTGAGCCTTTAGAAAGGCTAGAATAGCTGCCAACACCGAGGAATTCATGCCTCCTAGAACACAGAGGTATTTTACAGAGCTCGAGGGAAACGATTTGGCATTGGAAGAAAGAAACGCCATTCAGGAGAAACTAGCCATGAAACAGCACCATATGCAACTGGAAGAGGCCTAGGCAGTCTCTACAGACCCACGGAAGATGCAACAAGTTGGTAGACGAGGCCATGTAGAATTTGTGCTCCCTGCATTTTTTCATTTCTTTGTTTTCACATAAAAATCGGCTTTGGAGAAGGGAAAGTGATATATACATATCCAGGGGCTTTCCCTCTCATTTAGAGCAATTAAGCATGCAGCCATAGTGACTGCATGCACGTCTTTACTTTTGTCTATCACTTGGAAGAGAGCACAGAGATAATGAGGTATTCACACTGTGCAAGGGTAGGCAGTTAAGTTAGCAGACCAGTTACAATACAACTGGCTTCTTCAGAGGCTGGCCTAGGGCAGGAAGAGAAAAACACTTTGGGGACCACTAAAATACTGTGTTTCGCTAACACTGAAATATCTTGTCCAGATCCTACTTTGTCAATGTCCTCTAATTTATGATGAAACAAAATGCAGAAATGTTCCCAAATACAAGATCAAAACATTTTCTTTTGGGAAAGAGAAAATGCTTCTTCCTCCCCTCATTAAAACAGAAAACCTCCTGCGGAAAGGTTTCTTTCCACTTAGCTGTATTTTCCAATGAATAAAACACTTTGTTGGAAAGTTGTCAGCCAGTTCGAGTTATGCAGGACATAATCAAACTGCTTAAATATTGACAGCAAGTATTCTCCTTTTAGGAAAAGGAAATGAAAGAATATTATATGAGTCACAGAAAACTTCCCCTATGTAAAAACAGAGGTAAAGGGGGATTTCAGGGAGCCAGTGAGGGCAGCAAGTACAGAATTGGCATGCTGATCCTTCAGCACTGATACGGGGCAGTTACCCTTTGGGTAGCTATTAGTTTCCGTAGAGGAACTGTATCTGAATGAGGACCTGAGCAAATCTGTGAGTACTGATCTTCACAAAGTAACACAGTTACCTCAGTATGCTTAGCTCATGTTTGACAGAGGTGACTTGCCATAGCAAGAGCAACCTTGGTTGCGACTGCTGCCTGTGAATGTGCTATAAACTGCCGAACCAAAAAGAGAGGTGCCCTCAGGCAGCTCAGTGCCCCTGTGCACAACACCCTACCCTATCTCTGAGCCCTGCAGGCAGTTTCTTGAGCTGCATGGAAGGTTTTCTGATGCTCATTCACATTCCCTACAAACAAGCCAGAATTTACCAAGCAAAAGGTCATAGCATCCGTTATAAACAGATAAACCTGGGAGTCAAAAGGAAACCCATCCATGCTGTGCCAGCTTCCCTGCTTCCATGGAGAGAGAATGTAAAGCGTGAAAAGTCAAATGGTTTAAATCTCCATTTGCCTTGCTTGCTCCCATCTACAGTCTCACGCCCCATCACCTTTGCTCTGCTTTTAAGACAGCAGAAGAGAGGATGCATTATTTTCAAAGCACCTGTAAATCCTGGAGCAGAACATTGTGTGTCTTCACTTTATCTTTTATTGCTGTCGTCGTTAGTGTCCCATTCTTGCTTTGGGATACTAGGCAAACTTCGCCCTCTCTGATGAAAGAAAAAAACCTCTCTCTACGTATCTAAAGCAAGAAGGTAAAAGAGAAGCTCCAGAGGTGGTTTTCTTCTGTTTCTGTGATGTAATCCTTGCACCAGCAGAGGATGTTCATGAGTGAGATCTGAATTTTATAGAAACATGTCACATGTGCAGAGTTTAAACAGAATTTCGTAGCGACTGTGTTCTGACAACTGTATTTTTTGATGGTCTTTGGGTACACCTTTTATCTTTTCATGATCGCACAAGGTTGTACACCCTCTCCCATTCCAGGAAACTACGTGTGTGTTTTCAGTAGAATAACTTCTGTTTATAAATTGAGAATGTCTTACCATTTTTGTAGCTGAGAGACATCTATGTTTGAACAAAACTTTAAAGATACAATTTTCAAAGGTAGCCAGGGAATTTGACTATTCAATTAAATTCTAAGAGAACTGAGTCCTCTGAGGTCCTTTCGAAAAATCCCTCCCTAAAGGTAGCAACCTAATGAAGATCTGAAGGTAGTAAGAGGAAGTGGAAACTTGGCAGGCATTAAAGAACATCACTAAATCCTGCAAAGAGAAATCTTATTCTGTTCTTCTGGACTGCAATCCATTTAGTAATTCTGTAGTTTCTTTCCTAGAGTATTGCTGTATTACACTGCTAGGACAAAACATCTGCTGCATTTTGGGGCCGCCTTTGCACAGGAGACCTGGAGAACTGCACATCAGCTGTCTGCAACATGCTTTAAAGACAGTTGGATCACAGATACTGCAGGCACAGAAAGTTTTCATACTGCTGAGGTGGCTTGATCCAAGCCCCTATGTCTGAATTTCCATGCTTATACATAAGTAAAAGAAACTGCAAAAGACAGCTGATATGTAAATTGGCAGGGCTGTGAGGGCACCAGCTGACCTTAATTGCCCTGACCAGCCACCTCGGGGGCCTCTACCCTGCACCCTCTGCCCATTGGCCCAGGAACCCCATTTAAGCTCAGGCTCATACATTTGTCTCTTGAGTGGATTGTGTTGTATTTGTATGCTTCTTAATTGTGAAGGCTGCTGTCTTGATGCTTCAGCTGGAATTCAGGTTTGTCTTACAGTAGTGGAACAGTCTGGTGATCATTATGTTGTGGCTGATTGCTGTTACTGGACCTGTTGTGCTTGTTTTTGTTTAAGCATTATGGGCCTGTGCCTCTTGAGGCTGAGGGCATGGTGTTGCTGGCTATTACCCTGAGGTCCTGACTTTTTCTGGTGGAATAAGCTGTTCTTGCTGTTTCTCAGCATAAGTGTGTTAAACTTACTTGTCATTTGCTATGAGTAACAAAAAAGGACTGTGATGAAACACCTAAGAACTGTTTGCTGCTGGTTACAAAGTGCAAGGTTCCACTGTATCTAGAAACAGAACTTAAGCTGGAGTATGGCTGTCAGTGAGGACCTGCATGCTCAGTACTTAGTCAGTTATCAGCATGTTTTGGTCTGTGTATTCAATGGAGAGGGCTATAATTCCCTGACAGAATTTGTTTATTTATCAATAGTACTGTTTACATGTTGAAAGCTTTTTTTTTGACTTGGCATTTTATTCAGGGTACTGTAAGACTCTTTTGTCAGTCACTTAATGTATTTCACTGTAGGACGATATACACAAACTTGCTTAGCCAATTGATTGGGCAACATACTGAGCACTGGAGAAATGAAGAAAATGTTGATGGGTTGTTTTGTTTACTTATAGGTGGTGTTTTTCTTAGCAGGAGGTATGAACAACAGGTTCCTCCATTTAAAAAAAGTATGACAGGTAACGCAAGTTCTCCATTTAAAAGCTAACTACAGTGTTTGTGGTTCAAAACTGACTTACACGAATACAGTAAGTTGGGACTGTTAAGTACATCACAGCCTGGTAACTCTTTGTTCCAGAAAGCCTGTGAAGCTGCATGGCTGAAGTGATAAGCCAATCCAGATGTTTGCCTCCAAGAAAGAAAAAGATCCCTAGGCAGAAGAATTTCTTGTTTTTTCTGGTGATAAATCAAAGATGTGTGTCTTTGAAGAAAGTCACACACTACTCCAAACAGTAGGAACTTTTTAGGAAGTGCTACATATTATCAAATGCTTGCTTAAAACGAGCTGCTAGACATCCACCCAATGATGACATAAAGCTTTGTTTTTGCCAAGTACTCATGGTGTGGGAAAGAGGGAATTTGGACTAGCTTTACCTTACAGACCCGAGTTTCCTGCAATCTGGTGTAATCACTAAACAGGATGCACCTTGGGACAACTTTCTCTTAAAGGTCATGCAGTCTGCCAGCAGTATGATGCAGAAGAAGAAAGAAGAATGGCTCTGGGATTTGTTTGCTTGTGGAGTGTCACTTCTATTTCTTAAACACTTATTTCTCCTAGAAGTTTACTAGCTAACACTACTTAAAACTGCAGATTTCCTATAGAATTTTTCTTGATGCCGTTCTTTGGCTCTGCTGTGGTCATCCTAACACAGTAGTCAATAGATATAACGCTTTCTGTTATTAAGCCAATTCATGAACAAAATCTGTAACAGTATCTTGTTTGTTCTGGTAGTTCAGATTATTGCTTATTTGATGTACATTTCCAACTGGCTGAAGTCAGAGTTGGCTATAGTGAATACGTAACTGTAACCATCAGTTTCCATTACTGGAAAGATATTGTTCAGCTTCTTAATGAGCATCTTGGTGGAAGATAAAGGCAGGAGTGCAGGAAAATTTTAAAGCTCTACAGCAAGTTTTAGATAGTTTTAAACAAGTGACCCTTTTTATCCCTGCAGCTGACTGCAAAGCTCCTTTTCCTGGCTCCCTGCTGAGCAAAGCCATCTCCCTTGGTGGGTTTTGAGAACTAAAATTAACTGACAATGCTGATACCTGAAGCTGCTGCCCCGATAGGGAGTGCATGCAAGCAAAGGACAATCCACCCAAATCAAAGGGAGAGCATATCTTTCAGGAAGATAATACATAAGAGGTAGCAAGAAAATGTGGGCAGCATGTTTTAACCTATCCTTTCCCCTTGCTGACTAGAGCCTTTTACCAATTTCTAGTCTGTTTCTTTGGAAATACTCCATGTGGTAGAGGCTTTTCTCAAACTGAAAGCCAGACCTGTGAAGAGAAACCTGTAGCTGATTTCACAAGTCCTTTATTGTATTTAATTTACTGTTGTGCTGAGTTAAATACAGGAACCCTTGGTATAGGGAAAGGTAACTTTTCTACACAACTGGTTTACAGGGGAGTTAGCGGAGATCTCTTCTGTTAAGAAGCACTGTAACTGTTTCATGACTTAATAAAAAGCACACCACACTGAGCAAGGCAGATGCAAAACCAGGAAGGAGTGGATTAAGCTCTACACCCCAGTGTATAGCCATGTATATGTTTTCTCTCTAATGCAGTTTCCTGGCACCAAAGGAGATAGTTCTTTAATAACAGATAGCTGCCCCAGCAAGTCTTTGTGTGCTCCAGCCGAGAATCGTTTCTCTGAGGCCACAGAGGGCTTCCAGGCTGTGTAGCAGCACGCAAGCCTGCCCAGGAAAGCACTGCCCAGTACACTAGGATGCGTCTGAAGCCGGATAGACCAGGTGGCTGGGTAGTGCCCTGCTGTACTCCTGCTATGTTCCAGAGGTGTTTATAAGGGCTGACAGCAGCCCCCGCTGGACGTGTCGGGGATGTGCAGCATGGCAGGCGCTGTGCTGTGCTGGACTGCCTGACCTGGCTGCCTCACGGGAACCAGGCAGAACTGTACTGCCTTAGTGGAGCTTCATAGGAGCTGCCTGGCTCCCCTCGGTAAGCTAGCGAGGCTTCCCAAGTGCTCTGTGACTTGTCCCCTCACAAAGGGAGGGCACAGAAGCACCCCGATGTGACTTACTGCCCGCTGGCAACTCAACAGCACAGTCAGTGCTTGCCCAAAGCAAGCTATTGGGCTCCAGACGTACGCAGAGAGGTGCGATACCTTCTACAAATCAGCGTGAACTAGCCAGAGGTAGCAAATCATGCCCTGGCTTACTGACAAAGTTTCTTGGGCAAAGTTGTTCCTCCAACTGTGGGTTAAGGAAATAGCAAAGGCAGAAGTGAGCAGGACTGCCTGCACTTCTGTTCCTCCTGTTTTAGAAACAAGTCAACAGTTGAACTGTATCTCACTTGAAAATTTGAGGGGTTTTTGCTTTAGATGACAGAAGTTTCTTAAGCACAGTAAGTGCTTCATTGTGATCATGGCAAGATACTCTTCCCCTCCCCTGATTTCAAAGCAATTGCTTTGTTTTTATGGCAGAGCTTATTAATTATAACAGTGCTTTCTTATCTGAAGTGTGGCATGCACAGGCTCTGTGAGGCTTGCTATGGTCAGGGATGGATGTGCATTCTTTTTAGCAGCTCACTTTCTCTGAGGAGAGACTGGACCTAGGGATACTCCAGAGTATGGCTGTTTCTCCCTCTTTGATGCATTTCCAGCATGGCTCTCCTGGTGAGGTGACACCACCTGCTGACTGGGTGAAAAGCTGCCTACTCCTCTCCCTGGTCACTACAGCCACCTGCCGAGTCCATACCTATGGTGCAATTTCTTTCAGGAGGAGAAAGTCAGACAAGAAAGTATTGACTGATTTCTGCCCCTTCCACTCCCCACCCCATGAAATGCCACATCTTGTGGCAAGATGGAATAGAGCCATATAGTTTTAAAAAGACTTACTGTGGTGGATCTGCTGTCCCATACTGCCTTTCGTGAAATCCCAACTGGATTTGGCAACTGGGAAATGAAAACCCAAATATTCATCTTGTCTATTCTTGCATTAGTATTTGGTAGAATGAATTAGAATGGTAGAATCAGAAGATCAGCTAATGTGAGATCGATCTGTTTCTGAACTCTCCTGCAGAGATTTGAAATCATGCCACTCCACAGAGAAAGTGAAGGTGTAGAAACCTTCACAGCTTTTTATTACAGTTGTTGGAGTAAGAAAAAGTACCAGTTTGCCTTCCTTTTCCTACTGCAGCAGCAGGTATGTCAGTTCTGTGATAGTCTGTTAGAACTGGGGGTTTTGTAAAAACAGACTATTGAAAATAGTTCTTTTACAGCCTTTATATTTAGCTGCTCAAGAAAATGATCAGATTATCAGCAAATGAGGTAATAGACACTTGTGCAATGCAAATCATGGACAACAGAAAAGGTCCCTGAAATGATGATTACTTTCAGGGAACTCGAAAGCAGAAATTGCCAAGCTGTAGTGGAAGTGGTTGGAGAGAAAAATGCAGCCTTCAGAAGGCTGAACTTGCGATTTGGCCAATATGTGAGAAACCAAAACCAGGAACTTCATCCCATTCAAATCCACCTGCATCATCAGCTAACTGCTAGGAAAGCTGCTCTGTATTGGTGTGGTAAAAATGCAGCCTGTATCAGCTTTGTTTCTGTATCCTTTGATGCTGGCCAGAACAGTACATCACCATGTGCTTGCCCATCTGTTGTCCTTCTGACCTTCAATTTACAAGCTTATAGCCAAAATCTCTGTGTAAGGAATTTTTTTTGAGATCAGTACAACCCCAAACCTTCTCTCTAAATCTCATAACCACTTCCTACAGTATTTGTAAGTTGCTGAGCACAGGAAGTCTGACTGGAGCTCATCAATGTGAAGGTGATATCAAACACAAACCTAAGCTCAAAAATTAAATTGTAGTGGATTTAAATGTAATGGAAAAGAATCCAGTATCTGGGTGACTGGCTGACCAACCTAACCTGATGTAACACAGCTAGAAAAATGGGACTGGAGAAAGTTTTACTGTTGGGACTACTCCAAAGTTATGCCACATTTTCTTAATGCTGTACAGCTGCTGAAGGGCTGTAACTACTTCCAAATATGCTTTATCTTGCAGGTAGCTGCAATCTGTGTATTTAGCAGAATCAGTCTCTGATAATTTTGAAGCATAGTTTATCCAGACCACAGTGTGCAGTGAGATAACTAACAGCAACTGCCTGAAGAAATGTGCTAAAATAAGCGTCTATTTATTCTGATGCTTAATGAAAAAGCAGTTAGTATGTTGCAGTTTTATACTTATTAAGCATTTAAAGGCTTTTCAAAATGAATGACAGTAAACAGGAGAAATGTAATAACACAATGCTCATTTAGAATTTACTTGCAGTTATCTCCTCTGCAGACTGTCAGCAGTGTGTCTAACTAGTCACCAGAACTGTCAGACTGCCCAAAAGAAAAAAAGCTGAACCACAAGATGGTAATGTTTTGTGGGGAACTACTCTCTGCTACTGAGAAAACAGCTGTTCTTGTAGAAATTGGTCTCTACTGTCATTAGCCTGTGTTCACCCCCTCATTTTTCTATCTTTTTTTTTCCCTAAATTCTGGTAAGTGGAGCTGGATATTTGATGTTCTGTTCAAAATCAGCTGCTAACTTTTAAATATTTACTAAAGAATTGTAGCTGTTAAAGCTTGCTAGTGTTAACTGCTTGTCAGAAATTGAAGGTTTGTGGTTCCTCTCATGATTTGACTTGAATCCAGGTCCAGGCACATTTTAGATGGAGAAGATTCTCATTTAAACTGCAGGAAGCCACTCAAATGAAAACAAGTGTGTGCAGAAGAGTTTGCCCTAGGTCAGTTGTATCTGCTTAATTAATTTAGCAGAGCCAACTTCCTTATGAAAGTCTGAGGTTGTGATGGAAAGTTCCAAAGAAGGCAGGTAATAAAACTGATATATATATATATTTATATTACACATACATGCACACATGTGTACGCATGTATGTGTAATATATATGTGTAGAAATAACATTTTCAAACAATTTGTGGTTTGAAAGTACAGCAGATGGATGAAGCACAATGACCAGCTTCCTGTAGGAGAGCAGGGAATTGGGAGATCACAAAGGGCAGTTGATCACTCTGAAGCTGTCCTGTTCCTGAAAGGTCTGCAAATACTGCATCATGCTGTGCACATGATGTATTTCATGAACTGAATCAGACAGACTGAATCTATCACTGATTGTACCAGTCAGTGTGCCCAAACTAGAAACCCACATGCTCCACAGTCTGGCTCCATCATGAATACTAAGGTGTGACAGTTAGGACACAAAGTAGCCCACAAAAAGTAGCTGTGGGACAGCTGGGAGAAGAGCTGTTTTGGAATGATGGTCCATGAAAGCATGCATATCCTGCCACTTCTTTAGCAAATCAAGGTAATGCCACTTGAAAGAAGGCAGGTTCTGGGTTAGCTGTAACCTTGGGAGCCAGCAATGGCACTTGAGCCCCTCTGTAGGGATGAGTTTTATTTAGTGAAGGTTTTACAATTACAGGCTTACTTCTGATGCAGAGGGTGTTTCAAGCAGTGTATGACACTAGCAATGGGGATGGACGTCTCAGATGCAGGCATGTTGTCAGATGTTTGTTCAGTCCTGGCCTCTATGCTATAATCTATGCAAATGCTATTGTGTTTGAACTGTACCATGATCCATGCTGTCTGGGAGAATGGGGGGAAAAAAAGATTTGCTGGAAGAGAACCAACCTTTTAAATTCTGTAGGGATGTATGATTCTGAATACTGGCACCTCAGCTAGGGCAAGTCATGCACTAGAGCAACTGTTTCAATTTGCAGTCTCATTAAAGCTTTCCCTATATAAACTGATGCAGTGAGGTTCATCTTCGTAAGTAATGCTAGAGAACTTAAGGATTTTATACTCAGTGTTTTAGATTCTACAAAAACTAACAAAACCAATGAAGTGATGGCACAACAATGTTACTGACCTTATCAGCTTCAACTCTATCCTGAAAACCCTCAGAATATAGTCTATTGAAACAATGACCCATTATTTAACTTAAAAAAAAAAAAAAAAAAAAAACAAAAACAAACTAGTCTGTACCAGGTTGTGTGCTCCCTTTTGGTTAGGTTTGCTCCTGAAGGGGAGAACTGTGTATATCCTGCCTTTACTCACCAGAGAGATTTCTCCTTCCAAGAACATAGTGGAAATATTTCTTTTATGAAAGAAGCAATTTTACATGAAAAGTCAATATTAGAATTAATTCCAATGGAGCAAGTAGGAACCATAGCTTTGGAAGTAATACATCACTCCTTCAGGAGAGGGAAGACCTACTGGTGCCTCATCCCACACACTTCTTTGGGAAGGACTTCACTGTTCATCTTACTGCTTACACACAGGGATGTGACAACATTCCTCCAGGCACTTAAAATCTTAATTTGTGTTACTCAGACTTTTTTCCCCAAGCTTTGGGGTTTAAATCCTCATCCTGTACCAAAAAGGGAAAGTGACATTCACTTCTTTCTCTTTAAGGTTTGTCTCACCCTACTGTTCTCTACTAAGATTTTAGACCAAAGGAAAAGTGTTCTAGTTTGGCCATGATGTAGAGGGAAAAGATCACTATAGAAACTTGGCACTGTGAGAGCTGAAATGGAGCTGTTTGGGTCTTATTTAGCTTAAGTGAAGACTCTGTGTATGCCTGGCACACAAGATTTCAAAGAATGAAAACTGTGCAATTGATAATAGAGAATGGTACATATCAGCTGTAACTTAACTGAGCTCCTCATATGTCACTGATCTGCTGGGGGGTGAATGATTATCTTCAAGCAAGCACAATTGGGAGTGGGCAGAGTTCGGGGCCATGCAGATCTAACAGTGAATACCAAGCTGTTAAGAAAAAAAGCTTCTGCACTGTTAGTCAAGTACAAACACTTCTGATACGGAGAGGTAGATAGTGAATCATCCTACTACAGCAAATCACACATGATTATCAATGGAAAGACTTGCCAGCAAAAAGGCTGTGAGCTTATACAAATAGCACACAGGATCAATTACAGAAATAAACAAAGCCCCAGGATCAATTACAGAAATAAACAAAGCCCCTTCCAAAAAGGGAAAAGTTGGTTTGTAAAAGTGATATGTAATTTTGACTGTACCAAGTTTTGGGCTGGTTGCATTGGTCATCATGAGTTGGATTTGTAAAGGAATACTGAGCAACTACATGTCCAGACAGCCTCAGTAGGAACCACAGCAGCTCTTCACTGTCTGAGCACCCAATCCCATGTGTCCACTTGGGTGCTGCCAAAGTAGAAAGGCGGCAGATGGGTGATGTGAGCTGAGAGATGCATCTGCAGGCTGTGAGGAGCTGTGGGGACAATGGTATGATGGGCATAGAGAATGGCTTCATATCAGCTGTTCACCCTTAGCCTAAAGGATGGACCTTTCGGAGTTTTTCTGGATGGCAAAGTGCTGTTGTTACTGCTATGTATAGCTACAGATTTTGAGTGTTAGTTTGGGGTCAGATCACAAGGTAAAGCTTACTTGAAAGTTAAAACTGTAGGTTTCCATGTCTGTGTTTAGCACACCAGGAGTATGGCTTGGCAGGGGGTCATGCTCTAATATTACTGCCTAAGTGCCACTTTTGCTCATTCTCCCTGGCTTGCTTAACAAAAGCTAATAGGCTCCTTTTAGGGACATACTGATATGTGCTCACGAGGAAGCTGATGAATGTGAGTTATTGCCTAGGGTCAAAAATACTATGCAGAGTAATTACTTTAACAAAATGTATTGGTAAGAAATATGTACTTAAATAATTGTGATGCCAAGATTTCACTATTTTAAATATTCTGTGCCTTTTCCCCCAGAACTCTCCTTGGTATGTAGGCCAACCAAGGCACTACAGTGATTGTATTTCAGTTATGCTTATGCCACTATTAAAACACAATGTTCTCCCCTCTATTATTCAGTGTAACAACATACAGAAATTGAGTTTGCAAAATAGATATTCCTAGAATAATTTCTATATAGCATTAGCAAGATTTGACACTAATGCTAATTCTTCATTAGAAGATATATGACAAGTAGGGTAATTTAATATGCAATTAGCACTAAAAGATGTTTAGCACATGCGGTGAGACGTCTGTTACTTGCTAGTGTTTGACAGCTTTGGAAATCTAAATGCTCTGCTTAGTCACGGAGCAGGTGCAGTCACAGTGCTGAATACAGCACAGGTTTTCCGACCTAGGTCTAAGCTGTGTTCCTTAGTCCTGATACAGAGATCATTTCTTGCAGTAAAGGCACAGTCATGTAATCTTCATGCTTGTTATGTTTTGGTTCTCTCTCTGCAGAAATTTCTTTGCAGAAACTGTGAAAGATTTGTCAATCCTGGCATAATTCATCCAAAAAAAATCCTTAAAGACCATCACAAAGATGAACTAGCAATAAAACTTGTATCGAAAACAGGAAAATGCCACTAAGAAAGGGAGAATTGACACAGCTGAAGGGAAAAGAAGATAAGAGCACCTAGGAGAAACTACTTGTGGCAGACACAAAGGGCCAATTGTTCTGGATTGTTAATTCACATGAGACAGAACCATGGATAGACGCAGCAGGGAAGTTTTTCAGACACAGCAATTGCTTCTGGGATTTCCTTAGGATTTCAAGAAAGCGCAGTCTTCTGTATAGCTGGAATGTGTGAAGAAGTTTGGGTAGATGGACACTAGAGGAGGTACCGAATCTCTCAGCCCTGGGGACACGTTGAGGGAACCAGCAGTCCCTCTGTGCTTCCTGCTGTAGACTGCCTGGTTCTGTTCCTGTCCCAGCCCCTGCCTTGTGCACGATGTATCTGCCCTGAAGGCTGATCCAGCTGAGAAGTAAACCAGCATGTGTGGACATGAGAAAGACAGGAAGAAACAAGTGTTGGCAAGGTGACAGAATTGTCTTTCAGCAGCGAAGCAGCATCTGTAAAAATGGCAACTCTCTCCGTTGCCCACATGCTGACCCTTTTCATCGGTGACATGGAAGTGCTAGGAACGGGGACTCTGCAGCTGTGGTGTGCACAGTGCTTTGCATAACACATTCACACTCCCAGACAGATGCTGAGTCCTGCTGCACTACAGAGACTAAAATAAAGACCTGAAACATGTCAGTCAAGTACCTCTTGGTTACAGCGACCATGTTTTCAAAGCTTAGAGGAGCTGCTCCAGATTTGGCTGACAAGTTACATCATCCCCTGACGAATCATGCTTTTCAGCTTTTCAGTGTGCTGGGAAGGCAGAGGATGTGTATATGGGTTGAATGCAGTGTTGATGCTCACAAAGAAAATGGATTTTTACCTAACAAGTCTCAGATGAACCTGTGCCAAGAAGTAGCAGGAGGGGTGGGTACCACAGTTAATTTTCATTTGCTCACAATTGATCTTAGGCCTCCAGGAAAGAAGGTATTTCCTTCCTCCTTTTCTTACCTATCTCTCTATTGGGCAGTGTCCGTGAACAATCAGGAGAAAAAGTGGCCAAATACACCCCCCCCCAAAAAAAGAGAAAAAAATTCATCTGAATCATCTTATTTCATTCTCTTCTTCTGCTAATGTTCAAAGAAATGAAATAGTAAACCAGAGTAAAACCCAGGCAGCATCTGACCTCAGTCTTTCAGCAATGTTGACTTGGTTTCTTGATTTAACAGCCCAGTGAATGTGCATTCTCGTGGTCCTGTGCTCCTGTCGGTTCCACTCCTCTTGCATGGGTTTGGTCTCGGGGAACCAAAAGAAGCAATAAAAGATAGTCCTGGCAAGCACATTTCCAGCAGTTTTCCCACTGCCACTGCTGGAGCACTGTAAATGAGTTGGCAGAGAATCCGCCTCACTTCGAGTTTTAGCACGCAGCCATTTGATTCAATCAACCCTTTGCTGGTCCTACAGAAGGGCAGCAGAGGCAAGCAGAAATCAAATAAAAGGCAATAAACAAAGGGCAGGAACTTGTCCTTGGTCTGCAGCCAAGAGGTTCTTTGGTCCCACCAAGACTTTTACTTGCAGACAAATGAAGAGATCAGCTTCTTTTTCTTGCCCCTTCTGCTCTGCTCTGCTGTGCATTGCTCTCCTTGCATTCTGCAGCTCATGAAACATTTTTTGCAGAAGTACTTGACGTCATTCCTGCTTAGGCTACCAATACTTCCAAGGGACAGCAAAGCTGAGGTAGCAAGCTTTCAAAAATACCAAGCTGGAAGAGAGAAGTCTCAAGGAGACCAAATCACATTTACTGCAAAAGCAATTAGCTCAACTCGAAGGTATCACTATATGCTGAGGAGAAGGTGCAAGGCCTCCTAGTGCTAAACCTGCAGTGTGCCACATGCCTTGAGCCAGCCAAAAGAAGTCATCCTGACAGCCCTTCCCCAGGCATGTGCTCTTCCTCTTGCCCCAGGTCCAGCGTTTTTGCAGCTATGTGGTGGCCCAGCTGGGGAAACACAGTCTGCACAGAGCTACGTCATCAAAAGTGAAAGAACTGGATGCCTTTTTAGAGTAGTGAGCTCCCTGATCCTGTTCTCTGCAAGGCTACGCAAGTTCTCTGCCAGGCTAAAAGCAGCAAGTTCTGTCTTACCGCATTTTCTACACAGCAGCTGAAGGTTTCGTTATTCACATACTGTCACTGTTATGTGTACTGCCACACGATGGAGACAGAGAGCTCAGTGAGGCTGAGACCCTCCATTTCCTTAACTGCATGCTGGCCTTAAAGTGTAGCCATGGGGTTCCTCAAGGATGCACACAGCTGATCAGCTGCACAACTTTCAGAATTAGTCGGCAGTGATCAGGGACCGGGACAGTCCGTAAAATCCAGGAGCCAGGTATCTGTGCTCTCCAGGCATATGTACCAGCCCCTGCTGCAGGGTGTCTTTGGGTCACTTGTGAATCGCACAACCTTGTATTTCTGCTCTTGCAAGATGGGGTCATACATCTGGTTGGATATAAGAAAATCAATGACACAGGTTGTCCAGGGAGCTTTTGCAATCTCCATCCTTGGAAGTTTTCAAGACCCAACTAGATAAAGCCCTGAGCAACCTGCTCTGTTCCCATAGCCAACCCTGATTTGAGCAAGAGATTGGACTAGGGACCCACCAAGGTCCCTTCTAACCTGAATTATCCTATGATCTTGATGTAGTTTTGGCTTCTTATGGTACCTGAGACCTTCAGTCCTGTTCTTTGCATGTTCTGGAGGAAAAACTCCTTTGGGCAACAGGCAGTGCCTGAATGAGCGTGGGCTGGCTTCAGAGATCCCCCAGGCCTCTGTGTGCTTTTGGTGTCCCTGGACCCCAGGTATTTACCTTGGCCCTAAAATGCTGCCAGGGATTGTCAGTGTGGTGTAGCTCTGATGGATTGTGAGGGACAAGTGTCAGCTACCCACGGAGAGACTCCAGTTCTGCCCTTGGTCAACAAAGATGCATTTAGCCCTTTCCCAACAGGATGTCTCTTATGTACCACAGATTTAGGGAAAAACAAAGCATGGGAAAGGCATGTGATGCTGAGGCCCAGCACAAGCAATGTGAATGGGGAAGTCACACTGTCATGCAAATCACAGCTTTCTGTCAGCTGGGCACATGTAAGTGTCTCTGTTCAGGTGACTCCTGTTTCAGGTTGTCGCTGGCCGACAAGGACAGAGCACTTTTTTTTCTGAGAGAATTCACAAAATCACTGAACAATTGAAGTTGGAAGGGACCCCTGTAGATCATCTAGTCCAACCCCCTGCTCAAGCAGGGTAACCTAAAGCACATTGCCCAGGACCCTAACCAGAGGGCAAATTGCCCCAGAGCAAATCCAGGGCTGTTCAGCTACTCAGAGGAGACATAGAGAATGACACATACAGACACGTACACAGATGACAAGCCTGCAGAAGCCTTTTTTTTTGGAGAAAGTCAGTCAAAAAGGAAAAAAAAGGTCAAATCAGCCCCCTTGAGACCAGGTCACCTCTGGCTCCAAGGGTAGGAGCCAGATCTGGGAGGGGCTGTGAGCCGCTGCTCAGGCCAAGTCCGTGACTAGACAGCTTCAAGGAAACCCAACGGATTGGAGGAATTGAGGGAAATGGGGAAATTCGGCTTGGGGGCATTTCGGAGTCCTTTGCCTGCTGCCCTCTCTGGCCCCCTGCCCTGAGTGGGCGTGGCCCTGGGGCAGGGCCCTTATTGGCTGGCAGCCCTTTGTGATGGGCAGGGGTGTGTGCTGGGGCAAGCCTTGATTGGCCAGCAGCCCTTTGTGATGGGCGGGGGCGTGTCCCCAAGCAGGCCCCCATTGGTCTGGGCCCTCTGTGATGTAGGCGGGCGTGTCCGGGGCAGGCCCTCATTGGCCGCAGCGCTCTGGGGCGGTGAGGGTGGCGCGCAGGAGCGGGTCCCCGCGGTCCCGCTCTGTCCTCAGGCAGGGCTGGCGCAGCAGCGCTGTCCCTGGCCCGGCGCCATGCGGAGACTCCGGGCGCTCCGAGGTGAGGGGCTGGGGCCCGCAGGAGACCCCCCGACATTCAGTGCCGCCGGCCAGCCGGCCTCCTCCGTGCTCCCGCGTGGCTCCCTCCGGGCCCCCGTTTGACGGGCTTTCCACAAAACACAAGGAGCCGACGTGCCCTGAGCGTGAGGGAGACAGGACACGGAGCAAACTGTGCAGAGCCGTGCCCCTGCCTCGGGATGCCCCCAGCACTGCCGGGCACCTCGGTGCTGGCTCACGGGGAGTCGGGCCTGATGGGCCTGGTGGCTCCAGTACTGATCCCTGGTTGGGTAGCAGAGGCCCCAAACCAGCCTGGCTCTGGGTGTTACGTGCGCGGGGAACTGAGGGGGGACGGGACCTCGTGGGGTGGGGTCCGAACTTCGGCTCCAAGCAGGGCTGCATGGACCGTGTCTCGTCAGGGTGGGAGCATCTCCGGGTGTCTCCGAGGATGGAGGACCCGCAGCCTCCGCAAGCACCTACTTCCTTGCTCGGCCACCCTCGGGGGGAGAATTGCTTCCTGGTGTTTCACGGGAATTTCCTGTCTCCCAGGTTGTCCCCACTGCCTCCCGGCCCATCAGCAGGTGTCTCTGAGCAGAGCCACACTCCAGCTCCTCTGCACCCCCTGTTTAGTAGCTGCTGGCAGCAGCGCGGTTCCCCAGCCTCCTCCAGGCTGACCCAAGCCAGCTCTCGTGGCCTCTCCTCACAGTTGATGTGCTCTGGCCGCCAGCCCTTTGCAGCGGTGGCCCTTTGCTGGACTCGCCCTGGCATTTCGGTGTCTGTCTCGTACTGGGCAGCCCAGGCTGGAGCAGTCTGCAGGGGTGGTCTCAACAGTGCCAAACCGAGGGGAGGAGTGCCTGCCCTCGCCCTGCCGCCTGCCCTGCTGCGAGCACAGCCTCGGCCAGCGTTAGTGGGGAGCAGAGGGGTTTCTCTCCCGGCCGGGGAGGCGTTTGG
This sequence comes from Dromaius novaehollandiae, assembly GCF_036370855.1. Lineage (NCBI taxonomy): Eukaryota > Metazoa > Chordata > Aves > Casuariiformes > Dromaiidae > Dromaius > Dromaius novaehollandiae. The sequence continues at coordinate 9,788,582 of NC_088101.1, read as the reverse complement.
CCCGAGCTGGTGCAGACAGCTGAGGCCAGCAGAGCTGACGCTTGTCCTCTGGGTCTCTCCTTGCAGGTCTCTTCACTTGTGGAGGTTGCTGGTCCCGGCCTCCCGTTCGGGAGGATGGAGGCGGGGCAGCAGAGTCCGTCCCTGCAGCCGTCCCCACCTTTGCTGGGCGAGTGGCTTCTCTGTCAAACCGCCTGCAAGAGGAGGAGGTGAGGCGGGGGCGTCGCGCTGTGCCGGGCCTGGGTTTGCGGGTGCCCGGCAGGGCCCCTGGTTTCCCGAGGGCGCCGCCGCCCTCCTGCCACCCGCGCGTGCTGCAAACGCTGCCGCTGGCGGGGCCCGTGTCCCCGGCTCTGGGGCTCCCTGGCACTGAGGAAAGGCAAGGCCAAGCTCTTCCCTTCTGGGCCGTGTCCCCAGGGCGACAGAGCGGAGGTCTACCGAGAGCTGGAGAGAGTCCTGCAGGGCGACGACGGCCGCGTGCAGAGCGCTGTCCTGGCCAGAGTGATCGCAGCGGCCTCGAGGGACATGAGAGCGGCGCAGGTGAGCTGCTCCTCTCTGAAGGCAGCCAGAGGCGCCTGGCTAGAGCCCGGTTTGGTAAAACGTAGGAGGGCTCTGAGGACGTGTGTCTAGCACTAAGCCCCGTCAGAGGTTCCCAGACCCCTGTGACAGCTCCTTCCCCGCGGATGCGGCTCCGCGATAGAAAAGGCCGTATCCAGCCCCGCTGCAGAGGGAGCGCAGAGCAGAGCAGCTGCCTGTGCCGGCGGCGCCTGCGCCCAGGGCTGGTGGCGGAGCTGGGACGTGCAGGGCCGCGATTTCTGCACCAGCAAGTGTTTCCTGGAGGCAAAGGCCTTGGGGACTCGTCGCTGCAGTGGATTTGGGGGGCGATGCCCGGGGCTGAGCGGGGAGGTGGCCGAGGCAGGAACCGAGAGCTGGAGGCAGGCGGTCGCTGCCGGCGCCTTGGGCCTTTCTCCCGCTGAGGGAGGTTCGTGGCTCTCGCCAGGGCGTGACGGAGCAGGTGCGGACGGCCGCCAGCGACGTCCTGGTGGCTCTGGCCCGCTGCCACTTCGACAGCGTCATGTGCGAGCTGCAGTGCCGCCTGAGGGCCCTGGGAGAGATCTCCGAGGACCTCGTGTTCGTCACCTTGGGCAAGCTGGCCAGCAGCTACGGTAGGGCCCCTCGGCCTCCGGCTCGGGGCTGTGGTCTGCGGTACCCGGGAGAAGGGATCCTCCCCGATCTCCCCAAAATGCTCCGTGCTGAACTGGAGGCTGCAAGGTTTCGGTGCCCCTCGCTGGCTGCTGGGGCCGGCTCTGCCCCCGCCGCCCTCCCAGGCCCCCGAAGGGCTGCCCCGCTCCCCACTCAGGGCCGGCACCAGCACCCCATCGAGTCCCGGCAAGCCGTCCCCACGCCGGGGCCTGCCCCAGCCCCTGCGGCAGCTCTGGCACCCCCCTGGGCCCCCGCCGCGCTCCCCTGGGGCTCCCCCGTGCACTGCCCCGGCTCCCCGTGACGGCGGCCGCTCTCTGCGCCTCTGCCCGGCCCTCTCCGCAGCCCTGCGGTGCGTCCCCTTCGTGGGCATGACGCTCTTCGCCCTGCGCACGATGCTGAGCCAGGTGGGGAGCAGCCGGACCCTGCGCGCCGTCTGCAGCGGTGAGTGTCGGCCCCGCGGGCAGGGGCAGGGCAGGGGCAGGGGCAGGGGCAGGGGCAGGGGCAGGGGCAGGGGCAGGGGCAGGGGCAGCCTCGGCGCCTCTGCTGCGGCGCTTTGCTCCCGGTGCGACCTGCCGGGCTCCGAGCTCTGCCCCGGCTCCCTCCCGCCTGCTGCGTGCAGGGCGGGCTGGTTTTGGGGGGTTTCGGGGGAGAGGGCGAGTGTTTGGGACGGCTGGGGCAGGGACACAGGGGGAAGCGCGGGAGGGGAGCACGGCTGGGAGGAGGAGGAGGAGGAGGAGGAGGAGGAGGAGGAGTGATGGGGAGGAGGAGAGCAACAGTGCAGCGTTTCCATCGGGGCACCTCCGAGCACCGCGCGGCTTGTGCCTGGGGCCGGAGCCGGTCTCGGATGGAGCCGCGGCGAGCGGGGGGCTGCGGCCGAGGGCAGGCTGGGGCGGCAGAGCAAGGCCTCGTCCCCGCCACGGGCTCTCCCTGACCCTTGCGCCCTCTCTCGCCGCAGTCCTGGAGCAGTGGTCGAAGGCCGTGAACAGCTACCTGGGCGCCTGGGAGCAGTGCAGCTTCCCGCGCGTGGGGCAGGCCCAGCTCTGCAGCAGCGTTTCCCCGCTCTTCGGCCACGCGGTGGGGAGCTGGCTGGGCTGCGAGGAGGAGGAGGTGAGAGCGGCTGCCGCGCCGGCCCCGCGACGCCGGGGGCCTTTGGGCAGGGCCGGATCCGGGGGGGCCGGGGTGGGGACGTGCCCTCTCCTCCGGAGCAAGGCCTTCTCCTCCAGGGGAGCAGGGCGCTGCCTCTCCGTGGGGAGGGCAGACCGTGTCGGGGGGGAAGGACCTGGGGCCCCGCTGAAGAGCGTCTCGCTGCCCTCCCTGCAGGCCAAGCAGGCCGTCCTGGGGGCGATGGCTGCCATGATGGGCCTCCTCGTGCGCGAGGAAGAGCACCGCGAGCGCGTGTGGGAGCAGCTCCCCTGGCTCCTGGGCCAGTACCAGCAGGTCCAGGACTCTTTCCGGGTGACCAAGGTGAGGCGTTGTGTGGGGCACGGTGAGGCTGTGGGGTCTGTGCGTGTGCCGCGAGGTGTTGGGGGGCTGTGGGGTGCCTGGAGGAGCCGGGACCCCTTGAGAAGAAAGGGGGGGAGCAGGGGAGGCTTGAGGCCTGCTGGGCTTCTCGGGCAGCGCCAGAGCAGCGCAGGTGGGGCCGAGAGGGAGCTGAGCATCCCCGGGGCCGACCTCCTCGGGAAGGGAGGCCTCGACCCCCGTCCCTGGGGCGTCGTGCACGCGAGGGGCTCTGCTCTAACGCCCAGGCACCGTCGAGAGTTTAGGTTATTTTCCTGGGGCCTGGAGTGGAGTTCATCACAGAAACGCCGGGTTTCCTTTCTTAAGACGTTGCTTTAGGTGACAGCCCCGCTCTTCTTCCCACCCCCGTTCCCTTGCAGGCGCTGAGTTATTTCCTGGCGGTTTTGGGGGAAGTGCAGGTCCCCATCCCCCAGGACGAGGTTGAGGCCATCGGCACCGCTGTGCACCGCCAGGTAAGGGCAGCCCGACCCCGTACCGCTTGCGCTGGGTGCAGCAGACCTGACCCACAGGGACAGGAAGGTCCTGCTGGGCGGCCGGGCAGAGCGTCCTTGCAGCGGGACCTACCTTAAGGCCAGGTCTGTGCAGATATTTGGGAGTCACCTCCCACTGCGGTGTCCAGAGGCTGTTGTAGCCAAAGCCCCCGGGAAGGCCAGAGCGGAGGGAGCAGTTTCTTTCCAGCCCCCTCGGAGCTGGTGCTCTTCTCTCTAAAGCGCCCCTTGTTCCCACAGCTCAGTGACGGGAGCAAGCAGCACAGCGGGGAGCACCGGTCGGAGCTGTCCTCCTGCGTCCTGCTGCTGGGTGAGGGGAGGAGACTCCACGGGACACCGCTGTGCCCTCGCTGCTCTCTCCCTACTCTCTGGCTAACGCAGAGCACGACTCTTCCCTCGCAGCCCGAGTTTGCCCTGAGGACACGGTGGCCTTTCTGCGCTCGCAGCTGGGGAGTCGGAGCGAGGCCGCGCGCGTGGTGTCCTTGGATCTGCTCAGAGCCCTGGTGCGCCCCACAGGTCAGTGCCGCGGGGCGCAGCGAGGCCGGCCAGGGGTTTGGGCTGCCGGGCTGGGGGCAGACACGGCTGCCAGTGATGAACAAACGCCTGAGACGAGCTGCAAAGCGTGTGTTCCCCACCTGAGCTGCCACGCGGCTGCAGGGACAGGGATGTGATGGGGCGGCTGTAAATGGCGACGCACCAGTGACGGTGCTTGACGCTCGGTGATGGGGCAGGGACATGAGCTACTTGTACCCCTCGCATTTCTGCAGCGCTCTGTGGTGTTAAAACAGTCGGTCCCGTCACCCGGTTGTGTCTGTAAACGGAGTCGCTGGGGGACTCTGCTGCTTCCTCAGCCGTCACCGTCTTGTCCCGGGTTTTCGGTGCCGCTCGTATGTGAGCGAGCTGGGAGCTTTGGCAGCTCCCTGCTGACCCGAGGGCTCTGCCTGAGCGCCTGCCTCTCCCCGTCTTTCCCAGCAGCAGAGAGAGGCCAGAGCCTGCCCCTGCTCGTGCAGGCGGTGCGCTGCGCGCTGGGAGACCCCAGCAGGAAGGTGAGCTGGTTGGCGCGGGGCGGCACCGCGGTGGGCGGCAGAGAAAGCTTTTGCTGGGGGCAGAGCCTGGCCAGCCCCCGGCAGGGCTGCTGCTGGGGATCGAGCCTAGGGGAGCGTTTCCCCGTGGAAATGCTCCTGCGTGGCCGTGGCTGTGGGAGCAGCGGGGCCTCCCGCACCCCCACGGTCTCCGCGCGGGGCACAGGGGCTGGGTGGGTGCGAAGGCGTCTGCCCCCGGGCTTTTGAGCAGAGGGGGTAACTGCAACGTGCTCCGTGGCAGGTGGCGAGGGCAGCGCTGCGCTTCACCAAGGAGCTGCTGGGCTGCAGCGTCCAGAGCTGCTCGGCCTGGGACCTGGTGGCCCACGTCTTCGCCACGTTCAGCCAGGCCTCCGGCAGACTGGTGAGGGCAGAGCGCGGCGCTTCGGCTTTGCTGTGTGCCCGGGGTGTCCGGGGAGCCCCTGCGGGTGCCCTGGGAATGGGGAGCCCCCCCAGCAGGGCTGCAGTCCCCGGTGCAGAGGGCCGAGCGGCGTCCCCACCGCCGTTCCCGGGGGGATCTCGGAGGAGGCCGGGGGGTGCTTTGGCCTCCCACCAGCACGTAACAAACCCGACTGCGGCGCTGCCTGGGCCGTGACTCCGCTGGGCCGTGCGTGCTGCCGTTTCAGCGCTGTCACCGAGCGCAGCCCCGCCGCAGGGCAACCTCCTTGCACCGGCTCGGTGCCGCTGCGGCATCGCTTGGGCCCCGGAGGAGCTCGTAATCCCGACACCCCGACTGACGACGCTGGCGACCGCCCCGAGGAGCAGCGGGTCTCCCTGGTCGCAGCCTGTTTAGTGCTTCCTTCCCCTGGGATCTGGCCCCTCCCGTGGGACTTTCTGCTCTCTCCTGCCTCCGGAGATGGGGGCTCCCGGGGGAGCATCCCGGCAGCGCTGGGTGGTTCAGGCTTCACCTGCCGTCTCGGGGACAGGGGCTGATGCTGGTGCTGTCCCAACCGTGTCTTGCAGGCGCAGGGAAAGCTGTCTGAGGCAGAAGCGCAGGAAGCAGCAGATCTTCAAGCCCTGTGCTTGGACATCCTGCGCTCCCTGGACGTCTCCGTCCGGGGGATGACCAAAGTAAGTCGTCCCGCGCCCTGCTGCTGCCTCCCTGCCCCGCTCTCCCCAAAGTGCTCCCCGAGCAGCCCCTCAGGCGCACAAGGCGAGTGGAAGTGCAGAGCGTCGTTTCCATCTCGGAGCTGAAACGAGCTGGAGCTGGCACGGAGGTGGGAACCGCGACGTGCTGAGTGGCCTCGTCCTTCCCTGCAGCTCCTGTGGCCGCGGCTGCTGCAGTACGTGGTGCCAGCCCAGTACACCGGCACGTTGGTGCCGCTCTGCCGGTGCCTGCGAGAGCTGGCCGAGAGCCGGGGGAGAGCAGGGGGCGAGGACGGAGAGGAGGAGCCCAACGTCGCGGCCTCCCGGCAGCGAGGTAGGAAGCCGAAACTCTCGCCGTGAGCCGTGCCGGGCTGTGCCGGGGCCGGGGCACCAGCCCGTGGGCCGCGTGGGGGCTGCCCAGCCCGGGCAGGGGCAGGGTACGGCGAGTCGTGCCGCTCTCACCGGCCTTTCTGTCTCCTCGCAGCCAAGCTGCCGAGGCCGCAGGCCCTGCTGGCTCGCCTGCTGGTGAGTAGGGGCCCCGGGGAAAGCGCTTCGGGGCCTGGAGGCGGCGGGAGAGGTCGGGGCAGAGCCGCGTCGCAGGCCGGGGCCGGCAGCCCGCGGGGAGGAAGCGGCGTGCGGGAGCGAGTCGGAGCCTCCCCGGCCCCGCGGGACCCTGCTGCTGCGCGGGGGAGAAGCCGGCGGCGCCGGGGAGAAGCTCCCGGCTGGGCCGGGGCCGGGCGACCGCCCTCCGTGCGGGGAGAAGCTGCGGCTCCTCCGGCCGCCCCGAGCCCGGGTCTCGCCTGCCCTCTCCCAGGTGGTGGCGGCGGCTCCTCACGCCGGCGGCGGCTGCGGCGTCGCTGCCCTGCGGCTGCTGCGGGCCCTGTCCGCAGAGATCCACGGCGCCCTGGGGATGGTGTGGGCCGTGAAGATCCCCTTCCTGCTGCAGTGCCTGGAAGGTAACGTGCCGTCGGGGAGGAGGAGGCTGGAGAGGCCGAAGGGGAGGCAGGAGAAGGCGGCGTCCAGGCGTGAGGGAGGGGAATTGGCCCTGGGTTTCTCAGCACCGGCTCTGCAGCCGTTGCCCTTCCAGGGAGCAGCGCTGACGCCCAGGAGCAGTTCATCTGGGGGACGGGGCCTTTCTTGCCCGTCACTGCCACGAGCAGGTGTGGCAGCACCCCGGCGTCCTCACTGGGTGGGTGTTTGGGAGGGCCGGACTCGGCGCTCCTGGGGGTGGGTGAAACGTGTCCTGGTGCAAACGTGTGTGCATGGTCCAAGCCCTCGTGCGAGGGCCTGGTTTGCTCTGGAGCTGCAGTCGAGCGATGGGGACTGGGACCGGCGGGCGTGTGGCTGAGCTGAGTCCGTGCCCCTGTCCCCCGTCCCCAGGGTCCGTCAGGTGTCCTGAGCCCGGCCAAGAGTTCGGCATCAGGGCTTGAGCCTTCCTCGCGGCTTGGGCCCCTTCTGGCGTGGGAGCCGGAGGGTGTTTGAGTGCCAAGGAGCCCCCGGGCTCTTCTCTGGCGCTAAGTAACACGGAGGGTTTTCCTGCTCCGGCTTTGTAGGGCAAAGCGAGAGCTGCCTGGACTCTGCCGAGTGGGAGCAGCTTCTGCTCAAGGTACAGCACTGCTGCGAGGGCAGCAACTACCGGTGGGGAAGGGGGAAGGTGTGGGTGGAAAGGTAACCAGGAGCAGGGGAGCCCTGAGCAGGGAAATGCCGGTTTTGTTCAGAAAACAGGAAACACGGGAAAGACCCCCTGCAAAGGCCCTGGGGATTTTGTTTTGCAAACAGCTGTGGATCACAGAGGGTCGTGTCGTGTTGTGCCGTGTCCCGTCGTCGCACGTCGTGACCCGCTCTGCGGGGGCTTCGCTTCAACTTGTGTTTCCCCTAGTTCCTGAGGACGTCGCTGGAGACGATCGAGAGCCAGGCCTGGACCGTGGGCCTGAGCTTGGAGCTGAGCCAGCAGACGGGCAGCTACCCCCGGCCGTCCCGGGAGCAGGTGGGTCCCTGCCGAGGCCTCGTTTCTGCGGGAGCCGAGCGGAACGGCCGGGCGCCGCGGCCAGCTCAGCCGGGCCTGGTGCGGGCTGGTGCGTCGCGGCCGGCTCTGTGCCGCCAGACCGTGCGTGACCACGTCTGGGGTGGCCGCTTGTCTTTCAGGCCTTCCTGTATAAAGCTGTCGGGGTGTCCCTGGCAGCGTGTCGGCACGTCCCCTACGTCCGTGGGGAAATGAAGAAGTATCTGTTAAGGATGAATTACTTGGAGGTGTCTGAGAGAGAGGTGAGTTTCCTCTTCTCCCCCTGCTTTCCCCGGAGCCCCTCGGTATTCCCAGGGGAGCGGCGATCTCTCCGAGCAGAGCGCTCCAGGCTCTCCTCCTTTCCTTGCCGCTGCTGTTCCCGTCGGAGGATATCGCGAGTGTCGCTCGGAGCTTGCCGTGGTGAGTGTCGGCCAGAGGCCGCCTCACCCTTTCCCTTGTGTTGCAGGCGATGATTTCGGTTGTGGCCGGCTCTGCCGAGAGCCACTTCCACCTTGCCTTGGAGGTGCTGCAGGAGTTTGGGGCGTCCATGGAGGAAAGACCAGTGTCCGGGGCTTTCAAACGCCTGAAGGTAAAGGATGCCGGGCGTCCTGGCTCCTTTGTCCTCTGCTTTGTTTCCACTTCCAAACCAGCGGCGGCCCAGGGGTGGCTGCTGCGTGGAAAGCGGGGCGGCTCCTTCGCCGGGAGGCAGCGGGAGCCGGGGCCCGACGGAGGCGCCGGGCTGACGTCTCGCGGCTTCTCCCGCGGCGCAGGAATACCACCAGGGGAAGAGAGCGGGGAGGCACGCGGCCCTCGTGCTGGCCTACGGCCGGATCGCGCTCCGCGCCCCGCCGGAGCAGCTCCTGGCCCGCGTGGAGAGCGACGTCGTGGGGCGCATCCTGCGGCACTACCGCGCCAGCTGCCAGGTGGGTGCGCGGGCGCAGGGCGGCCACGCAGACGTGGGTCTTCCCCGAAGCTCCCGCGAGCGCCGACTGCCCCCAGCGCCCCGGGGGCGGTTGTGCCCTGCCCGTGCTGGCGGAGGGGGACGCGGCAGCCCTGGTTCGTCCCTGCTGCCCCGCGGGGTCTGTGCGCTCCGGGGCCGCTGCTGCGTGTCCCGCGTCTGTGCGCCTTGGTTCTCTGCCTCTCACCCCACCGCCTTTCCCCTTCCAGGTGCTGGGCTTCTCCTTCTCCACCAAGGTAAGTCCTGCCCCCCGGGGCCTTGCTCGCGGCCCTTCCCGCACCCCTTTCCCCTCGCAGGCGTGCCGGACTCGCCCTCCCGCTCCCCGGGCCGGGGGCCGGGGGCCGGGGGTCTCCTTGCGGTGGGTAGCCGGGAAAGCTCGTGCCTCCGCGGGGGGAGCTTCTTCCCGGGAGGGGAGAGGAGGTTTCCTTCCTGCGACCCGCGTGCCGAGCCGAGGTGCCCGAGGCGCTGGGCAGACGCAGTGGCCCTTGCGCGCCGTGCTCTGGGGCTGGGCTGCCCGCCGTGCTCCTCGCTGAGCCCTCGGCGCTCTGAGGAGTTCCTCACCGGCGCCGCCGTGTTTCCCTGTGCCGGGACGCAGGACGTGCAGCTCAAGCTGGCGCTGATCCGGAGCGTCGCCGAGGTCAGCCGGGCCGTGCGGGTGGCGGGGGGCTCCCGCGGCGTGGAGCTCTGCCGCAAACGGGAGCTGCTGGACACCTTGCTGGTGAGTGCCGGGGCCGGGCCGGTGCCGCGGGGAGGTCGGGGCCGAGCCCCGAGGCCGGTCGCCCCGAGGCGCGATGCTCCGCCTTGGCCGCGCGCGACCTCTGGAGCGCCCGGAGCCTGGTGCCGGCGGGAGGGCTCTCGGCGGCCGCCCGCTGCCCACTGTGCGCGTGTCTCCGTGACCTGCAGGGCTTCGTGCAGGGGGAGCCCCGGGATCGCCTGGCGTCCCCCGTGCGCCGGGAGGCGTTTGTGGCCGTGGGGCACTTGAGGTAGGGTCTGTGCGCCGGGGCTGCGGGGGGTGTCGTCTGAGCCGCCGCTCTGGGGAGCGGGAGTGAGACGCGTGTGTGTTTCCCTCTTTCTCTGCCAGCAAACTGAAGCCATCGCTGAGCCGGGAGGAAAACCGCGACCTCCTGGATCAGTGTGTGCAGAGCGTGATGCCCCTGCCTGCCCTGGAGCCGGCGGAAGAGGAGGGGGCGACGGCGGCGGACGCCGGGCACGTGCAGGTACCTGCCGGCCCTTCTCTGCCGGCCTCTCCGGGGATCCCCCGCAGCACGCGCCGCGCTCTGCCCCTGCGGCCGAGCTGGGCGTCTCCGAGCGCGGCCCAACGCCCGTCCTTCTCCCCGCGCTCAGGGTCTGCACGCGCGGACCATGGGGGCTCTCGGCGAGCTGCTGACGGCCCTGCTGGAGGAAGACCTCAGCTCGGACTGGCTCGCGGAGATGCTGCACGTGAGTGTCCGTGGGGGGACGGGGAAGGCGTCACCAGTGCCGGCTGCGTGGGGAGAGCTGGGCTGTGGAGGCGGCGGGGTCAGCGCGAGGTGGCCGTGGGGCAGGTCTGCGCCGGTGCCCTCCGTGAGGGGCTGCTGGGGACGCAAGGGGCCGCGCCACCGGCTGCCGAGGCGGCAGCTCCTGGGCGGGACTCTGGGCGGGAGGGAGGCGTCTGGGGTGGCGGTGGGCAGGCCGGGACGGCCGGGGGGACCGGTGTGAGCCGGGTGTGCTCTTCCGCAGGTGCTGGAGTACTGGCTCACCTCGGCCAAGGAGTGGGAGCGGGAGAGGGCCCTGCAGGCCTGCGCCCAGCTGCTGGGCGCTTTCGAGGAGCGATTCGAGCTCACGGTGAGAAGGGACCCCCCACCCCCGCACGCCGTGTCCCCCCTCCCCGCTGGCTGCGGCCCCAGCAGGGAGCTCTGCCCCACGCCGGGCGCTGGGTTTTGGGTCTCCCGGGCTGTGGGGCTGCACCGCTGCCTGCCCCGATGCCCTGCCACGGCTCGGGCGCCAGCACAGCCGGGAGAGGGAGATTGGCCGCCAGGGCTGCCCGCGACCTCCTCGTCGTCCTTGTGTTTCCCCAGGGAGAAACCTCTTTCGGGCCCTTTGGCTCCATGGTGGGACTGCTGGCGCCTTTCACCTGCGACTCGCTGGCCACGTCCTGCCAGCGGGCAGGGGCCTGCCTCGGCCACCTCCTCCGCATACAAGGTGAGGGCAGCCCCCTCCCGGCCTCGGCCAGCCCCCCGCTGCCCCCCGCGCCCCACGACTGCAAGGGGCCGGGCTCCGTTCTTCCTTCCTCTCGGCCCCTGGGCCAGAGGTGGGTCTCCGTCGCCATCGCCGCCCTTCTCTCCTGGTGCTCCCTGCAGGCAGGACGCTGGAGACGGGGGCCGAGGAGGACGAGGTGCAGCCCTTGTGCCAGCGGCTGAGCGCCCCAGACGCCGAGGCTCTGCGCCAGGCTTCCTCCAGACTCAGAAAGGTGCCTGGCCCCACGGCGCGGGGGGAGCCGGTGCCCGGGCTCCCGCGCGGCTCCCTGCTTCGCTGCCGGGGCCCCGCTGCGTTTTGGGAGAGCCAAGGGAGCAGCAAGCGGCTGTCGAGCGGCACAGAGCACGGCAGGCCCTGCCTGCACAGCTGCCCCGTAAAGCCCTGGCACCCTGCGGGCCCAGCGAACTGCCCCGCCGGCCGCGCGCTCGAGTCTCCTCTCCTTTCCGAAGGGCCGGAGCAGACCTGTGACGTGGCCTCTCCCGTTTCTGATGTCTCCCCAGATCGTCTGCAAACACATCCCGCCAGCGCAGGCCACGGACTTCCTCTCTGCCGCCCTGGACGGGATGCTGTTGGCCCAGTCCGCGTGTGCTCAGGCAGCGGGCGAGTGGCTGCTCACCTTCCTGGAGACGTGCGGGGGGCAGCTGCTCACGGAGGTGAGAGACGCCTTTTCCCGGGGGCTCGGGCCTTCCCGCCTCCGCCGCTGCCGGGCACCTCGTGCAGGTGCCGGGAGCCAAAGCGCCGCCCCTGGTGCGCAGCGCCGAGGGCTCTGTCGAATCCGAGTGCCGGCAGCCTCATCCCGGGGTTGTTCTTCGTCCGGTGGCACTGACCCTGCTGGGCCAAACCCCGGTGGCTCCCACGACGGAGGCAGTTAGAGCTGAGGCACCCAAAGTGCCCAGTTGCTCCCCGGTTCTCGGGCGCGATGCTCAGCCCTCCCGGCCCGAGGAGCCCAGGGTGGCTCCTCGGCGTCGCCCTCGGTGGGCAGCAGAGATGTGTCCCCGTGGCGGTCCAGCGTCCCCCCGCCGCTGCGCAGAGCCTTGGGGCTTTAGGGCTGGGTCCCGAGAACTGGTCGGGGAGCAGGAATTGCTCGTGGGCCGAGTGGGGGTGCCTGGGCCGTGCGGGAGGAGCAAGAGAGGATGGAGACGACGGCTCTTGTGGTCTGCGTTCAGGTGCCAGAAATCCTGAGCATCATCTACGTCCGGATGCCGACCATGCAGCAGGACACGCTCCGGCACTTCCTCCTGGAGGCCGTGTCCCTGCTCGCCCTCTACCACCCCGGGGCCGTCATCGACAGCCTGCTGCAGAAGCAGCTGCCCATGGACAGGTACGTGCACTGCCCCGGCCCCACGGACGGGCAGGAGCCGCCACCAGCCCCGTGGAGGCCAGGAGAGCGTTTGGCGCTGCCGAGGGCGTCGCAGGTGCCAGAGCCCGGGGGCTCACGGGGGAACTTCTGCTCCCTTGCAGTGACACCGAGGAGCTGTGGAGGGTCCTGGGGGGGAAGTTCTTTGTGGACCACGTCCTGCGGGTCTTGATGGAAAAACTGAAGAACTCGGGAAGCGACCAGCCCAGGAGCAGCTCTGCCAAGCCCGAGGCAGAGGAGGAGGAGGCTGCGCTGGAGCCTCTCAAGGTACGTGCACCGGCTTCGTACCTGACTGCCCAAATCACCCTTCAGCCTGAGGGAGCTCCGCGCACGCCGCGAACACCCCTGAGCCCCCCGGGCCGGTGCCGTGCCGGGCCCTGGGCAGCGCTGGCAGCCGAGAGCGTTTGCTGCTGCCGGGCTGCAGGGGAGTGAACTGCAGGCAGTGAAGGTCCCCGAGGCGGGCAGGGCACAGGTGGGAAAAGGCCTCGTTTTCACAGGCGGCTTTGGGTTGCATTTCTCTGCAGATGACCCGGGCCATCTCTGTGGTGGTGTCAGCGCTGCAGAGCCCGGAGGCCGTGCTGCGCCTGCTCCCGGAGCTGCTGCCGGTGCTGCTGAAGCAGATCAGCGCCACAGTGGGCAAGGAGATGCCGTCTTCCGCACTCATCACCCGGGGAAAGCTGTTCCTGAAGGGCCACGCGAGCGACGACAATCCTTGCAGGTAGGAGCCGGGGGACAGAGACGCAGGGGCCAGGCTTGGGTCCCCGTAACCTTGATTCCCAGGGAGGAAGGTGCCCCAGGGAGACTTGTTTTTTCCCCTGGGCTCTATTTTGGTTTGGGTTTGTCTGTCTGGTTGTAGTTCTTGTTTTATGAGGGTTGGCGTGCTGGTTGGTTTGGTGTCTGTTGGCGTGTTTGTGAGCCGACGGTCCCTGGGGTCCCTAGGCCGGGTGTCTTCGAGCTTGTCGGGCTTCAGGGTTGTGAGAGGTCATTCCAGGGGTGTTTCGCAGCACGAGCGAGCGAAGGCCTCGCGGGCGGCAGCGTTTCCTTCGCCTGTCGCCGTGACTGAGGCCTCGCTGCTCTCTCCTCGCCCAGGCTTTCCCTGGAGACCCTGGAGGCGGTGCTGCGCACGTGCCTCGACGGGAAGTGGCTGCGGCTGCTGCGGCAGCAGGGCGCCTGGGCTGCCCTGGAAGACCCCCGGGCTCACCACGACGGCGTCTGCCTGCTGACCGGGTGAGAGCCCGAGGAGGCGCCTCGCTGCTCCGGGGTGGCCGCGACCCGGGAGGGGCTGGCGGGACCCTTCCCCCGGGCCCGGGCGTCTCGGAGGGGCCGAGCGGAGCCCGCGTGGGAGCGGGGGGATCGCGGGGGCCCGAGGCCGGGTGCCGCCCTGCGTGACCGCGCGTCGCCTGCCTGTGCTCTGCGCGCAGGGTGCTGCTCCGCGCCGGGACCGTCTCGCTGCCCCTGGTGCTGGTGCTGACCCGGTGGCTGGACGCCCCCTCGGCCAACCTGCGGGTCACGGCCGCGGCTTTCTTTGCGGAGGTGAGGGAGAAGGTGGGAGAGGGAGGTTTAGGAGGGCTTTTCTCAGGGTGCCAGCAAGAAGGTGCCGGCAGAAGGTGTCCTGTTCCCGGCGGGAGCAGACCCCCCCTTGTAGCAGCTCTCTCAGGAGCTGCCCTTCCCCGGCCCCTGCCCACCCCCACCCACCCACGAGCACCCCGGGCACAGGGCAGCGCTGCCCTCGGCCTGGCCGAAGCCGCAGCCTGGGCCGGGCCCCAAGGGAAGCTGCCGGGCGCCGGGGCGGTCGGCCGGGGCTGGCGGGGCTTCCTCGTGCGGAGCCCGGGGCGGCTGCTGCTCCCGGGCCTGGTCCGCATCCGTCCGCGGGTGCCGACGGCCGGGTTGCTGTGCTGCAGCTGATGAAGGAGCCGGCGCTGCAGGAGTGGAGGTGCCTCCAGCCCATCGCGAGGGCCTTGCTGGAGAAGCTGCGGGACTCGAGCAGCACCGTGCGGCAGATGGCAGCGCGCGGCCTGGGCAACCTGGTCAGCGGGGCGCCGGAGAAGGTGAGAGGGGCTTTGCTCCGCGCGAAACGCAGCCCTGCGCGACCGGAGAGATGCCGGCGGGGAGCTGCGGGGGATGAGAGAGAGCGGGCAGCGCAGCAGAGGCAGCTGCGAGTCTCTGCCCCGAGGGCGCTCTGTTCTGGGGCACCGGCCGGGCTGCGGAGGGGACGGAGGTGCCGACGGGCCCCTCGGGCTGCGATGTGCTCGGGGGCTGCTTCTGAGAGCTTCAGCCCCTGGAGGCGACGGGGAAGAGGGGCGGTGGGAGGCAGGACTAGCGGGAGGCTCACGTGTGCGTCACGCTCGGCAGCTGCGAAAGCACAAGGGAGCGATGCTGGAGGCGCTGCGGAGGGGCCTGGAGGACGCGGCCGCGGCGGAGGTGGTGGCAGAGAGCCTGCTGGCGCTGGCGAAGGTGGTGACGGAGCTGAAGGGGAAGGCTGTGGGCTCCGCCTTCAGGGACATCGCCAGGGCCACCAAGGGGTTCTTCGATGCTGTGAGTGAGCAGTGGTGTCTGGCGCCTGCGCGAAGGGTCCCTCGCGGGCGCGTCCGAGGGGGCGGCGGGGGCAGGGGCCGCTGCGGATCGGGAGGGTTCGGGGAAGACGCTTCTCTCTGGGGCGGGCGGAGGAGCTGCTGTTTGTGCCCCCCGTGGGGGTCCTTTCTCCGGGCGTCGTGCTCGACCGGCAGCGCCCAGGTGTTGCAGAAACAGCCGTACGCGGCGTCCCAGTCGCCCGCCTGAGGGCCGGGGTTTCTGGTTGCAGGAGCAGGCGTCGCTGCGCTCGGCGGCCTTCACCCTGTACGGGGTGCTGGCCGCCTCTGCCACGAGCAGGTGGAGGTCTTTCTTCACGGCGGAGCTGGGCAGCACGTGGGCCACCCTCGTCCTGCACCTCCGGGACCCCGACCCGGGCGCCTCCATGGTAAGAGCCCCGGGGGGAGCAAGAAGCGAAGCCGGGCGGCAGCCGCAGGGACGTTGCTGCCGTTGCCGCCTGCTCGGCAGCCGCAGGGTCTCTGCAGAGCCTCCCCGAACGCGTCCCCGCGCGGTGGCCCCTGCGCCGCCCAGGGTAGCGACTCCAGCGCCCCGGCTCACCTCTCTTTGGCAGGCGTGCCAGGGCGCCCTGCGGCTGTGCGCCCCGTTTCTGGGGCTGCGGCGGGTGCGGCAGGGCCTCGCCGTCAACACCCGGCTGAGCGCGGCCGAGCTGCTGGGCGACGTCTGCAGCCAGCTGGTGAGGAGCCGTGCGCCCGGGCGCGATGGGGCTGCGGGGCCCTCGCCGGCCCCGGGAGAGGGAGGGAGGGAGCGGGCGACGCGCCGAGGGCGGCGGGGTCGTCTTGCGGCCGAGAAGGACGGCGCGTCCCGCGTCCCCCAGGCCCAGGAGAGCCCCGAGCACCAGGAGATGCTGTACGTCGCCGCCCGGCGCTGCTTCCTGGGGAGCTGCGGGGAGCTGCAGGCTGCGGCCCTCGATGTCGCCGGTGAGTCGGGGCGGGCGCTCTCTGCGGCCGCTGCCCCCGCGCCGCCGCTGTCCCCGTCTGCCCGGGCCGGGGGTCCCGGGGGCGCTCTGATGTCGGTGCGTCGCCCTGACGTCGGTGTGTCGCTCTGCGCGCGCAGGGGTCCTCGTGGAGCACGCGGGCCTCGAGTGGCTGACGCGGGAGGAAGCGATGCCGCTCTCAGCAAGTAGGTGACGGGGCCCTGGCGCCCCGGGCCCGGGGGTTGGGGGGGGGTTGGGCCCCGGCATGGCGGCGGCCGCGGGGCAGCACGGCCCTGCCGGGGAGGCCGGGCCGGTGCCGGGTGCGGCCCTGACGCCGGTGCCGGTGCCGTTGCAGCTCTGCGGGTGCTGCGGAGCGACGGGGACCCGCGGGTGCAGCAGGCGGCCGCTCGGCTCCTCCGGGACACCGGCCTCGAGCAGCCCCCGCGGCGGCGCTGAAATAAACCTCGCCGGGAACCTGCCGCAGCAGCGGGGCGTTTCTGCGCCGGGGCCCGGGAGCCGCTTCGCCCCCCGCCGCCCCCGTTGGCCGCCGGGTCCCCGGGGCTCCGGCCGGGGCCGCTGTCCCGGGGCTGAAGGGGGCGGGGCCGGGGGCGGGACGGAGGCTGCAGGGGGCGTGGTCAGCGCCGGGGCGGGTCCAGAGACTGCGTCGGGGGCGGGGCGGCCGCGAAGGGGGCGGGGTCAGAGCTGATCCGGGGGCGGGGCTGAAGGGCGGGGGAGGAGCGTGCCCGCGGGCGGGGCCGGATCTGGGGGCGGGGCCAGGGGCGGGGTTGTGGGCGGAGCCGGGGGCGGGGCGGAGCCGGGCGGCCCCTTCCCGGCGCCTGCGCGGCGGCTCCGGCCCCTAGAGCAGCGGCGCTGGGTGTCCGGGGCCCCCGGGCCGCCCCCTCCCCGGCGCGGGGCTCCCGCTCGCCGCATCCCGGAGGCGGCGGGGCGGTGGCGGCAGCGAGCGCTGCCCCGGCCGGGCGGCCCGGCCCCAGGTAAGCGGTGCGGGCCCGGCCGGGGCCGTGGTCGGGGCGGGGGGCTCTGCCCGGCCGGGCGAGGCGGCTGCGGGGCGGGAGGCAGCTGCGGGCCCGGCCCGGTGCCCGCCCGTCGGTGCCGCCGCCGGGTGCTGCCCGCTGCCAGCTCGGCCCGGGCCCCGCGGTGGGGGGGGGGAGCAGCCGCGCTCGGCCGGGTTCGGGCTGCGGGGCCGGTGGGGGCCGGCGCGGGGCAGTGAAGCCCGAGGGGCCGGAGCCCAGCGCCCGCCCGGCCCGGGCTGCCCAGCGCCGCGGGGCTGGGCCCTGCCTGCGGGGAGCGGAGGGTCCCCCCGGCCCGGGTGCCCGGCACGGCCCGACCCGCGCGGGGCCGGGGGGCTCATCTCCCCCCCCAACCCCCGCTGGGGCCGGGAGGGGAGGGCTGGTGCCTGGGGGCTGCGAAAGGGGCTCGGGGCGCTGCTGCGGGGCTGGAAACGGGGGTGGTGCAGGGCTGGGAGCTGGGGGGGGGGCGAAGGGGGGTTTGGGGGGCTCAGCCTCCACTTCAGAGCCCCCAAACGAGCCCCCGGGGCCTGTCTGGGAGCACCAGAACCGCAGCGCTGGGGGGTGGAGGCTGAGTCCTGCGTGTCTGGTGCTCCCAGACAGGCCCCGGGGGCTCCTTTGGGGGCTCCGAAATGGAGGCTGGTCCTGCGGGTCTGGGGCTCAACCCAGGCTGCTGGGGCTGGTCTCAGCTCAGAAAGGGGGCTTAGTCCTGGGCTTTGGTGCTGGAGAACAGGTTCAGGGGGCTGTTTTGGGGCTGGAGAAGCAGGATGGGGGTCAGGTGTGGGGCTTGGAAAGGGAAGCCAAGTCCTGTGGTTTTGGGGCTCAAAGGTGGGTCCAGGGGGCTGCTGTTGGGGCTCAGAGTCCATTTCTGACCCCTAAACAGCCCCCAGACCTGTGGTTGAGCTGCAAGAAGGCAGGGTTTAGCTTCCCTTTCTCAGTCCTGCATTTCTGGGCCTCAGAAAGCAGGTGCTGGGGCTGGGAGACAGAGGCCTGGTCTTGGGTTTTTGAGCTCAAAAAGTGAGGCTAAGTCCTGTGTTTTTGGGGCTTCACAACTGGTCCAGGGGGCTGTTTTGGGGCTGGAGAAACAGGATGGGGGTCAGGTGTGGGGCTCGGAAAGGGAAGCTAAGTCCTGTGGTTTTGGGGCTCAAGGATGGGTCCAGGGGGCTGCTGTTGGGGCTCAGAGTCCATTTCTGAGCCTCTAAACAGCCCCCAGACCTGTGGTTGAGCTGCAAGAAGGCAGGGTTTAGCTTCCCTTTCTCAGTCCTGTGTTTCTGGGCCTCAGAAAGCAGGTGCTGGGGCTGGGAGACAGAGGCCTGGTCTTGGGTTTTTGAGCTCAAAAACAGAGACTAAGTCCTGTGTTTCTGGGGCTTGAAAACTGGTCCAGGGGGCTGTTTCTGAGCTAAAAGCCAGAGGCTAAGTCCTGTGTTTCTGAGCTCAAAACCAGAGGCTAAGTCCTGTGTTTCTGAGCTCAAAACCAGAGGCTAAGTCCTGCGTTTTTGGAACTTGAAAGCAGAGTCTCAGCCATCTGTTTTCAGCCCCAGAACCAGAGGCCAAGGGGGCCTGTTTGTGGGTGGTGGGAGGGTGAGAGGGGTGGGAGGGTGGTTGGGCTGGGTGGTGGGAGGGGGGTGGGCAGGGCCTGTGGACCCTCACCGGAGGTGGGGGTCCATGCGCGGGCGCCCCGGCAGCAGGGAGGCTGGCATGCACCAGGCCGAACCTCGCGTCTGAGATAGTCTCTGGAGCGAAAGCGCTTTTTGGGGAGGAAACACGAGCAGACACCGTCTTCCAGTTCCCCTGTTTATTCCCCCTTTGTACAAGACTGGGACTCTTTATTCAATGTGTGCATGGAGTATGTACACTGTTAATAAACTAACTGTGTAATATGTATGGAATACTGAACCATGATATTAATACGCAAGCTGTGACAGTGATTGATTTACGACCTTGTCAGTCACCACCACTGCTGTCATGAGGCCGAGCCCTAAGGAGCCGGAGCTGAGCTGCGAGGAGCCCCCGCTGTGCTCCCAGCAGGCTCCCAAGGAGGCCCAGAGCCAGGCGGGCGCAGGCAGGTCGTCCCCAGCCAGGAGCGGGGCCCCGCGCAGGGCGGGAGGGAGGCGAGCGGAGGCATCGTCCTGCTGCGAGCAGGGAGCCGGGCGGCTCCTGTCCGGGAGGAAACAAACCTCGTGGTGCTCCCGGCTTCGCTGCGGAGCGCAGAAAGGAGGCGCGAGGCCGTCGCGCGGTGTCGGCAGCCCCTGGCCAGGACACAGAGACAGGCAGCGAGGCTGGAGCTGTTACTCACCAGGGACACAACCCCCCAGGCTCCTCAGGGAGAAGGCACCGGGGGAAAACGTCCCCCGGCTCACCAGGCAGCGCCTCCGAGGTGCCCGCGGGGGCGAGAGGGGCCGGGATGCAGCCCCTGCTGCCGGACACGCTGTCCCAGGCTCTGCGCGCAGGCGGCAGCGTCCCAGAGCCGGCGCTGGGGCGACGCGGGGGCGTTGGCACTGGCCGTCCCAGGCAGCCCTGCTGGGGCTCCTCTGTCCCTGGAAATGTCAAAAGAAAATAAAAAGAGAACAAAACTAAACAAAAAAAAAACCCCAAAGAAATGAAGGGTGTTTCAGGAGAGGCCCAGCACCACCACAAGCCACCGCAGGCCCCACAACGGGGCCATTCCCCAGCGCAGCCTCACCCGGGCGCAGGTCGGGGCACCGCTGGAGCTGGAGCTGAGCTGTTGGGAGCCAGCGCTGCAAGGAGCCCGCGCGGTGCTCCCAGCAGGGTTTCCCGGAGCCAGGCGGGCGCAGGCAGGTCGTCCCCAGCCAGGAGTGGGGCCACGCGCGGGGCAGGAGGGAGGCGAGTGGAGTGCTGGGGTGAAGCTGCGGCATTTGCACTGGCCGTCCCAGACAGTACTGCTGGGGCTCCTCTGTCCCTGGAAAAGGGGAAAAGGAAGGGAAAAACAACACAAAAAAAGGAAGGAAAAACAACACAAAAAAAAAGGAAGGAAAAACAACACAAAAAAAAGGAAGGAAAAAACAACACAAAAAAAAGGAAAGGAAAAACAACACAAAAAAAAAAGGAAGTGCAGGGCGTTTCAGGAGAGGCCCAGCACCACCACGAGCCCCCCCAGGCACCGGCTCGGCCGTGCCCACCCCGCCGGGCGCCCCGCGGCTCCCCACGCTCAGCGCTGGGGCTGCGGCACAGACACCGCGGCCCTGCCGCAGCCTCCCCGGGCAGAGCTGCCCCGCGGGGCTCGGCCTGAGCCCGGCAGCAGCCTCGGGGAAGGCAGACGCTGCCCCGGGCGGGCGGGCGCCCCGGCTGCATTTAGCACTGCCGAGCCCAGCGGGACCCACACGCCGACTCGCGCCCCCCCCCCCCCCCCCAGACCGCCCCGTGCAGGCGACAGCAGCCAGGAGCCACGAGGCAGGAGGGGTGTTTCCTCGCCAGCAGCTGGGCACGGGCTCCGCAGCCCCAGCCTGCTGCTGCCTCGGCCCCCTCGGCCCCGCCAGGTGCCCCCAGGCACAGCCCTGCCCAGCCGCCACCTGCGCAGGCAGCCCAGCACCCTGCTGCCCTCGCGGGGCCTCCCGCTCCGGGGCCTCGGGGACCCTCCGGGGGCCCCGCCGGCAGCGACGGCTCCCCGCAGCCCCCGCGCGCCTGGGCACGGCCGGCCCCTGCACGGGGCGCTCAGCCCCAGAGCCGGGGCGCCGCTCTGGGGACTCACCGGACGCCGCCTCCCTCCCGCGCCGGCGTTCCCCGTGTCCGCGCTGCGCTCCTCGCCGCGGCTCGGGCTGAGCCTTCCCCGCTCGGCTGCTCCCACGTGGCATCACCTGCGCTGGCAAAGGCCCTCGCCCCCTCCGTTGGCCCCGCGGCCCGGCCCGCCGCCGCCTGGCCCGGGGCCGCCCCCAGGGAGGGCTCCGCGCCTTCCGCCAGCGCCGCGCCCGGGCCCTGCGGGCGCCCCCCAGAGCCCCCCCTTCCGCCCCCCCCCCCGCCGCGCCGGGTCCGGGGTCCGGGTGGGAAGGGGCTCCCCGCACTCACCGGGCCGGGGCCGGGGCCGGGGCCGGGGTCGCCGCCCGCAGCAGCAGCCGCAGCCGGCGGCCGCCGCAGCGGGGCCGGGCGGGGCGGGCGCGGGGTCCCGGCGCGGCGGCGCCGCCTGGCGGCTGCGCTGGAAAGACCTCCGCCGCTTCAGGCTGTTACCGCCGAGACTCGACACGGGGATTTAGTTCAGCTAACAAAACCGCTGCTCCCGGCAGCGAGCGCAGAAAAGGTCTCCCAGAGACACGTGCATTCACCTGCTCTCAGGGTGCCACATGGGCTGGCGGCTCCGCGGGGCCAGGGGCCGGCGACACCAGCCCGCGGGTCAGGGCCGTGGTGCCTGATGCCATCGCCCTGCAAATCCTGAGCGCTGAGGGCTGACACAGATTGTTTTGCTCTGAAAGGAACAGTGCCCTCACTGAAAAAGGGAAAGGCATAACACAAGCTGGGAGAGATTTGCTCCTTTAAGCAGATCCAATTCAAGATATTTGTTGTTCTAAACCTAGAGGCCTTTGGTGGAAATCCCAGCTCTGTGGTCTTCCTCATCATATCTATACTCTTACTTGACGGTGGGTGGCAGCAGCCCCATCAACACACTATTCACTAACCCTTTTCCAATACTTCTACAGTTCAAGTGCCAAAGCAATACACTGGAAATGGTTACAAGCTTTCTGACACTTTTAGAAGTATTCATGCAAAATATTTAACCTGTTAGCTATTGTTTTTCTCTCCTCATAGACCGCAGCAGCTCATTTGTATAGTGATTTATTGATGGCCTAAAAGTGCATTTCCATAAAAACCTGACATCAGTGTTCCCTGCGTGTGTGTGTGTGGACATGAAACAAAAGATTTTTTTGACTCTTTCCTTGCTCCCAATTGCTTGGCCAGCCCTGCAATGAAAACAGCACATCCACAGTATTTCCTTTTTGAGCTAATTTGACTCCAAATTCTCTGCTTTGAATGCTGCAACTCCTGGGTTGCAAATTCTGGTCTCCCACAGGCTTCCCCCTTGTCCTTAATTGGACTGTATTAATTAAATTAATCAATTATGTTGCTGTTACTCCTTCAACAAATTGTGTCATCCTGGGCTGCTAAACCCTTTAGGACACAGCTTCATAGCTGAGCTGAGCAGAACTTTCTTAGGAATCCAGGCACTTACTGAAGACTCTCCTGCACCTACAACAAGAGGCCTTAAAGAAAACTTGCAATGTAACCAAGAAATTTCACTATATATTTTCAGGACGGAATCTGTTTCTTCTCTGAAACACAACGCTCAAATATGGCTCAGCAAAAATGACCAGACATATGGAAATGCATGACAATTTTTTTGTCCACACTTCTCCCCTGAAGGACTTGTGGCTCTTCAATAACAGAGCATGTGTACCACAAGGCAAAGTCCTTTCCTACATTTCCCAATTAACCCAGCAGACTCTTTTTCAGGACTCTATAAAGCTAGTGTGTTCCCTAATGAGACCAAAAACTGGCAGGATCTGTTGAAATGGTTCTCTGTCTTTTAGCCCAAGGAAAGAAGAGGGGTCACCTATGGCAGCTGTAGTCTCATGATGAACAACCAAAAAAATGATTAATGAAAACAAGCATCTTAACACCTGTTAAATGCAAGCTTTTCTTTCTGTGGCTCAGTCCTCGGAGGGGACAGGATGAGCACTTGGACCGTACCTGGGTGCATCTGAAGTTTCCCTCCTAGGCTGACTTAAAATCTTTTGCACACCAGAGTTGACAAATCAGCTGGATTATTAATGGTTTGTTGTTTGGGTTGGGGTTTTTGGCCTTTGCTTTTGATAATCCTTCATGTGAGTCTATTAAGGCAAATTTGTTTTTGCCTGAATCCTGCTAAATTATCACAAAACATAACTGTTTGGCTTGAGTCACTCAGAATATCAACCTTTGCATGCCTAGCTCAAAGCTGAAAAAATCCCCAAGCCCCAAAGCCCTCTCAAGTGATTGAGGATATACATCGTCTGCAGCATATCCAGTTACACTCCAGCACCATTCTCCTTCTTTGACTTAACTAACTGCTCTAATTTATTTTTACATATTCGAGTCAAAGGATGTTCAGCCTCTGATTTCTGTGGCAGCTGGTCAGGCTGCAAGTACAATGTTGTGGCTTATTTGTGGGATGACACCAGCAGCCTTGGTCTTGCTTAGGCCAGGCTTCACTGTGAGGTCTGCTTAAATAAAAATCCTCCAGTAGAGGATTTTCCTAGTCTTTGTCTGCAGGCACCACGACAGCGAGTGATTTCCCATCCCATGTGACTCTAAAATGAAAGCTAGAAGGAGGACAGGCCAATACGTGAGTTATAGCTGAACATTTTCACACTTACGGAAAGCATAGTGTTAAACGGCGATCGAGCCTGTCCCTCAGCTTCTGCACGTGGATGTTCTTTTCTCCTGCTCTTTAGCAAAACCACTGGACAGCCAGACCTCCTGTCGGTATAAATCTGCTTCCCGCCAGTGCTTTCTGTGGAGGGCTGCTGCTCTGCAGCTTCTGAGGCACTGGACCTGGAGGAAAGATACAACCTGGAATAAGTAAAACAGAGACTGGAAAGATAAAAGCCCACAATGCAAGACTTTTAGTTTGCATATTAAAGTAGTTCTAAATCATAGCATCCCTAAAGGAATATGTCTTGCAAATAAGGCATTTAAAAAACTCAGGTTTAACTGGAGGGTCCCTCTAATGATGTTATAGTACAGCTACACAGTCAGAAATTACTTTAAACTCCTTTTGATTGACTGAATTTCCATTAATTTCAGGTGTTGCACCTGCCCCAGGCCCATTTTTGTGGTTGAAGAACTATGTTCTCCTCCTTTATAAAAAGCTTTTCTTCCCTTTGTTGGGGTATAAAATGCCCACGCAGACAAGGGAAACCAAGTCCTGCACAGGGAAAGCAGCTGGTCACTGACAGCCATCAGACTGAAAAACCCGCAGTAACATTAAGGCTCATTTGTAACCACGACTTTAAAACCATTCTGGCAGATGATGATGAGGGGGTGGCTTTTTGGTTTTTTCTACACCTCCATGAATAAAATGCAAGCAGCTGCATCCCTTAGGTTTTTGGCACAAGGAGCTTGACAGGTGCCTAGCTAGGGTTTGGGAAGGCTGGGCCCAACTCTGCAAACCTTCTCCTAAGGCAAATGGTCAGCAGCAAAGCTAGACAATGTATGTGCAAGTCAAACAGGCTGAGAAATTGGAAGGAAAAAACCCTCTGCTTTTCTTGCGACTGAAATGAAAGGCAGTTGCAAACAAAGAGCTGCTCACTGCCCAGGACTCAGGAGACGGCTGTGCTGCTGTGTGTCCTGGTGACGAAAAGCAGCCTGTTTCTGTGGGGCTGAGCTGTGTGAGCTCGTGTCATGGCTCTACTGACAGTCCCAAGCTGACGTACCCCAGGCTGCTGGTGTTGTAGGGCTCGCCTTGTAACTTCTCACCGTCAGCCCACTCCTTGGCCTGGTGTCACTGGGACACTCGAAGGTTGCCGCAGGCTAAGCTGGAGGCCGGCCTGGACGACCAGTGGGCAGCAGACCCTGCAAGCAAAAACAGGTGCTGGTTTCTGATAGCTGTCTTTTGTAATAGCTGCAAAGATAAATGTGTATCTTATACAATTAAGCATGACAATGGCTGCTAATAATAATAAAAAAAATACACGAAAACTCAAACAACAAACCTAACCAAATCTAATCCTGAGTTTGTAGAGAACTTGTCACAAAAGAGAATTCACACAGCTTTACAAGGCAGCCTTGGCTACATGACAACACTTCCCCTTTCTTTCTTCAAGGTGAAGTGGCTGGCATTTAGTAACCCTTTCTCACCAAAATCACTTCCTTTACAGTATTTTCAATGTCCAGTACAAGGCTAAATGCTCTCAAGGTAGACACCCCTTGTCCTCTGTAGAAAGATGGGAGCTGCTTGGCAATACTTGAGGGCTGCATTTCTCCCCAAATCGCCTTGTTTTAGGACCACAACATATTCCCTTTATAGAATAGCAGAAGACAACATCCTCCCAAATGCAGTGCAGAGCAGAAAGTACCTGGCAACTTTCAAACTCCCCATAGGAGGCTGGAGAGTCACCATACTGCAACGACTCTGTTCCTTAGGAGAAGTGAAGCCCATTCCCAGGAAACTGCTCGAGGGACCCAGCTTCTCACAAGGTGAGGGGGCGCAGGCCCTGGTGTCCTGCATCCTGGCAGGGAGTTGGAGCCGCTGGGCCCTTTGGCAGAAGATCAGGACTGCATCCCGCTCCGGTCAGTCTGCACACAGTGCCTGGCACAAGCGGTGGAATGGGGCTTTCTTTCTCTTCAGGGTTTTCTGTTTAGCAAGACAGCATGTAAGACAGTCTACCTGGGGATGGACTTTATTCCCCTAGTGAGTAATTAGATTACTAAGCAGCTGTGCCTCCCACTATTAGCCCACTAATTTAATAGTTAATAATTTAATAATTCATTCTGTCTTCTGACGTTGCTAGCCTGCAGCTCAGTAACTGTAATGGCTTTTGGCTGAGCAAGTGCATCAGACAAGCTTTAAAATTACATCTGCCAGTTCTCAGCTGCTGTACGTCAGTGAAATACTGCTGCTGCTCCTGTCTATGCCTCTCTCCTAAGTGCTTACCTACATCTCCGGTCTGGTGCAGGACTGCAGGAAAGGTGCTTCTGTCCACTGAGTGCAGGCTGACTGATCCTTGGCTATGTCCTCAAGAAGAATCGCCATCCCTCCTGGCTCCTAAGGCATGTTCTCTAATGGCAGAAGTACAAGAAAAGACATAGCTAGTGTTGAGTTTGTCAGGGAGCCACAGAATAAAAGCAAAGCCAACAAGACAAGAACGGCAGAACAGCAGATATGAGCACTGGGGCGAGAACTTGCGCAGACAGTTAACTAACATGTCCACAGCATGCCAATGTCAGAATCTTTTTCCTACTGACCTTAAATTAGAAAATGCAACAATTGTCACTGTCCTAACTGCCCCATTCAAATCTCTCACCGTTTCCTGCACTGTGAAACCACTTCGGCCTGAGTCACTTATTTTCCCACTTGTTTTACAACAGCATAACTCCATTGGGTCTGAGTTGATGCCTAAAGCATAAGGATGTTGAAGACAGTTTGGGTTCATTCAAGGAATGTTTGGGCGGTATTGTATCAGCATCTGCTTCAATTTCTGGAAATTTTCAACTTAGTTATTCGCATACAGACCAGAAGTAAAATGAATCAGATGTACACAGGTCCTCTACATAAATACAGAAAGATTTGTCATCTCAATCATTATAGCTTCTTATGCATTCATTTTCTCAACACTCACTGGGGAAAGCTCAGTCTGAGTGGGGTACATGCTGCAAGAAATAACATCAGTGGCTCTATCCCCAGGATAGCCTTTTCTATCTCAGTCTATTCTGAATCATGCGGACAAGAAGTACAATTCAGAGCCAAGAATCTGGGCTGCTGTATGGCATGCCCTTGTAAAGAGTGAATGCACTGCCCATTGCCCTGTAAACTTACTTCATTTGCACACACTGCAAGTTAAGCAAGGTATATGATTGCTCTGAAAAGAAAACATACCCTACAGTTGCACAGACCTAAATGCTAACTGCACTAAATGTATCATACTGCTATTTCTTCACTTAAAAAACAACACTCAGCCTGAAACATATACCTCAGAAAAATACCTGTAAATAAAAAGAAAAAGTACAATCGAAAACATTTTATAAAACTTGGGTGTCACAACTTGGCTATGTAACTTAACTATAATAAAAATGTTTATGAGAGAGAAACAGACACACACACATATACAACATCTAGTGCTTGTCTAAACCCTGAATAGAAAAATCTGCTCTTTGGTATTGCTAAACAGTATCAGCTGCAAGTGCCTAAAACATCTAAAGCCCCAGCTTCCAGCCTCTGCTCCACCCTCATGACTGTGTATGGTTATCATCATTTTACACAGACTTTACTGGCTGCAGGTTTCCAAAATAGTTTACAGCCAGGCAGGGAAACAAAACCAGCAAAACATGCAAGTGTCGTCCTCAAAGGGCTCAATCCGGTCGTCATTAAATTCAATGGAAAATCTTCTACTGCCTTTATTGGACTGAATGTCATACAAAATTTAAAATGACAAAAATTTAAATTGATTTGCAGTCAAAGTCATGACCACTCAGCAGTAAAAAATAACTGTAAACACGGAACAAATCAATTAGCCCACAGAGTGTATCAAAATAGTTAAAGAATCTCTTTAGTTTGATCCCTATAATTATGTTATGGGAACATTTTGTCAGTCTTCTGCAAGACCTGCATCAAATTAATGTTTTACTACAGCATATTCAGAGGCTTACCAAACACAGGTTATTTCAGTGAGGAGCAAATTCAAGGAAAAAAAAAAGGCAGCAGTCCTCCCTTGCTGTTCATGAAGGGAATCCAGTCTGAGGGCCCAGTGCTGTCTCATTAAAGGCAAAGTGAGGCTTGGCACTGACCTCAGTGAGCAAAGGATCAAGTTCCTTCGCTCACCAGAACTGGAGAAAGAGGCAGTCCCTAAGGCAGTCCATCCCTAGCCCGGCGGGGATGAGTCACGACCAGCACCTTACCAGGCTGGCCAGCAGTCGTGGGTATCCAAACCATGAGCACACGTTACAAGCTTCCTGTAAGGTTTCCCATCCAACATGGGAAATGCAGTGTGCTGGGGCAGTTTCAGCATCTAAAAGATTTTTAGGTTGGAAATTATCTCAATGGGAGCTAGGCTCAAATCCAAGCAAGCGTTACAGATGCATCGATCCCATGAGCCCAGCATGACCACCAGGAACGTCTCCAAAGCAGCTGGGGCTCCTAACAGACAGCAACAGAGTTTTTCTGTTTAAACCGTGAACGTACAACATGCAACAGCACTTATTATCCACTCGGTGTTTCAAACTAGTTCCCTTACTCCAACAGTTAAGGGTTCAAATGGCAAAAATCAGGCATAAATAAAATCGGATGGGAAAATGTGTTGCGATATATTTTAATTATATAAATGGCTTGGAGTTAAAATTTCTTTCTCTGAATCAGAGAATCACTAGGTTGGAAGGGACTTGGGGAGGTCTCTAGTCCAACCTCCTGCTCAAAGCAGGGTCAGCACTGACTTCAGACCGGTTGCTCGGGGCTCTGCCTGGTCAGGTTTTCAAAAGCTCCAAGGAAGGAGATTGTGCAGCCCCTCTGGGATCCTGTTCCACTGCTTGGTTGGTCTCCTGGGAAAATACTTTTTTCCTTGTGTCGGGTTGGAACCTCTCCTGTTTCAGTGTATGACTAGTATCGTCTCATCCTACCCATGCAGCTTCACAACGAGCCTGGCTCTGCCTTCTCAGTAACCTCCCCAGAGGCACTGGCAGGGTGTTGTTAGGTGCCCCCAAAGCCCTCCCTTCTCCAGGCCAAACAAGCCCAGGTCCCTCAGCCTCTCCTCACAGGACAAGTGCTCCAGCCTCCTGACCATCTTGCTGGCTCTCTACTGGACTCCCTTGCTCAGGTCGTTAGATGGTTCTGATTAGCAATTTGTTTACTTGGGCCAAAGTAAGTGAAGTGGGAGCTTGAAAAATTGGGGTAGAAAGCAAAATTATACTATTTTATTATATTATTTCTGACAGAAGCTTGGAATTTCTTGTCTTTCTAAATCACATTAGCAGCCATTTTAGAGAAAGGAATATGGTCAAAAGAAAACAGAATATTTAAACTGATTTGTGAACAGAATTCTCTACAAGAGGAAAAATCAAGTTTTTGCTCTCGTACGCTCTCCTATACAAGCAGAACTCAGAATATGTTAATAAGATGCCTAATCTTATTATCTATCAAATATCTATTATATTAATGCCAAATATGATTTGAAATGGTTGTTCCCACCTAGTGATAGAAAGTGGGACATTGAAATGGGTGGGAGTTTTACCACTGATGTGAACAGATCTAGGACTTCAGCACAAAATTTTCTGCCTATATATCAATGAAAACATTCTGAAAATATATTTAAAGAAAAAAGAACAGGATTCTATACTTTTTTTTTTTTTCCTGCAAGGCAAATGCCTTTTGTCAATTTATTTTATCTTTCCACTATATAAAAGCAAAGCATTAAAAAAATGGACATAGCTCTTAGAAGCAGCTAGGGAAATGCATACGACAGTCTGCTTCTCAAGGCAACTTCTATAATGTATATAATTTGTTTCTTACTGGATTATCATTTGACCCATTATAGTCTGTCTCACACACTCAATCTGGTGCAAAACTAGACTGACAGAGACACTGTTTCCACTGTGATGCCCTTTTAGCTGCAGCATGAAATCAAATCAATCTTTTAGAAAAAGTCTCTTTTCTGCATGCTGCTGGATCAGTAACACACTGGCTATTACTGGAAAAAGCAAAACACACAGTAGACGTAATAAAATGCAAAAATAAATGCCTATAGTGTCAGCTGTTGACAAATGCCCCAAAGTTACTGTCTTTTAATATTTATCTTCTTCATTCAAAATAAAGAAATATGGTAACCTTGCTAATAGCAAAATTTTAGCTAGTGATATTTCCAGTGGCAAAACTATACATCCAATCCATAGTATCAGAACACGTTCATTGGGGCAGTTTGTATTAAAAAATATTCAGGTCACATCTGCTGACTGAATGGATGCCCTTGTTACAAAAGATGCACACAGAATTTGGTGCATTATCCATTATTCTGCTTCCTGTATTGTCTTCTATTCTTCAGCAACATCATGTTTGTCACAAAACCTTGAGTACTTTAATTTTACTCAAGAAACAAGTGAACAGGTTTAGAATTGATGCCTATGATTCTCTATAAATGTCCTGGAAGAAAAATTCTCAGAAATCCTTGTCCCAGCCTGAAAGTTCATCCGGAGGGGTTCCCTCTTCAGGTGGATAGGAGTCAAAGTAGCTGTAATCAGTGGGTCCAGACAGCTAGGACATTAAAAACACAAACAAAAGGTTGCTTCAGAAGGTAACTTTTGAAAATACTCTCCATTAATTATGCATCACGTTTTATTGCTACCAGCAGAGGAATGAAAGGCTAACATGGTAAGGACGACTTCTTTCAATGGATGTGTCTCATCATTCTTTAAAAGATAAAACTCCAATAATTAGCTTGACAATAGAACAAAGATACTAGTCTCCTCATAGAAAAACACTCTCCAGACACTACCAAATGCTACATCTCATCCACAGCCCACAGAAGTTGGTAAGAAAACCAGGCCGCAATGAATACAGTTTTGATTCAAATTCATGTAAGACTGCATGGAGTAGCTACTCAGAGAAGACCTCAGGATTATTATTTGTTATTATTAAGCGAGTTTCAAATTCTCCACTCTCATCTTTTATCATTTTAGGGCAGAGAGAAATGGGCTCTTTAAAACAGGAAGCTTATTCAAGGCTGTGCTGTAATTCAATATCATGAGAATATGGGAATTTGTACTCTGCACAGTGAACAGTGCATCTTAATAATGTGCCTATTGCCCAAGAAAATACAGCGTTTCACTACTCATCTCTCACCAAACAACATTTATTTTAATAGTGGTGAAAATCTAATGTTAAGCACACAGACAGAATAATATTTCCACTATTTAATTGAATTTAAGTTATCTGTCACTTGCTGGTCTTTCTTTTCTTCCTTCAATTTCCACTAAAAATGGTGAGCTATAAAAATGCAAGTGCTTCTTTGGGAAATCCTGCACTTGACATTAGTTCTTTCTTTGTAGCCAAGCATCTTTGCAACAGTAAAGCATTATGATACTGAAAGCCAAAGCCCAATACCTCTCTTTTTAAAGGTGATGTTAATTTCCTCACTTTCAGACCATCCCAGTTAAAACCATTCAACCACCTAATTAAAAAGAAATGAAAGAGAGAGAGACAGAGAGAGACAGAGAGAGACAGAGAGAGAGACTATTTTCTGTTAGAAGCACTATATTATTAACAGCTTTAAAACATGAAAACAAGGGCTATAAAACATTTTATCACAGGAACTTCCTTCCATGTGACAACACAGTTGTTAGAACAGGGACACTGGAGAACTGGAATTGCCCTACAAGGGAGTGAGTGGTAGCAGGGGGAGCTTCAGGGCCACCAGCTACGTCGCAGCTCCTCTGTACAGAAGTGCGGAAGAGACAGCCGGGTCAATGCACACGGGTACATGTATGTGGACACACACGTGCAAGCACAGCCACGCACAGATGCGTGGCCCCCCCCGGGAATTCCACCTTCTTTTAGCAACGTGAGAAGAGGTTTCAAATAGAAGCGTCAAAGTGCTTCTTTTCCCAATCACAAACCACAGGCCTTAGGAATAACTCATAGAAAAAAAAAAAGCAGGAAACGTCTAATCCATTGAAGACTGAACTCAAAAGTATGATTCCCACTGATACTGGAAAAATGATCACAGAATGAAACAAACAACTATTTTTCATCTCTTGACATCTCCACATGTGACTCATTTTGCAGGAATAGGGTAAAACAGTGATAATACCACCCAGAAATAGCTCTATAACAGAGAAACGTAGAAACAAAGTAAGGAAGGTGGCCTTTGAAGACTGTAGAGTTGAGAGATAGGCACAGAGCAAAACAAGTAAGTTAGGTAAAATTCACCACAGTTCAGAGACATCTGGCTTGAAAGAGTGCCAGGGTAACACTGTTCTTCATTGAAATGCACATAGATGAGATAAACCTTCACCTTTTTTTATCTCTGCCTCTCACAACATATGACTACATTGCAACTGGAAGCACAATTTTTGTTTGGGCAAGCTTACCTCACAGAGAGCTTTAATCTGGGTAGCTCAGGTGGCAGGACAGGTTTCAGCATAGACAATACTGACTGTGTGTTGGGGCAGCTGGCCCATGGTAAAGATCATGCCACCAGTGGACAGCAAGTAAAAAGGCAGGGATTTTGCAAAGACATCTACTCTAAAAAATGCACACTGCGGTACAAAGACTGGCGTCCTTCCCAATTTCTGGGCAATGACAGCTATGAGGAAGTATTTAACTATTATTAGATGGTTATCTTTAACCAAGTACCAATAGAGGTAACAGTACTTGCCCAGTGGGGTACACTGCTGTTAACTGAGACATTAATTAAAAAAAAAAAAAAAAGAGAGAGACATGCTAGACATGCTAGGCAAATACACTGCTACTACAAACACTATACAGAGAATGATCCAAAAATTTGAAAAGCAGACAAGAGGGTTTCTTCATTAGAAGAAAGAGGACAAAAACTTAATGTTGCTCTAGAGCTCTTAACTACTGTTCTTAAACAGCAACTGTTTGGTTTTAGATGAAAGAGTCTGGAGGTCCAACGGGGCAGATAATCCCATAAAAATGGCATTGATTTCTCCGAGACCTGAATTAAACTCCCACATCAACAACCCCTGACAAAACCAGTAAACAATACCATGTTTCTAGCTGATCATCCTGAGGATTTATGTTTATACCGTTGCCTGCTGTAGGTGCAAGTAGATGTGACAGCAATGGAGATATCTCTATTACACAGTCTGAAGCACCTGGAACTTCAAGGGCTTACTGAACTGGGTTCTAATATAATAAAATTATTTTCAACTCCAAAACCAAATTTTCTTTTTGGCAGAGGTGTCTCTTCACTTACCTGTGCTTCTTGATGTCATTAATTCCATTCCTCAGATTGCCTAATCTTTCTGTAGGATTTTGCCTTAAAAAAGAAAAAAAAGAAATAAAGGCAAGAATTCAGAAAATATTCTTAATTTTGGAAAAGGGAATCACATAGGACGACATATGCCTTCCTGGCTGCTTGCATTAACAGTTACACAGGCAGGAAGCTTGCATACAACATGTGGCCACATAAGGAGGAATAATCAGGTGTTGCTCACTGCTCCTTTCTTCTGGGAAAGGAAAACCTTCCAGGAAGTCAAGACAGCGTCACTCTGCTGTGAGAAGCAGGGAGGGAAATGAATTGGTTGGAATTTTAGTCATACATCTTTTGCTTCTTGGCAAACAGGCCTGTCCACGAGTTACAAAAGGAGGCAGAGCAAAATTTGCAGCTACAGAAATTCTTTCACTTCTGCCACATAAGCCTGGTGTGTCCTGTTCCTAGTGCCATGGTTGAGATCCCACCGGAGCTGGGAGTTCAGAGTCAGCAGTGTCACCAGCCATAGGCTGTGCAGGGGACGATGCACTAAGATTTCTGAGTTACGCAGGCCTTTTAGAGATATCTCTTTTTTGTGCATATTCAAGTGGGCTTAAGTCAGGCCATAAGTGCCCCAAGCTTTCTGTAGGAGCTATAATTGTAAGTAATTTTGGAAGCATTTTTTAAAAAAACTGCACTTAATCAACAGAATTAAATTTTCCAGCTCCTTGCAGAGCCCTCAGTTAAATGAAATTGCCCTAAGACATGAATCAGAAAACTGCAGGAAAATCCATAACATCCCACAGAAAAAACCCAGAGCCTGGGTTTGTAGATGATACCTCTGCAGACTAAGAGGTGTGACAAACACCCAGAGGCATGCAGACATACCGACCATAATCAGAATGGATCAATGTTAAGCAAAATGATGTTCAATGGAGATGTCAGAAATATAACACACTAATCTGTATCTTAAATAGCTCAATTTGTCCACTCCCATGCTCTACCGCAAACTACCCCACCTACCTGCAGAGTCTGCGGATCAAATCCTCAGGCCGCCGTGTTATTATTTTAGGAAAATCCAGTTTTTCAATGCCTTTGAGAATCAAATTATAGGTCATCATTTGATCAGCCCCAGAGAATGGCGGACTAGAAAAAGAAAGCAACACTGTTAAATGGAATGGCGGGTGAGAGCAGATTTGGCCATTTCTCACCAAAGCAAATATTTGAGAATACAGAAAACATCGCTTCCCTAGGTTTACAACCTTCATTTTGCCTGTTTAAGATATTAGCAAGGTTTGGAGCTGGGAAGTTGCCTGTAGGTACCAGGGAAAATGCGTGATCATATGTGTTGGTCTAAAAAAGCTCTGTCCACAGCGTGACTCAGAGAAGCTTCCATGTTGTACTAATGTAGAGCAGTCACAAAGAGTCACCATGGGAGTGTGTGCAGGGGCAAGGAACAAGCCCCACTTACAGTTCATCCACCCCACTGCACACATTCACCCACTAAAGGAGAAAAGAACAGGAACACCATCATCAGCTAAAGCAGCTCTCCACCAGCCACCTATAGCCTGTGCCTGGCCCTTTTCTCGGATGGATAAACCAAAATTTAGAATATGGCCCACAGTTTGGTTGCCTGTCACGTTTCTGAAATGAAGGAAGACAAGGCATGGGTAAGAAGCAAAAAGAAGTGCCATTTTGCAAGTCACTCCTGTTTATTGATGGGAAAAAGGACAAACTTTTAAAAATAACTTAAAACACGAAAGGAAAGAACTTGAAGTAGGAGACGCTTACCTGCCAGTAAGGAGTTCATACACAAGAATCCCAAGGGACCAAAAATCCACACTGAAGTCATGGCCTTTACTCAGAATGACTTCAGGGGCAACATACTCAGGGGTTCCACAAAACGTCCAGGTTTTCTGCCCTGATCCAATCTTCTTTGCAAATCCAAAATCAACCTGTTTAAAATCAACATATGCTGCATAATGCAGAGGTGCTTTGCATTGGGAAGCTTTAAGGTCTTAATCGCTTCCACATCTCCTGCACCTCCTGCAGTTGCCAACGCTACAGCTAAGACAATGATACAGTATTATTGTGAAGGAGAAGGAAGTAATTCCACTGGATTACTGAATATTATAGAACAGTCCCATTTACTCTCACGGGTAATTTCCCGAGTAAGTCTCCTTTTGGATAAAACAACCAATGCTTTCTTTGAGGACCCAGGACTTACAGCCCATGGAGAAGGATGAGTTGCTCACTCTCCTCAGCGTGGATGTATCAAGCTCTCTGAAGAGTACTCTTTGTATTTTGCTGTCACAGTCAAGCGAACCAGGGGCTCTTCACTGCATTCCCTAACTATAGAAACAAGGTAGAGCCTGGAATTGCTTGAGGCTGGATAGGGAGGTAATTCCAGACCTGGGAAATGTGCCTCTTGCCTTTATATTAAGACTGGCTGCTGGGAGAAATTACTTTTGCTGTAGATGCTGTGGCGAGAGCTCTTGGAAGCTGCAAATCCCCAGTCTGTTCGTGCGGTTGCAATGTCTTTGCAATGCCTTTGTTCCTTACTGTGCAACCAGCAACTTGACCTCTTTTCCTCTGAAGAGTGAGGGATATTAAACTCCAGGATCCTGGTACTATAATTACATGCTGCCTATTTGTATCCCCTTGCAAGGAAACAGGTTCAAAAGGATAACATTACATCTTACCAGTTTTATATATCCTTCAGCATCCAAAATTAAATTTTCTGGCTTCAGGTCTCTGTAGATAATTCCTATATGATGCAGATACTCAAAAGCCTCTGTCACACACCCAACACAGAACTTAGTAGTGGATTCATCAAAGCTGCCTCTGCAACAAAAATAATCACTATCCTTGTAGAAAGAATTAACTTCTAAAAAAGTTTCACTCATTAAGCAGATAAGATGTAACACCTAGAATATTAACAGCTTTTTTGCTTTAACGTTCAGTATGTCACTCATGCGGCTGAAGACTGAACCAAATGTCGTTTCATTGGACAGCCTTTGAATCATCACGTGTTCTAGATCATTTTGACTCTTGCGATAATATTTTATATTGATACATTATCTCTCATTGCAAAAAATCCAAAGTTCTAGACACACTGCAGGTGTGTAATAACCTCACTCAGTAATAAAATGCAACCACTAGATGATAGCATACAGCCAAACTACATCACAGCTTAAAATAAACTTTGAGGCCAAGGAGTTTTGCAAACAACTGAAAGGCCAGGTGGTATTACAGAGCACAGCCCCTCACCTTCGCAAACAGAAATTTGCCTTACATGCCCTCTGTTGCAAGAAAGGGAATAAGATCTTTACTCCTCATCTCTTTTATCTACTCCAAAGGACAACACTTCCAAATGCATAGCAAACCAAGCATTGTGTTCGGACAGCAGTACCGTAATAACTCAAGAGTACCTTCAACGAAATTAAAATAGTATTTCTTGCAAAATTTGGTTGTTCCCATCCTGACAGACTCCCATCTTTCTGTACATAAAGAAACAAACAAGAGGGACAATCTCTACTAACTTTTCTGCAGTGTCTACATGTGTGTGCTTGTACAAATGAGTTCTGCATTGGGAGGCACATGTGGCTCTGTAACAAGCACTGGTACGGAGAATATCAGGGTCATAATCTCACCTCTTTGCCTTTCAGAAAGTAATGTCCCTGCAGAGCAATCAAGGATTGTAAGGAAATCTTGCTCACATTTTGATCAAACATGCAAGGAAAGGAAAAGTTGTATCACATGCACCTCCTGCTGTGTGCACTCAAAAAACTGATCATGATGACAGGAAATCCAGGAAGGCAAATGTCTTGCTTGTCCTATGTAGCTACCAAAGATCCCAAGACACTTAAAGCCAGAGTAGGGACTTCCTTGGTAGCTAAGAGGTGCTTCTCCCTCCCTCATACAGACTGTCTACTTCCAGTGTTCTCTGTTTGTGGGTAGTTCTTAGGATCATCACTGACCCTTCAGCAACAAATGGCACAATATTCTTACGGCAGTGGTACATGCCATGGTTCTCAGTAGGAAAAGGCTGCTTGGCTGCAAGTTAACTGATTACAAAATGCCTCACCTTAGGAGCCACTTCACTCATCCCTCTCCCAAACATTGCAGCCCCCTCTCTTTTTGTATATAAAGCTGCCATTCAGGCTTTTATAGGACTTTGTCTATGCTGCATGGAGAGATGGTGAATGGTGGTGGTGGGCAGCAGCAAACCCACAGAGACTAGCGTTAGCATCACTAGAGACAAATGTAATCTCCTTTACCTACATAAATGGGGCCATGGGAGACATACTGAAACTAAGAATGAGCAATTGCAGCGGTAATGTCCTCCAGGCAGCTCAAAGCACAATGCTCATGTGATCCTGTTCTCGTCTTGTAATACCTCCACTAATACACTACTCTACTAAAATCACTCAGACATTGCAAATATAGGCACAATTAGAGAAAACATGCTAGCATTGGCTCATGTCAGCTCTGGGGAAAGTGGCCTTCATGAACGTTCAGATGCTCCAGTGGTCTCTTTTCTCATCGCCAATGTTTGCATTGATAGTGAGACTAACGGAGTGAGACTGGCAGGTTTTCTGGAACGTATTGGCCCTTCTGTGAACCCACCAGGATGTTTTTACTTTCAGCATCCAGTGTACACAAAGAAGTCAGGATTGCTCACCAAACTCTCTAAACTTATCGGGGAGTGGGGAAGCAGGAGTGGTACCCAAAGTATTGGAGAGGTATGGATTTAGAAAATTTGATCCCTTATCAGTACCAGTCTCTGAAACAGAGCTGTACCAATTCAGTTAGACAGAGAACCTATTCAACAGATGCATGCAGCTGACTACTGATTTTAAAGGACAAGGTTCCACTTCATTTGTTGTTACCTGTCTCTCAGCAAGCTCCACAATTCCCCTCCAAGGCAGGCCTCCAGTAGCATGTATACATACTTACTATCCTTGAATGTGCGGTATAGTCTGTGGAGACAAACAGCAGCAATTTATGAGAAGCAGAATAAAATGCAAGACTCACAATGCCTTTTCTCCAGAATTCATGTATGTCAAACCTGATCGTTAATGCTGTTAAGTGGATCAACTTTTAAAGAAATCTTAAGGTCAACTTACTTTACAATGAATGGAGAACATATCTCCTCGAGGATTTTCTTTTCAGAGTAGACATGCTCTTGTTGTTTGGTGTCCACTACATGTTTCTTCTTTATACACTTCATAGCAAAAGCCACATTCTCATTTTTCACTTTAACCTGAAATGATGAGTATACATAAGGTAAAGGAAGTAAGTTTTACCAACCTGCTCTTAAACAAAAGTGTTGACTTTGGATACAGCACAGGATTGAAATTGATGGCTGTAACTATGGATGAGTTCCAGATTTTCTGCAGAACCATTCTGCATGATTTTAAGCCAGGCACCAGTTTTTTTTATCCCCACTTGTAAAATGAGGAGAAATGTTCCCTTTACATATTTTATGTAAACAAAATATCAGCAGTTTGCATAGGTACTGTATTTTACAATTAGTTTATAGCACAACAGGTCCTAATTTCAATTAAGCTTTCTAAACACTAACATAATACAAAGGAACAAAAAGTAGAGGAGTTTATTATGAATGCTTATGAATGAGTTTGCATTACACTAAATCAATATACAAGATGCAATAAAAAGCTTAAAGTTAAAACAGGGCTTCCTGTAAACCAAATAAGCAGCTATCAGTGTTCTACAGCTGTCTGGGAATTGTATTTGTATTTTATTTTCCAGGTGATGATGTAGAATTCCCACAGCTGGCTGTCATCCAACGTGGAACAGTTTATGAGAATTTCTAATTTGTTTTATGAAGCATGAATCACAATAAAACAATAGCTTACCTAAATACTGAAAAGGATTTCTCTGGTCACTAAAATCACCTAGCCTCCATTGATTTACCATCAACTTCAGCAGGCTGTAGAAAAGTGTTCACATTTTTTTCAGACGCTTGCTATTGAGCCTGAGAAGTCTGGAGTTTAAGACTTCATTCTAATGGAGCTCTTCCTATCCCAGAAACACAAGGAATGGCTTAGAAGAGCCATTAGAAATTGTTGAAGATGTCTAAGTGAACACAGCTCAGAGCTAGATCACACTGGTTACAGTTGCTGTGGGGCATATTGAGGCAATTCTAACAGCAAAGAATATGTGACCCTGGAGATTACTCCAGGTCCAGGCAGAATCTCTGGACATGGCCTGCAGTTCAGGGAACATGATACAGACAGACACATCTGTAAATTCTACATGCACAACACGGACGAATAAGTCTAGTGACCAGAAAGACACTTTTAACAGCAAGAAATGAAGGCACAAGAGAATGGATTTGTTTCATTGAAAGTCAGAGTTGTGAAAATATTTATTGACTATGCTTTGCTCTATATGGAATTATTTCTGTCTGAGAGAGAGAAGCATGCACACTAAATGTTAAAATCTTCCAAATGTTTCAGCAGTTAAATCAATTAGGTAAGACTGAGAACTACTTGCATATGTTTAAAACAAACTCTTACAAGCTCAACCCTTCCGAACCCACCAACGCCCAGAGTTGTGACAACTTCCAAATTCTGGAATGGGGAAGAAGGGAACTGGGCTACTTTCTCCTTCAGCTGTATCATCTCCAAGGAGACCTCTCTGGTCAGCTGTCCACAGAGGGATCTTCTTCTGAGTTAAAAAAAATTAACATAGGTTAGTATTTTTCCTGTGAGCAAGCTGGATCACAGTAC
The DNA here is from genome assembly GCF_036370855.1 of Dromaius novaehollandiae. Taxonomy (NCBI): domain Eukaryota; kingdom Metazoa; phylum Chordata; class Aves; order Casuariiformes; family Dromaiidae; genus Dromaius; species Dromaius novaehollandiae. The sequence goes on along the minus strand of NC_088101.1, from coordinate 9,749,754 downwards.
TCTAACACTCCTGTAAAGAAAGAAGAGAAAAGCCTTCTCATTCCCTAACAGGATCTTCACTTTATTCCATTCAAAAGTATTTTCCTTCTGGACGTACTTTACAAGTAAATTAGAACTGAACTGCTACTAAAGTTCACCGAGTACAAACAACGGTATTTTTACGAAGAGCTGATCCATGATGAGGTTCATAATTACACAGTCGGCTTACAAACTTCAGGCACTCCAAGTCGGAGATTCAATTTCTGAAGGACTGTGTACCAGTGCCAGTAAAATGATCAGAAATAAAAGTGCAGCTGTATTTTTGTTCAGAAGTAAAACATACTCTGCTAATCTTCCAGTGGTGCTCAGGTTGAAATCAGATGCAGATAAGCTATAGGTATAGTCCACAGCCAAAAGCAAACCCTTTAATAGCACCATTGCTACCCTGAAACATAAAAAATAGATTTTCTTTTATGTCTGAATACTTCCATTTGAAATGGCAATTTCCCTCTTATACAGTAATCCAGTTTTATTAACTCCTATGGCAAACTTTAGGGGTTTTACCAGTGAAAGAATTTACCATCAGAATACAAATGATAACTACATCACTTGAGCACAGTTGCATTTCTTTGGTTCTTTGGTTTTCTATTGACAGGGTGTAGAAACAATCCTCATTTCAGTTCTAGTAAATGTATGAATTATTTGGATAGAAGCAAAATTTAAATATTTAAATTTTGAACAAACAAAATCTTTGCAACATAGCATTTTGCTCTGGTAGTTTAAAAAAACGGGGAAAAAGACAGATGGTTCAAGAAAAGACCCCAGAGTTTTCTACCAGGTGTTACGCAGCAAGTATAAAATGATACAACATTATGGTTTGGCACTGATTAAAATGGTGTTGCAACTTCCTACGCTCATGAAAAATCACATCAACTCCTAGAACAAAATAATTTCATCAGTAATGTTGTATATTAACATTATCTATTTTATTAGATTACTATTTTTATTATTATTATCTTTTTTAAATGTCAAATGATGGCTGCTTACTGAGGTTATCTAGGTCTTCCTGAAAGTAGACAGAGCTGGTAAAAAATCAAACGAATAGCTTTCACCAAAAATACTTTTTCAAAAGTCATTTGAAACTTTTTGTAACATATAATGCATATAATTACATATAATTACAACAAAAATGCCACCCTCAATGCTTGAAAAACATTAAGCATGTCTTGTATAACATTTTCACTATTTTCCTTTTTAACATCTTTGATATATGAAGAACTGAGGTTTTTTACCATGAAAAATAAATTCTATAATCTCAAACAATTATCTAAACATCAGTCTTCTTGCGACTGAGAAATACAGTAGACATTTAGCACTGTGTTTGTGTTCACCGAAATGATCCACTAAGTGCTCTCTTCTTTAGCTGCATATATAAATACAGTTTGCTCCGCGAGTCCTTGGCTGGAAGTCAACATATTGAGATTCTATATATTTTTGTTTCAGAAACAAAATTCCTTTGGCTCAATAAGCATATGAATACAGTTTTATTATAGTGATTGGTCTCATTCCTAAGGGCCCGTCTCCACCAGCTACCATCCATGATGTTACTGGCATATCTAACACTCATTTTTATGATTACCTAATAAAGATGTGTCTAACAAATGATCAGACTTACTTTGCATGTCGCTTTTCATCAGCGCGGGCCAGGTTAGCTACATAACCCTCAAGGTATGTTTGGAGCTCTTCAAAAGTTCCAACAGTTTGATTAAATGTCCTAAAACATGAATGAAATAGCTTAAACTACTGTCCATATGGTGAAGGAGAAAAAACAGAAATCCGTGTTGCTGTACAAAGGCTTTAGATTGCCTCTAAGTAATGACCCAGACTGAACTTTACACTATTACTTTGATGATACAACTTGAAGAGCTCTGAAGATTTCTGCTGTAAGGAACTTCAGTTTCAATCACTAAGTATGCAGGAGACCAAGATTCTAGTCTGCACTGTGGCTGTTCACTAATTCAAGAGAGGACACAATCAGCAGGATGAGAGAGGCAGTAACCCGCTGAAGGACCAAGATTTGGTTTGCAAGAGGGTAGGGGGACAAAATGCCTGATCTCCTCAAGTCACTCCCTGATACGTTTAAATAAGTCAGAGAAGGCTGGGTGTGCTTGGCCTCCCACACACACTTGGTTGAGCCAGAATGCTTCCCTACTCTTAATCCTCAACTTTAGTCTCTTCTAGGACAGGAACCTGTCTTAGTGCCTTCCGGGTGACCTATCTTCTTCAGTTGTACAAAAATATACTTTCCATAAAGGGCTCAAACTCTGGCCTCTTATAGAACAGTTAGCTCACTGAGCCACTGACTTGTAAACTAAACTGCCCTTGGAGTCTCTCTCCAGTGCACTCAACAATTAGGTAAGATTAACCAGCAGCACTCCAACAGAACAAAAGAGAGCAACTGGTCCAAGCTGGTTTTAAATCTGTGAAACGGGCATGTGAAGGAACAAGGTTCAAACCTGAGCAGACCTCTGATCACTGCTCTCCACTATTCTCAGCAAGCCCTGACATCCAGCAGGGAGCATGGCTTTCTTGCCTTTTTCTGTTGGAGCAGGTCTCCCCTGCTCTAGGTAAGTAAGCCAAAAAAAGCTCACCAAGAGCCTGATTCGTTCACCACTCGTGGTTTCACTCATGAATAAGGATCCTCAGAATAAGGATGTAGGTCTTCAGCACTGCAAGAACCTCCTCAGCCCTACTAGTCCGCAAAGGGCATGACTGGTGTTCCTTGTGTCAGTGGAGGTGGAATGTCTGACCTCCTGGCAAGAGTGGTTCCCTATTCGGTGTAAAGAGGCACAGAGACTGTGGCTAAACAATCTCCTGCAAAGCACTTTTCCCACTATAAATGGAATAAAGGCACCTGAACACAGGGAAAAGCCTTCCAATTAGGCCTCTACCTTGGTATGTGTGAGACTGGCGTATACCAGGCAGAACTATGCATTTGGCTGCGTGCCTGCCTTGACAGAGGGACATCCCAAAATCAGGGACATGCAAGGGCTTTTGCTCTTCACTGAGCCAATGAACATTACTTAATCTATGTGAAACATCACCACCACAAGGAGAGAAAAAGAATAACTCTGAACTACTCTTAAGTTCTGTGCTCCCACACCTTCTGTGAGCCTCTCGTCATTAGGTCTTTGTCTCAAGCATAACCACAGTGCAGCACTTACTCAGTATTCACTTAAGAAAAAAATGTGGTTATGTGACACTGATGTGACACTGAAGTCACATCTTGCTGATGATCTACTGAAAGAGACGGTAGATCTTACATTAAACCATAGCATGGTACTTACTCTCTATCTATAACGAGGCACTCCACATCATTTTCATCTGCAATAATGTTGGCTGATCTGACATCATCACTAGGAGTTGAAACAGATTAGAAAGAATTTAGAAGCATATCAAAATCCTGGAAGTATCCCACACTGTACCCAAGAAGGGTCACTGTTGCTATAGGTGAAACTCCCGGAAGGCCTCTGCAACCTCTGTTTGGATAAGCACTGCTAAACCAAATCCACGATTCCAGCATTTTACTAGGCATTATCATCTAGCACAGAATTTCCTCCAGTTTCAATAGGGTTTAGATCATGACTAGCAACTTTCCAAGAAATTAGGATGAGATGTAATTAGCATTACACCAGGATTTACTGCCCTTTTTTTATTTCAGAACTGATCCTCAGAGATAAAACATTCCTACTCAATCATTCACATAAATATTCATAGAAATGAACACAAAGGGATCCAGAAGCTAATTTGATTGATGATTTGAATATTTTTAAATTCCTTAATCTTGTTGTTGTTGTTGTTCAGTAGGCTGTGTGAGAATTCTTCCATCCCATTTCTGTAAGTAAATGCCTTCTTAAGAAGGAGAGAATTACTTTTACATTTAGATAGCCTAAAGTACTTACAGTACTACTTATTGCCAAATCACACATCTCAGTGACCAAACGTGAAACAAAAAAACAGATGTGAACTCTAAGAAGAGGTGCAGTTTTCTCTCTGTTGTTCAATTTTCTAGTGACTGTTTTATGTCAATATGTATTTTGGAGTTCACTGTACATTATTCATATTTGCCATCCTTTCAGTTGTGAGAGGGAATAAAGAAAGCTTACTGTAAAATATTTATGTCCTATGTAAATTTACATGTCTGGTTGGTTGCTAAAAAAGAAAGATACAGATTTTTTTTTCTCAAGGTCTTAAGATAACCTATGACATATGAATGCTACAAACTTTCTGAGGTTCCTGACAGCCAACAAATACACAAAGAAAAGAAATTAAAGAAAGGGAATGCTTAAGATATTGAGCACAAAAAAGTTCTCCACTGCTTAAAGGGTTGTTTTTATTTATTTGTTGCAAGCACTATCTCTCACAGGTTTAAAATTAAACCAGTGCTCACAGCAATCTTCCCAGACAAAATTACCATATAAACTGTATCAGCAAAAGCCCCCCAAAAGCCACTGAACTAAACTGAACAAAACTGAACTACTGCAATCCACATGACGGTTGACATCAGGTAATGCAGCCATATAGGTAAAAATTACCTAAAGCCCAGCTGCAACATTTGGTGAAGTACAGGGAAAATAAATTAAGACCTTTGGATATCTCAGGAAAGCCTGGATACATTTTCTTGGAAGAAGCCACATGGCTCATACACCATGGCTTTTCTCTACTGCTTTCCTCTGTTCCTTATTATCATGGGCACTGGCATGGAAACCTTGTCTGGTAATGATGGAACTCTTGCATGCTAGGAGTCATACAGAACCTGGCACAACACATTTCCACCACAGCTCCTACTGAAAGACAAACACTAAGCAACACTGCAGAGAGGGCTGGCATTTGAATTTTTCAAAGTAGATAAAAGGTAGGTGACAGTGCGTCTTTTAAGTTCTCTCTCCAAAAAGCAAAATATTCCAATAAATCTAGCCATTGCTTCTGACTGACGGCTTGACAATCAAAACAAAACTTATATTCAAAACAGTCATGAGGTGTATAACAGGACACACTTTGATAGGTCAATTGAAATACTATACAGTATGAATCAGACAGTGTGAACTAACCTAATCAGAGCCTTCTCCCCAAAATAATCTCCCTTATGTAGAGTCTTAATCAGCTGAGGCTGTGAGTGACCTGCAGTACTCTGGGTAACTTTCACCTGGAAAGTAGAGGAACAAAAATTTAGCACAATAATATTCAATGCAACCCATGGCTTCCCCTTCTTTTCTGTCTATTTTATGGATGCCTAAAACTCGACAATGTTTCATTAAGAGTTACAAATAAATATAATTACTCCCTCCCCTCAAAAATGAAAATCATAAAACAGTCCCTGCCTCTCCAAGATTTTAGCTGAAAGATGGAAAAAATTAATATATTTATTATTACCATCCCCTCACCATTTTCTCTTCCCACCCTTTAAAACAGAGCAACATAAATCCCATTTCAATGAAAAACTGAAAGATATTTCAGTTCCCATAGTGGGCAGACATCACGTGAGCTTTTTACCTTATCAGTTAAACAGAGAGCCTCCAGAAACGATAACTAAAATTTTTACAAATAAATCAGCCCACAGACTCTACAAAATAATCACAGTTATATTTGCATGCATTTTATCAATATTTCATTTACACATCTTAACACCATTCTTAGTTTAAAAAATAAGCAAATTGTATTGATCAGTTCCTCAAATGACATTTTATTGTTTTGAATAACTCCATTGGTTTAAAAATACCATAAAGTAAACGTATTTATGATTTTAAGCAGAACTTGGCTCCTACTGATGTTTGAATTTCAAACTAGTCTCCTTAAAATCTTCAGAAAAGGTTTGCTCAACAACAACGAATCTCTGTTCAGCTCTCGTTCTGAGGCAAAGTTCCTCAAAGGCCTTTTTGTAACTCAAGTTCAACACTGTTTTGGTTCTGGGCTGTCTCAAGCTCTAACAATCAAACTTCAGGCTCAGAATACAAGCTTCTAACAGATGTTATCACTAAAATTTTAGACACATGATTCATCTGTCTGAGTTTTCATGAGAAGATTAAAACCTGCCTATACACTTTAACTTTGCAATAAACTGCTATCAAAGACACCTGCCTCCTCCGTCACCAGTGTTTAGCAGTAGCAAATGGCACGTTTGTCATACCTAGCAATTGCTGCACCGATGGAGCTGCTTCCACACGAGCACTCTTACTACTGCCCACACCCATTGAAAAAAAGAAGCAGCGTCTTCAGACACAGACACCTTTTGGAGACATGACATGCTTACTGGAACCTTACTGATGAAAATGTTCCTGATTTGGCTCTTTAGAGTCTTGTGTCAGCACCCAATGTAACAGCTCAAGGATAAAGGCTGCTGGCTGACTCCTCAGGGAGCAACAAATTAAAGGAAGTAGATCCTGACTGAGTCACCTGAAAGTCCCATCTCCACTGAGCCTGGTACCTCAGACTCCCTCACTTCTCAGTTATTTCACAAATCTGCTTTTCCCTGCCAGATATTGCAACACCTAGAAGACAACATGGGACTTCACATCTCCACAGAGGTATCAAGAGGCTTTAGAAGACACTTAAATTACATTATAATTAGAACAGTATATCATGGCTTCGTTGTAAATGAAAATCAGCCTCTCATGTTTGATACACCACTCTTGGCTCTTATCACAGTAGTGTGAACTTAACAACATCCTCGGAAACTCTCTGCACAGTTTTTACTGAAGACCACCCCCTCAAGACAGCTTTTGACGTGCAGATGTTCATATATGTTGCATTCTAACAGTTAGCTTTAGTATATCTTACCTTTCCTTTTGCTATGATAAAGAAGGTACTGCCCTCTTCTCCTTCTCGAATAACATAATCTCCCTTGTCATAGTACTCCTGTTGGGGGAAGCAGAGACACTTGAAAAATCTGATTACTATGCAGACTTCTTAAAACATCTGAATGTTCCATCAGGGTTTAACTTCCTACCTCCTGCACATATTGCATCCCATAATAGTATGCAAGCATTCGACTATTTAAAGCATGATGGCCAATCCATAACATATCTTAATGCAGCGGTGTGTTATTTGTTTAAAAAATGTCAACGTTGGCATCATCCTTAGAAAGCAGGGGAAACTGAGGAAAAATATATCAAAATCTCTTTGTGCTTAATGCTGATTCAGGCTGGATTGTGCACCCTCTGATCTACTTGTTTGCCTTCTTAGATTCTAAAGGTATAACTTATTTTGATGCCACTAAATGTTATTTGTCGCCAGCCTGAAATTCTGCTCTGATCATTCTAAAAACACTGCTGTATTAAAGATACAATTTTCTTTATTTTTATTTTCTTTATTTATTTTTCTTTCTTATTTTTTTAAAGCTTACCGAGCGCTGTTTAGAACAACTTAACAATATCTTACCACCTCCAGGCAGTCCATGATCTTGGTTAATTTATCTTCAGGTAAGCTTTTCAGCAGGGACACACTTCCGAAAAGCAGAAATGCAAAGCAAATGAACAAAAATAACTATCATTGATATTTTTTCCATAATCTCGACTCATCTATAGCTTGTACAACCACATTTTATAACCACCTAAACTAGTGCAGCTATACAAAACACAAAATATACAACATAAAAGGCTCAAACACTCTAAACCTGCTTTTTGCATAAACCGAACTTGCACAAATTAGGGAAATGTGGCAAATATTGGTGAGTTTGTCAATCAACTTTGCATTCTGGTATAAGAAAAAAGCTCTGGCAGGTGCATTTTTTCATAATAATGTCAAAATTCTGTCATAAAGAATCCTTAATTTATCGTGAAGAATGAGACACTGTACTACTTCAATAATATCTTTTCAAATGCACTACAGAAACTGCAAAATCAAACACAGGTGAAAACTTCAAAACTACTTTGGCAACTATTAGAAGAGAACACAACCACAGGGACACCACTTAGTGAACTTGCTGTCAAGAATGAAAAAAAATGTTCTGTCCTGAACCCCCTGACGTGTAAAAGCCAGGAAATGATAGAGCTCTCTAGTTAATGGGTCCCAAGACAGAAATATTTATAGAAATCAAATGTGGAGACAAGCAGTGAGTGCAAAAACGCACAAAACATCCTATGCACGGCCAAGCTTGAGATCTCATTTGGAAACCATATCAGAATGGCCATTCTTTGTTAAAGAAAGAAACAAAAATACTAAATCAGCTACTTGTGGTTTGGAACATCTAATTTGACCTTCTTCCTAAAGGAAGAGCACTGTATATCTCCCAATGTTCCCTGCAGGAGAGAGAATTAGTCTATTATTAGTCCTGTAGATTTCCTAGGCCAGGAATTTATGTTAGAATTAGTCCATAGATTAAGAGAGATGTGCTCTTCCAGCCTCCAAGAGTTGAGGAATATCCCACTTAATCTACTCAAGCTGCAAATTAACATCCAGTTGGAGGATTTTGTTGACCTTATTTGTTTAATATACTGTTTCAACTGCTTGCCACGTAGCCTTGCTATACATTTGTTCTCTTCCTTAAAAGCATTCATTTCATCAAGCACATATTGTTGTTTCATAATGTGATGCAGGAGAAAAATCAAAATGAGAAAAACGTTTCTGTGAATCCTCAAAAAATCTCTAAGACAGGCACGATATTGTTGGGCACCTTACAAAGTAATCTAAACTGGTACTTAGAAATAGAAATGTATTATGTTTACCTTCTAAGGAAGCTTCTGTATTGCTCTTGTCTTGTTTGTGCTGTCACCCTCATGATATTTTGAAACACTTCTCTGTCCAATGCCCATGTTTTAACATTGGTGATTGCTTTAGAAAAACAAACAAACAACAAAACCAACAGTGTTTCCCAAAGATTTGATGGAAAATACTCCAGTATCAGGACATGGGACAATATAGCCTAGTCTTCAAAAATGCACAAGGCCAGATTTTCAAATATTCAGTATCTACTGCAATCAGATGTTTAAAAGAATTCAGCTCCCATTTAAACAACGGTCACTAAAATAAGTCTTAGATTTCCACATGGTTCCTCCACTGAGCACTTTCCATGCAACCCAACAAGCTGAGTTACCTTGAAAACCTAGCCATTTACTATGGGCATAAACAGGACTGAATGCTTGTGAAAATCTATTCCTAATCATGGACAGTATTCTCACTCCAGAATTGCAATCTAACCTGTAAAAGAGCTCATTAAAAAAAAAAAAAAGGCCTAAGGTTCCAAAACTCATGATGTAAGTGTTGAATACTATGCCGTGGATCCATCCGTAATTCAGATTACATGCAAATATTTGTAAGATATGCAGTAAGATAGGAATAAGACAGGTCAAGAAATTCATTTCATTTAATGGGATCCAGTGATCCTGTCACATTTTCCCTCCAACTTAAGCCTGCTCATAAGGGAATAAATGGTAATCAAAATATTAGAAAGTATTGATTACCTTTGGAAGGGTAATCAAAATATAAATATGGAAAGCATGTGCAAGATCCAACATCATAGACACAAACCACTAAGTGACCTCTGTGTGCAACAGCTGACACAACAGGACACATTACACTTCCTATTTTTAAGACATTACACTTCCTATTTTTAAGCAAAATAAGATGATTCCATTGAATTTAATCTTTTTTCTTTAAAAATATGCTGCATTATATTCCGCATTTTTACTTCTGTCATATGAAGGAACAAAACTGTTTTTCTCTGCGTTAAAAAAATCTCCAGAGAAAGCTAGAACAACTGATTCCCTCAGTTTACCAGCTTACTAGAAACAAAGAAAAGCATTTTTACAGGAAAGAACAATCCCAGGTTTAAAATGATGCACAAAGGTCGGTTATCAGTCTCAATATGTAACCCTGACGCATAGGTACACTCTCAACTGCCATCAGACTTTTGCTCAAAAAAAATTAACTCAAAAACATTTTAGCTCAAAAAAATTATTTCTGGATGCTGGGAGGGAGAACAAAGGTTTCATTTTGTTTTTGTTTTTATCCTGAACAGCATCTCTCAGTTTCCTTTGCATGAAGGAAAGATGGCACGTATGAAAGCTAATGAGAATCCATCTCATGTATCTTGCACCTTTAGTGAATAAAGCAATTATACAGCTAGAAAAACAACTGTAACCTCAAAGATGAGACAGAGAAAAGAGTTTAGAAATAAATGTAGCAGAAAATCATGTTCCCACCTTCAAACACATCTACTGCATATAAAGATGTTGCTGGGTAGTACCAACCATTAAAATGCTCTCTCTGGCTAAACTCCTTCACTTGTTTTCCAAAGACTGCAGATAAAGGGTTTACTAGATCCGGCTTCAGTAAAAAGTTTTCAAGATGTATTTGCTAGTCATGCTCAGTTAAGGCATTTGCACTGCTCTTTCTCCACTACAACACAGGAAAGCTACTGGGGATGGGTGGAGGGGAATTTCTGCAGTGATTTTAAGTATTCAAACACCCTTTCTTGCCCATAACGAGCTACCTAAAAACCAATTAACATTAACAAAGATCTAAAATAGCATGACATCTTGCCATGCAGGACCTTTACAATGCTAATAGTGTATAGCATGCAAAAAGGAAAACAGGGAATACAGTCAAATAGAACGCTGCACTAGTAAGAAAAATAATCAAATTATCGATGCTGTTCTGTTTATCAGGCAGCCACAGAAAAAAAACGATTAAATGTAATAACTTCCATCTGCATAGCCAGCAATGATGAAATGCTTAAACTGGGTGCAGGGAGAAAGACCAGCAGCTTTTAAAACGAACAACTACTTGTTTTGTTCCATTTGTTCCTTTTTAAGTCAACATGAACTCTTCATACTTACCACTGTTTCAGGCTTCCTGCAGATTTAGACAAGAATAGATATTAACCTCCAAAACCAAGTTATTTTTATGGATCACTTACTGCTTTGCCATGAAATAATTACGGCAGGCTAGAAAAGGAACCAAAGGGTGCCTAATGGATTAAAACTCAGTGTTATGAAGGAAGATAGATATTTATGTCACACCACCGCCTAACAGCTCCGTCCTGGTCAGCACTGTAAACACAAAGCAAAAGCCAGTATTTGCCTTGGAGAAGGCCGGGCCTGCAGAAGAGAGATGTCTCACCTAGAAGTTTCATCTCTCTCACTACCTTCTTTGTGATCAGACTCTATCTTCTCCCGACTGTCAGGTCAGACCTCCACCTAGCGTTACCCACTGCATGTCTGAACAGGCCCGTTTAGCTTTCCAGACAGAGAGATTTCACAATAATCCAGTATTCAGTCAAGCTACTCCTATGTCAAGTCTATGAAAAGGAATACAGAATTTGGCCTCTGTCTGCACATTAAGTAACTGTGCACTAAGGTGCAGAGCAGTACTACCTTTTTTTACAGGGACTCAAGTCGAAGAACATTTCTTTGTGATAGATAAAACGTTCTGAAACTTGCCTTGGAGCAACTGAAAAGTTTAAGTCATGTTATGTTAAAGAGAAAAGGCTACACTGTATATGTCACATCAGTAGTCTGTCTCCTCCTGTGTAATATTCAAGTCACTCCACTGCCCGCTGCAGAATTAAAATGATACCTTTCTAACCATTCCAGTCACTCCTGATTGTCTGTGTTACAAACACACAGGAATGATTTTGGTGGCATACACAGGAATAAGCACGGTGAAACTGTTCTCAGCAATATGAGCCACATGGGATCTTCTTTTCACAAGGCAATCTCCCAGGCTCTGATTCAGGGAAGCATTCCTTTTCTAAATCCACCTTCAAATAGATGTTTGGAGACCCAATACCACTTACTCCTAACACAGGCATTCAGCATTTTCAAAAGGAAGAAATTAAGACTCAAAATAACTAGTTAGAAGAAAAAAAACCCCACCAAGTTTACAGCTAAAATAATAATGTTTACTCAGTTGAACACAAATTCTAGTGCTCTACTTTTCTGTTCCCTCTCCTCCCTCACTAAAACAAAGCTCAAAAGTGAAAATGGATCCTGGCAAGACTCAGTAACTTAATGATATAGAACTTAAGGAAGTACAAAAGCAACAAATTCCTACATCTTTTATTTCCTCTTGAATTAGGCTTTATCTGCTCTATTAAAAAAAACATGGTTCTGAAATCTTTTCAAACTCATTGTAATTTAAACCTCCAGGCTGAATTTGAAACAACAGCGTAAAAGCCAAAGACCATCACTCCTACTAAATCATTCAACCTTTAAACATAAGCCTTCCTTAGCAGTTAGCTTTGTACAGATTTGGCTCACCAAAGACTTTGGAGATGTCTGATCCTTTATCAAAGGTCATTCTCAGAGATGGAAATATATTCATGTCATAGTATTAGATTCCCCAGGCAGGAAGAACTCAAAGAAGGAAATGGGAACTTACTGTAGATAGTCACCACATGCAGACATCTATTAAATGATGACTTCAAAGAAAAAGACTGGATACAACGGAGACTTCACAATACTACATACCGTTTTTGTTTGAGCAACGTTGTCATAATAAACCTTGCGTACCTTTCACAGAGGCTGTCCGCGTACAGTTGTATAAAATGGCTAGTTCACCAAATGCTGTCCACACAGGTATTGAGGAGAGTAGCTTGTTCTGCTGAAAGACTTCCAGATTGCCCTCTGTCAAAAATCATCAGGATAACATGCATTAAAACTGAGCTCTACTACACAGAGTGAAGGGTAAACAAATCAATACAGTCCCGGCCTCCCTGCTCTCTGGAATACAGGCATGGGAGCAATGATGCAAATCAGCATAAATGATTCTTTGAAACACAGGTATAAACCTGTGGGGAGAAATCTTATTTTTAATGTGTTGCTAATTGAAGGTTTTGATGTGGAAGATGAGACAAACTTTTCAACACCAAAAAGGACATGGAAAAGAGTAATTCTAAACCCTGATGGGATAAACCTTTGCTACAACAGAACAGTCAGTGCTGGCTGAGATAACCTAATGTGGTCCAGACAAACCAGTCTTACAACAGTGCTCATAAGAGAAACTGCTCATGCAGTTTATCTGTTCATATGCGTGTGTGTGTATGTATGTGCAGAATGTAGGGGAGAGAGTAGAAAAAGGAAAGCAAGTAATGCCTCCTTTAAGAAACGGTCCTTGAGCCTTTCTATACATTTAGTGGAAGTCAAAGAAAGTCTGAATTTCTTCTTAGGTTTATGGCCCAAGAAACCCCTCCCTCAAACATACCCTGAAAGTTTGTCTCTCTTCTCTCCAGGACACTTATTAGCTCCTCAGAAAAAAAAAGGCTGCTGTGCAAGTAAAACTTCTGGGCTCACAAATCCTTCTTCAAATTTCACCAGTTTTTCACAATTTAATCATTTTGCTTAATAAGAATATAACTTTCTCATTACAAGTCCTGCCTCCCCTTTCTCCTTGCACCATCTGTGTTATACAAGCACAGCTACCAACAATTTTTCACACTAACCCATCTACATGAAGCCAGAAGATAGCAGATGTGCTTTCTAATTTGTGCCATGTACGCTTCTGGCTTCAGTATTGCTGCCTCAACAGAGCAGACTTTCATACTCATGAACTCTAATTCTTAAGAGCTGCTGGACTTCCTAGCAGTCCAGAATTAATGAAGTTTGCAAATGAATTACAAATAAAAGTTTCTTTTTTTTTAACACTCTTCTTTTTTTTTTAGTGATGAGATGATGAAAGAGACCATTTCCTGCATGAGTAACTCCAAGGTGTTCAACTCCAGTACAACTGATTTCTGCATGCTGTTAATTCAGCTTTGAGTAATGGAACAGTAGCAGTCAACAAAGAAGACAGCAGCAAGATATTTTCAGACCTGCTGGTATTATCTTATGAGGTTGTCTTAGCCCAAAGTTTGTTTTTTTTTCCTCAGAGAAAACAAGCAGCTGGCTTTTAAAAAAGGCCCTGAACTCTGAGAATAGCTAACTCAGACCTCACCCATCAAGGGCCCACAAATAGGAAACTGGTAAGAGCTCTTAGGAATATTGAAAAGTAAGTTTATTTTAGAAATGGCTTCACCATAGAGCAGCTTTCTGGGTTTTAAACTATACCTGCTCTTCTTTTGGACAAGAGAGGCTTGGCTCTATCTACAACAGCTAGGATTTGCTGGCCTCTAGGCTTTGCAAATGAAAGAAGCCTCTCAAGTTCTTCTACACAGGAAATAGCATTACATCAAGGTAGAAGTTTCTAAGGCACTTTCTGTTCCCCTCACTCTGTTTCACAAAAAAAACCCTCCCAGGTAAAACCCCCATTGCCCTCAGCAGGGCCAGCATGAATGACTTAGGAGCACAAAGGTCAACACCGAGGTCTCCTACAAAGACTTCTAAGTGACTTTCCTCTTTCTGGCACACGTGTATTGCACATACAAGCAGTACTCACCTTCGAGTACAAAAATGTGATTGCCTGGCTCTCCCTGTCTGATGATGTAACTCCCTTGCTGGTAAGTCCTTTCATACATACATTCCACCATGTCCCGAATCTGCTGAGGCTCCAGTCTCTTCAGGAACTGATTTTTATTCAGGGCATCCGTGATGAGCTTCTTCTCACTGGTTTCAATCAAAAACCAAGTTTAACAGATCCAGCATGGTTGGGGTATACTACTAACCAGACATTCATTCCTTTCAAGATGTTTCCTCTCAGTTTGAACATGGACAGCATGACTGTTACCACTGACTCATGTTATAGTCCTTGCAGCTAACACACATCCCATTGACACACTGCATCATGGCCTCTTTCCTTCTGTGTGACCCCAAGTGCAGAAAGCATCAAGTTAGATGTAAAAAGATGCCCACCAGAAGGCAAGCTCCCCAGAAAATTTTGCACTGTTTTCCGCCACATTCTTCCCCCACTGCATCACTAAGGCATACAGCCTTATTTATCTGAAGGAAAGGAATGTGAAAGGTAGGCTGCTGCCTATATAGGAATGGCAACCCCTTATAAAATCAGGCCTGCTTTTTTAATACTCTGATGCATTTTTTTTAATTCCTAGCAAAAACATAATACTGATAATAGAAACAAGGTTAAATTCAACATTGATGGTAGTAAAGCCTCATCAAGTTTTCCTCCTTTGCGGAGAGGAAAAAAGCAAGCAAGGAAAGAAAAATATACAGAAACACAATGAACAGGTGCTGCAGATCCTTAGGAGGATGTTACAAGGCCTCAGAGGGGAGAACGCAGAGCAAATTGTAAATGAGTCTGATTAAAAAACTGACTACAGAGAACTTCACTCGTGCCAGCGAAATGGCACTGATCGTGTGACATTCCCTGTTCACAGCTACAGAACAGAGCCATGACCAGGAAATGACTTGAAGGTCAGCTGCAGAATACCTGCTGAACCTCCCCTCCACCTTCACAAGAGAGGCCCAAGATCCAGGGGAGGGGGTGGGGGGGGTGTTAAGGCAGATTCTTTCTGCACTGTTCTTTGCCCTCCGTTCATCTCCGTGCAAAACTCCTCCTGCTATGTCTTCTTCCTTCTTCTTTTGCACTGATGACAACAAACAGCACAAAAGCTCCCGAGTAAAATTCCTGCGGTAGCCTGCCCATTTGGGATGACAAACATACCGTCTCCTTAAGAATGACCAGGTATGGGAGGAGTTTTTCCCAAACAACTCTTTCCTCTACTGCGCGTTTTGGAATGTTTAGGGTATAATCAGAAGAACAAAAGTGAGACAAAGGCTGGTGCATATAAGTACATAGTCATTAATGCTGACCTCCTTGCTTTCTGAAATTCAGCATCTGGGGAAAGGCATTTATATTATACCATCCTTTGGTAAAGCTACAGCAAACTATGCCATCAAGGGCTGTTTTGTTGAAATGTCTTTGGAAAATCTTCAGGATATCTGTAAATATCAGACAGAAAGCAGATACAATAGGCACACGAGTGACCAAAAACCAGTCGGTCAGGGCCTTGAGGGCAGTAATAATCCTTACTTGCCCTGACCAGCTTCACCTGGTCCCCCCACCCATGCATCCTTTGCCCATTGGCCTGGCTGCTCTATTTTAGCCCAGGCCTGGGCCTTGTCTCCTTGCTAAATGACACTGTAGATGTGAGTTTCTCTGGTTGTGTTTCCAGTTTTGCCTTCTGGTTGGCTCTTGGACCTCCATCCAGGCAGCTGGTCTCCAGTGCTGTCTCTGGCTTTGTCTCCTAGATGGCCATTGGATCTCTGTTGTGGCCTTGTCTGCAGTCCTGTCTCTGACTCCTTGATGGAGCTTGGACCTCTGCTGTATCCTGTCTCCTGCTGTTCCTGGCTAGGCTCCCTAGATGGGACTCCTGAGGTACCCTGTTATTGCCACCCTGCCTGGACTGGGTGGGTCTGTGGCCTGGTCAGTGAGAGTGCTCACTGCCTGTGCCATGGCTACCTTTGGCATCTGGATCACCTTCCCTTGCAGAGCAGCCCTATTCTTGCTGTCCCTGGTACAGGCTCTCTGCATCTCCTCCAGGAAGAGCAAATACTGACAGGTAAATGGAGTGGCTGCAGGGATAAGGGCTGCTGGTGGCTGGATTTTAAGGAGACTATGCAGGAAAAACAGAGGATGTATGACCAACTGAGTGGGGGATGGGGGGAAGCTGTCTGTAGGTATATGTTGGACAATCTATCAGTTTTGATTGGCTCAAATATGTTTTAGGTCAAGGGCTTCCTATAAAGCCCTAGAGGTACAGCACTGTTTTGAATCCATGACAGAAATGAATGCAATTAATCGAATGGAGCACTGATGGCGCTTTCATGGACCTACTGAGTGGATTTTTCTTCACAGCTGAAGTGAAAGACAACCTATACCTTCAAGTCCCAATGCTCCTACTGTGCATGTATAGTCAAGCTACCTAACAAAATAAATAGCTTCACAACTTCCTGAAATATCTAAAGCATGTTCTTGCTTGTACTCATACAACAAAAGGCTATCATCAAAATTAGGTCATGTGGACAAATCTTTTGAGGCAGCATCTAGGAATGAATGATTATTTAATATTATAAGTCATATCTACCTGCCTTACTAGGCATACAATGCCTGAAAAGCAGTAATGGTAACAAGAGGCCAGAAAATAAAATCCAGTAGGTATGGTAATGATTGTACTTGGAGCCTGAAATAGAATCTGTAAAAACTTGTCTTCTTCCAAAAGCAACAGTTACATTAGAATACAATCTCTAACATAATTTTCTGCTAAAAATGGTATTTAATTGATCCCACCCTATATCATGCACACAATACTGCAATAAAATACAGAAATGGCTATGTAATAGCAAGCGCTGTAGCTTCCAGAGACACAGAATAGAAGACTATACAGCTTTCAGAAAGTGTTGCTGGCTATGCAGTGGAGGATATAAGATGACCAAAACCACGGCTCAGGCTCTGCATCAATCGTTTGCTGATTGTGCTTGTGCCACAAGCACAGCGTGCCAGCTCTCTACAATAGCAGTTCTCAACTGTTCTGCTTAGCTTCATTACACTACACTACACTACAATTTCGAGAACAGCTGTTGCAAGTAACAAGTTTTCCAGGAAGGACAGAAGGCATTTAACCTTATACTCCTGCTAGCAGCTGCCATTGCAAATAATTTTCAAAGCTAAAAAGGGGGTGCACAGCTCTCCGCACCCATCTTTCCGTCTTTTTTGAAGTATTTCTCTAAGTTCTACCACTAGTATGATTAGCTTTCTTTCACCACCTGCTGTAGTACTCATCTCCTGACTTCACTCTCCTCTCTGCTATTGGCTGTTGTAGATGTGTCCCTCTTTGAATATATTCCCAATCACACTGCCAGAAATAGCACCTGCCAGTCAAAGAACTGGATTGCCCAGTTATTCCCATCTTAAGACAGATGAATCTGTGTGTCGTCACACAGGTACAAAGACATGATGTATCTTTTGTAGAGCAAGGATTTCTGTTCATGTATTTTTCTGCTAGTAACGCGAAAGATTGTGGTTTTATGCTGTCCTTTACTAAGGGACATAAGTGTTAAGCATAGTGCTTGTTCCCCCTCCAATAATGGCTAGGGTCAAGATCCTGAGCCCACAGTGGGAAGGGATTTTACATAGGCAGCTTAAGTATTGCTGATGGAGGTTGCGAGTTCTAGAAGCACACAGAGAAAAATGGAGAAGTGAGCCCCACAGACACAGATACTTGGTGGCACTCACATGAATAATTTGGGGCAAAAAATAAGTAAAGAAGTTAAAATAATTCCCATTTGAAAGACTCTTGAGAGGAATCTGCTTTCAAAAAGATTATGTTCAAACCCTCCAAAATTTTCAGGAGGCCTTAGCCAAAATTTTTCAGAGCTCAAATTTCCATTGAGAAAATCCCACGTTTTTAGAAGCTGAGAGAGAAGATGAACTTATTCAACTATCTCAAGAGATTAAATATACACATAAGAAATAATCCATTAATATTTGACTGTTAAAGCACCATGCAAAGTTTGTAGGCCTTTCGTTAAAATCAGTCCTGTTGAGTTATTCCAAACAAAGAACTATTGTACTCAAAAGCCCTGCAAAATGAATCCTTGATGATTATGCGGTTTGTTCCTACAATTGCTTCTAAAGGTATCCAGCAATATTCTGAACTTGATGCAAATTCAAGAACATCCCCTGGAGCCTCCTTTCCCTTCCTTCCAAAACAGTTTCTTTCATAACTCAGTAGGAGCATTCTGCAATAATCTTACGTGAAAGTGGGGCTGCATTAAGTCACATTAACAGCCACTTACATCAGCATGTCTAAACACACTTTTATCGCTGCTGTTAGGATAAAGAAACAGTAATAGTTTTTAATTACAGTGGACAGAGACTACTGTAGACAATAAAGAGTTTGCTGCTAGACAGTGAGATGACACTGTACTTGAAAAGATCAGGTTTAAGGACTATGAAGTTGACTGTCAAACCTCCCAGACAGTCCTTTCACATATAGCAACTGTCTGAATTTGACTGACTTAAGAAAGTATTTACAGTTTGGGAATGGAAACCAGATGCTCGATCCTTCATTGAGTCCCTCGATAGCAAGATGATGGCGGCTTTAACAACTCCATGCGTATCACAGGAATATCTGACTGCTATACACAGCACTATTATGTCTGTAACACAGTTAGACGATATTTTCTCACATTTGTCACTTTCTAAAATATTTGGAGGAATAAAAGACAAAGCTTGCCCAAAGATTCCCCCCTACAAAATGCCTGAGCAAAATGTTTCACTATTACTTGTTTTGTTGAAGAAAATGTAAATATATGTATTTATCTACTCATTCTTCCCTCTGACCCTGTGATGTGTGCGGGTTTATAAAAGACGTTAACTAAAAAGTAAAAAAAGCATTATGCCTAGGCCTAAAAGCTACCACAGATAGACATCTAATATTATGCTGGCTGTGGCAATAGAATAAAAATGTAAACTTGCAAATGACTGAAATATTTCTGAGCATGCTCTTTGAGGTTTTTAACTTGATTATCCACAGAAACCAAGGTTTCATTAATATCTTACAATTGTATTAACTTAAGGCATCCATTCTTGCTGTATTGCATTCCAAGCTATCTGGTCTTTCAAAGCCTAAAGTTTGAACAAAGTCACTTCCATCATTGCAAAGCAGATAACAAGGATCTATACTAAAACAGATCTAAGTTTCAGACTCTTAGCCAGAAAAATACATGAACTCTTGGGGACTAAACTGCGTGTAAAACAAAACTACTCTGGTTACCTGTCTTTTACCTGTGATTTTAGACTAAAAAAGAATATTAATACAAAACATCACTATAAAAAAAAACCCTGTAATTGCTGGAATGCCAGTAATAATAAAACTTTATACACGGCTATCTAATTGTCTTTCTAACTACTAGACCATGCTCTTCAAGCTAAGAGTAAAGCCCAGGAATATTGCCACTTGATGTCCTACCAAGAGCTAAAGAGCTACAAAACAGTTAGTCATGGAAGAATTTTAACTTTTAGTTAAGATTTTTTTATTTTTATTTTTTTAATTAAATCTTAAAACTTTTTATATTTTTGATTAAATCATTTTTTTTTCTCAAGAACACTGGGTAAAACATTAAGAAGATTAATATAATACTATAAGAAAATATTATTTAATCTGTGGCATAATCTAATCAAAAGTTAGGACATCCTAGAAGAGATTTTCTCAATTCCAGCCCCTCCAATGCCTTATCATACAACAGATGTACTGTAAAATATACTTTTCTTCAGTTATAATCTGGGCTCACCAGAAAAAAGTCTACATGAGCTCTTTAATCAGCTAAGACTTTGATCATATTTGTCAAATAACTATTTTTGTATTATAACCTGAAGACTGGTCCAATGTCCAAAATTGTTTTTTACTTTGTTTTTCACTGCAGTTTGAGGAGCAACCTCTTTTTTATTTTGTAAAGAACACATGGCAAATAGTCTCTAATGCTAATTACTCTGGCAAAGTTTGCACATTTTCTAGCACTAGATAATGAAACAGAAATCATGAGTTCCATTTCATTCTCACATTACCTATGCTCAGGACAATAATGAGCAGACAAATCAAAGTTTATGGCCATCATGGAAGATTAGAATTTGAATTAAAATTAAAGAATGTGCAAATGAAGGAAACTGGGAAAGTGCTGAAAAGAACAGAAGGAAACAAAGGTACAAACAGAGTAATAGGAAAGCTGTAAATGGTGGGGAGGAGAGGGGAGAATGGCCTGCTCTTGCTGCCCTTTCAGTCAACACTATTTGTTGTTTTCAGTGAAATCAACATCACAATAAATGCAGGAATGATCTGTTTTAAATCCTTATGAATCAATGGGAATCCTTTCACTAACAAAGATCATCTCTGAATCAGATTCTAAGGGATGAAAGTGGTAAAAAAAGAAAGAAAGGGGAGAACTTCTCCTTTATCTGGTTGTGTTATACATGTGTTTATATATGTATACATAAAGACTCTTTCTGAAAGAAAATGGAGATAACATACAATAAAAATGAAAATGTTTTAAAGTGCTCAACCACTGAATCCGGAAAGAAAACATCGGGCCCTTTCCACTTACCTAATCTGTTGTATGATCAGCACTACATTTAGACAGTGTAGGCTACAATATTTGCATTTGTCCTAAACAGCCATGTCTGTGGTGGACGTTTACCTCATCACCTGGCTGTTCTCTTTGCTTCACTCCTTAGCGCTGTTACAGTCTTGTATTTCTGAAGGCATGCTAGAAAACCAGCTGGTGGACTTCAGTACACAGATCATGCTGGGACAAGACAGGTAATTACAAATAGAATACTCTTCAAACAATTTTTTAAAACTGCCAAGCCACTGGAGATAGGATGTTATTACAGTTCCCTTACTCTGGAAAAATACTGCTAGCTGAAGCTTTTAGCTCCTGATCGTGACTCAGGCATCCTTTCTGGTTCATGAGACACTTCTAACGTAATGCTGGATAAGACTGACGATAACTAAATCCAAACCGACAACTTTTATCATGTCATTATCGTACAGATCCAAATGTGCATTGAATCCTTCATAAAATAATAATACAGCTCCCCACAGATCTGAGACACTTGAGCTGCTGGCTGAAGTTCAGCTTTATTCTGGCTAGCACTATGCTCAGGCAGATACTTGGGATACTGCAAGGTAAAGGCAGGCCTAAGCGTATGTTCAAGGACACCAATCTGGATATCTCTGTCCACAAGGTCAGCTGCTGTCCCAGATACCACTGCTTTTGCAAAGGTATAATTAGATTCCAAGAGGAAAAAGTAAATTCAAGTGCCTAATAGAGAGGTGCCTAAACCATAACTGCCAGAAGCTGGAAGGCAGGAAAAAGCCTCCAGAAGGATAATCACCCTGTACAAACCATTTCATTATATATTGTACCCCACCATGTCAACACTGGGCTCACTGTTTTTACATAGCTCAGAGTAAGTGTCCATATTGCACACGAGAGAGAGAAGCTGGGGCCAGGGGCTCTTCCTCAACTATCCTTACTGTAATAATTGGGGACTTTGTGAAGCATCCAGCCTTATGCCCATTTCAGTACTCCACAGCATAGCTTAAACTGTAAGCAGAAGGCAAGCCTGGACCTCAGAAGAGGCTTGGGCTGTGCTTAGCTGACAGTAGAGACAGTTCCCAGAGTGACTAACAGAGCCCTCGGTGCCTCTCCTCAAAGACAGCTGAGATACAGAGGCCATCAACCACCCACCACTCTTCATCTGAAGTCTGTGGGACACGGATGGTTCTTGGTTCAAGAGCAGTGGATTCCCTGCCCTGCCTACTTCCCTCATCTCTCCAGAAGACCTTTTGCCCTTCAAAAGGTCTCTTTTCTTCAGGTTCTAGTTAGGGCAGTAAGGTGAGAGCCCTCCACACACACACACTTCACAGGACTTCAGGACTTACACATCCCTCATACTCTTTCCTCAAATATCAGTGAGAATACCCTCAAATGTGACATGTTCTAGTAAGCTCTGAAAGAATGAGAGAAATCAAGGTCTCAAAGTGTTTGACTGCACTGTTTAGTAAAAAAAACCCACAAAAACATAACAGAGAATGAATAGAGTGCCCTTTGGAGGGCAGAGGCAGGAAATGGGAAGGGACTCCTCTGGAAGAGTATGTCATTGCAACGGCAGAAACACAAGTGTACAAATGGCATGCAGTGAGCTCACCTGGAATCCTTTCTGACTCTTGCTTTTTCAAAGGAAAACCTAGCCTGCTTGCTCAGATCATACAGCCATGTTGTCGGTTCTGCAGACACACCTTCCTTAGCACCTCTCCTGCTATTAGCAGAGACTTTAATCCTTGGAGCCACTTTAAATGGAGAAGCCTGAAGAGAGCTCTCTCCCTGAATGTTAACAACATCCTGCAGTTTGTTCAGCTGTATACACTTGCTCTGAAGTTCCTTGGTGAGTTCTGCTATGACCTTAGTCTGCACAGCCAGCTGTTCCTGAAGCTCAGCAACATGGCATTCACTGTCTCGTAATTCTTCATCTTTTCTCTTCAGCTCCTTTTCCAGTTCAAGCACCCTGCTGCAAAGAACATCAACTTGCCCAGTCACACTGATGCCCAAAGCTGGGTCCTTCAAAAACTTATAGTTGCCAGCACAGCCAGTAGAGAGGTTTGCTATATGTCTATCTGGCCGCTTCAGATGCTTGGGTTTCACTGATCCATTGCCCATTTTGTCCAGAGACCTAGGTAATAACATACATTTGTGGTTTAATTTAATTGCCCAACCAGAAGAAAAATATTAATTGTGGTCAGATAGCAGGTAATGAGTTTAGCATTTATCTGGCAGCTGAATTTGAGATATACAACTCTATCTAGCATCGCAGTTTATGCTTTCATCCTTTCCAGTCCTGAAAGTAGTAGAGGAAAGGGCAAGGAGAAGAGGTGGGTAGGTTGGCGGATACAAAGCAAAAGGTTGATGGCTGCTGCTTCTTTTGTGTGTATATAGAAAGCAAGTGATCTGTAAGCTTCTATCAGCTTTACAAAGACAATATAAACAAAAACAGCGAGAACAAGAAAAGCTTGTGCTCTACTGCTGAAGCAAGAAAATGTTGTGACAGGAAAAAACAAAACACAGTTCTGTTTCATTTCCACATTGAAGAATAACTACTGAGTATACAGACCACCTTATTCAGTGCGTGAACTTCTGCCTGGCAGTAGGGACATGTGATTAAGGGCTAGAGCTCTTAATAATCAGTAACAATGAAAAACCACCTCTCAGATAGCTGTTATTTAAAAGAAGAATATTCATACTGATCGGAATAAAGGTCTGCCTAGCTAGTAACCTGTCTCCAACTGTGGCCATAAGCAGATCCCCAGGAAAGCCAAAAGGACAAGCATACAGACTACTTCATCCAAATGTTGTCCCAAACTTCAGATTTCCTGCACTTGATATGCTTCATCTAAAAACCCTCAATGAATCTCTCTTTCTAGTACTTGTCTTATTTTCCCTCTAAACCATATGAACCTCTTATAACCTTATATGAAGCTCCATGGCATCCCTGGCACGAGTTCCACATATCTGCTCTTTTGGCATGAAGAACTACATTCTCTTATTTGTCTCTTCCAAAATGAAACTAGAGAGCATCACATAAGGTTAGGAGGAGTCAGTTTCAAAATGAGTGATCTCTATTCACCTTTTCTATACTGTTTTGTAGATTTCTGTCCTATCTCTCTGCCTGAAGGTATTTCTTATCCAGAATGAAGGGTCCTAGCTTACTCAGTCCTTCCTCACCTCAGTGGCAGAAACTACTCCAGAAGTTTGACCAACCTTGCTGTCCCTTCCTGATAAGAAATTTAGGGCAGACCTAATTTACTTCCACCAAGACCAGGCAGCTGGCATTGTTTCTGTGAATCTCTTACAGGCTTTTAAATGTGGTTCAGGCTTGTTAGTGTAGCAGCAGCTATTGCCATCAGGGAACAATGACCTTTCATGGGAAATTATCCCTTTCCGCCTTCTACTCATGAAAGCGAACAGGAAAAAAGAGCTTAGATTCCTAGCAGAATGTCTACACTCCAAGCCCTTGTTGCAACTAGCAGCTTTCAGTGAGTTCACAAAGTGTTCCACCTTTCTCCATGGACACAATATTTGGCAGATTTTCTCTTATAATTTTAAGAGGAGCAAGGAAGCAATATCTGCTGCTTAGGTTAGGCTGTATTAAATACTTTTACTACACACACTTGGGGGGAAAAAAAAAACCCTACAAATTGCTCTTGGGAGCCCAATGTCCAGCAGTCACTATTTCACTGTATCCCCACACTACTCTTGAAGAGCAACGCCTGTCTCCAAATCCCATCTGTGGGCCACAGCAGTGCCAGGCTTCAGTTCAGCACACTTCGAGCCTGAGGAGACACCCACTAAGGGGGAAGAAACATAGGGCTGCTCTGTGTTGCCCAGGCCACAGCACCACACAGAGGTTTTCCCAAAAACCTCCCTATACAGTCCTAACAGAGTGTGTCTCAAACAGCTGAGAAAGTCTCAGAATGCAGCTACTGCTACCAGAACACAGCACTGCAAATAAGCTGTTTTGAAATGGTAGCACCGGATGATTTCACTCCAGTAAGCCACTCACTACCGATCTTCCAAACTTCTTAGCAACATCCCATGATGAGGAAGGATTAGATAATTTTGGCTGGATTTATAGCTGGATGTATTTCCACTGAAACAATTACTTAAGAGTACTTGCTTTGTACAGTAGGAGAGCACCTAGACTCTCAGGCATGTTTTCACTAATCTCCAAGCAGATAAACAGTTTCTCCTATTAGACATTATAAATGGGCAAAAAAAATGTAGTGATAAGCACAAATATCATAGCTACAAAAGCAAACTGTGAGGTTACCTGGCAAATTAGTAAGAGCTAAAGTCTTCCTTTGGAGCAGTGCTGTGACCTTTTCTAAGTCCTCCTGCCAGCCCAGAACCACTGAGAACGGAGAAAGCACCTTCTGTTGGTCAATGCTAAAACAAAGAACAAGAAATTTCAGGTTTCACTTTCTTATCTTTCTACATTTTCTCCTTCACGACAGTATCAAATGTAGGACAGGAGAAACCAAAACAGCCTTGCCAAAGGTACAGAAATATGCACCTGACAAGAGCAGATGTAAAAGCATCACACTGGGAAATCAAGATGAGACAACTCCACGCTTTCCTTCCAGTCTGGGCTTTTGCAGCTTGCTGCCATCTTCATCAACCCAGCTCACTTTTGTTCCATGGCTTTTCCCCCCTCAGTCTCATCCGCAGAGGTAAATAAAAGGCTCGGCCTCTCCTTACTACACGTTCTTATGGCATCCCATGCTGCTCACTGCTCAGGCGCCTGAAGAAGCCTGTTCAACTCAACCCTGCTCTTGCAGGTGCAGAAGATCACAGCACAGAAGACAACCTGCCTCTTCTGTTACATCTGTTACAGAAGATCTTTCCCCTGGGGTCTGATTTTTGCCTCATCAACGAGCTACTTCAAGAGGCTTTATAAAAAGTACTGGTGCGCTCTCCCATGCAGTCAGGCTGCTAGCGCTACCGCCCATCCGCCAGCCCAAAGCAGCTGCCAGTCTGCCTCATGGAAGAGGTAGAACATCCTCAGCCCGAGCCTCAAGTGACATGGCTTAGGCTAATCCCTTCTACCATGTCATTGCAGCCAGGTAAGACTGGGCCCCGGATCACCTACAGTGATTATATGACAAGAAATAAATTGGGAAGCCTCAGCAATTTGCTTTCACTGGCTGCTGTAACGGTACTTCTAACAAATCCACAACTCTGTTCTGGTTTGCTGTCCACAACGGCTTAGAACTGAAATGCTGGACAACACAGATCACATCTCAAATCTGTCCAGTCTTCCTGACAACAGTCTTTTCTTCTCTAAACTGCTCATTTTGCCCCTTTACTATGTGTGCCTTTTGCCCCAGTTCCCTGGATGCACCTTGGTATCTGGTGTTTCAGCTAGGTGACAGGGCAGTATGCTGCTAATGAAGTTCATCACAGGTAAATCTGTCCCGTAGAGGGGAATTTAAACAACTCACACTCATCAAAGTGCCAAACTAACTTATTTAACTCGGAAGAGGGATCTCTGTGTCACCACATACGGCTCAACCAAAGACCTCATCTCAGTGGGCAACCATATTAAAATACAAAAGCTAGAACAAGTGTTACAATACACAGAGTAAAAATGGAGAATACAGGAGACATGTCAACCCACAGGACCCTGTGGCAGTCTCCCATAGACTGCTAAATACAGTAGCTGTCACCACATTTCAGAAAAGGATACCACAGACTTTTAAGATGACCTTTAAAAATGGATAGGCAGAATGCCCCAGGGCACAGAAAAATCTCATATGAAAGTCAAATGCACAGATGGAATAGGTTCACCTTGCAGAGGGTTGATGACTCGGAGACTGAAGTTCATAATATAACAAATGCACTAGAGCGAATCCAGCAGGAGCTTCTGTTCTCCCACCAAATAGACACAATTAACAGTCAGCGTACAACGTGGCAAAATTGAGAACTGAGAGATTACCGTTTCCACATGGTGCTATTTATGGGTAAGGGTATAGGAAACTCAAGAGGAAGTATTTAACAGGAAAGAAGAAAAGGCTGACAGGTAATTCAGCATTATAATAGTTAATGCAGAACAGAAACCTTATGCCTCAAAGATGTGAGCACTCTTTACCCACTAGTGACGAGACTAAAACCTAAAACAGAGCACGCTCCATCCACTACCTGCAGAGCATTTCACATCCTCCTTCAATGCTCCCGATGCAGAGACACAGCCCTCGACTGGGCAGACTCAAACCCCCCCGGAGAGAAGGGGGGAGGCTGCGACCCAGCAGCGTCCGCCCCGCGGCGGCGCAGCTTGTCCCGGGACGCCAAGTCCTTTGGGTGCTGGCACCGGGCGGTGTCCCCGGCCGCACGGGCCGCTTGGGGGATGCAGCCCGGGGCGGCGCTGAGCGCCCGGGCCGCGCTCCACGGGAGCCGGGTCCGCCCCTCGGCCCGGGGAGCCGGCGCTGCCGCAGCCGCCCCTCCGCCGCGACCCCCCGCGCCGCCGGCAGCCCAGCCCCGCCGCGGGGGCCGCAGCTCGCGCAGCCCCGCCGCCGCGGCGCGCCCCGACACCCCCGGCCCCGCGCGCACCCGCCCGCTGCCCCCTCCGCGCCCGGCCCCGGCGCGGCCCCGCGGGCGGCCCTCACCTGCGCGCTCGGCTGGGACCGGGCCGGGCGGCGGCGGGGCGGACTGAGGCTCCCGCGCTCGCGGCGGGGCCGGGGCGGAGGGAAACGCCGCTGCCCGCCTCGCTCGCTGCCCGTCACCGGCGGCCGGGAGGGGCGGCGGGGGCGGGCGGGGGAGCGGCCGCGGCCGTGCCCGCCCGTCCCTCGGCGGTGCGGGGGCTCCCGGACCGTGCGGGGACGAAAGGGGCGCTGGGCTGAGGCCCGCAGAGAGGGCGGCCCCGGCCCGGGAAGCGGCAGGGTCCCGCGGGGTGCAGGGAGCCCCTGGCTCGGTGCCCGCACCCGGCAGGGAGCAGAGCTCTCCCTCGGAGCCGGCCTTGAGGTGGGCGACCCAGCCTTGCCCACCACAGCCGGGCTGGCAGGGGCGGCCCTCCACGGCCAGGCAGTTTGGGCCAGGTGCCGCACAGTAAGCCAGACCCCATTGCCCACCCCACCAGACCACCAAACCCGGGGCCCAGCACGGGCTATGCCAGCAAGTCCTTGCCCTGCTTGCTTCCCCCTGACCTTAGGAGAGAGCCTGGCGTGACTAAAAGGCACACAGCAGTGTTGCAGCAGAGATCCTGCAGTCCTTGTTCACCATAACTGACCCCCGGGCACCGCTGCACCATCCTCCTGCAGTGCACCTCCTCGCCACCCAGGGTTTGGCCTCACGGGGGCTGCAGCAGGGCAGCTCGCCCTGGAGCAGAGCATCGCCCCTGTGTTCGACGCTGCCTCTTTGCCTGTTGGGATGTGTGCCTGTTTCAGTACCAAGGGCTGTTCTCTTCTGGTGCTTCTCTTTATGGTGATTCAAAACAGCCTTCTCCAAACCAAGGACTGTCTGACCCAAACGGTTTGCCAAACAGTAAGTGGAAGGATTTTACAACAGCCGAGGGGCTGCACAAACACCTCTCCTACTGCTGCTGTCCAGCAGACTTAGTCTGACCCCAGGCTGTGGCCTCCAGGACTCTGGATCTCTGGTTTTCTCCTCTAAACTTGCCCTCTCCTTTTGAGAGCATTTTTACATTCAGCTCAAATGCTTTCTTCTCCCAGCTCACAAACTTAAAGCTGCTACCCAGAATTGCCAGCCCTGGAGGAGAAACGCCAACATCAGTGGTTTCACGTTGTCTCTAAAAATCATCTCTTGTATCCCTCCTCCGTGCATTTCCTGGCAACGTCACGACTGAAAAACCTCTGTAAATGCATATTCATCAATAACTCCATCATGCAAGCCAACACTAGCTTGCCTGCCTATAAATCCTCCTTTGAATTCAGCAGACCCGAGTGTTCAGCCTGACTTACACGAGTACTGTCTGTGATGGAAATGAAGCTGTTCATATAAACAAAATCTGACTAACAGGACCAATCCAAAGAGGGCTGCACACTCTCTTATTTATAATGTAGCTCTCAGCTACAACAGACAAAATTAAAAATAAATGTTCACCACAGACATTTCCCTGCTTACTCAGTCCCTCAAAAAACAAATGTTATGGTGATCACAGAGAAGCAAGTGATGAGAAAGTACGTCCCAGCAATTGCTTACTTACTCTCTGAAACTGAACTGCCCTGGGGAGGAGGGGATCTTCTCAGCTTCCCCGAGGCGGGAGGCAGTTTTATCTTGCTGCAAAGGTCCATCAGAAACGCAGTCAGGAGTACAGCAAATGCCCCCTAATTACAGTAAGGCAGGGGCTGTGCAGGGCCTTGCTCTGTGCTGGTGAAGTGGAAAAGGTAGCGGGTTCCCCTGCTTTGACTACATCGGCCCCAAAATCACAAAGTACACGGTGACAGTGGAAATTACTCTCGCAGCTAAACACCTGGTTAGTACGGGTTACAGCAGAGCTATTACTAACACAGTTTTAAGGACAAGTCCCATTTCCACTGAAGTCAAGGGGTAGAAATCTGACCTAAGTCACTCTTCTGAAGGGAACTGAGTTACTGTGTGTTTACACCAACGAACAAAATGTAGCTCACTGAATCTAATGAAAGCAACACAGACTCTGAGTTTCCATTCATTTCAATTTAAGTTGTTACTGATTTTTTGATACCCTTCATAGTACATGGGAAGGCACAGTGTTAGAAAACTGTTACATTAAGAAAAAACACACTGAAGATTACAGATTGCTACAGATTCCAATAGCAGTTTCATTCTGCAGCCTGGAACATAAAGGATGTCAGCAGTTCACATAATAAGGATGCTACCAGCTACGATTTTTGGTAAGAAAAATCTGGGTAACAAAGCATGATTAAAAGATTTAAACTGAGATTTTGTGGAAAAAAAGAAAAAGTAAGAGTAATACTCAGCACTCTGCCAGGACAGTCCCCTACAGGGAAATTATTTAAAGTGCCCAAGATCACACAGAAGTGAGTTGCAGAGCTCTGGAAGGGACATGGGACCAGTCTTCTGGGCGTTGAGCATAATTTCAGTCACCTGCATATCCCAGGAATCAGTTATCAAAGAGCAACATTGCCAAAACTTGCTAGAGATTTTTCCATATAATATCAGAAGCAGTTTACTGTCAGCCTGAGAACCTGTAAGCTGAAAACAGATGATGAAAAGAAAGACAGAAAATAAAAGAGTGCAGAGAATTAGTCTGGTGCAGAATTATTGCAGAGTTCTCAGACACAGTAATATTTCTGGCAATCCCAAACTGCACAATCCAATAAATTCCTGAGATGTGCTACAGGAAATTTTTTCTCAGAGCATCTGTCTCAGTTCAGCAATACGAGTGGGTTTACAGCTACGGATGCTCTGCTTAATCTACACTCAAAATCAACTTTATTCATCATTGTTTAGCACAAAAATCTGGAATGGTACATTTTATAATTCTCTTAATTTTATTATCTTTTTCTCTTGCCCCTGTTTCAGCAGGTCAGTGTGAGTGCACTATAGCCCAGGATTTGGGAGCTGGGTGCTGTACTGCCACGTGGTCTGCTATAGGTGACTCGCCTCAACTCAAAGTCACCAAGAATCACACAGCTTTATATTCCACAACAGAATGAAACTGATGGAAAAGCAGGAGGTAGAGATCAGCATCCCAGGTTGCCGGGTTCTTCAGTCATCATGACATTCTGTAACTGTGCGAAGCTACAGAAATCAGAGCCTTTCACAGATGATCTTACTCAAAATCAGTTTCTTGGGAGGAGAGCCATGTAACTACATTATAATTGCATTCTCAGCTCAAAGATGTTCTCACTCAGAATGAAGCAAGAAGATTTTGCTCAACACAGATTTTCCCTTTACAGAAGCACCAAGAGACCTGGCTATTCTAGATCAAGACAAAAAAAAAATTAGTAATGCCATAGTGAAACCCTCACACTTGCACTGAGAACTCAAACTGGACCAGCTTTGCAACCTCCAGTGAGCAGATTTCCCTGGTCCAGCTCTGCTTCTTGCTATGTTCGATTTACCAGTCGGTCATGATTTCTCAAAAACTGCACTGCAGAGGCTAAGCACAGGGCTGCACACTCCCTAAAGGAGCTCCTGGCTAACTGCAACAGCAAAAACTGCACAGGAAGCAGCTGGGAGACCGGGCGAAGACAGCTGAGAAGGCAAAGACAAGGGCCACCACAGGAAGCACGCACGCAGAGAAAGAAAGAAAAAGGGATTTCAGACAGACCCAGAGGTCTAAGCGGGGCTTTGCCATGAAGCAGATATTGATCTAGCAGTCTAACGGGTCACAAAAGTGACCTGAAGAGAAGACTCTGAAAGCACCTCAGAGCCCTGCACTGTCTCTGATTGCCTGCAGGTATTCACACGCTCCATGAAGCCGCCCAAACGCCCCTCTAAACTTCTGCAGAGGCATGTGCCAGGAGATGGCACAGAGAACAACAACGGTGCAGAAGGGATGCACCAGAGTCTTCTCGTCTCAGAACACAGAAGCAACAAGTTTTCCAGGGCCTGTAATCCTCAAGTGAAAGGGAGACAGAGAGGAAACCACTCTGGAAAACAAATCACCGCTCATTTCCTATTTATTCCTGAACAGCCTGCTCTAAAAGAAAAAAAAAATCTAATCTTACTACACAAGCCCTATAGCCCATAATTCTCATTCTTATATTTGCAAGCTTCTAGAGCACCAATAAGCCTACAGAGTACCACAGAAATGTCCTGTTTTTATCATTTCCATTTGCAGTGCTGTCTCTTATCAAGAAATGGGTCACAGACTTATTACCCGCACAGTAGGGAGGGGTAGGAACTTGAAAGGGGTTGGAGCTTTAGATTGTGCCTTGCTGTTGTTGGGTTTGTATTTGGAAGTAGAACAAACTTGATAGTATCAAAAACATTCTTTTTCCTTGCAGATACGAATCAAACAGCTAGGGATTATGGAATAACATTACCACTTCTTTCCTGTTTCTGAAAATATCTTTGTATTCTCAGAGAATCCTGCTTTTCATTTGATGGCTAGCCTGCCAAGCCAGCAACCTAAAAAGATGCACTTCCTTCGGGAAAAACCAAGCACACTCTTATTCACCTATTGTAATAACAGAAAGCATAACTTTTCATACAAAAGTTTTATCTGCCTAAAGTTTGGTCTCCAGTCTAAAGCTTCAGCCTAAAGCTCACCCAAAACCTCCTGACATCAACAACCTTTGGAGCAGACCCATAATAAAAACAACGATTTAGCTCCAGATCTACAGCAGATGTAAACTGTCTAAGCCCTGTGGATATCAGTGAAAAAGTACTGAAAATCTGAAAATCTGAGTGCAAGGGTCAAATATATACCTGCTGCATCATCACTGATTCCAGGGGCTGGGTGACTTTAACTGTCTGCCTCATTTACTCAAGCAGAAAGTCCTTGTCAGGTGAAAGACCTAGTCAAATGAAAGGCACTTATGATTTCTAGAGGTAACACAACATTTAAAAGTCAATTTTCCTCCAAAACTTGCTTTAGAAACATAATTAATTGACAGAGTCTTGAGATCTGAATCACAGACAGTACAGCTATTATCTTTCTTGCCTCAAAATAAAGACAAACAAAAATCATGCCCCTGTATTTGAAATAATAAAACATTTGGTACCTGACAATTGAACCGTGAGCACAGTCACAGTGCTTTAACTATCAAGGGCTTCAGGGCCTGTTTTAATCTCTTTTATTCCTCTTCACATCTTTAAGAACAGCAAATTGCCCAAACGGGCAATGGCAAGATTTGTAGTTTGGTTTTCATTTATGAGCTCCCGTGCTGAATTTTAGGAAGGCTGCTACAAACAGACTGCTAGTCAGCACCAGCAATTTATCAGCAGGCTGTGCTAGGACACAAGCTGCCAAATACCAGGGAGTCCCCAGGCTGCCAGTCTCCTCAGGGTGCGCGCTGTGCCCTGAGGGGTTGGCTGGTCACGCCAGAAGTGCTCCACCAAAATCAATGGGCTAAAGGGAGAGATGCACAGACAGCAGCAAGAAAGCTACGGGAAGGGAGACAACCTTGACAGGAGGTGCTTTGTCCAGTTCAGACATTTCAACAACTAGGGGGCAACCAAAAAAAAGAGAGCAGCCCTTTGCAAGGAGTTTAATCCGGTTACTGTGATCATTCCAAGCTGGACGCCTTCAGCAGCAGTGGAGTCCCTTACGCCCAACACCATGAAGCCTGTAACCGGGGCAGCGACGCAGATTGAACTCCTTTTCCTGTGCTGTTTGTGTCTTTTGAGCTCAGCACAGCGCATGAACATCAGCTGCCTGACAGCCCACCTGTGATGATTTTGCTCTAGTGCTTCTCCTCACTAACAAGTCCTGACCAAGCTCCAACTTCTCCTCATGTCTGACCACAAAAGCTCTCCTGCCACATGGCTTCAACTGCCAAAGGTTTACCCAAGAGGAAGAACATACACTTTCCCCTTTCCAAGACGATTTCTGGTTTCCACCAATTTGTTTCCATGAGCCACGAGGGACTGGTGGAGATTTCTTATACTGCCAGATGTTAAACAGATGTTCCAAGCAATAGGCTGTATGACAAGGGTAGGAGGGATTCCCCCCCCACACACACAATTCTTTTACTTTTACATGTTTTAAATTTCCTGCATCTCCAGCAAACCAGACATGAAGTTCACAAAAGCTCTGTGCAAAGCACACTTCTGAACACTATTTATAAACTGGCCTTGTGTTCAAATAAAAAATTACTTGCTTTCCAAACTTTTGATCCTTTCTATAACAGAAAGAAAT
This sequence comes from Dromaius novaehollandiae, assembly GCF_036370855.1. Classification (NCBI taxonomy): domain Eukaryota; kingdom Metazoa; phylum Chordata; class Aves; order Casuariiformes; family Dromaiidae; genus Dromaius; species Dromaius novaehollandiae. The sequence goes on along the minus strand of NC_088101.1, from coordinate 9,716,007 downwards.
CCTCTACATTAGTAGACCTCTGAACTGACCCTTGTCCTAAGCTCGGGTCTAGTTCTGCAACGCCTATGGCTATAACTTTCACCAAATTTAATGGGAGAAAGAACAGCACCAAAGTTCATGGTTTTAGAGTGCCCAGACCTGTCTTCTTAGTGAAGCAATGACTACTTGTGCCTCCAAGAAACACTTGCTTCAATCAACAGTGAAAACACATGCTTCACACAAGTCCTTGCTTTGAAAGCAAACAGCAGCAGATATTCCTTAATTTACGCTTTGAGAAAACCTGGTACATGCCACCCAAGGACCCCTCCCTGGTAGCTGCGCACAGGGAAACGCAGACTGTGAAATGCTGCCTTTGCAACAACTCGATCCCACCCTTTTCCATCCCAATCATCTCCTTCCAAGGCCATATGACTTTCACGTGACAGGGCCTATATGTCTGCAGATTCAAATTTGGGGCATGTGGTGTGATGTTCAGCCAACAGAACCTGCACAAAAAGGACACATACAGCTACTGCACATCAGGGAGTTACCTATCCTACTTGGTCAAGTCAGAGAATAATTTGGACTGTTATCACCATGCCTTGACAGGAAACAAGCGTATTTTCCCCAGTGGTTTTCATACACAAAACACTCCCCTCTGAAAAATACACGCTTTGCAGGGCCCTGCACGTGAGCAAAGAGATGTCACTGCTGTTCTTGGCTCCCTAGGTCCCCAGTTCAGGGAACATAAAGAAACCCCTAGGATCCCACTGCTACCGAGTCCTCTCAGTGTTTCCATTCCCAGAATCCAGACAGGTCGTGATGGGACAAAAATGATTAAATGATCCCAGTAGGTGCTCTCAGAGGAAGATGCAGCATAAAGCTTGTTGCAGAGCTGGCCACAGTCAGTGTGGTCCCAGGAGGTACCAAACGGTCCCAGAGTTATTGAGCCCTGGTACATACGGCACAGACAGTCACATCGCCACTTTGTGAGGGTGTAACACCATAAAATACAACAGCATTCTCCAGACTCAAAAAGCAAATGACACCATTTATTGATTTATCTTACAATAGCCTTCCACAGGCCCTCAGACACTTGCAGTCTGACCTCAGCTGAGAGCTTTGTTAATAGGCCTTAAGTAGTTCGAGAGAGCTGTCTCTTCCCCAAAGACCCTGCAGTCTGTGCAGACAGGACAGAGCATGGCTGGAGGGGACAAAGGGAATGGCAGAAAAACTAAGTGATTTGGCTACAGCTATCCAGCAGGTCAGTGACAACCCAGGTGTAGCACTCGCTGCCAAGTCATCTTCATGGTCCCCCTATCACACATGACACATCCCACTCCTCTCTGTGGCAAGAGATTGGTCTGTAGTCTTGCCTTGAGATTGCCTCACGGCAGCAGTTGCTCTGAGTGCAGCAGGTACTGACAGAGGTACTCTGCTCTTCATTCTGTTACCATGTGCCAGAAAAATCCTCCCTTGTTGCCTTGTAGCAAAGGCAGCTTCTCATCCCCTTGTTTTTATTCAATCTCTGATTTTAATCCTTCACTAAAAAGAGCACTGTGCAAAGTTCGCCAAAATTTATTGCTCGTCTTTGTAATTAATCAACAGACTGAATGACATTAGAGCATCCTGAGCAGTCTGTTTCTATGGATATGATAATAAAAGTTTACGGCATATGAGAGAGGAGGCTGTACAAGAGGAAATGGAATTGCTTCTTAATTTCCAGACAGAAACTAGTCACTTCATTACATAAAAAAAGGATATTTATTTGCCAGTTTTCCTCAAAATAATCAATTAGCATTTGAACACTGCCTTTGTTAGTGTCTGTTCGCTCATCAGGCTAGCTTCTACTTGGCCATAACTTCCTGTAGCTAAGAATACTCCAGCCCTTGGAAATCACAGTACAACAAAGGCACACCTAACAGCAGCTTGATGCTATTTCTGCATAGGAGACTTCTTGCTCAAAGGCCCCAGGTCCTACCACCCTCACTCAGGTTGACTGATGTAGGACGGACATTGCAAGCAGGGTCAGCACAAGATTCAGGAAACAAATTAACTGCAGCAGTGCTCTGCCCAACACAGGTTATTCTGCTGACTGTGCTGACTGTTCCCCTTTGTTCAGTACTTTGAAGGCCAACAGGAAACTTCTGAACTGCCCACTCCTTGCTCATCCTTAGGGGAAATGCAGCATCAGCCTAAAGGCAGTTGCTACCCGCTCATGTATGGACTGTAAATGTGGGCAGTCTGCGTAAAGCAATAAAGGGCACCTAAAGATTCTGTGCTGGAATGTTAAAGAGACTCTGATAGAGCCATATGCAAGCATTCAGGCTGAAAATAGCGCTATTAATTGTGAGGAACAGCACCAACTAATCTGATCTGACCCATATCAATGTAGAGCTCTCTGAGCTGACCTTCCACAAGCTGATTCTAGGTCAGTTCTCATCTGCTATCCCCTCCAACACCCTTCCAAATGAAGTAGTTCTCAAAAGCAGAAAGGAATGCAATTTGTGTATTTTCATGGCAGCAAGAATCAGGCAAACCCAAAAGGCATATAAATGGAAAGAGATATGGTAGATGTTTTACTCTAGTATTAGGATGCAATCAAGATAAAAAGGCATGTATTTTCTCTAGTTCAGCTACCACACTCCAAGGCATTCTGCTTTTGTTGTTACATTTTGCATGCATACCTTTTCTAGCTTTGACCCAGGTCTAATTTTTACAGCAAGTCAAGTTCCACTAGGGGACTCACTGTCAAAGTATGCATTTCACAAATGGCTAAGTTAAAAAGCAACAAACACATTGATCTCATCTGCCTATACAGTGTTAAGGCGAGCTAAACAAAGGCTCTAAGTTCTCATAGCTCCAAGGATAAGCTGACCATCCAGCTGGGATCAGGAAGAGCGGTATAGCCCATGATGCTACCACACTCTGCTTTTCAGCAAACTATGCAAGCTTTAGGTTCCTGTGAAATATCTAGCATCAATGGGGACACTGGACTAAAAGTTCTCCTGTGGTGTTAAGCACAGATGGCATTTTCTGTGTTCTTCATGTCCTTCAAGAAGCAAAGGGACCAATCATGTACAAGAAAATCAAGGCATTAAAAATTACTCATTTTTGTACCTGGTCAGCTTTTCAAAATATTGAACATATTTTGAGTATTGTGATAGTTAAAAACTGTGCTGTATTTGGCACTAGAAACAAAAAGAAATGGAAATCCAAATAGATGATGAATATTTTGGAAGAAATATTGTCCTGATGACTTCAGCAAGGCCAAGATTTCACCCAGCACTTGCAATCTAAATCAAATTTCCCAGAAATTGTGTGTCTTGCTAACTTTAAATATATAATTCCTTCTATGGCTTTCTTTACGTGATTGTGTACTCACCATGTCAGCCGCCTTTGCTCTTGCCCAGCTCAGTTCCTTTGATCTAGCAGAACTGCATCTTGATTAGGACCATGCACGGCTTTCCATCCTCTGTGGTATCACAGCCATCTGTTAATCTGAAAGAAAAACATATTAGCAAGTGAAAGAGGAACACAAGCTAGATGTGCCTGTTTGACCTATGAGGACACACAATCAGTTGTGTCCTATAGGAGGTCACACAAGCAAAGAAGGCACAAAGAGCAGGAACTCCTTTTAACTGGAAATATCTGAGTGACAAAGTGTGGGGGAAGTGTTTTTTTAATTCAGGAAAATTAAGAGCATCTCTTACAACAGTATAGCTAGCAGACGGTTTCAGATTATAATTAGACATTATCTTTCTCTTCATGTATTTCATTTACAAGGTTTTAAAAAATATATATAGACACACACATAAGCATGCACACACACAAAGGCTCAGAGGTGGAGGCTAACTCCAAAACTGGAAGACCTGGGGAGCAGGGTACAAAGACACCTGCACCAGCTGCACCCAAGCCAGCGCACCACAGTGCTGAAACTCCACACCTGCTGTGTGGACCCGCACGCCACATGGCAAGGCTCGCTGTCCGTCCAGGTCCTCAGTTGTGTCCTACCGTCACTGCACCACACAACCAGAGAGTCTCCAGTGCTCCACTCCCCTCTGCACTGTGCTAACCTAAAAAGAGGGGACAGGGAGCCACTTTCAAGCAACAGGGTTAAATAACCATAAGCAGTGCCCTGAAAGCCCGATGCCAAATGCCTCCCACTGACAAGTCCTATGCCGAGGACATCCAGAGCTGGAGGAACCTCTCTTTCTCCTCCCACTCTCCAGAGATGAACCTCCTCAGTTCAGCATCCAGTTTGGATGGTGTGAACACAGCCCTGGATTGTGAATGGAGAGCTGGACAAGGGAGGCCCTTCCAGGTCTGTTTGCACTTCCCCTACCTGACACTCTGTACTCCTTTCCTTCCTGCAACTCCTCTTCTCAGGCTGCATTCCAGTTTCCTGTTCAGTGCGCATATCTGGTGCTCGACGGCGACTGAACAAGGGTAGTGCTGCGCTCGGACAAAGAGAAATGACCAGCAGACACCTAGTGTCCACTGCCCCCCTCCCTCCCAGACGACGCAGGCTTCCCAGGTCAAATGTTGGCATAAGGAAAGAGGGATCTCATTGGGGGTGCAGGGTCTTTTTCCTCACACCTTGCCCTGGTGGTAGAAAAGCAAACTGTGCCGACCAGCAATAATGCTTTTTCGTGTTTGTTTTCCCTCCACCTCACCACTTGTCTTCTCCCTTCTTCATGCCTCAAGGACCTGCTGCTCCTGGGTGTTTAGACAAAACGGTGGGTTGCGCATCCAACAGACTGTGGATTACTTCTGCAAATCCTTATCTGCCCACAGCGGGAGAGGAGGCTGTTTTAGCTGCGGACTTGATCTGCATAGCAAACAGCACCCCCCCAAGCAATGTTAGCTTCATACAGTTTCTGTATTGCAAATAATGGCTTCAATCAATCTTGCCTGGTGCAGCAAGGCGCATTTTACTCCTCCCTCTGACAGCCAGGATGAGTTAACAGCAGGCAGTGTTTCCACCCAAAGTGACTCTCCAGGGCCACCTCAGTCTGGCTGTAGTCCCCTGCCTCTTCTTTTTTTGGATACCTTTTGTGCTTTCCTGTATAGGATTCATTTCTTGCTAAATCAGAAAGAAGGGAGGGGATATTTGCCCTTCCCCAAGTATGATCATTTCTACTCCATCTTCAGTGCCCACTGCCGCTTTTAGGGTCTGCAGCAATCTGTCACTCTGGAATTCCTATCCCTTCTTAGGGCATCCTTGCGGGAGGCACACCGAGGCATACCTAGTTAGCGACCTGAGAAGGAAGAAGAATGGCTCTGCTACACAGGCAACATGCTGACATTCTTCACCCGTTAAAAAAGAAAATATGTGTGTGCGGGAGGAATGCCGATAACACAGTGAAAAAGAAAAAACAAACACAGAACCTTGCAATATTCCTAAACTTACCAAACCACTCAGGCAGACAGCATCAACAGAGGACATTTCATTATAGTGTTGAGTGCTCAGAGTAGAAAGAAAAACCTATTAAATACCAATCAAGATGTCAATTACATGGCAATTCCGCAGAAGAGCTACTCCCAAGCAGGCTTTCTCCATAGTACTCATGTGACTGACCTTCCTGAGAAACATTGTTATATTCACAAACCCCAAATAAAAACTCATCTGAGCAGTGTGACAATACCTGTTCTCCCATGTTTTCCTGTTTTCAGTGATTCCTTTATCATTGGCTTAGGAAATTCAAAGAAAGTTCAAACAATCTTAACTGTTGTCTTGGTCAAGAAGTCTCTGTAACATGTATTTCTAGCAGTTCTGGGTAATCACATTACAGTATTTTCAAACATTTAAAAACATACCTGTCTTTTTGATCAGACAGGAATACCAAAGGAATTCCTCAGGAATAAACTGACCACAATTCTTCATTCCCATCACTCTCTAGGTTTTCTTTGGTCACCTCTCATTTTTCTGTCTTCCCACATTTGGCTGTTGAATTCAAAGATTTCTGTGAGCAAATTCAATCTTCCAGAAATGAAGCTGGTACTTTTACTGTGGTTCCCAGAAGCAAACTCTGCCAAGTTAGCTCCTGTGGTCTGTGAACAGGGAAGACCAGAGGCAATGAGGGCAGCTGCTTTATCAGAGGACAACTTCCTTAGCACAATGACAACTAATCAGGATGCATTTTATCTGCAAAGGGTTTCATTTTCCAGTATCTGCTTCAAGGAGCAGTCTCAATAGCCCAGCAAAAGTGCCATAGAAAATGCCCTAAACGGTGCATACGAGATCATTCAGAAGAACCCCTCTGTTCTCTGCTAAAGAAATCATTAGTTCCAGTTTCGATCGCTGTAGTCACAGCAGACTCTTCTGGGATTTCTCACACGCTCTCCTACAGTGGGGCAGGCTAGAACGCATTTTCTCACTAGTAAGAGATACTTACTTATTTTGCATCCTCTAGTGTTGACAGAAGGCGCTATTTGGACAGCGCTAGGAAGTCAAACTGTCTCCTTACCCTTCGGAGAAGCACAACGCTGCCAGCACCATGAACTACCTGAACAGAGCCGAGAGGCTCCCCAGCACTTCAGGGACAAATCGGCTCTTCTGCAATGCAAGTTCCACTAACCTCACATCGCAGAGCACGCCTAGCGCAGCTACGCAGCAAAACCCACAAGCAATGGACAACACGGTACCTTTGCAACGGCAAAATCGGCTCAGGACCAATGTTAAATTGTGTCACTCATGCAGACATGTAAGAAAACAACATACATGGCAGAAGCAGCCTGCATCGTAACCTACAGAGAAACACCAAAATAGATTTTTTTTTTACCAGAGGTGGCATGAACTTTCTGCTTTTCTTGGTTTTTGCTTTGTTTTTCAGCCACCCTCTGTTTAGCTCATGGAAGATAATTCAGTCGTGCTCTCAGCTTCACCCCATTTGAAAGGCAGCACATGACGCAAGCATCTCACAGATGCACTTTGCAAGTGCTTGAGTCTTGCATTCGGCACTGGCAGATAAAGGCAGCAATTTCTGCCTTGACAATCCAGATCTGTGCTCTGAAATGGGTCTGGCTGGTTGTTAAAATGCAATTTTTTGAATTTGCTCCTCGGTTCGTGTTTCTGCTATGCCGCATCAATGCTACAATGGCTGAATATCATGAAAATCGGGGATTGGGAGTGGATTAACACCTAATACTGTTTGCAGCAATTTTGTGCATTTTCTATCAAGGTTTCAGGTCCTGCTTTTTTCTAGATCTAACTTTTTTTCAGTAAATTTACTTTGAAAACATCATAACAGATCATCCTGTGAGATATAACATTAACCCCAAACTGATTTCAATTAGCGCTACCTACATTATCTGCTTCTTAATTGACAAATAGCCACACTAAACAAAAATCTGTGCTGAGAAGTGGTACTGGTGACATTAAGCAGATCAGGGTTATTAGCCAGGAATAAGAGAGAGGGATGATATCAGCTGTGTACAGGCCATTGCTGAAATAAACAGTCTTTCCTAACATCCTTCCACATCAGCTGCTGGTCCCCCACCGTGAAAGTCAATTGGAGAGCTTTGCCATGAACTTCGGAAAGCAGGGAAACAGCTCAGGCTCTGGCACGCATTTCTGTGTAGGCTGTGATATACAGTAGGAAAGGCAGAGACCACTTAACATATACTTCAAGGAGGAGAAAATTGGCTGCAGAAGTCTCACAGCTGTGCATGCTACCTTTGTTTTACTGGAAGTTCATTGTAAATCTGTTGCTTACTTGTATCTGTTTCAAAGATTTTTAATCTGAAGGACTTGGGGAACATCTCTGTACCCAATGCTCACTTATAACCGTATACAAGATGGTTTGGTTTGGGTTGAAGACTTCATGCAAACAAAAGGACGAATCCTGAACCTGCAGCCACAGCATAGCTTCTGTCACAAACTTCCTCAGAATCCCCTTCCCTGGAACAGAATTACATTTTCCAGTTAACACTAATATTGCTTAGACAGAAAACAGTAGGGCCTTTCTGCACAATGACAATTTTGATCATCCGGGGGAGTTACGAAGATGCCAGATAATTTGAGTCATATTTTAGAATTCAAGTTAGAAAACTAGGAAAAGTACATTTTTCAGAAAATTCTCAAGTACTGTAGTTGTCTCTCCCCTTCTCAAAAAACACATTTATAACACTAAATGTTTATATGGAAACTGGACTTTTTCACAACTACAGTCTGACTTCCCTAGACTTTTATATAGTAATGACAGCTCTGTTTCCCATTAATTTCAACAATATACTACTCTGGGCTCATGAAAATTTGGCTTTGACTATTAAAGTCTTGACTTGCCATACTCATCTTCAAATGAGCTACTTGTTCTCCAGTGCTCTCCAACACCGCACCTAGTGTGTGGCCAGAGGTAATAAGATAGACAACAAGAGGCAAAAAATGTGACTGACTGCTTATTATGGAGATCAAAGGCTACGTTAACTGTAGAAAGCACATAGGCTTCCACTTGATACAATTATCTGATTCAGGTGTTGCTTCAGAAGATATCTGTGCTGATATTTACTTCAATAAACATTTCTGGGCCTTTCTCATTCTGTTTGTGTTTCATGATTTCCACCAGTGTCATCCACCCTACATTATGCTCAGATTGAAAATTAAATTCCCTAATGCCTCCAGTTTTTCTAGGAATCAAGATTCTCAGGGACAAGTAAATACAATAATATTAGGAGTAAGTTACCAAAATGTGAACAGAGTCCTGCAGAGTTCACTTGCAGGAAGCCTAATCTGAGGACCATAACTGAGTATATTAACATTAGGAAATCTTTAGGACAGGTAAGTTATTTCCCAAAGAGCTAAACAGCTTTTGGACATATCTCCATGGGAATGAATTGACTGCTCTTTAATATGCTAAAATTATACATCTAAATAAACTGAATGAGCAATACAAGGCCTCAGTGTGCAAGGGACATGTTATCTCTAATTCACCTTGGGCTCAGTTCCTAGAAATTCAGAAGAATCTCAGAAGACTGCCATATTTTTCCACTTTTTTTTCCAAGATATAATCAAGCTGGACAAATTCCTCAAAATATTTGGATGTATTCCTTTGAACATTTGGAACATGAAAGTTTAGTGCTTTTTTCCTTTAGCAATATAACTGTGTAGTTATTTTTCAGTCAACTCTTTTAAAAGAAGCTATGGTCTGGTGAAGGCAGGACACAAAGAATGGCAAAAGTGAGAACACAGCATATACAAAATATCCTTAAAAATAATGACTACTGCAGGAGACAATGACATAGCAGAAAAAGCTATTTTAAACTTAAATATCAACTTCATGGCAATACAGTTTCCGTCTCCTCAGCAAAGAGCAGTTAACCCACTTCCCAGGCAACATCAGTTTTACACATTTTTTAACCTTGGGGCGATGACAAGCGGTCACATTTCAATTGCTTATTACATGCACAGTGAATAAATTAAAAAAAAAAATACACACACGCTCAAATCAATATAGAACTGTATCTACTTATACAGAAGTACATGCTCCTACTGGGAAAAAGAGCGTGTTTACATGCTAAGCGAATTTCCCCTTTGGGGTCAGAGGCAGAAATAAATTCTCTGTGATCCTTTTTGTGGACCTGTTGCCTGGGATAAGTTTCCCGAGACACTGAGATGTCCGATTGACATGTCTTTATGATCCTTCAAAAGGAAGGCATTATAGAGGCAGATCCAGACAAAATCATTTGAAAGTTTTTGCTAAAATGGGAAGTTTTGATAAATGGGGATGAATGTATAAAAAAAGCGCACTTTTTCCAGGCCCTAGCCAAATATGAAGAGAAGTCTTTACAGAGAACACTTCTGTGCCTAGCAGCTTAATATCTGAAGGCTGCTGTTTTTGACAGAGTCAGATAGTGAAAATATTTCTCCAGATCAGGAAAGAGAATCACTACAGATGAAGTTGCTACTGTCCAACAAGTTCTCCCGCCTCAGCTGAGCCATGTGAACTGCCATTATGCCTTCTCTTAGGCCTGAGGCAGACATAATGTTTTCAAACTTGACAAGCCCTTTAACTAAAATGTGTATCAGCCATTAGCTTTCCACACAATATAACACAGATGGTTTTATAAAGCAGGCTCTTGCATGTATGGCACAACATTGTTGTTGTGTCATGAACAAACCTTCCTTTGACTGTCAGAATAATGCCAGAATTAGGGTTGCATTATAAGAACCTGAACCTATGTTCTCTTTTGCTTCTGATGTTTCCTGGGATCAACAGTTAGCAATGATGATCTCTGCAGGCCACACAGTGTCCACTGCATTAGAAGGCTGTCATGAGCAAAACAGTCTTGACCTGGGGAATTCTGAACACAGTAAACCCTGCAATTACACCTTCACCTTGCAAAGCACATGTTTAAAAATTTTGGAACATAAATCCATTATAAATGCTACTTTCAACATCACCACAATCTTAACATACACCAGTTATAAACTGTTCCTCCCTGCGGACCAGACAATAGGGATTAACATTGTAACAATGTGTACATACACCCATTAAAATTTCACTCTTTGCCCTGGGAACCAGATTACAGGGATCAACATCACAGTCTGAATATATACCTGCCACAAACTCCACCCCTTGCTCCTGTGAACTAAGTTATCAGGGTTAAAATTATCACGGCCTGAATATATACTCCCCACAAACTCCACCTCTCATCTCTGAGGACCAGACTATAGTGGTTAATATTATAACAATTTGAACACATACTTATTACTTCACACCTTGTTCTTGCAAAGCGTACAAACAAGAAGGTAAAAAACAGTTTGAATATATATGCATTACAAACTCCACCCCTTGCTCCTGTGAACTAAGTTATCAGGGTTAAAATTATCACGGCCTGAATATATACTCCCCACAAACTCCACCTCTCATCTCTGAGGACCAGACTATAGTGGTTAATATTATAACAATTTGAACACATACTTATTACTTCACACCTTGTTCTTGCAAAGCGTACAAACAAGAAGGTAAAAAACAGTTTGAACATATATGCATTACAAACTTCACCCCTTGAACCTGAGGACTAGATTAAAGGGCTTAACATCGTAATAATCTAAGTACTTATTACAAACTTCGGGCCTTGTCCCTGCAAAACACCTAACCGAGGACACAGTTTACGAGGTAAAACAAGATTACTGTATTTATCATATGTAATGGCACACATTTCATTGTCTCATTTCCAAAGGCCACTCAGTAAGCAAACCCTGGTCCGTGAGCAATAGGAATACCTTCCTTAGGGATTTCAACTGCTGCAGGGTGAGAGACATGAACTCACTTCCCAATCCAAGTGTCCTCAGGTCTGGCTGATACTTTATCACCCAACAGAGCTCAAGGTATAAGGTTGTCCGCAGGGCTATCTATGATAACAAGTTCCAGGCTTTGTGTTAATCAGCCACACAGCTTGCTAGAGGTGAGACTCCCTTTCTCTAAGGCTTTTAGCATGGTTTTAAGTAAGCCATTGTACCATTCTATCTTTCCAGCTGCCTGGGGATGATAGGAAAGATGATATACTCACTCTTCTCCATGATTGTCAGCCCATTCTTGGATAGTTGTTTTTGAAATGTGTAAGTAGCATTCCATAGTGCCAACAGATATGTTAATTTCTTCTAGGGTGTTACTCGCATTTGGTTTCCAAGTGCAGAAAGCTTCTAGTCACCTTGGTGACAGCTGTACCACTGTGAGAACATAGACCCTTCCAGTGAATTGCTGGAATGAAGGAGATCTACATAATCTGCTTGCCCGACTTCTCCAAACATCCATTTCTCCCATCACACATACTGTTTAATCATTTGCAACACACTTTCTGAGTGTGTTGCATTATTTCACAGATCTCACACTGCCTACTTTGTTGCATTGTGACTTGCCAAGACATCATTCTCTGCCCCAGTAGTTCTCTGTGCCAGTAGTAAGTCCCATCCCTTCCAGCATGCCTAGCAGTTTCATGGGCCCACCTGGCTAAAGATAGTTCTCTGTTATGCTCACATCCCAAATCTATTTGTTCAAGTTGGGTCAACTGGTCTGCCTGACTATTGTGTTTCTCTTCTTGAGATGCCTTTGAATTTGGGACACGTCCATTACCATGATATATTAAAGGAAGTATTTTCTTCGAGTAGCTGTTGCACTACTTTCCATTCTACTGCTGCCCAAATTGTTTTTCCTTGCTGCTGCCCGTTATATGATTCCATTGTTAGAGGCATTTCCACACTGCATTAGCTGCCATCCAGGATTATCACCTTCTGCTTCCTGCTGTGATTTTGCAGGAACCATCAGGAAACAAACTCCATCATTTATTTTCAATACGTAATTCAACACTGGGTCTTCAACAGCCTAAGAGTTTGGTCTTCCTTGTATTGTTGATTTGCTGGCCACCAACTAATCCCGATCTGGAGCTTGAACCAATACATTGTTGCTGGGTAAGGGCCAGAACCCATTTTTGCCACATGGCGGTGGTTGCTTTTTCTCCAGTAGGTGTGAATCCTTGAACACAAAATACAGGACAGGTAGTCTGGGATATAACCAGACTTTGCCCTGTGCCTAATGCTTCAGCAGCACTCAGAATGCCCTCATATGCAGCAAGGATCCTGTGGAACAAGCTCTTTTGTAGCTCTGACTCCAGCATCCCAGCAGTCTCCTTCTCATCTCTTGGGGCATTCTTTGCCATGAACTCCATATGATGCTGTTCTTTCTTGCACTGGTATATAACAGATTTTTCACATTGCTGCCTTCCCAGATTGGTCCTAATGGCACCACATGAGCCATTTCCCGCTTGACCTGCTCAAAAGCTTGCTGCTGCTCCTCTTCCCACTCGAAATGATATTTTTTAGGTCACTTAATATAAGGGTTTGGTCAGTTGGCCTTAACTGGAATGTGTATATGCCAAAATCCAATAATGCCCACGAAGACTTAGGTTTCTTGTTTACTGTATGGGGGTCTACGGCACTTACCCAAGCAATTTCATTAACCAGGATATGTCTCCATCCATCTTGCCATTACGCACCTAAAAACTGTATTTCTCAAGTATGTATAAAACCGTATTTTTCTGTATTATTACCTATTATCCCTTTTACTTTGGAGGGCTAAAAGGTAAATCTGTCATTGAGAAAGATAACGATTACTGTAGCCCTTTACTTAGTACTTCTCCTGGAACTGTTCCTCCAATCAACACATCATCAACGTGGTGGAAAAATACTTCGGAGAACGGCTGCTCTAAAGTTTGGTGGATGATGCCACGGCAGATGGTAGGGCTGTGTTTCCACCCATGGGGCAGCCAGTTCCAGGTGCACTGAATACCACTTCAAGTGAAGGCAAATTGAGGTCTCACTTCTTTGGCCCGAGGGATTGAAAAGAAGGCGTTTACAACATCAGTTGTAGCATACCAGGTATATTCTCTGGCTTCTCGTTCACACAAGAGCTGCAACATGTCTGGAGCTGCAGCAGCTAATGGCAGGTGACTTCACTCAAAGCTCTCAAGTCTGTTGTTAACCGCCATTCTCCAGTAGGCTTCCATAACAGCCAGTCAGGTCTCTTGTAAGATGTACGCATTTTTGAGGATGCATCCCCTTGTTTTTTCCAGGGAATCAATTAATTTTTGGATGTCACCAGTGGCTCCTCAGTCAGTTTGATACTGCTTTTGGCACAAACAAAGAAATCAGCAATAATCAGTGTCTCAGGCCCCTGTTGGTACAGCGAAATTTAAATATTAATAGTCTGCCTTTTGCAGAGAAGAGGTAAAACACTGTCTTTGTCAGGAAGTGAGATATTCTAAAGATGATTACAGATGAACAAAACACTGTCTTTCTTTGTTGGCGTCGTCTGCTTTTGGCTCAGTGAATGCAATGATTATGGTATAAATGAGGATGAGAATAGGTGGAAATAGGCAGTTTTCACTCTAGCAACTGATTATTTGTAGTGCTAGCTAGCTCTGCCAGTCCTGCTTTGACTGTGCAGTGTAATCTGTCAAGCAGAACTCTTCTGCGAGACAGAGCCCATTATTTCTAGTGAGAGGAGAAAACAGTTAACCACATCAGTCAGTTTGGGTATATGCTGAAGACGTACTGCTTGTACAGGACCCTGATCCTGCAGTATAAGACGCATGTGGAAGGGTCTTCAAGCTCTCCCATTGAAATCAGTGGTGCACTGCGAATGGAAAGAACTTGGTAGGGTCAAGGACTACTCTTTACTCCATCTGCTAAAAGTGGCCTCAAACCTATTTCTACCTTATCCATAAAGTGTTGCAAATACTGAGATGCCTTTCACTTGACTTGAGATGAGATGAATCACCTTCTGGAGGTGCCAAGCTCTTTCCAATGTCTTAAACTACATGTGGAAGACTTTAGCCTGTGATCACAATGTGAGATGAATCTCTCTCAGAAAAGAAGGCTCTTTTGTCTGAAAGCCAAACACAAATGTAATTTAAACTAACCCAAAACAACCCACCTGCTTCAGAGGTTGTGGAAGCAAAGTGTTATCGAACTGATACATGAATGGGCCAACACAGGCGGTAAGAATATGATATACAGCAACAAGGTAAGAGGCAGCACTTTGAAAACTTTTTTGCATTTTAACCAAAGCTGGTAAATATTAACAGAAAAAAGAATGTACCTGAAAACATTGTTGAAATACTCCTTGGGGTTCATTCCCCGAGTATTTGCACTTGCGGGCTTGTTGTATGTTTTCCCCATGGTTTTAGAGTTCTGTCTGGGGTTTTTGAAGCCCACCTCTCCTTGTGGAATTAGAGAAAAAATGAATTATAAGAGAGAAAATTCATGTGGAACCATATAACTCATTTGGTAAGTACTGAGAGAAATTCTTCCACCAGTTCTAATTTTGAATCAGTAGGATGTAAAACTACATGAAGAAAGAAAAGCTCTCCTCACACTCTTGACCTTATAGTTTCTTCCACACCGGGTTTTACTGTGCCACCATCCCCAGAATATCTGACCACTTCTCAGCGGCACATTAAGCAAGACAGCATTTCTCTGTCATGTGCTTATTCTTATTTTCTTTACTCTGAAGAAGCAGCCTTTCCAATTGGTGCAGGATGGGTTGTACAGTCCTACCTGAATTGCTGCTCATTTTTAGCTTTATTCCAATTACAAGGTACCTATTTCAAGGGAAAAGGTCGGAAAAGGAGATTGTTTAGGAAATAGGCACAGCAAATTTTATCATGATGTTTAGTTCTCGTGGGATTCACACCACCGCCTCATGGGATTCACACCACAGTTTTATTGAACAGTTCAATCTTCCAAGGCCCATGAGCAGCTTCTTCCTGTACAAAGTCCCATTGTAGCACAGAAAGGGAAAAAACTTTATCAAGAAGTTTTGTGTTCTGATATTGACTTGTTAGCAAGTCAAATATTCCCAGTCTGCTATTAGAGCTAAACTGTGCAGCTCATCAAAAATCTCAGGAGGCAGTTTATTTTATGTAGATCAGACAGTGTAAGTCCTGGTAAAACTCAATCCATCAGCAAAGCAGATAGTCTCATACAATGCACCATTGAGAGTTTTCAGAGGCGCTGAAAGATCATTCATAGCTAAATTGACTTCTTTTGTGGATGACTGTGAAGTGTAATGGAGGATGTAAATGGGACTTTAAATCTTAGCTTAGTCTGAGCAGGAAAAGAAAAGGAAGTTATTTGTGATATGCAGCACTGATAATGCTCATAACAGCTCTGAACCAGCAACTGGGCATACACTAGCCCTGACACACCAAACTGCCTGGCATTAACTCAAACTGCCTTGTAAGGCTAGCTCTTGAGCAACTTTGGAAAGCTTCCTTGTTATAAAGGCAGATCTCTCTGACTGTTTCCCAGGGAGGTCACTGTCACTAACACTGATGTGATCCCTGCAAAAGGAAATAGATCTCTCCTTGGTCAGTGTTTTTACTCAAGGGCTTTATTTTGTTTTCTAAAGATAGAAAGGACAATTGGATAAGAAATGTGTATTACATTTTTGTGTATCAAACAGATTTTCTTACTTTGACTTTATTTTGCTTTTGCTTTCTTTATTTTCTATATATTGGCATCTTTGTTTTAATTAATTCAAGAATTGCTGGTTCCTTAACAGTAATTTTATTTTTCACATGCTCACTCAGGAGTGTCCCTCAGGCATTCTCACGGCCATCATCCACATACACAACAGTGGACAGACATGAGCCTGGCCCATCCAGCTGGCCAAACACCCATCTGACAAGCTTGTCACCTCAGTGCTACACTGTTTTTTAAGCCTGGGCCCTCTGAGCAACTTACTAGCTCAGGCACGGAGCTAGAGCTATGCTATTACAGTTACATGTCCTCAGGAATAGAATTAGCTCACATGTGCCCAGCTCTGTCCACGGGCACAATCTGCTTTAAGTACCCCCAGTCACTGTGCAAGCAGAATCCTTGTAATAGGTTAAGCTCTGGCCAGAAGAGCATGCAAACAAGACAGCTCTAAAAAGACCAGGAGTATATCTTTATTTTTGGATAATAACACTGGGGAACTGAGTGACAAGGTCCTGAGAGCACTAATAAGCCTTAGTGGCCCTGACCAGTCTCATCTGAGGCCTCCACCCACACCTCCTGCCCATGGGCCCAGGAGCTCATTTAAGCTCAGCCCTGGATTTTTCATTCTTTCCCAAGCTCTGCTGGAGGAATATTGGTCTCTAGCTCAGCCATGCTCATTCCTGATCATGAACCCCATTAATCTGACTTGCAGGCTGGCTTCCTGGCTTGACTTTGGATTTTCCTTGTCATTATGCATGGCAATCACTGGAGCTGATCCTGGTCCTGATCTGCAGTTTGAAGTCCTGGCTTGATCTCAAACCTGCTTCATCACCACAAGTTTGCCTGATGAACTCAATTCTTTGTTGAATCTGGCCACAATTTCTGCATCTCCCCTGGTTGCCTTGCTCAGGTACTGTGGGACTAGGCCCTGGCTGGGGAGGTCCCTGTTCTACCAGCCAGCTTATCTCCTGTGGCTGCCAGTTTGCTGTCCCTTAGGGATCAGCCAGCTTTCACTGCCCCTTAACCCTGCATAATTTGCCCAAGTCATTGAGACTTAAGTTAGATCATGTTAAAGATACATATTAATGTATACTACATGATTTCAATTTATTTTTAAAGAAGAATATATGTAGTATTTAGGTATTACATCGCTGAAGTTAAATCATAACTTAAACATACATCTCCTAAGCTTCAGTCCCATGCTTCTACATCAGTGACATCTAACACCTCATAAAACAAACATTACTACTTACATGGATGAAACAGCTATCAAACACAACCAAATCCCTACTTCCTTAGGCCCAGTACCCTGCTTGTATGAGCAGTCAGTGAGTCTGTGCACACAAGGTCTGTGTGATGGAGTCAATACTCCACCAGTGCAAAGAGATGCCTTCCAGGAGCTACACTGTATTTGAAAGAGGCCAGGTGTCACCTTGGTTCAATGAAATATTTTTCTGAAGCAGAATCTAATGACAGTTCCTTGGATGAGGCCCAAAAGGCTGTCACCTCAGTGATCCTGCTGTTTGCTACTATTTTTGATTGCAGTTTTATACTCAGGTCTAGATTTGAGAAGTGATCAGCAGTGATTCATGGCTTCAAGGCAAGGGGCCCTCTTAGCCACGCTGGCTCTTGCTAGCATTTCTTGGGCAGGAGTACTGTAGATGTTTTCAATCAGGTGAAAACCAAAACCTCCAGAGAGCAGGGCTTTAACCCAAAGAAAACCTCTCCTGAATATGACTCTTTCTTTCTGTCTCAGGAAAGTAGTTGAGACAGCTGCTTCACACAGGTGGTATTCCATGCAGTGAATTACACTGCTTTTATGGGTGGCTGGAGACACACAGTCTCTGAACAATTAATTTTACCACTGCAGCTTTGACCTATGAGCACTTTTTATCACTGCAGAAAATCCTCATCAAATCCTCATGTGCAGGTGCAACATAAACACCTTGGGGAGAGCACGGTGCCTGTGGCAGGTACAGCTGGGAACAAATTATACAAGTGACAGGGGAACAGAAGTAGAGGCAGGACACAAGGCAAAACTCACCTGGGCTAAAGGAAAATAATAGAATAACCTCTGCTGCCTCTCCCTGCTGCTCAAAAACACCTACCTCCTTCTCATCAGTAGGGGCCCTGCCCTCAGCCAAAGGGCACACAAAGAAAGCCTCAGGACCTTGTTAACTGGTCACTGAAGAGAAGGGCTTCACACACAAGCTGTTTAGGCACAATCTCAGGAGCAGCTGTGTTTTCCTCACCACTGGACCCTCCAGGGAGTGGTGCAGCCAGCCCCACTCCCCACACACTCCTCAGCTCTACCCAGTCCCTGCCAGACCCACCTGACCTGGTAGGCAGCTGGAGAGCCACAGCTGGGCACTGAGCTGGGGAAGAGCCCCTCCTCCAGCTCCAGAGACTTTGCTCTCTGCAGGAGGACCACCCCCGGGCAGCCAGCTCTGCGCTGCACCCAGGAGCTGGCAGAGCCTGATAGAACAGAGGGCAGGGATGTAGTGGGAAAGGTTTGCTCCAGGGGCCTTAAAATGGGAGCCGGAGAGAAAGTTTTGCTGGGAGTAGTTCTAACCATTGCACAGCAAAGGAGGGGAGAAGCATTCACAAGGTGTACTCTGCACAGAAAGCAGCTAAGTGTTTTCTTTGTTCTTTTTTGGGGTAGGAACAAAGTTTCCCAGGACTTCTGCTTTGCTGCTGTGTGCACTGGCTGCAGCCCCCTTCAGCGTGTAATCAGAGACACTCAGCAGACTTTTCAACCCAGTTGTCACAATCCTGCAAAATTGGCCCTTTTGTACAGTATTCTGTGAAGTCATACCCTTCCCCTGCTCCCCCACGCTGACAGCAGCCACACGCAGTACTGAATCAGCCTCAAGAAGTGCATGTCAGGATTTAAGTAACTTACCACAGTTAAGCAGTAAATCAGCACCAGCATTGCAGATTGTGCCATTCCCTTGCTTTGAAGACAAATCAGATCATCCCCCTAGGAAAAAGAAAAAAGTTTCATCCTTAAAGTATCCCTCCACTATTTTCTGCAGCTCTTCCTTAGCATATAGCACCTCTTTGGGGCTTCCACATGGATTTTTTGACTGTGGTTGACATAGCTGAATGAAGGCATTTAGCTTGTGGAATTGAATTATCTCAATGAGAGACATCCTAGGTAGGAATACCTTCAGCACTGCAAAATGCTCCTATGAAAACTGATAGAGGATTCCAAGCGGTTAGCACTGTCATCATCACACAGTTACATATGCCTCCACAGTGCCATCTAAGACAAAACAGACTTTTTCCTGACCCAGTCAAAGGACATGGTATACCTGGGAGCTATGACTGCTTGTGAAAACAACAGTCTGTAGCAACATTTATGCCTGTGGAGAATTATCCTTGGCTTTTGCCATTACTGATGTTTTTAGTTTTCCACTCAAATTAAGAAAATTCTCATCTGGCCACTTCTGTCTTCACATTTAAATGAAGAAGAGCAAAAAAAAATCCACCACCCTTCAGGTACATTCCATGATTGTTCTCTACCATGATAATAGCCTTGATATGGTTGACAGACCTTCTGTGCTGATCAGCAGCACATTCCCAGCGAGGGGGGGACAGCGCGCAGGCTAATCCAGTGCATGGCAGGAGACAAAGGCTCAGACTTGCAGAAGACACCCAGCACACCCCTGGCTAACCATGGTGGTCTCCAGCTCCCCCAGCATTACCCCGCTCCCTGGGCAAGCCTGAAGTCACCCTCATTCTCTGGTGGTGTGCCAGCTCTCAGTGGCTTAATCTAGTCTGAGCTCTGCAGGGAAGTTCTGGACCTCTGCAACGTTTCCAGAACCGGATGCGCAGGCCTGTGCCATGCTTTAATTTTCCTCTTGGCCACAACACACACTTTGGAGTCACTCATTAATGAGCGAGTTGCAAGCAGCCAACCAGCGTTGGGGCAGTTAACATCTTTTCACTAACCGTCTGCCAACAAAAATCACACAAACGTTTACACCAACTGGGCAGCGTTCTGCTTGGGCCAGGCAACTAATTCTGGAAATTAATGGTTTTTTTACATTCATCAGACCAGCTAACTAAAGGGTCATAACATGAGCCAGAACCCATAAAAACTGAAGGGCTGGGTAACTTGATGGCTACTGACACTAACACAAACTGAACCCAGCTGTCTTTGTGAGCCTGTGTGCTTTGTATGGGAGTCAGATTTTCACTTCAGGCCAGTGTAACTCTTCACCTGGCTGGAGGCACTCCTGACTGACCCGGTCTCACAGAGGTGACCTCACCTGTGACAGAGCAGCCTGGTCCTTACAGACATGAAGGCCCCACCACCTTCCCCCCAAGATACAGGTCCGCAGAGAAACACTCTGCCGTTTCACTGTCCTGGCAGTACAGGAACTGCCAGCTCCAGATCCTCCGTTTGTGTCCCAGGAGCTGAGAGACCACCCATAGCAAGGTGGGAAAGGCTACCTCAGCCTCTTGGCTGGAGAGAGGGGTTTCCCCCACACCAGTGAGCACATACACCTCTTTTCTCACCATTGCAACTTCTAGAGGCAAAGGGCCTGAAAGGAAGCAGCCCATTCGGGACCATCCGGCTGGGCTCCACTGCTGTTCTAGCTGGCCACTCCTCTCCCTCCCCTCCGGGCAGCCTCGCTGACAACACCATGTTCCCGGCCTGTCCCGAGAACCGCACACGGGGCCTGGAAGAACCACAGCTCATTCTGAGGGCAAACGTTAACAACTCTGGCACGGGAAAGGCTAGGGTGATCTGACCTAACTGCCCTCTGATCAAGAAAAACTGGGACAAAACGTTTCCGTGGGTAGTCTAAGAAACTCAGCATAATAAGGGATAGGATACAATGCTCAAAGGGAGAATTTATTCCTGCAAGCCTTCCAGAATTACACCACATCATGGGTCCCAGCTAATCATCCTGCAATGACAGAAAGAAAGCTCGTTTCCAAAAAGCTGCAGATACAGACCACCTCTTTCTCGTCCCTCTGGCTTTCTTCCGTCCAGATTCACAGGCCTCACTGTCCCACAGAAACTACTGGGCCAGATTTTAATGGGCAAACAGAAATGGTCATATGACCTATGAAGTAAGTCACAGTGCTGGCAGAAGACATTAGGAGCTAAAGCAGTCTTTATAAGGACCCAACTACGCATCAGGGAAGGGCTTTCAAACACAACAGGCCTAGGCCAGATATGTGTCAATACCACTAAGGCAAAAGGGGCTCTGAAACCTTGCACAAATCTCTCCATTCCTAAACACATATACTTTCTAAAATCATATCTCAGAATACGCTGGAGTGAACCATTTGCCACAGTCAGGTGAAGGGCCATGAGGTAATACAGCGTGACACAGCCAGGTGGGGAGAGAGTCCCTGCGGCAGGAGATGCCTAACATTTTTTATTCTTGAGATCTTTCGGATTACAGATCTGCCATCCCTCCACACGAAGCGCATCTAACTGGGAGGGTTTCAAGTAGCCAGAAGCACCCTAAGCTGAAAAACAATCAGGGAGAGAAGTGGATTTGTCACCGGCTTGGGAAAGTGAATTATTCCTGACCAATGCTTCTCCCACGGCACCACAGCCCACCGGCAGCCACCCCACGGTTGCCCGCCTCACTGCGTGCAGCATGCTCTTCCGCCAAGCAGCAGCCACAGGGAGCCTGCTGGCCAAAATGTCATGGCCTTTGTGTGTGTGTGGGGGGGGACCCATGATATAAAATATTATTTCCCCCTGTCAGCTCCAGCTTCTGCAGGCTGAAGCCCACCTGTTCTCCCAGCCCTTCCCCACCACACTGCAGAGGAAGGGAGCGGTGCCCTCCCACGCACGGCTACTACTTGTGTGAGGTGGGGAGCAGCCCCCCCACCCTTCCCACACCCCGCGTGCAGAAGCCGGGCCCCCAGCCCCAGATCCAGGCTCACCCGCGGGCAGTCTTCGGGCCCCGGGCCCTGCCAGCGCTGCTCCCCGAGCTGGCTGCGACAGCCGAGGCTAAGGCACGGCAAGGCCTCGCGGCACCTCCAAGTGGTGAAGGCACCGGTGCCAGCTCCCATCGCTGTGGAGCAAACGGCGCGCCGGGACCCTGGTAACGGCCGCACGCGAGATCGCTGCCCTCACCCCCCCCCATCCACGCCGGGCCCAACGGCCGCGCGCGAGACCGCGTTTCCCGCCCTTCCCGCCGGGCCCAACGGCCGCGCGCGAGACCGCTGCCCTCACCCCCCCCATCCACGCCGGGCCCAACGGCCGCGCGCGAGACCGCGTTTCCCGCCCTTCCCGCCGGGCCCAACGGCCGCGCGCGAGACCGCTGCCCTCACCCCCCCCATTCACGCCGGGCCCAACGGCCGCGCGCGAGACCACGTCCCCCGCCCTTCCCGCCGGGCCCAACGGCCGCGCGCGAGATCGCTGCCCTCACCCCCCCCCATCCACGCCGGGCCCAACGGCCGCGCGCGAGACCACGTCCCCCGCCCTTCCCGCCGGGCCCAACGGCCGCGCGCGAGATCGCTGCCCTCACCCCCGCCATCCACGCCGGGCCCAACGGCCGCGCGCGAGACCGCGTTTCCCGCCCTTCCCGCAGGGCCCAACGGCCGCGCGCGAGACCGTTGCCCTCACCCCCCCATTCACGCCGGGCCCAACGGCCGCGCGCGAGACCGCGTTTCCCGCCCTTCCCGCCGGGCCCAACGGCCGCGCGCGAGACCGCTGCCCTCACCCCCGGGCCCAACGGTCGCCTGTGAGGGGCCAGAGCCGGGGCCGGGGTCCCCGCCCTGAACTGCCGGTCCGGCCGCCTGCTGCCCGGCGGCCCTGCCTCCTGACAGGGCCGGCTGCATCCCGGCTGGCGCCTCAGCTGCGAGGGGGCAGGTGGGGGTAACCGCGGTGGCTTCCACTGTCGCTCAAAGAGCCTCGAAGCTGCTTGTTCCGCAGGGGGCCGAGGAGGGACCGAGCCAGCGCTCCTGGGCAGAGGAGACGCGCGTGCCCAGGTAGGCCAGCGAGGCAGCGCCTCTGACCGTGCACTGATGGGGAAACGCTGCCCTTCCCCTTCCCGTCCAGGCAGATCTGACACACGCCCTCAAAGAGCAGCTGAATGTTAGCGCTGACACTGACAGACACCAGGGGAGGGAGCAAGCAGGAGAGAAAGGCATCACGCACCCAAGGCGTCCTGGGGAGCTCAGGCACCTGCGGCGGCCCTGGCGATGCCCTACGTTGCGCCGTTCTGTGGTTCGGGGGCTACCCAGTGCCCCCGACTGCAGCTGGGGCACCCAGCAACAGGTAGCAACACGCACAGGGCCCGGTGTTAGCCATGGTCTGCTAAAAAACTGAAGCACGACAGAGTTCAAAATTTGTGAGAACATGTTTCCTTGGAAATGTGGGAATCGGGGTTTGGCCTCCACTCTATCCACACTGGTTCTGTAGATATTTCTGCAGATAGATTACTGTATTTGTTTGTCTTCCAGGGAAATGTTGGTTTGCTCATGTAGAATTTACATTTTTGCCTGTTTAACTGTACCCCAGCAGTTACTGCTATTTCCAAAGGCACTCAGAGGTGCTGGTTGAATCGTTCTGTTATTTCTCTGTGTATCAGAAAGAAAAGATGATGTACTTTCTCACAAAATACCTCGTACAGCCATCTGAGGAAACAGTGTCTTTCAGAGTGGGAGTGACTCCTTCTTACATCTTTTGACTCTAGCATTCAGTTTTCCTTTTGTCAGCCTTTCTACCTGCAGTAAAACCATTTATTTTGCTGTTTTTTTTTCCCCCCCTACTTGCTCTATAGCTGCGACATCAACTAACTGATGTAGCTCCCCTTTTAGTCCCTAGACTGAGGAGCTTTCCCTGGGATATAAATTATACGGGTTGAGCTCTTTTAGCTCTCACCCGGTCTGCACTCAGCTGAGAACTTCTCTATCCCATGGAAGACATCCCAAGACTCTTCCTCCAGCGCTTCAGTCCCCTGCTTTTTCAATGAAATCCAATGTAAAATAGTCTAAGTTACAATGTGTGGATAAAGGTGACAACATATGTAAATAAAGCAGCTGTTGGGTGTTTGTACAATCTAAACAGATTTTTTTTTCCTCCTGTGAGTATTCCCCATGCACCACTATCTCCTTATTTATTTTTCATTTTCATCACAAGAGGGCACTAGTTGCCTAACTACATTAATTTTCCCACCCACAGCTTGACAGAAAAAGCAGAAAAGCAGAGATGTTCTTGGGATTACACCCACTGAGTAAATGTAATTACACTTGCATTGAGAGGGACGATGAAAGCAGACCCATCCGGAAAGGCAGATCGCATCTTCAGCGGGACTGACTTCCTGCTGTCTTTGAAAGTCACAGGGCAGCGCGAGCAGGTTACAGCAGCAGCCTGCTGTGCTGAGCAGCGCTTCAGCTGACTGTGGCCAGGGCTCTCTGGGATCAGAGGGGTCTCTCCTCCCGTGCTATGTAGCAGAGCGCAGGAATCCCAGCTTCCCCTCTCGTGCTCTGTTCGGGACACTTTCTCATGGTTGTGCTGGTATAGGTATGGCTAAAGTAGCTGAAATGCTAATTTCTGGCATTTCATTTGTGTCATTGATACTATGCAAGACTCAGCAGCTCCCAGGAGAAGCACACAGTGTTGCTTGGATTTTGTTTTCAATTTTTATTAAAGCTAGTTTCAAAGCTTCTGCTCTGTGCTGTGGCAGATGCCCAGGTTACCCGGGCACCTGGACTCTTGAGGGAATTGGTTATTCTGAGAAGGGTAAATATTCATTCTCCTTTGCATGGTTCTTGAGGAGGGAGGTTTTTACTATTTTTAAAACCTAATTCAAAAGTAGCAGACTAAAAATAAAGCATTTCAAAAAAATCCATATAGCACTTTGCACTGAAAATGCAATCCAAATCATGATGGAGCTAATTGAAATGCAACTCTTCCCTTTTTTTCCCTCTTATTCTTCACTGTTCTGCTCTCCAGACAACCCAACTGCACAAGCAGTTTAAAACTGCTGTGCCAGGTATGCAGTTTTTATGCAACTTCATGACCTGTAGCTTGACACTGAGCATCATTTTGGTATCAGTTTGCCTGGCTTTCTTCCCTACTGATGAGTGTCTCAGCGAGAATCTTGATGGAAATACTTTCATTGTTTGCCACAAGTAGGTGGCTCCAATGGTCCAAGGCCAGCAAAGGAGGTGGTTTTGTCCATGCCAAGCCTTTCTCCCTGGTTTGACAACATATACAATGTGCAACTTGTAAATTGGTTTGTATATGTTGTCACACCTGCTGGATCAGCCATAGAAGAGGGACAGTGCAGTAAAACTGGAGGGTGAAATAGTGCAATGAGTAACTACGTTATCAGATGCAGGTTAAGACACTTAAGTTCAGATACACATGGATGGCTCAGCTCCTGATGTAGTCAATGGAAACTTACAGCCCAGTTCAGTTACCAAAGCACAGGCCTCTAGTATTGCATTCGAAACATGCTAAAGGTATCCCACAGGCCCTCTGAGTGTCTGTCTCAAAGGATCTGGGTTTCCTCTAACTCCTGTGCCATACCTGCCTTTCCCAGAAGAGTATCTGATACTCTGGGGCATGTGAGCTGCCAATCTGCCTGTAGGCATGTGGAGTACACCCTCCCAGGCGTTGACTTTAGAGTTCCCTGAATAGTCAATAGTCCCTGTTGTCTAAATGTCCATTGCCAGTAAGGGGAGCTTACTGTTGTCCTAGTGTGGACCCTATCCATAGGAAAGAAAATAATCTTCCCTGGCCAATTTATTAAACCATTTATACTCTGAGGTATTTGAACTAGCTATTAGCTACAAACTAGCTAAATGAATTAGCTACAAACCTAATTTTTTAGCTACAAACCTAATTTTTCAAAATAAATTCCCAGACAGACCAACTGCCCAAAACCTTGGGGAAAAGAAACCTTTTTTTCTGTATATCCGGTTACCAGCATCAGTTGTTCTAATTTTTTCAGATTACATTACTTTCCTCCTTTCCTCATTATTAGTTTTCCATCTTTTAGTCTCTCTCGAGAAGTGAGGCCAAGCAGCTGTTTATAACAAAATCCATGATATATTAATTTCATTACTAGCAAACATATTCATAAATAATTAATGAAAAAACTGCTAAATATACAGCTGGTACTGTTTGCAAGCAATTATGCAGCTAGTCTTATTTTGCAATACAGTTAATACGAAGGAGAGAGCTTTATTCCTTGAGAAGAAAAGCAGCCCATAAATAATCCAATGAAATGTTTCCATTATATAAATGGAATTGCATAAATGCATGCTTTGATTCTAGAGAAGGTGACAGTCCATTTCTTGAAAACTGACAAGTATCCAATAGCACTTTGACAAAAGATGGACTTTGACCTACAAGTCTGTATTATAGAAGTGAAGGACTACCTTCTGGCTGAAAATATTTTATTTTGTACTGAGTATAATGAAAATTCTAAGTTTTGTTGCTTAAAAATTATTTCATATATTTATCATTCCTTTTCCCTTGAAACCTAATCTAATGACATAGCCCTTGAATATTACTCTCAGATGTATTTTCATTATGAAAAGAACTCTAATGTGTTTTGTGAAGACAGTTCAATATATATAGCAGTTTCTGGTTTTCAGTTTACACATGCTGAAATATAACATGATAAGTACCATCAAAACCAAATCTTCCTAGACAAAAATGGCAAGCACTGAATGCTTGCCATAGCATTGGGATTTTTCAGTGAGATCTAGTGAAGGCTTGAATGTCTGGAATGAACACTTAGCTGAGTATCTTCTGGAAAAGCAGGTTTTATAGGTGACTAACAATTTACGTCAATAAAGTTTAAAAAGAACACGAGGGAAAGAAGTTGTATTTCCAAGTGATCATCCAAGAGTTAACTCAGGAGGCCAAAAAGCTAGTTTCACTCTGCATAGCCTTTTGTTTCCTGTTCAATGAGATAAAGGGAGCAAAATTTGGTTTGGACTTTGCTTGCAATTTATTATTGGTCATGTAATATATAGTGTGTTTCTTAAAGGTGTGGCTCCAAGAGTCGTATAACAATGGGAGAACCATACCATTATTTTGAAGAAAAAGGGAAATTATAAGCTGTGGTGGTTGTAATGAACCAAACGGTTGGTAACATGATCCCAAAATGCACTGAAAAAAACTCAGAATACATTCACTGAAAATATTGCAGTGTTTAAGCCAATCTTCTGATCTGGGCAGTAAAGGGAGTGTTTTTTTAACACATAGGACTGGAAAAAACTTGAAAAATGAAAAAAAAAAAAAAAAAGGTAAAAGCATTCATATACTTTGTTTTACTCTGATGTCCCAAAAATATAGACAGTGCAATTAACAAAGCACAATATTATACTTTTATTTGTGAATCACATTTTTCAGAGAAACAAAATTTAATTTCTTAATAATTATGCAAGGCAGAAACATTTGAACCCTGTTTTAGCAGCTGGGTAAACAATGGTGAAAAGACTGTAGATGACCTACATTATAATCATAGCATATAATCAGAAGTGCACAAGATGCATCTCCCTCTTTCTCCTGTTCCTCAGCTGCCAGTGGTTACAGTTGACTAGTATTTGTACCTAAAGCGGAGATTTACAGGCCAGATTTCTTTAATACTCAGCCCTCAGAATTAGAGTTGGATTTTCAGATGAGATCTGTTCTCTGCAATGTTGCTTAAAAACATTT
Organism: Dromaius novaehollandiae; assembly: GCF_036370855.1. Lineage (NCBI taxonomy): Eukaryota > Metazoa > Chordata > Aves > Casuariiformes > Dromaiidae > Dromaius > Dromaius novaehollandiae. The sequence goes on along the minus strand of NC_088101.1, from coordinate 9,688,390 downwards.
AGTAGTATAAACATATTTTTAATAGGGGACAATTGGCCTCTGAAAATTAGCTCTGTTGATTGTCAAATTAGCTGGGCTTACATGGGGACCAAACACTTGCTATTTCCTCTAGGCATGATTCTAACCTGTCAGACAGAAAATAGTACCAAAAAAGTTACAGATTTGCTCAAGGAGAAATTAAGAAAAAACATATCATTCTCCATTGTTAACAGCAGAGTAGATCATTACTCTAGCAGCAATGGTGGCAAGAAACATCACCTGGTAGGAAAATGCATCCCCATAAACATAATCCTTTACTTCTTGTGTCTCATACTTTGCATACTAAGTTTCTAACCTATCTCCTATCCAGACTGGTAAGTACATTCCTGACTAATGGCTCTGATTTCAAATCAACTTGTTAATCCTGTTACCATTTCACATTTTACTCTGCTGTCATTTCTTTTTTAAGCACACGAGATCTCTATTGTCTGGTTTAATAGGTATAGCATGTCTCTGATTCCCTTTGTAACAACATTGCTATGGCATTTCTGGGTATGAGTGGAGCTTCTGTGTCAGCAAGCCCATAGTTCTATATATTATATATATATATATGTAAAAGAAACACTGTATCCCAAGCTTTGCATACTTGCATTTCTATTCAATACCTCTGATCCCAAGTAGGTGATTACCATCTCAGAAAAAGGTCCTAACCCTTTTCCTACCAAATCCTCCTTTCTATTCCATAAATGCTTCCTCTAACTTCTTTTAAGGAAGGGCAAAACTGCAACTGTCCAAACTGTCTGGGGAAGAAAGGAGGTCTAAGGAAAGTCCAACTTCTTCTGAAGAAATTGACTTGCTCCCAGCCCTAAGTTGTATTTCTGCCTTTCTACCAACCTTCACTAAAACATTCCTCTTGTAGATGTTGAAATCAGCAAGAAGCATAGATTTTTCACATTTGCTGCATTTTATTCTTATCATCGCAAACTTTCGATTTTGAATGGGCTGATGATACGAATGTGGAAGATGGCCCAGTCTGAAAAGACATAGCCAAGTATATGTTGGTTTTCCTGAGAAATAGTAAATCCTCCATCACAGTCACACACACAAAGACAAAACCTTCTCTGGGAAGAAACGTCATCGTCCACATACTGCGAAAATACCTTTATGGTTAAATAGAAAACAAATCATCAAGGTGTTTTTTGTAATGCCTCCCACAGTAGCTTCACAACATATTTCTGAATTTGGAGACAGCTTTAGAAAATCATTTTGCAGAAATACGATTGATTTGTTTCACTGATAGCAAGATATGTTTCTTTGAACTTCCTTTCCCATGATTCACTCTATTCTGAATCATCTGCCTTGAGCTTTCAGCCACAGCCATTTGTGATGCTCTTTTATATAAACTTTTCTCCCAGAGAAAAACATTTAAAAAGCAGTGAGGCATCCAGAATCTAAATGCTATAAAGTTACCATACCATAAAGAAAATACTTGAAAGGCTAAGGATTTTCTTTTTTTGTCATCAGTGTTTATTAAAGCTGCATGGATTGGTGTATGTCATGCTGGTTCTTTCTAAGGAAAGTTATGTCATCTCGACTTTCAACTGTAAGATCAAACTTCAGGGCTTACAAAAGTATCCTGCTGTAACACGGAGACTGAGGCTTTGCTTTCTTTATCCTTTGCTGGAACTGAATGGGTCTTGATGCTGCTTTCCACTGCAGCTGGGAAGTCCACCTAAGAACAACTTCCCTTTCTCACCTCTGGACTTCACAGGACAGGGGAGAGAAGCGCTAATAGATAGCAGAATATCCTGCCCCACAGCATGGCTGGCTCTCAGATTATTGTGGGCTACATCAATACCGATGAGAAAGCGCTGCATTCTTCACCTTATCTTTACATTTTTCTATCTGAAAAGTAATCTCTATGAAGCACATACATATAAATACATACGCAGAGCATATGTATTTGGCTTATAAGAAGATGTCCTTTTAGGCCACAATATAGCTAGAATTTTCTAAAAAAGGAAAAAATGTACACAAACATATTCCAGAAAAGCTTAATACAGCACAGAGACAAAGCATCTGTGGGCTTCAATGGTGCACTTTTTGCAGCTAGGCTTTCACGTCAAAACTGATTGAAGTTTATCCATTTTAAGTTTCACTGTCAGCTTAGAGAAGCCTGGCAACTGTAACCTTGTGAACAGACCAGTTCCCTTGAAAATCCTTACCAGCCGTGTTTTTAAGCTTAAAAGCAGCGCTCGTACTGGGAGATGAGGACAGGACTCCATAAGCATAAAGCACAGGCTGGGGAACAGTTGCTTGGTTGAAGCAGGTTATCAGGATCTGTCTGTGACAGCAGCTGCAGTAGCAGGACAACTGCAGCTGTGAGGGAATGAATTTCAAGGGGCCAGTCGGCTGCTCTTTTTGCTGCTACATGGGGAAAACCTGCTTAGCATAACCAAGAAGTGACAGAGAGGAGCTTAACAGATGCTGGTGTACTACCAAAGGCTTGTTCTTCTAACTTTTCTAGTAGAAGTACTCCACGAAGTCCACAAGGATTCTCACTGCACACTACCGATAAAAGGAATGCTGCCCCAAGTACTGGGGAAAATTCCCGAGATCAAGAAAATCTTAGAAGATGAAAGCCTATTTGTCTATTATCTAAAAAAGCAATTTTTAGTGCTAGAACAAGCTGTATAGGAAGGGGGCAAAAAAAAGGAAAGGAAGAAAAGGCAGTGGTATATATTGGAGCTGGCCACCTTTCTGTAGTATAGGTTCTTGCTTGCTTTCTCAGAGATGGACCATTCTAAGTAGGCTTTTGCACATTTTTGCATGCAACTGACCTTTCTCTTCATGATTATGCCATGAAGCTGTCTCTGAGCAGCAGAAATGTGAAATATTTGCATGACAAGAAGAGGTATTGTTCTTGTGGGATTAGCCAAACATCTAGACTCTTTTTATCTCTGCTTTCACCACTAGGAAAAAGAAATATAAGCTGTGTTTGAGTAATTTTTACAGGATAGACTTAGGTGTTGCTTCTGTCCCTTTTAAGCACTGAGTATCTGTCACCACTGAACTGGGATGGGATATTCAGTCCTGGCTGAATACTGAACTTTTTACATTTAATGAGTTCTTGTAACTCTTAATTTCAGGGGGTGTGTAATGTTTCCTTTAGGAGCTGGTTAGCCTTAGAAGATTCATTTTCCCCTCTCATTCCCTACTGATAAGTGCTATTGACTGTTTCCAAGCCAATGCTTCAATGGTCTAACAGAAGCTCAGGATGTTCAAAATTATGTTAAAAGCCTAACACAGTGGCTGCATTGAAAGATGGGACAGAAGGTACCATGTGTGATGAGACTCAGATTGCTGTACCATCAAATAGCAAGTACATTAACACCTACAAGGAACAGCCTCTGACTTGCCTCGGGCAAGGGAATTTGCATTCCCCTTTGAAGTACCAGTCCCAGGCTCCTGCACCTGCTGCCAAGCTGCTGTGCCCAGGAGGCAGCCTCCTCCTGCATACCAGTCACCCTGCTACGGTGCTGCCTCTCCTCCATAAAAACATGTCCCACAAGACAACACAGAGAGCACACACTCTAGATGGAGGCTGCTTAATGCTGTTTCTCTTTTTATTTACAAATGCTTCATTCAAACTACATAAATAACATATGCATTTCTAAGCCAGGCCGGTAGTCAAACTATGTTACAGTGCAGGAGGAAAGAGAAGTTACTTCCACAGGCAGCTAACCCTTTGTTCCACTCTCTGGCTTCCCCTAGAAATAAAAATGTAAAAAAGCAGGGTAATGATAGCAAATATTTTGTCACGGAAACTATTTTCATTTATGCACTACCTTCATTTTTGTACCTTATGATCGTACTATAGTATTCCCAAAAGGAGGGGAGGAGGAAAACACGATGTTCCCCAGCATTTTACAACAATTGATTTCAAGTCCTGCCTAGAAGCCTTAAAAAGAGAACAATCAAGAGGGGAGGGCTGGAAAGACCTCACCTGATGAAGGCTGGAGATTCAAGTCCGTGAACTGCAGAAGCAGTTCTCTGAAAGATGGATTTCCTCCTTTGAAAGAGTTAGCATCTTTTTTCTCCTTCACCTTAACACACTGAACGGGAGAGGAGGGGAAGAGTCCTCTTCCACCATCAGGTCTCCTAGCACTTTCATAGCTGAGGTTCATGGGATATGAAATTCAGTGATTTCCAACACCTTGTACCAGCAGACAGGTAGTAGTTAAGGACAGTATCCTTGCTGACTAAGGGTACTTCAACGTGTTCTTACAGAATTCAAAAATTAAATACTTTCCTAAAAAGGGATTGACAGAGCATAAACTTAAACACCAGTCTACCTGCAAACTCAGAGATGCAATGCAACAGATATCTTTATTCTTTTTTTTTTCTTTTCTTTTTAAAATAATAGTGGCAGGGTAATTGCAAATACCTTTCTTTGCCATGTGCTTTTGCTTAGTGATTTTGCAGCCAGGGTGATCTACAGCTAGTTTCTTTTTTTTCCATCAGGTTCTTCCTAGGATAGAGTGGCTAAGTATTCAGAGCTACTACAAACTTATCAGATGTGTAACATACTGAGCTACTTCACAGTCATAATGATAATCCATAAAATAAACACAAAGGGAGACTGTTTTGTTTGCAGCTGTAGTTGAGAAGAAACCTTATCTTTTTCTGACATCTTGCAATTTCAGTCAAGCTGAATTGTGTTCTCTCCATTGTTACTCTTTCAAAAAAGAGCAATTACAAAAATGACTTAATAAAAACATACTTTCATATTTTGACATAGTTTGTACATCAGATTCTCAAAGACCGTTCTAGAAAAGTCAGCTTGTTCAACCTAATACAAGAAGAAAGTCAAGTATGGAAAATTAGAGTAACAAAACAGTATAGTAAAAATAAGAACATCTGTAGCATGTAGTGGTTAGTTGTAAACAACTGAAAGAAAGAAAAAAAACTCCTTACAAGACATAAAATAGTCCAAGCTACATTGCTACTGTATTTTTCTAGCAGGTGTGTTTTCTGTCACAGTCTTGATTTTTATTACTATATATTTTTTAAATAACTTAGAATAATAATGAGTTTGCCTGCCAGCAGCCAACTCAAAAACATAATGGAAAAAGAAAAAAAAATAGCCACCATTACAGTGGTGGGGAGAAACTCTCCCCAGCAGCCTACTTGTTGTGTCCAGTCCTTCCCCTTCTTAGCAATCCTGATTTAGGCAAAGTTCCTGGCTATATTCAGCTTATTAAGAATGGAAGTTTTTCGATGCAGACTTGGGTTTCAGCAAAAGGAATGGTGATTTTTTTCCCCTCTGCAACCTAGTATCAACTCTGCAGAGTCCTAGCAGCAGCAAGCTCCAACATAAGAAATGGGAAAATATTCCATCCAGGTGTGAAATGATTCATAGGCGGTATCTGAGCTCTTCCAAGTATTCTGTCAGCGCTGTCCTCAATCAATACTTAAACGGAGTGGGCTGTGATTTTATCTCCTCTGTCAGATGTGAGAAGCTGCCTGTTTGTCCTGTTTGTTGACTTGTTTCATCTTTGCTGACACGGTATCTTGACTGACTGCACAGTTCTCATTACTCCGAATGCCACTCGGTGCACAAAAAAATAAGCCAAGCCATGCCCCTTAATAATCCACGTAATGCAGCAACGGCAGAAATAGCAGCCATCTCATACATTAGACTCTGCCCAGAAGCGTTGACCTGAAAGAGAGAAAAATAAAGACAATCGTTTGAATGATGTAAATCTTTTCAGATAGGTTCAGAGCACCTCAGATAAGGATCCTGCGAAACTGAGGTTAATGTTATCACAGCTTTGCAAGCCCAAAGTCTTTCTCTGTCCATCTCACCTCTGTGCATTATGAGGAACAGCTGTATACTGATGTGAGGAGCTCTCCCTTTCCCTCCCCTCTCCAAATGAACTGGGACTGGATTTGTTTTCATCTCCCTTGATACCCCAGGAAGAGGCAACATGGCCTAAATAGAAAGCAAAGCTCAAAAATTCCTTAAGGTTATAGTGAGTTTGTATAATTGTCTCTCCATGATATTGCAGAGTGGATCAGAACAGTTGGGATATTTATCCACGGGTGCCTTTTGGTGTTAATGTACCAGCTGCCTGAAACAGTGCTGGGAACAACTGGCTATTGGCCATGGGTGGCATCCTTAGGATACCAGTATTTTGAAGAATACAGTGGAAGCGTATTTTAGGAGTGAAAATACAGACTATCCATATACCTATTTACCTCTTTGTCTCTATCTATGTGCCTGATTAGTCTTCTCTTCTGCCATGAATTCACATTTTTTGAAAGTTAATTGGCAAAGCAGCAGCTAAAACATTGCCCTGCCAATTCGTGTATTTTTTCATAATTAGTAAAATGAAAGAGGTGACTAGGCTGTGTTCAGCCAGCAGTGGAAGAAGAGCCAAGAATGGGATTTGCTTGAATTTGTTTTTCCCAGCTGTAACTCTGAATTATGTTACCTGGTTTCATGAATAGATTTGCCCTAGAATGATCTTTGTGCAAAACCCATCCTTGCCTGAAAAGATGTATGTAGAAAAGGATGTAATAGCTCAGGAAATGTCTGCCTGAAAACTAGAGTGCTCTATAATAGTTGTGAGGAAACAGAGATGTCTTTGAAGTTTAGAAAGTGTTTTTCTGATACTGAATGACACAAGAAATTTATCTCCTACCCCTTGAGGGAGAGGAGGGCTGAGAGGGTTTAAGATAAAGAAGAACCGACTGTGCTCATTTTTCCAAGAGTCTAGTAGCAGAGGGGAAATCTACACTGATGCTGTGCCCCATCTGTTGAAGCAAGTAGCATGCCATTTGGTTTTAACTGTCTAATGCTAGCTCTACATCCCATTCTCTTTATTTATTGATGCAAATAACCTTTGACACAAACCTCAGAGTCTTCCATCTGTCCTTTTCAATGTGATTCTCAGGACTTTCGCTCTCATAGGAAGCCAAGTAAAGTGCTGCAATCGGAAACAAATACAGTATGTTTAGGCCTACTGGCATTTTAAAATTTGCTCTTCCTGTAAAGTAGACTGAAATTAAATGAAGCAGGCCTATATTATCCATCCCTCAGGTTAGGGCTCCAGAATCCCATTCAGAAGTATAGCATTGCTTATAATTACATCCAGACAATATTAACAAAAAATGCATGAGAACAAAGACTACCCCAAGGGGGAAAAAACAGCTAGTGAAAAACTAAAAAGCATGAGAGTGGAAGAAAACCCTCTCAAAAGAAAAAAAATGAGCCCAGGGACACGGTTCTGGTGCTTTGTAAGCAAACAGCTAAGTCCCAGTTTTCTCTTTCAAGCAGCACCCTTTAGTGTAAAGCATCCTGGAAGTCCATATAAATACACCTCAAATGGTATTTATGGTAACCACATTCCCATAAAGTTTTTCATCCCGTTTCAAAAAAAAGGACACAGTCACTTTTCACAGACTGCATGCACACTGAAAGAAAGAGTTTATTCTCTCCCTGATTTGTAAGGGAGGAGCATTTTGTAATTTCCCAGGCAGAGATGTCCCACAGTAGCTTTTCTTTAGTGGTAAGGAAGGAAGCAATAACATAACATGGATAGAAACTGAGAAATAGCAAGTGATACCTGACCTACAGGCAGTTCAGAGCTCCTTACCATCATCACTGAAGACTGGGACAGTAAGCAAGTACTGCAGGATCTTGCGATCCCTTTCGAATGGACACTCCACTTGCTTCCACGTCATAAATTCACTCACTTGTTTTGCCAACTCCCAAAATTTCTGTCAGAGTAGAATAGGAAACAAAAGAAACACTATGTAGCAGACAGCCTATTTACCAGAACATTCAAAAAAAAAGGGGGGCTGGGGGTGGAAAGAGAGAGATCTAGGTTTCAAGTCCAAGGCTTGGATCTTCCACAGCTTTTAATCTAGAACTGAATGTGACTGACTGAAGAACTCTGCTTCTAACTTTTGCGTTTCTATTTCAAACTGGAATGACTTCCCACTCCTCCACCCTCGTAAAATTGTCATTATTTATGAATATAAATAGTAGATCATCATCTATGCTCAGTTTTCTTTTCAAAGAGCTGATAACACTACTATACCCCACTTCTAAATTTGATGATGCTCATATGTTTGTTTTGCACAGTGAGATGTTTAGTAATTCTCACTTCAAAAGTCTCTAGATGTTTAATGCTGACATTTCTAAGTCCAGATGTTCCCATTTAGTTGACTAATCTGAAACACTCAGTTTTCTTGATGGAAATTTATGCCAAAAATAAACATTCCACTTGTAGTGGGATGATACCATTTCTAGGCAAAATCTTTCAATTAAAGTTTTACATGCCTCAAGTATACTTGGATTCCTTGAGAAAAAGGACATTCCAGGTCATCACACAAAGTAACTTTAGAACCAGGCTACTAAGGCTGATTACTACAAGTAAAAATTACTGTAATTTTGTGCAAGTGATCCATCCAGGCTTCTTTAAAAGTGAAAGTACCTGAAAACAAATCATTCGGTAATCCATACTGTCAGGTAACTAGCAGGAAATCAGAGGCAGAGAAAGGGACTCAGATCTCCTGCACTGATGCTGTATCACACATTTCTTCAGAGATAATCTGTGACTTACACGCATGAAAATATTGCATATATATTATGACAAAGGACAAACTCATCTTTTCCATTGGAATTCAAGGAGAAGCTCCAAAATATTAATTTTTTTTTTTTAGTTAAGTCAACATCTGAACTGAAATGTTTACATGAATTTGAGCACCGTGAAGAAGTTCTGACTTTTTGTGCTAAAAAACTGTCCATACTGAAACAGTTTCTGTAAACATTCCAACTTAACAAAACTGCATTTTCCTGACTTTCTCCTAGTTCCTGTGAGAAGTGACATATACACTCAAATTACAACCTAATTTTTCCTCTCTCAGAATCCAGTGGAAGCTCAGTCACGATCTGCCTTCAGTCTCCTCTTCAAGGAGCTGATGATGTGTATAATACCCCACTCTCAGTGCCACAGTGGTCTACTTACTTCAAAATTGACATGACCATTTGGAAGACGATTGGCACAGCCCTCATTGAGGAAGTAAAGATCTTTGATCAAGAGGCTGAAGAAAGGTATCACAATCTAAGGAAAGAACAAGATTATTCTCAGTTTGGTACCATATCAAAATATAACGCTCTACAGAGAAAAATACAAGGAAGTCACATGGTACAAAAGCTATGCAAAACACTGCAAAGGATTAAGATCTGTACAATTTCTCTGTCCTTTCACTGAATAAAAATTTTGCATTCACTACACTCTATAATACATAATGTTCATCTGTAAAGAAAGTCCTCCCTCACATGGTAAGCTAGTCCCTACAGCTTCATTGCCAGCTTTGTCTCAAACTGCTTCCATAACCCTGAACTCTTCTTGGTACCTCACTCTTTCAGGGTCACAGTTACAATGTCTGTTATCACACCACTGCTTGTCAGTTATGGGTATGAGGTGTGTTTACAACAGCAATTTGCCTAACTTGTTTCATTTTGTGTCATGTCCCTGACATGTTTTGACTTCTCCCTCACACTTCCTTGCAGATTCCAGAGTGCATGACTTGGAGGTGCCTACTTTTTGCTTGTGCTGTATTAACATCTCTGTAGCTGCTGATGGCTGAGCTAAGATGCTGTGCGGAGCTGTGGAAATCATGACCAAATGAGTAGCAGCACCACAGGTTCCCAAGTTCAGGTAAGCACTGGCTACATGCAGCAGACCAGAGTTGGAAGTTGAGGGAACAGAAGCATACCACAATGTAATCCTAGCAGGCCAAACAACACTGTGAAGAGGCAAGGCATCAACCCTCCTTAAAACAAGAGGAGAAATGGAATCTAATAAGCACAAAATCTCCTGACTTTACTAATTTCAGTAAGGGCTGAGTAAATAGACCATCATGGAAAATATTTCTTGGAATGATTATTCGTACAAAAATGAAGACAGGAAAAAGTGGGATCAATTCAACCGAGATAGAGAGCTTTCATCCAACAAGAACTGATGCTGCATTGTCTCCCTGAAAGTCTTTTTTAACCTCCACTTATGCCCCAGATTCCTGCAGGGCACCTCCAAGAGCACAGATCTCCCTCTTGACAGAGATTTGTTTGGTAGATGAACAGAGATGTACATTAAAGAACAGCATAGAAAACTGAGGGCTAGCAGTTCACTACAGTAAATGGCTTTTGAACTACAATTCCCTAAGCTCATGTGAGAAATTGAACCGTGGCATTGACTGACTCAAAATGAAGCATTTCCTGCCAATTGATGAAATTGAAGTATTTGTCTTTGGAGAATGCTGAAACATTCCAAAATTCTTAAAGTGATTGTTTTTTAATTTTCATCCTACAAAAATTTTCATAGTTGCACATCCTTTTTGTAACTGGATATTAAACAAACGAAAAAAATCAGCGCATCACTATTTCCATGGAAGACTTTGCTGCACCATTTCAATATATAGAAGTCCTTTGGAGTTTTAAAACTCACTTTTCACTGAAAAGAATGAAGCATTTTACATTTAAACCTCTGCAAACAGATCCTTAGGACTCGGAAAAATCCAGTATTTTACTTTCAGTGTAGAGCATCAGTATAAACAAACAAACTGCATATAGATTAGCCTCATCCTGCCTGGTAGTCTAAATTATTCTATAAGCATCAGAATCAGGTTTCTGAAACATAGCATAAAGTGCAAATATTATAAGCAGCTGCTTCTAAATGGATGGAAGCTAGCAAGCTATTTGGCTCCTCTCCACAAGAACTACAACTAAGATTCTGCATTAATGTGTAACCGAATCCAAATTACTTCTCAAAAGCCAGTTTATTTTGAAGAGGTAAGTAAAGATACAACCTCTGTTGATGTGTAATTCACAGCTACTCTTGAAATTAGCAAAGGGGAGTCTTAACACACTGTATTACACGAAGACCTCATGCAAAGACCGTACAGGAAGGAAACTCTACAGAACTGGAAAGCTCTGTCCAGGTTGGGGTTTGTATTCCCTATCTCAGGTTGAGAGAACAAGCATAAATGCCAATTTAGACGCTCCACAAATGACTGTGGTTTGCCAAAGGCTGAAACAGATACTAGAATTGGAGGAACCTTTATGGAGTAATCCCCTCCCAACAAAAAGGGATTTCTCTTCTTCCTGTAGTTTAATCCTGTAGATAGTTGCAAATAAGGAATGGTTCTTTCCTGTGTTCTTTCATGACTGGCATTAATCTAAAATCAAAATGTACAGGTCTTGTTCTGCCCCTAGTAACCTTAGTCCTGGCTGTTCTTCAAGACTCCCGTTGGTTCCAGCTTTGTTCATGCCAGCTGTTCTGGTCAACTGCTTCACACTAGCAAATCGACTGCTGTAGGGCATAAGCAACTAGGGAGGTTGGTGTTACTTCCAGAAGGTCCCTTTTTTCCCATCACGTGGGCCGCACTGCAGCATCAGGACCTGTTTTAGCAATCCTGTTGCTCCTGAGGCAGCCATTCATGGAACGGTGCATTTCAGAGCGAGCAGGGTAGCATGTGTGATGCAAATGACCACTGGTACTAAGGAAAGATTAAGCTTTCTGACTAGCACATCCTTGACCCACAACTAGGTGAGAATTACAGTCCACTCTTCTCTTTAGACCCTTCATTCAGAATGGTCAGTGTCTAGTAATTGGCTGCCCTTTTTACAGTCTTTTTGCCACAGAGAATCTCACAAAATCAATCCTTCTAAAAGACAGAGGAAAAGGAAGTTTAAAAAGCAACAGCAGTTCTGCCTGCCAGTTGAAGACTTAAGATTAGCAACTTGGGTTTTATTCAAGTTTTAGAATTTATTTTCTGAGTGGATTTTAAGGCTTTTCCACCCAAAACTGTTAAAAAAAGCACTTAAGAGATGCCCAGTGTCCCTCTTTGAAGCCATTCTTCCCATATTTAGTATACCCTCTAGGATGCTTATCAAGATTTTTCCTCCTTATCCTGCCTATATTAACAACCATCTGTCCCTCCTTTGAAAATTCCACATGCAAACATCATCATCCATAAAATAAACACACACAGCCAGAAATACTCACAAATTACTTTCAGCCACTGAAGAGCTACACTGTTTCCCCAAATTAGCCACCTCTGAACTAACTTTCATTACCCATAGTTAGGCCAGTTGATCTCCCCTCCTTTGGGCATAAAAGCACTAGAATGTACCCTCCCAGGTCCCCTCTTCTTCCAAGTTAATACTGTGAATGGAGGAGGTACTGAAGGGAAGGAAGTCACTCAGGGGGCTTTATGCAGTGAATACACACAGAAGTACTGTGAATGTGTGATAACAATCATAAACTCCTCTGAACATAATACCAAGTTACAGAATAGCATAAACTAAAATAATTTATGCTGTCCTACCAGCACTCCTCAGCTCCCACTTACAAGTAGCAATCATAAGCACGATAAATTACTCCAGTGACCTCTTTTCAATCCTCGCCTTTTCCATCCATATTACTGACACAGAAGTCAAAAGCTTTTGGTGATGGTTTGGGAGAGAGAGCTCTCTGTCAGGCAGGACCTGAACTGAGGCAATGTAGCGTATTTAAATCATGAAAGCAGTCACTTAATATTGGCAGCTTTCGGTCAGTACCAAGCTGGAGTGGATTTCAACTGGCAACCTAAGATGAAGAATCATTTTTCACTGATCCACAGTTTTCTGAAATATTCTATTTACTTTCTTGCTAGTTTACAAGTAATAGTTAGATGTTCTGAATAAAGAGTGATTCAATTTTGAGGTTTATTATTATTATGATTATGATTATTTAAAGGCCCCTGGTTATAGTTTCTGAGAATCAGAAATTTGAGACAAAAGCTAACCATGCAACTTAACAAGTGCCTATCATTTCTGCCCATGTGCCAGGTCATTTGTAAACATACCTTCTCTCTGTTGCTATGAGCTGTCAAGGACCTCTGAGCAGCTCCACGCAGAGCAGTTCGGTAATTGTAAAAATTACTAGAAGGGTCCATCTGATGCTACAAGCAAGAAGAATATAAATAAGAAACTTCAGAGAGCCAGGGTCACCACCCACCCACAGCACTTTTCACTTGAGCAACAGTTCTAAAAACCAAGAGCTCTGCTGAACTGTGCCATAAATACAGCCTTTCAGAGGACAGTGGGATCACTTCATCTGTTCTTCTGATCAGAAGAGAAACTTTACTTAAAAAAAATGTTCACTCAGCACAACAAAGGATCCAATACAAGTCTGGGCAGAAAAGCAAAGGCAGGCTTAATGGACCTTCTTTCTCTCCTCCTAGAGAGGTTATCTCAGCTTATATTTGAAAGCCAAAACCCTGAGCTCAGACATACAATGGATCTTAGCAATAGTATTCTGCTCCTGCTGCATATGCAGATTTCTCAGAGCTGATTCAGCTGCAATGGCAGGCTAAAATTAGACAGGTAAAGCTGTTAGTGCCCCCAGCTATCGCCCTCTGTGCTCCACCACAGGCTGCTGCACCTCCATGGCTAGGATGGCTGTATGGCTCATGAAGCAAGTCCTTAACCAGCAAAATTCAGCCTGCATAGTAAGTTTGAATGAAACAGGGCTGCCATCAGAAGACCTGCTCCCTGAGCTTTGCAGCCAGCCCCGACACAAAGACAGCTTTCTCCCACCCAAGGTGGCTGCAGCTCTCCAGTTTTAATCTGTCGTCATAACAGAAATCAAAGCTCCTTATGCCATTAATAAGCATTCCATGCTTGGGTCATGAACAACGTATTAGATCTTCTCTATATCACTCATAAATAGCCTGAATTAACTGATTGCCATTTAGAACAGGATAATTAACTTGTTGGTAAAGAATCTGAAAGGTAAATCAAAAATTCATAAACTGCTGCACCTATACAATCTTTGACAAAGATCTGAACTACATGAAAGTAACTGGCAATCAATTAATTAATTCAAGATACATTTCTCTGAACAGACAAAGCGGCTGCCTTATAGCTTAATGGAACTTTCAAAAGCAAAAACTGCATTAGGTCAATCCATACCATCTCTCTCAACTACATCTACCTTTCAAGAGGTTACTTATAATTTCTTTAAATTGCTCTTCCATTAAAAATAACAACTAGTTTAATTTCCTTCTTCCAAATCAAATAAGCATAAGTCAGCTGAAAGATTCTTATTACATCTTCTGGAATTTCCATTAGGAACACGTACATACTAAACAAGACATGTCTTAGTGAAGCCAAACTTGTACTTTAGAACCAAAAGTGACACACTGCTGACAGCCATGTGTCCACATACTGGCCAAACTTACCTCAAGAATATCAAATTTGGCTGTCTTCACTTTTGCCCAAGTTTTCTTTAATCGAGAGACAGGACTCATGTTCATGCCAGCTTGATTTAAGAGAGAGAAATTGTTTGAAGATTTAAAAATCTTTAAAGTAACTAAGGCTGGTAAGCATTTCTAAAGGGAAGGAGTTACTAGAAGTAACACATTTTCAACAGAGCTACTTAGAAGTCTGACTTCTCAGTTGCTTGAAATTCCACTGTTAAAAAGAAATTTTGGAAACACAAAAATCAACATTTCTTACAGAATGACAGCTCTAAAAAAATACTGTGACATGATTTCATGTGGTTTTGATAAACATGAACTATATGTAAGAAAGCCCAAATGATTCATCCCAATACCTTCTCTTACAAATTTCAGTGAAAACTAAAACACACCCATGAAACTTTCCCATTTCAATAAGAAGATATTCCCAGTGTTTTTGTATTAGATATAAAAAATGGTGTGGAATTTTTAAACCACTAGGACATTTGTGGTGCAGTAGAAATAATGGAATACATCAATTCTCTGTTAAAGGAGAAGTTACTATTCCAATTTAGGATTAAAGTTTATTTTAAAAAGCAAGAGATTTAGATTTCTGAACAGTTACAATAAGAACTTACTTTTTACTGTAATTTAAACTACAACAGAAAATCTTTTCTTACATGTGTAATACTCCAAGATTTAGCAATTCTCCACCATTTCGTCCCCCAACTTCACATTGCTGTGTGTGCTAAGCAGTAAAAAGACTTCCGCATAAAGCACCGCGCTTCCTTTATTCAGATTCAAACAGGGACAAAATTTCTCAGGCCATATACTTACAAATAATAGCCATTAAGGAGTTAAAGTTGCCAATGTTAAAACATTCCCGGGCCACGTCAATGAAATATTCTATCACTCTTGCTCTGTGCTTCTTCTTCACAGGCTGCAAGAGATGCCATTGTAATGTTACTTTCAGGAGGAAACAAGAGCTCTGACAGATCCCCCAAAGAAACAACACAGACATTAAAATTCTTTTCCACATGTATCATCACATCCTTACACTGTGATTTACAAACAGATCAGATCACGCAGTTGTGTTCTAAAGCCCTTAGGACAGAAAAGACAAGCTAGGCATGAGGCAAGTAGATGGCAAGAATGAGAGGTAAAGGTGCTTTGCAAAGAAAGGCACGAGGAAAGGAAGAGCAGAGAAAGCAGTTGACACAGAAGGGAAAGATGGCTCTGTTCATGACAGACAACAGGAGATTAGGAAGGGCCAGATGCATCCCTGTGCCAGGGAGGGCTACGGCATACCATCCCCACTGCACCACATGAACAGGGCCAAGGCATGAATATGATACTGAAAACAGGGAACATATTTCCTCTTCGTCCCTGCGCCCATTACATCCACGCATGGAAGAGTGCAGAGCTGAGAGAAGGAAAAGTCAAAGGGCACACTGAAGGGGACAACAAAGCTAAAGAGGATCCACAGTTTTGGCAACTAGACAAAACAAAATGTTTTAGCAGAAAAAGTCCTTGCTCACCATACAGATTTCTGTTGCAACCAAGTAACTGAGCCTGTTAAACCATTCTACATAGGCTTCCAGATTACGGGTCTTCTTTTGATCTCCGTAGCAGCTCTGCAGGCAGAAGAAAAATTGCAGCTATCAATGTAATCTTCATTTTCTCCCTGAGAGAGACCCTTGGCCTTCTACCTTGCCATCCCTAGACACTGTTAACCATTAACACTGTTAACCTGGGTTAACTCAACTACCCAAAGTGACAAAAAAAGGTGAGAATGAAAGCAACAGTGATAGTATCTGGGCATGCATCACTTCTTCCTGAGGTGCCAGCTCAGTATTCCAGCACCTGCTGCAAGTCCTGCCAGGATGCTTTGAGGAACAGGGATAGACTTATGCAAATAATCAAAGCTAAGTACCTGCTTAAGTGCTTCCTTGAATATGAGCACTGTTTTAGTCCTGATGCCTGTCCTGCCCGGGTACTAGCGACAACATTATACCTTCTGCAGGTGCAAAACTACAAACCGAGGCCAGTCCACTCCTTTGACACATTAAACTCAGTTGTTTACACCAAATTAAGATACTGCATCCTAACTTTTGTAGATCAGATCAACAGTTTTGATTGGCAGCTCCTTTTCCTGTCCTATTTTAGAACCTTGGAATGATTCCTACATCACGTCTCAGGTTTGCCCGAAAAAGGCAGGCAGAAGTTTCAGTAGTCTCTACCTATAAAACCATTTCAAGGGCCCGTCTGACTGAGCTACAAATTATAAATGGGAGTCATTCTATTCTGTTTGCCCGTTTTGGGGAGGATATTAATTCCAATGTTAACGGCCTGATTTTGGCACAGTTAATTTAAAGAACATGAGTCATTACACAACACTCAAAGAGATAACAGCTCCAGCCCAGTCAGTTAAACACACTGCATCTTTGCCCTTCATCTCACATGGATCTGGAGCTCACGGCCCAGTTTTTGTAACATGTGCTCTACCTGCAAATTGCCCCCCTTGCCAGTTTGCTGCAAAGAATTCAATTTACTAAAAGGAAGAATAGATGTTGAAAATGAGTCACGTAAAAGCCAAAGTTTAACTTGTTTTTCCAGGCTATAGGCCACATAGATGGCAAGGATAAATCATTCCCAGGATTAGGTTATCCTGTAATTTAAATCAGAAAAATAACGGATGCCTTAAGCTAAGTCAATTTGATGCCACTGCAAGGCCAGAACGCATGCTAAGCTTTGGAAGCCCCTGGAGTTGTCCTCCAGTAAGAAGGAGCATCACAAAACCCGCCAAATTTTTAAGAGGAATATTACAGCATTTTACTTTCAAGCTCACTTCTACTGTCCTCAGTTACTGTTGGAATTTCCTGCTCACAGGTCGCCTTAACTCTAGGATGCTAAATGCTACATTTTAGAGCTGCTCCAGCGCCACTCTGATTACCTTGTCATTATCCAAAGGATCCTTTTGTACAAACGCCTGGACAAATTCTTCTGGTCCAATATAATTGAGCCTCTCCTGAATAAAGCACACAAGCAATCAAGTCACATTCTATGTTAGTCTGCATTTCAAGAAGAGAGGAAGGAAGAAATTGTACTTGAAAAATAAAAACTTACAAGCTCTATGTGCGTTAGTTGCTGAGCTAACGTGTAGGGATCATTGCAGACTGTGATTACGTCCCTCTGTATGGACTGGGGCTTGGTCTTTAGGACCGTGAGTCGATCCGTAGATGTTGCACTGATTTTTGCAAGTACTTCCTCATACTGGCTAACAGTGGCAAGCTTCCGAATCAGGTTCTGGAGGAGCTGCTGTACATTCTTCCGATACATCTGTCATGACATGAAGCAATCAGGATACATTTCCAAAACATGAGAGGATAGTATTAAAGTCTGAATGACACTGAAATAGACTGATGCTGATAGATATTTGTTGTCAACACTCTACTATGTGAGTTACACACAGTGTAAGATACGAGGGTGAGATATTCTCTACTACCTGAGTTTTTGATATTGGCATTTAATGAAAGCAAAAGGAATCCAAATGAGCATTTAAATACCGATTGCCTCCGGGATTCAGTAGTGTCCTGATTAGCCCAAGTTACAACAAGTAAACACATAAAATTTACTGTATGAAATAAAGCACTGGCTGCCTAATAAAATACCAGAAATGAAAATACTCTGTCTCCTGCTGCTGAAGACAGCAAGCAAGAACAATACATGGTCATTCAGTGATGAAAATAGGACCTACTTCTCTCCGGAGTCAGTCAAGACTAGTTTCACTTAAGTCTGTTGAATTAAATTTTACAGTAAAACTGAGATAAAGGAGAGGAGAATAAAGCGTGCTCTCTTTCACCCTGCAACGCCTTCCCATGTGGTCATTTAAGTTAACAGGAATGACAGATTTCAGTAAGAGCAGGACTGTACTCTTAAGCAGGCAGATCTCTCTCTGTCTACTTAACAGATTCCAAGGCAGTTACTTTTCGAATTGTAGATACCATCCTGCAGCCATTAATGAAAAACCTAAATGGTTGAAAAACTGACCATCCAAAACATATCAGCATACAGCACAGGGTTATCAGTCCAAGGGATACACGTTTCCTGTTTTCCAATGAATATGTTTTTCACTCCGCAGCGGCCGTTCACATGGATTTCAAATTTACCCAAATCCAAGAGCACTCATTTGGGTTAAATTCATTCAAGTCAGTGGTGTTCAACCAAGGCTGAATTTGGCTTGTTACTTAGTAAATAACAGCTTTCTGCTTAGAAAAATTTTGATTTTACAGAAAAACAGACAGCAAAATTTTTCAGAGGAAGGTGGGGGGAAATCCCTGAGAGCCCCTGGGAGAGGATCCCAGACTTTCAAAGATAAGAATCCACATTTTCCTCATGAAGACACAGAAGTATTACTTAAAGTGCTGCATGTTCATAAACAGGCATGAGGTGATACAAACAAAAACATCTTTACTGATGCATTCCCTTCTAAATTATTTGAAATTTCATACAGTAGAACTTTATGAAACATTTTCTTGCCTAGCTTGTATTCAGCTGAGATCAACAAAGCATCTTATGTACTTGGGGTGAGTTCTGGCTAATCATGGAAACTGCATAACAATCGATGAATTAATCTCCAAAGCAAAAAGCCCTTGCCTGAATTTGTGGTTCACGTCAACCCAGAACTGGGGGGAATAAAAGGGGGTGGGGGAGAGAGAAAAGGAGTGCAGATACCAAGCTGAAACACCTAACACTGGTCAGTTTGCTCCTGTAGCTGCAAACCTCCAGAGAAAAGGAAAGCTGGGACAGATGTTCCTAAATCAAAACATGGAAATCAGGGAAATTAGCCCCCATTTGATATAACAGCAGTTTGACATAACAAACATCTCTCTATCCACTGATGAGGCAAGACCTCTTAGCACAAAGCCAGAAGGAAATGCGAGTTTCCTGTCACACTTCATAGATGTACCTGAGTCCACTAAAACACCATCCCTCTGTTCTTTCGAGACTCAGTCACTTCTTGAGCAAACAGGCACTGATCTCCAAGCATTCAGTGTGAGAATAAATACTTACTGTGCTTTGTCCCCATAATGAGATATTTACTGGTGGACCATTACTTACATTATCTCAGGCACTTTTATGATGTCATATATATATATTTAATAACACACCGATGAACTCACAGAATATGTCTTATCAACTCGATATTAATTGGATTGTAATATGGCCATCAGTCAGTGTAAACAGATTGTCTCCCTCTAGATTAGGCTTACCCTTTCCCAGCTATTCATCACCCAGTCTCATTTCTGATTCTGTATTCACACTGACATTCACATCACACGTATGCATCCCTTTAGTTTTATATAAATAACATGACCACACAGAAACAAAGGCATCTCAGACTGTTGGACTGCAGCACCCTGTTCTCAAAACTCCACTTATTTCAACTCCGGAAAATTACAGACACCTCTTTCCTAACAGTTACACAAACTTGTTTTTCAGTCTATTAGAATGCCTTCTGACCTGCTTGTCTATTAGCTCCTGTATCTGTGCAGCAACTTGAGTTGTAAAAACAAGATCTATATATCATCCCTAGATCTTCCTAAGATCTGCTATTCTCTGTCTTTTTTTAAATTTAACAGGCATTTTAAGTATGCCCCTCTATTTCTGTACCACACCTACGCAGTCTTGTAGAAGAAACCTCTAAGGACTGGACAGCATGGGAGAAAGTAACAGGACACTTTTCAGCTGACGGTCACCTCTTTCTGTCTGTCCTCTATGGACAGTGACTGGAAGTCATTACTACCTGCTAGATATTGAATAGCATATTTTAAATGAGTTTCCACACTCGATCCCACTACATGATATGGCAGCCAAACAAAAGAAAGAGATCAGTGCAATTGTTGGGATGCATATGAAAAGACATCATGACACAGAACGTGGCTTTGGTGTGACTCTGCATACGCTGATCATGTTTCACAGGAGACTGGCAAATATTTACAGGGAACTAATCAGAAAATGGGAGGCAATGGACAACATGAAAAGACTCAGAAGACATGTATTGAAACGCATGTTAATTAAGTGATAAAAGGGACCAGAACAATGTAGAAATATCTCATAAGTGTGACCTCTGGGGAAACAGGAGGGAAGAAGTATAAGGAAAGGAATGGAATCGAGAGACAGAGGGGGGGAAAAAAAAAAGATTAAGGCTCAGCATCCCAAAGACTACATTTTGACAGGGTGATCTGCTAAGCTGATGAATGGTCTTTACTGGACTCTTACTGATAGCTCTTAACAGCAGTGGAGCACAATCATTCTGAAAGTGCAATAAGAAGCTGCAAATAAAAGAGCCACAGTGAACAAGAATAGGAAAGTCTGTGCTTTTGTATGCTTCAAGGCAATGACTCACACAAATAAATCCAAGCAATCTGCAGAAACGCAAGGTCAAGGAAGCTGCCATTTGCTGTTCCAGCAGTTCACCAGCCAGTAACACAAATAATTTTACTGCGGCACTTGCTTTCCTTTTGTTTTCCTAAAGGAAACTTCAAAGTCACCTGGAGGTCTAGAATGGGAGCTAGAGCTAGGAAAGATCTATAGCTCCCTGCCAGAGTGAGATGGCTCCCTACAGCTCATTGTCTAGCAGTTTGTCCATCTCCTACCTTTCCCCTCAACAGATGATAGATTCACTGTTTAGATTTGCTGTATTGTCTACAGTGAAGTTTCTGGCAATCTTTCCCGGTTGTCATTTCACCCTGCTTTTACTTCCATCAACCCAACTTTCCCCATTCTAAACAATTCCCTTGGGTTTTTTTGTGCCAGTGGCTATTTTTCAAGTGGATGCGAGTCCTCAATCTTATTGTTCCTCCATAAACTGAACTTTAGTTCCTTATCTTCCTATTAAAAGAGTGCCCAGAAACAAAGCAGCACCGTGGGAGCAGTGCAAAGGAAAGCTGCCTCCTGGCACCCCCAGGGTGAAGACAAACCTTTTGTCTGTGAAGGAGTGCCCACAGTCAAGGGAGCTCCCTGTAGCTCTCCTTCAACAATTCCAAGTTTGACCATTAAATTTGGTATCGTTTTGGTTTATATCCCATGCCACAGCTCACTCCCTTCTCCCCTCTTCTTTTGCTCCTCCCCCCTTTCAGGATACAGAAATGTATTTCAGCTTCTAAATTCAATTTAGGTCTGTTCTCTTCCACCCTTGTTTATAGTCTCTTAAGGTCTTTTCAGGCCCCTGACAGCATTCTCAACTCCTCCCAGCTGCCAAGCTTACCTACCAAAGCTTGTTAACATGCTGTTTGCTGCCTTGTCTACATCATTACTCAAAAGCTTATATAAGGAACACCAACCCCTCAGGAACACTAGCTAGCACTACGCCATCTAGCAATTGCTCTTTGTGTTTATAGTTCTTCCAAATGCCACTCCAGCATCTTTTGTAATCTTAGTATGCTAGCTACACATGATCTGCTTGCTGAAACCCTTTAATTGCCTGTTCACCACATGAATATAAGCCCTGGTTTTCAGTTGAATTTTATCTTGGTACTTACAGGATAGGCAACAGTTAAGCATCAGAATATTTCATAAGACCTCCATGAAACATTATTTCTATCTGAGAACTGGGACTTAGTAAGATTAAGTGATCCTTCATGTGCTCCCTTCAGAGGGGGGAACACAATAAATGTCCTCTGAGCCCATGATGAGTGCTTTAAGCTCAAAAAAATTCTTCCTGGTCCAGTTTTCCTTTAGAAATTTTTTTCTCAAACCTGCCCTGACTCTTCCGTAGACTCTACAGATCAGTGGCCTGATTCTAACAAACCTTGCTCACACAAATCAAAGTAGTTACTAGCCCAGAGAGGGATTTCTCAGATACGCAATGCTTTCCAGCATCATATCTAGCTTCTTCTAAACAAAGATCACTAAGATGAAAAACATAAGCATCTACAAAGTGGTATTTGTCTGCACAACATGCAATTATTTTACGGGTTTAGGGATGGGGTAAACGCAGTGCTTTCAAAAGAATCTGTATGTTTTTTTTCCTGAGCCTAGGTACCAGACAGAACTTTTTGTTATAAGCACCTTCTTAAGTTAGCTTAACTGCCCAGAGCCATATCATGCTGTTAACAACAAGCCTGCAATATGAAAGCATTAAAGTAATGGCTTTTTATCCAATAACATTGTGCACAGACAACTGACCTCATCACCACTGGCTATGCGTTGTGCCAGCTCCTTTAAATTTCTCATCATTCTTTCATCTCGGAAATCATAAGGAAATGTCTCTGTCCATTCAGTCAACAGCTGTAGGATTTTGGGCGCAATTTTTCGTATCCGGTTCTATTTGAAAAATATTAAGGAGGAACGTTACAGGCAACAGCAATACAGCGTATATTTAACCCAAAGGAAATGCAATTCCCTCCTAGAGGATACTGTGGAACATAAGGGTATGAAGGTCAGTTAAATTTTTAATCTTAATTTAATTCTGTACTGGATTACAGGCCACAGTCAATACCCAGTGAAGCCAATGAAAAGACTGTCATTAGCTTAACTAGGCTAGAAATTAGGCCCTAGGTAATTTGACAGTCTTAGAATTATATTTGTGTTTTGCGCTTCATTATCTGGAGCATCACAACGCAAGACATGCTAGTATTTCCACAATCTGTGGCTAACTACCAGCTATAAAAGTGATAAGCTTCAGCTCTGACAATAAATTCTCAATACACCACACAGTGATAAATCAGTAGAATTAGTCACCTATCTTAATTTAATTCATGTTATTTTCTACTGGGGTGGAGGGTCTATCTAGATGTCCACATTTCTCTCCCTTTTATTCTCCATATTACATGAACAAGAAAAAACACTTCCCTGTAAAGCTGCCAGCAATCTAAGCCACTCTGCAAAAACTGAAGCAAGACTGTAGCTCAGCCTGTGAGATAAGTCAGTGTAATTCATTTTCATGTGCTTAACTCACACTTACATCTTTCCAACATTTGGCCTTATGCATCAAGACATATGGATACCCTAAAACAAAAGCAATCACTGCAAGGCCAAGGTAGGATATGTTGTTAATAGAAAACACTTTTGTTTCTGGCCCTAATATCAGAGCTTTGGTAAAACAAACAATGCAGCAGCAACAACAGTCATCATGCAGGAGGACAGGCTGCGCATCGTGGAAATTTCCCACAGATGTCAGTGACTGAAGGGTCAAATTCCAGTTGCTCATGTCAGGTTTTCAGTCTGTTTAATGCTGCTGAGGACTCTCTTGAGTAGAAACATATTGCTATGGGCAGGGTAGAGACATTTGCATGAAAGAGAGAGTCCCTCAGAGTGAAAGATCTTACCTTGTCCAGGCCAGGTTCACTTAGTCTCTGCTGCTCAATACACAGATGGCAAACTTTGGCCATCAGCTCGTAAGGATGCATGAACAGACGTGAACTGAGAAGGAAAGTGAAGATATATGTCCTCTGCAAACAAGAACAAGACAGAGAAAAAGATAAATCACTGCCAGTTTCATATTCTCTCAAAATGTATTTCTGACATATCAGTTCCTAATACTTTACAATCCACAAAACACAACTGTTTGGCTGTGCAAAGTGCTAATACTACAGCAGTAAACATTTAATTGTAACTTGTCATAGCTCCAGAATCAGTACTATATATTCGTGTTTGAGCCAAGTTATGCAAGATTAAACCAAAACAAGGCAGGGCAGGGCTGATTTAGTTCTCCTTTTGTACACAGTGTTCTAACAAGCTCAATACCTGAAATTACTCAGAATACAATTTCAACCCATCCTCCCTTGCTCTGTAGTAAACCTTTTTTGCAAGAGCAATTACCAGATTATGCAACTCTTTCTAGCCAAACAGTGGAATATAATTCATGCTGTGAGCCAAAGCTACTTATAATACCAATATAGAACCTTCTCTGCTTCCACATTTCTGGTTAAAGTAAACAGGCTTCAGAAGACAAAAGAAAGAAAGATGGCCCAATACCAGTTTGCCAGGTCACTGAACTGTCTCAATTTTATCACGTGCTCCATCTTTTCTGTGCTGTAGTTGCCTGACTTCAGTAAACCACACACTATGATCTCAAACTTCCTTTAAGAAGCCCCAAATGCCTTTCATCTCTCACAGTATTGCCTGTCTCCTAGGGGAAGGGGAGGGAAATGCACACAATTTAATTTTAGAGAATAACAATTAGTAACTCATTCTGGAAGTACAAGAAGAGGGATCTTACGCTGCAGTAATATTCCATGAATTAAGTTTTTAAGTCATTATGAAATGGCTATTCCACTCCACTCCCCACATTGCGAGTAATTAAATATCTGTAGTACCCACAAAAAAAGTCTACAACACTATAGTTCTAGCGACTTGAAATAAATCATCATGTTTGACCAATCAGTGTCTAAGTAGCTACGTTTGCATTTTTTTCTTTAAGCATTAATGCATAATAAATAGCTTAAGAACAGTCCTAGGGTGCTGCTAACTGACAGAAATAAAAAATGATCATGTCTTGGAACTGTGAATTGATTTACAACAAGAACAGAAGCTGAACATTAGCAGAATTATTTCTTCAGCTATAGCTTTTCAACAAATAGTGGTGTAGTTTCATCTACCCTTAATCATCCCCCTTCCCCAGACTCCTTGGTATCATTCTTCTTTTCTGATAAAGACATCTCAATGCACAAACGCCTCTAGGCAGGCCAAGAATTCTCAGATGATGAACGCCCTGTTCTCATGCCAGCTTCTGGCTGGGCTTCTGCTGATTCCCAACACCACGTGCCAATTCAACATTTCAGTTGCTAACCACAAGATACATGTCAACCTGAGTTGCAACTGGGAGGAAACGTATTAAAACCCCGTTATCTTTAAACTAAATACATCCACCAAGTTATGCTGGTGATCCTTTCCCGTCAGCCTGCCTTCTGAGACCCTTCCATTATTGATGGATTTATAATGGTCAGTGGTGCAATCCATCAGACAGAACGCCACGCTAGGTACTTACTTTAGAAATGAATCACCAAGGTTGTGCACTTAGCAGCAGCAGTAATAAAGGATTAGACTTCTTAAGTCAGTTGAGTACTGCATGCTGAACTCACACGGAGCACATCTGTTTATACTGCATCACTGCTGATCAGTCAGTTGAACCCCTATCAATTTGATGTGCAGCTAAAACAGAATGTGTCACATCTGACAGACTCCCTTTATGAGGTGCATCAGGCCCAGCCATTTAGTTTGCGAGGTGTATAGACTTACATCAGGATAGTAATCTACATTGGGTACTAAGTGCTGGATCAGAGCTTCCAGAGACCCTGACAGGAGATTGTTGTCATGGTAATAGAGTCCTCCACAGTTGTCCTCTTTTGACTGATACAGGTTCCTGTTGTATCCACTGCTGTCAAACATAGCTGCAAAGGGAGGTGTCTGTGGCATCCTTTCCTGAGGAAACACACACACACACGAGAGAGATGGTATAGTTATCAGAAGGTGTAACATGAGAGGCATTCTGAACTCAAGAGCTGTTACCCACAGCACCACGCTAGAAAAATATCAGTCTCACGCCCTAGGTTGCTTGCACGCAGCAGTAAAGATCGTATCACCTTTCAACTCATGCAGATTTCTCTGGAAAGGGTTCTGATCACTGTCTGTTGCAATTACTAGGTACTACTTTTGCATCTTGGTGCTTTTTGTTAAATTATAGATAAGAGATTGAGGTTAAGACTAAGGAGGAGTGTGCAAGGATCCTGGCAGAGATTTTGGAACTCAAACTTTCTCTAAAGCTTTTGGGGACATGGCATAACATTATTTGATGAATTTGGGCAAAATCCTGACAGTAGCTACATGAGAGCAAGTCTCTGATGTGGAGGTGTTTTCAAGTTGTTATGGGCAGATGCAGCTCCCATGTGGAGGAATAGACAGTAAAATAAAACCATAAAAAAGGTTGTGTGTGATGACAGTCTCCTTGTATGACAGGAGAGCCATGTAACTGCAGTCAAAAGCTCCTTTTCCCCCACCCTACCCAGGTAAATCAGCTGTGGGTTTTCCAAATAACACTGTGACATGTCTGACCCAAGCTAAAACTTCACACTTAATAGCATCTATCTTCACCTGTTCTCTGAGCAGCTCCACAGAAACTTGGAAAGCTTGTGTACAGTTCACTACCAATGTAATCGAAGATGTAAGCAGAGCTGGAACTCTGCTAAACCCTCCCTCTAAATTTTCGGAGAAGGTAAAAAATCCAGCCCTATGTTTTCCAGCTTCAGATGTGCTTAGTATTAAAGAAAAAATAAAGTAATTACTCATCAATCAGCATCTCAGTGCCTGTAGATTAAAAATGCCTTACCAAGAAAAATCTTAGATGAACCAAAGTATTAAAGAAAAAATAAAGTAATTACTCATCAATCAGCATCTCAGTGCCTGTAGATTAAAAATGCCTTACCAAGAAAAATCCTAGATGAACCAGTGCTGCGGGCTGTTCAGTGATCCAAGTTAGCAGGTGGGCGGAGAGGGGGCAATGACCCCCTGAGAGCTCTTTTGGTGATGCAGTATGTGAAAGGGCCAAAAGATAATGTCTCTGATTACTTAGGAGGTGAGTTATGACCCCCTTCCCTTTCCCCTGCCTTCTGGTAGTAGCAATTCTTGTCAGTTTGTTAAAGAACCTAGGTTTTATAGCCTTTACTGCAAGCTAGGTTTGTGCTAATTTTAACCCCAAACTTTTTTTTTTGTTTTTCTTTTTTGTTTTTAACTCCACTACCAGAGTTACTACACCATGAGCACCAACGAGGCAGTCTCATTCAGGGAGCAGAAAGATCAAACGAAAAAGGAGTCGCACACCGCTTCCACTCCTCTCCACAAGGAGGTAAGGGAGATCCAAATTTTGAAGATAATTTTCACAGGTTGCGGTGCTTGTGTTGACAGAGCATGTGCATGTGCCTGAGAAAAGCTTTAATGCCTCTGAGCCATCATTGTAAGTGCAGATGCTGTTGCTTTTCTCTCCATTGTATCAAATCCTATTTGGAAAAAGGCTCTTTAAAGCCACAGTCCTTGGCGAACACCAGTCTGTGAAGGCACACGATTTTGAGAACAACTAGTAATGTGACAGCCTGGAGATAAGTAGCATGCCGCCATCTGTGTGCTCTGCAACTCAAAACAAAGCGCTTTTCAGAGTGATCTCAGTAGAGACTAGAAGCTATTAAGTTATTAGCTGGATTCCTGGGGACCTAAAGCACTTCATATAGAGCCAAAGACTCACTGCTTCTGGCAGCATGTCTGGATAATGGAGGCATTCAAACCAACACAGGACTAAGGGATTCAGAAAGTAAACAATAAAAGAAAGCCAAACTCCATTGCAAAGATAGAGAAGGACAGTGAACAGAGCCTCCCGGCCTACATGACCTGCACTAATCTGCTTTTTGAGATGCCAAAAGACATTTGCATCAAAATGTGAAAGAGCGAGGGGTCTCCATGTCTGAAAAGTCACATTAGTCACTCTGTGCAGCTGTTCAACCAGGGATTCAATTCCTTCCAGCCCAATGAATTGGGAGGAGAGAAGAATAAAATAAACACACGTGCCACAGCATAAGAGCACAAGGTGCAGGACTGAACAAAACCAGGTTCCAGTAGAAGAGATGCTGGGCAGGTGAGACGCAACACGACCACTTCCACGCTGTACAATGGTAAAGCCTCCTGACAGAGAAATAAAAGAGTCTTTTAGACCCTTCACAAGGCTAGCAAAGTTCAAGGAGCTGACACGGCACTTCTGCAATATTTCCTGGGCTTTCATATGGAGTAAAGATCGCTATGTCTTAATTGCAAAACAGACTTGAACAAATTCAAAATATTTTTAAGCCCACTGGTGTTGAAAGATGTTCTGTTCGTACCAAAATTCAGAAGCCATTTCAGCTATTGTAGCGAAGTTTCTTCAGCCAAAAGGCAAGTAGTAACAGATGCTTTGTAAATACTGCCACTCACCAAACATTTGTAGCCCTATGGCCTCCAAGGTAATACTCCACAAGGAAAGTGAGAAAGACTAGTTTCGTTCTTCAAAACCACTTGACATCACATTTGGCACTGTAAAAAAACAAAGAGAGGAATTTATTTAAATCCAGATCTCATATTAACCAAGTAAGCCCAATTCTGGGTGAGACTGGAATTTGCAGAGGTTTTAATCAAGCTGACCATCAATCATTAGTTGTGATTTCACATAACCCTCAAAACCCAAAGCAGAGTTAGGCAGTATCTTATATCATCAAAGTTTGAGGTGATGTAGTGCTTGAGGAAAAACCTCCTGTTTTACATATCTCTAAAATTCAGACTAGTAGTGCAGTAAGAACTGAAAAAGGTGTGAATCACAGAATGGGTTTCTCCAACTTCTTTCACATGTGCACATTACATGTTACTGCCTCTGTAAATACCAAGTTTTTTAGAAGGTCCATAGTGCAGAAATTCTAATTACTAACTCCCAAAGGGAACAAGATCTCTTGGAAGCCTGCAATCTCCAGCTCTTAGCACAGCAAATTACCCCCAGAACTGCCCCTATCTTTTTTTGAACCAGAACTAAATTTAAGATAGAGTCTCATACTGCCTGAATCAAGAGGGAAGAAAAAAAAATCATTAGATCATTCACAGATACACTGATTGATAACAATATAATAAAATCCCCAAAGTCAGGTCCTGAAAAGTATATACTGCTTCATTTGTTTGCTATCCACTTATGGAAATCACTTGACAGAGAGTTCACTTCTGCTTCAGCAAGACATCAAGCTATATTAGGAAAGAGATGTCCTATATCCTGCACATTCAGACAAAGAGGATTTCACTCACAAGTAAACTAGACACAGAACATGCTGTCCATGCAATGAAAAGGGATGGTATCAAAGTGTGAGGAAGATAAGTATAGCACAGCCAACAGGATGATTCATATAACACATGTGCTTTTCCAGCAGAGTTCCTCTATCACCTTGACCTTGACTCTTTTGCTATATTTCATAAGGAGGTGGAGATAAAAAGCAGCATACTTTGTTCCAATTAGCTCAGGAGCTAAATGGACAACATCAAGCTCTGCCTACAAAATAACTTCAGTGAAGTTGAAATGCTGGTCATGGAGCACAGTCTGGTCCACAAAGTCTTGAAATACAGAGCAGAGCTATCTTGGGACCTAAAACTATTGATAAACTGCAGCAATACAACATTCTGAAAAGCAGGAAGTAGAAAAACTGAAACAGGAAAAATGATTCAGGTGAAAAATATCCTGAGAGTTGAAACTGGAACTTTTAAATTGGGCTCTGGAAACATTTGGCTATGAAGGAAATGGAAGATATTTATTTCCCCCCCACACCTTTTTTTTTTCTTTTTTTAAAAGGAGAAGAGTGGGGTTTTTTGGTTGAAGAGCTGACTTGAAGGAAAGAACACTGAAATCATTTTCCTGGCTCTACTACGGATGTTTTCTGTGACTGAGAGCAGTTAATAACTCTCTAGATTGTGGAAAGAGGAATAAAACAATTTTTCTGTATTTAGTCTCATTACAGAGAATGTGAGATCTCAGACATTCATGTCCCCATTCTGGCTTTGAATAGCATCTCACAAGAAAGAAGTTACAATCTAGCTAGTAACAGTCACGTAAACAGAATGCCAGAACCAGAGATGACGTGCTCAAAACCCCACCATTTCCTGCAGTATCCGAGTTTCAGTTTGGCAAAACTGAAGGAATTAGATAAAGCTTCCACTCTGCGGAGCACTCATCCAAACCTCAACATTCAGCAACAGGAAAGAATCAGTTTTTTACTCGCAACAGTAGAAGGCTGCATTGGTTTGTTCTCTTTTCATTTATGTTTAAGAGTTCTGTCTGCACATGAGGCCTATAAAACAGATCCAACAATATGGGTATCTTGTCTCCTTTATAGAGGTACCCACTGAGTGATTCAGTAGTAACCATGAAAGGCACCTTTAAAGCCCTTACCAAACGTCTTCATCCTTTCTGATGTGTACAGGTCATTCCCATAATGCACAAGGGAGCTCCTTCAGCCAGAGGAATGGTGACTGGATTTGTTCTGAATCCCAAAACACACCTCATAGAAGATGCAGACCTGAAGTCTGTGATCATATCCTCTCAGAGTTGCTTCACTATGTATGTCAGAAACCCCGAACCACATTTAGGAAACAGCTGCCCTCCCTGCTACACATGCTTTAGCTGTTCTTAAGGGAGGCTGTTGTAAAACTGGAGTACAGGAAAACAAAAGACTGCTGGGCAAATGGTGACAAATCTAACAGTTTGTGCCAAGCTGGGAAAGTGTGAACAAGTCAGAATGAGCTTTGGCTGTAACATACAGGAAGGGAGTAAGGACTAGGTGCTTACCAGCAGAGTCCAGCCTTATCTTAAGTGTTTCTGAGGTGTTTGTGAAAAGTGTAGAGCGTTTTATATCGTGATACAGGCTACCCAGAACAAAAGCATACCAGACACAGAGACCAACCTTTGCATTCCTTTCAGCTGGGAGTGCTAGCTTTGTTTACAAAGCATTTGTTTTCTGTGCTGAAAGGTAAAGTGAAATTTTTCAGATTCCTTATCTTCATAGTAGCTTGATCTGTAAACTCCCAAACCAGTGCTTCAGAAGTCTTACCTGCAAAAACTAAGCACATGGAACTATCACAGTTTAAGTTTTCCTTCCTGCAATTCTTCTGCGATATAACCTCACTTGCCATATAATTCTGACAGTATGACCTGAGCATCAACTTTCATTCACAGTGCCTTCAACTATATCATCTTTCCTAGAAATACTTCAGAAAATACTTCTTACTACTTGTATTTTGTAAGAGGCAGAGGACTATAAATGGTATTTCATACTTGCACAGGAGTCGGAAAGGGAAGTGACATGAGCTGCTTCTTAGCTGAAACAGACAGTAAGATAGTAATGACATAGAAGCAATCCACCATATAGTAATAAGAGGGCTAAAACTATCTGTGGGTAGTACTGCTAGGCAGCGACGTAACCGCAGAAACACATCTCGCATCCAGCAGAGAACAGTGAGTCTTCATCTCTGGCGGGAAAAGCAAAGACCTGAGGCAGACACGACAAGCCAGACTGAGCCTTGAACCACTTCATTTTCACTGCAACAGCAGAGGATGAACAATTTTATACAATTTGGAATAAATTACCCAGGCAACAATAGGCTGCAACAGGAAAAAAAAAAAAAAAAGTAGTAGGCAACAGATCAAGAACTGAATTTCAGTTAAAGGCTTTTTCCTCTTGAATGTGGAAAGAAGCTCTTTCTTCATTCTTGGTATAAATAGAACCAGCTGAACATGGGGGAAAGTCAGATGCACTACCTCTGACAGCTCACTCACACATGAGAACTTTGGCGCAGTAATTAAGCAGATCCTGAAACATTCAGGACTCTGTTTAAATTCCCTTGGATGCCGCACTACAAGTGTGGGTGGAAATGCATGCATATGTGTTTACACTTGGGAGTGCTAGGAAAAGCGCAGGAGTTTTAAGAATGCCCTGAATTTCACAGAATCTGCCAGAGTGGGGGAAAAAAAAAGGGGGGGGGGGAAAATACATAGACGTTCTTGATGGCAGCATGCTTTGACCCTACGCAGCCTGCCTAAGCACCAAGAAACAACCTTCTTTCTACGCTTCCCCCACATTCTTCCACGGGGCAGGGAAATCAAAGCGGGTCTAATGATCCTGAGAATAGCTGCGTCACAGCAGCATTGCAACACCAGCAGGTGTCATGGCAAATATCCCAATTGCAGGAAAATCACCTAGGCCAAGAGGGTATGGCATATGTTCCTTCCAATCAAAACAAAGGAAACGCACTGTCTGCCTTGCCAGACACTCAGACACAGCAGCCTCGAAACACAGAGCATGAAAACAAGACCACATGTATACAAGCAAATTAGATTCCTCAATACACGTGTATCTTCTGATTACAATGCAGCTGAGATTATAGCTGCAAAGTAAAAACAACAAGGCAAGAATTATAAACCCAGAAGATGACACAAAGAGTAGATATCACTGATAAAGAGGAAAGATTTGACAAGTCTTTTTAGATGTCAAGATGAAGAAATTGTCAATAAATTTAAAAAATGTACTTGCAACGTCCCTTTAATTTAATACTTGTTATGCAATTTTAACTCACAGGTAGAGCTGTCCTCCTAGAAATTTGTGGTTTTTTGTTTTTTTTTTTTACCTTGTAAATCTCTCTGATAATCCAACATCGTATTTTTTTCCACTTTTAGAGAAGAGGTTTAGAACATGAGCCATCCAAGATAAGTATTCGTTATCAGTGACATGATGGATTAGCACAGTGATAATTATATGTCACAAGCTCCTAAAATGCTGGAAAGTTCAGTCCATTGCACATTCCATAGCGAATCCTGTAAAGCTTGAGTGATTTACAGAATGAATTAAATGCAAAAACAAGCACAAAGGCCTCAGACCCAGCCCAAGCATGCAATGAAATACCGTCCGTCTTAAAAAGCAGACAACAGGGAAGTTTCAGAAGACAACTGATGCTGGGATCATATTAAAAAGTTACCTTTTCTAATCTCTTAGGATATATATTCCTTTAGAAAAAAATCATAAATGGGCTTTCCTCTAACCACCTTATTTAAAGCAAAATGAATGCACAAGCTGAGTACGAGCTCCTCAGTCCTAAATGTTACCTTTGATTCAAATATTACTGGTAAAAACCTAGTTCATTGGCTGGCCCAACACAAAGCATCAAGAAATAAGCTGGAACTACTGATGGCAAAATTCAGAGCCTTGAAATAAGAGAACACGTATATTAAATGCAAAGAAAACATAAGCACACTACTAAAACCTTATGCTTTCTCTAACTTAATGAAGCAGGGTGGGGTTTTTAGAATAATACAGCATTCCCCTAACTGCACCCAGAAAAGTACAAAAGAATTTTGCCAGTTGTTCTGTTGAGAACACAGGGCTCTTGAATGCCACAACCAGAAAAGACGTAACAGAGCGTAGAGAAAAGCGCGCACGTTTACCCCACCTCTTCAGCTGCAGACTGGTTCAGTCA
Source organism: Dromaius novaehollandiae (assembly GCF_036370855.1). NCBI lineage: Eukaryota > Metazoa > Chordata > Aves > Casuariiformes > Dromaiidae > Dromaius > Dromaius novaehollandiae. The sequence continues at coordinate 9,655,093 of NC_088101.1, read as the reverse complement.
GGGCTGCCATCCACCAGCACAGCGCAGAGCTTGAAAGTCTAGAGGCCTGGCCACCTCCTCTGGTGTGGGGACAGCTGAGCTGCTCATCAATCAGCTGATGAACTGCTGCAGTTTGCAGTCAGGAGCTTTAAGGCAAACCAAAAGCAGTGATGATTTACTTCAAAACATCACGCTGTAAACTGAGTGATTCAGCAGCTGATTCACGGCGGCTCAGCTGTCCAGGAACGGGGAGTGGGGTGGGGTGGACAGCTAGGAGCTGCAATGTCATCCATGCTATGCCATCCTTGCTAGTGAATCAGAGCCCTGACTATCGTTTCCGTAGCACGCTTCATACCTCCTGCGTGCTTCAAACTCAGCCTTTAGTCCATTCTTCATACAAGTGAAGAAATGGAAAATTGATGTGGCCAATGGGGGCAGGAACAGGTTGCCCTACGTGTCCATCGCAAGAGTACCACTGACCGCAACACGGTATTGCATTCCTGCTAACCCTAGGGGATGTGACCCATTTTATGTGACAGGGACACAAACCTCTGTAATCCTAACCCACCCACAGTGGGTGACTGAGGCCAGAAGATAAATTTTCTTCATCTGCATGTTCACTGTCTAAGAGCGGGTCTGAACTAGTTCACAGTGATAGCCAGCTTCATAAAGATGTCTTCACGCAGGCATCCACAGTCAACAGAAAAAGCATCATCTCCACGCTTAGACCTGGCACCTGAAAGAGTCTGGTTCTGCTTCTGACTCTGCTATGAACTTCTCATGTGGCTTTAGTCCAGTCACTCAGTTTCTCATTACTGCATTCCTCTCCTTGACAGTACAAAGAGGGATTAGTGTAGCGTTGTTTCCTTTCATTAAGTTCCAAGATGTTTTTTCAAAAGGAGTAAAGAAGGTGTATACCACTATATCAATGCCAGAAGCACAGCGCTAGCCTTAAGCATGAAGCTCTCCTGACGTGGTTCCCTCTTCAGCCTCATCAAAGCAAGACACCTTTTGAATTCAAAAGCCATTGCTCTTTGCAGACTTTCTTCGCAGACTTTCATGCTTTGTCCTTTGGTGAAACCTACGGTATGCTTAAGGAGAGCACCATTCCCTTTTATAATCATAAAGGACAGATAGGTTATAATCTGCAACAACAAGCTGTAGTAGTGCTAATAACAGTACTTATTTAATTTCATTTAACTGGTTCTATCTAAAACCTCATCACAAAACTTCTCTTTTCCATTTAGATGATTCAGAAAAAATGCTGGTTTGAGGCAAAAAGTTCACATAATCTCTGTTTTTGACTTAAGGAGTAGCTTACATTGCCATCAATGGTACAGAATATAACAGCATTTTTACTGATACTTAAGAGACACAGCTGGTTGAAAACAATTCACATTGAGAGTTTTTGCGGTAGAAATATTTCTGACTAAAGCAAAACAAGAAAACATATATGAAAAGTATACCATAATGTGTTTAGGCTGAAAGTAAGTAAGGACAGTCCCATTTTGACAGTAAAGAAAGCACATACAGTTCTCTATCTGGATCAGTAGTACTTGCATAACATCTATTTATACCTGGGCTGAATATCAGCTAGCAGATTGTAGACAAGAATTAGGCTAGAGGTATGATGGCCCTGTAGAACAGTTGGCTCCCATCAGCTAGACTGGTTTCTTGGGAAACCCCAAGGAGAACAGTCTACCCACACTGACTTAAGAGCTTTTTCCCTAGTCTAGGCAGGGCCACAGCAGAAATCGCTTCCACCGACACACTGCATCTGCTGGTTTCTGTCAGCTTTAAGACTTGACAGCAGTTCCCATGCTCAAGAGAAGGTGGGCCCTTGGGCTCCACAATCAATGGGTCAAAGTCTTCTCAGCTTTCAAACAATTACACCTATTAAGTCAACACACAGCAGGTATGGTATTTAACAAGCACATACCAGCTTGGATTGTAAAAGGATCATCATAAACGCAGGTAGCCAAATCTCTGCACGATGTTTAAGGGGAGGATCAACTCACAGCCCTGATGGACAGGTACTGTCAGGCCAGCATACTGCTTTGGTGCAGAAAGCATCTGCCTTGTACCAGTGAAAGCAATTATCTTAGAAAACATCCCAATCCCCAAGCGTATTTATGCACGTGACTCAAGCATATTTATCCTCTATCTTATTAGTTATGAATCTAAACGTCTCAGTATGCTGGCCAATGCAGACTCACAGCTTCCCAGACTCCTCTCTTTATTGGCCTGTAATCTGGTATTTCTGGCCCTATTTTCAGAAGTGACAAGATGCAAGCAGAATACCTGACCGCATGGGAGGGGCAGGTAACCTGGGGAACGTTGTAGTCTAGGGAGAAGATGCATTTTAATGAATCAAAAGCAAAATAGTCAGAATATGCAAGTCTGAGTCATGCAGCGCTACTCTAGAGCTACCTAGGAAGACAAAGCTGTGTTGTTTCCATGATCCTGCTCGTTTTCCAATTAAAAATACAAGCATACTGAGAGCCATCCTTGCACAGTCCCCACTGCAGTAATTTAGTTTTTTTAATATTACTTCTTACAGCAGCTATAATAAAGGAGAAATTAACAGTAGCTTTTAACTTCAGGTAGATTCTTTATCTCCTGTTTGTAAATTATGTAACATCCCCACTCTGGCTGCCAAGTACATTCTAGAACTTCCGTTTGCAAGCTAATTTTCCAGCAAAGCGCTCGTTAGATGATGTGGCTCTGTCCCACAAACCCATGCCAAGCAAAAGGCATTTATCAGTGCTTGCAAGGTATGGTTGCTCACCTACTAACATTTTGGGAAAGATGCTCAAGTAGGAGCCCCTGATCGCTCACAAGTTTTGCCTCCTTACTTCATTCACACACATGGTTACCCTATTCCAACTAACAGCTTTTCTTCTGTATTACCCAACTACCCACTGAACAGCAGAACAGCGATCAAATAACCAAAGAAAAGGAAGACACGTTGAGATGAAACAAAGACAAAACTAGTGTTTCATCTAGGAAGATTACATAAAGGTATAAGGATATAAATTGTTCAGATCATCTCTATCTCTATCTCCAGGAGCTGAGGAGTGACTTCTACAGGTCATGCTTTACAATAAATCTCCTAGGACAGCTACCCAGCTCAAGCTGGAACTTTGATACTCATGTCTCCAAATGAGAGAGACGGATCACAGTTAATGCGAGGAGCTCTACAGAACGGACAGGAACACAGGCGCAAAGAACAACACACCCACGTCAAGGACGCACAAGAATCAAGTGAGTACCACGAGCTCGCCCATTTTCAAGTCATTTGACAGGAACTCCCACCAGTTTTCTAGGTATAATGACACTCTGTTAAAATCAGCACTAGCTCGAACGCTGTTCCAGCTTCCCAGAGTAAACTGACTGCAACCTAACATGGAAAGAAAAGTTGTTAAGCCTTCTGATTTATAAAGCAAAGCTTTGGGGGGTAAACTATGCAATGCTTCCTATATCTCTTCTCTTTGCGACACCTAGTGCTTGATGCTCAGAAACGCTCAGAGCCACAGTGCATCCCTGATATCAGGAACTGGCAGTGTTCAGCATCTTCCTGCCTTCACTGCAAGACAAAACATTTTTTTTTAGTTTATGTATTCTGGAATAGTTAAACTCCCATATTTTCATTTTTCTTTTCAGTTCACATTTCTTCGCTGATGGGACTCAAATCTTAAACTGTGCTTGTCATTTTGAAATGGCGTAACAGCAGCTCAGCCTCCGGTCCACAGAACAGGTACGATACCTTACTGCATTTCCAGGAGAACGTGTAGATAGCTCATAAAACCGTAGCATGAATAACGCTCTACCTCCCCAAAAAAGCTCAACAGAAAAAGGCTATTAAGAACATCAACAAACAGGGATTTGTTGTACCACATAAAAAACATTCTAATCTGTGTGTAGTGGTGGTGCTGCTGCTGCTAGCTTAACCTGTAATAAACTAGTACTTTCTTTTCTCTTTTACAAAAGACTAAGAAAACCCAGGCAGCTTGTTTTAGTTCTGCCTGTTTAAGGGAACGATATCCCCATCACTGGTTCAAAACCAGAGCTAGGTCTCAGCTCTCAACGCTCTCCAACGTGGTTCTCCAGCTATCTGCCTGTCCCAAGTATACTTGGCATTCATTTTCTAGCTGATTTACAGATTCTCTCCAAGATACCTCGTTTGGAAGCTGCAGGATAAGGTTGAGAAAGCAGGAATACCGTCCCCAAAATTGCTGGTATCTGGGTTGGGAACAAGGCTTTTAAAATAGAGATACAGAATAGAAACACAGTCCTGCTTGCCAGGGTCCCCATTTCCCACAGATAACCCAGTATCTCAGACCACTCGGGCTTTAATCTCATTCAAAACAAACTACCTCCCCCCCAGCACTCCTTGCTTATATGGACAGCTCTCTAGGGCACAGAGTAACTCTTTGTTCTTTGCTGTTTTGATTTCCTAGGCCATTCTCCTCCTTTGAGAGGAGCCAGCCCTCTTCCCCTCTCTTAGGGGAACTCCTCTTAAGATTTTTCTCACCCTTCCGTACTATATTTAGCTTTAAACACACGCAGACAGAGAGGCATCGCTTGCCGTTGCGACTGCCTTAGTTTCTAGCCTGGCCTAAGCCCAGCATACTAGACATACCTGACAAGTAATGCGTCAGTCTTGGGCCATTTAACGACCTTTGCTCTCACTCTAACCCTGAATTGTGACATCCCCCATTCCTGCCTTGCTTAGGACACGGACCTGAAGTTTTAGCTCAGTCATACCTAGCAGGTAACCAGAAAAAAAAAGACCATAAACAGATTTTGGCCACGCCACACACACCCAGCTGTCCTGCCCACACACCTGATTTACACAGCCCTACAATAACAACGTGGCTAATTGGTGCTTTTTCATCACTCCCACGCAAAACAGCATCCGCCAACTGAGCAGATTCTCAGGAAAACAGGGAAAGCATCTCAGGGTGTTATCCCTAAAAAAGGATCACGCCATCCAGCTTCAGGACCCCCACCCCCACCCCTTCCTTTTTAACACAGGGAAGGAGGCTGGGAGAGGACCCAACCTCCCACTGCCAAGTGCTTTTTCTGCTAGGCTAAAGAGTCTCTCTGCTCCCGAGTATCTCGATCCCCTAGAAGCGAACAACTCAAACTATATAGAATTCGATAGCTGATAAAATTAAAACTAGGAGGAAAGCATCAGGAAGAAAGAGATCACCTGCTGACACTCGCCGGGAGGAGGCGGATGGAGAGGACCCCCCCCCCCCGGCCCGTACCTGAAGGTGCCCGCAGCCGCTCCCCGCAGCACTCACCCTCCGCGCACCGCTCCCAGCCGCTGCCTCCCGCCCGCAGACGCGCATGGCCCGCGTCTCCGCTGGGCTCGGCACAGCACGGCTGCCCCACCGCCGCCTCGCCCGGACTCCCAGGGCGGCGGGCGGAGCGCCGGGACGCGCCGCTCCCCGCCCCGGCCCGCCCCCGCCCCGCCGCCGCCTCCCCTCCGGCCGCGGGGAGCCGGAGCGCAGCCGGGCTGCAGAGGCGGCGGCTGCGGGAGAGGCACGGCTGCAGCTGGCCCGAGCCGCCGCGGAGCGCAGGGAACCGAAGCGTGCCCCTGAGGCCTTGCGGCATTTTGTAAGCGTCCAAGAGTGCCCACGCAGGTTCAGGACCACAGAGCCAGCCTGCCCCGTATCTCGCCTCCACCGGTGGTTTTAAGTGAATGCCTAGGGAAGGGCAAGAACAGGAGAAGCCTACATCATACTTCCTCCGAGTACTCTCACAACTTGCATTTTCAGCACCAGAGATTTCCCGAGCCTGTTGTTGTTCAGTAACCCCCAACAGATCTCTCTCCCCCAAGTACTTAACCACCTCCCCCTCAGTCCATCCACAATATTCTCTTGCAAAGACATTCACAGACCTTCTGCAGCTCCCCAGAGAGCCACCTTCTTCCACTTATTTCAAACCTGGCACTTACTAGCTTCATCTGATGTCCCCTAGCTTCTTGTACTGAGAACAGAAGTGAACACTTCATTCCTGCACACCCTCCCCAGGGCACTCAGCCTTTTCTAGATTTCTTCCTAACTCACCTCTTTTCCACACTGAAGAGTCCCACCCAACTCAGTCATTCCATGCACAGGATCCAGATCTCTGATGATCCTTGTCATCCTTCTCTGTCCTTTTTGCAGTATTAGTAAATCTTTTCAGAGATGAGGGACGACAAACTGCACGCAGTATTCAGGATGCATTCAAACCACAGATTTAGACAGCAGTACACCAACTTTCCCTGTTCTCTATCCCCATCTAGTAATTCCTCATCCATATTTGATTTGCCTTTTTGACTGCTACTGGCCTGGAACCATCCATCACAGCATGCCCATCATCTTCCAGACAAGCAGCAAAAGTCATGTTAGAGCCCATCATTTACATGTAGACAATGTTCCTTAATCGAAGAAAAACTCTTCTGAATAGCTACATGCTCGCCTCTGGCAACTATTTCCTCACACAGCCATAAAGGGAGTACATAAACTCAAGTTCCTTGGGCCAGGCTGATTCTGGGGGCAGGCACACAGTCCTGCCTACCTGCAATTCAGTTCCTCTAAATTAAGTTTTTAAAAGGGAATACTTTGAAGTCTGTTTTTAAAATAATTCAGCAGGCAAGATAACTGACCAGTAAATTGCACCCCACGCAAACACCCTTTGCCCACACAACTATTGAAATCCCTGTTCCAAAACCAGAATTGTGTGATCTCAGTGAGGATTCAAGAAGTGGCTTGCCAGTCAAAGATTGTCCCTTTGCATAGTATCACAGTAAAGTACAATGAAATTGCATTGGAATGTTATTTCTGAAAGAACATGACACAATGCCAACATGACACAGAGGTCACAGCCTTTACACATATATTTTAGTCCTTTTCCAACTTTGGTGAATTACGTCAGAGGATGGTGCTACGTGTTTTCCACGGGCTCTGCTCGGTGACGTTTCTAGCTCCGTTTCCTGGCTGTAACAGATTTTCCAACACAATAAGCTACTTAAGAAATAACTCTGCATATCAAATCTTTTTGCTTAAATTTTGTTTACCCCTTCAAATCTCTTCACAAGACAGTTCCTGTTGCCATACTTAAAAGAAATGTGACAGAAAGAGACTTCGACTTCATCCAGATAGAAAGGATTTTCCCTTTTTCTTCTTGCCCGCCTCCCTTATATTTGAACACAAACATCTATTTTTTCTTCACCTCCTCTCCTGCATTTTCAGACATGATCTTGTACTTGCAGCAGAAATAAGTTACTGAAGTAACAACGTGTACGGACACATTAATCCTGGTTTATCTTGGTCCAAGCTGACAAGGGCAAAGCCAGAACATGGGCTTCCTGGCAGAGAGGACTGCCCCCGAGGAGAGATGGGGTGGTACAGTCAACAACATGCTGCATATGAATCAGCAGTGCTGCACTACTGCAAGACTGGCAAATGCTACAGCTCACTGGGCTGCAGTGAGAGAAGTATCACGTTAGGCAAGAGAGAGAATTTGTCTGCTGCGCTTAGCGTTGCTCAGGACTCATTTGGAGTAGCGCAAGCAGTTATGAATAACTTGGCAGGAGTTCAGAGGAGATCAAAAGTTGTAAGAAGGTAAGAGAAATACAGTTATGAGTCAACATTTCAAAAGCAGGACATGCCCAGTCTGGACTGCTCAGATGCTTTGCTTATTTATTCTTCCCATCTTGATATGGTAGCAATCATAACAGCAACATCAATTAAGGGAGTTAAGCGCAAAACAAACTGGAAAAAAAAACAGATGGGAACCGATTAATCCAATTAGACTGATGCTCACTAAACACAGGTTCTATGCAGGTAGTGTTCTCAGAAAATCGAGACCCAGGTCCCACAGCTGGATTTGCTGTCATTAAAACCAGCATCTAGGCTGAGCTCTAACACAGCACCCTCCACTGTGGTAGAGATACAACTAGTGTGACTCGAACTGGAAATGTATTTTCCAGTTTTCACATTCAAATAAATGCTTTACTTCCAAACCAATTGCATTTTAGGAGAGAAAAGATTCTTGTACCTGTTAGACCCTAGAAAACTCTGGGCCAATATATGCAGACAAAATTATAGTTCAAGCTAATTTTAACAAGGCTCCTGGGCTTTCAGACCAGTTCCAGAAAAAGCAGGTTGAAATGCAAATGCCAATTGCTGAAGAAGCAGGAGTAACTCCCAAAGTTTCAATACTGACATAGAATGGGAAGGGATTTTTCAAGATAGCTTGGATTACTTTTTTTGATGATGAGTAGCTGAACCCATGAGCTTTGTATTAGCATATTCATACTATCCGGTCTTTCTCTGAAATACAGGGATTAGAAGTTATAAAGAATGAAAACAAGCTTAGTATTTCATGTCATCATATCACTTAAGGAAATGAGGCTTTAGAAAAAACCACCAAACTTGGGAACACAATCTATTCATTGTGAGAGCTGCTAATTCTATGCATTTTCTGCTGTGGACTAACTTCGGTTGCGTGGTTGAAAATCTCTCTACACATAACACAATCCACTCCTCTCCCCCTGTTCTCAAGTTTCCACCATTTTTGTCTTACCTATGAGGAATATGGGTGACACTAAAGCAGGTTTTATGGATATACATTTCTAAGTTCAAAGAAAAGTTGTCTACAACTCTACTCACAAGAAGGCAGGTCCATTCTCATCTAGCTGCAGATCTACTTTGAGCTTTAGACTGAAGCTTGACAGGACTGTAAACTAGTAATATTACTAGCCTCTTCCTCCTTTTAACGGCAAACCTCTTACCTTTTATCCTTTTAACTCCCCAACCATTCATACCATTATTTCCCTCATTACACTGTGGACAATTCTAGCACTGAATTTATACATCTAGCATATAAGACCTGAAGATTTTTCACTCAATGCAAGCCCAGTCAGTAGTACTGCAGGAAAACATTTACCTAGTCCTTTCAGAAGGTAATCATCAACTGAGCTTTGAATTTAGCACTTCCAAGAAGAGCCGAGAATATGGATCCATTTCACACTTTCACTGCTGCTCTTTATTTGAAAATACATTTTATCTCCATTAGAAAATATCTACTGGTGCTGTACTACTCATAGGAGATAACCTGATAATTCATATTTCAAGTGAGTACATATATACAGCTGATGCTGCATTTGCATTAATTATTATACAGTTACATACTGGGTCTATCCTGACCCCACGCAGCGTTGCTTGTGCTAAAGTGCCACAGGCAAACTCTTACAATTTCCAAGTGATAAACTAGAAACCCCTTGCCTCAGTCTACCCAGTAATCTTGTACTGGTGAGAGCACAGAGGTACTGCCAGTAAAACAGTTAAATGACATTGAATTATAAGCATTAAGGCAGAACATTCTATTTTCTTTCAGCAAGTGACTGTCTGGACAGTTCTCTGCTAGAGTAACAGGAAACGATCAGCTTAACTAGCTCATATCTAGCTGCTGTAACTCCACAGGAACTATCAAGAAGAATTGAGAGAAAATGACTGATGGCAGTTCTTCTTTTATTTTAAAATTTGCTGATGTGTAAATATATAAACCTTACGCTATGGTCTGTAGCACTTCACTGCATAAAGCAGGAAGACATCAGGTTTCATTTAAGTCCCATGTTTATTCATATGGAACCTTAACTAGGACCATAATAAAAAACAGCTTATAAACTACTTAAGAGCTATTAATGCTTGCCAAAACTAACCTGTGGTTTTAAACAAGGGGAAGGTCAAAGTAAATGAAAAGTAGCACTTAACTCACTGTAGAGAAGGCATGTTAAATAGAGAGTGCATAATATGTATTTGGCATTTCAGAAAGCACTTGAAAAAATCCCATACACAAAGAATATTCTTGATAGAGATGGATGAAAGGATTTAGAGCTTGAAGTCAAATGTGTCATCAATTCAAAACCAAGGCATTATGCTGGCAATATTAGCACACCTATTTAACTTTGTACATAGAACTCTTACTGAAATTGAGACACCTGCACTAGTGAAAGCATTTGCAGAATTAGCTACCAGAGCTTTCAGCTGCTTCTGGTTTTCAAAAAATTATTTCAAGTTCAATTTACAACATAAACAGTTAGATGAGGGGGCTCAGTCCGGCAGATCACAAACATGGCCTTGGCTTCAAGCTGGAAATTAAGCAGATGCTTCAGTGATTTGACAAAGGAGGATTCAAGCACACTCTTAAATGTGCAAACAGAGTGGTGTAATAGTGCAATTGTAGTTGTGTGGGGGGATTAAGAGATGTGCGAGCACTCAGAACACTTTACCGGTGAGCAGACAGCACTTCCTGTAATGACGATGCAGCATTTTTTGTAATAAGACTTTGGGTTTTGCTGTTAACAGCTTCGTCAAAACGTGAACAATTTGAGCTAAAATCGTCAATGGCAGATGCCCAACTACAGGCTGATTGCAAATTTCAGCTAAAATGGTTTATCCTCTCCACTGTCTTTTCAGGATAAAAAAAATCCATTATCTTGCTTTTGTTCCTGTGGTTATTACAGTTTCTTTTTTATTTACTACTGTTACCATTTGAAGGAAGATAATCTGTCACAAAGCCTTGGACAGGAACTTCAAGTTTGGAAGAACACATTCACTGTAGTTTGCCTTTAACATTTCTATGCAAGTACTGACCAATTTCAGACAAACTATTCATTTTTGAAAGCCCTCTGCCTGCTCTACAAGCATGTAGGAGTATTTGGCAGCAGAATTCCTTAGAACTTGCTCAGGACTGACAATGATCCAGTTCCAGGCTTCAGGGGTTGAGCTGGACTTTCCCTGAAATAACCATCTTAAGCCTCTGTAGCACTGGGTGTCAGAGCTGAGAAGACTGAGATGGTGGTCTTGTGCTCTCAGTGCTCTCCATGCTAGCACCAAGACCATGTGGAAGAGGGGAAAAAGATCGGCTGACATGTGAAGGGATCAAACACTCCATGTTGGGCAGAAACCAAATGGCACAAGGAAATTGAGTTTTGGAATAATATAGTTAAGGAGGAATCTCAGAGGAAAAAAATAGAGTTGTAGCTATTTTTTCTCTAGTCTGTCTCTAACGGATCTCACTGCTCTTTGAAAAGGAGGTAACCTATTCGAGTGAATCAAATTCTGTATTATCTGGCAGGCAAATGAGCAGCGCATGTACCTCCTGAAGTCCAGCCCATATGCTGATACTTCAGAGGCTACAAAGCCACTGGAATAAAGTAAAAGGGATCCAATTCAGGTTTTTTTCACCTTAGAGCTTGGCATGGTACTTCTGTCATTTAAGTCAGTCACAATCTATGCCTAACAAAAAAAACCAATTCTTGAAAACCATTCACCTTTGAGCCTAACTGCTGCCCTGGGTGGGGACCAGAGGGGAAAGAGCAACATCTTTGAATAGTGTTTTCTCTCCCAAGTGACAAAGAAAGCATATCTGAGCTATGGCTCATGTATCCTGAGGCTCTCTCATGTGAGGCATCACATAGTCCTGCTCTCTTTCCTGTGAAACCTCTGTGTGAGGCAAGCAGCGAAGATGACAACATCGAATGGCTTGTCACAACACAATTCCAGCCTAAGGAGAACAACCAGCTTCACACTCTCTTTCATCGTATCTAACTATTGATCATCTTGACCTTTCCCCGGGACTGGCCAGCGCAAGAGTGAGGCATCTGTGCATAAAACCAGATAAGGCTGAAATTACGTGGGAGAAGAAACTTCAGCTCTCAAGGACAAGCAGCAACTCCTTCATTTACGACAGTTTATAAACCGCTTCTCGAAAGTCTTACTGAATCCTTGCATGTTAATGCAGTGTGGAACCACTCACCATGATGAAAGATGCCAGGATTTGACCTATCTTAATATATTCATATATTAATATAAATTATATATGCATAGATGTATGCAATGAGCAAATGGCCCATCTGTGCCCTTCCAGGTGAACATAACTGACAGAACTGTTAGAGATGCTTTACAAAGTTCAAAATAATCAAAACAAGTACAGCTCAGCGTGTGTCACTCGCTTCTGATGACCCTTACACACAGGCAGATAAAGCGAGTAAAGCTGACATCAATTCAGTATGACTTAATCACAGTTTTTATCTTTAAGAGGAAAAGTTCTTTATTCGTTACAAACACTTGCATTCTTGATGGCCTCTACTTGACTGAACCTAAATGAAAAACCTCTACAGAGTGGGATAATTAAATTCCCTACTTATTCATATAAAATGTCCCCAAAGTGTCTGATTAATAAAGCCTTACAACTGCCTGCAAATTTGACAAGTATTCAGCCTTGTCTTAAAGATGCAAAAGCTGAGGCATTTTCAAAGGTGCAATATGTAGCAACTGAACATCTAACACCAAGAATAGAACCGAATCCTGATTCACGAGTCGCCTTTGGCTGCCAGAACCTATTGAACTGGGAGTTATTCCTCATTGTGAAACAGGCTGCTCAGAATAAATAAAATACCTTGCACAAGTACTTTTTTTTTTAACCTGTGGATAAAAGCCCCTGTTTAAGACCTTGTCCGAAAGTATATGCGTGAAGTGGAAATACAGAGGAAATTGGAATACTGCTGAACGTGAGCTGACTTCTGCTGTTGCTGGATAACTGCAGATGGTTCAGACAGTGTCAATGCCATGTGCCTTAAGCTTTACCCCCTCCCCAACCCCTCCTTTAGTAGTATTCCAAAACTGGATGTTGGAATCCTTATTTCTGTTTAGTTACTGATTTATGGTTGCTATTGCTGGAGGCTTCCCCCCCCCCCCCAGCATAAAGAAACATTTACGACCCCACCTTCCCTTACCTCCTCCCCCTTTCTTCTTTCAGCCTGACATCCTCTCAAATGCTACCTGACAGACTGCAGCAATCGCCCTGTGAATGGTAAGTAATTTCCTTATTGACAGCCTCCCATTTACTCCGACATCTGCCAGCACTCCCTGACACTTGAATAAGCATTAAGACATTAACAGTCTGGCACAGGTTTAAGGGTTTGAATAATGATGTTCTGTAGGCCCACTACATGGGTGCACACACACACAGGCAGCCAAAAAGACCCTTGTTCACTAAACTTTGCCATCCTTGCGGCTGGAGACAGCTGCAGTAGGGGTTATGGCAGCAACAGATTATCTGCTTGGATGAACTGCCATCTTCTGTCATGCCAGACAATGAGGCCTGATCCCTAACCAGTAAAGCACTGAACGTCTTTCCATTTACTGCAGTAGGACTGGGTTCTGGGCTAAGACAGACAGACTCTTTGGTTTTGGAAATAACAGGGAAGAGCAAACAGAAACAAAGGAAGTTTTCAGAAAAGAAACAAATAAACTTTCTCCTCCCAAAGCCAAAACCAATCCCTTTTTCTGAGTTATGTAACAACCATAAACCCTTCCTGAACTGCAATAGGAGAGCTTTATTGCACTATGGATATCATGAGGACAAAATATTCCCAATTTCATTAATTATCAAAACGAGGAAGTCATCCAGTTATGTTTGATTAAAGTAATGGCTTATACTAACACATGGTTTCTCTCTCTCATGTGTGTGCTTAGCATGTAGCTGCTCTGGGAGTCTGATATGATGGATGATATATTAGCTTAAAAGATATTCTCTTCTGTTGCTTCCCACCATACCAACCACGTCAGACTGTTTCATAGGAGAAATTCATCCTTTTAACCTGCAGCAGTAATGGCTCTTAGACAAACCTCAAAGCAACAGTTAGTAAAGAGGCTTCTGTACCAGATGACTTGCAGGAAACCTGGTACGCCTCCCCAGATGTTTAACAAACATGACAGTGCCCTCTAAAAGTCTTTGGATAGAGTTCAATCATCTCTACCCACAACCAGTGCGCAAAGGATTCAAAGGCTTCACAAACCACAACTTTTGTTTGTAAGTATGGGTAAAACATGCACATGCATTTCTCTGTGCTTGCTGTTCGGTGAAGGCAGCTGTGATATTTTCCCCCGTTATGTACTGCAGGATAGGCTTACAGTTCAGGGTAAATGAAGAGAAGTCCTGAAAGCTAAGAAAACAGTGCTTTCAATACATTTAGGGTGATAACTTAATTGCAGCCCAATGAGAAAAAAAAAAGATTTATTATGTCTGAAAGTAGTTTAATGGCCTGTATGAACAGATTCTGGAGACCTGTCTGGTTCCAGGGAAGGCACCCACAGTTTCGAAACTGTCATCACTGTATCCACCAGCTGCATGGGGAAGAGCTTTCCTACTCTGCAAGTATTTTACTTGCAGAAATACTGAGAACCCATCCCAAAGCAGAATGCAAATTCAAAGTCACACCCAAAAAGTGAATGTTCATGAACAATCCCAGACACATTTCATATTGAAATTTTCATTTACATCGTTTTAAAAAGCTTACTTTCAATTTCAAACTTTTATATTATTTTAAACCTTATGCAGTATAAATTAACCAACGTGAAAACAAAGATTGGCTTCAATAAAAGGCCAAAGATTCTCACATCTAGAAATACCTAAGCAGATATTTGAACAACTCCAAATCTTCTTCTGTTGTTGTTTTTTTCTGGGAGGAGGTTTTTAGGAAAAAAGGGCAGTTGTTTTTGCAAAAACAGCCTAACAGCTTTGTTTTTCGAGAGTTTGTCTGGTCAAGAGGGAAAAAATGTCACTGGAAAATTTCCTACCCTTTCCACTTAATTGAAAGGTTGCCTGCTGAGTACCCAGCTGTCCCCTTCCAGCTTCCAGTGGAGAGGAGCATTACAAACCTCTACACAGAGTAAACCCTCTTGGAGGTCCCTCCCATGTGCACACGCACATAATGGAGCAGCTTCTACACCCAAAGCAAGAAAAACATTTAGCTGTTAGCCTTCAGCCCCTTTTTTTAGTGCAATGTGTATCTCCCAGAACATTTGGCACACACAATCGTGAGTTCACAGACTGCAGGAGATACCAGCCACCACCCAGGATATGCAAGGCAAAAAAAACAAACCACACCAAAATATTTCCCAGCTACAGGTACCAGTCCTAGCTGTGCATCTGTGTAGTTAGGTATGCATCTCTTCCCACACAAATCTAAGACTTTCCTTTCCTGGAAAACTGGTGGGGTAGAAGGGAGAGTAGCTGATACTATTGTCTTTTCTCCTGTTGTTTTCTGCATCTGCAAAGACTTGCCATTTATTCAGTATTTTTAATGGGCAGAAAACGAACGCAACATCACCACAAATGAAACACCGTAGGATTAGTAGCTTACACTGACATCATTTGACTTTTCACTGTTTCATTCTATTAAGCAAGTAACACTTGTTTAAAAAGGGTTTTAAATGTTACTTTATCCAACAGAAATCCCTTCAAAACAGCCAGTCTCGTAATGCAACAGCGCATGCTTAAATACTTGTCTAAATATGGTTTTGCAGACATATATTTACAGTCCTAATAGGCCGCAAATCGTCTGCCATGTCAGTTCACTAGCTTTCAACGGCAGTTTGCCTTTTCTTTTTCTTTTTTCGCCTCTTAGAGTATAATAAAAACAAAAGGCACTCTGCCAGAAACAAAGATTCAGATTCTGCAAACTGTTAGGCACACACTCAACATTAATAGGAGCTGACCTAAGAGAGACAGTCTCTTTAAACATTTACACACTTCAGACAGCACATTGAGTACAGGTATGTGGGACGGAGACCTAAAGGAAGGCCATTTACACTGAAGAGTATAATTTCTCCCTTATATTTACAACAGTGTCCAAATATTATTGTCTTATTGTTGTCATATACTTAGGACAGCTGTACTACTTTATCAGAGCATGACCGCAACCACGTAAGATGTTTCTCATCACCTCTCACTATATGTTGGGATGAACAGCACTGTGTGAGATGCAGCTAGGAGAGAGGCATCAGGACACTAATTTAAAAAAACGGATAAAAAGATATAGATGGAGGCTTACATTCTAATTTTGTTATTTTAATGAACTCCCACCTCTTCCTTGTACCTAAGCAATGACATAGCCAGTGTCAGAATTCAAAAACTCCACAGTAAGTTAAGAGCAAGAGTGATTATAAAAGGATCTGAAAACAAGTTTCTGGAAATAAGCAGTAGCACAATTTCCAGTTTTCTGGGTTACTGGGGAAGGGTCTGTACTCACCTTTCATACTGCAGCAAATATAGAAATATCCTGTCTTTTTCGGCAATTCGGTTCAATTAACCAACTTCAAAGATTTTATCACAGATCTTACAGTGATATTTCCCTCCTTTACATCAAAAGAAATTTTATTAATTAAAAAACATCTCATCTTTCCTTCTTTGTTTGGTTTTACACCACTTTAATGGCAACAGAGAACAGCTTGTATATATGACCCAAGGCCAAGGCTAAAGAAACTAGAAGGCAAATAAAAGCAATCCCATTTTTATATCAAGATTTTACAGTTACTCTCTCAATTGTTTGGGAGAAAAAAGAGGGAGAGAGGGAGGCTGGACATATTATCTGTGGCTTTCCTGTATGTCTCACAGCTTACATAGTCCTTGTTTTCAGACACAGGAAAGCATAGATGACAAATACAGAACACATCTACTCTGGTTTCCCTTGGATCACGCAGGAAAAAGATTTTGTGAAAATTAAAACAATGGTTTCTATTTCACATTTCAATGTGAATAAAGTACTGTCACAAAATAATTTTCCATTAGCCTTCAGCTAGAGAATTTCAATAAAACATCATTTTTTACCCATTAGTCAAATAGTCAGCCAGTATAAATCAGCACTGCTCTATGTATTTCTGCAGAGTTAGCACAAATTATTGTACTGACTTAGAGTCTGGCTTGTACCTTCCATTCTCCAACACAAGGGAGAATTTGGCTCTCAAAGTACAGATTGCTGAGGATAATCTAGGTAAAAAGCGTACATCCTACAAAGTTAATAATCATTCTTTAAGGACAGGATTAGTTTAACAGTAGGCTTTGGCACAACTCACTATGCCAAAGGAGCAGGTGGCATTATATATAGTCACGCATAAGTTTCTGCCTCTGTTGGCAAACACAAATATTTATTCTGATCAAAGCCAAAATAATTTTTGCTTTTGCTGAACAGTCAACACGAGCTCTGATTTCCAAGATCTCCTTACCAACAGGGACATATGGGCCTTGTTTCATGTTATTTGCTCACACAGATCAGCAGTTACCCTTGTAATCATTCTGACTTCGGCAGCACAAAGCTCTAGGAACCACTTCATAACAGACTGCTTTTAAATATTATGCACTGGGACAAGGAAGGAGGGAGGGCACTTGGATAAGTAAGGGCAGACTGGGCAAAAAAACTGAACAACAAAAGCAAGAACAAAACTTCAGGCTGCAGGAGGTAACTAAGGGGGAGTGCAGTTCCTAAGAGAAAAATCACAGTTCATTATGTACTATTTTCATTAAACCATTTTATTACCATTTAAGCTCTGTACGGCTGTGCTGCAGTCAAACAGGAAGAATGCTAGCAAGGAACAGTGTAAAATCTATATGCTTGTAAGGCTGCTAAAAGGCTCTTTGGGTCACTCACGTATAAAGATCCCAAGCCTGTATGGAGTGCCTTCAACAGCAAAGGCAGGTAGATCACACACTGTTTTTCCAGAGTAAATGACAGATCAGTGGACTCCAGTTTTAGAAACATCATAGACCCGCTTCCCTCCTCAAAGCAGGATATGAATCAAAGCTGCTGAAATACAAAATTGGTGGGTGTGCGCTGTCAGGCAACATGGATGAAGGAAGAAAATGTTCTGCGAAACCTTGAGGACAACACTGCCAATAGGTACTGATAGCTCTACGGAACTGAAAGTAAGGAGCCATGCGTTCTTTCCCTGGTTCTGTCACTGCGGCTGTACATGCATCATTTCCTCTCTATGCCTCTGCTTCCCTTTATCTGTTTATCTATACGGTAAGCTCTTCAGTGCAGAAAGGAAAGCTTAGGTATGCGTGTGCTCGGACAATGCAGAAACAGGACAAAAGCGCGGGCAATATTGTTGCAGGCATACCGAATGAGCTGAAAAAACATAGCCTAGAAAATCAGGATGACAGCTTCACTTATGAGAGAATATTTGATTTTCCTGAACAGCAATTACTTGAAATCTTTGGACAAATGCATAACTAAGTGACATACCCTTGACTAAGCTCTCAACAGAAGCCAAGTCACTGCACTGTGCAACACCTTACAGCATTGCAAATGCAGATCATCTTGTTCACCGCCTTAGTTTTCATCCAGTAATCAAGTGCTGTAGGCACTTTACTCTCCTGTGTGTGGCTTAAAAAGATAACGTTTACCTATGCTGATTTCTATGCAACTCTAACATGATTTTCTCAATCAACTGGAATATTTTAATTTATTCCATTGATTTCCAATGTTAAAAATGTGTCCATGTTTGGCAAAACTCACAGAGCTTCTACCAGCTGAGTAACACATCTGAGGCATTGTCTTTGGCACCTTATGCTTGTTCAACCAAGAAAGTTCTTGAAGCCTTCCGATGTCTCAATTCTGTTTAGTTTTAAGGAGCTGGTCAGCAAAACTCACCTGCTCCTGATCTGATTCTAGCACCTGATCTGATCTGATCCCATCCACTGGTTGAAAGCACAGTTTCCACAAATCAGCAACTCCTAGAGAAACATTTGGATTTTGTGGAAGGGGAAAAATATCTAAAAAACCTAATACTTAACCATCCACAGCACATGCCTAGAGAACAGAAACTCCAAGTAAGGCTTTCAGAAGGCCTCTAAAGCACATAAAAGACAACTGCAAGTTCCCAGACAAAGTAAAGGCTCCAGCTCTCTCCGGAGTCCTTGACCTGCCCTTTCTGATACTCCAGCCCTTTGCGACTTGCCAGCTCTTTTAGCACCTAAACAATCTTTAGAGTGAAGGGATATGCCATGGCCACATCTGTGTAGCAGCAGCTGGAAATTACAGCAAGGAACAAATACTTAAACATAAAAAGCTTACTACAGCAAATATAAAGTTATTATGAAAAGAAAGCATCTTGGAAAGCAGTAATATTCCCATCCTCCTGTTGTACAGAATTAAGTTTCTTGAAGGAAACAGCAAAGAAAATTGTTAAACAAAAATGTCTTTCTTTTTCTTCCTCCATGCTGTGTGGCCTAGGCCCTAAGAAAGTCCTCCAGACCTTTGTACCTACCTGTAAACCATCTGAGATCATGGCCCCATGTGCTATATGCTGCCCAAGTACCTGGGCCACACTAGGCCTTACTGGACACATGTAACAGTGTAATTCCAAACAACCGAAGCAGAAACAGCAAAAATTACCCGCTTTTTTACTGTGGATGAAGTAAAGCACAAAGACTTGGCCAAGATCACAAAAGTAGTAAATAAACTCAAATCTCATACCAGCAACCCTGCTTTTACATTCACAGACTTTCTGGAAAGAAGAGCTGCAAAACGTTAAGATCATTGCTCACTCTTTGGCATGAAAGCCACGTATTTCAGTTGCCTAAACATCATGACCTAACCTGCCATGAGCGCCTTACATCCTGAAGGCAATGACAAAAGGGAACACAAGAGTTGGTGGATTTCTGGAAGGGTGCATTTTGGGAAGCTGAAGAGAGGCTGTGAACTTGGGGGCAGAGGAATACCTGAAGCAACCCAACAGCTCCTTTGCTGCCTACATAAAACACACTGGAGAACGGAGACCTTTTCTTCCAGCCACAGGCCTTCAATACAATACCAGCATGCCAAATCTCTTTATCCACATACATTATCAGTTGGGTATTTTCCAGCTCAGCTGCCACAAGCCATCTAAGCTCAGTCTCACATGTATTTATACACTTTAAAAACAGAGATAAGTATCACAAAACAAGAGACAATTCTATTTCCTTCTAATGCTTGAGGTGTGTTCCCTTGTGCCGAATCCAAAAACTGAACAAATCTAAACCGCTGGTGTGTCCCCCAACACAGACGTGATGTTTTGTTTCGCTTGACCTATCTGAAGGCAGCTCCACTTCAGAATTTCAATTCTCTCTTCACATGGCTGAGACACTGGCTCTAATACCCACCCCAGCAGCGGTGATTCTGTGGGTGCACAATTCAGATGCAAATAGCATGGCCTGACACGGGTTCGGAGGGAGGGGCTCTGTCTTGGCTTAGCTTCCAGGCTTTTTTCTTCCAAGAAGGGTGCGTCGTCAGGAGGTACGCGCTTTAGCTCGTGCCTGGCGTCAGATACAAACCTCACGAGATGCCAAGTTAGTCACTGGCAGACTGGAGCGCCCTGAATTGTCAGTGAGAAAGAAGGGTCAGAAAGCTGGGAAAAGGCAGGGAGCTTGAATAATGTGGGGCCTACGCGTGTCCATATTTGGACTCAAAGTAAGCGCTAAATACCCTGATCACATTTGTGTTATTATATGCACAGCGTGTGGTAACAAGAACTACTACTACTTGCAGCCCTTGAAATTCACCAACCATAAACATGACCCCTCAGAGTTCAAGACAGAAAGGGACAGGAAAAACTATTTATTTACTTACTCTAGATAGGAGAATATCCCCAAATTCTAGTGGGAGCCATTAGAAAAGTTGGTTTTCAGCAATACGGTAAGAAAGGCTCATAATAGTATATTTCAAGGTCATGCCTGGAAATATTAACAAGACAAATCAAGCTATATCATTCTGAGCATTACAGAAAAGTTGCAGGGCCCTGAGGGCACTAATAGGCCTTAATGGCCCTGACCAGCCTGCTCTGGGCCCATTTAGGAAATAATCATTGCAGGATAAACTTCTGATGTATCAAACGCTGAAGACGGGTGAACTCTTGGTGATACTCATTTTTAGAGACCATTTTAGAGAAGCCAGAGATGGGAAGAATTGTGGCAGCTCAGAAGCTAGAACCAACAATAAGAAAAGACTCAACTGATGTTATAACCAAGTTTTGGGGGACAAAAGGGAATTCCCTCCCCCTCTCCCTTCCATAATTCTTCTATGCACTGGCATTGCTATGCCTGAAAGAGAAACTGCAAATGCAAAAGCATCTACAAGTAGAAGAGCCTTTTGCTGCAGGAGCCTGCAACTTCAAGTGGCAGCCAATGCTGCAACAAATCACCCATCCGCAGAGTTTGTGATATGAAAACTACTTCAGAGCGCTATACGTGAACTGAAGCGACTGATGTGGCTGCCAGAAAGCCCCTCCTAAAAAATCATGACTCCAACAGCTGGTCCTAGTTACCACGAGACTTCTTGTGTGTTCTTCTACAGAAAGCAAAATACCCAAAACCATAGTCCATGTTTCATCAGAAGAGCAGTGCTCGATTATAACTAAACTGAGCAGGCAAGGCTCCCATCACCACCCATTATAGAAGTGGCTTTTCTATCCCCTACAGCTCAGAAGCAACATTCCCGTCTGCCCTACTCACCTTATGACCAGGCAGCATTGGGCTTTAAAAAGAGGATGATCAGACTTGGCAGAAGCAACCTAGAAAGCCTTGGAGATTTTTCTTTCATTCGTCAAAAGCAACAAAATCCTCAAAGGAGCATAGGTACTAGTATTAAGGTCCTTAATATTGTTCAGAATTTTTACTCATAAGTAAGCAAAACGTTTACCAGGGAAAATAAAAATCCTACCATGTGCTGGTACGTAAATGGTTCCTTTCTCTTCAAGGCCTCACAAATGCTTCTTCTTGTAAAACCTCTATGAAGTTGGCAAATAGGTGTTTTCATCTCCCATTGAAAGCAGACCAGCGCGAAGCAAAGGGACATCACTTCCCAAATTGCCATATGAGAATGGGTAATAGGTGATAAAGTTTAGTTCAACTGGGGCCAGACCCACCACAACATTAACCAGCCCACCTCTCCATTTCTCTTTGGAAATAACAAATATTGTTTTTATTAATAGTCATAAACTGATCCATAGTGGGAATGAGCCCCACTGCTCCCACATCCTTCTCAAGGGTGGAAGCTCCTGGTTTTAGCAGCCATCAAGGGTGCCTGGTTGCTTACTGAGACACATTATTGCTCAACTAAGACACCTCTCAGCTGAGTTCTCGGAACTAGATACCCTTTCTCAAGAAAACCTCTAGTAGCGAATCATTCAAGCATTTTAAAGCTCTAGTCTTCTAGCTCTGAGGCCAACCTGCTAATCAGGTCACCCTCCCTTCCAGGGAGGAACAGGAAGAGGGTCACAGACCTGAAACTGCTGAACAAAATTGCCTCACTAAAAACAAGGACCATGAGTTTTTATACCATCACCCAAAAATGGGTAACTTATTACCCACAGAAGGCAAAGATCCAAGTAGTTTTCTACTTCGCATGCGTGTGCGTGTCAAGCCTGACATTTCCAAATCTGGCTTGTATCCAGCATGCGAGTTTTTCACACTGCCTTAGAGAACAGGATTCTCTTAACACACTTCCCTGTCCCTCCTTCCCTCATCATCACGTGTTATTAATGTACATCTGTGGATTAGCTACCAGCGCACTTCTGAAAACCACTTTCCTGCTATTTCAGTATTTTATTGGAAAGTGCAGTTGAAGCAGAAAGAGAAATGAGGCAACAACAGGAAGGCTCTTCTCTTTAAATTCGTTAGTTGGCAGGCTGAAAAATTTGCTTAGATCAGAAGGGGTTTCCAAGCTGCGAACCGCTTTCTGCTCTGGAAGCTGCGTTACTAGAGCACAGCAGGTCTGAAAGAGCGGAACGGTTTGTTTGGCCATCTCCCTCTGCTCCCTTCCCACCATGGTTCTCATGTGCCTTTTAAATAGGTGAGATCTGTAACCCGCAGAGAACAATTTACTCCTGTTTATGTCAGCATTAAAATTCAAATAGACACTTTCAGAAAAGGCTTGCTATAATTTTGAGATTTCTTTCCTCTTCTCTAGTTTGTGACATTGCTATAACAATGCCTATTACTTTTAACACTGAAATAGTGACAAATAATTGTGGAAATTTCCCATCTCTCAAAGTGCTTTCAACTGACATAATGCACCAATTTAAACAACTTACCATGCTGGGATTTAGAAAATAACACAGGAAAAGAAAACATCCTTTTAAATAGCATTTTATCACTTGTTAAGTCTAAAAGAGCTATGTTGAGAGATTCAGCATAATATTAATGATTATTTTACTGATGTCACAGTGTTTTTTATTTTTAGGACATTAATGGTCATTCAGCTACCAATTCAGAAGCAAGAATAATCTTGTTACTCTCCAGAAAATATCCAGACTTATATGTGGTGGGCTTCCTATGCAGTTATTTTCATTGAAACGTGACAGCTTGTTCTAAGCTAATTTTAAAAAATAATCTTGCTAGCATTTTTTCAAAGCTTTAACTGATTGTAGTTATACATATTTTCTTTTTTGGTAATTTTTGGGGTGAAAATTATAATAAGGGCAACAAAATTTAAAGTTATATTGATGTTTTGGAGTTTAAAAGTAATGCAGAAAATGAAAAAAGAGACTATTCAAATTGTTCAAGTAAAATAGAGGCAACTTCAAAAGCTGTAATCTCTTCTTATGTGTTGCTTTTAACTCTGGTACTCTGTGACATCTACAATCATACAAGGACAGGTACAGGGCTCAAAATGCAGCATTCTTTGGGATGTATTTTTCATTAACATACATTAAGAACATGAAATTTGGCTGCCCTTTCACCGAGTCTCAACAAAGCAGCTGAGCTAGTATTCGTTTGAGAAAGCTCCACAATAAAACCAAAGTCTCAACCCTTTCCTGCTTCATCCCTTGCAAAGCCACTACTGCCTTTCCATCTTCAAGTATAAAATCCATTATAATCAATGCATTCAAGCAACAGTAGAAAGGAGCTGAAAGCTGACTAAAAGCGAGGGAGTTGCAATCTGCTGCAATCGACTGGTTGTCTTTCCCCCACTAAAATGACCTGCGCGCTGCAGAACGCCTTGGGAAAGGCTTCTGGCTAAGGCACTGTATGAAGGCTTCAGAGAAGGCAGAGGAAGCTCCTAGAGAAATGGAGTTGAATTCCCATTTCTGAGGGATGAGGATCTTACTGAAAGACATCCTGGGTCTCCCAAAGCAACAGCTGAATCTCTCTGTCTTATGCTTTGTTGTGACATGTGGATACAATCAGTGTCCTGATCCCTTCTGGATATCACATACTTCCTTTGCTTGTGTTTTACCACCCCACCGCACACTTCCTTTGAAAGCCTCCCTCCCCCACCTTCATCTCCAACTTCCTTCAGTTAAGTAATTCCCTAAACTCTGCCTGTGTTCTGGGCACAAAGGGAAAGTTTTATTGCTGCAACCCAAATCCCGATTTAACAGCACACTCCCTCCGCCACTGTGACACTGCAGTGTCTGCAACATCAGCTCCCAGCATGCAAGATGTGACAGGCTTAACAGCTCTATGTCTTTTACGTGCAACCTGAGGCACAAACCCTGTAGTTGCGCTAATGCTAGTTTCTTCAGCAGTGCCAAAGGGGCTTGCGGGACACGCAGGAGATGGAACAACACCTGGGAGATGAACCTGTTTTTGTAGTAATAGTTGCCAGAGACATGGGCTTTGAGGGGCTCTCTTTTGCTCAGTCTCAATACCTTCCAGCCCCACTTGGGGTAGGAGACAGCAAACTGCTTTGCTAGCGACAAGACACACGTCAACACCTACGTGAACTGTGCCTTCCCTGAGCTACCAGCTCAATTTCTCTAGTCTTCAGACAATGATTGTCTCCAAATAACCTTGGAACAATCCAATGCCAGCTGCCTTCACCACAAGTAACCGTCACTGCTATTCAAAGCAGAAAGGGGAAGTGATGAAATAACCCCCTGGTTACAAAATATATTTGCCACGTAGAAAGCAATGGAAAGAACTGCTAGACAGGGTATAAGCAACTTTCAGAATTCTACCAGGAAAGGAAAAAAACCAATCTCATTTCCCTACGCTGGCTTTAAGAAAGCTTCATCTGCCAAAATACACATTGCCATGTTAGACTTAAGGTACACTCAGAAACCTTAATTCTATTTCTGCAGTCTCCTCATGTGCCTTCTATCACTCAGCTCACCCTGACAGAAAAGGTGCATCGAAGAGCAGCCCAGGCTGCTGCTGTGGCAGATCAGGGCTCCCTGGGAAGCCCGTACGGCCTTACATCGCACGCTTTAGGAAGGTCTCTTCCACCTAGAACTGGGGCTGCTTCTAATGC
The DNA here is from genome assembly GCF_036370855.1 of Dromaius novaehollandiae. Lineage (NCBI taxonomy): Eukaryota > Metazoa > Chordata > Aves > Casuariiformes > Dromaiidae > Dromaius > Dromaius novaehollandiae. The sequence continues at coordinate 9,630,039 of NC_088101.1, read as the reverse complement.
CTTCACAAGTAACATATGGGCTGCAAAGAAAATTCAGCAGGGTCTGCAGACTTCACTCCTGCAGCCATGTCTGGTTAGACAGCAGGAGGAAGCACATCTGTGTCCACTCAAAAAGTCCCTTTTGTTTTGTGACGCCTAGAAGTCCTGACTGTACCTACCTCAGAGCAGGCGTGAGACCCCCACGTTTTGAAGTCTGTGCAGGCCACGCTTGGCAAGATGAAACAAGGCCATCGGGAAGCTACTGGAATAGAATAGTACTGCTACTGATGGGACAACAGAGTTGTGATGGGCTGAGGAACTGCCTCTCTTTATGGCTAGCGAGAAATGATGAATTTTAATGCAATTACCTTCGAACAGAAACTAGTACCAGAGACTACTTAAAAAGCACCGGAGCCAGTCTGTTATGAAAAACAGAGGCTCCAGATGGAAAAATGAGTACAGAAGGAGCTTCTCTTTTTGTCTCAAGACACTTGGCTACCTCCAGGACTCTGAGGTATAATAAGATTTCCAGAAATGTAAAGAGTGAACTCAGGAGTTAACTGCTTTGCATAGATCCAAAACTCTCCAGTGCTGTTTAGGATTAAAGTACATGCGTCTAAACAGCCTGTTCTCACCCTCTTTACTTCTCACTTTATTTGTCAGAGCTCAGCCATAACTGAGATTTAGCAAAAGTGCACAAGTGCCTGAGGAGGCTTGAGAAATCTTGGCAGTGATCTGCGAGCTGATAGCAGTTGGATTTCAGATCCTCACCTTCCAAGGAAGGGATTCGAACTGGGTAAGTGCACCCTAGAGAATGAAACTCAGACCTCCAGACTGTCTCTGCCAGACCCAGCTGGCTTACGGGCATACAAATTTAGTGATCAAATCCAATTAACCCAGTCTAGAAAGCGTATTCTTAGTTCTCATTCCTGCTATGCTTAGAGGCTTCCTAGCAGATCTGCAGGGCAGACAGTCTTTTTGGTCCACATATTAATGCAAAGGCAGGTACCTCTTTTCCCAGAGCAGAGATATTTGTTTTTCTTGCTTCCAAGCACAGACTACTGAACGGACTGTAAATAATACAAAGCATATTAGAAAATCAAATTAAGTCTAAACTAAGTGGTCTAAAATCCAAACCAAACTAAGTTACATAACTCCAAAAATCACATTCTGCATCCTTACCACAGGGATATTTTTTGTCTTTCTCCCATCAGTTGCATTCTGACATTCATTGCATTAGCTCTACTATCACAGAGCTCTACCACCTACACAGCCCTGTGCTGTGCTTATTTTCCTCCTGGAGCAGACCCCAGTCACTTCAGGGGTCATCAGGTTTACCGGAGTGAGTTCCGGGTGCAGAAGTCCTGGAACGCAATCCTCACCAGGAAGCTATTCTTCATTTACACCATCTGTGGTGTACTCAAGTGTTTTGACCAACCACAGAAAAGATTTTGAAAAGACCTATTATATAAAAGACTATTAGAATACCTATATAAAAGACTATTGAAAGACTTTTTAATCTCTGTAGCTCGTATTGCTAATTACAAATGGAGGATAAAAACATTTTAACTCATTAGGGTAAATGAACAGTAAGTCATGACAAAAACTTCCCAAGAAAAGAAATACTGGCAAATGGAGCCACTGTGGGCCTGTTTTCACATGTTTTCGAGATGTCATGCCATTTCATCTGCCTAGATTTAGCTGAAGTGGCTGGAACAGCTGTTAAAAATTCCAGTAGGCAACAGGGGACCATGTCGACTTCTAACATGGGATCTTCAAAACCACTCACCACTGGTCCATCATCTTGCCAGCACTGTCAATGAAAGGCTAACTACAGCAAAGCTAACTAGCTGCTCTTGAAAGACTTAAACACACACCTTCTTATCCAAACCAATTCAAAAAAAAATGTAAACTCTTGTAAAGTGCTCACTGACCTGCCCTTAATCATTCAAGCATGTGCTTAACTTAAGCTGACCTGCAATAAGACAGCTCCCAAAAGGCTAAACAAAGGTTTGGGATAGAAAAAAAAAATCAGCCTAATCAAACCTTTGATTTGGTTTGACTTTGCAGTTGCACAAATCACAGTACAATCAAGGGCCACAGCAGAAGCAGGACCAAATGATGGTGAAAGGATGGGAGAGCTACTTTACAGAGCTCTATTACCTATTATCAAACTAAGGCATTAACATAAGGAAAATAACCCTTTCTTCAACTTTTAAATATCATGTAATCCATATCTGTAAATTTTAGAGTGTTCTAGATTTTTTTCAGGTCGAATTCCTTTTTCCATCTCATTGTTAAATGAAACAACAGTGCTAAGGGTACCAACCTTCCTACCACTGGAAAGCTGACTGATTATACACAGATGACTTTCAAGCAAAGTTATTCCAAATGAACTTGCTAGCTGTATAGTATGCCTTCCAGAATATTTGTCCTTTACCCTCCTTTTTGACTTAAATATATATATTTGGCACCTTATACCGGTGTGAAAATATGGTCAAAGTGCCAGCAGTGCACACATGAAGAACATGAGGGATACTAATGTTGTGAACATCATATCTATTTGTCTTCAGGGCTCTGATAAAGAATTTTGGACCCTGGTTTTCTGGAGCAAAAGGGTTTATTTTTGATAATACAAGCTCTCCGCTTCCATTCAAACAATTTAGAGTTGCACGTTTTTAGGTAAATCGCCCATTGTCCCAAACTTAGATAGACTACAGAGACAGATTTACCTCTAAGCCTGCTTGGGGAGACACATGAGCTGGACTGATCAGGGTTAAGGATTGCATGGCAAACAAATGGGCTTAAAAAAAAAAAAAATGGTAAAACACTGTCTGCTAACTTGGGGGAAGATGCTGACTGCCAAAAAGAGAGAAAGAGTGGCAATTATAGCTTGTCTTTACTTGCTTGTTGCGCTGGGGAATGCTTTCCACAACTAGGACCCACATGCATTGGCAAGGAGAGGTTAAGGTCTAAGAGAAAAGGCAGGACTGGTTCCTTGAAGAGTAAAGATCAGGCCTCATTGTCCCAGAATACAAAAGCTCATAAAACCCAAACACCACCACTAAGGAGCTGTAATTGAAAGGTTGTGTGTCAAATGACGGGTTATCAGGATTCACAAAAGATACACGTCTCAGAGGCAAGAAAATAACATCTGCCAGTTAATGCTACATTCCAAATGTTTGCATGTAAGGTGCTATTCACAGACAGAAATATAAACACGCAACCCAAAAGTATGTATTTGCCCTTAAAGGTGCTTCTTCAACACAGCATCAGCTCAAGTTATTCACACAGACCAGCCTCTCAAGAGTTAGCCCTGCTGGCAGAGTGAGTACTACTGAGCTTCACAGAGTAGCTATACTCCCAGGGCACAGGCATCCTGAGAGACAGCAATGACTAGCCTCAAACTTAAGCCATCAGGAGGCCCGTTAGTCCTGTTTGAATCGAGCAAAGGATTTTTTTCCCCCACCTCATGGCAAGAGTTGAATTAGAGGCCACACAAGCTAGCACTGCAGTAAGGACAATTCAGGTCCACAAAATCATTTCATTATACTGCCTTGGTAATGTCAGGCTTCCCAGTAATTTCACTGCATCCATCACTTCTTCCAACCTTCACCCCACTTCGCTGCCCAGCTGTGAGTCACAGCAATGACCTGAAATCATGCAAGGGGGGAAAAGGTAGGTTACCTATTTACAGTGAAAGTAATAGTATGTAGAGATAAAAAAATGAACTCATGTCACTCAGACTCTGCTTTCAGTTCTGTCATTAAAAGGTAGCACAGATATTATAAATTTGGGATGGTGTTAATTGAAAGCTATTTTTCCCTTTTGCATAAACAAGAAGCTGATGCATCTATCAAGTAGTCTGGGTGCAGCTTAGAGGTTTGAGAGTTTGGTTTCAGGAAGTCACTGAAAAAGACTGGCATATAGAAGAGACATTCTTTTTCTCTGCTTCCTGTAAAGTCTGGTGTTCAAACTTGGTTTTAGGCCTTCTCTGTCTCCTAACTCACCTTGTTTCATAACCACCAGATCTCATCAGCTAGGATATCTCGGAGTTGAACATTATTTTAGAATCAAACAACTGGAAACGCTTTGTCAATTATTCACAACTCTGACACTTGGAAATGCAAACAGAAGTCAGCCAGCTGGTTTAATATGATAGCCTTCACATTTCAGAGCACCACTTGATTTATAGTTCTTCACATGAACTATCAGAATCTCCATGACTAATTTTCCTTAATGAGATATTAACAGTCCTCTCCAAACATATCTGAAGCTGGCAGGCATTTCTGCAGTGGTTGAAATTAGGGAGAATATTCCAAATCTATCAGTGTTTCCACATGAACTTGCCCCCACGCCTTTTCACTGTTGCTAGTTCTTAGGGAATGAAGCCATGATATTAACTCTTCCCTTTCCATTTCAAAGAAAAGCTAAACGCTTACCAGAAAGTTCAAGCATGTTTTAAATTTGATACAGCCTAGAGCTGTAGTTCAGCAAATTAAGAAACATTATCAATCAATCCTCAGATTGCTCAGAGCAATGGCCCTGCAGTATGTATACCTGTGCACGTAGAATGGAGATGTACCAGCAAGTGAGACAGACTGCACGCTCCTCCATCGGTTATTCTACAACAATGCTTGTGAACACAAGGTGTTAAGAAGCTCGCCAGCAGCCTCCAAATTTGGGACATTTTGGAGATCAGAACTTAGAAACAACAGTCAAGCCTAGCAGTATGCAGCCTTTACAGGAGAAACAGGTTTGTAAACTCCTGGAGGTATCAAAAGCTAAACCAAGCACACAGACTACATGAGCAGATCTTGCCACACAAATCCTCAACCTGAGAGATCCTCCTTTTTTATTTGCACTCCCTTCAGAGAGCTCAGGATCAAATTCCTGAAGACAATCCATTTGTATAAGTATGCTCTAAATATATCTGTAAAGAGCCTGAATAATAGAGAACTCATACAAGGGGAATAATATACTTTGCTGTGAGGCATTTGACAAAATGGAGAACTTCTCGGGGACGAGGCCTTCTGGAAAGGACACACAGGTATGTGGAATGCTGAGGAATCACAGTAATGCCTATAGCAAAGCCTTTTGGCATAGCCTTGCCGGAGGAAGCACAGATTTGATACACTGGCTAACTTTCAATTTCTCTGAATGCATTCTTGAAACATTGCAACCTCTGCTCAGTGGGACACAACCCATACTTGACCCAAAAGACATGAGAGATCCCGAGTTGGTTGCAGAGTGGCTGAGGGTGGAAGCTGAGACAGCATTTTCCCTGGTGAGAATTTCTGCCCCTTTGGGCAACATAGCTGGTGTAAAAGTGGCAGTGGGAGAGCAGAACTGAAGTTCAGTCTGCTTCCCAAGGGGTGCCAGGAGACAGCAGTCAGCTCCCGGCACAGGGAACTGGGAAGACGGCACCCACCACCTTGGTGCCTGTGCAGACATGCACAAGCTTGTTCACGATATAACTCTGAAAACTACCATGGTAGAGGATTTGAGATATATATACACAGTGTGTGTGTGTGTATATATATATATATATATATATATATATATATATTCATCAGTTGTACACAAAATCCATTAAATCAAAGAGTTGCTTCCCTCAACACTATTAGATTATCGATCAGACCTCTATAAAGCTGGGAAGAACTGTCACAAACAAAATGCAGACAAGTGATAGACCGTGTTGCCAAATGTCAAAGGATAATACCTGCACTAGCCAGGAGGAAAAAATGAGAAAGGCAACCACTGAGCTTATTTTCCCTCTTAACTGAAGTTCCTAAAACAGTTTAAAGGGAAGAAATTTCTGCTTCTCCAAAAGAATACTTGGCTTTTTGGAAGCTGACATCTTGGACAAACTGGGTCAGCGAAGGAACATCTTTATCAGATTAAAGCATCTGCTGGCAAAAAAAAAAAAAAAAAAAAATCTCTCTCATTTTACTATTCCAGCCAAGTGATATGAATGATAATACTGAGGCTGGGAGAGATGATGAAATACATATGTTGTAATGGAACTTTCTGAGGAAGACTCCCAAGATTGAGGAGAGATGATACAACAGTCTAGGTTTGCTAACAAAATGTAAATAGTTAATACACATCCAGTTTTCTCTACAAAAAACTTTGTAAAATATTTAGCAGATGGGTTTTAAGCACATATTTGTATCACCATAAAGTGCTTGGCTAGGGCACAGAAGACCTCTCTGACAGACACCTGGCATGCAGAACCCTATTAGTAATGGTGGTGACAGAGAAGCAGAAAGGAGTCTATCTGGCATTTCGGGAAGAGCCCACTCTTGAGTTTTGAGGCCAGTGATTTGAAAGCCAATTCATTTTACTTGTGAACTGAGCATATTCCATCAGGCATTCCGGGATGATCTACCAGGGAGGCCTACACCACCAATATGGAAGCCACACAACAGACCTGCACTTAAAGTTGCTAACTAAACTGCAACTTGGTTTTGCTTCCTTGATGATAGTTTCCAGACAAGAACCGTCTGCCTGCACAGCCAAGTAGAAGAACAGCGATTAAACTGCAGAGCATGTTAAGAACAGAGTGTTACAGATCATTTGCTTCCTTCTTTGTGGTCCCAGGCAGACTAAACTTCTGACAGAAAAGGATTTCAGTGGCTGAAGGAATGTGTCCCCCACCCCCCAAGATTCTGGAACAGATGTTTTTGGTTAGATGACCTATCATGGAGGACGCAAAGCCATTTTGACACTCTGTATTACTGAGTGCTACTGGTAGCTGAAGTACTACTACTTCTCTTACAGCAGCAAATGTAAGATATTTTTTAGAAGTCTGCATGTTTTCAGGGATGCAAAGCAAAGAGCAGCTTGCTTCATCTTCGGCTCAAACCTCCTTTCCCCAATCTACTGGATTGGGGTAAAGAAGGTTCCTAGATCATGGGAAAACTGAAACCCCAACCCAAAGCCTTTGATCCCATTTCATAAATCTTCCCTAAATTACACAGACAGAGCACACAATGTTTCCACATCATTTCCTGAAAATGATATGACTTGCAAAATTAAAATACAAGTGGTAGGCTACTAAAACAAGTTACTTTTAAATGGACAGGAATCCTTTTCAGTGAAGAAATTCATTGACCTGGTTCTATTCCATTTCTCCAGGTCAGTGTCAGGCACTGACTTCCAGCCAGCCTCCATCACTTTACTACATTCTTAACGCACACAAATAGATTCTTTTCTGGGCTGTCATTCAGCCATGGGAGAAGCTCCTTTCAACCTCCTGCAAAGTTAATTTATTATCCTCCTTCAAACCTGCTTCAAAACTCTCCTTAGCAGTGAAGAGTAGAGAGAATTCAGCAATGTTGAGGCCACCTCTCCTGCCTGCTGTAGTCACTGATATTTGTTGCACTGACTCCTGATGCTTACTTGTTGGGGGATATCAATTTATCAGGTATTGATTCAGATCTCAAGTTCCCTAGGACAAGGACTATCTTCTTGTTACATGTTTGTACTGTGCTAAGCATGATAGTATCATGACCATGACACAAAAATGCAAAAGTAATAGTCTGTTTAACAATACTAACAACAGCAGCTCTACCTGGGGAAGTACGAAGCACTGCACAAAATTCCAAAACCGTGAGGGTTTCCAAGGCTTGCAACATACAGCGCTATCCACATTCACAGCACAATAGAAACATTCATTCTTACAGGACATTTGTCAAGAAAAGCAATGTCACTCTGGGCCCAAGCTAGATTAGAAATGAAGACTCCCACGTGGCTCATGTGCTGCCTTTATTTAGCGCAGCAGCTAGAACTTTCTAAAATGGGTTTAGGCTACAGGTAGGTATTCCTTACACCACAGGCAATTCTGCCCTGTCACAAAGGAAAAAAATCTAAACTGCTTCTGACAGATTGCTTCTGCTATCAGACTTTTATTGGCTGATTTGTTCTGTATTTTTACTACATGCATGTGAACAGCCTTTTACAAGATGGTAAAGTTAAGCTTTTGCCCCATGTTAGTCAAAGCACCATTTCAAGGCTGTTGAACTACTACTGAAATACTTACTAGATCCTTGAGTGCCCTGTTCACTCCACTGAAGGCTGCTGCCAGGGGAATAGAGTCATTGCACGTCTTCATAGGGGAAGAAAACCACTGTTTGCTGCGCTGATTCTGTCAAGAGGTTTTTCAAAGAAAACCCTTCTGATTAGGCATCACTGGCAATTACCTTCACAACAGGTTGCTCGTAATCTTGACTTCTGCAGGCAGTTTAGAGGCCTTTGCCTTGCTAAATGATGGCTCAAGAAAGAGAAACAGTACTATGCTCCACCTCAGCGACACAGTTTGGTCTCCCTTTGTAACTTCACGATGCTGCAGTGCATGGCAGGACAACTCCAAAGCCAGTGGGGCAGATGCTAGCTCTTTTGTGGGGTTCAAAGAGTGGAAAATGATGTGGATTTAGCTTCGCCTAGCTAATAATTCACTACATATAGAGCAACTACTCTAATCTACTGTGCCATTAGGCTCTGAGCCTTGACAATATTCAACTACTACACAGCCACTAGTTTTAATAAGAACAGTCTCTAGGTTGCTATACCTTAAGTTTTAAGTCAAGAGCTTGAGGATGAGAACGTTATCCTTGCTCCCCTAATCCAAAGGGCACAAGGTTGGTCAGGGCCAAGGTTTATACCAACCCCAGTATAAACATACGAGTAAGAGAATACTGAAGTCATTTGTTATCCTGAGAAAACTGCAATTAAATCCATGAGATACATTAAACTGACAGGATTTTCAGCCAAAGAAGATGTAATGAATTTCACAGACAATAGGCCTGGAAAGGTTTTCAGGAGATCACAGTGTCCATCCTAACCATCAGCATTTGACAACTGAACTTCAGGACATGTATAGCTTGAATGAAATCTCTCAGAAGAACTCAGAGTAAAATAAAGTCAAACGGCTAATGCAACATACGAAAGTACAACAGTCACTTAGAGCAGTTAATTCCAAATATAAGGAAAAGTCACTTGGTCTTCTAACTAAATAAAGCTGAATTTTGTCCTCCAGCTGTTAAGCCAAATCTTCAGCTAGAATGAATTCAAAGAGCTCTGTGGAAGTCAATGGAAAGACCCATTGTTTCCAGTAAGAATATTCATAAATCGAAACATGACTGCATGCGTTCCTGTCCTGCCGCTCAGCCTTCCAGCCAGCCCCCTAGCCACACATCCACTGTTGGCCCTCAGACTCCGCTCCCAGAGAAATAATAATCCTTCTTTGTCCAAATGCTTTTTGGGGGAAGGGAAGAACTTTCAACTCAGTTCCTAAATACTTCCATAAAACAAATAAGAGTGTGTTCTGAGGAATCAACAAGGAGTTAAAATGAAGTGTGGAGGAAGAGGGAGAGGAAGAGGAATTGAAAGGAAAAGCACATTCTGAGAAACACAAAGCTTCATGGGCTGAAGTGTAGGACAAGCTGCCTATGAAACAACAATGCCAACTGCCCTACAGTAAGAGCTAAAAACAGCTGAATGCTGCTCAGTACAAGCAAGCCAGGAATAGAAACCTTCAACCCATCCAAAAGAATAAGGAAGATTCCAAAGAAGCAGAAGCCTGCTAGAAAAAACGTTTCTTAACTGATCCATTTTTATGTATCTAGACACTTTTCTGATTTTGACACTTTAGAGCTAATAGTTTGGAAATTTTTAACACCTTTGTTGCTTTGGAGAAGCAGAACAAAAAAACAAACTGAGTTTCTCTTGTACATTTTTGATTCCAGGCTCTAGGATTGCAAGAGAAACATCAGCTACCAGGAAATTCAAACTGACATCAACACAGGCAGTATTGCCTTAATATCAGGGGCAAAAAAGTGAAGGCAGGAGCTGTATACATCTTCTTGCACAGAATCCTCAAGACTCAGAATCCATTTTTTTCCCCCTTGTCCTCTCGATTACTGCATAAGCAGACTCTTGCTTTCAGCTGGACTGAAAGCAAATCCATAAATTTAGAAGCTGCTTTGCTAATCCTCCCGTCGCACAGCCAGCTAACGCTACGGACAAGTTACCTTCCAGAGATACAGGTACGCCACAACTAAGGGAGACCTAAGCTTTGTAGAGCTCTTATCAGAAAAGAGCTCTATCTGCCACAGTCCCAAGTCCCCAGTGTCCTCATTCCCGCAGCACCAGCGGCTCTTCTCCTCCGCTCCGTCGGGCGATATTCAGGCTGTACCCTCACGGGTGCCTCCCACCGCCTCTCCAGCGGACGCAGGAGGAGGAAATACTCCCTCTGCCCCAGCCTGTTACTCCTGTTCTGGCATTGAAAGGAGGACGTGGCAAGGAGCTGTGCTGCTAAACAGACCTGACAAGCCTTTTATTAAGGCTCTTCTTGCTTGGCCTCAAGTGGGCAAGACTTGCAAAGATTAATATGCTGCTGCCACACGACAGGGGCCATTATCTAGCAACTCCACCGCAATTTGCGTGAGAGAGTCAGCTAAGCAGGAGTTAACAGAGTCTCCCTGTGCCTTAAACTCCGGGGCCTTAGTCTAAATCAATCCAGACTCTATTAAATTGCCAATTTTAAGTAAGCATGCGTGGGTGTTGGAGAAAAGTACTGGAATTCTCTGCTTTTGTCCAGAAAAACAACATATAAATATATTTTTAATACTGGAGTGGGAAAATGTGCATCTCTGCTCCCTATCTTTATCCTATTAATTTCACTAATAAAAACAGTCTTTCTTCTTGGCAGGCATATTATTTTTGTGTTTTAAATTCTGTCTGAATTTCAAAGGAAGGATTTTCTTTAACAACATACAAGAGATACAAACAGACTGACAGAGAAAAAATAAGGGGCTCAGTAGGACTGACACAACCTTTTTAATGAACTTAAGTTTTCTTCCCCTTTTACGGGCAATTCAGCTCCATTTCTCATAAGTGCAACTATACTAATTTTAATCACCAGCAGCTTGTAACCACTGAAATACCTTCTGACTAAAACCATGACAGCATTTGACAGTGATGCATGCAAAACGCCATTCGGTGATTAAGCCATATCATTACCGAGAGATCTTTCACCTCATACGAAGATTAGAAGATCCTGACAGTTGGTGTCACATTTACCACGGCTGTTTGATCATGCACGCACCCACACCAAAGTAAATCTGAACCAATTCCACTGAGGTCAGCATTAGTACATCAGCACAGAAAATTTGTAAGCAACGTAACAAGCAGCCTTATATTTGGGCACGTGGAGCAGCTACAGGGAAACCTGACCTAATATAGAACCTGTATCAAGAAAGGAGGCAAGGGCTTTGCCTTCATGGCCATTCCTCTCCGTGGAGGCTCCAGTTTGAAGAGTTTCTGCCTCTAACAGCTCACTCAAAGCTCTTCCCTGGCCTTCAGCTGTACCCATGCAGTGTCTGTGAGGCCACAGCAGGAGCCCAAGTTGAGCACTGAAGAGAACAGAAAGGAAACTTTTAGGTCAGCCTCTCAATCCATTTTACGCTTTCACCTCACAAGCAGTTGTACTGGCACAAGAGCAACTGGCCTGAAGCCATTAAAGCTGGCAGAGATGTCCAGGACCACAGGTGAACAGGCAGGACCATGAATGTAGGGCAACAGGGATAGGAAGGATAGCTCCTTTTGGTAGCAGTGGACATCTTGATTAAAGATAATAATAAAAGCAGATCCGTCAGCTACAGAGACAGCACAGATGTGGGGATAACCTGCTCTGAGCATGTACTGCTTGAATCTAGTATGCTGCAAACTGCCATTCACATCTCACTAACAGCTGGCAATTCTACATACATCTGCCAGTACAGCCAAATTACCGAGGATATGAGGTGGTGACATCCCTGCTCTCCTCCACTGACACAGCCATACCGACAGAAGTCTTTATTTAGGCACAATTACACTGGCGGATGATTTTTATCAGCACAGCCTGGATGGAGTGAGTGGTATTGGTTCAAAGCACTGGTGTGCTTCTCTGAGCATACTGGTACATCTCACTGTAGACATGGCATGCAACTCTAAGAGCAGGATTTTCTTTCCCCTCAGAGCTGTGGCAGGAGGAACTGCTGAGTCCATTCCCACCAGGCTGCAGGTGTGATTAGAGGCAGCTTTTCATATCATCAATTTGTATTGGGGGAATTAGAGTCAGGCTCTCCAGGCAACTCTGCTGCATGTGCTCTCTCAAGATTAGAGAGGTGCAATTCTGGAGGGTTCAAAGCCATTTCAACAGCTAGATTAAACACATGGATTTATTCTATTTATTTGTACTCCAGGACAGAACTTTCAGCTGTATCACTCCAGAAACAGTTTGTCAAAAGCAGTATGCTAGCAGAAACAAACACACAGCTGATAGTGAATTAAAGGCAAATTTTGATCTAATGAGTCTGACATGGAGAGCAAGGTAATGTGGCTACAGAAAGCATCCCTGAACTACAGCACTGCAAGAGCCTGGGAGGATCCTGTGGAAGAGCTGACGCCTTATCTAACAAAGCAGTATTGCATCTCCAAGGAAGTGAGTGCGCTTGTCTCAGGAAAGCATCTACAGTAAGTTAAGGGGGCAGAGACAGAAAGAAAACTTCTCCATTTTATCTTGGTCCAAGTATATCCTCTTTTGTTTACATGTACATTACAAAGCACATTTGCAATTGCAGAGTTTATTTGGGACATTGTGAGTGAACATTCTGATTTCTGTTCTACCTCTTCTAGGTTAGGGCTGACACCTCAAAATTTCTCTTCCAAAGTCTTGGTTAGCGTATAGAACAGATCTTGGGATACGTTAATAAATACCCAAAATTTCTGTTAGTCTAGCAAGCATCTGAAGTGCAAAACTGTATGCCCCCCTTTGAAATTATAACAGCTACCTTGAAAGACAGCAGGTTAAAAAAGAAAAAAAGGGGGGGAGGGGAAAACAAATACTGGCACTGAGCAGTGTGTGGCAGAGGAATTAAGCCACTCACAGCCATCCTGAGGTATTTCATCCCCTGCAAGCTAGCAGATTTAAGAAATCCCACCAGTACTCAGCTGCATCGTTAAGCATCCATCCAAGTACCTTTAAAAATTCCATCAAAAAGTCTTTACTCCATCCAGTTCTAACTCAGCCTGCACTTATGTCTTTTCCCTAGCCCGCCTAAATAAACTGAGCCAAAGTTTTATCCTCCAAGTTATTCAGCATTCAAACCTCAATCCAGCAAAGAATATCCTTTTTATCTAGGAGTACAGTATCTATCTGTCCATAATAAAGCCTCCTGGGTATTTTGTGCATTCCTGGGGTGTTTTGCTGGATGGAAGCTGGAAAGTTCAGCCCCTGGCAGGGCTGATCCTGACACACTCATTCCAGGGTGACGGCTCATCTTCCCTGGTCAGATGCTGGCACCTCAGAAATTGCTGAGCTTCCCTTCAAAGCCTACCACTGACAGAGAAGGTCACCTACCCTGCTCTGTTCAGTCTGGTGGCAGCATTCAACACTCAAAGCTGAGAAGTACTGAACAGCAGATACCCAAAATACTGAACTGAGTGCAAACTGGGGCTTCACAGGCTTTCCCCTGTAGGTAGAGGACAGCTTCAGAGAGCAGAGGGCAGAACAAGGCAGCAATCGCTTCACTTTCTTGTGGAACAAGAGTTTGGTTTGTCCTTTGTTTCTCTGCTGTACTTCACAGCTAGAGATGCCTTTACATTTGAGGAAGCCATTCGTTAAGACAAAAAAATACAATAAAATAATTTCAAAGCAATAATCCTCCCAGTCCTGCCACTCTGAACTGTTTCATAGCTTAAGACACCTGAAATATTTTGACAACGAAATAAACCACCAATAGTTAAACCTGGATGAAATTGAAACTGATGTCTGACAGCCACAGAAAGAGCCCAAGGCAACTGGATTCTGACTCTGTATGCAGGCGCACTGGGGGAAAAAGAAAAAATCTCTTTTACCCCTTCTCCTTACTGAAGACATGACTTTGGTCATGGTTTAGAACATCACCTGAGCCCATTTAAGTGTTTTGTTGATCTTAGGCCTTCATGTTCTGCCAAACATAACGTATGGCAGGGTTGGGAGGAACACAAATAATAGGACTGCAAGTAGTCTAGTACTGCTGCAGCTTCTTGGAAGCACACTCTGCTCGTCTTTGAGACAGAAATGAGGAAGGACAACTGAAACGGCTGTCCTGTGCGCCAACCCATCCTCCAGCTAGCTGCTTGTAGGGCTTTTCTCTCTAAACACCAAAGCTCCCAAACATTTCCCTACACTAACTACATAGCTCTCTTCCCAGCTGCTCACATCACCAGTATTACATATTATTGCACAGACTATTTAGCTCCGGAACTTTCAAGGCTAGTAGTAAAGTCCAAAGGTTGCAAACAGACAGGAGCATTTCAGCACTGCGCAAGTCCATCCTGCCCCTGATGAACTAGGATAACAACATCCCCTACCACCCTGTGCCTGCCTGTGTCCAGCAGGTACACTCTCCTAGACATACGAAAGCACACAGCACATGGAAATCCAAATTTGGGCTAGCAGGAAATTCAAATGCTAGCAGGTGCTATCATTATATCTAACTATTGCTTGCAAGCACACAAGTGCTAGTTCAGTTGTCAAGATCAATATCCAGAAGGTAGACAGGGAGCTTTACCCAAAAAGTTCTGTTCCACTACTTGCTGTAGTTCAGTTGTAAATGTGAAGCTTAGGCTAGGTTCAATGAAGTCACCTCAAAACCCAAGCCCAATTCCAAGTGAATGTTTACTAAATTTCAAATGAGCCTTACATTGGCTTTTTGGCTAGAAACCATGAGAAATATGTTAACTTCATATGATCAAACCACAAAATAGATCAAACTGAGCAGTTTTAGCTGAGCTTCGTATTGAGGGTTTTGGTTTCATTCAAACTCAAAGCAGAGCTCATGTACTGTGAGTTCACATAATGCAAAACCAGGAACAAAATGTACACAAACTCCCTGAGAAATGAAACTGGTATTTCCTACAGCGCTCATATTTCCCTTTAAATGCTCACAAGTGGAAACTGCACTCTCTTGTGCACTCTCTCATGCTTCTTTTAAGTTTATACCTGAAAAGTCTTCTAAAAACGCAAACATTAGCTCTAAGAGATGATGGTGAGCAAGCATTAGTTTGCAGGGTTTTTTGGCTTGCTTACTTTTTTAGTCTGAAAAAAACCCCACTAGAAGTGTTTGCTCTTAAAGCACTTATTTTGGGCAAATATGAGTTTAAAATTGAATAAAGGGACTCACCAAACCGACTCCATCCTGACCAATGTTTCTGATTACCTGTAAAGAAAGAAAATAATTACATGGTTCCCAGCACTTGCATACACAAGCTGCAACACAAGCAAAGTAGTATGGATATCCCAATATATAAGATGCTACATATGCTCTATCTGTAATATAACAAGGTGCCACATTTAAAGAGGACTCAAGGACCAATCTGTGGACTTCAAAGTTCTGACATCCCCTCCAAAACAGATTGTGAGAAGGCTCCTTACCCCAAGATAACTATTAGCCAAAGCTTTTGATCACCATCGTGTTTGACCACATTCAAGCACCAGAAATGAGCTGCGTGAATTAATTCTGCCTAGATGTTTGCATCTAGTCTGATAGCCAATACGAAGATTGGTAAACATATAGGTCAGCTCAAGAGACATAACATGCTGTTTGTACATTCTCAGGAGTAAAGGCATGGGGTGAAAGATGGGAGGCAGAGTTGATCCCTTTGCTGGGTCAGAAAGTTAAGTCACCTACATACCAAAAGTAGCATATGATTTTCCACTAGAATATCTGCACTGATGAAAAGGTGTCAGGTATCACCTGTCCGCAGGAAATAGGGTCTGGTGGAAAAGGAGTGAATATGAATGGAACCCATGGAAGATTTCCACAAGACAGAAGGGCTATATAGTAAATATGCTGCACCAGTAAAGGGTTTTCTCTTAAAAGTCTACAGACTTCAGATAGGCCATCAGAGTCCAGGGATGGGGTCCAGAAAGCAGCTACAGAAGTCAGCTAAATACAGCAGAGAGACGTGACCCTGGCACAAGCAGACAAAAAACATTTTGTTTTGTTTTTTCCCAATGGGCCACATCTTTTGTATGCTGTAAGTAAACACCTTTATTTGTATTTTTACCTTAATCTAGTTTGAGATAAGATCCATTGCAAGGTCACTGATAACAGCAACACATTCCCTACTCAGAGGTAAGGCCTTGAACCACTCAGAGCTAAGCTGGCAGGGCAGCTCCCCAGCAAAGCAACTCAGAATAGCTAGCGAGGGAGGGGATGTGGCATCATGACAACTGCACAAACCCAGAGGCTAGCTAATATTGCTAGGGACAAGCTAAAAAGAAGTGCTTCCAGAGGCCAGTAATAAGTAGGCAAGATTTCTGGCACTGAAATAAAATCTTTGGAGTATGCTTAAATCCCTGAAGCCTAAAGGAACATTTTGCAGTACACAGTCTAGTGTGGAGAGCACCTCCGGAGCAAACTATCTCCTTGGCTGTGATTTGGTACAAGCTGGGCTGTTCCTGCCTGTTTGCAGGATTTCAAATTTCAAAACATCAGGCCATGTCCCTACCTAGAGCAGAGATCAACTTAAAATTCAAACCCCAAGCACACCTGCAGACTCCTGGCAGTTCTTACAGAATCCGTACAGAGACCAGAGATCTCCGGGACCTATTTCTGTAATGGAACAAACTGGAACCCAGTCTCATCCCCTGTTAAAACACTGTCCACTCCAGCTCTGGGGATGAAGTGTTTGTCTTTTCCAGTCATTTCAACATGCTGGGTGCAGTGTGTTCTGAAACCTCGTTACAACCGAATTTAGTGAAAAAGCCCATTTCAATTGCACACCCATTCAATGTTATGCCCCGATGTCTTTTTTTTGTTTTTTTGCAGTGTGTTAGCTTGGCTCTGTACATATTCAATGCCCAACAGTAACCCTGGCTAATAATAAAACTGACTGATACAGTCAGTACACTAAAGTTTACTGACAAGAGGCTGGAACAGTTCGACACTATGGAAAAATACAAACCACGTCAGCTGTGCCAGTACTTCCCGCTTCAGAATCACTTGCTGCCGCACAGTATCTTTCCCTCAGCAATCACTGGGGATATTACAAATGCAATTTGTCAGAAAGACCCCAGCTCTTTTTATCCCTTATGGAATTATTTAAAGATCCATTAGGCTTCAAGTCTCCAAATCAGAACTTACAGAGACCTTTCAGACAGAATGACATACACTAGAAGTCAATTTAAATGGCGTTACCAAAATCTGAAGAGTAAAAAGCCTACCCTGACATTTAATAATCTTTAAAGCACTCCGGAGAATTGAAAGCTCATTCTGACTGTGTTGTTAAATACCATCATTTCTGGAGCTAGCAAAGAGTTTGGTAAGCTCAGTCCTCCAGAGTTTTAATTCTGGTCACTTAGCATGCATATATTAACCTAAGAACTTCCCATTAAGGACAGCTGGTTTACAGTAAATAGCAGCAAACAGCTGTATCGCAATAAAGGGCTCAATCACCTACCCCAGTACTTCCTCCCAATGCATCTGGCCCCAAAATTAGCATGATACAAAAGCGTACTGTGCCATGAGAAGCTCTGAGAACTTGGGCTGTCCAGGACACTGGAGCAGCAGCACCAGGGCCTCCCAGGGATGTCCCCAGGGTGGTCCAAGAGCAGCCGCTTCCTCCAGGCCAGCGATGCACCGCTCCTGAGGCAAAGGCTGCAACCTCTGGCAGAAAGGCTTATTAATTTACTGATGGTAGCACCCAAGAGCTGTAATGGCCTGCATGCTTGGCAGGTGTACAATAAAAGGGGGCAGCAAATGAGAGGAGGAAAGTCTGACAGCAAAGTAGGCATGCTTGTATCTAAGCCAGTCACGTACACTGTTAGTACCAGTCTTATTCTTGTTCACATGAAAACTCTTTATGCCAATCTGAGGATTTGGAGTTGGCACTTGTTGTCAGTAGTAAGAGGTGTCAGTATCTCTGAAAACCAAACTATCCCAGGCTGCTGGGCCGGTTTTTGGCAGGGGGGAGGGGGGAAATACTATCTGCCTAACAGCTTGACATTTGCCTGGGACACTTCATCTATCATAGTGCTGAGATCCCACTTTACATTAAAGGTAATTGATTTTAAATATTAAATAAGAAAATAGAAGTGATGCACAATTATATTTTAGAACAGGAATTTCAAAAGAAGCCGAAGGCTCTGTCTCAGCCTGTTCCTTCTCAAAATGCTGGAGCTCTGCCACTGACTTCAGTAGGCGCTGAAACTGGATTCTTTGGAAATCCCCTCAAAATCACAGGAATAAGCTTGTAGAAGTTACAGGAGGAGGATTTCCACAGAGACAGTGAGGCAGTAACCTGTCTCCTGAAAGGCCCACAAATAGGCAAAATGAAAATCCAGACATTTCCTTTGGCCCAATTCATGCGCTCTTCATTGCAACCTTGTGCCACAGGCCTCTGGTTCATGGTAATTTAAAGAGCTCCATTTCTTTTATCAGACTGTTTTGCAAATGTCTACTTCACACTGGAAATACAGACGAGCACACAAGTGTAATCATTTTAGTAGCTGCCCTCCCTCCCCAAACAACTCAAACCTAAACCCTTTGTGGCTGGGGGTACATGGAGGTTTCATAATCCCGATGCCAGGAGCAATCTGACACCATCCCAACTTTACTTAAAACCACACATGCATGCGAAGAAGCTATGTAAGCAACCCAAAAGCTTCCCTACTAGCTGATCTAGCATCAGTCCTCATTAATTTTCTCGTTTTGCTCAATTATGGCTTGATGCTTGCCAACACTCCAAAGGACAAGGTTACCTAATTGTCAAAGATTAGCAGTGCCCAAACCTCTTTTCCAGGTAGTGCTGGGCTTGTCAGAGAGCAAGATCTGCCAATTCTTGGGTAACTGCCAAATCCCCCCTATCGACAGTCCTGGCACAGTGAGGTCCAGCTGCTTTTGCCCTTTCAAAGGGACTGACAAATGGCTTTTTCCAGGTGGCCGTTTAAGGAGTTCACACGTGTATTTCTCAAGCAGCTCAATTTCCGCTGGCTACTACACACTTGATATGTAAAATGCCAGTAAAGCAAGCAGA
Organism: Dromaius novaehollandiae; assembly: GCF_036370855.1. NCBI lineage: Eukaryota > Metazoa > Chordata > Aves > Casuariiformes > Dromaiidae > Dromaius > Dromaius novaehollandiae. The sequence goes on along the minus strand of NC_088101.1, from coordinate 9,610,992 downwards.
GCTGTTGCAGATGTGATTGAAAGAGCGCAAACGTTTCTCTGTTTCTCAATTAATGAGAAAGGAAAAGGCTTGTTTTCATCTGGTATTAAAACCTGCAGAAGCAGGGTAATGCACACTGGAACAGTGCTTCTCTTCTAGCTCACTGCTGTAATGACTCGCAAGAGTAATACTAAGCCCTTCAGCTCACAGAAACCCTGCTCAGTATGTGTTGACTGGAAAAACATAGGAAAGGGCACTGGCTTTTTAATTCCTGACACAGGACAACAGGATGGTAACAAGGACTGAGGGGATAATCATTTTCTCTTTCCTCAACAAAATCATCACTATCAACATCACTATCTGACATCAAGACAACTTAAGTTTCTGTTCTCTCTCAGAACTTAAGGCAAGTTCACCGTAACTGAAGTCAAACGGCATCTACATAAGCACAACCCATGCAGCAACTGAGCCTTACCTGTTTGCAGTAAATTCAAAGGGAAGAAATTGGGGCTGAAAATGTAACTAGTGCTAATGCAAGCTTATTCAAGATTTATCCCCAAAACTTGAAATTATTCATGTTTTGTTTTTCATTTTTTTTCCTGAGGCAGCTGATCTTATGTGATCCCCTCATTTTCTTCCCCCATCCTACAGCAACAGATGCATCAGTAGGATCCAACTGATGGGGTGGAATGAAGCAACTTCTCTGAAGGGTCCTGGGTTTTTTTTTGTTTTTGTTTGTTTGGTTTGGGGGGGGGGGGTTGACCAAAATGGATCTGACAGCACCCTAGCAAGGATAGTCCTGCAGTCACCAATCCACATGGGGAATCAGAGCATATGCAGTCAGGTCTCAGCAACCTTTGGGAAGCTACTTAACCCCACTATCTTAGTTCTGATAGACATTTCACCCATCCTTTGTCTCATCTTGTCTACTGAAATACTATTTTCTTGAAGCATGCTGTCTTCACTTCTGTCTTCAAATAGCTCTGATCACAACAGGGGTGTCCCCGGGCCAGGTGTCACCACTACAGAAATTCTAAACAACCACCGAGTCTATGAAGGACACAGAAGTGAAGAGAGAGGTAAAGCATATGTAGGTGAGCCCAAGGCTACTACTGACAATAATGAAGAACTTGGAGACACGTGAAACTGAGAAAAAAGAAACACGCAAACAGAATACCAGAAAATTATTACTAACTAGCTTGCCTTTTGAGGTCATGTCATCTTCTGTGGGAAGCAATGGACAAACTAGGCTGGAGAAACTCCTTGATAACACAGGAATGCCCTGGTTTTGTAGAGCTAAGCAGACAGCTCTCTTCCATTTCAATCTCAAGGGTGACATAGCTCTTCTTTACAATTTATTTTTCCCTATTACTTTCTCCATTTTCTTACTGTATCACATTTCTTCTCATTCTGTTTAGTTGTCAAAGTGACCTTATGCTGAATGCAGGTTGCCTTTCTAATGGATAAACAAAGAAAAAATAGCTCTCAGAATTTGCCTTTTTTTTTTTTCCTTCCTCTGCTGCTTAATGGTCTTTCTATTCACCAGTTGACCTGAGCAATCATAAGAGGCATACTTGTGTTTGATTACCTTTCCTCTGCAAGCATGCTTGGTCAAAGCTTGCAACTTCAGGTCTAGCCTGCGAGAACTTTCCATAGCATCCTTCGACTCTGCAGTTCTTCGAGGCCATGGCTCTCAAGCTGGCCAGTTCATCTGCACCAGTAACAGCCAGCTACTGCTCCCAGGCCCCTCCGGTCACATTTCTTTTGCATCACACTTGACACTCAAACAACATGGAAGGTTTGAAGCTTCAGGGATATTTCCCTTCATCTCTCTCTCTAGGTTAGGCTGTTCTTGACCAAGTCAAGAGAGATGGAAGAGTCTGCTTCCCTCCTCTGCTTGGTCCTGCCATGACCCTCCAACAGCAGGGAGCTCTGCCCCATCCCCCTCGTTGCAAGGAGGAAAGTAGCGTGCTGTCTAACTGTTCACTGCCCAGTACGGCCGACCACAAACTTACCAAGGAGCCACTGACCCCATGGTGATGGGGAAGCTGCTTCTACGTGAGGACAAATGGGATGCAGAGGAGAAACTGTACTGGAGACTCTTAAGTCCTCTTTCACTCCACTACTGCTGCAGTAAGATAAAAACATTCCTATTCTTCCCTGTTATGGAGGACTGATAACCCATCTGTCCATTTGGTTTGTCATCTGGCTATGATAGTGTCCCCATCTATTAGAGAGGGATTACTGTCTTCTCCTCTTAGGAGCATCTATACTATTATATTCTCAGAGATCATCTCTCATCCCCTTAGAATCAAAATTTGTGTTATTTTCTGTGACTGCCACACACAAAGCAGCACCTTTCATTCATTCACTTTCTGCCATGGTTAATTTCTAAGCTATTCTACTGTGAATAATTTTGCCTAACAAACTATTTGCTCGCTTGATTTAAAACCCCCATTTGCAAGGAGTCAGCAGCTCAGGTATCTGTCGCTTTTTGAAAATATCCAGTCTGCAGGGAGCAGGTTGCTTAGGTCCCTGCTTTTTCAGGTCAGCTTCCTTATGTGGAACAGCAGCAACAGCATCATTACCTGATGGATAAAATACAGCCTGTCAAGCTGAACAAAATCCATCTTTCCTGTTCATTTCCATTCAGATTCCCCTTTGCCCACCAGCCAGAATCCCTCTCATGCGCAGCTGAAGTTTCTGATTTGCATTCCACAAATGGCACCTTCTTTTACCATGTCTTTTTCTGTTACAATAGGCTGTGATGAATCTGTTCCATGAGCTGTCACACACTCCCCAGCTCCACACAGAGCACCCCAGGACTCGTTCCATTTTTCAGGTTGCAGGGCCATCAGGACAAGGCACTTGCCTCACAGCACATGGCAGCATGCTTTTGTGGCAAGCAATCCACTCCCATCAAGTTGATACGGTTGGTCACAAGATGCTGGGTAGCAGAGAATAAATTCCCTCCTGCTCTCCATAGTTCTTCATGTTGTCACTAAAATAAGGTGAAAGCGGCCCCACTGGCATCAATGAGAATTTCATTACCAATTTCTAAAGAATTCACCTAGGCTTTTTGTTTGAAGAAAAAGAGCTGAAACACAGCACGGCATTTAAAGTCTCCCTTCCTGTCAGTGTGGGCCTGGAGACTTGAGCAAGGATCCACTCTGAAGTCATAAATTGGCTCTCTACTCTCTTTCAACTGCTTCCCACTCCTGGGCAGCACAGTGTTCCCATAAAAGCATCACCTGCAGAAAAGCTGACCACAGCCCAGAACGATGCTTTGGGTATGCTATTTGTTACAACTAACTCATTTCATATCCTAAGTGATAAACAACATGCACTCTCTGGGTAGCTTTAACTGTATGAGCTTAACCACACACATAGCCAAAGATAAAGCATGATCACTTGATAGCATGAACTCAATTAAAACATTGGTTTTTTTCACTTTGATTTTAGGTGAATAAACTTATGCCAACATAAGATACATATATCTTTATAGGTAAATCCACCCCCAAAAGCACAGAGAAGTAGCAGCAGGGAAGGGGTAATCACAGAAGTAATTAAACCTCTGGATAGGTTGTGGGGAGAGCGTATCTGCCAGCAGTTTCACAACCAGACACCCTTCCGTCTAGGAAGATTACTGTCCATCTACTAAGTGGCATAACATAGGTTTCTCACAGACATATCTGGTGGGAATAGCTAGATGAAAAAAAGAGCTTTTTAACTTGTGAATGATGTCACAAGCTTTTGAAGGGATCCCATGGGACAAAGAACAAATGGTCTCCCCTCCATTCCACTCCCGATCTGACAGGATCTCATCTCTCGCCCCTTCCACCTAGGCACGAGATGCTCTCAAAGCTTTGAAATCATTTGCTCTGCTCTACAGCCATGCACAAATGTTACAGGCGCAATCACACACAAGCTGTGCAGAGTTAACAGGACAGTGGCCTTGAAAACTAGTGCTACATAAGGTCATTCTCACCAGCCATCAGCCCTCACCTGGCCAGGCAGTGAGACTAACCCATAGGGAAAACAGGATTCCACCCCCCTCAACCATTTATTTTCCTTGAGTACTGATGATTCAAAGCTTTGAGTTCTCTTTCTAATAGGACATTCATCCCCTTTAGGAAGGGAACTTACTGAATGTTCTGCAGAAGGGGAAGTGTCTGCTGTCAAATACCTTTCCTTTTTATCACAGCACAATTAACCACTTGCCCAGTTCCCTGTAACCAGTGCATGCTTCCCGTTTTTTCTGTAGTAATTTCTTACTAGCTTCTTCACTTGGCATTTCCAGAGCTTTCTTCAGTGTCAGACAGGGTGAGAGCACTTTCCTGCCAAGAACTTTGTCAGGGAGAGAAGGGGAGGAAAGCAAAACCTGCAGCTGTAATAATAAAAACATAGATCAATGTCTTCTCTGAACCACCGCGTTGGGTTATTCCATACGGATGATAAAGGAACTTCACAAGGTTGGCTGTTTGCAGCTGGCTCAGTTTTTTCAAGGCTATGTGGAACTTCTACACAAAGTGGGCCAAAATCGCTTGTGAAGTAAACAGATACAATTCCCCTGACTTTAAGGGAAGTTTTGCAGCCACTTATTCCAAAGGGGGAAAATGGTAGTCAAACACTCCAAGTCCTGAAGTACCTCAGCCAGTGACAGACTGGCTTAGGCAATACCTTGGTTCCAGCCTGCCCTGAGCACCTACTTTCACCTGTCCAACTTGGTATTTTCCAAGTTCTCCCACACAAAGATTATCCCACAGGTTTCTTGGCCCTTGTGTTGACTTGAGGGTTACATAAGATACGTCATGTAACAAAGCAGAGCTGGACTCAAGGAGCCTTGCCAGACTTCCTCACATAAAGCTTTAGAGAGCTCTGTTAGAAACAGTGGTGGAGGAGCCAGGAGAGAACGGAAATACTGAGGACAGGAAACCAAAAGGTAGTAGCAGTAAAGGAAAGCACAGGGCAGAGACAAGGAGTTAGAGAAAGCAGTGGCAGAGATCCAGCTTTAAAAAAAAGGGGGGGGTGTCCTACCTCAGCTGCTTTCTTTGCATGGCTTAACAGGCTGAAACAGTACGAGTTGGGCAAGACATGTATTGCTCCGCCTTAGAGATAACCAGCATCCTTGGAGATAGCCCGAAGAACAGAAAGGATGAATCCAAGCACCACGAAGCAAAACTTTCAGCTGAAATGTTCGCATTAGCAGCTACATACAGTTCAGCTCCCCAACCTGTGTGTACCTTTTTGTGCTGTGCTCTCTGCCCATCCTTCCTCACAGCTGCTTCTGTGCAAGTACTCTTCCTCTGTGTCCCTTGTTCTCCACTCCCTGCTCTGCACTTAGCTCTTTCCCTAGTTAGGTGGCCTATTCCCTCCTTCCTGTATGTGCAGTAAAAATGATAGAAAAGAGCAAAAATTACTGTCAACTATCACAATCAATGAAAAATCACATGCAGAAACAAATACATTAACAAAGAATGTGCTCATAACCTCTTATCCTATGAGATTGATATTACAAAAAACATTCGTATATAGAAACTGAAGCCAAACTTGCTCACGACTGCAAGCATTTCTGTGATCGAAAACTGAACCCCTTTGGGGGACTGGGATTGTAGCATTGATGTTGTATCAAAACTTTTTTCATTTGGGCCATTCATGTTTTTAAACATGTGCATTATTACGATATGGTCTAAGATATTAAACAAGACCCTTCTGAGTAAAGGAAGTAGGCTTTCATCGCAAAAGTGTTGGCTTCTGCCCCATCACCCCCAGAATACTTCCCCATGCAATACTTTGCACAGCTGATTCTTTTCAACTGTTTATGATCCCCCCCCCCAAACAAGTTTTCTCAGAAAGTTCCCATCATCTCTACAGGGCACACAACAGAGCTTAGTATGTCTACTAAAAATAGAAGAGTCATTATATTGTTAAAGGAGTAGGTCAATAGTCCTGTATTCTGCTCCGGTTAACTTTTTTTTCCGGTCCTTCATTACAGGAAGTTGAGAATTTGACTTATTTCCTTAAAAGCAAAATATAGACGAAGTTCTTTGTGGCGTATTTTCTTCCCCTGTAAAATGGAAATATTGGATATTTGCCCCAGAGGACTACAATAAGAAACACGAGCAAGAAGTGTTCACTAAGAAATTTCACTGAAAGGAAGCCCTTTAAACTACACACACAAGCAGCGAGACACACTATACACAGGAGATGAAGCACCTCTGAATTAAGAGAGCAGTAAGAAACTGCATCGAAGGAGGAAACCTTTCTAAAAACTGTGACCTGTGAATTCAAAAATCACACAAACCACAGGCTCCTGTGTGTGGAGTTTGCTGAAAAAAACGTCTGTTAAATACAAACTGAGATGCAATTCTTCCCAAGGAGAATTAACGTTCAACTGTCTAACATTTTTGCTACTAAAAAGTTATCAAATATCAAAAGATGCCCTTCTTAGTAATAAATCCCAAATAAGGATCAAAGATCAAGCAAAGCCACTGCAGACGCGTTCCTACAGTGCAATTAAGCATGCTGCACTTTGTTGTTTCCCAGTTTGACCATGGACTCAACTATCAGCCTCTTGGCTCTTGAGTGACGCCACTGAAAACAGCAAATCCTAACAACGCATAACAGCATAAAAGAGCATACACATAACTATCAGTTGCTTCTACGTAAAAACAAAACTAGTAGAAAGCCAATAATGCTTTTTTCTTCCCTATTCCATGTCATACTTATTTTATGTCTCTGCTTGAAGTTACCTGAAGTTATTACTCTGCTTTGCTGCAGGGTATCAAGATCAAAAGTCCACTAGAAATTTAGGATTTCTTCCAACATGCCAAGGTTTTCGACACTTCTGACAAGAGAGTAACAGCAATTTGAAAAGAAAATGTTAAATCCAGCCTAAATCTGTTTAGGACATCTGAAGTGGTTCAAGTTACAGGAAAAGTTATCCTCTTATACTTCACATTGTTAGGAAAGATACAATTCAGATGCTTACTGTACTTATTTATTTTTTCATCCAAAGGCCAGCGCATGACAGATGATCCTCATAATAAATACTGTTGTTCCTTGGCTTTTCTATAATCTTATACCCAACCATGTTTGGGAGAGCAAGGCCAAAGGAAATTTTCCTGGCGCTTGTTCCATCTTCTGCCTCCTCCTCCAGCTTCCTGCTGAGGTTACCTTCTGTAACCCCCAACCACTTCTGTTTCTCCCTCCCAGGCAACAGGAGCAGCACTGCTAGATGCTAAGGGACACTCTCAGGCCTTGGGAGCTAAGGGTGCTGCACCAGCTGAAGGTCTGCCCTGGCACGGTTTGAACTTGCACAGCACTGACAAGCTGAAACGTCTGCCCAAAGAAACCGTCATCGTTCCACGTGACACAAGTTTCCCTGCACAAACCTTTGGCACGTCTGTAAAACCGCAGAAGCTGCCTTCACGCAAACAAAGCTCACTTAAGCGTTCGTCTAGTTTAAACTGCACCAGTGCATACCGTGTCTTGGGAAGGAGAGCACCTCTACAGTGGATTAATAGATTTCAACAGGAATCCATCCACGGACTTGCCAGGAAAAGCAGCTCCTAACTCAGGCCTCTAATTTCAAAGCTGGAATCAGTTAAACCTGGCCCAGAGTCAAGCCATCTGCTCTGACTCACAGGATTAAGCCGGCAACAGGTGAACTTTTAACTAAGCCTTCAGTTTCATAATGCCAGAGTTTTTATACACATTCACTACTACTCACTGCGTCATTTCTGTCCTTACCTTCCAGCCTGCACAGCCAAGTGACAGCCCATCTTTGCAACTGGGATATACTAGGAAATAGCAAAGTTCATTTTTGCTCCTAACATGAATTGACTTGGTAGATCCCTTGCCCATCACAGCACTTATTTTTCCTTTTCTTCTCTTGCTGCTTTTAAGCCAAATTCTAGCAGGGGCTCTGCTCTAATAAGCAATATGGGCTGCTGAGAACAAAGTGTCATCCTTTGCCTTTCCCACAGCTTACAACTGCTGCCCATGAGCCAAGCTTCAGAAGTCAAACAACAGATATATTTCACATAAAACAAGCGTAGGAATGGGACCATTATATTCTGTTTATTTTGGGATCTACAAAGGAGATAGCAATATCAATTTTATTTTTTCTTCCTTCCTCCCCCCCCCCCCTTTTTTTTTTTTTTTTAAAGTCTCCTTTGGTTAACTATTCTCTGGCTACCCACTATGCTACAGCGTTCCCATCTCTATTGCGCTGTTTCATCCCACCTTGATTTCCTATTTAGGAGGAAACAGAGAAAGTGGATTCCACTCTTCTGCCATGCAGTCAACGGTCTCTCCCTGAGCTGTCTTGCTGCTGCCCACGCCTTCTCTCGCGTGCACAAGCGTCCATCCTCCGTACGCACTGCTTCTCCTGGAGCCAGGTATGCGAGGAAGGTAACCTGCCCTCCCAGGACGCAGAGGGCAGAGCCAAGCCTGGGTGGCTGTGAGGATGCTTTGCCTTGCATGGTAACTGGAGAATCAATCCACGAAACACACGAGGCCCTTCACTCCACTACCCTCTTCCTCTTGTTAACACACCATCGACAACAGTTTGCTTTATGCCAACCTTGTAGTGCTACTCACTCTGTTTTCTAATGTCATATCCAGTTAAGGCAAAAAAACAAAAACACCCCACAGAAATACCATGAGTTACATTTTGGTTATATACGTGACTAGATTGAAATCATTCCATACATTAAACTCCATCCTAAAGAGCTTGCTTTTTTTGGACAGAATTCTGATAAGTCTGGGTAGATTTAAGAGGAATATGCCTGTGTATTGAGAGTTAACTGCTGAAAGCTTAACGACTGACGAGGAATATCCTCTGTCCTGGAAAAGGCATGAGACCACAATTTCCACAAAGCTGTTCTTAAACTTAGCAGGCAACTGTTCAGTGACTGAATAACAGAGGGGCAAGTTCAAAGTATGGCTTTTCTGTCAAAAAAATGATTTTGTACTATGGCCATTTTGAGGTTTCCAAGCACTGTGGATTAGAGATACTAACACATACACACTAGAGCCTTATCAGCTTCCACAGCAGATCAGCTCATGCTGCACATGAAGAGCACTTTGCTTTTTCCCCTCCCCTCTAACCGCCAGCCCGGAAAGCCAATCTCTGCTTTGGGAGGCAGGCTGCTTTCTTTCACATCTCAGCAAGTAACACAGCAGTTCTAAATGCCAAAATCTGCTTTCAACTATACTTGAGCAATCCTGCTATCTTCACATTATGCCTCAGACTAGCCAAGGTTTACCCCGGTGAGCAGCTATCCCAGAAAGTGCAAAGTGATTTTTACTACAAGTACCAAAGTGAAACAGGGGAAAAACACTGCAATAAAGAGGACAGAACTTCATAAGCAACTTAAGTGAATTTAAGATCACATCACTCCGGAAAGAGGTAGTCCCTTTTCCTCTCTCCCCACTCCCGGGTATATGTTCTTAAATCCTTGGTACCAGCACAAGGGCTTATACAGCTACAAGAGAAAGGGAAGGTCTGCCCGGTTCAAAGCAGGACAGAGGGCAAGAACACAGACTGCCGAGATGTAGACTGACCTAATTGCTGTTCATCTGCAGCTTAAGATGGGCTGAATTCCCTCTTGAAACAGCCATCTCAGATGTGCATGAAACCGTAGAATTAGATTCATAAGGAAGAAATACAACATCCCACGTGGTAACTTTTAAGAGACATCATTCAGAGCTTTTAGCTTACTTCTCCATAACGTTAAGCTAAGAAAAACTCCCAGCTGAAACCATCCTCACATTCCTTTGTCACAGTTTCAGTTTCCATATGGAAAAACTACTCTATTTGCTGTGATTTAGAGAGGACAGTTTCTGCTTGGCCCTCCCAGGAGATCAAGGCTGCAAAAACAACAGAAACCTACAGTTGTTCCTTGAAGGAAATGAAGGAGGCCAAATCGACAGGAACACAGCCTGCCTTTGCTACGCCCATAATACAGTCTTGCAGGGTGAGCAGCTTGAACTGCTCAGCAGCCTCCTTTGTAAAGTTGGATCAATAAATACATTTTATTTTCCAGCAGATGTACTGTAGCTGTAAAGGCATGAGTTGTTAAAAACTCCTTCTATCACTAAGTTAAAATAACAGAGAGCTATGCTGAACAGGGCTAAACACATATGCTGGTTTTGAGTTAATATACCTCTGCTCTATATAACAAAACACTGTGTGGACAAAATAGGGGATAAATCAGTGATGCGTTCCCATTACCTCACCCAGAATCCAAAAGGATTTAGGTACAGATTTGCCCCTGACTGATGCAGACAGTGCCAGCTGTTCCCAAAAGGGACTGCCCCATCTTACACCAGCAGTGAGGCTGGTCTGCAATGCAGACTCTTTCTTAAATGATATTTGAACACTTACTAAGATTTGGAAGAGGACATGACCTATGCTGATTCTTTGAAATCATTCTTTCCAGACAGCACCACAAAGTAAACTAGAAATAAGGCAAGACATATAATTATGGCACTCAACAAAAAAACAGATGGTGGTCACACTCCTTCACGTAGCCTTATGGAAGAAGCTACTTACAGACAACAAATCATTTAAGCAAGCAAACTCCCAAAAGACTTCAGGGAATGCTTGATGTCAAAATGCCTTTAAAAAATTGGTCTGTCACCTCCCTGCACTTTCCACACCTGTATCTAGCCTTCCAGACTATTCTGCTTTGCTTATTTAGACTTCAAGCAGGGAACATTTTCTTCCTCTGTTGGTATGTTCAGTGGTTACAGCAACAGGGCAAGGAAGACCTGCAATGCAAATCATAACTAGCAATTAGTTTGAATTGCCTTCACTTGTGCCAACCATGTTGCCAATTGATGCAAAGCCCAAAATTTCTGAATTGATTGATTTGAACCTGTTTTCACAGAGAGTCTTAGCAAGCTGTATTTATTAGCCATGCATTACACCACATTAATACGCACCTTCTCTCATCCTTTATCTGTCTCACCTACGCTGAACAAACTCAGTGCCACAGTGCGCTCTCACTAAGTATTTGTATTACACTAGCACCACAGGCCAGCGCAGCTACTGCAAATCAGTAGTGATAAAAGAGTAGGCAGTATGCAAAGGGTCCTTCCATCTCTCAGCAATACCTCTCAAAATGGTAATTCTGATCTGTGTAAGTTGTGAAGCAACGTTCAAAAATGCATTACTGAGCACATTTCCAAGTGTGCGTCTTTTCTTCTGTGCAGGCACATGCACAGGTCACGCTACACTGGTCTAACCTCCAAGCAACAAAGCCAGGATTCCCAGAAGCAAGGTCAGTGTTCAAAAGAAAGGAAAACGACCATGCAAGTGAGCAGAAATGTTAAGTCTTTTCAAGCCTATTCCTATGCAGGGTCCCAGCGGGGCTGCAGATCCAACACTCTCTCCAGGTGACAAATTAGCCATAAATGGCCATAGTTCCTATTGGCAGCAAAAAACAGAGCAAAACATCCCCTACCTGACCAGCTAACAGCAGTCTTTCAATTACCCACCATCAGCAGTATTTGCTTTTAATCCCTTCTCAGCCTGCATAGCCCTGCAGGTTAACAGAGTCTAACAGAGCAAAGCAGTGGCTAAGGAGTGAATACACATCCTCTTCAGCCATTCCCTCTACAAAAGGGGACGCAAAATAGCTGAGGGACGGCTTCCATATCAAACTCAAATTTGAAGAGCAGTGAAACTGTGACAAAAAGGCAAACCATACATTATACTAGCTTCTTTCTAGTAAATTATATAACAAAGCTTAAAATGAAGCCCAGTTAGAGAAAAAACACCATAGCAACAGAAAAGAAGGAAGACTTCTCAAAAGCAAGAACAAAACATGTCATTTTCTTAGGGGACAGTTACATGAGCTAAGCTAGTGCACTGGAAGTCGGTGCAAGCTACTGAAATAGGTGGAAATTAAAAACAGCTTGGCTGTAATCTTTGAGTCTTACTTTGCATTAGAAATGCTCAACCAGGGTGAGGGCGCAGCCAATATAGCTGATGGATCATTACCTTGACCTTCACTGTGGGCAATACTTGGTGGATCTAGAGTCTCAAAAAGTCAGTTTATCTCGGCATCAAAATGCCACCAAGAAGAATGGCAGACTTGATATCCCACAGCGCTCACGCAGAGATCGCTGCATTTGGGTCATGAGGACAAGTTTTTCCCATGCAACCAGTGGGTAAGGAAGGGATCCGATTTTTGACCCCAAACAGATCTAGCATAAGTGCAACTCCAGCAGCCAACACACAAAGACCTAGAGACATACCTCTACTCTGTCATATCTAAAAAATATAGTTTGGTTTATACCCAGCATGACTTTTTTCTTTAAACAGTAACACTTAACTGAGATGAGCTTTAACTGTAAGCTCTCAATCTCCATTAAAAAAAGAAAATCTCATAGCTTGTTTCTGTTCATGTTTTGCTATAAACAGCTTAATCATCTTCTACCAGACTTTTCACCTCCATATTAATTCAGAAACCTGAACCAATTAGCCTTGGAGACACTGCTGAGGGACGCAATTACCCACTTTCTGCTGCTGTGGCCAGCAGTGTCTGTGCTTGCTAGTTAGCAGAGCAATTTCCATGGTCTAGGAGCAAGGCTCATCTTGATATGGACACGTGGATGAAGAAGGCTGAAAACCTGGGTCTGGGTCAAGATGGAGAAACAGAGGCAGCAAAGCTACGTGGATTTCTGCAGAGCCGTGGAAACGCTTGGCTTCTTTTTGTTCCTCCACTAGTTTTGCAAGCTTTCTGGACTGCACTGCCACTCCTCCTGCTTTACAGTCACAGAGAAGGAGGCTGCAGTGTTCGTAACTCATTTATAAGGCAGGGTCTCACCCCTGCCTCCTCTGCACCTTCCTGCCTGAAGACAGAAAGCTGAAAATGCTGCTCTTCAATGCTCCAGCTCCTCTTCTCTGGGGAGGTGCCCAACATCTCAGCTCCCACTGAAGGGCAACGGGACTGGCCCCTGCACAGCAGAAAGCAGCAGGCTATGTATGGCCTCCTGGTGGTCCCTTTGCAAGAAACGGCTGTACTCCAAGTATAAAACCTCAGTCACATGCTCATCTACCTTATCTTTCCCATTATCTGCTAATAGGTGAAAGCACAGAAAGGCTAAGACGCATATCATCAGAGCTGTATGAGTAACAGAAGTTCACCTGTGTCCCACATCACTTCAGAGTAATCACAAGCATTAATCAATTAACAAAAAAGGAGAGTTTTCATCTTCTCCATAATGAAAAACCATGCTGACAGCCCCGACAAGCAGGCAGATCCCAAAACACCTCTCTGTACCAAATACACTTACTTCACAGCGTTCATCGTGGGCAGCACACATTGACACAGCACCAGTCACACACAAACCCTCACTGCCAACTGCTGGAAGCTGATGCTCAAGGGCTACGCTGAGAGCCAGGGCCTGTGCACAGGGGATTATCTTTAAGCAGCACACGAACGCACATGAAGGCTGTGCTGAGCTGAGCCGCTCCCGTTCTTACATCCCCTGTGGATGTAACACAGCAGTGAGAAGGGGCTGCCTGGGCACAGGTGACAGCTAGTTGCTGCACCTCCCCAGGCAGGAGCAGCAATGCATCTGTACCCATGCACCCTACTTCTACACCCCTTTCAGGACTCAGCAACAGAAAACTAAGAGCAAGTTTCATGATGCTGAGGCATATGTGCAGTTGGTAGGCAGCAGACAGAGATGAGATGTCCTTGACCACTGAAGTTTACTGCCTCCATGGCTTGCACAATAGACTAGTCTCTCACACAGTTTTTCAGCTCAAACTTGCGTGGGTCCCTTGCTCTTTCATTCCGATTCCTTTTACTTTAGACCTCTAGTGTTGATTTGAAATAATCATAAGAGATTATGATTATTCATATAATCATGAAATTTTCCGACAGGCTGTTTGGAAGTTGCGACCATAAAAGGGTTCAGTGAAGGGGCCAACAAGGGAGCTGCCAGGCACCTACACCTTTGGAAGCCAAGAGGCCAAAGTTGACTCGTTATCTGGAAAGTGGGAAGGTCTGGAAGCTATATCCTTCCCCCACTACCATACAGAGCTAGATGAGCCATTCGTGCCCAGAATTTGACATAAAGAAATACATGAGCCATGAGAGCTCAGGTCCCGTAACTTCTCAAGCTTTTTGATTTGCACAGGGACAGTCTGTGGTTCTAGCTCTGACACACTACAAGCTTTCCTCCTTCTCCTGAACAGTTACTCATGGCTGCTTGTATGAACAGTCCCATAAAAATCAATGGGAACGCTTGCACAAAGTGACTACACTCAAGACAGACAACACTTAATTGGTACTCATACCATACACATCGGCTTACTTTTGCAACATAAGGCATCTGGGACAGCATCCTCCAAACATGTAATTTAGTGCCCACAGCAAAATAACGAGAACCAAGACTTTATTCACTTTACCCCAGGCACTCCGATTTGGACAAGTAACTAATATCGTTCCTGCTCTACAGAACTACTTCCAAAATTGACAGTGCTTGGATAATTATGTTTAAAAACAGTCCTAAAACTGTGTTGCATTGCACGCAGAAAGAAAAGCAGATAAAGTGACACATTCTGTTCACATAACACCATAAAGAAGAGTAAGCTGCTACAATTTAAAACCCAAGAGGAAAATGGGTCAGGATATAAATCACTTCGGGCCTCCCCAGAATGGCCACCTCAGCATCTTCTGTGACTTTAATTGTATTGTGGCTTAAAACATTCAGTATAACTCAACATACAAATAGTAACAGATGACCACATCTGTCCCTTTCCCATCACAAGACTAAGTCAAATCCATCTATACAAAGTGTCACGTATTATTTTGATTATTATGTTTTAGAGGACAACACATGAAGGAGGATCATTTAAAAATGAAGTAAAAGGAGAGCATATGAAAACCAAATACATTTCCACTTTGCTGAAGTATTTTTTTCCCATGCCTGAAACAGCTGTTCTGTAATTTGAGAGTGTGCCTACAATTTAAAACTCTAAAATTCAAAACGTGTGCATGTGTGAGCATATGCCTGCTATGTGGGCATGCACATACCACCATACACAGAAAAGGAATATACTCACCAACATGGTAATGCTGTCGTGCATGTGTATGTGTGTGGACACATACGCAGTCCAACAATACTTACCATATGCTCTTAGGCAAATAAAGTAAATGTCAATTATTTTTTCTATTAGGAGAATATGTTATGAGTAATCACTGAACCTCTGGAGCCTTCCCAGTGGCATCCCAAGTCCTCTTTGGGAAGCTCATTTCATTTAAAACCATTCTTCTCAAGTTGCTGCTGCTTTTTCATCTGGATTGCCTTTTCACACTTAAATCAGGCATGAAGTGACCCTTTCCAATACCAGTAGGTTTTAAAAAAAAAAAAAAAAAAAAAAAAAAAAAAAAAAAAAAAAAAAGAATCTCCTAATCCAGCTTACTCCTTTCCTACGTAAGGGGAAAGTCTTTTCCTCTTACAACACACTCTTTCATTGTTCTAACCCCCCAACATGTCCACTTGCAACATACTGGATTTCCTAGGGTTGAATGCTAAATCTTTGCACCAAGACAGGCAATATACTACTACTCTAACTGCAAATGGTAGTACAGAAGAGAGGTACATGACAAAACACGATGATTAAGATGACTTGAAAGCAGTACAAAATAGCTTCTCAAAATCCATTACCACACAGAATACTCCTCCTACATCATCTTTTCTACTCAAATTCATCTGGTTCATTGAAGGGACCCAAACTATGGAATTCAGTCTGTCCAGCCCATTGACAGCATTCTTGGCCAAGATTTTTCCAAAATGACTGATGTCCTTGTGTTCTTTAGCTTTTCACAGTCACTATGTGTTATCTTCAAAAAGATGGTCAAAAATCATTGCCTTGTTGCTTCCTTAAACCTAACCCTCTTTTTGATGTTTCGAGGTGAGCACTTAACACCTGAAACAAAGAAAAGATGAGATCATTTCTAAGTATCTTGGCCATTTAATTTTAGGTCTATCCTTTTACTGTCTTCAAGGTTTTGGAGCTTCAAAAGCAGCTTACAGAAGAAAGGACCTTCAAAGATAGATTCTTCTCACTTTAGCCTTAGTACAGCTGTTTACACCTGAGCAAACAGGCTGCAAAATGCTATGCAAGTGTATGCGCTTTGCCTGGATAAAACCACCATCCCAGACAAAGGAAGAGGAGAATCAGGTCCCTCAATCACAAAGAGTAAGCTTTCAAAAGCTAATTGCCAGCACCACCTCTATTAGACTTCAGTTTCCTTTGAGCTGATCCAAACACACACCACAATCATTTTCCATCACCACCCATATTGTTGTCTCAAGGGTAAAGAAAACAGCCACCATTTTCAGCTTATATTTGGCCCCAAAATACCACGTTGAAAACACAAGTGATTTTCCATCAGAACAGAACATACTCAAATGATACAATATTATCAAGCATCCTAAGGTAATTTCTTTCCAAACTGTACCTTAACAAGTCAATGTTTATTTCCTGAAGAAAGGGTTTACTGAGTTGTATGCCCTGTATATGTCCATTTAAGCCAAATTTACATGCCAACAGCATGAGATAGGCTTTTAAAAATTTAAGCCTCTCCTCAGAAATTAATGGTTGATCTGGATGAACTTCTATCCTGAACAGTTGACTTTGAGATTTACAAAGCAGCCTCAGAGGACTTAGACACCAGTGAAATAGAGGTCTTTTGGATACATAGCTTCCGGAGCAATGGTCTTGCTTTCTGTGCATCTTGCTGAGCACCACACCTTGTAAACAAAGCAGCACTTCAAAACAGGAGAAACAGACCCTCAAAGACTACTTCTGAAATCAGACAGGAAAAGCTCAGATCATCTAAGAAGCAAAACTGGAGACTCCCAAGACTGTTTTGCTGCTGAAACAAAGCAGAATTCCTCTCACCTAAATGCAGACCTTTGCAGTATGAATGCTGGAGCTGATCTCCCCCTGCTAACTGATGGAGAGAAACAGGCACTTCTGTGGTGCGGGTCCCATGCGTTGGAGGTGGCCTTCTGAAATACGTCAGACAGATGGCACCGTTAAAGTGCCTCTCTCCCTCCGCCCAACACAGAGGCGCTCCAGGCACTAGCTAAGGCCTAGATCACTCTGCTGTAGCCGCACAATACAGGTAAAGGGAATGATGAATGTCTGATTTCCTGCCAAGTCGCACCAGCATAAATGAGGAATAATTGAAGTTGCTCATTAATGGAAGAGTATGTTCAGCTCCCTGACACTGCTTTGAAAAGTTCATCTGACATTCATGCATTTTAGATCAAAAACAAGGAACAGAGGGCTTCCTATCCAGTTTCATAAAGCTGTATTTCAACAACCAATTCCTTCCATTAAGGAGACCAAATTCAGGTTTTCGAACAGTGCTCACCTTCTCCAAATTCTGTCTTTCATTTATGCCCTGCCAGGCACTCCCATTTTTTCCTCCCAACTTGCTTATGTGGTTGTTCTCAGTCACTCGGACCTTCCCTTGCACAAGGCCCAGCACTGGTACTTTCCAACAAGCATTTCCTAGCCTCTGTCCCTTCCCTCTCCTCTACCTGCTCTTGGGAGAGAGCAGACCTCAATCCCACCAGCTCTGGATTTCTATCAGAGATAACCTGCTGATCAGGCCTACAGAGTGACATTCATATCCAGAATACATACAGAGAGCTGATGCTAAAAACCCTGCATCATTTCAGCCCAGACTGCAATAAGAAGAGAGGCTCCCTTGTCTCTTCTGCATCTTCTGTGTGCCATCAGAGATCCTGGCACTGGTCCCGCAGAACAGACTGATTCATAATATTTGTAGCTGCGGCAGGGAAAGGCACAGATCTGCACTGCTACCAACCAAGCAGCAGTACTGCTGCAGAAGGAGCAGTCGTCAGTTCTGATCAGCAGCTACAGGGAAGACCAGTCCCTTGAACGTACCTGCAGTAAGCGTAATCCACCTGCTCGGCCTCTTTTTGTGCACAACGGTTTTGTCCGTATGCTGCGTTTTCCCACCCGGTTCCTGTCCCCCTGACACTCACCTTTCAGAGAACAGCTACAACAGGTACGCTTGAGACCAACATCCACAGGAACAGTCTCGCTTCCCGGAGGCATAAATCAAGAGCAGGAGTACAACTCCGGTAGCAAAGGCATTGCTCAGCCAAGGGTTGGCTTTAGCTTTCTTTTTTGAGGTGCAGAAACCTGAGCCTTTTTTGCTCCTGCCTTTTAATTTCCGAGCAACAATTTAAGTGAAATCAAACAGAAAGGAAGAAAAAAATCAGCACATTCCTCACAGGGCCACTCTGGTTGCAATGCTGCTCAACCCCTGCTACAGAAGAGTCAACTGAGAGATACCAGTATAACCAAATCAAAACATTTATGTCCCACGTTCCCTCCCAGGAGCCCGAAGTATATACTTCAGCATAAGGGGACAGCTATCGCAGGGAACATAACACACAGCATCTCTTCTTCACATGACTTTAGTAATAGCAACCTTCATTATTAAACCGGTAACTGAATTTGGGCAGCGCCACTGCACCCAGCATATTCCAAGAAACAGGTTTCAAGGGGCCATTGACTTCTAGCCCTGTAAGGCAGGAATATGCTTACTCTTAGTGATCACCAGGAGATGAAAGATATATTTAGAAAGCTTGTGTAAACCAGAGATGGGGAAAATTATTCTTGCAGCAGTGGCTGCCAGCACATTTTGTGCCCTTGGAAGGGCTCAGTTTCTGATTTATATCAACTGCAGATGATCCGTTTTTCAGCACGGCTCTACGTCAATACTAGAAAGCACAGGCACTCACTGCGCAGAGCATGCAGAAGCAAAGCCAAGGCAACTTTGCTGTTACACACCTAAAATGTCAACATCCAAGACAGCAGAGGGCCTGAGGTTTCCTGCTAGCATGGACACACACATGCCCCTGCATACACACACACTCGTACTGAGAAATCCAGGCTCATTCAGTGCACTTGCCAATGAGTCCAAAAAAACAGTAATGAGGCTTTTCAAAGGCAGCTAAGAACTACTTAAAAGCTCTAGCCTCTGTTATGCATAACATAAGCAGCAAGTATCGCCCCTGCAGCAAGTATCGCCCCTGCAGCAAGTATCGCCCCTGCAGCAAGTATCGCCCCTGCAGCAAGTATCGCCCCTGCAGCAAGTATCGCCCCTGCAGCAAGTATCGCCCCTGCAGCAAGTATCGCCCCTGCAGCAAGTATCGCCCCTGCAGCAAGTATCGCCCCTGCAGCAAGTATCGCCCCTGCAGCAAGTATCGCCCCTGCAGCAAGTATCGCCCCTGCAGCAAGTATCGCCCCTGCAGCAAGTATCGTCCAGTTGTATTGATTTATGTAACTTCAGTGAAAATGTACATAAACCCCCAAACCAGTGTAAGTGATACCTCCGCATTTTCACCGTACTGGGCAAGACATCTGGAGAAGGGCTAAAAAACATAGCAACCGTAAGAGGGATGCTCAGAAAACGTACGCTGGTTCAGCTCTGCGCCTTTCCAGGAATTTCAGGACTTGCAGAATCAAGTTTACATCCTCAGTCAGAACACATACACTCAAGGGGAATAATGATGGCAGCTTAAAAAACAGAAACAAGAAAAGTCCTACACCCTTAAAAAGAGATGGATCCTTCATTCTGGTCAACTGTGGGCTGCCAAGCCCCTTTGCTAAAGCTCACTGCAGCCGATAGGCATCCCCCACCTGAAGGGGAACAGAAGGTTATGGAGCCGCTACAGCCAAAATCTGCCACAGTAGGGGTGCTTCAGAGTAAGAGAGCTCTCTACCTGTTTTAAAGCATTTTTCAGTCGCTCACAAAAGCAACTGGCCATTTAAAACGCTGACAACTAACACGGACATTTTCATTGGCTTGTTTTGATTCAAATCCAGAGGCTTTACCAGTTTCAGGCTTTCTGAAGATACAGACATTTGTCCCTTCGAGTTCTGATGCAGCAGATCGCTTTCATTTATCTACAAAGTCCTGGCAAAACATGTAGCTTGGGATCAAAGTAGCTATTATAAAGCTAGTTAGATAGCAATCAGTATCATCAGAACCAGCAGCTACAGCCTCAGACCCTCTTCCATCTTGCACACCAGAGTACTGACTTGAAGCTGATAATCTTCATCTGCCATACAAACTACAAGAGCTGGTGCCCAAGTGATAAAAATATCACAAGAGACTGCGCTTCGGTTTGAGGGAGTGATAGTGCAGATGTACTTGATTCTTTCCACTTGTTTCCAAAAAGCAGCTAAGCCTCCCTTGAATGAGGTCCTAAAATAAACCTGTAAACTAAGTCTGATTAATTAATCTTTAAAGAGAAAAAGACTTCTCTTGCTTTCTCCTCCCCTCCCATCACAAAGCAAACAAAGTTATCAAGTGCATTAGAAACCCATATTCCTGGAGACTTAGATATACCTCCACAGGCAAGCTCCTTGCAACTAGGATGAAGATGAGAAAAGCAGATCCTTAGCCATGGGTTTGGGAAGAGGATAAACAAACTACTACTGTGATTTTCATTAAACAATGTCTTTTTATAGGCTGATGGATTACAGCAAGTTTGTTTTAAAATAACAATCATGCTTGAAGTTGCTGGTAATTTAAGGCTAAATAAAACATCCATTTAAGAATGTTTATTTGTTCCAAACTGTTTACACTCAGGGAAAGAATTGTTTCCTCCATCAGCTGGTTAACAGGAGCATGAGAGTCACACTGAGCACATGAACAGCAAAATTCAGCGCTGCTCTTCAAAACAGGAACACCTTTGTCCTTTGCCTAAAACTTGTAGTGTTTTAGCAAGCACCACCAAGAAATTATTGCCACTAGCAGACATAACTAGCCTACAAACAGCCTGCAAAACCCTAGACCTTAAAGCTATTCATTATGATGAAGCAGAACAAGAGCAGCAATGTCACCGCCCTATGGGAACCCTAAAGGAAATACAAATGACTCCAGCTGTTCCTGGAAAGATGCCACAAAGCCACTCCGGCATGGATTGAAAAAAATATCAAAGCTACAAGTTTAGTAAGAAGTCATACTCACTTCTATAAACAGAGGAATGTAATATTTCCATACAACTGTTTGAAATACAACCTGAAACAAAGTGCAAAGTGAAACATGAAGTAGGTGATCAGACACTGCAACTTGGGATCCATGTCACTATCTGAGCCAAGTGACATTTCCAAATATATTTGAGGGTCAAATATGGTTTTAAGACATGGCAAGACTCATATTGAAAGCAGTAATTATCCTTTCAGCTTAGAGACTACATAGAGGTTCAGCCTTAGACAGAGGCTTCTCTGCAGAAACAAAGCAGCAGCGCCATGCTGAAGGTACAGTTATAAGAAGGGGGCGATTATCTTACAGAATAAAGGTAGCACCTAGGGCAAAAGGCATCTAAATCCAGGTGAGCACACAGGGCAACTTCAAAGGGAGGCCAGAAGCGCCGGGAGGGGAGGAAGGCAGGGGAGGAAGGCAGGGGAGGCAGCACGCTCAGACCTGGACCCAAGTGGCTGGTTTGCTAGCACCTAAGGTGAGGGAGCCCCGAGAGCGGCCGTCTTCGCTGCCTCGAGGAATGCACTTAAAGCTCAGTGCAACAAAACACGATCCAGCCTGATATACACGCGATCGTGACATCTCAAGTCTACCGTGAGGGAAATTTACTCAGGTTGATTTCATACATACCCGGTTTTCACCAGTTTACCTCAAAGCAGAAAACTCTCCGTGGAGGGGGCGGGAACAATCTCTCATGGACTTACACACACGGACTCTGACGCACACAGTCCCCGACAGCTGGAAAGGTGCATTGGGCCAGAAGCATCACCAGCTCATTGCCCTGTTTCTCCCCGCCTCCCATAAGCATCGTTGCTACTGGCCACTGTCAGAAAAAGCAAAGCGGGGTTGGCATGCCTTGGGTATGGCTGGGCTGCTGCTTTGTTCTTACCTGGTGTTCACTGCACTTGAGTTACAGGAACATTCATGTGCACTGGTTACTTAGAAATGATTTGCTTTTTAAAGAACAAAGTGAAGTCCATAGACTATCATGGCTAATGAAGAGCCATGTGCTAGATGACTTAAGGAAATACAGAAAGTTCTCTCACACACTCACCAAGAGCTAGTTACAAAGCAAAGTATGCTTTTATACACCTTAGACTACAACTTGCCTACTCAGAGCTAAAATTCATGCTGAGCTTTGAAGTCAGTAGCAATCAAAATATTTATGAGTCAAAGAGGATCGTCCTTCAGAGCCAAGCTTGTTTGTTGACATTGGAGCTGGGCAAAACAAGTACAACAAAATCCATGACTAACCAAGACTCAGCTGGGTTCGAGTTCCTAATCCTGAACCACCAAGACCACATCCCTTCCTGCAACCTGTTACGGAAACTGTAAGGTCCTCGGGCCAGGGATACGGCCTTCCCTTGGGACCATCCTGCCACTGCATAAACAACAACTTGCAGCAAACTCAAGCATACGCTGCATGGCCTCCAAGTTTTAGCTGGCCACACTGGAGGTAGAAGTCCTACACCTGGTTCCAGATGTGACCCCTCTTGAAGAAAGGGACCAAACTCACCCTCTCTGAATGACCCAAATACTTGCAAAGACGAACTCTCTCAAATGTCAGGCTGGTTTCACATTTCAAAAAAATAGACAATAAAGCATAAACTACAGGTGCTGCGCTGAGTCTGGATCCAGTGCTACATTTTTTATTTGGATTTCTTTTCTTTTTTAAACCACAAAGCATGGAATGCTTGAGGAAAATTTTCAGTTTCACATCAACCTAATATATTAGCAAAACTGATGGCTCAGATCTTTTGTTAGCACAGCACGATACTACGTTACTACCAATGTCAATGAAATTAAGGCAACCTAAACCAGAGTGTTTTTCTGCAACCAGCATTTTTAGTATTACTACTCAGCACACCTCCATATTCTCTAGGTTAGGGCTGCCCTCTGGGACATAGCACAGCGAAGAGCAGTCTAGGCCACAGGATTGTAACATCTGTTTTTTGCTCACATCAAAAAGTGGCTGAGGAAACACAGAAGGTCACAGCACAGAGCCCAGGCACTTTCTGCTCACTGCCACACGGCAGCCTTGCCGCAGGCATATTAAACCAGAATATTCCTGGTGCTCTGAAAACATGTGATGAGGTGCAGGGAGGGATGCTGTCTGGAATAAGCAGGCAGCAGGGGTGGAACAGCCATAAACTGTGAGGTGGGAAATAGGGACTCTGAGCTGATGATGGCACATCTAAGTGTGGCAAGGAGCTAAACAGACATCAGTTAAGAAAGGAACTGCAATTCCCTGCCAGCCCTGGAGAGGTAAAAAGCCACATACTAATGGGGTCTGGAACAGGAAGAAAAAAAAGGAAAAAAAAAAAAAGCGTGGCTTTGTCATTAGGAAGCTGCTGTAAAAACCTCTAGCAGGGACATGTGGGCTCAGTGGAAAGAACAGAGCCCTGTGGGATGGGAACTCCTTACACCTACAATAGCACAACAGGACAAGAAATACAAAAACGAGATGCTACAAGGGCTGAGGGGACAACAGACACTCCCTAGGCTGACTCTTCCCAGCAGTGCCTGTGCTCATGGCCAGGGAAGAAACGCTCCCATCTCACCCCTTCTAGCTAGGGTTAACAGCTCCATGGGGCAGGCTGAAGGAAGGGAGAGGAAAGTGGGAATCTGAAAGGAAGAACAGCAAGACAGGGCAGCGTGGCACTGAATCACCCGGCTGTCAACAGCCATCCCGCTGTTTCCACTGTCACGCAGGACAGTCAGCTTTTTTGGACTGGGATGCTTGCACTGTATGACTGTTCATGTGGCCTCTCGCAGCCCTCTCCGGCTGGCAGGACACGCTTGCACAGGGCCATGCCACTCCAGCTGCTTCTCTGCAGGGAGCACTGCGCTCTCTCTTCAGTCTCATCTTCAGCCCAACCTCTGTTGTTATCCAGGTTTAAGACCTTCAGTGGAAGAGTGGCCCCCCCCATCTAAATACACCCCTCTAATTCTCCTTTTGGGGGGTTTGATTAAACAATAGCTGCTCAGATGTTTCACATGCTGGATTTAGTCGTTTGTGAAGTTCTATCAGTTTTCTGTAGCACTTGCAGGAAAAAAAAAAAAAAAGAATTCCACTTCCTTATAGCAATCAACCTCAAAAGAAATCAATAACATTCCTGGGACCAATAGTGTTTGGGACCAAAGTAAATTACATCCAGCTTAGCAATAAAATATCTTAAGGGAACCTACTGAGTTCCACAGCTGTTCTGCAATACAAAAAAATCCTTTGGTCTCT
This sequence comes from Dromaius novaehollandiae, assembly GCF_036370855.1. Classification (NCBI taxonomy): domain Eukaryota; kingdom Metazoa; phylum Chordata; class Aves; order Casuariiformes; family Dromaiidae; genus Dromaius; species Dromaius novaehollandiae. The sequence goes on along the minus strand of NC_088101.1, from coordinate 9,586,710 downwards.
CCACTTCCTCACCCTGCTGTCATTGCTTCAGCTTCCTCTTTATTTTCCTGATCTCCTTAAACCAGACCAAGTTTTTCATTGCTGGCAAGCACTGCTTTTATTTTAGGGACATTTTGCGGTGTAGACGTGACTGTATCTGGGCAGGCGGGCAATGAGCAAACATGCTTGTTGCACTGCTGGCAGGGTTCTGCTTTCATTTCTCTGGGGCAGAATCATCACCTGACTTTGCTCAAGTTTGTCCTGCAAAATACTCCATGTAATTAAGAAGAACTAGCTGAATTTAGCTCATACTTCAAAGTTAAGTCAGAAGGAGTAGAAAGGATTCTTCATTTGCACTGTTGCAATTTTGGATCTGTCGATCAATCTCTCAAAATGGAATAAGCAACAGAGTCTGCTTGGCTTGATCTCAGATCTTGAGAAGCTCCATTTACAGTGGTAGTGAAAGTCCCAACGGTTTGAATGTACTATCACGGGTTGGACAGGAGAAGTGGTGGTTTCAGGAGCTTTTTTTTTTTTTTAAAAAAAAAAAAAAAAAAAAAAACACACTCTATAGTGTGACAAGCAATTGCAGCTGTGCAGAATCTACAGTCAGAGCTACATCTCCCAACCAATCCCTATTTCCCCCAATTTCCAGTGTTTCTGATTATGAAGACTGAACATAGTTAAGGTGATCTTGGAAAAATAACTCACTCCCAAGACTTCAGTGTTATCATAACCATCTACTGCAAATGGATCTGTCAGTCATATCTGACTGTTAGCACAATCCCTTTCAGGAAAGTGTGGGTAAGTGAACACTAACATTCATGCACGTAAGCTTTCTATCAGTCCTCCCTCCAAACCTGACAGCATCCTAGCTATGCACTTCCATTATTTTCTTGCACTGCCCATTTCTGTGTCCAGGTGCCCTTATTTTAACTGTTGTACATTTGCTATGTCTCTTCTCTGAACTCCAATCTACACTGCATAAACTGTTTGACAAATTAATCCAAAGAGGCAAATAACAGCCCAGAGTGGTTCAAAGACATCTCAAACCCAAAAACCAGCTGATACTCTGTGTGCTGGGAAACAAGCATCTTAATTAATCTGTCTCTGCTGCAGTTAAGGTGTGCTTAGTTACTGACTTGCTACATTACATTAGAATATAGACTCCTCACTCAGCCCCATGGACTGAGACACCGCAAAAATCAAGAGGAAACTGAAGTTCTAAAGAGGTGAGAGAGACAACGAACCCAACCTTATCCCCAGCTTTGAGGTGAAAAATGGCTTAAGCCCCTCAGGGATTCAGCAACTGGCTCTAGCTGCTGGTTTTCTCAATTGCAGCTTTGTGGGAACAAACTGTCCCTCAAGACAAGCTGCCCTGCCACGTAATAACATGAAAAAACAAATAACTCCCTAAGCAGCAAACACACGATCTTTTGTGAATTCGTTCCGAGAGGCCGCGTTCCTATGTGGATTCTTGGGTGTCTAATAAAAGGACAGCACATGTTATAACCTTTCCAAAACATTCGTAAAGAGTGGTAAAGCTCATCTCCTTCGGAAAACAGATTAAGAGCAGTGATCACCAGTACTGCTGCTCCATACCTTAGTGTGTTAGTACTACTGTCCACCTTAAGACATGTGGAGTTTGTATGACAGTTGCCCCAAAGTCCCGTAAGTTTTTGGAAAGAACCCCCCCCCCCACACACACACACACACAAAAAAATCCTTTTCCTTACTGAAGAAACCAACCCAAAACCCTGCAGGAAGTTATCCTTAATGATAGGGTCATTCAGAAAACATTAGAGGAACTTAAGTTGGGCAACCAAGAGTCCTTTGGCAATATTAAGTGCTGTAGGTAACATCAGTCTCTTCAAAGATCACTATCCCTTGGGATTTGTAAGGGCATGCTTATTACACCAAACATTTCACAGCTCTCTGATGGGTCAAAGTGCCAGATATCATTCATGTAAAGAGAGCTAAACATCCTGGTAGAGGCAGGCACCAGGACCTGTAACCTCCCCTTGCGTCTCCAACCGAAACAGCATTATCAGCTTGAGCTTTTACAACCTCCTGCACACACACACAGCTTTCAACACCTCCCGGCGCCAGAACCAACACGCATGGAGCAGGGCGAGGACCGCTGCAGTCACCAAGGCCAGAGAAGAGCTACTCGAAGACACCTCCCCACCTGCCTGACAAGCTGGAGGATAAATCCCACCACTGTGGGCCATCAAGCTAACGCACCCCATTACCAACAGCGGCAGACCGTGCTTTGGGAGATGGACAGCTGGGGCCTAACACCACAGTCCAAGGGAGTTTTATCAACAGCAGAGTTAAGCCAGTGACAAGACTGATTCAGTATGAACAAACACCTGCGAGCCATCTTTGTGGACCCCTCCTTACTCCTCTCGCCCGAGCGTTCTTACCATCAAAACCTGCATTTCCACATTTAATCCTGTAACACAGTTCACATACTATTCACAAAATAGTCCATATTTTCTGAATATCTTGTGGACTTTCTAATGCCAACACTGCAGAGTATGAGCGTAACCACAGGAAAAGCAATTACGGGCAGAGGAAGTAATAATACCGCACATACTCCCTGCAATTTTACACATACAGATACAATCTGATAGGCCGAGGTGACTATCTGCACTAAACTAGACAGTATGCTCCCCCCCCCCCCCAAAGGACAGAGCTAATACTAGCATTGCAGGGTTAAAGCCAAGAATCAACAGTTGTGGATTAAAGATGATAATTTTAGCTAGCACATGGAATTAAGAAAACTGATAAGCAGATGTAAATGCCTATGAGCAACCAGTAAAAATTACCAGTAAAAAAAAACACAGTTATCAGTAAAAGAACCCCTCAGAGCATTGACCAAATCACTCAATAAACTCTTCTTTAAAGCTTATCAGCATCACGATCCATTACATTTTACTGTCAATTCAATTTTACTAGGCCAAATCTTCAGCCACTGCAAAGTACAATTGCACTGACTACAAAGGAGGTTGACAAGCTGTCACCATCTCAGCACCCGTCTCAAGACATTTTGTTTTATGGTCTTGCAGCAAAGGAGCATATATGGCATGATAAATATATTGCTTCGTAGTCCTAGTAGGGAATTCAAACTGATGCGCAAGTATGAAGTCTGGGTAAAGCGCTGATTGAATGCTTAATACATAAGGCAGCTTACTCTAAGTATGAAGAAAGCATCAGTCAATATTTTTCTGGGGCAGTGGCTGTAGGACAGTTGCTTTACCCTATTGCTGAATCATTACCTGTGAACACTCAAAGCTTCACTGCCCTCTGTTTACAGGAATCATTTCTCCCAACAGCGCTGCCAGTGACTAACACGAGACCTTTACAAACTCATAAAGCAGTGAACAAAGCTCTTTAAAACACGCTCAGCCCACCGTATGTCAGTCAAACCTGTCTCCTGCTGTTCATTAAAGGCCAGCTACTAAGACCTGCTGAGCACCTTCTGTTGAGTTTAAAACAAGATTAGGATTTTTGTCAGCTTTCAGGATTTAGCTCTGAGCTCCACTCTATTTTCAAATCCTCATTAGCACAGAAGCTTTCTTTCATACCAGCAATACTTCTCAGAGATAAGCATAGAGATACTAATACAAGCATTTGTACAAGCATTTCCTGCCAGAAAATGGAATTGTGCCAGAAGTCACTTTTCTGAGGAAAATGATCTATTCAGGTAGACCTGGTGATCTGAAAAATCAAGCAGGTTTTTCAGCTGGCAAAGATGAGCTTTGGTGTTTGCACCTACCTGAGTCAACCACTGTTTCATGGCACCTGCAGTTTTAGCCCCCTTAGGCTCACGCTATCTCCTGCACAGGGTTCCTGTAACTCCACGGCATCTCCCAACTGCACTGCTATGGAGTATTGCTAAAGAGCACAGTAGGTGTTACTCTATAGACTGAACATACCAAGTGCTTTATAATCAGCTACTTTAGTTCAGGATCAGGTATTCTGTGGGGCTACTGCTTTTTCAAAGCTAAAATGGGAATAATGTAGATTAAATCTCACACATGTTAATTATATGCATGGTTTTAAGTGTTTTTGCCCCTATGAGACAGATTTCATAAGCTGAAGATAACAGGCTGCAGTTTTGTAGAGCAGAATTCACAGCCAAACTACTAATGGACTCCAGTCCCTACCCTTAAGAGCATTTGTGAATGCTAGAGCTTAATTACCATGTTTAAACTGTACTAACCACACTTGAACAACCACCTGGGCTAAGGCATGAGAGTTCACCTTCAGATTACCGGTCCACAGTGGTCAGAAAGCTTTCCGCCGACTGCAACGGGATTCAGATGACCAGAAAGATCCCATGTGAACCTGGACAAGGAAGGAAACCAACTAACACTAAGTAACACAGACTTCCTTCCATTCTCACATAATCACAAGCATCATGCTGTCTGGCAAAGATGGTATTTGTCACCTAAAGATTATGGATGTGCTTTGTCATCATTTGCATTTTGCCATTAACATTTGTCAAGGGTGGGAGGAGAAAGATACTGATGAGTGCATGGTGTGACATACAGGCTGAGGTTCAGCACTGCAGTTGCACTGCCTGGTACAATACTCTCATGTTTCTTATTAGAGATCTTGGCTCCCCTCACACTGAAGCTAATGAGAACTTGGCCAGTGATTTCGGAAACAGCAATAATCATCAGACACTGACCAATACCAGAAATATTTGCCATTCCAACCTCACCTATTGTTACAAGTGTGATTCCTGGCTTCCAGCAAAGTCATTAAGCCTATTTAAAAACCAACCCACCCAACTGAATCTGAGCCATTCATACATATCTGGTGCCAGCTTTGAGTTTCAGTGAGCCAATAGATATAACCCCCATTCTGAAGCCATTCTTCAATGCTGAACAAAAAAGTTACAAAAAAATTCCTCCAGAAGAGAAGTCCTAAGAGAGGAAAACACAGATATTCTGAACTACTTCAGAACTGTGTTTAGGTAACACTCAAGTGTGTTAAAACATAGTAAAATCAATTTTTAACATACAAAATTACCATGCAATCCACTAAGTCAGCATTACCCAGATGAGATTACAGCTTGCCAGACAAGAGCATTTAGTAAAGGCTTTATAGAGCAGTATTCTAGCATTTAAAAAAAACAGCCATATAAAGCTCCCACTTGTTTCCTGCTGTTCTATGTTTTCCTACTACTGTGATTTTTATTACATAAGGTAGTAGCCTCCATAAGGGATCCTTAACCTAAACCAGTGGCTTTGACTGAATCAGCATTCAGCAAACTGGGGCTACCAAAGGTAACAGGATATGTTCTGGAGATGGATGAAAAGGTACAAAAAACACTCTTAAACTTTGGGCAACTCCAGGCTCAGCCAAAGCAGAGGGAGCTCATCAGACTCCGCATTAGCAGGAAAAAAAAAAATGAGCAACTTCATCTTGAGATAGAAATGGGTGTAGGATAAGGAGCCAGCCAAAAATCTGCAAGAGCAGCAACCAGGAATAGGACAGGGACTAGTGTTAAATGGATTTTTTCATCCCTTCCTGGGGATTGTGGTCTATGTTTACGGGACTGGAGGCACAGAATTAATCTTGGAGCGGGGCACAATAGAAGAAAACGGACAGTGAAAGGCAGGAGTCTAACAAAAAAAAGTCCTAAATCCAATACCGAAGAGAGAACCAAAGGAGAGTCTCGGATCTAAAGACCTCAAACTAGAAATTGGACAATATGCCCAAGTAAACAAAGAAAGTAACAGATGAGGAAAGGAGGGCAAGGCAATAGGAGGAAAAGATGGAGTTCATTTAGGAAAAGAGAAAAATGCCACATTTAGGTTTCAGGAACTGGCAAAAAGCAGCAGGGAAAAGATAAAGTCTCTAGCTGAGACCCTGACCTGTAGCTGTCCCCTCCCGCAGAGGGAGGGCAGGGCAGCACAGGGTGGACAACGCCAGCATCAACGAGCTCACGCTCCCATCCTGATTACCACCTCAGTCCCATCAAAGACAGAGTTATTCCCTCAGATCCTGTTACACATCTCCTTCAGAGCCATCCCTCTTTTTGACAGCAGACGTACACAGGACTTGACCTCTCTCCCGAGGGCCCCTGGGAACAGGAAAGCAAGGGCAGGCAGCAGCCTGAGGAAGCGGATCAGCTCCCCTCCCCTTTTATCTTACTTTGAGGGAGGTGCTGTGGAACCAGCTCCGCCACCACCCTTCCACCGCTCAGCCGTGACTGGAGACGCGCACACGGCCATGTGTCCCACAGCCCGTAAATCTGGGAACTATGAGTTAGTTTATTTATGTAAAAGCCTCAGGGGGAGGAAAAGAAAAAGGAAAAAAAAAAGCTTCAGCAGCAGCCAACTGTGACAGAGGGAACTTGAGCCTCTTTCCAGATGACCCACTCCACCCACTCCTACTCACCCACATTTAAGCAGCAGTATATCAATTACAGCACAAATTAGCTGCCAGAGTAGGTTAGCACATCAAGCACCGAGATCCAGCCTAGCCTTTAAAGCCGAGACCGACAAAAACACCACAGGAAGAGGAGAGCCGGGAAGGCAGGCTGCATTTGCCCTCTAATCCCCGTGCCTGCCTAGGGGCCACCTTCCTGCCGGGGACCTCCCAGGAAGCTGAGCCCCACTGAGCTGTGGCCTACAGAAGTCCTTGGGGTGTGGTGAGGACACAGGCATGTTAAAGCACCAGAAAAACTTCTGCATCAGCTTTATTCAGTGAAAAAAATTACTGAACGGTTCTCTAAATTGAGTCCAGGAGTCTACTGGCAGAGTCATCCCTGAGTTGAAGGAATAGATGTTTTCAAGTACGCACAGTGACTACTGTAATATAAAAGCACTGCTCCATTTTACATTTAAATTTACACTCATTTGCTTCTATTATGATAGCAATTATAAAGCTGTTGATTTCCTCTTTAACAGTTAAAAAGATTCCACAAAGGTAAGTGCCGCACACGAAACCAAATTCAACTAAAAAAGGTGGGAGATGATTTGACTGGTTTAGTTAAGACAGCTTTAGAATGAACACTTGTATTGCCTTAGCTTGGTCTATATCATAACTGACATTTCTATGGCATGTATCAACAGGGTTTAATTGAAACTATTTCCAAATCGACTTCTAAGGATAACTATCTTTAATATTATGCTAAGCCTTCGTGGACGAAGATGTACTTCAAGTAAAAATCAAAAATTCACCAATGAGAAAACCTCTTTTTCCAGTGTTTACAATTAAAGTTGCCATTAAAGTAGTAACAGACTAACATCAGTGCAAGGCTCTCACCTGGCAAACGTTAACACAGGCTTGAAAACATGCCTGAGGTTCAGGCCTCAAAAATACATCCTTGACACAGAATGCTGTGTCCAAGGATGTCCAACTTGCAGCAGATTTGAAGCTTTCACATTAGCCCAAGTCCCCCCTGTTAAGCTTGGGGATTTGGCAGGAAGGATTTGTTCAGATCAAACTGAACAAAAAGGATGAGCGGCATGGAAGAGACACTGAAGAGAAAGGAAACCTTTGGTGGTGTTTGCAAGACAGTAACCTAAAATCATACTAGAAACTTCTGTTTGTGAATTCAATTCCCCAAATTCCTGGGAAGCATGGAAGCTAAAGCCTGAACTGGAGCAGTCATAGATCTCCAAAATCTCCATGAAAGCATGAGTGCATCCTTGAAAGCACCACATGGAAGCTTTTATGTGCATGCTCAAAGGTGGGGCTGGAATTGGGAATTAGGGCTGGGACTCAACCAAGGAACCCAAAATTTAGCAGCCCTTCAATCATCAACTCCTTCCTGTTGTAATCCCTGCTCCTGGTCTCTGACACACTTGGAAACAATCAGGTAGAGACATAGTTTAAGCATTAGTTTCGTAAGCTGGAGAGCCAGCAGGAAACTTTCCATTCAGTCAATAAATGGAGCTCAAATGGAAAAATGTCAGAAAAACCTGCTCAGCTCAGAGCATCCAGGAGCTCTGAGGTATATTCACGTGGCTCAAGTGTATTCCTTTCGCAATTTTGCTTTTATTCCATGAGGCATTGAGAATAATTGGCAGAACAGTGGCATGAACACCGGATGCGTCAAAGTGTGCATGTCCTCCCCGCCTCGCAATAAAACAACGAAGTCATGTGTGGTGACACGTGGTTAATTCAGTGTATACCACTTACTTGTGCAAGCCTGCTAGCACCAGGTACTCAGGAGTCTGGAATGTGGCACGGAGAGGACACAGCAACCGAGGAAAAGGAGATGAGATTTTTGGTCATGTCCCTCCTAACCACTGGCAAAGAGAAGAACAAGGCTAAAACCAGAAAGGAAGACAGAGCCAAAGGTGTGAGGCTGCTTGGCAAAAGAGCCTGGGAAAAATCACACAGATGGGAAAAACAGGTCTTCTGAGCAAAAAACACAGCAGAAACATGAAAAGCCAGGGCCCAATTCTGACAAGCTCCTACTTCTGCTCCTTCTTAAACTACACGAGGTGCTCAAGACCAGCTTTGTTTTTTTTGTCTCAGCAGGAACCATTGCAAGCTACAGGCATGAGTCCAAAGTATGAAATTTGCTATCTGCATTTGCAAATCCGTAAGGTTTGCGTAAATTTGAACCTTGACTGCTGTCCCAAGGCTACCTGTCCAACTTCTGTGGGACAACTTACCACAGAGGAAACGGCACCTTCCCAAACTATTGCCTTTCACTCTGCTTACCGAGTATCCCAAAGGAAATTACTTACCAATGCTGTTTAAGTCTATCCATGCTTGTTCCTGATCAGGTAAATCATCCTTTCCCCTTCTTGCAAGACCCCAGTCCCATGAAATTTTAAAAATCCCTGGCAACATCCCAGTAGTTCTTAGCTGAACTCCAAAAACATAAGCCTATGACTCAAAATTGTGTGTATGTACGTCTGTATCTGTTTAACACCTGATTATTCTGTACTGGAGAATTTTCCAGTTCCAGAAAACTTCTTGCGCTAAGTATCCCCATCAACCTTCAATTCGGCATAGGACAGAAATCCGCAGGAGTCCATACAGAAACATAATTCATTCACCAACCTTGTAAGAACCCCCCCCCCCTCGCTCTCCCAAACTCCAATATTCTCTTTAACAACATCTTGCTTTTTAGGTCTTGAGATGTTCAGGTGAAATTCAAAGCACAGGCAATTGTTTAAAGAAAGGTGAATTTCTCACAGAAAATAAAACAGCAAATACCATGCGTCTTGGCAGCCATGGCTGTTGCCGGGAACTGCGGGATTTAGGCATTTAAAACAATATATTCATAGGCTGCTCTCCTGAGAAGACTGATATTTACACAGGCTATTAGTCGAAGAGATCTGAGCACCAGGAAGTTTCCTTTGATGTACATGAAAGCTGCCAGATGCACTGCACCTCTAAAAAACAAATCACTCATCTGCTGACCTCTGGCAAACCTCTGAAGTTGCCCGTTTTGTTAAAAATTGTCATTTCAGAAATCAAGTTCCATGGCTGAGCGACTACTCAATTTTTAACTCCCACTACCAGACTATCAGGCCATGAAAGGTAAAAAAAACCAAACTATTTCACTTGTCAGGAATTACTGAGGCTAAAACAAGAGAAGCAATGCTACTGCAGAGTAGCAGATGACAGACTTATTTGAGCAACATAAGTTATTCTGCTTTCCATAATTATGCATTTCATGGTGTTGATCATAATAATAGGTTAAAGGAATTGAAGCTTCTAAGAGATTATTTCTTCAAGTAGTTCACATAGCAACACAGTGTTGTCCCACCGCTCTTCTTCCTATTCCAGAAGTTTCTGCGACTAAGGTGCAGACTAAAATTGAGGAGATTTGGGATTAGTGGATCTCTTAGTTACATTAAAGGCATTAGGCACGAAGTCAAGCATCAGGGATCTGATCTAAAGGCAAAACATTGATTTCGGTGGGTCTGGATCAGACCTTTAGGTAAGAAGTATCAGAAAGCAGACAGGTCAGATTGTGCTCCGGGTCCTGCCAAGCAAACCCAGAGTACTACACCTGAACACAGAACACCACGATCAAAGGATTAAACAGGCTTCAGCTTTACAGAAACATTTTTTTCAGAAGAAAGTTGCCAAATGACACCCCAACATCATCAATTCATTAGCATATTTGAGGAGTGGGAAGTTGTATCCAGATCAGGTTTGGATTTTTTTTTTTTTTTTTTTTTTTAAATGAGAAATGCAGATCATAAAGTAAACCCAGCAATTTGGAATGAACCAAAGAGAACCAGAAGTACATTTAGAGGCTAATCCTACACAAACGCAGCTGATCGGACCCTTCCATCACTGCCTGTACCACCTAAATCACTAGGGTTTTTTTCACCCCCTCGATCATAAGGGATCCATACAGATTTTCCACTCTGGGGCCTGAATGAGAATACTAGAATGAGAGACAGAGCAGATCCACATGTTAGAGAGGGACTGTTCACTGTCTCTTCAGAAACAAGAACCAGCAGGCACTGAACGCAACCATCGGCAGCCAAGCTGAAAGCCATCAGAAGACAACACATCTGCAGAATTCACTGCCAAAGAATTTGGTGGGTCCTAAAAGCTGACATAGCTCAAAAGGAGACTGAACAAGTTGGTGGAGGAGAAATCCACGCCTGGCTGAGGAAAAAACATGAATTAAAAACAGCTTTGCAGACAAGGAAGCAGTTTGGCTACGTATCACCTCAGCACCTCCTGTTCTTACTCCTCTCTAGGTATTTACACAAAGCCACCACTGGAGACAAGTTAGACTAGACCCACCTTGGATCTGCTCTGTGTGGTTGCTGTTGTGTCCTTAATACACCTGCACAGAGAAAGATCATCTTGAAGAGACTTTTTTTAGCTGTGACCTATAATCTATATCCATAGCATGCCTTCTGCTCATCATAGCTGCTATTGCCTGGCCATACCACTCTTGCCTACACTTCCTGACAGCCAGTGAAGACGTATATAAAACAACAGACTGTTTTGGACTTAAGCAAACACCCTGAATTACTCACAGAAGAAAAGGGCTGTGGCAAGACTTGCCATGGCACCACACAGACTTGCGGTGACTTTAAATAAGGGAAAAGGTGCATTTACATGTTGCAGAGGAACACGTTATTCAAACATAATGAAGGCAAACTTCAGCGCGTGTTTTACTACTATTCCTGAGAACACAGATACCTACTTGAAAGGCAATTTTCATGGCTCACGAATTCCTTGGTGGGCAGGCTTCAGCAGCCCTGCCATCAGAGCGGCTGTTATTTTGCTCAGACAAAAGGGTGTAGGTGTGCAATAGCTTTGCTACCAAAACCTGTTCAAAAAAGGAGCTAGTGAAAGGACCAAGACTGTTTCTGTTCACAGCCTACACACAGCAAGCCAGAGAAACAACCTTTACTGCCATAAAAGCAGCACAAACAGTTTGGATACAGTTTGCCTCCAGTTTACTAGCAGGTATATTCCACATGAAGGGCCAAATGAAATCACCTCCAAACCTATCTACATGTAAAAACATGGGCTCAAAACATCTAGAAGGGAAAAAAGGTTAAAAAAAGTAATAAATAAGTTAAAAAAAAATCAGACCAACTGAGGAATAAGAATTCCATGTATAAAAGACTGAAGAGCCTTGAATCCCAGGCAGCACAGGACTCCAACCCTCCCCTAAAAAAACCTGCTATATTTACATGAGTCTAGGATATCAGTTGGATGTTTCCAAATAATAGTAGCCTGAGCACCGACACAAAAGGTTATGAACAGAATTTTTACTCTTCGATTACATTCTCCCTCTTTGCCTGGGCGCTAAAGCTGCTATAGAGAAAGATAACATGTGAAGTGGCAAGCAGGCCGTAACTCCAGCAGCCTCTGCTGATGCAGCTACGTGCCACAAGAGAGCTCAAAAGCTTATTCAGAACGCAAAGAGTGGGAACCTGTACTGTATCAGTAGACGTCGCATTGCAAAATCTGAATATTTTGCTTTGGAACTTTGCCATTGAAAACTAATCCTGGCAGTAATTGATACATCAGCTCAGATGAACATAGGAAAAGTGATCAAATGTGATCAACAAAATATCATCAAAAAAGACCAAAACGATCAACACCTCTAAGCATAAAGCTATAGGATCTGGTAAATAGCAGCTGAAATTAAAGTGGAAACTGAAAGTTAAATGAATCAGGCTGGATCTTGAGCTGATGTCCTGCTCTGCCTATTTGCATCAGGTGGTGATCTGGTACAGCACCCCTTTCTAACTGAAAGACCAGAAACAGTTCTTCCTTTCTCTTATTATAAAGCTTTTTTTTTTTTTTTAATTGATCTGGAGTTCACATCATGAGGTTACACATACAACTATCACTCTTCAGAAGTAGGCATTTACTTCCGTGGTCAGAGCTGAACTAGCTGTTAACTTGCCAGACAGCCTGGCAACCTTGCTTGGCTTTGACCTTAAAAGCCTACATCTGAATGGGGTTGGCAAAAGAAATCAAACCGCCCCTCCTCATCCTCCTCTGAGCTCTGAGGTGTTTGCAAGGTAACCAGAGCTGCCCCACAGCAGATGGGCAGCTGCTCCAGGGAAGCACAGCAGGCACAACCAGACCAGCACAGGGCCAGGAACAAAGGAGCAGAAAAAGACAATTCCCAAGCAAGCTGGGACCGTTCTTGAACTAATTCAGCCCTCAGGGTGGGCAGATGCATCAGAAGGGCATGATAAATCAGCAAACACCTGCCACTTGGAAAGATCAGAGCACCTCTTTTAGACATCAAAGTTGTCTGACTCTCTGGGTATCTGCCCATTAATAGTCAGGAGATGAATGGTGGCCCAGGACCCAGCCAAGTTTGAGTGAAGGTGTGTTGCTCAGCAATGAAAACCTGAGATCCCCTGTCAAGGGGATTCTTTTATTTTAACCCATGTCTTGTTTGACTTGGTCAAATTAATCTCAGGAGTTCAGTTCCTGAATTTTCCAAATCACTGGCTTCTACGTGTCCAGGATGCAGACTGTGCTTTTTCTGATCCTCCCCTGAAGGGCTGTAGGAGGTAGAGTCAACAGAGGGGAAATAAGCTTGGAAAGGAAGGCTGCCCGACACTCAGAGGGAGTGAGCGAAGACAGGATTCACACCAAAGCTGGGGCTGAGCAAATGAACCACAGTTAATTGGGTGAGCAGGACGTACACCAAGGTCAGGCTAAGCAGGAGAAAGCCATTGCAGAAAGGCCTGAATGGGGACACACACTGGGGTCTGAGAGCACGTAGGTGTGCGCAGGGCTAGGCAAGGAAGGGCTGCTGGGAGGGAACAGAGCTGCAAGAGCAGGGCAGAGCAAGGCAGGGGTAGACAGCAAGGGGTCAAGGGCAAAGAGCTCTGGCAGCTCCTACTTCGCACCAGCCCTACTGCAGAAAGTAGCAGCATTCAGTGGTTTTGGTTTTTTTTCCCCCCCTCAGTTGCCTCTCTCCATGAAGCAGGACATGGCAAAAGCCTCCAGATGAGAGTGTAAATCTATGCTGAGTACTTACCACATTGCTATCTCACCTTTCACCTTCCTTCCGTGCTGCGCTTGTGCATTTTTCCTTTCCGTCCCCAGCCAGTTGCCTCTCTCCCTGCCTCCTCTCCTCTCCCTCACCCCCTGCCAGCCTCCAGTCAGATTCTGGTGCTCTGAAGCTTGGTCGTACGTTCCAGGGCTTGCACTTCCTGAGATCGACAACAGCTTCACACATTACAACTTCAGAGATGAGCTGCAGACAGTTTAAAAGAGTTATTACACATGCAAAGCAGTAGAGGATGAGAGCCCATCTGCCACTAAGGAATTAGCTGGATCTTCCCAACCAGTGGAGCAAGACAGCAAGTCAAACACTAACACAGATGTTTTTTGCCTGCACATAACAGATTTTTCTACTGATCTGGAAGTATTCTGATGGTGACAATAGAAGAACAACAACATCATGCACTACAGAAGTTACATATGTTGTTCCTCCAGAAACAGGCCCAAGTCACAATCCCACCGTATGCACAACACCATATACCAAAAGATAAAACAAAGTACTGCAAAAATAAGTCTGTCTTTAAATGACTGAAGTGCCTGATATATGGATGGGATTATACTGTCACTACTAGTAGGGATGATCAAAAAATAAAGTAGCCAACTGCAAAATTTATGATTTCTTCCTCCTTTCCCTTCAGCTCAGCCATGTTCAGACCTCAGCTTGCTTATAAGTTGCTGCTCTGAAAAATGATTTTAATAACACACTCTTCAGCCTTCTATATTCAGAAACTAAAGCTTTTCTTGCAGCTAGCTACTTAGGACATTGTTGCAACCACTGAGGGTAGCACATCAGGCTATTTCAGATGAAGAGATAGGATTTGTCATCTTTACATCACTGATGATTCTCTTAATCTGATGACCCTATCCCTCTTACCAGGTGCTTCACAGAAACAACCTGTCCAAGTGGAGAATCCACATCTGGATTCCCCGCAGTGACTTTTGTTACCAGAAACCTAAACACATACAACCTTTATTCATTTGCATCCCATCTAATTCGTTTGAACTGGGGAGGGTCTCCTTAGCTGTATAAATACTCAATTCCTTTAACTTCTACTGCGCAGTGAACATGTGTTTTCATTGAACTGTCAACGTTAAAACCTTGATGATCTTCCTCTGCTCACAATCAAGCAGACCACATCAGCATTCAAATTCTTATTTCCAGCATGTGCTATCCGGCACTGGTCTGCATTTCATCTAATCCGCTATGACTCTTCAAACCTTCGCGGCTCTGTGAGGTCCTGCCAATGTACTGCAAACTCTTCTCTAGCTTCAGCCAACTAAATAATTGTCTGTCACTTCCAAACCTTGCCCCCTTGCCCTTGACCTCTTTTGTGAATTAATCAATGCATCAGCTTTGAAAAAACAGTTGCTTAACTTCTTTTCTTTGACATAAGCAATCACAATTAGGGCCAGATGCCTCCAGTTCAGATTTGCTCCCCAGCAGAACACAGAGTAAAGAAACAGGAAATCCACAACACGCAGAAAGGCAAACCAGACGCGCGGAAAGGCATTGCTTACAGGCAGGAAAACAGTCACCAGAAGTCCTCTGTTGCTCAAAAAAAGAGCGGGCAACAGGCTTTTATGCAAGAACATACCAGTCAGTAAAGAAAAAGTGATTAAGTGTTCCATTTTCAGGAAGTTTTAGCAATATTCTTCATTTGTCTTGCACATTTTTTAAAAAGCTGAAAACATGTCCTTTCTGCCCAATACGAACACTACCAAATCTGAGCTGGGACTCTCACATAATTCCCCATAGGAAATGCTCCAGACTTCCTACATGAAGTCAAGAAACACATTTGTGCCAGTGCTTTCAGAGCCAGACTCTCCCATTTCTTTCTCAAGGTAAGCAGCCAGAACCCTGTATTCATTGCCCATTCCACATTACTCATCCAAGAATGTTTCTCCAAAGCACTTCCTTTAAAAATGGTCCTTGCCAAGCCTCCAGCATAAACTAGTGCGACAAAGTCACTTGAGCTCTTTGGATTTGCGACATATACAGACCCAGGGAGTATACGGGGGGAAAAAAAGGAGCCGAAGCCTCCTCTAGGCTGTAGCAGCTTTTGTGCGTATCTCCTTGGCTAAGAAGGTAGCTATATAGAAGGGAACGGACTTGGGAAGAGCTTGAGGGTTAAAACTAGGGAAAAGCTCAGCCAAAATAAGAGTGTTATGAGCAGAACTCCTGGTGGGATGTTGTTTGCAGAAGCAACACAGATATCCTCATGAGTACCATTTCAAAAAATAAACCTGCAAACTTTAACATTATCTTGGCTTGACAGGGCAACCCTGCTTTTCTCAGATATATTACTAAATCCTGGTTTAAGCAATGGTAGCTGTTATAGCTTGGTAAAAGCCCAGGATGACAAGTGTAAAGGAGCATGACTTTAAAGCAGCAACACCAGTCACCTTACAAAATCTTACATGAGGCCTCAGGAATTTGAGTATATTATTCTCAGAACCATTTAAAACTGGTATTTTCAGTGCAGGCAGTTATCTACCCCCCAGCAGTTACTTTGGTGCTTTGTTTTGCACAGAAAACTAGAGTTCAGCTGCTATGAGAAGAGAGAGGCTGGCTGTCACTGGCCCATGCTGAGTGCCAGAGGCTCAGGGAGGCTCTTGCCTATGAATGCACCGTATTACTAGTAGCAATGCTTACACTGCACTGCAGTTAAGTGTCAGCCATCCATCTCTTGAGGAATCGAGGAAACTGTCACAAACTGCACTACAGAGGCCTTTGGAGATGACTAGGGATAGAGGACAGCAAGCTCTAATCAACAGCACTGGATCCGCGGTATCCCAAGGAAGGGACCAACAGCTCAACACACAAGCCAGCTCCAAGCATGCCCACCTTGGCTCTAAGTCTGTGGCAAGGACACACAGGCCAGCCCTAAGGGCTGGTGGCTCCCACCCAAGCCTACAGAGGTGGGCTACCCGATTAGCAGTTAGCACAGATCCTCTTCTGAAGGCAACAGCATTGCACATGCTACAAAGTCCATCTAGGAAACAAGCCTAACCATGGCTTTGCAATAGCACAGCAAAAACAAACACCACCTTCCATTTTCATGTACTTAAACTTGGTACTTTCCTCTCTGTATTTCCAGTTCTGTCTAGGGTGGCTGGAGAACAGGCAGTTCTCCCTGGAGCAGTGTGACTGGTGACTGCTGGGTGCCCTCCCCTCCCAGACTGCGCCTGCCTGTAGTCATCCTGTGTTGTGCTCCCTCCTTCTGTACCCCATCACCAAGGAACAACAACTCAGCTAAAATCTCCCAGGTTCTTCATGTCTGCACCGTGCAAAGACAAACCAACGAAACGAAACATCCCCCCACACATCGCACTCCACGCTTCCTGCCACACACGCTATCTGCCAGGTAACAGGAGCACTCAAGGGACCAGTCTGGCAGTGACCACAACTAGGGACTCGTGAAAAAAATCATGGAAAACACGTACCTGAAAACTTAACACACAGCTCCTTTGTGGCTTCCTAATCCAGTTGTGTATATTCCTCATTCTTTGCGAGGGCAGGATTAGCTACTGTACTTCAGCAAAATGTTCCTTTTCCATCCACTCCAATGCTATCAGTTAATCTAAGCGTCATGCATGTTTCTACAAAACACACGGTTGCCAGTATGATTGTTTTTTCATGCTACATTTTACTTTTAAATAGTCTTTCTTGCCTCCCTGCTTGTCAAACCCTTACCAAGGATGCTATCCTTTTTTTCCCCCCCCCCTTCCTTTTGTGGAAGTACCTCTTTTCTTTTTTTTTGCAGTGGTTTTTGAAGTCTGATAGAAGTTATCCAGAAGTGAAAACAGGTACCCTGCTGTACACGGCTATATATAATCTTCAGGCTGGCTGCCAATGCTTCCTCCAAATCTGATCCAAACAGGATGCACATACAAGCCGTAAGGGCACGGTAAGAAGTCAGGTGATGAGTTGGCAATGGTCAAATTACTATGGTGGATGTCAATTCACAAGTCCACGCCTGTCAACGCTTCTGCGATGTTAACCAAGCTACACTGAAATAATCCCAGGCTTGGCTCCCAAGTTTGGTAAAGAAAACAAAATCCAGGAAGTTTGACAGCAACATTTTCAACAGCCTCAGCCAATTCAAAACTAAGCAGTATTTCCATATCTGTTACAATATGTATTTGCCATGCAGTCAATAAGATAAGGGTCTTCATTTTTTGAAGCCTTCATTCTAACACTTTATGATCCCCACCCCACATTTCTGGTATACCGCATCCCTTAAAATGGATTTCTTTCTGTTATGCAAGAAGATAAACGAGATGTGACAAAATAAATCCTATGAGCAATAAGGTTTATACATAACCGACCTACAAGCACACAGTTTCAGTGAGGCATACTATTTCTCCCCCTAAGTTGAAGAACCCCACCCACAGACTTTTATATGACAACAGCACACCACTGTTGCTAAGCCAAAATAAACCCTAATATACACTCAGCAGATATTCAAAAGCTTTAAGCAAGCAGTATTTTCTTCTTTGGTATAGGGAAAAAATATTTAAAAATACATTTTTAAATCACATCAATGCTTGTCCTGTGAAAGACTGCTGTAGAAATCAATCTAACATATCACTCCTCCATTAGCATGCTGCACACTGGTAACAGACAGCAGAAAGCAGATGTTTTTCTATTACAACCCTTCCAGGCACATCACAGCCAAAAACTTTTCCAGTGAGTCACATTTTCGCAAACATCACATTCCCCGTGTTATGCTTGGAAATGAAGTCAAAACACTGATGACCCCTGGCAGACTTCTGTCCCTCCCACCCACACCCTTTTAGCCATCCAGGGAGATGAAGCTAATCCAGGAACCATATGTAAGACGTAAAACCTCCTCTGCAAAGAAAAACTATTGATTTACATGTCACACAGCTGTATTTCTTGCCTTGCCTTCTGCTTCGGGCACAAGCCTTGATGTTCCCAAAAAGGTAAAAATTCTCTCCTCCATCTCAGCTTTCCTGTTGGGAAGTGGCAAAGTAATTCAAATCTGCAGCTCCGAAGGTAATTAAAGGAATCTAGGACACTTATTTTAGCCTACATAGTTACTAGTGCTACTTCGGTCCGGTGGTGAGCAGCTTCACTGAAAACTCAGAGATCCCGATTTGCTCTCCGACCACAGCGAGCCTCAGGACCACTGAAGCGCCCCACCGCACTGGACCAAGATGCCTTCTAGTTTTGATATTTTACTTCCAGTGACAGCCAGCAAGGCTGTTACAGAAAAAAGCAAGAGTTTAAGGCTACTCAGAGGATAATTGGTCCCCAGTGATGCTTTGCTCAAAACTAAAGCCTTGAAGCTCACAGGAACTGCAGCCTGCCTCAAGTTGACTGCTTACATTTAATACTCGCTGCACTAATACTGGGCATCCATCTCGTCCATTGAAGTCACAGCAGTTTATCAATTCTGCCAGCAACAACCAAGCAGGATATCATCTCAGAACAAGTTTTGACTATTTTTCATCTACTCAGGTTGAGAAGTCAGAACCTTGAAAATTAACCACATTTGCCCAGACAGTAGCACTGAAACCTGAACAGGGTTAAATGCTTTTAATTCCAAAAGTACCTGGTACTCATTTAAAATATAAGTTCACCACTATTTGATTGAGACTGTTTATCTACAGTATTTTCCTAAACACTTTCTCAAAAAAGGTCAGGCTTGGAGATTTACTGCAACTTGCCCTTTCCATGAGCAGTTACAGTTTAGATTTAAAAGGTTATTATAAACTCAGTTCATGGAACTAATTCGGCAAGACATAACTGAGCTTTCCGAAGTGCGGACGCAGAGAACTTATTTCCTTTTATCCGTCTGGAATAGGCCTCTTGCTCGATTTCAAAGAAAACCTCATCAGAATTCCTGTTTGCTTCAAAGAAATTAGTGAGAGTAAATGAGGGAGGTTTATAGGATCTGATATTCCAATTCATCCAAAAGGAGGAGGAAAGATTTCTATACAACTCTTTAAAAGTCCTGTTAACGAATGCATGCTCTGGTACCTTCATAACTGCAACCAAATTTGAAAGTACAGTAGCTCAGCTGATGTTTAGCTGCTAATATGCTGGGAGGGGGTAGGAAGGGCACGGAGAGAAAAGAGATGGAAACCCCCCTTCTCCTCCAGGAAGATGCAACCCATTTCTTTCCATTCCAGAAAATTTAGAGTCAGTACTCCCTGGAAGAAAAAAAAAGCTCTTGCCAGAAAAGTGACAGCAGCAGACTGTGGGAACATCCACTCCTCTGCTGTACAGGATTGTTATTTACAGTATGTTTTGGAGTTTTGTCCAGTCCAGGTTTAAATGATTCAACACCGAGGCTGCCACTATTTTCCCTGTGGATTTATACCACACTTTCAGTTCTCACTGCTACAGATTTCTACCCTGCCATGGGAACATTTTTCCTTGCTCAGTTTCATCTCAATTTTAATGCTTTGCACAGCACTCACCAGCTCAACTCTTTGCTGTTCCTGCTCTTTTTCAAGAGCATTCTGCATGCTCCCCCCCACCCATCTACATTATTTGTCAGTTTTACTTTCTCCATTAATTAAGCTCTTTCTAGGCTTCTTATTCCTTCTCCCGAAGGTTATCAGAAAGGGCCAAGAGTCTGTTACCATGTGCATCAGCCCTGCCGCACGCAGCCTCGGTCACGTTTAAAAGCATGCTTTCTCTGATGCTCTGCATTGCTTCCATTTTGGGGTTTGGTATTCTGTTGTTTACAGAACACTTTCAGCTTTGATGCTATTCTAACTCTCTAGAAACACTAGCCTTTAAAAAAAAGTCTTATGTAAGCTTTCTAGTAAGCTGAAATACAAGTGCAGTTGCCCCTAGAACAGGTCAGGGCAGAAAGCGGTTCAGCACTCACAGGACACGCTCCTCCAGGCACCGCCGGCAGAGCTGTCATCCTGGCTCTCCCAGGCCTGTGTTTCATCTCCAGCAGTGCTCATAACCCGAAGCCCAGAGAAGATGACAGGCAAACCTATGTGATACTCCCTCCGGTACACTCCCCCCTTCCAAGTATTTTAAGCAGAGTTTTACAGGGTTTGATGTAGCTTCTGTGTATTCGGGAATACTGGATGTATCTTTTTGGTGAACTTGTCCAGTCTCCCTCTCCTTGAATACATGTAATCTTTTAGTATCCAAATGGAGAAGGAAAGTGGGCCTGAAAACTTCTACTAGAGAAGTATTAGCAAACACCAGGCTGTGTATTTTCTACCCTTTTTCATTGTAGGCTCTCACCCCTGAGGACTGCACCTCTCTCCATGCATCCCAGTTGACCACGGCTGTACATCTCGGACTCCACCTCAGAGCAGCAAGGCCCATACGGCAGCTGTGGCGGGGAGAGCTCTGGGGAACGGCAGCCATCTCCTGTGGTTAAGGCATCCCGTTCAGGCCAGGAGCTCTGGCTCAGCTCCGTGCCCTCCAAGAGACAGGTAGGACCAGTTCCTAAAACTCAGGCTTACTTCCAAACAAGCTCAGCACTGTGCACTGTCAAAAAAAGGCACTGCGCAACCTTGAGAAATTTGAGAGCTTAATTGTTTCCTTACCTTTATTAGATTTTGAAGTCAGATAAGTCCCATTTAAAAAAATACAGCAAATACGCACCTTCAAACATATCACACCTCTTTTAGTAAGCTATGTTGACTTTCATTCCAATGACAAATTCAGTGACAAACACTGAAGTCCCCCAAAACATGCCTCTGTCCGAAGTGGTGACGTCAACCAACTTTGGAGGGGTACTGACATTCACCACCATGTTTAGTAGAAACAGCCTCTTATTCATCCCACCAGGTGAATTACTGTCCTTTATTTCCCTACCAGGAGCCTTTTTAGGTCTCTACTAGCCAAAGAAACACAGTAACTTTGGGCTAGAATATGCCAAATCAAGGAACTAAAGGGAGGTGAAAGCCTGGGGCTCTCAGCCCCATCTCCTCCCCTTCAAACCAGCCCTAGCATGCAGGGCTATATCCTCCATACCCACAAAGGCCTTCGACGATAGTCCTTGTTCATTTATGCTATTTCCTCAGTCATGAAATTAAAGGTCACCAACTGGATAAGGTAGCATTCAAAGACTATAAGCTTGAAGGTGGCAGAAGATGATTTGGAGAAAAATACATGAGGGAAAAATCCAGCTGAGAGCTTTTGCTTTTCCCTAAAGGCTAGCAACACAGATGTAGAGCTGAGTTTTTTCAAAAGACCCATTAACAGGGAGGCGGCTTAAAGCTACTCAGCTCCCACCGAGGCTACGCACTCAACATCTGAATTCCAAACAGACCAGACTACTATAAAGCCTTCTGAAAATCCAGCCTTGGCTTTTGATGCAAGGGCTCTGTTATGTCTCCCTGAGCTTTTTATACCAACTAGCTCTCAGGAAAGGAATATGACCCAATGTCCTGGCTTGGAATTAAAGCATGGGGAGGGGGGGGCGGGCACAGGGGGGTGGAGGTGAAGGTCTCAGTGTAGCATTTTTGAGGCAATATTTTTCAAAAACCTCTTAACCATGTGAAATGTACTGCACTTATGGATGTCAAGGAAGATGTTGACTGTCCATTCATAGAACTTATCCAACTCCAGGCAAACCTACCATGAAGCTTTCTACAGCACCTTGGCACTGTGCCAACAGTCCTGACCTCAACTCTTTGAGTAACACAGTGATTTGAGAGAGGACAAGGAATGAGCCAAAGACGCCATCTTAGGTTCAAAAGAGATGGGACTGAAACCAGGAAATCCATTTTTCCTTTTTTCCCCCCCTAAAGGATCAAGCAAATAGGTTTGTACACTCCTCCCAAGACAGCTCTTCTGACCTATGCAGACAAAGCACAAATGCAGCAATCGCAAGCACAACTATGTTTTTTAGGGCACGTTCCTTTCAGGCCTTCCACATGCAGAAAAGCTGGACACAGTTAACAGAAAAGCTCCAGCACCTTCCTCAAAAAGGGTCCAGGAACAACACCGGCCGTTCATTAGAGATGCACAAATTTACAGTGAAGAGGCACATGTCTTAATCCATTTATTTAACAAATAGAAGTTGTGTTGACCCATGAAGGCAAAGCATGGAGGCATAGTAAACCAGAAAAGGGTCACATGAAAACTCTTTCCTCCTCCCCCTCTGTGCATTGATGCCATTGCTGGCATCTACATATGTGCCACCGTAGCAATTTAAAAGCCCATTTGGTTTGATACATCTTGCCTTAGGGACTTAGAATTCGCAGTACAGTCCTAAGAAGAAAAATGGGAAAAAGGAGATCCTTGTTTATTATCTCTTTGGTATCCAAAACAGCTTGACCCAGTTTCCAAGTCAAAAGAAAACTGGACATGCAGTCCAGCTCTCAGGACTGCAAACTCAAACGCAGCTTGGAAGGAGAGCACAGCCTAGTTCCTTCCCATTCCCATAGGAGAACGACTCACATACCTGACGCCCCATTTCTGCCATTCAAGAACACGGGCCAACTTCTCCCTCCATCCTTCCCTTCTGTCATCTAACTAGCATAGGAAATCATACAAATTAGTTTAGACTTTGGAATGCGTCAGTAACCCCAGGACCTAAAGAGGATTGAAGCAGGGCTTGTAAATTGGTTGTTAGCATGCACTTGTCCTCCATGCTGTGTCCTCAATGGTACCATGAAATGGGTACAGGTCTGATGACATGCTACAATCACGGATCCATTTCTCAAACCTACCTTTAGAGCTACGCCACACAGCCAAGGACCCAGAAAGGGATTCGAGGTAGGCAGATGCTTAATCCCAGGTACTTTCCAAGCAAAGAGAATGACAGTGCCCTGCAAAACCAGGGCTTCCCTCTGGAAATATTTTTATAAAAATCAGATTACCTCCACAACGGGTACACGTCAAAGCAAGCCGTAAGTTAGGCCCTCTGAAGAAAGGAAAATAGGGATGTGAGAGTATATGGCTTCAAAATGGGCCATTTTCCAACTCACATGAAGTACAAAAAAACCTTAGCACTACCACTGAAGAAACAGCTGTCAACTTGCCACTGCCATGCCCCACTTCCACAGTGGTATAACATCCTCTGACAGTGAATTAAGCTGCTGTAAAGCTCCTAGTCCAAACCAGACTTAGCAGAATGTCCTTAAAACAAATAACTGTGGTCTACCACCACATACTGATATCCCCCCCCACACACACACACACTACTCCTTCCCTTTCAAGGAGGTCACTTCCATACCACCCATTCACTTTTTGATACACAGAAATGCAGTAATTTTAACCAGTTTTGCCCTGTTCTTGAGCATACATTAGCTAAGACTGAATTGTTTCACTTGGATTATTTGACTGCTTTTGGTCCAATACATTTCTCTGGGCAAGTCAAGTCTAATATTTCCTTGGCTCTTCTACATAATCAAGTTCTCAGCTACACTTTTCCAGTGCTTTCTGATAGCATCAAATACAGATTAGCATTTGGGGCCACAGATGTGGTAGTTTCAGAAACAGAGCAGTAATCATTTCTCATCAGCTAGAAAGACAAGAGATGGGCTGCTGGAATATATGAGCGTACAAAGCTGCAACCATTTTCCTTCGCTTGTTTTCCTGACACATCTGGAAAGGACAGAACAGGACGTCTTTTCCCTGTTCCCATCTGGGTCAACACTCTTTTCGCAGTTGTCCTGACCACTGAACTGCTGGGCGTTTAACAGCAATCTGTTCTGCACATTATGCATAGCCAAAATACATTTGCACCTGCTCAAGCCAGATGGGCTGTTAACTGTTTAACCTTTCCATCGCAGCTACACAACAGGTTGCATCCTGTTAAACCTTTGGTAACAGATAAACCCTCTCTCAACATACCCCAGGAGAAACACATCCAGTGAAATCCGCAGTGATCAAGTCTTACAGGAGACATGTCTAAAATGCCCCTCATCTTGCTGCGCTACTGCTACCACAGATCCCAAGAGACCAAGAAAAAAAGGACTTTTCCCCTCCACCCCATAGGGCAAAGGACAGTTGGAAGCACCGAGACCATCAGAATTGGGCAGTAGGTGTTCTGGAGGAGGAAAAGAGAAAAGCCTTTTTTGCACATGCCTTCCACAGGATCAGTGGGATGCTACTATATCTGACCTGAAAATGAATTCGGAACTAAAACAAAAGCCCCCAAAGCAATGCCAAACAGCCCTAATGAGGCTTGGGAGCATGAGAGCCTTCACAGGGAGTTCGAGGCACTAAATTTCAAGCAGAAGGACTGAAGGTGTAATTTCCCCAGGGACAAACACTGGCAAGGGGGAACTGGGGCAGAAAAGCCAGTCCAGAGCCATCCCATCTCAGAAGGGTGAGCTGAAAAAGCAGCTGTCTCAAGTTCCCATCTGACAGGTTGGGAAGCTCACCATGCAGCTTCGGTAGTCAATTTGCAAGTCTACAGCCAAAACACCACATTGAAAAATATATAGTTTCTACAGGAGAAAGCACCCATTTCAGGGAGAAACTGACAGTACGTTCTTCATTTATTCTTCCAATGCCATCAGCACCACACATCAGAAAATAAGCTGTTATGCTTTTTGGTGTTTGCTTAGTTCAGATAGGTCTTCTCCCTAAAACTCCCAGAGAGCCCTTCAGCAGCAATATATGGAAAAAGTAAGTGCCAGCTGGTTGAATTCAGTTACCAGTTTCCTCAGGGAGACACTGGGGGCTGCTTTCACTGCCCTTATCGCAGAGCAGTGGCTTATTCCAGGACTCACCCCACCAACACCAGCACAGACTGCCCAGGACAAGCAGCAGAAGCACATCTGTCCCTTTGGATGAAAACAGTACTGTCCCGAGGGGGCACAGGACCACCAAATAAAGCCAAACTGCTTAGCTGGGTCCTAACAATGGGTTCCATTGTCTGGTATTTGGCAACTCCCTGTGGCAAAGCTGGCAACGCTGCTGCCAAGATGCAGCAACCCAATCTGTCCAGTTCAAAGCTCAATTTTTGTCCACACAGAATCACTTTGTTTCTAAACAGGCTCAGTGCTGGAGCACTCATTTTTCCCTTTGGAGGACTCTACTGTGGTTCATCTACAGGAATCATCAAGACCTCAGTACACACTCTTGTTAGAGGCTTCAAAAGCAAGCCTAGGGTAAAGCCTGGGTCATGGAGATCAAACCCTCTTCTCTCTGCACGTTTACAGAGGTGCTCATACTTCAAATTCTGCACCACGACATCAACTGCATTTTCAGGACTGCCAGTTTCACGCTGCTCCCTTCCTGTCATAAAGCCTCTGATCTAGGAAGCTCAGGCTTAAATTAAATCACATCAATACTGCCACTGAGACTAATAAGGAAAGGTAGCCTACAGACTTAAGCACTTAGCAGAACAGGGGCCAAAGCCTCCAAAACCATTTTAACACCACAAGAGACACAGAAATTGGAGAGCCTCAAGCTTTTAGTCTTTAGCATATCATCTTACAAGCATTATATCATCTTACAAAGTTGCCCATTTCTCAATCCCTTCCTCCTGTAGCCAAACAGCAGATACAGGCTTGCCCAAAAACCAGCAAGGTTTATGACTTGTCCAGGGCTTTCCCATGTCTTGGGCCATTTCACATCTTTCCTTTTGTTTATTTGATATTCTGACATCTAAAGACCAGCCCCATTTCCTTAAGGAAAAAAGTAGGAAACCAACGCCCCAGTGCCAGCAGCAGCAACTCCCTCCACAACCAGATATCTACGTCAAGCCAACTATAAATGTTTTTTTAATGTTTTTTAGAGAAGTATTAGCACTTGACAGAAGTAACAGACTACTGTTTCCTGGCACAGCATGTTACTTGCTTATCTTGACAATTTATACCACCTAGAGCTATAGTGCACACTAAAAAGGATCTGATGATTAAAACAGGATTTCCAAACGTGAGCTCAATCCTAAGAGTTGGCCTCTCCACAGGATTTCTACAGTGATCATTAAAACGGCATGGATTTTTGAAGCGTTCAAGTAGTACAGGATTCCTATCCTACTCTCTTCCCATTTCTTAACCTGCAGGATTTTCAAGCAAGCTGAAATAACCACATGGAAAGCTGCAGTTTTTACGACACTACTAGTCTGATACTGTCAACACCATTTCGGAGGGCACTGTTTTATGTAGAACCTCTCTGCTTTAAGCTCTTTTTTAATAAGCAAGCTGCTCAAGTCAACATCTTCAGTGAAAAAAACACTGCCCAAGATAATTCCTGTCTTACTTTCAATGCTCTGATGTGCATTAATAAAAGCAGGGCTTTAGCAAAAAATGGGGTGGAAAGGACTCCTGCCCTAAGCAGCCTCCCAGAGGAATACCAAATGATAGCAAACATAACTGGGCTTTTCCATCACCTGCTGCTGGCATGAAACATCTGGCCAAGACCATTAATAAGAAACACCAGCAACTGCTGATGCCTGCATGAATGCTGAGAAGATGCACAGGAGCAGGGAAACAGCCTGCCTCACGACGCAGAGCACTCTTCAGCAATAAAACCAGGATGCAGCACTGCAACGGAAAGCTCAGAAGACCAGAACTCCATTTCTAACGCTCTTGCGTCTTGTTTCAGAAACTCACATAAGCACGTGCTTAATCATAACCGCACTGTTCCTACACTTCAAGGTCAGAGAGAACCTGAAGCACTGAGCTTTGTGTTGAATCTCAGTTACCCCCATCACCAAAACAGTGAGATGATCAGGCTTCACTGTTACTAGATTTTTCATCAACTGTAGAAAGATTCAAACTTTGCATTTCTACACCTATTTACAGAAGTGGAGAAACACCAGAT
Organism: Dromaius novaehollandiae; assembly: GCF_036370855.1. Lineage (NCBI taxonomy): Eukaryota > Metazoa > Chordata > Aves > Casuariiformes > Dromaiidae > Dromaius > Dromaius novaehollandiae. Next base: position 9,559,499 of record NC_088101.1, on the reverse strand, counting down.
CTTTCTGGAACAAGGTAAGCAAACTGTCCCTCCACCCAGCTCTTTACAGGCTAAAATAACTCTCTATTACATGTAGTCATCTTGCCTGCATCTGGGAACAAACCTTGATACTTAACATGCATGAAGTGTTTAGGTACAACGCTTCTGTTCCCCGAAATGCTGCTTAACTGAGCCCTCAGGGCACTAATCAGGGACATGATGCTGTCTACCAACCTGGGGAGAAAACTCAAAGGAGACAAATTAGAATGGGGAAAACACACACAGATGATGACTAAGGGCAGAGAACAGGACAGTACAAGCCCCTTCAAGACCTGAATACCCAGCCCCATTCCTGCTTATCCATGGTTCAAAAGTACCTGTAAGTAGCAGGGGCAGGTTGCAGAACAGGGATCAAAGCAAGTAGCACATCCCTACACACCTCCCCACAGCCCTGCTCAGCCAAGCTAAGATTCTGGTATTTCTCACTACACTGAGCAGCAGCTCAAACCATGGATGCTCCCACTGCCTTGCGAATGACAGGGCTTACAACTGGCTCCTTGAGAGCCATGAGCCCTCTACCACATGCCTGTATTTTCACAGACCACTTAAACAGGTGTTAAAAATTCTCTTTCCAAAGACAACAACCACCACACAAAGTTAACACCCTTCATATGCACCTTGGAATTACAGGCTCCAGGTGCAGTTGAGGGGAAAAGGCAGCCACAGCTCAGGCCATTGCAAAGGTTAAAAAAATATATAATATTCAAAAACAGCATATTCTGGGGATAACTTTACTTCAGCAGGAACGATGCAGAAGTTTGAGTAGTGTGGTATTTGTCAGAAGCAAAGAAATGACACCAAATTCCCCTTCAGTCTGGCAGCACAGCTGAACAGATGACTTTTGGGAACCCCCTGCAACACCCCACAGTAAGCTAATTAGTACCTGAGGAGAGCCTGCTTTGTCATTTGAGATAAAGGCTTGGTGAAGTCTTTTACAGAATCATAGTGCCTTTAAATTTCAGGTAATAAATGAGGTTTAAATAAAGGACCCTCCTATCCTGGAAGAAATGCCTCTCCAATGTCTTCACTGTTGATTCATCAAGTAGCACTTGCTTTATAAAACTCTCGTGTAAAGAGGAATCGGAGCAATTTCAATCGACCCTTAATTAGTTCATCTTTGCACAGCATTCTGAGAATGGAAAGCTCTGTAAATGGCTGCATAGGAAATCCATCCCTGGGAATTTATAATGATCTTCTACGATTTTAGAGCCTAGACACACATGTTTAGTGTATTGATTTTTAAGCCACTGAAAAAGAACATTTAAGAGTTGTGACCTGCTCGTATTGCCCAGCTTACTGAACAATCCAAGTCCTCTTTTATTGCTATAAGTCACTGTTCATTTCCCCGCTACTTCTCAAAGGACACATCTGTAATTATTAAACTGCAGTAGATCATCATTTAGGTACATAAGGTATGATGGAGCATCCGATACAGGCGCAAAGATACCACTTGTGGGCTACACACAAGGCTTACCTTTAAAATACAACAAATAAAGAGGTAAAGTTCAATACTCAAAGTTAGAAAATGCAAAGATTAAGACAATCTGGACACTTAACCAGGAAAATTTTAGCCTTAAATTAAGTCTGCCAATCTGAAAGCAACTAAAAAACAGTCTCTGCTGAGTGCTATCCTCCTCATCCAGACTGAGTACTCATTTTTCCATTGTATGTTTGGACAACGTGTCATCTCAGCCAGAGTTAATATACATCTATTACAGTACTAAATAATATTAGCAGAACAATAGTGACTGCTGGTAATAGTGATATTGCCTGAACAGTCTGGGGAACAAACACATCTTTGCTTCACAGCCCCATGTGGTAACAGTTCAAAGGCTAAGGAGACAAATCTCTAATGCGAATACCATTTGGATTGTAAACACAATACAGTAGCAAAAGGAATAAAAAGTAACATGCAGAGATTTTTCTTTCCTTTTTCCTAAGCGATTCAGTCACAAAAGAAAGAGGGTAATATTATACACAAAATACTTTCAATGGAGAAACACTATGGAGGTTCTGCAGACTGATAAAGCAGTGTTTCACCTAAGAGAAAGGCAAACAAATCTGGACCCTCATTACCCGCCAGTTTGTGACTGCCCAACACCAGGACCTAGACTTGTTTTTGAGTCCCAGGTCAGATGACCATAATTTCCCCTTTTTGCCAACAGTACTCTCTCTCATCTCTGTTTAATCAAATAATTGGTATTCATCAAAATGAATGAATGCCCCTAAGCATCACTGTTACTTGTTAACTAATGTTAGATTACTGACCTCACATGAGGAAGCAAGTTTTGCATTGACAATTTACTCCCCCTACAGTAAGAAAAGGGTTTTGTGTCTCAACTTCTTCAGATCCCTTTGAAATCCAGAGAACAGTTAAAGCACAAGAGCAGACTTCCCATTTGGAAGCCAGTGAACTTCCAAGCAAGGACAAACAATACAAGTAAAAAGATACCATATAGGGACCACGAAGGGGAAGCGGGCTTGAGTGACTCCAGTTTTCAGCTCCAAGGCCTGATGCTTTGAAGTCACAAAGAGAAACCAAACTGAGCAAAAACATACTGTTCACATAGTCCTACGTTTTATGATGATTTTCAGTTGATTTTCCCAAGCACCAATTCTAATATGGCCAGTTGAGCCAGCAGCACTTCATTGCAAACAGATCTAAAACCCCCGGTAGGTGTTTGCAACCGGAGCATCGCTTCCTGGTCGCAACAGGACTCCACATGTGAAGGATGCATTGAAGCCAGACTGCTAGAAGAAAGGAAAACAAGCCAAGAACTCGTTTACTCCCCACACACAATCTGCCTCATTTGACTTGCTGTAACACAAGCCATGCCTTTGCTTTTTTTTTTTTTTTGAACAACAACAACAAAAAAAACTTTCAAAACCCCACAGCTCAAGGACTAGGGGAGAGCAGGACATAAATGCCCATCAGCTGCTCGCAGAGCCCACAGTGGTGTTCCTCACCACTAGCCCCATCATTGCTCTCAACCCATGACCAAAGCCATGAGCTAGGAAGCCTTTTACTACTGGAGACAGTATCTTGCAGGCAAGAGGCAAATCTAAATTTCTGACAGGCTGTATGGTCCTTAGGGATCCTCACGTACTTAGCTGTACCCTCATGATCATAACGTATCATCCTGACAGTCATGGTCCTACTGGCCACAGGACCCCCCCCCTCCCCCATCCACAGCAGCTATCCCTTGCCTGCACCTTGGAGCTCACCTTTCAGTTTAAAATCAAATTAAGAGAGCTCCTTTGCAGCACAGCCATTGCAAGTACCTCCTACCTCTCGCTGCCAGGCAATACATTAAGATCCATGCACACACAAAATACCCCTTACAGCATCCACGCTGCCCTTCCCCACACGTACTGGACAGATTAGACTGCCCAACACTTGCATAACCAGTGAGCTTAAGTAACAGTGCACTAAATGTAAGATGTTGTTTCCTTCATTTTGCCCCCTTTGTCATGTTCCCTTAACAGGTCAGGAGCATTTTGTTGCCACAATGATTACATTCACGTCAGTAAGAGTACACCCACCTAACCATAAATGCCACAACAGTCACCCTGAGTTCATAGGAGCAACAAATCTTCCAGACATGGAAGAAAAGTAAAGTTCCTCAGGGATTTTAAGTTGACTTCCCTATTCACTTTCACAGTAAAACAAATGTCTAAGGCTTTTAATGCACTTCAAGACAAAAAGCCTGCCACGCAGAAGAAATAACACTGCCTAAAGCCAAAAAAATTGCATAGAGAGAATAGGCCAGTCTCCTTAGGCAGCCCTTCAATATTGGTTGCCTGGTTTGGAAAAGACTATCACCCTTTTGGTAAACTGCTTTTGTTTTATGGAGACACACAGCAATAAGGGCAGAGGAGTCATTAACAACAGAACCACATTTGCCTTTGTGGGTCAGACTGTCCAACCCCTGTACTTAAGCCAGGAGATAAAGACAGATGTCTTGGTTCAAGCTACCTGCATCCAAGTTTTCCCCCACAAATTCCCTTTTTGGATTTTGGATCTAAGACACACAAACGCACTGGGTCCACACTTTGCTGAATGTAAAAATAAGCATAACTTCAAAGCCAAGAGAATTAGCTTGAACTAGTACTAGCTGAGGGCCTGATTCACCACTGTTTTACATTACTTCAGACACCAAAGGAATGAGGTTTCTTTCTGTTTTCAGTGCTCTGCATGCACACCCAAAACTAACACTGACCAAACAGCCCATAACAGGCTGGCTGACTTCATTTCTGAAAAGCATTTCATGTGTTTCCTGCACTTCCGCAGCTCGACCTCAGCCTTCTGCACAGAAGAATGGCTTCTATCATTACATCAAGAGTATTTCTTGTCAAGTAACAGAAAAGTCCGTTCCAAACACTCTGGAAATGTAACACAGCAGCATCATACCAGCTCATTTCTAAGAGCATGGAGAAGACCCAGAATATGAAAGCCCAAGACAGAAATATTCTGGTTTGTCTCCAGATAACTGGAGACATAACTTATTGAAGCTCTCAGCCTACGCGTGGTTATGGTATGGTGTGGTCTATCCTGAAGTGATGATTATCTCCAAAAAATAAAAAAAAAGAAAAAAAAAAGGCCTTCAGTCCTTTGTGTCCTTAGGTTAACTCTCTGCAAGGGAGCAATAGCCTCTGGCATCATGACAAAATCTTTGGGACTGCAATTCCACCATACCTTTCAGTCTTTTAGTCTTTTTGTCCAAGTGACCAGATAACAAAATGCATCCTGCCGCCATCCAGGAGTTATGAGGAGTCTTAAAACCAGGCAAGCTGAGCATTTTCTTTGAAGAAAGCTGTTTCTTCCTGCCCTCTTAGTTTCAGATTTGCTTCATTTTTAAAGCTTACAGATAGCTTGCGTACTTCAGAGATAACTCATCAGCTGAGACTAGTTTTTTGTCTCAGAACTGGCAGAACTAGTTCAGAAGCCGAATGTACAGGTAGTCAAGCTTGCCCCATAATTAGCTTTACATAAAGCTCCCTTCAACAGGAAATTTAACACCAGGACTGTTAAACCATGGCTAGTACAGCGGTCATTGCTTTCACTCCTTTGCCTCCAACGTGAAAACAGCGTTCCTGCAAAGTACAACCCAAGAAGAATTATAAGGCACTACGAAAATGAACATTTACAAAGAGGCCCTCTCTTTGTTCTCTTGAGGACTTTTAAGAGTGACAGGATGCATTTCCTCACAAAACAACTGTTCCCAAGCAGAAAACTGCTTCAATTCCCTGCTATCACAGCCACAGACCAGAGACAGCCATTAGCAACCCAGCCACATGACAAAGTCCGAGGCGTCTGCAGACCCTGCACAGCAATGATTGCCTCTGGAATCCATCGAGGGGCCAGATGTCGCTGCTGGCTGAAGGCTGCTCGGCCTGGCGCCGGAGGTTTCTGCCTGCCCTCCACGCAGGAGCACGCTACAGGAGCGGAGCATTACCACGGGCTAAACAGCAAGATACAGGCAACGTGGATTTCCATGTTCGGCTTAGACCCTGCCAAGACTCATGCCTTTGCCGGACTCTGGTTGTGTGACATGAGACAGAAGAGCACAGCACTCCCGAAGCTTGTCAGAACTGTCCTCCACTTGCATTTTTGTCACAGCACAACTTTTCTCTCCAAATAAGGGTCACAGGAGCTGTGGAGCAAAATCTTTAGAGAGGGAGAGAAGTGGGCTGAGTGCGTTGTTCCGAGTGACTTCTCCAGCGGAGACAGGCAGCAGCAGGCACTGCTCCCAGCTGTCCTTGCAGGAGTAGAGAAGTGTCCCTCACCAAGGCAGCCAGCCAGGAACTACCACAGTTCCATGTGGAGCACCAGCTCTGCCTCCGCACCTCTACTATCTGGGCTTACGACAGGGATGTAAAGCCTGCTCCAGCTTCTGACTTCCACAAGCAGCTCGGTCAATGCAGTCTGATTTTTTCCTCCCTCATTTTTCCATTTCTACTGAGAGTCATTGAAATGGACAGAAAGATTTCATTCATTTACAAGAGAGTTCAGAGTATTCAACGAATATTAGAGAAAAAGGCTTTCAAAATATTTATCATTATATGACCTGAGGAATAGTAAAAACTTCAAGAGGCAAGCTGTAATTTCAACATTTACAACAAAAATTTTAATCCAAGTAAAAGTTTTACTGCTTCCAGCTAAATGTTATCTGGTGTGCTCCCCTTCATCCATCCCCTAATGCTGCAATTAAGTAATGAACACTGAACCCTCACATGTTCATTTGTCTATTGAGCTTTACAGGAGCAGCTGTGTCACTTTTTTTCCTGGTTTAAAGAGTTTAACAGTTTCCTTACAGCCTAAGGAATTTCTGAACCACTACCAACTCACTGCATATAAACACACACTGTTCTGGCATAAAACTGAAAATCAAGAAAATGCCTCTAGTTATCCAATGCAAAGAAAAACAGCCAGGTCAGACCATATACTTTTGTCTCCCTATAAAGACATTTGGAGAAATAATAATACCTAATCACCTCTCCAACAGGACATTCTCAGCTAACAAGACAGATGCTTGACATGAAATTGCTACAGTGTCACTGTACAGTCAACGTCCTTTGCAAGCCATATGGCTACCAGAAGTAAAATTCAGGACATATTAAAAAATAATGAGCAAAATTAAAAGACCTGAAACTTGCACCAGGGCCTCTTTGCTGTGATTGTCTATAAATAAGCTGGACAGAGTCCCTGGCTCCTTGTTCTAGGAAAAGCAATCTGTGATTAGGATTTCAGTGGTGTGAGAAGAATGGGGGAGGAGAGGGATGACAGATGGAGCCAAAGACTTGGTGAGATTTAACCCTGCTATTTGCAAGCAAGATTACAGTTTAAAAGGGAGCAGTCTTTTCTCCTTCCCTTCTAGGTACACTCAAGCACACAAACAGTATTTTAAAACACTAACAGCATTGCAGCTTGTGTTTGAAGGATACACATGCAGCTTTTATTACAGAGAATACCAACATACAGCTTGGAAGTAGCTGTATTCTACCTTTTGTACTGAAGGGTTATTGAATAGAGTCTAGCTGTGTAGATGGATAAAGAAGGTACATCTGCAAGCAAGGCCCTGAAGGAAGCAGCTTTCTAATGAGTATAAAAAGCACTGAGAGCAGGTGACTGTCTTTCTGCACAGCAGCTGCTTAAAATCCAGCACAGCAGAAGAACTCCTTATGGACTCCCTTTGGCCACATCTTGTAGGAGAAAACAAGTATTACCACACATTTTATGAAATAAGCAAGATCTCTGTGTGCGCCTGACACCGGACAGCAACACTGAGCCAAAGCCTCCTCACAGTACCTCAGGTGAGTGGTTTTATTCAGCCTTTCCTCAATTTCCAGATTCCCTTCCAAATCTTCCACTAAGATGAGACCTGTAAGTGGTACATTTTATGCGGGATACAGGCAGGATTTTCTTGGTTGCTTTCACAGACCACACAGCAGAAGCCCACAAGGTGCTCATCAACAGGAGGAGAAAACCTGTTTTACCAGACAGTTGTTTGGGATAGAGCAGTGGTGCATTATAAGGTGCTAACAACAGGTTTAGGCTTAAACTTGAATCCTCAAGTTTGCTGTTTAAGCATGCTGTCCAAGCAAGCAGTGCAAACATTGTAGGTCACAAAGTAAAGCAAGCATGCGTTTTGCACAGCCAGGTAGGTAGGAAAAGAAAAGGCCATGTTAAATTGGGCTGATTTAATAGTATTGTATATGTGGAATTGCTGACATTAAAACAGTGCATATTCATGAGACATGGCCATGCTTCTCAGGCTGTTTTCCTTCAGATTAATATCTTGCATTTTCCAAGGCTGCTCTCTCAAGTCGCCTGAATTTAATTAAATGCAGTTTCAAACCTAATTTCAGTTCAGCCAGTGCCAAAACCCTGTGTGAATGCTTCTAAATTGATTTAAAACAGCCATCTCAATTCACCTGGTCAGTCAGGAGATCAGTTAAATCAATGAGGCCAGGAGGATCAATCAAGGCCTGGCCTCAAGCTTAACAAAGTAACTCAGAAGTGCTGCCTAGCTTCCAAAGCCTCCTGCATCAGTGCTTGAAAATGACAGGAAACATAATTAGAAAGCCTGAAAAGCTTGGCTTAAGTCTTGCCACCCTTACAAAATAAGGAAGTACTACCCTCTCAGCTTGCTTTTATACACAGAAGACAGAGGCAGTATAGTAGAGAGCTAAGACACTCTGTGAATGTAAAGCAGTGACAGAAATAGAGCCCAGATATCTATTTTCACTTCCATGTTCCAGACATAAATGCATCCTAATTGCAACCACACTGTGATGACAGATGACTTGCTGCAGGCCATTGCCTGTCTTTCAGAGCTGCCTCGTTATCACTCCAAGAAAACAAAAATAGCTCTAGTGCCATTACTCAAAGTCTTGGAATTTCTCCTCTTTTGGGGGGCAGAAGTGCAGGAGGACACACAGTGAAGTCTAACTGATTACTTCATTATCAGCTCTCAAAAGCTGATCTAGTAAACCCTTTCCCTTCTAAGGCACCTTTACTTTCAACTGCGAAGCCACCGCTGACTTCCTCTTGGGACAGTGTCCCCAGCCCCAATTCCCCATCCCAGACTTCGCTTCCATCTTTCCCAGCTAGCTAATTCTTTCCCCTTACTCTCAGACTTATGACATTGTTCCTTCTCTCTTCAAACATACATTTTCCCTCTACTAAAGCTACCCATTTCCATAGCTATCACTCAATTTCCCCTTTCTGCCATAGCCTTTCCCATCCCAGGAAGGCATGTGACTTTGTATCACATACTATTTCAATAAAATATTAGTAAACAAAATCTATGTGATCCAAGTAAAGTGGTATCTAGCTTCCAGATTAAGTTGTCTCCACTTTAGCCATCCAGCTTAGAGTAAGCCAAACACCTCAGAAGACTCCATTGACTGTTACAGATCTCCACCGACTGTAAAAGGATCCGAGATAGTCAGCTGTAGCGTACCTAGCTATGTCTGGACAACTGAATTTATGTCTTTATCTGCAAACAATCCCGCCTAGAATGTCTTAAACACTAGCTAACAGATAGCTCTCTAATTCCAAGCAGTAAATAATCAGTAAATGCATATATTTCTCTAGCAGGGTTCCACAGAATTCAAGTCTTGGCCTACATTACTTGAAAACACCCCCCAAATCTGAAGAAAACAAAACCATTACTAATTAAGTTTTCACACAAGACAAAAACAGCATGGACTTCCATCACCAGAAAAAAGATTCCATCAAGATTAGATCTTCTCCAGACAAGAAGCACTACTGTAAAAACAAATTAATTCGCAGTTACCCTGCAGCACCCACGCTATACAGACTAAATGATTACAGTCCTTCTAGCTACATAATGCATAACGAACTTCCACCCCTAGTTTCCTTAAGTTTCCTCTTCAAAACCCTTCAGTGTGGCAACTATCTTCACCTGCTCCTGCCATGACCTTCTAGTGGAGTTTCTTGCCATCTTTATTCCTCACTTGTCCTGGCATGTCTTACACACCCCAGTGAGTTCCCATATTGGCTATTCCCACAGCACAGCCTCCAGAAATCTTTACTCCCACTCCTTCCTTTAGAAAGCTACATGCACCCTCTCACACCTGATCTTCTTGGCCACCTAACAGGCTGGACAGAAGAACACTCGGTAGGTTTGGCTTGCTAAACCCAACAAGCAGACTTTGTGTCATGCTGCCTAGTGAGAAGGATGGGTTAAAACTCACCTCCTTCTGCAGTTGCACTACCCAATGCAATAGGACCCCTTCCAAGTCTCTCCAAGCTGCCTCTGCTTTCCACCTGTTCCCAAGTCACCAATACTCTAGTTAAGCCAATGATTAGTTATGTGTCTGCCACTTGTACAGAAGGCAAACATATTTCTCAGAAAAATACTATCTTTGTTGTCTTCTGCAGTGAACCTAAGAGTTGTCTGCAGTTATTGGGCAATCTCAGGTGCTCTGCACCAAAGTGTCATACAAATACTGGCACATCATCAGGTACTTCAACAAAAGCTATTCCATCTATTTTGGAAGCAGATTTATCCCATGACAAGCAGGTGTGGATAAGCAACCATTAACAGTAAGTATCAGGCATCAGGCCTGTTCTCCATCAGGACTTTCTGCTGCTGCACATAGCATTATTCATCTGTGCGTCCTAGTCTCTGCTGCTCGAGGGTCACCTTGTCTCTTAATGGTTGATGGGGTCTTGTGTCATCCTTTGCAGTCGCACGCCTGGGTGTCAGCCTCCCCACTACTCAACAGTCAAGCCTTGCCGCATGGCAGCCCCATACTGAGAGGCCACACTTTGACCTCCGTGAGAGAAATCTCCTTTTACCCATCTGGCTAAACTGTCAATTAAGCAATGTACCAGCTAGACAGAGCTGAAGGACTTCCTATGATACCAGCGCAGTTGAGCAGGCACAATACTTCAGCTTGCTCTTAAACAGAGGCATTCATTCCCCTCCGGCTTGCGTGTCCAGACACAAACAAGGAATTCTAAAGAACATATTCAAGGGTGCAAACACAGCAAGGTCCAACCAGGCAGTAAATCAAATCAGGCCATCTTGGCTGAAAAATGATAGAGAAAGTTCATGTACTGCAGAAAAATAAGTTCTCTATCAACCTGAACTGATTTAGTACTTCCCCTAAATATTCAGTAAATGCCAGAGCCAAATTCCAGCTTTGAAGCCTGGACTCATCTCTTTTGGAGACAACCTCTCTACCACATGACAACGCACTAAAATCCATCCAGGGACTCAAATGAATCACATCCACATTTTGCATTACCCTGCAATTAGCAGAGGCTAGTGACTTAAGCTGTAAATCTAGCTTGCCAGCAAGTTTGCTTAGAGCAGGATGCAAATGGCAGATCACTTCCACAGCAAGAAGATAGCCTTAAAAACAGAATTTGCACCTGAAAGACATCAGCATTTACTTAGGCTTTAAGTTCTTCAGCACTTGTTTGAACAGACCAAGGAAAATAGGCCTCAATATCTTCATAAAAACTAGACTTCAGAAACAACATCCTAATTTAAAACTTGGACTCTTCGGTTTTCTTTTAGAAATACAAGTGACAAAAGCCATAATTAAAATCGCAACGGCTCTGAGTCTCCCCAACAAACACATCCCTTACTCTCTTCCTTCACTTAGCACTTTTTATGAAAAGCCAGGAATAGATGTACTTTATTTATGCTAGCAGAGTGCTCACCATTTGATGACAGCAGGTATCCTAAAGAAAGTTTATACTTTTCAATGTCAAGCACTTTACACAGTGAGGCAATTTCACCACAAACATTTTGGGTATGGACCTTCGAGAAATATCTTCATTCTAGGAGTCCTTTCATGCGTTGTGCAGGGCACAGGAACTTGAGTCTTAACAGTTCAAGAGTCAGGGAGGAAAAAAATCCATACAAGCTGTCTCTACAAAACCCAGTCAATTCCACTTGCAGCTGATCTGTTTGGGGGGGGGGGGGGGGGAGTCAGTACTACCATGGCTTGAGGGACAGGGTTTCACTGGAAAGGCAGTCACTCATCCAGAAATTCACCCCTCAGGCAGCAGGGAGAGAGATTAGCAATTAATGAACACCCCGAGGCTGCTGCCAGCCTGTTAGCATGTTCTTGCAGTGGGCGTTTTCTCTGCAGGGTGAGTTATGCTGCAGCATGATTGAGCTGTTGCCTTTTTAAGGTATTTATTTTCCATTTAGACACAACACAAATGCTGCCTCTTCTTCTGGCCGAGGGCCTGGAGCAGAAAAAGGCATCACAAGACTAACTTATGGAATATCAAGGCAGCCTGATGTTTGTGTCACAGCAGGGGCTGAGTCAAGTCAGCAAACAGATTTCAGGGAAAACAGCTAAGAAAGTTCCAGCAGTAAATATAATACAGCATGTCCTGCTTACGCCTGAGGAAGGGCTTAAGATTGGGATTTCTTCTGGGGTATTTACACTCTTAAGTATAAAAACCAGGTTGAAAAACAGTCAGAGGAAATGAAATGCTGACATGAGTGCATTTAGATCCTCTACATAGGAGTACCGGTGTATAAGAGGCAGGTACTCTTTGCCCTAACTTTTCCAGCTACACACATGTAAACAGCCCGGGTCCTACAGCAGGGAAGCAGCTGAAAGCACTCCAAGCCAAACTGCTATCCTGCAGCCATTCCAGCAGCAAGTTTCTGTACATGCTTTTCGGACCGCAACACCTCTCCACGCTCTGCCGCAGTGACCCACGCTGAGCTGCCTGCTGGAAGGTGATCAGAAGCCTGCTTGAACCAATAAAAAACACTGCTCAGAACTTAACTAGAAGTCTGATTATTTCCTACTCATCTTCCTTCCTGGTTACTTCCCTCCATCTCTCCTCTTCCCCTCTCCCACGTGCCTTGGCCATTTCAAATGTTTTAGTTAGTTACAACAGTGGGATGAGGCTAAAACCATGAAATACACCTTAGGTAGGCACAAACAGCACTGAAATCCAGCATCCCAAGATCTTTTACATGCAGCAGAGAAAAGGATTCTGCAGAAGAGAAAAGGATTCAGAAAGTTCCTTCTTCTCAGGGTGGGTGAGCCCTAGAAAACCTCGTGTAACTACACCATGCTTGCTAGACAAAGCGTTAGAATACAAGTAACTCGCACCAGAACAAGGTAAGTACAAAACGTTCGTCTGAGCTCTGCGTGTTACAGTCTGTATGTGCTTGTACAGAGTAAGTGGTACACTCCTGTGTGCACATCTTTGACCTAGGTCCATACACACAGTTACATGATTTGCCATATTGAGGTTAGCTCTAAGTTGCATACAAATAGCTCATGTTGCTCAGGAAAGAGGTCAGTGGAAACTGCTTCTTATCAGCCAGGTATTCTACAGAACACCTTTAATTAAAGAAATACTTCTGAGATGTAGATGTGTCATTTTCTCTTTTAGAGAGACATCTTTTTCCCTTCAGCTGGTAATTCTCCCCACCAGGATTTTTTCAAGGTTACTATTTCTGACAGTTTGTTCATCATAATACACTGCTCTTCTACTCAGTATTTCACACTTGAGCAGACTGACTTATTTCAGCCTAAAGGAGACATTCTTCACAGCAAAACAGCTAGAGTAATTAAGAAAAATAGTGCATTCAACCCTGTTCATAAACTGTTCATTTAGAGGGAAAAAAATGACCTCTGTCCTATTTCTCCTGGGGTCCCCAGAGCTATTAGTTGTCCTGTTCTCCAGTAAACAAGGCTCTGGGACAAATTCATTACCAGTATTTGGTTTCTCTGACATCAGCCACAGGACTCCTCTTGTCAAGAGGATGGCTAAGATTTGTACCAGTAAGCAAGCGGCACTTGAGCATAGCCTAAGCTGCTTCATCTGAGAGGATTTTGCTGGTTCAGCTATGTCAGTGGCTAGAGTCAGTGCAAATGTCCAGTCCAAGAAGTCCAGGTAGGAGAAACTGTATTGGAGGTCAAACCTTGAGCCAGTGCCCTCTTTTCTTTATGGTCAGGCTTGTTGCTTAAACAGAAAAAGGAACATGAGCAAGGCATCTCTATCCCCCCAAACCTGGGATACTGCTCTAATAGATGCAAATACAACCTAACAGCTGGGGCAGCTTCTGTTGCTCCTTGAATCGTGTTGGTTCTTTGACTGCCCAGACAAGCACATGACCCCATTCCTCGAGGGCCAGACACCACCGTGAAGCAGAGCTCTGCAATTACCAGCTCTTTGCTTTCCTGCTTCTCATCCTGCTGGACCACAAAGGATACAGGGCCCAGAACTACAGACTGCACACAGTACATGGCCACCAAGAAAACCTCCAAGTCACCCTTGGAGCAATCAACCCACCGTAGACCTAGTATCACAGAGCTGCTATTACTAGTAAGTATTACTAGTGTGAAGACAAATTGTGATTGCCAGCAACCAGCATCCACCAGGGATGTCTGCAAAGCTACACAAGACCAAACTCCTTTTCTGTCCGGAGACCATCACAGAGGTCATACTGGTATTGTAGTTAAACTTCTGCTGTCAGTGTTGTAACCACACGCATGTCCAGATTGGGGGCTGGAGAGAGGCAGAGAGCAAGGCAAGCATTCAGCATGACATAAGTCTGACATAAGGTCTCAGGTGAGCTGAAGAATGGCTACACATGACCAAAACGAACTGCCAGTGTGAAAGGTCTGTGTCCATGGCACATATCATTGCTGTAGAGGCTTGATACTACAAACTCCCCCCAGCTATTCTGTGTATTGGAACAGGGGGAAGAAATCAATCATGGCTCTTTCAAAGAAACCTTCAAAGCCTGTTCTGGCACAAAACACCATCCATCTGTCTGGAAATTAAAGGAACTCACTGGAGATCCCACAGAAGCCACATGTCCCTCTTGTTCAATGACCACAGGCAGATAAAAACACTGTCTGCCAATAGAGCTACTCCTCCAAAATACACTGTTTTGTGCCATCTCAGGAACATAGGCTTGGCCCCGCTTAGTTGTACTCAGTGAGTAGCAATCATCCTTGGAAAGACAGAAATGCAATCCCTTAGGCTAGCTACTACTTTGTGTTATGAAGTTCCCATTCCAGTTTCCTCCCCTGGCAACCCTGGATACCTTCACATGCAAAGCAGGCTAGCCAGATCAGTGTCCCATAGGGAGTCCTAAACAAAAAAACAACAACAAAAAAAATCAGCCTCTACTCTAACAAAAGGGACTCTACATGCAAACTTGCTAAAGAATTCTGATTTCAAGTAGTTTTACTTACCTTCTTGTCATTACTGATTGAAGACACTTTTTGAAAGCCAAAGGGGCTAAAAAAACCCAAACGAAATAAACCAAGTCTATGCATATTTGTTATGGCATCTAACAACTACAGTTTTGTAGCTTCCCAAAGAAAAAGTTGGAAAAAAGCCTTTAAAACACTACTCTCACCTTGATTGCATAGACTTACCTCAACTTCAGGTGAGATCAAGGGTCATGAATATTCAGATTTACAAGTATGGTTTAGAGATGAATTCTAGTTAAGTTTATGATGGTTTGCCTTTTTTTTTTTTTTTTTTTTTTTAAGTAAAAACAACTGGCAGTGAGAAGCAAAGTGAAAAAGTAACATCTATTAATTAGATGAGCTTTCCTATAACAAAGCACCTGGAAATCTCTACAGAACCTGAACACCGTAGTTCTCCAAGAAGTATTTCACCCACTTCTGACAACATCCCATAAGCCAAACAAAGCACCAAGAAAGGTGCAAGGAATTCAAGCAGCATGCCTGGACACCTGCACAGCTCAATTTCTCATCCAACAGAAGCTATTAGCAAAGTTCCCATTTGCTTCAACAACAGGATTTGGCACTATGGGACCTACAAGGGCTCTGGGTTATGTCTTGTTCCACATATCTGCAGGATTTTGCGAGAATACTGAAGAAAGCCAAGCATTGGAGAAGGAGGAAGATTTTTAATATAGTTATGTAGCTTGTTCAGCTCTTCTAGTAACATGTAACCTTTGTCCAAATACCAGCAACAGTGTTCAGTGAAGACAAAAGTGCCACTCATTTTAAGGTGGTCAGGATTTCACTCTGAAATTAAGTTCCCAAATACAAAGCTCATGCATTATTTGACCTACTCCAACAGGCCCATCTTCTGCATCTTGTAAAAGAAAACATGCATGTCCATATTCTGTTGCCAGTGTCTCCTGTGAATTTACATTACCCTTCCTCAGAGAAATGGGAATGAGAACTAAATCTACAGAAACATTTCTACACAAAGAAACGTGGAACAAACAGCACAACTTGTTTTATTCCCCACAAAGAGCAGTCTCTCCAGAAGATGCTTGACTTACTTTCCCACCTTGCATGTCCCCTCCATTTTCTGGCTGTGACACCTCTTAAGAAAATTTACTTAGTCTGTAACAAGCAAAGGGGGGGGGGGGGGAAGGACTGCAGAGAGTATTCCACAATCCACTCCTCTACCATCAGGCAACCCATCATCCGGCATTAATCTCAGCCCTCAGCACAAGAGAAGAAAGTAGCAGGCACAACAGCACCAGGACATCTTTCTCTGACTGACAGCTGGTGCTGTCAAGATAAATTACTGCCAAGGGTGTGCAGACCTTCTGGCAAACCCCTATAAACTGAGAACAGCAGCATCTCTGCCCACCTGTCAGCCTTCATCCAGGGACCAAGAAACCTGACCCCCCCCCCCCGCCTTGTCATTCTCTCTTCCCTCCCCATCTAAATCTCTGTTGTCAGCAGGAGACAACGTGACACTATTTTGCAGCAGATACCTGGGAGCCTGCTCAAAACCTCTGAAACGCTCTGCACCTTACTTGGCCAAAACAGTCACTTTTCAGGATTTCTCAGTACACTTGCTTATTTTTCCACATAAAGTCAAAATAGCAGCTACTAGAAAAGAGGCACTGCTTTCAGTGGCCATTTTCATGACCTGTATCTCTGGGGTTTTTTGATCTAAGAGGTAGAATTATGAAAACTTCCCACTAGCTCTGTTATTTAATACAAGCTTCGCATCCATATATCAAAAATCACTTGTTATACTAAATAGTCCTAGCTGTCATCTCCCCATCTGTGCATAAACAGGGCTGTTGCCTACTGCAAGTCCTATCCTGGAAGGCCCCTCTCTTCTACTATACCCCATCCTGCTGTACTTACAAAGCCTATTTTATCCATTCGCTATCTGGGCAGCACAAGAATAAAAACATAATAGCAGAAATATAAGATGACCATTTTTGACACTTGATATATCCATTAAACAGATCACTAATTCGATAACACTAAATTTTTTTCAGTGACAGCTGTCCATGAGTACAGCTCTAAACTGCATTCAGCAAGGCAGGCTGCAAAAGGAGACTGAATGCCTAAGTTCCCTCTGCTCTTTGCAGTTCCCCCTACCTACAAACATGATCTCCTAGGAAGCTTAAATTTCAGTCTAACAGTATCTGCTGCCCTTCAACTTCTGTAGCCTATTCCTTCTCTTCCTTAAAATACACCCGTGAAGTCCCAACATCAGCTGTATTACGTACAGTGCCACTATTCAAAGTGGAGGAGAGAACGGGGAGAGAAACAAGGCGCTTATTTAAGCACACTTGATAAAATCCAAGAAAGGAGGCAACATAAATTGAGTTGTCTGAGCTGACATGCAAGCTGGTGGTCCCAAACACTCAGCCAGATCTTCCTTGAATTAGGCCCTGGCAGTTAGCTCAGACAGCTGAACAGGACACTACTGTAGCAGCTCACTCAAATAAATAACTCATCTCCCCCTCACTGGAAGGGGCTGAGATGCTGAGAGCCAGGACCTCGGTTTTCCCTCCTCCTGCCCTCCCCCAGCTTCCCAGGGCACCTTTTCTCTTGAAGCTCCAGCAGCACAAGCAGTTTTACTTAGTCAATTTGTCCCTGTAGTCATAAGACTGAAAAGCTTAATTACACAAGTTTTCTTGTACCTGCTGCAGTCTTGCCACTTGAGAGCAATTACAGCTACTAACTTCTGACTTTTCACATACCCTTTCGAAACAGAAGCAGGCGAATCTTCCTCATGACAAAGAAAACTAATTATATTGATGAGGGAAGCCTACAACCATTCTTTTACCTAGCTGTTCCCGAATCCCTTACTTGTTCAGAATACAGATTAGGAGAGAGGGTCACAGCTTTCAATATCACTTTATTACCTAAGAGAAACCTATGAATGCTTAAAAATATTATAGCCTGAAACAAGACCACCAGGTGTCAACTACCAGAGCACCTCCATCTGACACAGCACATTACTCTGAAGTGCATCTAGGAAGATGTCTGTAACTGCAAACAGAAGAAGCCCACAGGCAAATGCAGCCTGAGCATCGGGCCATTTCTATACCTGTAAAATACAGTCAAAGCTTGCAACAAAAAGGTCAATGCTTACAGGCTCAGCAACCTGCAAAGGAATCAGCCCCTTTCATCCATCTCCCTGCATTACGTAAACAAGTGCCTTCCACCAAAACATCTTTTTCTATGCTGTCTTCCAACAGAAAACAGCATTTTAAGAAAACATTCTTCCACAAAAAAAAAAAAAAATCTACTTTCCACCCAAATCTGAAAGCAGACAGCCACAGAAATCTAGCATGTCATAGGCTCATAATATTAATAAGTTCACCAGCAGGAACAAGCAAAAGGAGTATCTTGTCTAATAGCACACAGAAGTTTTTAAAATAAAAATATTTCTTTGATAATCACTGAAAAACTCAGATATCCCCCATCTGCTTCCATAAAGTTTAAAGCATTGAAGTTTTAGCCATAAAGCCAGTTACATACCATAACCAAGTGATCCCAAAATGCCATAAACTGCTAGGAGTTTATTTTTTTGTCTCAACATGTACAAGAGCCAAGCCCTTAACATGCACAGAAAAAAAACAACTATAGCTATAAATTTTACACTACCAACATAATTTATAGGAACCTTGACACATTTCTGAGGCTCATACCCTGGTGTGTCATTAATGAGCAGAACTATTTACATTTTTGTTTGAAATGCTGTGTGCGTGTGTACACGTCTCAGTTTACATAAAGCACCACCCTGCATTTTCCCTTTGGTTAAGACTAAGATTGACATTCTGCATAAAGGAAACTTGTATGAGAAGATACCCATGCCCATGCCGCAGGATGGCTACTACTTCACAGCTCTAGCATGAACCTCTGCCAAGTCCAATTTTAATCGTTTTGCCCCACTTGAAGTCATTCGCAGGCATGCCAGGCAGGCCACCAAGTCAGAGTTGCACACTGCTGTCAGGGACCATGCACGGGCCCTCCGACGCTCAGTGGTTAGCGTGCCTTTATACACAGCCTGCCTTAATACAGGCTGCTGCCAAAAAAGCAGTCCTTCACTTTTTCATCAGCTGAGTACAAGAGGAATTGGTTCAGCTCACTGATCTGACTGAAAACTACACTTTGTTTTCAGGCATTACTTACATGAGTGATAGCTCTGATGAGAGAGAGGGAGAAACTAGAAATAAGGGAGGGAAAAGACAGGGTTACCCATCAGCACTCCACACTTTACCAGCATCAGACTACAGAGATCCTGTACCCTCCAGACCATTTTGACCCCCCAGGCCTGTAAAAACAGCTCATTTGCTATTTTTTGAAGGACAATTTTGATGGAGAATAACTGCAGAGGAATGGCAGTCACTTGGCATTACGTTTGCTTTGGAAAGTTACATATGGTCAGTGCAGAGGCTGAGCATAAAAGCTGCCCAGTTCCACCCTGTACGCGGGGCTGCCTCTGGGCCCACTCTGCCAGCAGCACTTTCACCTGCGTTCCTTTGCAGCAGTATGGCCCTTACTTCTTTAATAAAACCACCTCTCCATACCTCTCTCATATGCAAGACTAACATGAACTGAATACAAGAGGCACATCATGCTGAAGGAGTCAGTGCTAGTCACTTCACTTCCGAAAAGGCCTAACTAGAAAATTCATCGCATTGGTACCCAAAAGCCTACCAAAAAGCTTTCACAGCATGCAGTCCATCCATGTATGGTGTCTCTCAGCCCTCCTTCCCCTCAACTGTGAGGATGGGTAAGGAAATCAGTAATATAAATCTGAACATTACTGGCTTTCCATGTTGAGTAACTCAAATCCAAAACTAATATGGAAGGAAGAACACTGAATTCAGGGTAGCTGCTATTGTTTCCAATGCTGGGATAATAAGTACTCCTTGGAAAAAAATATTTGGGGGTTACCTTTGTTTTAAAGGGAAAGAAATAATGGGAACAGAGCCCAGTCCCGGGGCAGGCCAAAGCAATAAAGTACTATTCAGAACATTATCAAGTAAGAGCAGGGAAACTCAGTCAGAAAGAACAAACTACCTGTTTGTCAGATTTAATAACCACGTTGAAACAAGAACTCATTACCACCTTCCAAAGAAGCTGCTGCATCTTGAAATAAAGATCACTTGAAGCAGAGACCCACTCTTTGTGAAGAATATTAGCACTGAAATGCACTTTATCTCCCAAAACACAGACCTACAAGAACAAGTGGCAGAAAACTCGAACACTCCCTTTCTGATCAGTGACGGTTACCTCTGATGTCTGTCTCAGTGATCATTAGCCAAGACTGCCCATTTGTTAACTACTCTGATCAAAAAGAATTTCCCAGGGAGCAAGCAAATGAATTTCCAATCATCAGCTGGCACAGAGGACTGATAGAGATAATACCTCTACGAACAGAGATTCCAGCCCTCGGAGCTGGAAGCAATTTCCGTGCTGAAACATTGAAGGCTGTTTTTCCCTGTGAAGGATGGCAGCGCTTCAGTGTAACTGCTCCGCACAGCCGATGCACCAGCTTACACAGCAATAGCCCCACAGGGACAGAGGACCTACATGACCTTCCACACAAGTACAACGCTTACTACCATTTCAGTCTTAACCTTTAAACTCCCATGCATTTTCAGTTATAACATTTGCCTTTATTTCAATTCAAGATTTACTCATGAAGAGAGAGAGATGTTTGGCAGGGCTGTTTCCCTGCATTAGCTGTAGCTGTCAGTCTCCCTCACTCACCGGGCTGTGAGCCATACCAGTGTAACCAGCGTCACCCCTAACACCCAGTACCCACCCTCCTCTTGCTTCAGAGATTGCAAAGGCATATACTGCCTGTGAAGGTACTTTTTCAGTGCAACCTTCTACATTTCTCTTAGTTGAGGCCCATTAAGGCCACAGACTTATTTTAATAGTGGAGAGTGGGAAATAAAATGGAGCACCTGGAAGATGAGGACCAAGTAAGCATTCAGAGTCTTTCTGTAAAAGCACAAAGCCAAGTGTTAAGGCTTCAGTCCAAAGCACAGAAAGGTATGGAAAGACACCACTGACTACTGCACTGCTACTGAGGTCCTTATTTCCCTCAGAGAAACTGGCATGACTGCTGTGGGAATGTTAAGGCATCAGTATCTCAGAAAGGGATGTTGTTTAGACAAGCCTTGGGCTGGCAGCATGCCAAACACCAGCTCCATTCCCAGTAAATAAAATATAAACAATTCATATTCCAAACTGCCCTTTTCCCAAGGAAAACTTGGCAGATGCTTCCTAATTTCTATTGCCCTCGTGGTATCATTGCCCAAATGAACTGGCCACTAACCAAGTTACAAGCTGAAACCAACCAAAATAGCTGCAGCATTTCCAAGCTAGGCCTGCACTGACTGCGAGCACATGCTGTTCTCTGCCTAAAGAGCTCTATCAGGCCACAGCTTCAGCTCCACTTTTTGCTAATTGACTTCCCACAGAATTTTTCCCAAGACAGATGAACAAGTATTTGATAAAACCCAAGGAAACATTCGCTTCTTTATTTTTAAAGACTGCTAAGCAGCATACATAAATAACTACCAAAGCAGCGAAGTGTTCCTGGGCACAAATACTGTGTGCGCATTTCTTGTCTTTTAAAAGGTCCTGTGTTTCTACACAAGCAGCTAAAACTACAGCTTTCGGAAAAGACATTTGCCCCTGATCTGTCTCTATGCATTACAGTAAAGCAAAAACAAAGACCATCCTTGATCATGAAACACACTAAACAGCTAAAGATAGATGCGCTTATGGGAATACACAATTCCAGTACTTCAGCAATTAATAGAAAAATGGCTAGTGAGAGCATGTAACAATATTAAAGGATTGTACTGAGTGACTCAAGTCACACAGCTCTTCTAAAGCTGAAAAGAACTTCCAGAGGCAGCTCCCCCAGCTATCTGGGGAACTAAGTTATCCCTGCAACCTTCTACCTACCTACCTCCAGGAACTGTATTTAAACACATACCTTGTTTTAACAGATTCTAGGGAATAAAAGAGCTCTAAAGATAAACCTTGGTGAGTGCATGAAAAGGTTAATGAAAGGCGGTGCCAGCCAAAACAATCTTACTACATTGCCAGGCATGTCCTTATACTGTGTTTTCATTAAAGGAATAATGATGTGCACATCACAACTCATCTACCATTTAGTAGCACAGAATGAGAACTCATTCAAGGCAGGAACCACATCTGTACCATTTTAGCTCATGCTCCTGAGGTGGTGACTGACCTCACAGCATGAGACAAATGTTACTCACCCTGTTTGTAAAGAAAATATTGACCAACTAGTGGATATACTAATTATCTGAAATGCACCAATACTATACAGTTGCATCGTGGGTGAGGCAAGCTAGAGAAGGAAGTTTTCTATAAAGGATAGACAATAAGCAGTAACAACAGGATTGCACTGTGGGCACGTGTTTTAGAAAAGGCTTTCTTAGCATCCCAGAGGACAAAGGTGGCAGGAACAGAAATATCGAAGATCAGGACAGGAATTCCACAACATTTGCAACTGGCCTGAGGCAAAGATGATACAGTGCAGCATAGAGAGCTCTCAGCACCGGGCACCTTTGGCCCCCCGCCCCAAGCGGCACTGTCAGGAAGGCTCTCGGCCAAGGCTAACCAATGTCACCAGTAAGCTTAATTTTGTTTACCACAGCATGTGTCAAGGAGGCCTGCCTGTAAACTCATATTCAAGCAGCCTGCATTTCTCTCAGCTTGAAGCAGAACAATCCTGTAGCCCTTCCTCCGGCAAAAAAATCCCAGTGTGGGACATTGCCATCTTGTGGATCCTGCTGGTATGAAATGGGAAGCAGAAGGATTAATGGCAACAGCTTAGGAATGCTAAGAAAGCTGAGATCCCTGGTTCAGAAATCTGTTTATACATCAAGATCAAGCAGCATTTCTCTAAGAGCTAACACACAGACAAGGAAAAAAAAGTCAGCCAAGCATCAAGCTTCTTTATTTGGAATACCCACAAATTCTGAAGAAAAGCTCAATTTCAAGCTTCAAGTCATGGGTCAGCTTCCTAAGCAAAAATGCAAACCATCTTCTAAAGCATATGTGCATGGTGCAGGCCTAGTGAATAGCCATTTTAGCCCTCTGCAAGACCTTCCCTCCTCTCTGAAGCCAGCGCTTTTCACGAAGTACCTGCAAATTTGTGGTTAATTGGGGGCCTGGTAGTTGCAAAGTGAAAGAAATAGCATTTTACTTGCTAAGCAGTATTAACTAAGTTAACATAACAGGATAATTGCCTTTCTCTATGTTTCAGCATTCAAGAGCAACAGCACCTAACCTGACAGCCAAACGAACTTGCAAAGGCAACCGTTCCTTTCTAAATCCTATGGAACTTAGAGATTTGTGTCGCTTGTCCTCAGTGGATTGCATTCTCCCCTGAAGAACTGAAATGCATTTGCTTCAAGGAAATTTGCAGGCATGATCTGAAAACTATTTCCATAAATAGCATCTTGCCCTTATTGCTACTTCTACTGCCGACTGAAAAGAACTAAGGCATATTTTAAGCAGTGCTCTTACTTTCTTTCATCACAACATACTGCAAACAAATCTGTTGTTGTTTTATTAATATATCCTGTAGAGGAAAAGTTGACACGGAGCCATCACAGTTTGAGTGCCAGATGCATTTCAAAGACTTACCTCCCCCATCACCGGTTACTCCAAGTACACAGGTTTACAAAATTTTCAAGAGCCCAACAGCTTTCAAACACAGGCTAATACTCTCCCCACCCCATAACCATTTTTCAGCTTTCAGTCCCATCATTATAAAGCCGCACTGCCATTTTCACTTACCTGCTTGCCACTAAGCACCCTTCCAGAGAGTACAAAACTGAAATTGCTCACTCATAAAGCCCTTCATCATATAGAAACACCATTTTATTTCCATTTCCTTGTGCAGGTCATTTATAAATGTGCTTTGGAGCTCAAAAACCACTAGGGAATATTAATATTTCATTGGCTTAAATTATCAGCCCTATTAGATTACGGAAAAAATCACAAGCAGGGTCTACTCCCATTCTGCTGCCACAGGAAGTAACTTCTGCCTCAAATTTCTAGCTACCGTACACCACTCGCCTGCCTTTGGCACCAACAATGCAAAGGAATAGATAGTAACATGAAAAACCCTGACATCCTTACCTAGTTTTCACTCGTATAACAAGCCCAGTGAAAACAGGAGCATTATGTTAGAGAAAGTGAGAAAACTGCTTTGAGCTGGCTAAATTATTCCTAAGGAATATTCCCATTTCTAATGTACTTGCCTGCATCCACTGTTAAAGTTTACTCCAAAGCAAATCTTTTCTTTTAGAGGATCATTTCTAAACTGAACTCTATTTTCTTAATACAGAGCATTGCCACTTTACCAAAGGGTGGAATATGTAAAGACCTTACAAGACCTATTTACCACCAGAAAAGAAAACTGCATTTGAAAATATTTCCACTGCAACTGCCTGATTTGGCATTTTCAAGTCATTAAACAGAGGTGATGACAAACAGCATTATTCTCCTGTTTCAGCCCCAACATGAACATGTATTTCCTTGCCTTGGGACTCACTTTTGACCAAGAAAAGGTCAGAAATTGCTCTATTGCCTACCAGAGCTTCCACCAGCAGATCCTGTATCACAGAACTAGTAAGGGTACACAGCTACTCTCCATACTGTGCAAGCATATGCCGAGAAAAACTGCCAATAAGATTTTGTACTAGAGTACCACCTGGATATTTTTATTAGAAACATTTGTTATTTATCACATTATTTACCTTCTATCAGGGATGGTTTGTGTGCTCATTGCTCTGAATAGTCACTGAGTTATGAATTACAAACTAAGACACATGGGGCCAAACCACGAGGCAGACCACGATCCACCAAGTCATCCTGCCTCAGCATCTTACCTGGAAAAAAAGGGACTTGGCACTTTTTTTCCCCACCCTAGGCGCAGTGCCTCTTCCATTTACCTCCACCCAATCAATCCACAGATCCAGGAAGAGCAATGCAGGAAGAAAGAAGGAAGCTTACTAGTACATCCATTCAGATCTGCAAGCCTGCTTGTTTCAGCTAGATAGCGAGACTGCCAAGCCGGCTGCATGGCTAATTGGAATCCTATTCCTGGCCAGGACTCGTATTTTCTGCGGCAGCAGCTAGCCTGCATCACTCTGCTGGGGCAGGGCAAGGCAAAGCAAGCCATCACGCGTGAACTCCCAAAGCTCACCTGCATGATTGCGGCAAGCAGAATTACATCTGTCTGTGGCTGCAGATAAGGGCTCTGGACAGTGTTGGTTTGCACCTTTATAATAAGTTGCTCCAGATACTCTGCAGTTCATGACAGAAGTAATATAGAGAAGCTGTGGGAATCAGTACAATTCTGGTAAAGCTATTTTATTCTTTGGCTCCCCTGTGATTGTACATTTAATAAAACCTCCTGTCTTTCAACATCTTATGAGTTACCATTATAATTCATCAAGGACTAGTCCTAGAAGAGGCTTAACTGGATCAGGACACTTGTTTCACTACCTGCATATTACCAGCAATTCTTTACATTTGTCATCACAGTAGTAGCTGCAGCATTTGTCTTTCCTTCTCCCCCCTCTTTCTCTCCAACATTTCAAAGCACCAAGCTGATGAGTAGTCAAGGGTTAGCACAAAGAAACCAGGCAAAAATATTAACCTGACTTTGCAGCAGTATCAGAGTAGCAGCTACCTCCGGTTTCATGCCAGTAGTAGCAGGTTGTGCTGTAAGGAGAACTTACCACTTCCCGGCCTCTCCAAAGCCTGCCAGCGCTGCTCAAAGTCACAGGGGAAAGGTGAGGGAAAGGCCAGAAAAAGAAAAGGGTGAAGGAAGCCTGTAATAATTCCTGTCAAATGGTTTTAGTCTGGAGAGCTCCCCAGCCTATTTCATGTAATCATCAGATTTTCTCAAAAACTTGTGTATATATAT
This sequence comes from Dromaius novaehollandiae, assembly GCF_036370855.1. Classification (NCBI taxonomy): domain Eukaryota; kingdom Metazoa; phylum Chordata; class Aves; order Casuariiformes; family Dromaiidae; genus Dromaius; species Dromaius novaehollandiae. Next base: position 9,533,746 of record NC_088101.1, on the reverse strand, counting down.
ATATATACACACACACACACAATATAAACAGAAAAATGAGGGCTAGGCAGACACACATATGGGATGCCTCCAAAGCCTCCTAGTTTGGAAGTAATCTAAAAACCTCTCCCCTTCTGGCTGCTATACTGTATCATCATTCATAGTGAAACCAGTGTAATCTCTTCAAATTAAAATACACAATGAGACTTTCTTCACAGCAACAGGGAGGCAGCTGTGGGTAGACTGGGAGACCACAGACAACAGGCAAAGCATCAGAGCCCAACCCTTCCAGCCCAAATTCACAGCAGATTACAAGGGCAAAGAAAGTGTTACCATCTGCTGCCTCTCTGGCATACTGGATAAAGTGAGCTTTGTGATCTGCAGCCAGACAAGCATTCACAACAAAAAACACTAGCATATCCAATCCAGCGCATGTCGTAACTCTTCCACGTTGCTGCCAAGTCCCACTTCAGCAGCCGCAGCAAGTGGCACCGACTCCTTCTGGTGCCTGCTTCTTTCCAGGCACCTTCAGGGCAGCGTGTTGGCCTGGTACGAGCAGACAGGTCTTATCCTCAGGCACACAAACCTGTGTGTAACGCCAAAGGGCCAGCGGGCTACAACACTGGACTCCATCTCCAAAGTAGGAGCCAAAAAGGCTGCTGTGCTATTATAGATGAAAAACATGAGGCTACCATAAAAGGGTAGACGAAGAGACAGGAACTGTTCTAGATAACGCAAACAGGTGAAAAAACTTGTATGCATACCAAGACCACAATCTCATGAGTGACAGCTGAGCATAGGTGATGCCCATTACTGCAGGCAAAGGAATGGCAAGACCGACCAAGAAGGAAAAGATGACAAATTCATATCCACACTAGCTGTAGGGATAGCTCTCAAACACCATCTGGGCTGTCCCTGCCTTTGGGATAAGCAGGGGATTTCCCTACTTAAGCAGCAGCTTCCCCATCCAGAACTGCCCATCTGGCACCTTTCATCAGTACACAAATTTCAAAGCAGCTCAGCATATTCCCAAAAGCAGCACCACGAGGAGGACACCACAGCACTGTCATCACTCATTACTGTCAGTAAGGTAACAGAAGGGAGAAAGCCTGCAAAACATAACATTGAGGCAAGCCACAACCAAGTCTCCCCTGCTCTAAATCCACCCCGAGGTATTTCTCAATAGATGTACGAAATGGCTCCAGCAGACCCTTACCATACTGTGCAAGTATGATCTACTGCAGGCCCAGCTGCCAGATTTCATATGAAACTTGAATTATTTGTACATGCATGTTTGTTTCCTGCAGATTTTATATCTTTGCCCATTTTTTCCTATAGCTGACAGCTGACTCCAACAAGAAAATGAAAACAGACAGCCAAGCACCTGGCTGGGAATGCAGACAGTGGAGTTTGGTAGCTGCAGGTGGTAAGTGGCAGCTGAACAAGGAACACAGATGCTGCAAGCAGAGTATCAGGGCTCTAGCACAGGCATTTGAGCAGGTATTTCACTCTGTCACATCACAAGAAGGGAGATAGAGACGGGGAGAGCAACTGAAGAAAACAGGTTTACTAAAGCATCCATGCTTGAAGTGAAGGAGAGAACAGAGGAGTACAGGATTTAGAAGACAAGCTGGGGCACTCAGGACAGTTTGTCCAAGTGGGAACCAGGCTTCAGCAGGCTTGGGGACAGTGAAGAACAGTTTATCAGAGAAGAGCAGATTGACAGTAAAGCAGCTATGGCCTGGGTGCAAGTAGAGCAAGACTGGGTCCTGCTGGGAGGGATGCAAGTATCAAGACCATGAAGTTTTGGAAGTAAGATAAATGCGATAACCCTGCCGCCAGTGCTCCTTGCTCCAGCCGAGAGAGGAAGCAGCACAACAGAAAACTGAAGTGCCGAAAGGCTCCTAGAGCCGTCAACCACAGTTTAACTGTCCCTGAAGAGCTCAGGCCAGGCTCCAGGGATGAACCTAGGTATTAAGAAAAGCAACTTTATGACAGTCTGGCCATGGACCAAACTACTGAACTTCTACGTTTCTGCAGTCTGAGACACCTAGAACTATAAACAGCCTCATTTTTCAGACAACAATGCATGAAGGTTCCAACCTGATTTCCACAGATCATGCACTAAGTACATACTTGCAGATGTAAGTAACCAACTGTACATTTAAGTACTCTGTGTACGTACGAGTGCCCCAAAAAAAACATGCAACTGTAACCAATGCAAGAATGCTAAGTCTTCAAGTGTGTGAATAGCTTTATCACATATATTCTGTTTGAAAACCAGTTCCATTATGTGATGCATGATGATCATGGACAGAACTGCCATTACTGAGGAAAAGGTTGTTTTCAATTAGCATTTAAAGCAAAGACTTCAAGTAAACCGAGTTCAGATATTTGCCTGAAAAGATAGGATCTTCACCTTACACATGCTGCACTAGCTTTTGTGACTGATGGCACTGAATAGTACCAAGTAACCACAACACTGTGTAATACTAACTCTGAAAACAAAAGTAGCAGCTTTCACTACAGCCATCCTTTTTAACTGTTCAAGACAGTCAAATACAGGCAGGTTTGCACTTTACATTCTGTAAGTTATTGCTACTACCTCTACACTTTTTTTTTAACGCTCATGTTCAAAGACTTATGCACAAACTACCCCCCATCAGAACCATCATCCTAACCTATTCCTTTCACACTGCACTTCCCCATCTCCTTGCACACAGACCATCAGGTAGGCTATACATTGTCAGGGCTTAGTTGATAACATCATATATCTCCCCCCCTTCAACTAAGAAAATGCAAAGCACTATATAAATGCCAAGTGCTGTTATTTTATCATTGCCTCAGACATAAGGAGAGCTGTGTCAGAAAAGCAGGCTTATGTTAGAAAAGAGCATATTCTGAAGTCACTGCCATACTGTGCTCAGGTAAGTGACCAACTTGAGCTGGCAGCGAAATGGAAAAGCAGCCATGGACCTGAGCATATAATGACAAGCCCTCAAACAGCACAAAGTAGCAGAAATTCAGAGACAGCAATAAACCTGCACCAAGTGACACTTGGAGAACTCAACCACAACCTTGCTCTGAAGAGCGTTTCCCAGGGACTGGCAATAATTGGCACACACCTCACTGCGGGATCTAGCTCATCCCACACTGAAATTCTAAAATGAAGTCCGAGTTACACCACAACATCCAGACTCACTGAAGGAGACTGAAAAAGTGAATTCACACCTTTACTCCATGGCCAGAAACTTGACATTAATCAGCTCCATCAGTTTCATCCCTGATTTTGCTGAAATCAGTTGCACTAGGCTACATACATAGAGCATAGGACTCATCCAGAGGCTCCAGCAGCTCGATCCCAGCAGCATTTGTCTTTAGATCAGAGAACAGAAGCAAGTGTCAAATGTAGGGAGAGTACCAGCAGAGCAACCGAGCATCAGCCCTTGCCAAGCTCTGAATGTTTGTTCAGCATTACATACAGTTCATTATTCCCTGACCCAGCTGCATAACCTGTTGTATTCACAGGCCCTTGATAATCTAGCTCCTGACTTTTTTTTTTTTAAACACTTCTCATGAACACCTAGTAGAAAGACAGATGTCCTTATTCTGCCTTACTCACTGTGGCAAGTCTGTGAACTCATTTTCAATTTCCAGACAACATGATTCTTAAGTTTCCAAAAATTCTTCCTGGCAAGAACTGTTTTCAAAACTGGCCAAATTCAGAACTGCACAAAGAGGAGAAAGTTTTGTCCTAACACCAGCAATCACAACCTCTAAGGCACATAAGGGATGCTGTGCCTCCTTTCAGAAATGTTGAACTCGGCCCAACTGCAGCATCTTCAATAGTTGTGACCAAACCACAAGTAGCCACACAGAACAGACTGATATTCCCATTACTGGAACCATTTCAGCTAGAAAAACATACAAAACTCAGCCAAAATCTGCAGTATGGTCACGCCAGCTGCCTCTGCAAGTCCACACAATGCAAGTTCTCCCCATGAAGAGGAACCTGGTTATTCGGCACCTCTCCAACAGGGCGGAGACCAAAAGGTTCATAGAGAACTTGATCAATGAACTGTGCAAGTCACTACATCAAATATATTGGATAGCTCATTATACAATTCTGGGCATACCATGTCCTTCACTGATAAAGTTTACAACCACTTGAACAGTGAAAATCATGGAAAGAACCCTCCACTGACAGAAGACATAGCACAGCAAGTTTTTTTCCCAAGAGATCAACCCTTCTGCTGTGAGCATCTAGAAGGTATATGCAAGCAAAGCATCCCTGACAACCAAACATGAGAAAAACAGAGCTAGAAAGCAGACATTTGAGTTAAACTAAACATAGTAGCAATGTAGACAGTGACTTATTTTTAAATGCAAAAAGTTGAATTAAGGAGGCAGAAGGGTAGCACATTTCGTAACTACACAACTGTACTACTAAGGAGTATGGAAAGTGTAGTAAGCAATTGTTCTGTTCAACCCTCCAAGTTAGGGGACATTTTTTCTCTACTAGGATGCAAGCCCCCAATTTAGTAGTAGTTATTTCTGAATTTTAAGACCCATGGAATAACAAACAATATATTTCTGATTCACATGAGGAGTGTCCTTGTGGTGCCGTAGCAAGTCACTCTGAAGTGACATTTAGAAAATAAGACAATGCATCTCAGAAGTTAGAAAGCAATACAGCAGGAAAATATAGCAAAGCTATAAAACTCCCAGACACTTGGAACTGCAAGAAATGCAAACAAAACAGCCTTTAGCCCTTCCCTGAAGGGCACCAGAGGAAGACGAGAGCAAGTAGAGGACATTTTGACAGCAGCAACTCTGACCAGAAAAGAGGAAGCAGCCACCTCACACTGCAAGCAGGGCAGAATTACAGAAGTGATTCTGGAGATGAGCAAGGGATTGACTCCAATTTAGCCATTTCCATATGTTTAAATGAAGTGCTTTCATATGTTTAAATTAAGCACTTGCCTTCACTCACTACAGCTGCATGGTAACCAAGCAGCATGCCCAGCACCCTTTTTAACAGGCTCTGTATGGTATGATTCACTAGACTGTAACAGAGCCATCTTCAGACAAAGGTAAGGATGAAAAGCAAATAATTTTGCTCAGCTTAACAGTTACACAGGGGCAGGTCACAATTCCTACCTCTTGCTGAAGTAGTAAAGGCCACAATTTGCTGTCTCTAGCATCTGGTCCGGCTTCCAGGTAGCCCCGTCTGAGCTAACGTTAACACACGATTTCCTCACACAGCAGTGTTTGTACAGCTACATTGTCCAGTCATTACATTTCAGGATAACTGGTATCACCCCTAAAAGCTACAGAATCAATACACACTTGATTTTAGTCTAACATAATTCTTCCACACCCCGCCTGAGGTTAACCCTTCATGGTTCTGCTGCAAAACTCTTTCAGCAGGGTTAACAAGTTCACCACCTCTCAAACTGCCCCCCCTCAAATTCCACTCATGCTAAACAGCCAAACTCAGGTACCAGCGTACTGAACTTCGACACAGGTCAGCTGCTGCTAGACAGTACTTACATCGTTTGCTGCTGCTTCTTGAGAACTGCAAACAGGTTTGTGTCATAGATCAGCTGCCAATGAGAGTTATTGGGAGTACAGTTTGTCTGAGGAGCTAAGGATAGATTAACAAAACATCTGATGTAGTGCACGCACTGCAGATACTGCCAGTTGGGACTGTTTGTGAAATCAGAAGCAAGGAATGAAGCCAGCTTTCACAGGACAGGGGGGTGGAAATGCACATTCCTGCAGTAACTACTGTATAACAATGTCTTTCTTTCCTTTTCCCTCTTTATGGATTGTGTGCCTTCATCTCACCAAATAAAGGTGAGATCACATCACTTGATGCTGCAAAGTTTACTCTTTCAGAATATCAAATAAAACATCTTTTTCTATCAATGCTAAGGATCAAAGCTAAGGACTGACAGCAACACACATGCAATGAGTCCCACCTCAGTCAAGTACTGGAATATGCCTCCTGCAACTCTTCCCCTACCTCCTCAAACTGCCTAGGAGCTACTGTGAGTGGAAATGCCACTCAGTTGACTCTCTAGCTGCAGACATGCTTACTACTCACAAAACAGTAAATATTCTTCTAAAGATGTCTGACACCTTACCACTGTGCTTGACATGAATGCTGTCAGGTCTTATGAAATTTCTTTTGTGAACCAGAATCTCTCATTACCATGGCTTAAGCTATCTAGGATTGTACAAGGAATACAGCAAGTCATGTGTCTTCATCTTTGCCAGTTCTCAATAATGTAATTTTCTCTGTATCCATCACTGTACCTCCTCTGCCTCACCCACCCTTCCTGATTTCATAAAGATATGGCAAGACATCTCTCCTGTTGCTCTCTCCTACCAAAAACCCTCGCTTTCCCCTCTTCTGTTAGCACTTACCTCAAAACTCAGAGTCAGCATCTCACATGCACTCTAACTGCTGCAAGATTCCCGTATCACACCACGACCTGTGAAAATCTCCATCTTTTCAATGTTCGCCCTCACTGAAACTCTAGGGTATGGGCAGACTCATGAGATCCCCTCACCCTGAGCCCAACCTCCCTTACAATAAGCCTGGCTGCCAAAGCACATGAAATTCAGCTCAGACCTACAGGTCCATTTGCTTTTAGAGCAACAGTCAGATCATGAACTACCACACAGCCTTCAAACTAAGTATCATGAGCTCTAACATAACTATTCAAGACAAACCAAAACTTAAGGGCCTACCTGTGAACCTGCTGACTCAGCTGGTAACCATCTTCTGCAAGGGAGCCCTGAAAGCACGAGCTTCCTGGAAGGTGATCTCCTGTCTCAGCATATTATTTCACACTCAAATGTTACAAGCAATACCTTGTTGTCTCCTAAGCCAACACCCACTCACTGCAAGAAAAAAAAAAAAGTCATTTTTCAAATTCCTTTAAAGATATTTGATTTATTGACACCCCCCAATTCAGGAACAAACAGACCGAACATCGGCACATCTCTCCTATATTTCACATGGCTGCTGGTCTGAGAAGTCATTACATTATCATGTGCAAAACCCTTCAAATCATAGCACTTAAAGTGTATTATACAGTAGGCGATCCTACCCAAGTGTTGATACAAGTACACTGGAAATTCTCATGAGTCTATATTCATATAGCTTCTTCTCACTGACAAGGTCAAAGTTACTGCATTTCAGCAGTCATATCACTGCTGTTTGAGCTCTGCTTCCACCACAAGTGGTAGAATTAATATGCAATGCTACACAAGGACATTTAAGAACTCAACCAGTACTGCACAGCGTTTTCTGAAACACCAGTTACTCTTCATCTCCAGAAAGGAGGTGCATTCTTTAGCTCATGACCAGTAAAAACCACAAAAAGATTTCTACTGACTGCAACAGCTTTCAGTGAGGTCTCAACTGCAGTGTTAAACCGTGTGGCACAGTTAGCCTTTACCAGCAGTGCCTACAGGCTGTTATCATTTGTCACAAACACATGCATGGCAGTCACTAAGAAAAACTAACTTGGAGAAGTCATTAACAGGATGCCAGCTGTCACCAGCACACTGCAGTCAAAGCTGGTAAAAGGCCTAGGATGCACCCTGACCCAGACAAAAGGAATAGCTATCTTGAGCTTCCTCACCAAGCCTATGTTAATTAAGAATCACTTCCAAAGTTAGCTGCCTCTCACTGGAGCTGGTTGCCATGGGATACCATCTCTCCTAATGCATTTCTATCCCTGGAGTAAGAGGGACCGATACAATGAAAAGAAACCACTGCTGACTACAAATAGTAACTGTGAAATGATTCCAGTAGGAAAGAGTCATTTTTAATCATAATGAAGCTTCTAGCTTCAGTTTCATTTCACCTTGAGGACAGAGTTATTTCTATTGTCATTACTCTTTCAGCTTGTTTGGTATTATTGTAGCTTCCAGGTAAGTCATTATCACCTGCCCCAAAGGCACAGGACAGAAGGCAGGGGCAAAAAACAGCCAGCTAAAAAATGAGTCACCCCTACAAGCTGTTTCCAGATTCAACGGCAAATTACATATCCTTCATGTTATATGGAAACTCAGAAGTTAAAATTCCAGGAGACAAGAACCATGCTTTATCAGTTTTAACAAATTTCACTTTCAAAATTACTTAACACTCACAATAGACCAGCTTACATCAAGTTTTCACTCCAGAAAGAGCAGATGGGCTGCTAAACAGAAAATCCGGGTTAGACAATCCAGAGCATGGCAGCACACCCTAAATAGTTACTGATACTGAGACCTTTTGGTTATTGTGTTGCAATTAATATTTGGATATGATTAATATGAAGGCCATGACATTCAAACAGAATTAGGCTAACTGTGCATTTTGCAGTAGCTCTGCATCAGCAGGTTTTACAGTGCTGAGGCAGACAAGACAAAGCCCCTCACCAACCCGACTCCACCTCCAAAAAGCCTTTTTTGAACTGCTGTTTATATGAAAAAGCATTAGCCAGAGATTTTACTTATATGTGCCCTAAAAGTATTTTCATTTTATCCACATGACAGAATTGTCAAAACATAGGAAGCAGCAGCGCAGGTCCACATGTTGACACTCCACGCAACTCTGCGGCACCAGTTTGGCCAAATACTTTATATGCCTACCTAAGCTATATATATTTAAATAGCAATTAAATCAGTGATTATCTGCCTTGTATATGGGCCCCAATGCAGCACTATATGACTGACATTTACACTGACGTCATCACATCCCAGCAAACATGACAAACCTCAGATTCTATTCAATTCCATTTGGGCGCCGCTCTCGACCAAATTTGGGCGCCGCTCTCGACCAAATTTGGGCGCCGCTCTCGACCAAATTTGGGCGCCGCTCTCGACCAAATTTGGGCGCCGCTCTCGACCAAATTTGATGGCTCCAGAAAACTGCACTTAATAAACACTTCTGCTGTACAACAAAAAAGTTTTGCACTGGAACTATCCCTAGAGTATTCTTTACATTTTCAGTTTCATCTTAAGTCTAAGGTGATAGAAAGATGCCAGCACTTTTTGGAAATGGTATTAGGTTAAAAACAAAAAGTATGTTTTGCCTCACTGATTCTTCATAGTTCCTCAGAAGCTATTAGCAACAATATTCAACATTATAATCAATACATCCTCTGCTAGTCCACAAGTTTCATGCCAGTTATGCTATTTCTGTTCTACTTCAAGCTTAACTGCAACTATCAGCTCCATTTCTTTTTCCTGAGTATCATTACAGCCTCAATTACAGGTTACTCAATTTTATCAGAGCTCTAGGAAAAGGACTCACTATTCAGCTTGTGCCCGTTACCCATTTGATTCCGAAACAGAACAAATACTTATTACATTAGCAGTACCTGATTTTACAACACTGCTTCAACAGAGATGATGAACTGGTCTTTGCTTCACAGTCTCCAACAATATTAGGTAAGTTGAGCACTAGCCTGAAATTCTTTGAATGTCCCAGTTGTATCCGTTCCAAAATGACCCCTGCCCTGCTTTGGTACATTTAAATTTACGTAGTACTTTTTCTGAAGATATGACTCAGCTGAATCATCAACTTCAATGATGTAAACCCAGCAGAGGAAATGAATCTAGTAAAAGTGAGTTTCCTTCATCTTACCAAAGCTTTAAGAAAAGCACGATCAGCAACATACCAGACAAAATATTAGTTAGCTCAGTTGGTGTAAACACGCACATCCCACCACTGCAAGAGCTTTTGAGGATTGTTTTCTTTGAATGAAATACAGTATTTTATGCTCATCTCATCTGTACAAGTGGATTATATGGCCTATCATAGATAGAAAAGGTTAGTAAAGCAGCTTTCAAAGCTGTTTTCACAAGTAAAGAGAGGCAACTGAGCTGTGCTAAACATGAGCTGTTCTAAATCCAGGGAAAATTAAGTACCAGAATAACACTTCCACATTTAGGTGGGTTAGAAGTTCTTGCTGCGATCCAATGGTTTACATGGAAAGAAATTTAAAATGGCACACACCAATACATGGTCATCTCCTAGCTATACATAACTGTTCTCAAAAGCATAGCAACAATTGCCAGATGGACTCAGCATGGTTTCAAGCACTGTTACAGCAACTCTTCTGAAAGACAGGGGCCTTCCATCCCTCAGAGTTTTAACCTGGGCTTTTACTGTTGCTATTGCAACATAAGCCACACTTGTCATGTGTTCCCAGGCCATGGCTGTACTAGCCCACCAGGGTAGCCCTACATGATTTCTTGTGCATTTGAGGAAAAACGCCATGCTTGGGATGGAGCTGATGTGACTGGTTTCTCCTAAACATGCAGTATGCAACCTCCCCCTGCTCCGGCCCTCTCCGCTAAGGGGAGGCAAGTTACTGGTTACACACGCAGAAGCCCTATGAACTGGGAGTTACCTAGTGGTATCAAACCTGTCCTCAGATGTTACAAGAAATAGGCTGATTGCTGAGGAAGGGGATGATGAGGAAAAGGCAGCACTAAAAAGCAGTGAGGAGATCCACTGGAAAGAACAAGAATTTTTCCCAGTGAAGCCATCCCTCTGACAGAGCAAGCCTCTGCCCCAAAGCTATGGGGCAATCCAAGCAGTGACAGGCATGCCGCTGCCTAGTGCAAGCGAGTCTGTTTCTCAGTTCAGATCTTCGGCCCTTCAGAGCTAACTCCCATGGTCTCAACCAGGACCTCGGGCTGCTCTGCCTCTAACTGAAATGCATCAGGGAAGTGGGATGAGGCTCAACCCTCAGAATGCAGCCACAGCAAAGCTGACTCAGAAAGGAGGACTTAAGAGAAATGAAGGTTAAAAAACTCTGGAAAAAAAATCCTGGCTTTCCCTTATGTTATTACCTAAAAACAGTAACATGAACATGAGCTCCAGGACCAACACACTGAGGAAAATCAGGTATTCTTTGTGAAAAATAGATGCCAAAAGTAGCAGAGTAGCATCTGTTTGCCATCTTCAAATGATGGCAGAGAGAACCAACCCCAAGTTTACCTGTAACTAGCAGTTAGCTGAGCTAAAGCAGAAAAGTCACAGGAGACAGCTGGTTGAGCACAGCTGATTTGCATCCAGTGAGCCAGCCTTCAAAATCTTCTGTGCAACTCAATAAAATAAAGACATCCTTTAAAGTGAGGATCCCTTTGAGGGCACTCCAATTTCTACAGATCCACTGCTATCAAAACAGTAACTGAAAGAGCATCTGCATCAGGATTGGACTTGAAATAGCTTGAGATTTGTGTCATCTCAGTCTAGATAATTACTTGAGCTTAGAGTCATTTCTATTTCTTAAGGCCCCATTTTGTGCGAGAAGGTAATCAGCTGGGCTTTACTTCTTTACAGGAAGACAGAAGATGAAACAATTCAATAGCATCAGGATCCCCTCTTCTGCTGCCTAATGAAAAGCACATTGTCTGTATATTTCAATGCTTCATCCCTCATTACATAGCCACAGCTTGGTAATAAGTAAGCCATTTGGTGGTTGACAGACTGGCAACCTTCCACAAGTGCAGGTGTTATCTTTAATTTTTCTGGTTAGGTAAGCAAAGGATCTAAGTACTCTTTTGAAACTGCACAATTGTGAAGGAGTTATTGCCCACATTGAGGGAAGCACTGAACAGCACCGGGAAACCACAGTAAATACATGCAGTACTTCACTGCTCAGATAGGGAACAAAAGCCTGTTATTTTATCACCATTCCGAACAAAAGCCTGTTATTTTATCACCATTCCAAACATCTTCCCAAGTTGTTATTCAGTCTCTGAGCACAGGCACTAACTTTGACATTTGCACATGTGTGTGGCAAAAGTATAGGAGGCTTTGCTGTTCCTCCAGCTGGGAAGAGCCACTTGCACAGGGCTCCAAAGGTGAGTAAGGAGTAGAAAGACTTCTGCCCCAGTTTTTATTTAAGGCAGTTTTGGAGAAGGGAAAAAAAAAGGTGTAAGGTACTTAGGTTATCCCCATAAAGGAAAGAGGCAACAAGGGACCAGATCCTCCTTGTAAGTCCTACTTCAGGAAGCACCATGTGCAGTGTAGCACGAAGCATGATGTTGCCCTTCCTTATGGCAAAACCCACATAAACTTCAGCCAACCTTCATTATCATTTACTGGTACCTACATGTTAAGCCTGTTCAGGCTTCTTTGCCTGCTATGGCATTAGAGTCACACTAGACAATCATTACATTTCAAGTAGCCAAAGAAATCAAAGCACACTGGGGAAATCAATGTCACAGTTGATTCTCCACCAAACCAGCAAGCCAGTGCCTGATGCTCTGCAGGCAACTCAGTGCACTCTGCAAGGTCAGCCCCATTTGTGCCCTGGGTGCCATCAGTGCAACACTAGTTCTTCCTCTATACAACAGCCTTGCACAGTCTAGGAAACTGTGCAGACCTCATGCAAAAACAGAGGCTAAATCACCTCTGCCACGATTTAGAACCAGGGTCATCTGCACACAACAGGAACAGGATCACTGTTAATTAAGATGAAATAGATATTCATGAACTCCATCTCCTCATTCACCTGCCTATCTGCAGGGATGTGAAGGCACAGCTGAGACTTTATTAAAGCAATTTCATAGGTCTAGTAAAACCAGCATGAGAGGCTCTTAAGCTGCAAGTAGGAACTGGAACAGGTCTCAGTGGCATTCAGGGACATTTGTCTTTACTGCAGTGAAGGTAAACTCTTAATACAAGAAAAGTCAGTAGCAGTGAGGGTTCTTCACAGCAAGAGCCTGCGAAGTGCAAATGTGATATATACTACACCTTGCTCCTGTAAGGTTCCCAAAGCAGAATGACATCAGTGGAATATAGGATCACCGCCATCACTACAGAAGCAAAGCTAGATCTCAGAGGTGAACATAGGCGATAAGCAGTGAACTAACACCATGCGTCACTGATTCAACTTTTAAAGCACAAACCTAAAACAGGTTAATTTTTTTTTAAACCATCATGCAACAGGAGATAGTAATACAAAATGCCCATTGTTGCAGGTACATTATTATGAAGTTCCCATGCCTGAGCAGACCTCTCAAGTCCACAGGAAACCACCCACAAAGATCTGAGTACAAACTGGCTCTGCAACCTTTCCTATGCATTTGTAACAGCCAAGCCTTCCTACAAGGCAGAGCTCAATACTAGCCTGATATGCAACTGCTCCATGCCATAGGCAGCAGCCTGAGCAACCAGGGCTCCGGAGCCTCCCGAGGCCTGCGAGCAGCCCTGTGCAGTCTGCACTGGGGAGCAGGGCCACAGATGGCCCAGCCGACTGAGCTGGCACCTGGCTGCAGGCTGGCACCCAGAAGTCACCTCCAGGCACAGGAACACACATGCTCCTGGCCTAGCTTGCAAAAGATGTCCTAAGAAACTGCCATCGTTTGCTTGTGAAATGCTTCCCGAGCTCTCCCTCCCCTCAGTTCTCGGAGGCTCTCTGCCCACATGAAATATTTCAGCATGGCACATGATTTCTAGGGTCAAGAACACTGACCATCTCAGCCCAGAAGCACAAAGTTGAACATGGACGTACATGTTTCTTATAAGTGACTTTCAGACTGAATTAAGAAAAATTTAATTGCTCAACTAGGACCAGTCCTTCTAGCTGTTTGCAGCATCCTCCACTGCTCTGGACTATCTCAAGAGGGGAAGTCACCACTCAGTGATAATACAACACTTGTGCCTCCATGAAAACACTATTAATAAAACCCACAGAGCCACAACATTATTATGTTTGTACAGCACTAGCATAATGGGGCTTAAATTTCAATTTTAAATGCTACATAAAAGGAAAAATTCAGTGCATAGAGAAATAAGATTGGAACAGAAATTTAATTCCAAAAGGAATTTAAAGCTGTCTCAGGGAAACAATAGTGACAAAGAATGAATATTAGAGGACTCAAGCCATTAAAGCAGGAAACATTTCCCTTTGATTTTCAAAACATGTAAAGTTCAATTAAACTGTAATTAAGGCCTGATGGCATTAGATATACCTCTGCAGCACATATCAGAACTTTCTAAAAAGCCGGAACGACGAACTTAATATATTCTATAACTTTCCCGGCACAGACTGTGGGACTTCTTGCAACAGATTTTTGCTTCAAAGTCAAACATTTTCTTTACATTAAATACTCTATTGCTCTTAGGGAAGTCTCAAACCATGAACTGCAATAAACTCAAAGTTGTCTTCTGGAGTCTGCGGGCAGTCCGAAGTGACAGCTCAGAGATGAATGCCTCTACCCTACAATGGTTTTATTCCTATCACCAGAAGTCAAGAGAAAACATTTATTGGTAGACAATCATTAGGAGCAACATGCAACTGCTGTGCTCAGGCTTTATATTAGCACTAAACTGACAATTCTTTCCCAAGCAGTCTACAGTTGGCTATTTAAAACAAACTACTGCACATCATCACTACAACTGTTCATGCCCAAAACAAACCAAATGCAATCCTAAAATACATCACACTAGGAAAATACATAGTGGCATCATGACTACATTCCGGGATATGCATTATATTTTCTGGCTCCACTGATAACAAGGATGAAAACAAAATATTTGTTATTAATGTTATGACTCCCATGTCCCCTCGTCACTGTCGGTAGCAGAAGCTGGCCTTAGAGTACAGTATTAAACCTGCACATCAAAGGGTGCTGCCAGAGAAGTAGCACTAGCTGGAGAAAAGCCAGAAAGAGCAAAGCAGCTTTCTAGAAGTAACAGCAATAAAATGTTCCTCCCTTTTTGCTCTCCACCAACTAACAGAAAACTGACAATCAAAAATAAAGAAGAAAAAAATTAAAGGCAGAGAAACAAGAAAAAATCTGCAACTGTGACAGGACTGCCTATTTAGAGGCCACCCGCTCCTAGTGCTTTTTCTCAACAAGGAAATACAGGGAACAGATGGAAAACATCTTTGGTACTGCTGACTTTGGGAGCTCATATCAATGCCAGCCGAGCAAGAGCAGCAGCATCCAGCCTCCATGCTGCCTATCTCCCCCAACAGAAGGCTCAGCTGCTAGGTATAACGAGAGTAATTATAACAC
The DNA here is from genome assembly GCF_036370855.1 of Dromaius novaehollandiae. Classification (NCBI taxonomy): domain Eukaryota; kingdom Metazoa; phylum Chordata; class Aves; order Casuariiformes; family Dromaiidae; genus Dromaius; species Dromaius novaehollandiae. The sequence continues at coordinate 9,518,722 of NC_088101.1, read as the reverse complement.
CACAATTCATCACAGCCAGCAGACAATCCTCCAGGGTTGTTTACCAAGCTACACATCACCCAGATGAACTCCTATACTGCAGGGTTCATCAAAACAAACAATCATGACTTAATATAAGGAGTGGTTGTGTGAGAAAGCCAACCACTTGAAAGTGAATCACAACACAAATCAACACACTCTGGCTCCTGAGTGCAACATGAGCATGCTATTTTTCCTGCTATGCACATATTCTGTGTCAAAAGAGATTATAGAGGCTCATTAAACAGGAAAATGGATGCCTTTTGTTCTTGTTCCATTCTCCCTGTGGAAATGTGTTATACTGAAGATCATACAAGTGTGATCTATAGAAACCTGTGAACCTACAGCTTGCTCTATCAGGCAAAACATGAAATTAAAAAGTCTTCCGGGTGACAAGGTTTGCACTTTCCCATTGTTCCCTTTCCCTGCCTTCCTCCCTCATTCTCACATTTAACTGCCTCCCCCTCACAGGCTTGAGAAGCACCTTCAACTCCATTTGAAGCAGTCTTCTCAATCTCTCCCCCCATTACTCAGGCATAGAAGAGAGGTTTTCCTATGGGAGTGGAGGATTGTTTGAGAAAGAAGTTGTAAATAGCATACTCAGGATGCAACATTAACTATGGGCTGGTGAGTACATGACTATAAACCCCACAGATTTTGCGTGCCCATAAAGGAAAACGGTTTTAACCTCTCTCCTGTCTTCCCTTTCCACAAGGCTGTATTTTTCCTAAGATACAACACACCACCTGCGAATAAAGCCTTGACAACTGCCACTTGGTACTGCCAAAGGTATCCCAAGAGGCTCTACTCACTGATTGATGCCTTGTGCTTCTGGCTCACAATGCAAACACATTGACCTTGCAGATTCTTTTTTTTCCCCCCTCCTTCTTTAAAGCCCCTGAACATAATTTGCTGACTTACCTTTCATACTGTTTTTTTCCTCCTGTCCCTGAATAGGGCATTGGGGGCAGGGGGATGAATTGCTTGATACCCGGGGAAAGTCTCCTTTGTCCCATTGATCCACCTTCCTTGGCAGCTTATTTTGTCATAACACCTTCCATCTTCCTCTGCACCAATGGACAAGTTCTTCATAAGGCTTTCATTTCTATGAAATCCCTCTATTTCCAGATAGAAATTCAGACCTTCCCTATATTGGTCACTGTTTCTTTCTCATTATATCTCCTTTGAACTCTGCTTCTCACTTTATCACTCAGACCAACCAGCAACACCACTGCCGTCATTTGATCATTCCTCTACTTCAAAACATCCCTTGGCTTAAGCTGTTAAAGAACAAACAATTTTCCCTTTAATTACTTTAAATAGAGAACACTTTACACAAAAGCAGATTTTTCTTTTGGTATAGTTCATCCCTTTTTCAGGGGGTGGGTGGGAGACAGTGGCCTTCACACCCTCACCAGCATGTGGGGGGCACTGCTAAACCAGGTGTTACAATCACAAGCCACAAATCAAGACTTCCTTTCTTTTCTTACAAGTACTTTTTAAACAGTTTTCATATCCTGTGATGGCATGTGAGTCTATTCCCTTTAGAAATCAAGTTCCCCAGTCACTAGAGCCTTGGACATCTATCTTTAACTGTAACATTAGCTGTTCTGAGTTCCTTGATAAATTCACAAGAGGTAATCAACCTACAGCAGTTTCCACATTTTTTTTTAGACCTGGCAGACTGCTAACCTTGTCTCCACCATAGAAAAGATGACATTTGCACAAGAGCTACATTCTGTCTGTGATAAAACTGTGCTTTCCAGTAGCACTAGAACGTATTGCATTGGGGACGATTCTCAATTATTTCTTCAGTCTTGTGCTGTACAAAAAAAGCCCTAGACACTGGAGAAATAAGTTGATGCTTCCCTTGGCGAATGAGTTAGGTTTCTAATCCCCACAGTTGTAGAGAAAGACCCACATATGACAAAAAAATCTTAAAATGAACCCAAAAGGTAAATGAAAGGAATCAAAAAATTCTAATTGCTTTAAAACTCAACTAGGAGACGCTTCAGAAGGGTAAGTGTGATGCATAAAATACAGACACTTGGGGATGCAATACAACTTCAATGGAACTTGCCAGGACTGCAAAAGCAAAGTCTCACAAAACCACTGAAAAGCAGTACCTACAGAGACAAGCTAGCAATGGTGCAAAGCTGACACAGGTGCTGAGCACCAGGCATGGTAATCCACCTGCTCAACAGGCCACCACCCTCCCAGCTGCAGCTCTCTCTTGGTGTGTTAGCATGACTACAGCCTTTCCCACAATGACCCAACCCCTACTTGCAGGATGCCTCTCTGCCCTGGGCCTCCTCAGCAGTTATCTGTGGGAGGCTATCAAGTTTAGCTCTCATTAAGTTCAGGACATGTCTGCCCCTGCTTACCCTAACCTAAGGTAAAAGCCTACTCATCTGAGAAACATGGTCTGGTGTACAGCCTATATAGATCACTACAGCAGGCAAGGAGCTCTAGGAGTCCAAGCAGATCACACTTTGCCTGGCCTTTCTCATTTGCTTTTACATTTCAGCCTTTTAAAGGAGCACTAACAGAAACTTAGTCCAAACTCACAGCTAATTATCAGCTGATATTTGTCTTCTGTTTAAAGTCCTTGAGAAAACCATTTAAGGTTAACTCATATACCACCTTGAAGCTCATTCTTTATTCCAGTTTCCCCTGGCTGTAGGATGCATTCACAGCCTTTAAAGATCACCTTATATAGATAAGCAATATCAACACAATTTTAGCCTGATCTGACTTAAGAACTATTTTTAGTCCCATTGTTCAAGTGTGAAGCCATGATCTAATCTCATACTGGTCTTTGACACTGGCTCAAGTACTGTTTCACTGAAATTCTTCCAAGTGACTTATTTGCTAGTGATATATTCTACTACTGCTTCATGGGTTCCTGACTGGCATAGAAGTACTCACTAGGATTGACTCACTTCAGTCCAGGCTCACATTTCTATTGCCTTCGGGGCCCATGAGTCATTTGCACACAAGTGGAAGCAGATATCAAACAAAATACATTTTCAGATCAAAGTCTTAGCTAAGACAAGCCATTGTCACTAGCACCTGAAAATTAGCATTTAGAACTCTATTAACCTAAGAAATAACTCATTAAATGCATGCAGTAGAACAGAAGAGCTTTTCCTCTTGCATCCTAAGAAACAGTTAAGATACCAATCTAAGACACCAAGAACCTGATTCCAGTTTTATGTTCTGTACAAACTTCCTTTGTGACCTCAGCTGGATCACTTACCCCATCTGTTCCCCAACAAATGAATGACATGTTCTTCCTTCATGAAGATGTTGCAAAGATACATATGACTACTCAGATATAGCAATACTGCAACTCAGATGTCAAATACAGTTGATACAGAAGTCCAAACTTGATTAAAGCTCTAGGTTAAGCTGTTTCTTGTCAGCTGAAGAAACAGGGAGAAGAGAAAGCAGGGACAGAAAAGAACCATTTCCAAAAATAGGAAATTCCAAGTAATCTTTTCCAGGGAAGGCACCATTTCTCAAGAACAAATCCTACCAATAGATCATCCCAAAACTTTATACAGTAGTTTCACAAAACAGAGTAAGAGAAGTTAACATACAAATCTGAGCTAATACAATCATTCCTCTTAATATGCAGTTGGACCCATCTTCTGCCACAAGTTCTTCAGAAGCATTTTCTTGAAATTCAGAATTAATAATTGTATGCCATTTCCCATTAAACACCAGATATTGCTACAGAAGGTGAAGCAAATATGCAGCCATCACTAAGTTACTTCGGGTATATATTTAACCAGAAGAATAGCATTCTGTGGAAACTGATGAGCCAGTGCAAATTTCCAGGGTCCTGCCATAACAAGCCATTCCAACAATCTCTTTTCTTCCAAAGTCACCATGCCAGGATAACAAACATTTGCCATTTGAAGAAGAATACATTCAATGGGCTAAGACACCACTACTTCCCTGAGCAAGCACACACCCTTGGTATTACATTATCAGCAGGACAACCAGAATCACAGCTGAAGCAAGGCAACCTTATATTGCTGCAGTGTCTGAAATGTTTTCCTTGAAGCTTCATCAATGTGGATGGCTGTTTGAATTCAGCTAACTCCAGAGTAGCTAACACCAGAATGCAGGACTTACCTACAACCTATCAAAGCTGTTATGAACCATTAATACCACTTTGTCAAATACAGTATCAGCTGATCAACACAATAGAAATGTTTGGTTCTGGGAAAGCGAAACAAGAAGCCTGGCTTTTTCTTCCTCTAAGTCCATGGATACAGCAGATTTAAGGCTGTATTCTAGAAGTCTTGAAATATGAATAGGGGTTGCCCATGACATTAAGAAATAATCATTCAATTGAAAAGGAATGAACTATCTCAACTCTGCAAAATTTTAGCACATGCTTAAGTCTAGCTCTACTTAATACAGAAATACTGTTCACCGCAAAGGATCTTAAAAATATATTTAGATGCTGCTGAAGTAAGGCTTTAACAGCCTAGTTCTTTCCTTCAGCTATATATTGTCACAAGTCACTGCTAGTCCCTACTCTTGAGACCACCTAGGATATTTTATTAAAGGGTGATATGATCACTGCAAAGTACTGTTAACTCGGCTGTTCAGGGAAACAATTTCAAGCACCCCTCTGAACTTGGATGTTAACAAATCAAGATTAAGTGTCTGATGTAAAACCCATTTGAAACCAAAGGTAAGATACTTCCAGCCTCAGTAGGCTTAGAATGACATCCTGGAAGAAACACAGAACATCCAAACAGGAGTCTTAGGTCTCCCATCTTCGATTGGGATGGCATTTCATGTAATTTTTTCAGGCAAGTTTTTGTTCAAAGTACTTCTCATAGCACTAAAATAATCAAAGCTAAACTACATACTGAAAATCTGATGTTTTTCACTGCCATAGTATCAAAAAAGCACAGTGCCATGACCTTGCAAGACCTGGATTCACTCTCACAGAAGTAACAAACCATTGACAGTTCCTGATTTTGGTAGATACTTGTTTCCAGTACACAGTAAAATGTAATCTGAGTTTATGTGGTCTCAAAACTCACCCATTTCTCCCCTTCTCTTAAAATCACCCACGAGAGCAGGTGATATCAAATACGTTCAGGACTCAGCCCACTCTAGCTTTCAGCTTTCACACGTACAAGAGGCAAATCATCTACAGCAACCACAAACACCTCAATCTCATAGGCATTCCTGCAGGCAGATGTAGAGATTTGGAGACTTTAATCTTCAGAACTCTCATTTTGCTTTTAATTGGCATGTCTCTGGAGTGACCAGGCTAGAGAATCAAATCCACAAAGAATCCTTTGTTGTTTTTTCATTTGTGCATGTCCACAACCTTTCACTGCTTCAACTGCTAGGAATGCAAGTCACTTTTCCCAAGTTACATGACATGAGATGATCAAGGGAAAGATAGCAGACAGCACTGAATCAGCTTTTTACTTCAGCATTCTGGCCTCCCCTCAAGTAGCTCTAATGAAGCAGAACATCGTCCAGAGACTCTGGGAAAAGCCTCATTTCCAAAGGTGACTTGTCCTAGACTTCTTTGTCTCCCTGAGGCAAAACAGTGCTTGCTTTCTCCAGTCGTGTGCTATGCTTCTGTGTACACAAAGAATTCTAGAAAATGGGGATCTAAGTCTCCAGTTGTCCAACCACTTCTTAATAAAATTCAGTCACTTTAAACAAGAGAAAAAGCTGCCTTCATTTGTGTTTGTGTTCATTATGTCAAAATTTAATAGTAATATAAAAATCAAATAAACTTTATAGGAAGTATATGCATTTTCACTGCACCCTTGAGCTTTACCAAATAAAAACATATTGCTAAAAACAGGGTAGGAGGGGGGAGAGGAAGCCCATCAGTTATCTTAGTATCATGTTTTCAATTACATTTTCCTCTGGCTCTCATTACTGTACCCTGTCACTGAAATTCACTTAAGGTCTGCTATCACCCAGCAATGTAATGTAACTCAGGAAGATTAATGTGATTGCAAAATACTGTAACTCACTCAAAGACTGAGCATGACAGGAAGACAGAATATAATTACCCATATTAGCAGGTAATTACCAGCTCTCTTACCTGGTGTTTATAAAGAAGGACAGCATGTATTTAGGCCTTCTTGTGCATACAGAAAGATCCCTGAAAGTCAAGAGCTAAACTGACTCAAGCTAGAGAGGAGAGCATGGAGACTCTGAATGATCCTCACATATGCAGAGATGGCTTCCAAAGATGAAACTATATTTAAGTACATCAGGTCAGTGATGCAGAAAGACTTCTTAAATATGTAAGGAGTTTGTTAGAGGAAAAAGAGTGAAGGAGCTCAGAACAGTTCATTCTTGAGTGACTTAGACATGACAACATAGACAGTGGGGATTTAAGGACCACAACCTAACATCTTTTAGAAGTACAGAACACACAGAATCACCTTCCACATTGCTGCAGTCCTTGCCAAATAGACAATAACTTACACCTTTACTGATTTTTTTAATCTGCACAGAACTACAGGGATGATGTAGTAATAGTATTAGCAAAAACATGCCTCCATAATGCCAGGTTACCAATAAGCTGCAAATTCCAACTGTAAAAGTCAACCTGCAACTTTCACAAGCAGATCAACTCCATAGCACCTAGTTTTATTTCTTCAGTAGTCTTGGAGCTACAGGGAGTATTTTTTCCCCCTAAATGACTAGTTAAACCTAAATCAAATGCCAGATCAAAGATCAAGCCAGCCCACTAAAATACTCAATGAATAAAGATATGCCAGAAACAAGTACATTAACTTCTCCATAGAACACTCATCTACAGCACAATAACCCTTTTTAGGTAGGGATGGATACATGTTTACAATGGTTACAGTGAATCACAACCCAGTTTCTATACATGGATTCATATTCCACACCCCAATCCACCATTGTTTTCCCTCTACTTTTAGTAAAATGAATCCCTAGAGTAATGTATTAAAAACTTCATTGAAAGCAATAAACCGCACATGGACTTCCAAACTGCTCTTCAATGACATTTCCTCTAATCCCCTATACAGTAAGTCAGAACAGTGAGAAATACAGGAACAACTTTGCCACATAAACTGAAGGCAAAAAGAGAAGGGCATTTACCTTTGTCTGAAGCAATCTGTCAAGTCACCTTTGCTGCGTAACATGATTTAACTAGAGCAGCTGCCTGGTCTCAGGAACACGGTGGCATCTCTTTGCTGGATGCTCTAAAGCCTCAGTATATTTTTGAGGGGCTGCCCAGGCAGGAAGGTTAGCTTAGCCCTGCGCAGGCAGGCAAGGGCTTGGCACTGACCAAGGGGCTGAAACTCACCTTCTGAAAAAAAAAGTCAAGGGCAAAAAATCCACCAGTCCAAACTAGTACTAAGCATCATTTGCAGGAGGACAAAAAAAATTCCCCTTTTCTCTGCAGAGCTGGCTGCCAGCGTTGTCTCTGCTCTTTCTGCTGCGCGCCTACCACAGCTAGTAGGGGCTAAACTCTTCCCCAGCCCCGGGATGCAAAGAGTAACTTTTGGGAAAGGGAGTAGTGCTGTCAAAGTGCTCATGAAGTAATGAAGCTACTCCACGTGCACAAGAGCTACAAAACAGAACTCAGAGACCAAAATGTGCTGAAAGCAGAACACATCTTTGAAGTTTCAAAGTAGAATACCAGCCCTCAGTCATACTCCTAGCTTAGGAGTGAAAGAATCCAAGAAATCCTAGATCACATTGATTGATAGCTGTTTTTCCTCCTCCTCCAACTGTTTGTGCTCTGCCCCTCTACTTAACTGACATACTTGACCTCCAAACATCAGCTTTAACCACATCTCCCTTTGTTAGTAACACTGAAGCAACCAGCAAAGATGACAGCCACATGGAAACTCCAGGAAGGTGAGGCCAGCAATTTTGAGAGCATGTGACTGGCTCTCCTTAGCTCCCCCCAGACTTGATCTTCAGTCACAGGATCCATATGCTTTGTAAGGTCAGACAGTTATGATGAGATAGAAATGGCATCCTGGAGGGAAGAGCTACTGCTGTAACAATCAATTAAAAGAAATCCTATAACTGTAAACAGCAATGTGTTTTTCACCACAGAAAACAGACCATTGTCCTAAAGTTACTCTCAAAGAGCAGCCATTTCATCTAAAAAGTTCACCTGGAAAACACTCCTAACTCCACCACTGGCAAGAGACACCACGAGGCAAATTAACTCTTCAGGCCCTTGCTGCCATTTCCTTCACGTATATTGCTACGCTGACATTCACTATCAGGGCTCTTGTAGTTCAGACTTCAAGTAACACTTGAAGATGTGCGGAGGATATCAGACTTCAGAAGATGCACACTGCTCAGCAACTTACAAGCAACATCTGAAACTTCAACAAAATGGCTCTGATCTACTATTAAACAAAGTAAATCTTGTCTAAGGAAGATTCATCTTGGCATTTAGATGCAGAGATCACCCTCAAGTTGTTTATTCCCTCAGCTAGGTTAGATGGAATGAAAATGTTTCTAGGGGAACATGCAACACATACTCTTAAGGTGATATTGCTGACTTGTGTGATAAAATATTTGACTGGGAAAGAATAGAGTTTTAAATGAGGGAGATCTCTGCAATATGCAAAGTCTAATTGCATATTTAACTATTGAAATGGCCATACTAAGGGTTTATTTCACACCAACACCAAGAAGACTCTACCCAACATCTTCTGTTGGTACAGGCCCCCCCCCCCCAAAAAAAAAAAAAAACACAAAAAAAAAGAAAAGAGAAACCTCTCCTTGAAAAGTACCATTTTATCTGCAAAAGGTCAGAAATGGATACACCAAGCAAGGCTAACAAGGAAAATGAGTCCCCAAAGACTGAACAGCGTGTGCAAAAACAGCAACAGGAAGACTATAGCAAGATCCCTGTTAAATAGCTAAGGTATTTGCAAGAAATCATCTCTCACTGTATCTATTAGTACAGCTAGAAAATTAAGAGAAGCTTCCTGATGCACATGTCCTTTTCCAGATCTGAAAGAGCATATTGAAAGTCTAAATAGAAATTCATAACAACTGCAAATTAGTCAAGACCAAACTGACATTGCAGTAGCAGCGTCTGTGCACAGAGGCAGTTTATGTGCAATCCTGCAAAACATTTAGAAAGCAAGCATAAATCAAGCATGTCATGCTGGCTCTCTGCAAGGGTGAGTTTCAGCTGTTCACATAGGTTTGCAGTCAGGTTGTAACAGGCAGAGCCTTCCATGCAGCAGCATTTGAGGGGGGCTGGTCAGATAGGGCACTCGGAAGGGAGAAGCAGAGGGGAACATGGCCACCCTCTAAGCCCCATACTCTGCCTGCAGAAGGACCAATAGCTTTCAGAGAACAGTAAGCAGTCTGGAAGAGAAGGCAGTTTTCAAGTAATCAGGTCCTCACTTTTGCTATCTCCTTTCAGAATACAAATCTTTTTCAGTGCATTATAGCAAAGCCAAGAACTACTTTGACATTAAAGTAGAAAACCACCACACACGGCATTTTTCTAGTACTAATGACAATATTGCAGTCTACCATGCTCTTCAATTCCAGGTTCATTGGTGAATTTTCAAGCAGCACTTGCATCTTTAAAAGGAGGATTACTGAGCATGAACAACCGGACCTGCCAAAAATATTAGCTCATTTCCTCAGTCATTATCCCTGCTCAAGCCACATAGCAGTTTCATTTCCATACCACATGGGAAAAACTGGAACTCAAAGATGACAAAATTCATCATTTGAAACCCTACCCCATGTTCAGCTGATTATAATTTCATCTTTCTGGGTTCTGGGAATACTGAAAGTTTCAATTAGTCAAGTGAAAAGCTATTAAATGTGCTAGCAGGATCTGTATTCCAAACTAATGACCATCATCTGCATCCGATTTAGATAATGAAGGTTAGCAGCACACTCAGGTAATTAAGGGAAAAGCTGATGGGATGAAATGCAAAACAAAAGAAATTTATTTTCATCTTAATTTAATACTAAACCTATCTAATAACTTACCTAATAAAGGCATAATGTTTGCTGTAGCGAGACAAACTACAAACTTATGAGTTCCAGGGAAGATAAACCTCTGGAATTGCAATCAAAACATGATTTCTTTAGTAAAGATGATTGGCAGTTGAACTGCTTAAACCATCTTTTTCCTTGAAGCAGACGGAGGAAATGGCCACAAAACATTTTCACCCCACTGCTAAGCACTCTATGGCTGATGACTGTCAGATCATCACAGCTGATGATTGTTCAAATCAGCATAACAGTAAGGATTACAACCTTTTACATGTGATTTTAACTATCATCCACACTAGTTTCACTTGCAGTCACCAGTTACTGTCAATACAAGGAAGATCTTCTGCCAGTGCAGCTTAATCCTCCCTGAATTGTGTGACCAAGGATGCAACACAAACCACAAATATTCTGTAGCAAGATGCTTTCAGTTTTAAAGTCAGCCAAGATACACATTGGGTAACTCAAGCTGACAGATGTGATCAAAAACAAACATTTCTTTCCTGTAGAAAGTTTCCAAAACTTTGAACATGTCTTTGGCTGATAAACCGAACATTTCGGGTTTCACATATTACTAGGGATTCTTCTGCTAAACTGCGTAGAGGTGGAAATAGATATAGTTTTTCTGTCAAAGTCTTAGCTGGCAGTATGTTAGCTTGAGTTAAGTACAGCAAGATTTAACCAAAAAGCAAAAGAGTTGACCAAAGAAGTCCCATGGATTGTACTCAGCTTCAGAGTACACCTTGATGGTTTCTCCTGAACACACACCACTGGCACTATTGTTGGCGAAGTCCAAGGGGTATCAACCTTATGTACTTCATACACTGAATAAATGACACTTGAAATTTTTTTAATTGCCAATACAAAATGAAGGGTTTAAACATAAAAGGAAAAACTGCTCACCAACAAGAAATCTTCTATTCCATCCAATTTCCCACCCTAACACAGCAGCATTAGAAACAAATGACAGCAAAACATCGCACACCCCACCAAAACAACTTTCCCCTTCAGATACACAACAAACTGGGGAGCGCAATGGGGCTGTGCAGTTACTATCAGCAAATGAACTTCAATTGCCTGAAACACTTCCCAATTTCCACAGTATGCACTGCCCTGAAGTGCAACCATTAATGGCTTCCAAGCAGACCTGCACATTATATTAATCTTAAAACATCCTCAGACATGGGGCTTGACCTTTCTTCCCTTTCTTTCTGTTTCTACTTAAAGCAATACTAGCCACCATCCAAAGCTCCAGGCCTGTATCCCTGGTGCTGGTGCTCTTAGCCAACCACGAAGGCAGCTTCTAAAACTGGCGCAAATCAAGATTTTATTTAAAAAAAGTCTGCTAGCAAGAATCAGCCCGTCCTTGCTTCAAGCTCCATAGATAGAGTAGGGTGAGGAATGGGTTGTCTAACAGGCCATAGTGTAATCAACTCCCACATACAGACAGATAAACAATATGATCAATAGCTACCACAAAATTGAAAGTTACAGCTTCCCAGAAGTCTAGTTTGTCCATTTATAGTTTTCCTGTATCCATATTAATTTCTTAAGCAAAGCAGACAGATGGCTCAGGTCATGTGAAAATCATTACAGATATACCACCTTTGAGACTTGGAGAAATTGAACTCAAATTCAGGGGATCAATGAAGTGTCATGTAACACCACACACCTTTACTTGTTGCCTGTGAGACAGTGACTCAATTCTACAGAAATTCCCACAGAAAAAGCACCTGAAAAATTAGACTGTACTCCAACTACCAGAAAGTTCAAAGACTGACCTTCAGATGTCAGCTTCTGTCTCATCTGTTAGAAAAAATAGCTGAAGGCAACCAAAATTGCAGGTGCCAGCATCAACACTCCACCCTCTAAATGCAGAAAAGTTCCTCCACACTTATTTTACACAGAAGTACTACAGGGGTTATCTTTGATTCAGCAGCAGTACGAGTTACAAGTTTTTAGTTTTTTTGTCTCCAAACCCAACAATCTGCTTCCTCTCCCACCAAAACTCCTGTCCTGCCTATGGCTTGATGTGGATTATTTGAGGATATGAGGTTAGCTCAGGACTGGTTTTCACTAACAACTTAACCTCTGCATGTTATCTAGGACTCCAATCATACACAAGAATAAGCAATCACTACACATCTGCCAACTGTCACAGCAATCAAAACCAGCTGTTACCCAGCACTTCAGTCATTTAGCCTGCAAGAATCCAATTCAGCCATTTGTTTAATGTTTGGGATCATGGGCAGGAGCATAATTAAATTGTTTTATGCTCATCCTTATGCACCAGGACAGCCAGGCCTCTTGTCAGAGCATTTTGGTCTGATTTAGCAAACTGATTCTAAGAAACCACTTCTTAGCTCTGTTGCCCATCTCACATGCAACTTGCAAAAACTCTCTCATTTCATCTCAACTTCCTCTCATTCCACTCCCTCAATTTGTACACATCTTGCCAATTTACTATAGCAGAAGAAACAGGTACCTAACGCAATATATTCTTAAGCCCTAATAGAATAATGCTGCTGCAGTAGCACATCTCAAACTTATCCAAACAGGCTTAGCTATCCTGTCAAGACATGGATGAATGCTCCTGCCGAATTAAAAGGCTTCACCATATGGATCAAATGGCAATAAATCTTTTCCTAAGCAGGATTTTAAGGGCAGAATAGTAACTGCATGAAAACAGCTATGTTCCATATATAAAAAAATGCAAGCTGCTCACACAAAACAATCCGATAATCTTAACAGAGGAACCCGCACAAACTGAAATCTCTACTTTATGGGCCACAGGTTGATCATAAGTGGTTGGACCACCTAACCATATAGCTTTACAGATACCTTGCAGTCAAACAGTGCTAAGAGATCAGTTTGTGGTTCTGATTTTAGTTTTCAGTGTTAGCAGTTAGAAAATTAACTACAAATGGGGGAGGGGGAGGGGCAGAAAGGAGATGGGTCCTGTAATCACTGCAGGATAAGTCTATAAGCTCTCAGTGTTTTTAGACTTAAGATTCTAACAAAAACTTGGGTCAACTCATTATCCCTGTAACACCAGAATTAGGCTTTCGCCCCCAGGTAGAATGAAGCATTGTGACAAAGTGCTGTGAATTGAGACCATCACCCACAAGAATTTGACTTCAGTCTAGTTAACGCTTCTTAAAAGCAGCTTGGGTCTAGCCCCTTTCATTCAAAGGTGAGAAAAGGACAGTAAACAGGAGGGGGGCATTATATTATCTTTGCTGTCAACAGCTCAAAATGAACTGCTAGCGTAATGGATTTCTTGTTCAATTCACTCCCTCGCTTCTACCTAGATGTTTTTCATGTCTTCTCCTGCCCCTTTAAAAGCCTCATGCCTCCCTCTTCATCAGTTAATCCTCTGCGACCAGCAGGTCCAGAAGGTCACTAGGCCTGTACGTGCTCACTGCAAACAAAGACTACGCTAATGTGTAATACATGCTGATGAAATGAACACAAGGGGCAAATTCAGAAATGAAAAAAGTCATTATCATAATCACCAGCTATTACACCTCTTAAAGCAAAGCACAACAGTAATGATTGCCTCAAGCAACTGTCTGATGGATTCTTAAAAGCTCACCTCTCATGTTGGTAGCTCATTAGCCATTATCACAGCTGTTGGGACAATGTGACAGGAAATCAGTATTTAAATCACCTACTGGACAAAAAAGAAAGCCTGGTTTGCCTTAACTGTGCCAAATTCCTTCCACAATTAGGACACTGATGGATAGACCCTCCAATTACTTATCTCCATCTGCTTCAAAAGGCTTTCGTGTTCCAGCTCACCAAGGGCCTCCTGTTTCAACTACAGGAGCCAAACAATGCCCCTTACAACACTTCTCTGTCTTCCAGACTTTACAAAGACAGACAGCCAGGGTCTATGCAGACCTACTCTAAAAACACCTAGTGTTTAACACATCCATCACAAGCTCAGCCCGAGAGAAGTAGCTGTGAATACCCCAAACAAAACATGCAAGAATGACACCCCGAGAATCATTACCACTACTCCTTTGAAAGCAGTTCCTTCAAAAAACTCCTCACCTCAATTACAGCACCTCCACAAAGCAGATGAACAATCCTCCAAGTAGTTAACAAGGACTTCCCTGCACACTTCTGAAGGTTAGATAGATAAGGCCACATACACATGTCCAAATCAAAAAGAGCTTCCTAAGACACTCAAGTCACTGCTATGGTTATACCTACTCCACAGTCCAAGTTGTGATTGCAGCTGCCATAAGCATGCCCATATCTGTATGAACGCACAAGCTGTACCTCATGAACACCACCTTCTCCTGCGACTAAGCCAGTATTAATGCCCAGTTTCCCTAAGGTTATGCATACCAACAGTCTGCGCTAAGTATTATGCCATTTGTTTTATTCAATTCATTACTTCTGCTTGTCTTTAGGATCTAGCTGCTCAGACCTACCTTCTAGGTTACAAGACCTTTGTGAGAAGGGCCACCATTTGCTATGTGTACATATGATGCCCAATACAATAGGATTCAGATTGCAGCGGTGCAGAGGTTTGAATGACTCTTGATAATATCCACAGGCAGAATTTATCAGACTCGCAATGATAACTGTAAAGGTAACTGCAACACATTTGTCAGTGATGGTTTTTCCTCTCATTAACTATAAAAAATTCCACTTAGTATAATACACTGAAAGTGTAACAGACTTGGTCAGATTAGTTGAGGCTGCTGACTCCTAAAACTTGTGACAACAAATACATTAACATTCATAAAGCGTACAGTTCAACAGCTAGCTACTCAGGACTTCACATGGCAACTCTGGTTGAAGAGATGCCCAGCTTGAAATAAGCCATCACAGTGCACATCAAGTACACCATGCAAGAAAGGTGTGGTGCCTTATTCTGTGCAATTTGACTGCTCCACCACCACATCTCCTTAAATCCTTCAAGGTCCCCGTGAGATGGCCAAGAAACAGGTAAGCAAGCAAAGGAGCTTGTTTTTGATGCATCTGTTCATCAATAGACAAAAGCTCCACTTCTTCACTTTTTCTTGCGCCCATTTAATTTTAAGTTAGAGGTCACCAATACCAGCTTTTCTCCACAGCCACGAATATTAGGCATTCATTTTAAGTTGCAAGTACAAACCTCTGGCTTACTGCTGGTCAGCAACCTGCAGACTCTCAACATTGTTTGAAAGATAGCATTCTAGAAGCACCCATCTATATTTTGCTTTCTTATTGGCAAGATTAGATGCGAGAACCTACAAGTACATTTCTCTAGCCAATTTGCATTGAGCAGATCAATGCATTTTATCTGTTTCATCACTAACCACAAAAATCAGCCCTCTTGCTGGGGGTTCAGTTTCGTGATTTTGACATAAAGCACGTTCTAATGCTTGCTGCTCAGCTACAGAAACTTAACACATTTTTGCCTTATTTTTGTTGCATACCTCCAAGTGATAAGTAACATATGGCTTACACTGAGATCACTTAGGAGGAAGAGAAGGCCCAAATGTCAACCTAAAACAAAATATTGGGGGGGGGGGGGGGGAAGGGAGGCAAAGCAGGGCTGAAGCATTTCCTTTGCATAGAGCAACTGGACAGATGGAAAAGCAGTTGTGGAAACAACTCAGAGATAGAGAGATCTCTGCCCATTCTAAAAGCTTTCCTGAATTAGTTTTATGTGAGCAGCAGCTTAACCATCTCCTCAGCTTTTCTGCCTGGCATTTGATTATTACCATGAAGAAAATGTGAACAGAAGAAAGTGCGAAAAATGTTATCTTTTGCTTTTGAACTTTGTCCTCTTGTAAAGCTATGCCCTTTGATTACACTCATGTATCTTACATTGCTGAACCTGAAAGAGCATTTCACACGAGCTGTTTAAGCAGTAATGTTGTACTCCCCCTCAGTTAGTCATGAACATCTCTTGAAAGACAATAGTTTTATTACCGATGTGGAAATCTGCCAGAGGCCTTGACAAGTTCTGTTTCTCCCCCATCCATGGTGAACTTGTACCTTCCCTGTTCCTACCCTTGACATCACAATGAAAATGCATAGGGACACTTCCCAGGAAGGAAAGTCAGTATCAGTAACAGCTACAGGCAGCTGAATTAAAGCAGCACAGATGCTTCTTCAAACACAACAGGTTTAAACAGAAAAACACAGCACCAGGTTACATATTGTTTAAATACCAAAGACAGCAGTTAAGACAGCAAAGTGTAAGCCATTTACTTGTTCTTCTCCATAGAAGAGTAACACTGGACAATATAAAATTAGATCGACCATTTACATTTGTTGTATTCCGACACAGGAATATCTACATGCATTGAAGTATCACAAAAAAAGCAGTGCAAAACATGAATTCTGATGACAGGTAGGTCTGACATTAGAAAAAGAAGATGACCAAATCCTGCTGATGCCTTCTTGCCCTCTCATTCCCTTAATGATATCATTTGTGTCAAGATTGTACAGACAATGCATGAAACACGTGCTGCCTTTTTAAAGAGGTTAATTACAGCAAAATCAGCAAGCAGACCCTTTAAACATGCCTTCAGCCTAACCAAAGTTTAGTGACTTAGCCTAACTATAGTCTAATGTAGCAACCTGACCAGTAATGCTGAAAGCACATTTTAGTTTATCCAGACCATAAGAGTGGAGGGACAGTTACTCTGAGGAAGAAATCCATCTCCATGGTTTTTTCCATCTTTGCAGACACCATAGTAAGCATTTAATTCATCTTCCTGTATGGTTTTCCTTTCTTTCCCTCCTTCCCTTTATCTATATCTCCAATAGACATTCTATACATTTTCATCTTCTCTAAACACGGAGAGGATATAAACCTACCCTTCAGAGACTGTACTTACAGACATAACCATTTCATGAGGGAGTTGAGATAGAGCAAGGTCAAACAGGAAGTTGTGAATAGTGAATATGAGGTTATGTTCTGGCTATCTATATGTATATCTCCATTTATACTTGGGGTGTTTTTTGTTCAGTTGGGGTTTTGCTTGTTAAAAGCTTTCTTTTCCTTTAAGTAGCATTCCAGCTATTTAACCCCTTTTACTTCCCACAGGAGCTTCCGATTCCTCAAGAGGGAACACTACAAAGTAACCATCCTGAGCTGGTGTCAGAAGTTTAAGGTATTTTCCAGCAAGTCCCTGCAGACAAGTTAGGGACTCTGATGTCCTCCTAGCCTAAGACAGACAGTATGAGGCCCAATTCAACCTCATCATTAGAGTTATCAAAGATACTGACAGAATTATATTCCTTAGAATTACAGTTTTGTCGAAGTGTTGACAGAACCACTCCAACTTCCATTCCAGAAAATAGGGGAATAGTTCAAAATTCTTTTTAAATAACAAAACACTGATGAGTGTTTGATCAGTTTGAAGCAAAATTGCACTCCATTGTTTTGCAGGATAGAGTTCAGAAGTTAAAATAAAGATAAAGCACAGTTCCTATATAAAAATGACATTTCCTAGTGAGAATTTTTTCCTTGCAATTCAGAATGAAGCCATGATTAGAAATCTCCCAGGCCTTTGCTATACAGGACTTCAGTCCCTCACATGGCTCCACTTGCACCAAAACATTCGGAAATTGGCTTAGGCTACCAAATGCCTATAGAATAGAAGGATCTGTATTTAAAACATCCACCAGGTTCCTATGATTTCACATAATACCTAATCCAGTAGCCCAAACACAAGTACAGACAGCAAGATCAGACTGCTGATCTCTATTTCTAGCTCTAACACAGACCTGTGACCTTAGGCAAAGCCCCTGAACGAGCCAATTTGTATTAGTATCACCCTTCACAACACGGAGACAGAAGTATTTCTAAGACTATTTCATAGCTTATATTGCACACGCAAGCAGGAACCATCCAAGGACGGGTTTTTAACATCTCAAACTCTGAAGGACCTGGCAGTATTATGACCGCAGAGCTAATTCTTGCAAAGGGCTTTGTTACTGTGAGAAACAATACGAGCTCATTACAACTATGAAATACTACTACCATTAGAACTTGATGTGCTGTATATAATGACATACATAATGGCTGGTATTAACATTCTCAGAAATTCAACTGTGTTTAGTAATGTATCTGTTAGTGTTCCCCATACACCGGGGAAAGAGAAATGTCAGGGCTCCAGAATTACACAAACAAGGCAAGCTGTGAGGTTGCTGCCTAGAGTTACATACTCATGTTCAGCTTCCCCTACACCGGTTATCACAATAATCCCTGCATTAGTTAACACACATTTATGGGGTACTGGTCTTCTGAATTCAGCAAACTCTTCCTCCAGACTGTGCTTCTCTGAGCACAGAAAAGTAACATTCCCACAGCAATCCTCAGAGAAAGATCAGAGCAAGCTTTTGTGCTGTAGCAGAAAATGCCACCGATGAGAAGCAATATTCTGACCTGAATCCTGTTCCCACTGAGGGGAATAACAATTTGGTTTTCAATTTAACTAGTACACTAGTTTCAGTCTGCATGAGTTCACCATTGCCCACAGCTCTTCCAAAACTTACCATTCCCTGTAGTAATGCATTCTTGTTGTCTTAACTCCCTCAGTGGGCAGGAGATCAACTACATCAGAACATTTAATACATCTCCAATGCCATGCTCCTGTTTTTTAGAAGCATTCTAGCAGAGAAAGCATTGCACTTGGGCTGAAATCAGACAAGCTTTCACAACTGATACACCTGTAACCAGAACACAACCCTCAGTTTACAAGAGGGCTGTCATTGCTCAGAATGATTTTTATTTCGTTTCAGTCATACTTTTCAGTTAGATGCAATTACACTGCATTTCCATTCTCCTTTCATCTCAGGTCTTCTTTTTGTCTCTTCTCCTGCCATCTTACTGCACAGGGGTAATCATCTGAGAACAGCTGAGTGACCACTTTCAAATACAACGTCTATAAAACCTAGAGGGAGGATCACAAGACCTGACTCTGCAAAACAGCCATTTCCTGCCACAACTTGAGGGAAAAAGCACCAGTCATCCCAGGAGAGTTCTGTTCCAACCAGCTGCGCAGCCATTTCTCAGAATCGTCCCACTCCTATTCAGCAGGAAAGCCCATGCAAAAAGACACAGCCTTCTAAAATAACTAGAGCGTAGTAACAGCTTAAGACTATCCAAAAATCACTGTTGTGCCAGGAGGCAATCCATCAGTCCTTCAGAGTATGCTCTAGTACCAATGAAAACAAATCTGTTGAAGTTCTTTGCACCCAAAACAATCTGACAGGTTTATTTACTGGATCAGCCACAGTAATACACTTGTCCATTTTGCATAACAATTTATTCCTATAAGACACACAGCTCTGCAGGGTCCATTGCAAGACTCATCTTTCTGCTGCAGCATTCACAGCTGGAAAGAGCACGCACACACTCACTTACAGCAACAGCTCTAGCACAGAGCAAGCATGAGGCCAAACCAAATAAAGCTGATAAACACCACCTCCTAAAAACAGGGTTTATGCAGTGCCAAAGAGCCTTCAGTCTCATACACTAGCAGGCCCCACAGGGACGCTGATACACATTTTACAAATGACAAGAGCTATTTCACACACACAGCACCAGAAATCTGGCTCATGACTAGGTGACTGTACAAGCATACAGTTAAACACAAGTTTCCATGAGTGTCAGAAACTGAAACAGTTGACTGCCCAACTCTGTATGTACATGCTCAGGTCTTTGGAAAAGCTTGTCTCAGATGAAACTGGCTGAATTATCATTGTTGGCTTATCTAGTCAGGCTCCTAAGTTGCAAGCGAAGTCAGCTAGTCCATCCTCCCCTCTCAAAAAGCAGGGCCAACTAGACCAGCTTGCTCAAAGGATGGAGATTGCAGCACCTCTCTGAATCTCTGCTCTACTGTACAGCTCTCACTGTGGGAAAGTTTTCTTTAAATCTACCTGGAATTTGTGTCCTGACTTGTTTCTATTGCCTCTCATTTTGTCACTGTGCATTTCGGAGAACAGTCTGGTTCTGCCTTCTCTGTACCCCTGTGCTGGGTGGAGGTAGGCAGCAAAGATCCCCCCCCTTTACCCTCTCTTGTCCAGGTTAAGTAAACTCAGCTGTCTCAGCCTCTCAAGGGTCAGGTGCTCCAGCCCCCTAAACCCATGACAGCTCTTTCAGAATTCGCAGCCTCTCTCACTGGTGAGCAGTCATTAGTCTCAATACAGTGGCGAATACTATAGTAAAGCAAAAAGAGGAATACCATCACCATCTTCTCTGCCTTGTCAAGCCAGCTTACTTCCCCATAGCCTTCTCAGTTCAGCCCTGCAGGCGTGCTGGCATTACAAGCAAATCAAGTGCCTGGAGAGCCTGCAGTGGGAGTGCTCCGACAGCACAGCTCATCGTCTTTCATGGAGCATCACAGGAGTAGGACAGGGAGCAGCAACTGCCCAGGGTCTGAGGAAAATAAGCTCAAGATTAACTGGCAGGGGAGAGGGAAGGAAACAAAACTAGAAATATATGAAAGCATGAAGAGGCAAGAAAAAGAGAATACTAAGGGGCTGGGGGGTAGCATCCTGACTCCTTGGAGTAAGAGAAAAATCTAGGTACCAGTAGTAAACAGAGTTCCAGCACTGCCTCCCTGACAGACTGCCAGCGGTGTCCATGTCTGACTCCAGCTGCTGTGCTGCTGTCCTGGCACACTGCTCATCCAGTGCCATCTCCTTTTGTGGGCGATGCTCAATACCCTAAGGGAAAGCACTAGCAGCAGTTTCAGCTTTTCAGCCTCGGCTTGTTGTTCAACAACTCAAGAGCTTTTAGTTTTCAAAAAGCACCTGCAAAAATCTAACAATTACTACATAAACTGCATATGCTCCACTGTGGCACATCAAGCCACATCTTTTGAATAGCTTAAGAACAGGATTACACCTGCCATGCATTTCCTATATTCAGTCTTGCTGTTTATTTTTCACTTCCTTTAATGTAATTTCTGGTTATCCAGGACACAGAGAAGTAAGTAGAACAGATGCCTTGAATTAAAACAAACATAGGAGTAGGTAAAAAACAGGACAGCATCCACTGTTCACTGATCTCCTGGATTTACACGTAATCACCCACCAAGTACAAACCACAAGGGAGCAAGTTAGTATTTCCACTTGCACACAGTCCAGGTTAGACTTGCAGGTGAAAGCAGACTAAGTTATCCACAGGAAAAAAATCAGTGCAAGCTCTTCTCTAAAAGGAAGACCTGAGACCTATTTTTTAAAGCCTAATCCAGTGCTTGAAGTCAGTGAGAACCTTTTAACTTACATTAATGGCTCTGGAGTTCTGGGAGTGGCATTCTATGGATATATACTTGCAATCAGTGACCCACACTGGGTCTGAAGCTACCATTCTCGTTTAGCCTCAAGTTTGAGTGAGAGCATTTGCTGAACAAAGAACGACCTAACAGACCAAAGCAGTACAAGGCAAGGACAAAAACCCTTCTTTTGAACAGCAGAAACAACAATGGGATTTAGGATGAACTACGTAATTCCGAAATGAAAACAACCTCCAAAATTAAATGATTTCATAACAATAAGGAGATTTTGAATTGAAAGCAGCCCTACTGCCCCATTAGAGTAATACATCAATACATGCACCCAGGCTACAACACAGAATCAGAGAACACATTTAGGTCATTCATGAATTAACAGCTGTCTCCTAGCATGTACAAACATGCAGTTGGGCAAGTTGAAGGACAAAAAACAGCTGTCTCCAGGGGAACTGACTCACATGAAGCAGATCTGTGGCTGCCAAGCACACCATGCTACCCTGTTCCCAGCTCTCAGCCTTAGAAGTCAACTAGAGACACAGCCACAGCAGTGTCCTACAACTGTTTTCTGCTTCTCAGGAGGTATGCAGGGCAGGGAAACAGGGTGTAGAGTTAAGACCATTTTAATTTATATCAACATGGCTTCCATCCCAATCCATGTCTCAGGAAGATGAAGAGTAGCTGAAAAGCCACTCCCAAGCACAGTCAAAGCAGACAAACCCCTTGCATGCATTATCAGCCCAGATACCTGAAAGATGCATTGGATTTCATGCAAGAATCAAGAAAGGGAACTTGCCTAGACAACACAACTGCTATTTAGGAGAACTGACATTAAGCTTATCCTTGCTCTGCATCCAGCAGACAGCATCATGAGGGAGAACTCCCTCACACCATTACCAAATGCCAGATTTATTCTGGCAAAGGGCGAGTCCAGCATTATTCAGTGCCATAGTTAGAAGACTGAACTTCCAACTTCCAATCCTGGCTCTGAGAGCAAGTTGTTTCAGCCCTCTTACAGATGCCTCAACTTGTAACAACAAATCTCACATATCAAATATGATTCAGCTCAAAGTGCCAGAAGTTTACAGTAATGACTTAAATCAAAGATGATTTTTGTCTACGTGAGCCTGGCTAGTATATTTACAAGCCTGTTCCAAGACATTCTAGGTCTACTGGAGCTCTGCATTTCTGAAACATGCTTCAGTGAAGAGTTGCATGCCCAGCCAACACATAGCCCAAGGTGTGCGTGTACTCTCCCATTTGCTTCTCAGCATTTGCCTGAGGTCTAGCTATCACACTGCAGATGACCCCTTCTCCCACACTGCCTCGAGTTTAGTGCATCTTGCATCTTTACATTGTCAACTGTAGGGTACACCTTCCTCAGCCTTAGTGACTTGAAATTTCTCAGAGTAGCAAAAACAAGAATTGGACTGCATTTTTTCCATGCAAAACCCACTCTAACCCATTTTTTTTTAAACAAGGTAAGGAAACAAAAAAATGAACAGCTTAACTTCCAGCAGAAAAATTCCTTGTGACTATTCCTTACAAAAATTCTCTTATGAAGTAGCAGACATACATATATGTGCATATCTATTACCCCCAACAGTGAACTCAAAAATCAGAATCTTAAGAGCAAGTTTTACTTAATAAACAGTGCCTTCTCTGCCTACCATTTGCAGAGATAGGTTTAACATTACCAACTGCTCCCTAAAAGCAAGGCGTATTATTGCTATTGGGACCTAAGATTTTAAATGATATAAAGACCATAAGATTTAAACAATCCAGTTATTACTTTCAATACAGTAGCCCAACAACCTCGAACAAAAACAGGCCCTACTTATCAATCATTACATAAAAATGAAAATTTATCAGTGCATTTATAGTAAGAGAGCTGATTTCCTTAAGCTCTTACAGATATGATAGATGCTACTGAGAGCAAGAGAAATGAAAGGATATTTTTATATTTCACAGGTCAAATGGCCACAGAATAGGCTGAGTCTCTAATGTCAAAGATACCTTGGAACACAGAAGTTAGATTTTCACTATTTCCTGACCAATCGAGTCAGTCTGAACATTAAGATGCATCCACCAGTTCTCAGACCAATTCCTGGATCTATGTCCATGCAAAGTGCTGGGGAAGTCAGATGCATTTACTGTACAACCCTGCAGGAAACAACCCAAAACGCACAGCGGAACAACCACTGAATGACTGCAGATACAGCTGATACCTCAGGATTAAAGAGCATAACTCCGAGTTCAAACTCTGCACTGGATGTATGCGCATTTGTCAACTGTTTCCACTCATTAAAGATGACCTGATCACTTCAGGTCTAGGAAAAAGTCAAAGGTCTGTCAGAAGTCTGAAATCCGGCGCCACCAGACTAGGCATGCGGGCAACATAAAATGGCAGTACCGGAAGACCTCTTCTGTGACCTGTTATTAAACTAGAACTTTGTGAACCAAAGTTCACTTTTGAAAGTAAACCTTTCTTTGTAACAGAAGACTGTCAAAAACACTTCAGTTGCAGTATGGTAAGTTCCATACACTTCAGTAACACGAAGTGTGTTAAAATTATTCACCCAATACAGAAATGATTTATTATTTTACCTTCTGGGGGTATATTTAAAAGTCAGCTTGTTTCCTATGAACTCTTAAGTAAATTAAGAATACATTCATCAGGGACACTGAAAGAAACTGAAAAACAAGGCTCTTTTATGAAAGACGTTGCAACATCAAACGAGTACCATATACATAAGTAACGATACACCAAAGAAGCTACACTAGAAGTACATTATCAAATATTCAAAAATTAGAAAATGCAAGAATGAGGTTACGCACACTAACTTTACACCTATTTGTTATGAGATAAACATGAACTGCATGTTATTTTTGCATTACCATTCAGGTATATAATGGAAAACACTCAATGAATAGCTAGCTATTCAACAGGTTTTTCTTTTTCAATAGGCAGTTGGGGGCAGCACTCTGAGACTGTTCAGTCCTCATTACACATGTAAACAATGATATTTCAGCCTAAACAAGCTCAGTACAGCAAAGTTGCAAGCTATTGAGAGCAACTACTCAGAACAGGAAGTACGCACACCATCTTATAAAACACAGCACTAAACCCCAGCTTGTAACTATGTTATACACTTGTTTATAAACACACACTTTCATATGCCGATTCAGAGGAAAGCATACTTGTACACAAGTAACTTAATATACATAACCATTTCCATTGATACATGCCAACTAGTTAAGCAAACACATTCCATGTTAAGCCACCACCTACTTACACATTTCTTTCGCTGGAGCCACCGATAACAAAAGCATCATTTTTAGCTTTACTGTGATGTATCTTTGAACTCCTGAAGATCCCCTGGGAGTACCACTTATACTTCACCTTCCTAATTACAGCTACTTCAAACTGATTCTCCTTTCAATAGAATTTACTTAATTAGCTCTAGCTGAAACAGACACTTTTCTATTATGTCTTGATTAAAACAGCCATACATTCCTCTCAGGATAAGACCACACATGTATTAATAGCATACTCATCTCTCCTTTGACAACATACTCAACACTTTCCCCGCAGATTTTGGCTTATCAGCTTCAAAACCATTGAGCCATTTTATATTACAGCATGTGCACTCAAAACTTCATTCCCACTTATCCTTGCTCTTCAGCAACAAACAATGGCTATTTGCAGGAGACAAGCTTTCCGAGTAAGGAAACATTTAAGATACAGCCAAATAGAGTAGATAAAAGCAGATGTTACAGAAGTCTTGCATGAATAAAATAGACCTCAGCCTTAAGCAATCGACGTAAAGTAATCTTTTGACACAAAACCTGAACCACAATTATCTGGTTCCTGGGGATGAGGCTTCCTTAAGTTCTCAAGGTTTTCACAATAGCATAAAAGTTTTAACAAATGGAAAGTAACAATTATGGGTCATCCTACAGTTGCCAGAACATTCGTCACATGGAGGTTTCAGACCTTTAAGGTTAACATCCCAAGGCACAAGACTAATGGGTACTGACAGTACTTCTAGTTCATCAGTGAAGTCCATACGCTGGTACTGCTCATAATAGATGAAGCAGCTCTTAAAGTACAGCAGTGAAAAGTTTCTAGAATACAAAAATGAAGAGTAGGAAGACAGACTACCTTTTGACTCATTTTGTGCATTGTGAGTTTGGGTAATATTTCATATACCCATGGAATATATTTTTACCCCAAACTTCACACATCCTTTAACACCAAAGCATTTTACTCAAGAGCAATGAAAGGTTGAAAGACAAGATCTGTAGCATTTGATATGACATAGAATAGCTTTACCAATTCATCTTGGATCCTGTACACATCAGATCTTCAGCAGCTGCAAATCACAATAGCATCACTGGCTCTTTATATAGGCAAAAAAAGACCTTTTCAGAGTAAATGCAGTACCTCGTTACAATGGATTCTCACAGCTATTATTCTGTAGACACATTGTTAGAAAACAAATAAATGCTGTAATACTTCTCATTTTAACTGGGGTTAGAGCCAGCGACCCATCTGAAAGGTTAGACAAGCAATAACAAGGGAGGATGTATAAGAAAGACTATTAAGATTACTAAGACATTGAACAAACTTGACTTCCATAGCTATAAAAATGAAAATGTAAGTTGGAATCTATGCACACGATTACAATACCACAGATTTGAGAGGCCTGTCACCTAATATGTAAAAATTAAGTGAAGGGCATTCAGGCATTCAAAAGAAGTCACTGTTTAATTCAAATAATGCATCCAAATTTTTATCATGACTTAATCCAATTGGCTCCATGCATCACTTCTCCAGTCAGACAGTAATGCAGTACACCAGAAACATTTCCTCTTAAAAGCATGTGTCTGCTTAAGTTTAGCCAATTCATTTGGAAATATTCCAATTAAACTGGCTTTTCACAGTTGCTAAATAGCACTGCAAGGACTGCAAATACTCCTCAGGCATGACACTACAACCACCTTTCCCCCAGAAGTTTAAACTTGATTCCTGTGCCCCTCTGCATACCATGCAGAGAAACATCCAATTTTAAAAACATGACTTGTTTCTCCTTAGGAATCCAAGCTGCCACCTTATGCCCAAAGAACGCTAGACTAGTCTTAATGCTTGTTCATTTTCAATATGCAAACCTGTAAACAAACTCAAGAGAATACAGTGTAGCAAGTAATATCTGACCATCCTTTCTCAACTCCTTTACATCTCAGTATTTCAGCTAAGGAATAGGCTCCAGCTCATAAGCCCATTCCCCCTGAAAACAGATGAATATTCTAAGCTTATACCAAACATACTAGTGTGCCTGAAAATAGCCGTTTTGAAGATTTGCTTAAAGAAGTCAAATACCTTACAATGAAGCCACATATATTACTAGAGAAAAGAAGTTTGGACTAGGAGTCACAGTTAAGGGCAACTTACAGCCAAGCAGATAAGATGCAAACCATCTCTCCCATGTGAAGATCTAATAAATCCCTCAAACACAGCATAAGCTTGCACAGAACTCAGTCAAATGCTTTCTTTAGCATGACACCACAGCTTTAATCTTCAAGTGTCTAGTTTATGTTCATCCAACATTCACAGAATACATCTTCCAACAAACCTTGTGTGAAGTGGGCAAGTATCATTTCCATTTCTTATTCCCATTTCCTGGAAGCAAGAGAGGTTTAAAGCTTTACTCTCTCCCCCATATTTCATTTCTTAAGCTGGTTTGACAGAGTATTTAAGTATGTACTTCAGAACTAACCACATGCATTTTGCCAAGTGCAGCTACTAATGACACATAGCAACAACCCCACTCAAAGTCTAGCTGAATATCCTGTCATAAGCAGCCCGCCCTTCTTCCCTAGCATTCGTTTCGGGCAAGAGTTCTGCTACCTGCTGGGTACAAATTATCCCAAGCAACTTTAATGCAATGGTTCATTTTCACTGAAGTGCATACTTGACACTGCAGTTGTGTGAGCTCTCACCACCTAGGGCTTCTCCAGACTGTAACATCAACACCACTATTTCACCTGAAAAGAAGCAAGCTGTAGGCTGCCATAAACACACACACAATGAAGCACAGCTGAAGCTTTGCCACTAATGGGCTAACAGTCCCAACCTCAGAGCTGAGCAAAGTGCATCACCCTAGAAGGTCAAAACTGGCCTGTTCTAGAGATGAACAGAAGGAAAACATGGTTCATTTTATGTTTTGTTCTTGCTCAAATGATTTTTCCCCCCACCAGCTTGATGAACATCGCTTCATACAACCTTACATTGCATGCTCAGAACATCACATCTTTAATAGTAGGTATTAAGGAGAGAGGAAGAGACAAGTAGGCAATTGAAAGCCAACTGCAGCTATAAAGAGACTTTGTCTACTCAGTAGCAATAAGCAGACTATTTGCTTAACCACACTCATGAATAACACAGAACTCAGGCCTCTTAAAGAGGTGCAGTTCATATACCTGTTGTCATTCCAGGAGTTGCCCATGTCCTTGGCAGAGCTCCACTCATTTCTATCATTATAGAACAAAAATGCTGTGACTAAAGCACTTATTTATCACTGATCCTTTGAAGCAACACTGAAACATTCAGTGCTGTCCTGTTCTCTGATTGCCAGAACAGAGGCATGGAAGCACCACAAAAAAAAGCATACATATCTCAATAGCAGACTCGATGAGAGAATCCTAAGAATTTTATGGCTTATTTCCCAAGTTTAAAAACTGCTGCAAACTGTTTGTAAAAAAGTAACAGGCCAAACAAGTAAATCATGCAAATGCTGAGCATACATACTATTATCATCACATGAGTACCAACTTCCACATGACATTACTCAAATCAGAGGGGCCACATTATCCATCATACTTACAAAAATAGCATCAGAATCCAACACTTGCTTTTCTTTCTTCCCATGAGAATATTAAAACAACATTTCCCCACAATTCAGCAACAGATTGTTCTCACACACAACTCTTAAGGAGCTGCAATTTCTAGTTTACTGACATTCCCATCAAAAACCTGGTTTAAACCATACAGCTGGAAGACAGATCTGCACTGCTGTTCTTGCTCACTACTGAGTCTTCCTCATGCCACTGCACTGCAAATAAAAAATAACAGACGTCAAATCTCCCGCTAGATAACATGGGCTGAATTTTGCATTAAAACTTCAGAATCCAGGCAGGGAAACAGGCAGAAGTATAGTTTTAAGGTCAGCACACATGCTGTTCCAGAAAAGGGAAAAATATATACATAAGTTTAATGTATGTACACCGAAACATCAGGAGTGTCATGAAGTTTGCTGCTTTATACAGTGAAAATTTGCTCCTCTATAATCAGAAGCAGCAGGCCTCTGTTGGAAGAAGAGTCTTATGGTCAGTGGAACTTCCTAAATCATTCTTTATAAAACCATTTTGCTCTTCAGAACTGGAGAGTCACCCAGAGCACGGTGTCTCCTCTGGAAAACTTGTTTCCTTGAAGGCATTAACTCAAAAATTTAAGCAGCCTCCCATGGAAACAAATGTGTTTGTAGCTCTTTAAACAAGAGCTGCAAAGGCTAATGGCATTTGCCCTCACTTGCACAAACCTCAACCCTCCATACTTCGCATACCATGAAGTCCCTCTGGAGAAACAGGAAAGCTGAACAAGACAACTCTGCTTTGTGACTTAGCTCAGGAACACCGCATTTGCATTTTGCTTACAGACAAGTTGATTTCTACATATGTATTTCTGGCAAACAAACTGATATACCTGATTTGTTGTATTAAATCCCCCTTCCTTCAGCGTGTCCAGCTCTGATGACATGACATCAAGTGCCCAAACTTTTGTTGCTTTCTATATGAAGTCCCAGCATTTGGGGTCCTCTAGCCATGCAATCATCTTAGCTATCAGGAAGTATGATGTCTGTAGAGGAAAAAAATCCATCTATGAACCCTAAAAACTTAGAAACCCAAGAGGCAATTAAGAGCTCCGAGAATTATTGGTTGTACTTAGTAACATGGTTTTACCTGTTTTAAGTTGGTTTTGTCAAAAGCTTAGATTCTCACTGTAACCTCACCCTCTCCCTCAAGACCTACCTTCATTTCCAGGTTACATCACGAACTGGAATCTCCCACTACTGCAACATGGCTGACAAGACATAGCCAGTGGTACCTCTCCCGTACCTTTGCCCTCTATGAACTTGTCTTAGAAACCTAGAATATGAAGTGAACAATATTCAGCAGCTATCTATTTAGTAAGGCACGAAGTGCAGAAAGACAGGGAAGAGGTACTGAACAGGTCAGCCATCTGCATTCAGAGAAACTGTGTACTGAAAATCAAGAAAGCCTTTCCCTAACCAGGAGCGAGCACTCCCAAAAGCCACGTCCTTCCCCAGAAGGAAAAGCTGCCACATGCAGCCTGCACCCACCTCCCGCTCTTCCTTATGCCTCTCATACAAGGAGAGAAAGAGGCACAGCTGCCCCATCTACCATGGAAACCACAAGCCTCCCACAGCCATCAAAGCACGAGGGAGGACATTTCTCCTAGCTTGCAGCTTTCTCCTCCTGCTGCCCTGACTCCCTAAACTTGTGCTTTCTATACTTCTTGTTTCTTAAGCAGTAAGTTTCTATTTCCAAGCAGCCCCAACACAGCTCTGCTACATGAGCCAGGCTCCCAGGGAACAAATGGAAGGGAACATGGGTATATCCACAGAACCGGTATTTGCATGATCAGAACTGAAGAGAAGAAGTGAACTTCGTCCAGTATGTATTTAGTTGCATGCATTAAACATGTTCATGTGTCTCAGACAAGTTACACTTTGTTTATAGTTGTTGCACTTTCCTGTGTTGAAAATAATCCAGAGACTCAGTTCCAGTACAACATAAATCCCACTCAGTTTCATCTGCTAACACCGTCTCTGAACAAACTTGCTCCTGCCTATTAAATCTGAATCCACACCCAGGCCTGTGGACAGCAGGAAGAGAGGTATACCAGTAGAAGTTAGACTATTTTTAACTCCTTGGCTTTGTCACTCAAAATCATGGAGAAGCATCATTCTCTGTTCCCAACTAAACCAGTCTCAAGAAAGCCCTCTTCTTCCCCGTTTTCACACCAGTTAGCCTGAAATGACTTTTCCTCCTAGCAGAATTCCCCTTCCCAGGCTGATTCAGGAGTCATTACCATCATTTCTATTCAGACTCACTTTCAGACATAGCTATCAGTTTATCCAACTGACAAATATAATGACACACCCACCCCATGACTCAAGTTTGATAGCAAGTAGACTTTCAAAGTCAGTAGGCAATTCATTTTCTGCTTAGGTGCAATAAACAGTTTTTACTATGTTCTTTTCTGCCTCATATTTCCCCATTCCCACCCCTAGCATTATCATAACAGTTCATTTCTATGCATAAACTTCTATTTTGTCTATTATATCCCTACCATTCCAAAAGCCTGCTTGGTTAATCACGCAGAGCTAGATCTATCAACAAGCAGAGTTCTGCTGTCATGTAAAGAACACCGTGTCAAGCTTTGGCTCAGATGTATTGCTAACCATGTACAGTCAAAGAAATGATTTGCACCAAAAGAATCAGGAATTCAGCATCCAAAGTTTTGCAGCACCTTTAGAAGTCACATGTTCAATTTCCCTGTGCACTAGGCAACATTAGATGCGACTGTCACCAGGTATGCACAAAGTAATTCAGGAATACCTGTATAATCTACATGCCTTCAAGTTAGCCAATCCACGCTCATCCCTCAGGTTGTCTTTCAACAATAAAAGCTGGGACAGATACCTCGGCATTTTTCTCTCCCTGCTAGCAGGCATCTAACACTCACAGAAAAGAACCTGATTCCTGAGAATACCACTGCTTCCATGAACCACTTCAAATATACTACTGAACTCACTATGGCAGTGCCCCTCTGCCTAGCTTTGTTGACACAGATGAAAGCTAACATCCGCCCCACCAAGGAAAAGGGAAAACAATTTACTTTTGTCCTTAAGGGAAAGGCAAGGCTGCATGAGATTAGGAGAAGCAAGTCAGTAAATGCCAAAGGAGGCAGCTGCTTCAAATTCATGGAGAAGTGCAGGAAATGAGAAAGTAAGGAGAACACCCTTGGTGACTTCCAAATCAACTCATTCTCCACCTCTGCGCCCATGAGCCCAAGCTGCAAGTCTGTATCTTACAGAAAAAGGTTCTAATACACAGGGCAAACACTTCTACCAGCATTGCCCACAGGTGCACTTTTCACTGCAGGGCATGTGTCAGTGATAGTATTTCACCATACAAGCCAGGGAAGAATCCAGTTTATGCTGTATGCGGAAGTTAGCAGCTATCAGACAGGGAAAAAACTCTAAGCAAAGCCCAGAAAACAGCAGGTATTTCTAAACCATGTGAAACACTTCCTCAACACTAATAAAATACACCAGCAGCTAATCAAACAATAATATATTTAAAGAAATGAATGTAATGTCAAGCAATTAACTTTGAAACTTAAGGTAAATGAGGTATAATTCAATGGCAGCTAAGTCCTGAAAGGCTGGAAATCTGGGATCCGAATCCAGTGTTCCTGAAGACAGAAACCATACTCCCCAAGACTGAAAGAGCTGGGTCTGAAGATCAACAGATACAACCGAGTTTGTGAAAGCCACTGCTGGTGCCCTGTACCACCCTGGTTTTGTCAACTCTTGCACTGCTTGATGTTTGTTCTATACATGTCAGTTAGGTTCTCTGCTAAAACATACTTTTAAAGAACATTAAAAATCATATTTCTATCCCTAATGACTACAGAGAAAGTTTGGCAAGCAGCCTACCTCGCACCCTAACTTCAACACTATGTAGGAATAGGCACAGATGATGCTGTCACTGTGGTTTCTGTCCAGCTCAAACACAGGCAATCCTTTGAGTTCTACAGGGCAGATTTGCTCCCTTAAAAAATGCTAGCCAGCAAATGTGGTTTTTGATTGGATACCTAACAGCAACTTCAGATATCAATGCTGTTAAGTGTCTCACTTCTGATCAGTAGAAGGATCCAGTTGATACAAAAATGGATCAAATAGAAACATACACTAGTGATCAAGTCAATTCCCTAACAGTTGGACAGATGACTGGCCTGACAATTGAAAACAAGACAATTGCCTGTTGCTCTTTCCCCATTTAGTATAGTGAATTATAGAAGTCACAATGGCACTTCATAACCCCCTTGCTCTGTTACAAGCAGATATTTATACAGGCAGATGATAGAGCAATTTGTTGCCAGTTTGAACACATGGTGACTACTAGCCTTCTGCAGTGTCACAATCCAAGGCAAGTACTTAGTTTGGTAACCTGGCTCCATGACAACAATTAAGACAGCTATTCAGGCAGAAGTCTCCCTATTTGTCCATGACTGTCACTCCCATCCCACTTTCACTTTTTCTATGCCCTCTTTAGGAGCTAGCCACATCAGCTGCTATATGACATGGCTTTTGTCATCAGCAATGTTCATGAACATAATTGCTTGTTGACCTAACTGCCTATTAATGTAGTTTCTGCCACCATCACTGCTTGCCTTGTTTTCCCTCAGGAAAGCCATTAAGCAATCCCAACTTAAAGAAATAATCCATCACTTAGTTTCTTCCAGTTTGCCAAAAACTGAGCTTCTGATTTTTGCTCTGCCTGC
Source organism: Dromaius novaehollandiae (assembly GCF_036370855.1). NCBI lineage: Eukaryota > Metazoa > Chordata > Aves > Casuariiformes > Dromaiidae > Dromaius > Dromaius novaehollandiae. The sequence continues at coordinate 9,485,770 of NC_088101.1, read as the reverse complement.
CAGTTTTATTCATTTGTGGAGTGGATTGTTTGCCCTGTACACTTAGGGACTGAATTTGCTTTTACATGTCTTAACTCATGCCAAACACATGAAATCAAGTTTGATTTTACTATAAGCAAGTCACCCTCTGCACAGTGGATTTGGCAGGCAAAATTCCAACAGGTAGCATAAGCTGTGGGACTCAAACTGCTGTTTTTGGCAAGACAGCCCACATCATTATCCAGAATTCAGACAGCAAAAAAAAATCCACTTACACTAGCATCATCAGTTCAAAACAGTCAAGTTCCTTACTTTAGTTCTCTGATCTTATACCTGCCCTGACTGTAAAGGACTGCCTGGTGTGGTAGCAAATTCCCTTTTCAAGCAGTTATATCCAAACAGCAGTTAAGTCACCCATTAACTTACTCCTGGATGAATGAATCTGACCCATCTACAACTGTCAACACACCTAACAGAGCTGTTGGTGAATGTAACCATGACAAGCTTTTACAAGACAAGTTGACTAAGAGCTCTTGTTCCCTCAAGTTCTTTTTTTTGTCATGCCAAGAAAGTGTACCTGCAATTTCTTTTTAGTAACTGAAGCTTTGTGAATGAAGCATCTTACCATGTGTTCAACATCACTTATTTGGAAAAATTTGCTTTCACTTACAAATTGTTTTAAATGCTGCACAGCACATCAATTCATGGACAAAAAGCATACAAGTTTCAGTTATCTAATTAACACAACCTTTATTCTTTATGAAGAGACAGCTAGATAAGGTCTGAAACTTAAGTGTTAGTACTTTATTAGGGTGAAGAAAGACTGTTGCTAAAAAAAATATGGAGAACTTGGCTCACAGTGCTTTGGGGAAAGACCTTCTGGATGACTGATACCAGGTAATACTCAAGCTCCAAGCCATTTAGCTTCAATCTTCAGCCATATCTTCCTTGTCAAAGATGAAAGTTGTTTTTCAATTACAGATCCAGGCAGTCTCAAAATTCCCTCTCCGAGCAATCAGAAGGCTTTTAGGTGAACAATTCAGTTGTATTAGGGAGGCCAGCTCAGGCCTGACAACTGTATATAACTTGGTATTAGAAATGTCAGATAGTAAACTGTGTAACATGAACAACATGCTGGCAGTAAAAAAGATGTTCATGCCCTCAATTAAAGCCATATCTATTTTACTTTTCTTGCAGCACTCCTAATATTTTCCAACCCAGATATACATTCAGTAGCCAAGCCTGCATTCAGATTGCAATTGAACTGGGTGAGTAGTCAGGTAAGCTTGTTATAGTTGTGCTCACTAAATCAAAATAGTAATCCAACCAAACTTTTTAGCATTCTCTGCTTTGAACAGTTGTTCAGCTACTCCATTTACATGGAGGTCTGAAGAGGACCTGTCATTTGTACAAATGCCAACTATTTATGCATGAGAAACTGCAGCACTCTGGTGGGTAAACTTCCCTGATCACATTTGCACAGAATTACAAGACAAGTCACATCACCCTATGACAGCTGTGTAAAACAGCTCTGTCACAAATGAGGCAGGAAGAAACAGCAGCAGGTAATATCCCTGCCACTGGTAAATCAGTACCAGCTTTAGACAATTGCTTCTGTAGAACCAGTTTCACCATTCTGATGGACTTCCATTGAAACTGGAGGACCCAGGGCCAACCAGTGATCTGGCTTGGGATTTCCCATCATGGTTGTATTGGCTTTACCACAGAAAAGAAAGCTGCAACTCATTGGCTTCAGAAACTCAGGCTAAGATCAAATACTTCAACCACCACTGATAGGTCTCTACCATCAGACTTCACTCCTGGCCACTCAAATCAAGCATTTCTCAGCCATTAAGACCTACAGTTTGATTCAGTTTTCAGTGTTGGGAGAACTCTCCATTCATGAGGTCTATTAATCACATGTTTATTTTGCCAAGTGTCCTTGGAATGGCTCAAGCAGGTTCATGTCAAGCTTACTTTATTTTCTCACAGGTGAACATGATGCAAGGTTTATTAACCCACAAACCACATACAATTTAGTCTAAAAAGCACAGAAATTCAGCTCTACCCTTTTAGATAACTCCAGCAGAAATTAAAGGAATCAAAGTGAAGAACAGCAACCCTGGAGAGTGCTATTCCTGATGGATACTTTTTTTTAAAAAAGGAGAAACCATAGCAGAGTGATACACAAGGGAAGTGGCTTAAACCCTCTCCATCTTTGTGCTCAATAGCCAATGGCACAGGGAAGAGCTGCTGCTAATACCCCAGCAGTAAGAACTGGAACCTGCTCTGAGCACATGAAGGTTTGTCTATCTCAGTAGTAAAAAGAGCCAGAGAAACCTAATCTATTCTGGGAACATTTTAACAGATGAGACAGGCCAACAGCAGCCTTGCACACACTGAACTCTCCTTAAATGCAGAAGGAAGAAGAGTTCTGCTACAACTCAATTTAACACCCAGGACTGGACAGAAACACAGCAAAAGAGCACTACACAGAGAGAAGAGTCTACTCCATCATTTACACACCCATGGATCACTTTAGCACTAGAGACAGACAATTATCTTTCTACCTCTGAGTACAAAGCATTTCATCAGCTAGGCACAAAACCAATCATTGCACAGAATTATACACTGCTCCCTACCATCATTTCACCTCAAATTGAGGATGTCATCAAAAGGTACATTAGAAGACTAGATCAACAGTTCCCACTGGAAATGTGTTGTCAGTGATTTCTCAAATAATAAATCCATGGGGAAATGCAGGTCAACCAGTTTTTAAACCTTTTCTTGTGCTATGTTCCTTCAGGAAAGTGAAGGTAATACAAAACCTGCATGTCATGCTGTCTTCCAAAAAAGATTACATCAGCTGTTACCTGTGTCTACCAGTCTTAATTCTTAAAAAATGCATCAAGTTACTTTACCATACGCTTTTCTGTAAATCTACGCTGCCTTGCTTGGATCACCTCCATGACTACTTGAGATGTGTCAGCCCGACCCGCCTATGGGGCCTGAATTATCCCATTTTCATTTCTGAATTACTGGTGTAACATTACCTTCCTCCAGCTGCCTGCACTTTCCCAAGTCTTCCAAGACATGCTGAAAAACACCATTAGTGGCCCAGAGATCACTTCAGAGAACTCTGAGAACAGAACTACACATCAGTCCCACCAGTTCAACAAGATTTGGTATCTACGGTTTAACACCATTTTTCATTACTGTCAGTCTCAAAAGTGTGATCTGATATGCATTTAGCAAATTCAAAGCAGAAATATTTACTGAACATTTAATCCTTTCTGCATAGTAAGCCTTAGTCAAAGGCAACAGCACCAGCCTCCAAGTGAAGTGCTAAGTGTAAGAACCTGATTAAACTTGGGGGTGGCAGTTTTACAAGCCATTGCAGCCAAAATGATTGAATGGCTGTGGCAGAATATCCAACAACAGCCTCTCCCATGTGCAGCCCTTGAAGATATCATGATTAAACAGCATCCATGAGCTTTGTGGTCATTAAAAGCCTGGGAGATTTAGCTGTCTGCTTTGCTTTCCATCAGTTCAGTTAGTCTCACAACTTGAGAAAAAGCAACAAATTGAATACATGACCACACAGCTCACCTCTCCCCACACCCACATTTACTTTTTTTTTTAAACAAGCTATTGACCAAAGCGCACACACTATGGGGAAGGGGAAAAGGAAGAATTTAAGGCAGCTTTGGCCTATAAAGAATATCATCCTGTAGTTCACCATAGGGTCAGTCAGGGGGAGAGGGAAGAGGTCTTTGCAGAGGACTCAAATCCTAAACTGGAAAGATCCTGCTTCTTTCCCTCCATGGTCTATATATGGAGGCTTGGGAGAAAGATTAAACTCAAAGCTAAAGCTGTGTTAACATTTCCCAGTACATCATTTATCTGCATGGGGTTACAAACTGAGTACAAAGCACAGTTTTCTAGCACAAGTAGGGTTTAAGATCACATGCAATTAAAATGGTTGCTAGTAATACTATATAAAGCAATAAAACTAGGATTAATGTATTCAAACAGAACTACTTCCCTATGACATCTTTCTCATACTAGTAACAGCAACAACTGTGACCCCAGTCACTGCAACTTCAACAGCACCATGGCTAACACTAACACTGCATTTGACCAGTCAAGAAGTAGAGGACTAGTTACACAGATTTCCTGTAGTTACCACTAGTTTCAGGAAAAGTTCAAGTCCTCCCCTGAGCCTCAGTTTTAACTCAAATAGGAACAGGACTTCAAATGGCCAGGTTTACAGCAGTAGGTTTTCTCCTTCAGCCAGAAGCCTTGTTGGTATAAATCTTACCTTCTTGTTGAACTAAGTTCCCCCACAAAAGCCCCTAACAGACTAGGCACTTCTTAAAAGTATGGGGTCCAATGAGTCAATATGCACAGGCTGCTGTCTGCAAAATGATTTGGATGATCCTAAGCAACAGCTATTGCCTACTGTTACCTTCACTTAGGGCAAGAATACTGATAGTAAGTGCAGCAACTCTTAAAAGCAAGGATCTGCTGCATGGTCAACTGGTACAACAGCTCAGAAAGAGTAAGTGATGCATCATTCACACACACAGAGCCCCACAGCTGGCCTAGAAGTCCTGGAAAGCAGTCAGTAACACCAAGCTTCCAATACATTGTCACAAGGAAACTTTTCCTCTCCTCAGCTCTAGGAAACTTACATTAACAGTGCATCATGGAAAAATGTAGGTAACTCTTCACAGCCCTAACAGGAAACTCATGTGAATGATGAAAATACTAATGGAATTCAACATCCATGCCAAGTAGGCAGGTACATGAGACTTTTGGCTACATGCACTAGCTACGTCAGCAGAAAGATTTAGTTAGATGTTGTCAAGACTGAATTAGCCAGGTTCTCAGTCACTAGAATCACACTTGCTTTCAAAGCTGAACACAGCTTTCCCTCACCTTTTAATACAAATCCTTTCTGTAATCAGCTGGGACAGTCAACCACAGCCAGTTCAGTCAGTTTTACTTCAACTTCCTAATGGTGTCATACACAAACTGCTTGTTCTGCAAGTTCTTGTAATCCTCCGAACTTTTTCCAGGCCCTAACAATATAATATTGAGATCTTTATTTCAATACCAATGAAGACCTGAAGATACTTCAATATTAATTGAAATAGCTTTGAAATGACAACTGGCTTACATGTCCTGCAAAGAGCAAGTATTTTTGAAGCAGACTAAGTTAAAAAACAACTGCCTATATTTTGATTAGTAAGCACTGGCCTCCTCTAGTTCCACAGAAAATGCTAGAATGGTTTCAGAGAAATAGCATTGCAGTAAAAGGTAGGCAAACCCCACAGTTAAACACATGGGCACACGCTAGAAGCAACTCAGACCAAAATGGCTGAAACTACCTTTGAGCACAGTAGTACTATGGTACAGAAAATATTTCCTCAATATCACAAGCCCCCCATAAAAAGTAAAACATGCAACTGCCTTGTTATTCTACCTGCTCTAGCTGTATTTTAAAAACAGATCAACATTTACAAGTGCTTGTAATATATCCTCCATATTCTTATATTTGAACAGTATGGTACACTCTGGTTAGCCCTTCAGAATAGTTTAAGTGAAAAGGCCACATGAAATCAGCATGGGCCCTGGCCTCTCCTGTGATACTGAAGCAGCAGTGCACTGTTCCACAGCACAGAGCACTCACTGTTCCACATCTTAGCCAGTGGGTAGATAAAGCATAGGTTTCTGCCTGCATGCATTTTTTACCCAGAGGTCCTAGCTACTCATTTCAGTTACTTGCTATCAAAAAATACTTAAACTATGCCTGCTCTTACATCAAATTACAGGAGTCCGGGAACTTTTCTACTCATATATGACAATCAACGTTGCACTTGTACATGGATCTCCCAAAGTGTTTTTGGAAAGCAGTTTATCTGATAAGCCACCAATACTTACCATTCACAACCATATATACACATTCCTCCATTTAACACACAGGTTTCACATTCAGTTCATGTCACCATCTTGTACAAGAGTACCCATGCTCTTACTCCTATCCTAAGACATTGTTTCCCAACACATACCTGAACACATGCATGCCAAGCATAAGAGATACTGGTTCCCTAAAGCCCACCTGTTGGGGATAGATTTGGCATTACGAAGTTTGGTCTCAAGCAGAAGAGTATAACATGCTTTTAACATCTTGCTGCTCTACTGACAGATGCTGCCCAAATCTCTTCAAATGTCACCCTACAAATACTGCTACTGATATGCTGCTTCATTGCTTTTCATTACCAACAAGAATGCCTTTGTACAACTTCATCTTGAAGTTTAAGACATCTAGGTATGTACATTTAAGGAAGGCTTCTGAGCTCCTGTGACAGCCAAAGGATATCCAGGCACTCAAGCAAGCAGCATCCTAGAGTTATAGAGCTGAGCAGTAATTAGGTGCCTGCTTCCAGATGAGCTGATTCACTAAGCTCCATGAACTGAAGCAACCAGCAACTCAAGTCACCTGCCTAGATAAATGTGTGCAGTATCACTTTGTGTGCTTCAAGGCATGCCAGCTGGCCTGCACCTGGTGCTCCAGAGATTACATCTTCCATAATTGCCAGATTCTGTAGCTGCAGACTCCTAGATTTCTGTTTTGCTATGAGAGACTGCAGTTCATGGCAGGGGAAAGGTCATGCAACAGGAAAAGGAGGTTCAAAGCCAAATACCTTAAGAAATTGTTGGCTGCATGCTTACACTGCACTGGACCCCAATTGGACATATAAGAGTCCCTTTGAACTTAGTAGTACATGGAACCCTTGCGATTACTCCAATTGAAGCACACAAAACAGCCCCTTATTCATGATGTAAGAAAAAGCCTCTCTTCCAAATTCATCTATTAGTTTAAGTTCACTTCCACAAAAAAGTAAACTAGCATTTAGTTAAGCATGACTGTCAGACCTGAAGATTTCCCCAGCAATGTAACTGCTTTAGTACACTACTAACACTAACTGGTTTCCAAGGTGACTACTGGTGCATGTCCTGAGGCACAGGTGAATCTAGCCCTAGCTAATTAAAAAGGCTAATGTAAACAAGTGGATAAAGTACTTTTATTGGACCAACTCAGTCTTGCTGTCCAGTGATCAGTAGCAACAGGGACTAGCTGAAAGCTTGTCACCACCTCCGAGTTGCATCCTATGGATCTAAACCCAAAACACAAGCTACCTCCAGAACAATCCTGTAGACCACCAAGTGAAAGGTTAATCTCAGCTCCAAAATCTCATGCAAAAGCTCAAAAGAGGATGGATTACCCAATTGTCTAGATCAGAAAAATGATGTAACATCCATACAACCACTATGCTTCAGCAGACCCTTTTTAGGTTGCTTGCATGCACAAAAACCTTACCAGTCATGTTCTAAGCAATATTAAGACTTGAAACAGTTCTCACAGCCTACACATGTATTATTCTCAACCCACACCGAAGGAAACACTAGGAACAAACAACCTCAAAGGATAACTGACAAGACATGTTGCTTTCAGTGCAAGCTTCTATTAACCATTCAACATACTTGATGTCAGGAGGGCTCAACAGCAAGTGCTACAGGTGGGAACAAAAACTCAAGTTTGAGGAAAAAAGAGCAAGTGTCCTTCAGAGTTGGGAACTATTTACCAGCTATTGCAATAGTCTGCAGAAATCTTTTCATACTCTTCCTCTGCCATATTTGGTGTTTCACAAAACCAGGCTTATAGAGTATTCATTTACTTTTTAGTAAGGAGTTTGGAGAAGGTTGATATAATCCCCAATAGCTTCAATAGGATCATTGGATGCTTCACATTAGAAGCAACCTCATGAAGTCTACTCCAACCTCCTGCTCCAAGTAGGGACATCAGGTTAACAGAAGATATAAGTCATTTCCATTATGCCTGTCCACAATCCATTAAGGCACCTGTCAAAGCTTTCCTTGTCCTAACACAGCAATTACTCCCAAAACATTAAAACAGCTGTTATGACATGTCAGCAATGACTGCTAACACCAGGAAAAATCAGCAATCCAGCACTGACGCCAACCTCATTTCTTCCACTCACCTCACTTGACTTAAATCTCTCCACAGCAAGCTTCAGAGGGTTTATGGAAGGGGCTGACCACTAACCATACCGAGCCAGGTAAGCAGACTTGCTGTTAGCACATGAGCAAACACATTGCCTCGGAGCATTACAATCCAACTCTTATTTCTTGATTAAAGTTTTTAAAATAGTCAACTCTCTGCATCCTCACCATTTTGGCAGAGCTCTCTACATTAGTGTGAAAGACAGGCACTAGACCTAGGTGGAAAAGTCTGAATATCACAGCAGCTGTACAAGTTCTTAACTCTAGCATTTGGTGCCACTTAGATGGGCCACCCCAGGTCCAAAAGCAGTGCAAACATTAACAGAGCTGCGAGCCTTCGCTGGCAAATCCTCTTGTAGCAAACATGACTACAAACATGACATACATGCACTACCCTTACTTGTGCTTCCAGTGACAGCCTTCACTGAGCTATCTTAGGAACTTCTGCACAAAAGGCTTCCCCAGTTGTGTTTGGGAACAAGTCCTGTTGCCTGCATCCACCTAACAGTCCTATTTCAAGCAGCAGAAACAACTCTAACTCATCTGCTAAACACCCTGCTTTATCTGAAAGACTAAGGCTGAGGATGGGGCCCTATATCCTTGAAGCCCCTTTGAGGTGCCCCAGCAGGACAACCTAAAACAGATATTGCAGAAAAAGTGAAAATACAACTAAAAGAAGATAGAGCTAAATTACTTAACTTGAGGTAAGTAAAAAGGACCAGAGACAATCCTTTCCCCACCCAACAGGTGCTACAGCTTTGGTACAAGCACATCAAGATCTATGACCATCTGGCTCAGATGATTTCTTCTAATCAACATAAATCCTCTTACTCACATGGTAGCTCACAGGGCAAGAAGCTTCATTTGTCCTGTACCTTCTCCCAGAAATTCCCTGCTAAAACTTGTCCTAAACCCACCAGTAATCAAGTCCTCTCAGCTCATAATCCTTCAACAGTGGGAGTAAAGGGTTAAATCTTCAGTGCCACCACCCCCCCTTCACTGTGACACATGGAAGCAGTCTAAACTAAAGCCCCTTTTGCAGCTAAATCTGTGCTGATGCAAGAATTTAAACAATTTAAACTTTCAGGGTACTGAAAGCAGGCATGAGAAACTGCCCTAAGAACTGAGGTCAAACAGAATAAGGAGATGATGTTAATCTTTTTAGCAGAGGACTAAGCCTCAGGTAGCATTAAGCTGCCTCTAGAAACCAAGTTTCTCCAGCACAGAAAACCCTGCACTTCAACATCTCACTAGTCACTTCAAGCAAATTCAGATTTCACTCCATCACAGGTATTTCCCCATCTCCAGCTGCCAGCAGACATGACCACCTTCCTATCTGCAGGGCATGTGGCTTCACAGCAATCCTGCAATGCAGGCTATTAACCCCTTACAAACAACAGCTGATGGCCTTCAGCTACACTCTAACCTTGTTCTTTCCAGTGCCATTCCTCTGCAATCCAGCAGCCTGCAAGTTATATTCATTTATGAAAAATACCACCAGAAATATGTGAAGTCACCTATCAGATCCCATAGACTCAGGAAGTACAAGAAAAGTCCACACAATGGGGCCACTCAGGGCTTGCCAGAAAGTGTTTATTTGATGCTCTGCTAGGCAAGTGACCATCCTGTGTTTCAGTTAGAAGAGATGTTTCAGCCCAATTTGTTAGCCACTACATAGTTTAAATAAACTTTAGCTTCCATTAATCCACTTATTGCAACCTTTACCACCATCTATCAACAGAACTAAAGCAGGCCATGGGGTTTAACAGCTTCAATTCTTTATCACCATTTTGGGGGTAGGCAGTTAAAGACCAGAAAGAATATGCTTGACATCAGTGGAGTGGTAGACTGGAGAAAACTCAGATGTGGACAAAACTGTTCTTTCTTAAACACGCTTCTGTCAATAGTAAAAGCTACCCATGAACTCCAGAGCAAAACCAGGCAATTCTAACTCGCAACACTTGCACCACTGATATAGGCACAAGTACCGATAACATGAAATAGCGACAAGTGACAAAATAAAAAATTGAAATAGTGTAAAACTGGAATATTTATTGTGAATTCCCCAAAACAGTTTAAGTATACTCAAACTGGGCAATATAGACAAAAGTTTCTTGCTTGTTTCTGGCTGATTGTTCATAAAAGCCAGAAGTTTCAAAAAACCTGAAGTTACTGCCACATAGGAAAACCTGAATGATCAGTCCTTGAAGTAAGGGTAGAAATGCCAGCCTGGACAACAGGACAAACTTGCACTTACTACTTCTAAGGAGGCAGAATATCCTCCTTTTATGCATGGCAAGGAAAAAATAGATATTTCAGAAAATAAGCAACCTACAGATTCCTCGGTCTTCCCCAGAAATTGTACCAACAATTGGTCTCAGTTTCACAATAGAAGTATTGATTTCTGCATACTCAGTGCTTTGCATTTTTCATCTACTACACACCATTTTTCTGCTGAATTGCTACCTAACTTGTTACTGTCCGTTCTATACTAGAAGTTAAGCATACACTCCCACCTGAACCTAAAAAACCTGCACCTAATCCTGTTAGATAGCATTAGCTGTCTGATCACTGGATATGATCTACTACCAGCTGGTCCAGGCTGAACTAAACCTTCCTGTCTGATGTGGGATTAGCCGGAGTACTGTCACACTTCCTTTAGCACAACAGGCACCAAGGCAGCAGGCCGCATTTGTATGTTCAGGGACACCAATACCACAGGAACTCCCTCTTGAACAACTTGTCTCCTGTAGCAGGCAGAGGAAGCCAAGTATCACCATAACTTAAAAGTCAAGCAAGCCCATCTGTACTCCCAGCTAATCTGTACTTGTCCTCACAGTAAAGGCCAGCCAGATCTAGCAAAGAACCCCCCCAAGAAGCCCATTGCTACTGTTGTGCTGATGCTCTGAGAACTGAAGTCAATCCTCTATTACCAGGACTAGAAGTTTAATACCTGAGCAATCACAGCAGAAAAAACTCTGTACTATATCCCCTCAACAACCTTAAAGTATTGAACAAACCAACATCAACCTAATGTTCAATGGCAACCCCCAAAATAGGACACACAACTTAAAACAGATAAATCTTCATCTCTCCCTGTAAGATGGTATCCACTGAGCAGACAGGCAAGCTCATACTTAAACATGAGGCGAAGGTAATGCTTGCACTAGATGCCGAGACACCATGATCCTACTGTCTACCCCACAGTTGAGAACTATGCTGTCTGTGCAGACCAGCTCTTCCCTTCCACTATCCAAAAGGAGTTCAGCAGGCAGTGCTCCCTAGACCCTACAGAGGCTAAAACATGTACTAGGAAGCAGAAAAATTACTTTGAAGCAGCTACTTGTTCTCCTCTACTCCATTTCTTAAGCACCCCTCCACCATCTTTTACCAAGTGAAGACCCCCCAACTCTGAAGCCAATTAAAGGACCATGAAACAGCTAAGTTCCCAGACGCCAGAGCTCTGCAAGACAACAGCAAGGGGGAAGAGCCTGCTGGGACCACTAAACACCTTACACTCTGGGGAGAGTCATTTTCTCACATTTTTCTCTAATGAACTCATAATGAAAACTAACAGGCAACCCAAGCAGCAGCATTACACAAAAAAACAACATGCCTTAAGCATGCCTGTTTCTTACAAAGCACACTAATTCTGCACATATGGAAACAGCCATGGAAGTAACAAGTTTGCCAATATGAAGTTGGGAGAGACATGACTTGCAGTCAGAAGTCAGTTTTAACAGCAACTACATACACAACAGCTTTATTAGAAGCCATCAGGTAGTCTACTGTATGATGCACATACTGGGAAAAGTTAAAGATTGTCCACAACATCTTCCTGAACCCCCCTTTCCCCCACCCCCAACCATTTTTGTTATCTCCACTTATTGATCCACACATTAGTTTAGGCATCCCAGGAGACATCTGGAGACTTGCTAACACCAACAGATCAGTTCATGCCTCTTCATACTTACCCATCAAGCCATGCTAGCAGTGGACTGACTAGAGAGCCTACCCTTAAGCCTCAGTACTTCAAGTTTAAACCAGTCAAGGACATCTTCATAGCTTTTAAAGGTCTCTGAAGTTCTTATGCTCAACTTCACTAAGCACTCAAGTTAACACTGTTGACACTATGAACAATAGTTATTCAGAGTTCAAATTATGCTAGGTAGCCTGTGTAAAATCAACTATTTTGTACACCAAGGAATAACTATTTGTCAGTTTAAAAGGAAGATACCACAGCTTGGAAAAAGCTGACAGGTTTTCACTTAACAGGTTCATAATACTTTAGTTCATAAGTGAGGCAGAAGCCAATATCCCTTTAATGCAATGGTCAAATAAAAGTCAAACCAAGACAAACTCAAATTAAAATCAAGATTTTCCTAAAGAAATCTCCCCTCACAAGGCACTAGCCATCCTAAAACATGTACTGACATTGCCAAATCTCTTCACAGTGGAAAACAGTCTACCTCAAAAGCTGGTTACCTTCAGCTCCAGCTGTGAGTTGAGCTGCCAGAGCTAAGCTTTTACAGCGCTTTTCAACAGTAAAGCATTTAAGGCCACATCATGCCAAACCAGCTTCCGCACCACTGCTTTTCTCTTCCTATTACTGTGATTTTGCCTGCCAAGGGTCAGCTTTCTTCAAGAGTTAGGACATAACCAAGGAGTGCCGTTAGAGTTTTATTGCCTACATAGAAGGAAACAAGTCAATATCCAGTGGGTCCCTGTAGTTTGAGTCAATACACAAGCAAGTGACTCTTACACCTTTCACACTCCTCTTGCCCAAGATGCCCACTGTCTTCCACACCCCCATTAGAGCCACAACACCTGCAATATGCAAGGAAAGTAACTGAACAAAAGCTACTAAAGCCTCAAAAATCAATTTCTTAGTTACAAATGCAATCAAGACAGCTGAAGGATACAGCTGACTCAGACATGTCTTCAGTGGCAGTCCAGATGTGTCAAATGGTGACATTTGCAACATCAGGACTCTGCAAAAAAATGCTCAATATGCAGCATTTTTCACCAAGACTTGAACATTGCTTTGACCTCTGAAAACCCAAAACAAACTTGACCTCGAAAGATACCATTTACTTGTTGCCCATCTGAGCAACTGAGAAGCTAAAACCTGAAAGACATGCTCTGCTCTACCCAAAGATGTTTTGCTCAAGAGAAAAGAATCTTTCTCTACTCCTAGAGTTTTAAACAAATCTAGCCTACAGGAAGACTAAGTACAGAACCTGTAAAAGCTGAGAAAACACTGAATATTGTAACATAAAACTAGTGATCCAGGAGAAGCTGTTTTACAAGAGTATCCATGCTAATCTGAAGGAAGACAACATTAATAGCTTCCGCCCACCTCTCCCTTCCAGTCTCAGAGCAGATAGTTGCAAGACCTCATGCTTCATTCAGGCTTCTGCTGGAGGGAGAGCTCACCCAAAATTTAGCTATAATATTTGAAGTCTGCTGTGAATGGCTGCTTATAGCCATCACCCAGTCACAAGACAGGAAGTGTCTGAAAGAATTCATTGAACAAGAAAAAAACTTTGAAATCCACACAAACATTAAGCTATTTACACAGAGTACCAGGAAACTGAACAAAAAGCGCCAGTATGCTATTAAATTACTAAGACATGCAGAAAATCATGCCAGCTAAACTGTAAAGCTTCTCAAAAACATGAAACATGGACCATTGATTTCCTAAGCCTTACTTGCCCCTTCACCAGGTATGATTTACCCAGTGGAGATATTACATAACTAACACAAGAGATTTCATGCTGTCTGAGACCAAGTAAAGTATACTTGAAGGGTTACCTTCTGTGAAGCACCAAAAGACTATCCCCCTCCTGTTAAAAGCAAAGGTCTTCAGTGCCTCTAGCTGCCCACACATGGAAGGACACTGCCACAATGAGCAGCCATTCAGGTTTGGATTAGAGCCCCTGAAACCAGGGAAGTCACTCTGACTCTACTGAAATCTGGGTAAATCCACCCCCCCCCCCCCCCAGCCTTCAGACAAGACTTCTTGAAAACACTGAGTTCACTTATACAGAGAGTGTTCAAGCAGCATTAACCTCATCCTTCAGTTAAAAAGCTTCATCTTTTGCAACCAGAACACTGGAAGTGAACTTAAACCTTGGCACACTGGCTGTTCCTTCTTACCCAGAAAGGTAGAAAGGGAGCTTAAGGCACCTGTCTTGTCTCAGCAGAGCTTTTGCCTGCTGCTGGTAGATACCTGTCATATAACTGGCAGTTTACATGCATATTTGAGGGGAAGGAAAGAAGGTATTGAGCAGCATTTATTTTTTCAAAGCACTTAGGTGAGCAGTAAGCAGCAGCAGGCAATTAAGCTCCAGCTCTTCATCCACAAACATGCTAAAAGGAAGGCAAGCTCACCAAGTGTCTCTACCAGACAGAAAAGCAGCCTCAGCTCCTTGAAATTTTCCCAGTCCCAGCTATTGCCTCAGAGAAGAGGCACACAAGCTGAGTCACATCTCCAAAAAGCTGCAAGGCTACCAAATTATTGGAACAAGAGGTCAAATAGCATCACTGCGCACACCTATATAATCACCTACCTCAAACACAGGAGAGGTGCCCTTGTCTGGCAATGTGCAGCCCAAGAGCTCTGCAAGTAACTTTGCCATATACAAGCAGGAAGGAAGGGGTCTTCGTCACTGCGCCAACTAAACGTCCTCTGGCAATAGAGGAGCTCAGCAGAAAAATTCTTTCTTGCAGCTAAGAGAGTGCTGTTCTCTCCAGGGTGTTATCCAGGCTGTCTACCAGCATCTTCCTGGTCCAGCATTTTGACAAGGCTGCACAGATCCGTCAGAAAATAGCCTAGGTGGCTTACAAAACAAAAGCCATGAGTAACCAGCACCCTGCCTAAGCTTTTCGATGTCTGCTTCCACCTTTTCCCACTGAATGTCACTATTACTACAGTGAAGGCAAGGGGCCCCACAGAGGGGGTGGTGAGAGGGACAACACTACAGAGCCACAGGCAAATTGACCAGACAACTGACAAATCTTTTCCTGTGGTACAGGATCTATCCTGTGCATTATATATCCATCTCCTTCATATACACACATGAAACATACCATCTAATACAAAATCCTTTTCTCCTTACACTCAAAAACAACTGTGCACTTCAAAGCCTCATAGCAAAGGAAAAAAGTGAAATCTCCAGCCCTTCCCCCCCCAGCCCTGACAAGTGAGTAGTATCCCTGTAAAGTACCCTTTTGCCAGCTGAGCTCAAGGGGTTTGAGCAAACAACAAGAAAGCAACCTACCCAAGTTGGTGCCACAGTCAAGGAGAGGATTAGGGCTTGAGGAAGTTCACTGCTTTCCTCCAGAACCTAGCAGGGGTGTTGCAATAGGCTTGGGAAACTGCAGTTCAACCTCGCACAATCCAGGTCTCACCATGGAAAGCATATGGAAATTTAAGTTACACTAAGCAAGCACCTTTCCACTGGGACAAAGCTGCCCAGCCACTTGACCTCATCAACAGAAAAGAGCAGTAACAAATGATTTTTGTGGCACATTTGACTACTCACAAGCCTACCCATTTCCCCACTTCACAGACAAGGAAACTACACAAAGTTATAATTAACAGCATAGTTGTGTCAGCTTTGAACGCACGATACATGCAGCATTTATGTACTAGGTAGTTGTACAAAAAGGGTCCCATCTGACCTAACAGCATCCCATCAACTTCCATAGGAAATGAATGAGGCTACAACTGGCAATAAAGGCAGCAACAGTGTCAAACATAAGGCCTGATGTCTGCAGTTAAAGTGACTATTTCAAGACAGTCACAGATTTCACTTGCTTGTTTCAACAGCACTTACCTTTCGAGGGTCCATTCATGCAGCATCAAGCATAAATTGATGATCATTTTAGGTCTGGAGAACCTTCAGTACCAGCATAAGAAATAATTGTTTCATTTAAGCAGGAAGACAAGGCAACAGTAACCTCAAACCCCACAAGTGTCTCCAATAAGAAACATGGCTTTTAAAAGCAACCCAAATTGATTACTCAAATTACTAGAAAAAAATACCATTATCTGGGTAATGCAGCTCCTTTTTACTAC
Organism: Dromaius novaehollandiae; assembly: GCF_036370855.1. Classification (NCBI taxonomy): domain Eukaryota; kingdom Metazoa; phylum Chordata; class Aves; order Casuariiformes; family Dromaiidae; genus Dromaius; species Dromaius novaehollandiae. Next base: position 9,469,617 of record NC_088101.1, on the reverse strand, counting down.
ATAACACACAGCACCATATTCAGGCATGCTGAATGCTTCCTTCATGAAGCTTCAGACATCCGCCTCCTAAAAACCAGACTTGCCTTCTACAGCTCAAAAAATATCTGCCTGTCCTGGTCAGTCTGAACAGGTACAGCTCAGTCCCTCAGGCCTCTTGGCTAATTCCATTGCCAAGAGACCCACAATTAGATTTAGGCAGATACCTGCATCCTTGCAGATAATCTGCAAACATCCCACACCAAAGAATTTGGCTTACTTGTTCCATTTGCTATTCCACTGAAACTGGCATTTAAAGCTTTGTCTGAAAGGACAAATCCTGGCACATGCCAGTAATTTACAAGACACTAACATCTGGGGATTAAAACCTGGTAGAGACCAGCATCAAAGACTAGTCAGAATTAAAGCATAACATGGACTTCTAAAATCCATGTCAAATTGGACAATCTAGGGAATTACATGAACAGAGCATTAGTATTTTTCATTTACATAAACTAATTTACCCCACTGAAATACAGAAAAGCATGAAAGTCAACAGCAGCATCAAGTATCCTAACTTCATCCTTCACAAGGGTTGTGCTAGACAGATCTTTATTCTGCTCCAGTACAGCTGTGACTATAGTCCAAAATAGTTTTAATGAGGTATAAAACAAAAAACAGGGACACCAGAAGACATTCTGTATCTCCCTTACTAAAGGAAAGATGATTCCAGTTATATGCAAAGAAAATTTAACAGCTCTTTCAGTCTCCTTCCCCCTCTTCATCCTAAGGCTAAAAACATCCAGATAATAAAAGCCCTAGAGATAAAGAACAGCCCTGAACCAGTATCTGCACATGCCCATGACCTACAGTCAATACTCCTTATCTTTAAAGGAGATAAGGCACCAAAGCCAAAAAGTAGGCACCACCTAGAACAGATCGGTTGAGACACCCACAGAGCAAGGCAGGACACATGGCCAGTGCAAAAGAAGTCCCTGCTCCCCACCTGCTTTCCCCAAACTGCCTCAGCTTTTCAGAAATGCAGGCATATCAAATTCCTAAAACCATCACCTTCACTTTAAAACTAAGTATTCATTTTTTTAACCCTCAAAATTGTCTGAAAAATTAAGTATTGTGCCCAAGAGAGCACTTCTACTGATGCAGAAAGCCAGGTTTGACTGCTAGGCAGCAGCCAAAACAGCACATGGCAGTTTCAAGGTCCTTAATAGCCCTAAGATTCAGACTTAAAAAAAAATCATGGCCATTGTTCCCTACTCCACTAGCAATCTTGTGATATAATCCAGTACTCCTAAGGAACTCTAGCTTAGTTACAGCATCTAATCTGCTCTCACTAGCAAGGATAAGGCTTTTATTTGCTCACCATACAAAAAACATTGTGCAATTATAGACAGCACGTGTATTAAAGGACAGCAGCAGGGAAAGAATAGAAGATTTTATTAAAGCAGTATCTTGTATACAGAGAAAAACAGACCTGGCCAGTTGCCAAGTCTGCTTCACAGTTAAGTACAAGAATCAGACCTTGCCTTGTACATACAAGCCTAGAGAGCAGTAAATATAACTAAGCAAATAGCATGCACTGGTAGTATTTTGACCTGCTCCTATCAGCTCCCACACTAAACTGCAGCACCAATAAAACTGGTAACAGGTACATAACAGGTAAATAAAAGCCCTTTTCAAGTTGATTATAATAATACAACACTTGCAGCTTCCACAAACTACCAATATCAGCTACTTAATCCTCCCAACAGGCTGCTTAAAAGCCAGTGCAGCAATTGCACTACTAGCAAGATGCACAGGTAGCAGTGTGACAGAGACAGCAGAAGCTGGCTCCAAGGCAGATCAACTTACAAGCAGACCCCAGACCCAAATTACTTCTTCAGGAAGACTATTTCAGATATAAGACTTGAGTACACTTAAAAATCTACAACTCCATCACAAGGAGGTGGCAGAAGTGACCCATAGTACTTAATTGGACACATGGGGAGCAGAACACTTACCAACAGCTATCAAAGCTTTCCTGGTCAGAAAGGTTTGTGGCAGAAAGCCTACATTTGAAAAACAAGACCATAGCAGTAGAGTTCATTCCCTTCCTAACTGCCTGCCTTCCCTCCAATGGCACATCCATCACTGGCTGCCATAAGCAATATTTTTAGACTGAGCCAGAGGCACAAGTCTGGCTATGCTTAGCCTCCTGTGTTGAGCATGGAAACAGGCCTACATCCAGACAGAAAGGAAACAGCACAGTACAGGACAGACATCTTGGGTACACACTGAATGTTACATGGGAAAACTTGCAGCAATGTAATCCAACACCTATTCAAGTCAGCAGGAGTCCTCAGTGCCCTCAACAGGCACTCAGCCAAGCCCATAGAAGAGTCCTTCTCAGCAGTGAGCAAATTAAGCATCCATGTTTCTCTCCTCCTTTTGCAGTGAACCTTCTTTTGTTAACACAGGTCACAACTAAGCCTTCCTTAGCCTGCTAAGGGAAAGCTAGAAGCCCAGCATCTTCAGCCACCTTTTGTATGCTTTTGTATCATTTGTCACACTGATTTCAGATAGAACTTAGACTTCAAGTCTGCTGCACTCTAAAACTAACAAAAAACTTCACTGAAATACTTATACTTGGACCACATATAAACAAATGAAGAAAATGCCAGCAAGGAAAAAGACTGCAAAAACATTCTGCGCCAGTTCCACAAGCCTGTCAAAAACATAACTCCAACTAAGTTGTTTAAAGCATTCTGTCTTAACTCTTGGCAAGTGACAAGAGCATCAATATATTCCTGTACTCAGCTTTGCACTCTGCAGAGGCACATTGCTGTTTGGCTTCTGCTGTCAGTTACATTGCAACACCTACTGTTGCTTGCTCCCCTTTAAACAGATATTTCAGGGACTGCAATGCTTTCAGCTCTGCCCTTGAATTACAGGTGTCTCAGTGCTTCCTGATAGTATTGACCTGAGTAAGGCAGAGCCTTTATGTGGGATAAAGATCAATCCACTCATGATGGGCCATTTAACCAGTAAGGTGACAGTCAAATCAATGATTTACAGCACTTCCATTCCTGCATCTTAAGGTACCTGACAGGGACCCCAAACCACAGCATCACTGCAGGAAAGCACCTTTAAGCTTAAGGACAAGGCCAGACACACCTGGACTGACTTTTCCATCTCAAGGAGTCCAGAGGAGCCTGTCAGGCAGCAGTCCTCACATGTCTGAAGCACCATCAGCTGTAGAAAAGAAACTGGACATAGGAGTCCAGTGCAGTAAGCTCCACTAAAGCCCTTTGAGCTCCTCCCCGTGCCTGAAGCTGACACCAAGGATCTGGCTGGCTGGCTGGGGAAGAGACCCAGAGAGAAGCTGTCATGCCAAGGCAAGGCAGTCATCCCAAAGCTGCAGTTAGAAAGAGCAACTGGCCCTCTTCAGCCAACTCCCAGGCCAATAAGCCCACAAAATTCTTGTTGCCAGCACAGCACTCTGCAGAACATCAAAGGCCAAATTATACACACTGGAAAAACCTGTTGGATAAAAACCAAAAATGGCCAGTTTGGTGTTGCATTAAAACTGAAAAAGTGGAGTTTTTCAAAAACACCACAATGCTGATACTGAAGTAAAGGATAAAATTAGGACTCCCCACCAACTTGAATGTTACCTGCATCAGTAAATATCAAATTAGTTTGGACACCCTGATCTGAAATCAAATCACACAAGGTAAAAATACTTGAAGAACAGCACAATGGAAGGGAAGGCATCTCAGTCCAAGGCACCCTTAACGCAACACTCTTCTGAGCTGCATTTGATCTGTTTGGAAACACACATAGCACAAAGGCAGGATGGGCCTGCAAAGGACATCCATATTAATCCAGGACAAAACATTTTAGCATGTGGAGAAATGACTTGCAGGGAGAAATAAAGTGTTACTAATCATGAGGTATAGATCCTGTATCTCGACCAGTGCATTCCCCACAGAGCACCACAGAAAACTCACCTGATGCGAATACACTATTCCTTACATGATCAGGTCCACAGTATCATTCCACTTGCACATGTTTTGCCAAGGTAGCAACAAGCTTGTTCTTCCCTCCAGCACAACCTCATGTATATCATTGCCTTGACATTCCCTTTCATGTACCTATTTTCATCAATTACTGCCTGAAAGCTTAGAGGTTTGAGGTTTCTTCTCCTTCACTATCAGAAAAAGGAAAAAATTGAGTATTTCTAAGCTGTTTTTACACTGGCTAGTCCCCAAGCAGGGTTAAAAGAAAACATACCCTGGAGATTTCATACCTTCCTCCAAAGCTGCTATTGGAGCAACACCAACTGCTGGTATGAGCCTGTTTGGGAAGCCCCATGCTCAAGGGTTAATGTCATGCCTGACAATTTTTCTGGCTATTACCCAAGGGCATTACCTTGTACATGATTTTAAGACACAGTTCAGTAGTACTAAATTATGTAAATAGGGCCTTGTCTCCCAGTAGTTCTCTTCCCCCCCCCCCCCCCCCAAGAGGGCTACTCATTCTCAGCAGCTCTGGAAATAATTCATGCCTTCTCAAACCACCCAAACTGCCCTTGCTCTCCTTTTGAGCCTGGGTTCCAGCTGTCACCAGAAGGGCAACACTCTGAACCCCCTGCTCCTCCCACAAGTCCCTCCTGGCCCCACTACATTCAGGAGAGATTTGGACTGTGCTCACAAGAGCTCACAAAGCAGTCATGTTGAAACACACTGTCCTAAGCTCAGGAGTCTCCTGGGGGGCTGGTAAGGGCTAGTTTTACACACCACTCAGTTTCTGCACACACCCTGTAGTAGACAGGCAGCTGGGGCATCTCCTTGACAGATAAAATAGTTTTAGGCAGTCTCTGAAGCAGTCCTATTTGACTTCTGTCATGTCCAAAAAGTCAAAGCAACACGAGGCAGACAACGTACCAGGTACATTTTTCAGCTTTTGACGGCAGCCTTCGGATGCCAGTTATGTCTGCCTTGGGAGCAGACCTCACCTTCTGATGTTCATGAGACACAGCACTCTTCTAAGACCTGCAGGGGAAAAGCAGAGTCAATCCAATTGTACCCCGTGATTAGCTACAGGACTTGGCATGCCACATACTGAAACACAGGGGCAATCACTACACTGTTGTACCTCCAAGCAAAGCTTATTCAAGCCCATTGGGGTGATCAACACCCATGTCAATGGACTAGGCAGAGACTGGAAACTCAAAGCATGCAGCAACTCACCTCACTGGATGGCTCCTCTGACAAGCCACTAACATCTCAGGCCCATCAAGCTTCACAACCTCTCATGAGAAAGACTAAAAAGGGCTCTCCAAAGAGCACGGGGCCCAGGAAAAAAAGCCCCCAACAAGCGATGCCTGTGCCATGACAGCATGTCTGGCAGGAAGACAGGGGACTGCTGCCTGCTGAAAGGAGCCCCCAGGCACTGTCACCTGCTGCTCCCCCTCAGCACATCACACATCCAAATGCAAAAGCTGCATGAGCCCCTTCCAGAGCCAGCTGCTTTCCCAACTGTCCTACCAGGGCTTGTTGCCCCATTCAGCTCCTGGGCACAGGGCCCTGCCCAGACCCTCGGGTCAGCAGGCACAAGCAGCCCTGCTGCAGCTGCCGGGAGGCAGGAGCTCACAGCCTCCCCAGCTCAGGCCTCTCACCAGCCTTGTCCCCAGCTGTCCCTCCTGCCCTGCCCCCGGGCTCAGGCACTGACCTCAGCAGAGCTCTGCAAAGGGGCTGGTGTCCCCAGCTCCTCCCCCCTGGTGCTGCACAGCCCCACCTCCTCCTCCCCGGCCACCCACTGCCTCCAGCACAGCAGGGCTCCCACGGCCCGGGGCAGCCACCCCCTGCAAGAGGCACCCAGCCCCCCCGCAGCCTGGGGGAAGCCCCCCCCCACTCCCTGAGGCAGCTCCTGTCACTCCCCCCTCCCCCACAACAGCCCCCCCACCAGCTCACACCAGCCCCACCCCTCCACCAATCAGCTGCAGCCCCGCCCCACAGGCAGCCCCAGAAGCTTCCAGAAGCTCCTGGAAGGAGAAAGGCAGCCTGAGGCAAAGGGCCCCTAGGGCAAAAGAGGGAGTAACACCAACAGGTGCCCAGGGAGGGGACAGTGCTGAGAAGCTCCTTCACTGCCTGAGGCTTTTGCTACTCGGTCATTAGTTGACACTTTTTGGCTGGGAAGCCTTTCCCTAGACTTTTTTTTTTTATTTTTAACATGAAGTTAAAAGAGATGGCACATCCTAATGCAACTACCCCCAACTACTGCTCATTCAGGCAGAGCCTGGATGGTCTCTTCCAGGCCACTGCTTACTCCTGTCCTTCAGTACCTGCATTCCAGTTGGGATAACAACAGGAACTCCAAAGGACTGTTTTCTCTTACAGAGCAAGAAGGCCATGTGCCAGTTCCAGCTCCCACTTGCTGCTCTGACACAGTCCCTGCCCCATTTCCCCTCCCACTCCAAGGGACTCAGAAGCAATTCCCAACAAGGACACAACAGCGTTGTGGGCACCAGCAGCACTGGGCATCAAGTGAAGTCTTAAAGAGTTTAAAATAAACCAAGCATCTCTTCCCAAATAACCCTATTCAATAAGTGATCAGCTCTGCCAGGGACACCTCAGACACAACAAGCAGCTCCATTTGTTCTTTCTGGGGAAACCATACGTTGGAGTTTCAAAACAGTACTTCACTCTACATACCCATAAAGCTAGTCTAAGCAGCAAACACATGCAACACCTTCTTAGCTTTACTTGGACACTTGCTCTTTTTCCACAGAAACAACAAATAAAGACTTCTTTTCTTTCCAGTGTTCTTCTTGAGACATGCAAGAAAAACCCTGAAGGGAGTCAGAAGCCACAGACCTGGAAGGCTCTGACATGCCCTGTTTGCAACAGGCCCAGATTCCCTGCTTGGAAGCATCACTCTTCAGCTCTTAAGAACATGCATCAAGGGAAAGTGACAAACTGTTGCACAAACAGAAAAAGCAGAGCATGGAAAGACTGTTTGCTTTGTCCTCAGTGGTCAAGTGGCACAACCCACTCTCTGACACCTCAACACCTGGAGTATTTCCTGTTAAAGAGCACTGGACTGGGGCTGTCCAGGGTAGCTGCTTAGCACAACTGCTAAGAGACTTGCTTAGCAGGAGCAGCTAGATTTGCTTGAAGCCTTAAGCCACACTCAGGTGACTCATCATGTTAGCTGAAAGAGGGCCCCAGAGCTGGTTCAGGCTGGAAAGAGGAGAAAGTCACAAGCAGTCTGCACTCCTGTGCCTCACACTCTGAAAGGGAGGATGTCAGGACTTGGACATAAGGCCTGTGCCCCTGGGCATCAGGACCTTGAGAAACAAAGCCTCCTCTCCCTGCTGGGACAGGGTCCATTGGGGTGGCCTGGAATCACCACCTCCTCCTCAGGACCTTGGGAGACAAGGGCAGGACCCCACAAGGAACAAAGGCACATCCCTCAGCACAAGTCACAGCAGCAGGGGAGAGGAAAGAAACCACCTGCCTAGGGACAGCAATGGGACCCAAGGAGGAACAGGAAGACCCCACCCCTGAGTATTGCTGGTGGTCCCAGCTACCACATGAGGAGTGGAGAACTTAGACTGAACAGTTACAATTGCCCCAGGATGTCCTTGTTCAGGGTCCCTCTTCAGCAGCACCCAGCTCCAGCTAGAAACGCTGCACATGTGATATTAAATATGTTCATTTTCACTCTGACTTGGCTTTGAACTTCTCAGCAGGACCCTAGGGCCAGGCCCTGTTATGGGGGCTAAGCACACACAGCTTTTAAGGTAGCATTTATTTCAGTTCAACCAAGGCTTTCATACTCTTTCAGGTACATAAGTAAATAGTAGCTTACCAACCATTCCTGGGAGATAGCATATCAGCACCTAAGCTCTTACCTGGGGCATTTCCATAAGACCTTCAAACACCTTCAGAGAAATGAAGAAACACAGTAATGGAGAAGTCAAGTTTGAAAAGAAAAACACTCCCAGCCTCCCTTAGGCTACTCAAAAAGAGTGAAAAAAATCTTTTACCACACCTGACCAAAAACCAGCATGACTGAGCTACAAAACAGGTTAGATGTTGCAGAACGTAGCAAACACCTCAAAAAAACTTTCATATCACAAAAATACTGTAGCACACACAGCCACCCAAGCCCTGAAAAACATAGACTAGCACATCCAAACTGAAAGCCTACATAACAAGACAAATTAACATTGGGGAAAAAGAAAGCAGAGAGAAAACCAAAACTTAAACAGAAATAAAAAAGACAACCAAAAACAGAAAAGACACCACAAGGCAGCTCCAAAAACCACCCAGAAACTACAACAATTAGACAGCTTTAAAACTTAACTGAAAAAACAACATTAAAAACAAGTCACACAACACAAACAACACCTCAGAAACAACACCCAGCAGACACACACACCCCCAACACCAGCCAAACAAAGCCCCCACCCCCAAGACTCAGCTTAAATACAGCCCTCAGGCCAAGGGGCAGAGGGGGCGTGGCTGGGGCTTCCAGGTGAGGCTGGTCAAGGCAATGTGGACCTGGGTGTGGTCAGGGTCTTGACAGCACAGGCAAGAATGGCATGGTGAAGCCTTTAAAGGTCAACGAAAACAGCTAGAGAGGTTTAGAGTTTTCTGAGGAAGCACCAAAATATTCTGCCAGAGAAGAAAATGACCGGAGATTGTTTGTTTTCTGCTTCCTGTATTGTAGGGACTAAACAAAGCCCCTAAGCAGTGCTAGCGAGGGCCAGGCCCAAAGCATGCAAGAGATATTTCTTCACATGATGCATAATTAGATGCTGGAATTTCTGGCTGGATGTGAACAGTTTACATGGGTCCCAAAAACGCCTGGACAAAGTCTCAGGAAAGAAAAATCTGTGAGGGATGTGAAATGCAGAGGCACCACCTCTGCTGCTGGGAGTGCTTGAGCCACAGACAGCGAGATGCATGGCACCTGCAAGAGGAGGATTACTGTCTGCTCGCGCCGCACATCTGGGCAGGTACAGCTTCTTGGAAGTGCTGGGAAGGCTCTCGACACCCAACACCAGCAGGTATCAAAGGAGGCTTTCACGACCATCGTACCAAAGGCCTTTGGGGGCAGGTGACACCAGCTCCTTAGAAGATCTACCCACCCAACAAAATTGTCCTGGTTAAGCTTTGCTTCCATGTGAGGTGCTCCAAGGGACTGTCACTTTTCACACGGAAGAGCTTTCTTGCCTTGGCACTGGGCTCCTTGGTGCACCAGGAGGCCTTAATTGCCCTGACCAGGCTCAGCTGCGGCTTTGCTGACCAGACTCACCTGGGGCTTCCACCCACCCGTCCTCCACCCATTGGCCAGAGGGCTGCATTTAAGCTCGGTCAGGGGGAGCTTGTTCTCCTTGGGTGTCCTGGAGGAAGAGTGGGGTGTTTTGTTTTTTTGTGGTTGTTTTTTTGTTTTTCAGGGTGGGTGTGTTTTGTCTGTTTAATGTTGTGTAAAGCTCTCTGTGAGGTAACTAATAAATTTGTTGTTGTGGTGTCTTGTTATTGTAGGCTTGTAGCTGTGTGAAGGCTGCCTCTGTTTCTGTGTGTGTTCAGATCACCCCGACTTCTGAGCTCCTCTTCCCTTCTGGAGTCCTTCTGTGTTTCCTGTTCCCTCAGAGGTAAGTATTTAACTAGGGCTGAGTGTTTCTTGCTAGGAGTTGTATTATTATCTGAGGGGTCAATATTCCTGATCTCCTGAGGAGTCCCTGTTGAAAAGCTGTGTCCTTCAGCTTTGGGTGGGATGCTTCTTCGGTTGTTCTCTTTAAAGGAGAACAGTGCCCCACCAGGAAAAGCTTAAAAACTCCCAGTCTCCTTTCTTGGAAAGCAAAGAGTGCTAAGCCACAAAAGCTGGTCAGATGTAGAATCTCTGCAGCTTAAGGGGCTTGAGTTCATCTTTAATTTAGCTTGTTTACTGCATGTAGTTACATTGCAGGAAAGACTGTTTTATGTGGGGGGTTGGGGGGAAGAAGGTGGGGAGGCTGTGGAAGATGTTTAAATTACCAGCTCAGGAGGGAGTTCTTCAAAAGCATTGTTTTCTGGTCACGAAAACTAGTTTCAATGACAGAACTGGTTCAGAGTCATTCCTTGACTATGCCTGTGCCTTCTGAGATGGAGGTGAGATAGTTTTTTTCAAATGTCCCAGCACTTAAGTCAGGTCTTCTCAAAAAAATCTTCACCCTTAAAGCCTAAATTAAGCAGTGTTGTTGTATTCAAGCCTAGCAGAGAAGAATAAAAGACAAAACACAAAGTGTTTAAAGAACTCCCAAGTCTGGCCAGATAGCTTCACAGCCATGTTTGGCAGATGCTTGGCAGTACTATGCTTTGAGGAGAAATGAGTGTCTCTTCTTTTTTCAGCTCCCTTTGGATGCTGTTCTTTCTCTCTGGAGCTCTCCAAAGGCATGTGCAGTGCTGCAGCTGAGAAGAGAGAAGCAGCTGTGGGAAAACTGCTGCAGTCCCTGGGTTTTAAAAGCCTGAGCTGCTGCTGCCCTGGCTAAAGACATGGCCTATCCCCCCAGGACACAGAAGGGGGCCAGCTACCACATCCTGGGTAAGATGATAGGACACCCTGTGCTGCCCAGTGTGCAGGGCTTTGCTTCTCTGGAAGCAGCTGAAAGTGCGAAGCATGGCTCTGGGCAGGCTGGCCTTTTGGAGGGGTCAGCACTGCTCAACTCCTGCATCATGGTGAGTTCCTGTCTTGCTGAACTACAAGATGCTTGACTAGTTGATAGTCAGGGTTTCCTTGTGGATTCTGTCTGATGACACAGAGGGTTTTCTTGTGGTGAGCTCAAAGCTTGGGTTGGGATTAGTGCAGTCACATGGAAATGCTTTACAAGCAGTAACTAGCAGTGGGCATGCCACCCACTCAGTGTCCCAGCTGTGAGGGGGTCTGGGGGGGTGAGGTGGTTGACAACACCTGGCATGTACCAGTGAGGTGCACCTGCAAGAGCTGGGGGATCCAGTGAGGTGCTGGGGAGGAGTTCTGGCAGTGACTGGGAGGTCTTGGTGTTGTGTGACAGGGTCTTCAGACACTGCTGCTCTTCAGATGCTTGAACTGAAGAGACCAATGTCAAAGACAAATGGCTTTGAAAGTGTCTCAGGTGGGTGGAAGTTTTCTTTTTAAGGAAAAGCTAGACTCCACTATGGGAGGGTTTGACCTACAAAGTGGCTGCACTCTCAGGCTGATGTCTGGATGTGAATGCAAGTTAAATGTGACAAGGGTGTTAAGCTGCTAAACAGTTCAGTGTATCCAGTGTTAAGCTGAAATAAGTGAAACCAAGCTGTTGCAGGTTGCAGAGGCGTGGCAGTCTGGAGCCTGGTTAGAGGGAAGTGTGCTTGAGGGCTACTGGTGTGGAAGACATGGTTTCCTGTCTCTCTCCTGCCCTCACAAAGGGAGGCCTGCTCTAATCTTGCAGCAGGGCAGCACTGGAGCTGTGGGTTGGTGGGTGGGTGTGTGCAGGCTGTGTCCTTGCTGATGAGGGAATCCTGGCCCCTGCCCTCCCCTTCCATGTGATGTGACATGTGGATGTATGGAGTTATCCAGCCACAAAGGGGGTGGGGAGGGTGACAAACCAGTCACCTGTGTGGACATGCAGGGGAGCACTGGGGTTGCTGCAGCAGGGAAGCCAAGGGCTGCAGCTCGGAGCAGGGCTGGTGTTAAGCACAGGCCTAGTGAAGTTAACCATCCACGAGTCCTGCCTGGAGCAGGGACAGGCCTAACACAAGCATGAGACTCGATGCTCCCACCCGCTCTGTCTTGTCTCCAGCTCTGGCCTTGCTCTGGAGGACAGAACTGAGTTCTTGCTTTTACTGCTCCCTGGCTTGCTAAGATGAGGCAGAGGGACTGCTCCCATTCTGCTCCTCTTTCTGGTGTTGAAATGCTCCCTTCCTAGAGGGCTCTGGCTTGGGAAAGTCCTGTTAGCTTGTCTTTTTCTGTCAAGGATTATCCTGTCTCTTTCTGTAGTACCTTTAGGTGTGTAACTGCTTTAAAAACAACTTGAAGCCTTGGTGACTTCATGCTGTTGTCCAGGGGAAGCAGCTCTCTGTTGGAACTAGACTTGCTGGGCTGCTTTGGAGTTCCTGTGTGAGAAACCCTTCCTGGGAAGGACTTCCTCTTCCTGAGGACAAGGACTCTTTCCCCTGAAGTAGTCTGCATTGTTTTATCCAAAAAATGAAGGTGCCAGCTTCTGCTGTATTAAGGTAGAGGCAAGAGTCTTTGGGAAGAAACTCTGCTAGTTTGGTGCTTGTTCTCTTCCTATTCCAGTTTAATGCTGTTGCACTTGCCTTGCTCTGATGCTGTCATTTCTTCCTTTGCTAGTGCAAATCCAGTTAGCAAGAGTGCAAATGAGGGTGGAAAGATGGTGAGAAGGAAGAGTGGTGTCAGTGGGGGTGTCCTAGATCCAAATGCTGTCCTGTGTCATAGTAACTCTGTAGTAGAGGCACTCTTAGTGGGATTGGGTTATTGCTATTCCATCCTGAAAAACTTAGCCAAAAATCAAGGGTGATGTTTGGGCCTTGTTGAAGTAGTGGAAGACTTGCCCTGGCTTGAGGCCAAGCAATGGGCTTGAAGTGCCCAGGTAGAAGAAAAGAGAAGGTGGGGGGAGAGGGGAGGGAATGAGTGTATTGCATGTTGCTTTTTCAAGGAGAAGTGGGAAGAGAGAGTGCCTGGAGTCAGAGCTGGCTCCAAGGGCCTGAGGCCCCCAAGTCACAGCATGGGTGAGGATCACCTCACCAGGAGAGGGTGTTTCTCCTTGTGCAGGCTTCCCACTAGCAGGAGCAGCAGAGAGGGTTGGTTGGCCTGCTGGGGACCCTGACAGCTGCCAGAGCATCAGCCTGGCAAGTCTGTGCCTAGCTGGGGGGACAGGGAGCAGTCTTTGACAAGGAGATGGGCCCTTGACAAGGAGGGTGTGTGTGTCTCTGCAGGCTCTGCACTGGCTAAATGAGAGAGCAGTTGCTGCAGAACCTGCTGTTCCCTGTGTCTTGTCCTCAGGCTGTCAGCTTGTGTCACCTCCCTGTCAGAATGTGGTGTGCCTCGACTTCCCAAGGGCTGAAGCAAGGCTGTGTTGGTGGCAGCTGCAGGCATCAGTTCTGGATAAATAGCATCAAGACAAGTCAGTCAGAGAAACCTTCTTCCCAGCAAGTGAAGAAACATGACATGCTAAGGATAAGACCAGCTGCCTTGCAGTGTTTTATGAGGCTGTGAAAGGTATACATGTTTTATGCATCAGCATAACTTCCAATAAGCTGCAGTGGAGTTGGGGGGGGGAGGGGGTGGAGAGGAGAGGCTGATGACAATTATACCAAGGCAGTATATACTGGAGACAAGAGGGGCAAAAACTGAAGGAAAATGAAATACTGGATGGACAGTACTTGCTGCTCTAGTTACTAGCATAGCTGCAGTCTGTCTGGGCATGCTGGAGAAAGCTTGTGTGAGAGATGAATACTCTTCAAGCGCAAATTCAATTTAGTGGATCAGTTAAATTGTTGGGGGGGTTGACCTGCTCTCCCGCGCCGCGGGGTTGACCTGCTCTCCCGCGCCGCGGGGTTGACCTGCTCTCCCGCGCCGCGGGGTTGACCTGCTCTCCCGCGCCGCGGGGTTGACCTGCTCTCCCGCGCCGCGGGGTTGACCTGCTCTCCCGCGCCGCGGGGTTGACCTGCTCTCCCGCGCCGCGGGGTTGACCTGCTCTCCCGCGCCGCGGGGTTGACCTGCTCTCCCGCGCCGCGGGGTTGACCTGCTCTCCCGCGCCGCGGGGTTGACCTGCTCTCCCGCGCCGCGGGGTTGACCTGCTCTCCCGCGCCGCGGGGTTGACCTGCTCTCCCGCGCCGCGGGGTTGACCTGCTCTCCCGCGCCGCGGGGTTGACCTGCTCTCCCGCGCCGCGGGGTTGACCTGCTCTCCCGCGCCGCGGGGTTGACCTGCTCTCCCGCGCCGCGGGGTTGACCTGCTCTCCCGCGCCGCGGGGTTGACCTGCTCTCCCGCGCCGCGGGGTTGACCTGCTCTCCCGCGCCGCGGGGTTGACCTGCTCTCCCCCCCTTTTTGTGGCAGCACCTGTGGTGTGAACAGGTTATGGCCCTGTAGAAATACAGGTGAAGTCGTGGTCTGTGTCCTAGGAAAAAGATAGGGGAAGAAACCTGCAGTAAGTGGTGACAAGACAAATAAAAGCCAAGTCTGGAAGACACTGCATGAGCCAACAAAGCCACTAGTGTGCTTCTGCCATCTTTAGCAGTGCAGAAACACTTGTCATAAAACTGAGGTTTTTAACCCTCCTTGGTCTGTACAAGCAGAGAGGCCAAGGAGAGAGTCTGCAAAGCATGATAGTAAGTAAAGGTAATGCTGGGCATTTCAGGCGGGGCCCTGTCCCCCTCCATGCACATGCCTGCAGAGACTGGCAAGGCCAAGAGCCTACAAATGCCTGTGGAAGGAGCAGAGCAGCCCTTCAGGTGGGGTCCCTGGCTGGGCCAAGGTCATGGAGAGAGCTGAAGGAGAGGGACCTTGAACTGTTCCAGATGGGTTTGAGAGGGGCTATTGCAGGAGCAGGTCCAGCTTTCAAGAAAGTGATTTTAGCCGTGTCAGTCTGTATGGAATCAGCTTCCCAAGTTTTGCATTTCTGAGGGCATTTTAAGAGGCAGCCCACTGAATTTCACTGTATCCCTTGACATTTGGTGTGGGAGAAGTAAGTACCTATGAAACTCTTCACCAAGATGTCTTTTTCCTTAGCAGATGTGCTGGAATTCCTTACGGCTGTGGCCATATCTTGCCCTTGGCCTGTCCTTCATATGGGGACTACTAAGAAAAGGGCAGAGCTCTTCAGCCAAGCCCTGGAGCTGAAGAAGAAATGTTTGCTCGGTGTGTTCCAGTCAGCCTGCGCAGCCAAGCCTTGTGCTTCTCAAGCCTGGGTATGACTGAGGCAGCCACTGGCACCCAAAGCTCCTGCAGCACTGCTTGGCCTGGGCATGTTCTGCCTCCTCCATGCAGCTGTGTCCACAGTGTGGTCTGAAAAGCCTGCTGTGGACAGGGACTGGGTGTCTCATTCTTGGGCCCCCAAACAGCTGTGCTGCCTGTTAGCTCCTGGAAATGCCAACGCAGTGCTTCTGGCATTTGGTGACGAGCATGCAAAACACTGGGGGTTGTTCTGGAGCCTGTGGAAACAGGAAAATATCCTTTCAGGCCAGGTGCATGTGTTGCTCTTGGTTTTTCTGATATGCATCAAACCAAGACTAGTAATTGAACTGGGCTTCGGCTGAGACAGTCTGATGGATGTTCTCCCAGGAAACCTTATGGCATTATCTACCTCTTCCAAAGAGGGTTTATGGAAAGAGCATGTCTTTAGCAGAGAAAGCTACACATGGGGATTGTTTCTCCAGCCTTCAAACCATAAGTCATTCCACTTTCTGATGCAACTGGACTTCATGGAGCTGTGTTTACTGCCTTAAGGCCTTGTGATAAGTGTTCACTGATGATGGATCATGTTTCATTAAAAACCACCAAGCATAAAATGAAACCTGAGTGGAAAGGGTGCCTGAGCAATGAGGTCTGCCAGTGTGGGAGCCCTGAGGTTCCTGGAGCCTGGACACAGTGGGGAAGCCCCCAGCTGCTGTGGTGTGGGGGGCTGAGGGGGAGGCTGCATGGGGAGCATGCTGGGTTCCCCCCTGAGGCTGGACCCCTGGGTGGGGTAGAGGGTGCAATCAAGATCTCTGCTGCCTGCCCCTGTGTCCTGACCCACTGCACAAAGCTCAAGCTGGCAGCCAGGTTCCCCCGGCTTTTGCTCTCCCTGTGTGCCCAGAGAGACCTAAATCCAGTTGTGTCCTGCACACGAGGCCCAGGAGGGATCCTCCTGTTCCCTGGAGAGCTCTGCCCTGATCGCCAGCAGTCTTCCTCCTTGCTGTTCCTCCTCTGTTGCCCACTGCCACCACGAAGCCCCATGTAAAAGACTCTGTCCCTGCTGAGCGTGGGAACTGCCTGCAGCTTCCCGTGGGTGTGAGCGGGGTTTCTAGAAATGAGCCCGTGGGCCTGAGCCCTGCAGTCCTCCAATTCCCCCTCAGCTTCCAGCATGAGCATACGGGGGGTGGGGGGGGCTGGAAAAGTGAACCAAAAGGAAGCTAAGGTCTGCTCTGGGGTCCCGGCTTTCAACAAGGCTGCAGAAAAGACTGTGGGCCTGGGATTTTCTGTGAACTGGACGCGCCCTCTTAGTCCCTGCTGGCGGACTAAAACTGATTCATGGCACTGGCAGTGCGAGGGATGGATGTGAGTGGGCAGGAGGCCTAGGCAGGTGCGTCCTGGCTGGGTTTCATAGTTGCACTCATCATGATGACTGGTAAGTGTAAGACCTGGGAAAAAGGCATGGTGTGCTTACTTGATTGGGGTAGGTGACACATAGGTCTTGTTTCTGTTGCTGCTGTTTCTTCATCAGTTCATATAAATTTATAGGAAAGAGCATTTTGGGAGCAGAAGTCCTTAGGTTCAGCAGGTTTTCTGTCTTTTCTAGGTATTAGCAGTAGGCACATAGCATCGTGAGGTGATCAGATGTACCAGGGGTTGTATTTAATGAACTTGTCTGTGTTTCTTTATTTCAGGTGTAAAAGAGTTCCCCCAAAAAGTTGCTGGAAATGGAAACACTGCTTTACCTGTCTCAGCATCCAGGGCATTTGTGCTCAGCATGCCACCTCCTTGTCAAGCATCAGAGTATGTAATTTTTTGGACTACCTGAAGGATAAGGAGCTTTGCCCGATCCAGCTGACCACCAAGGAGTTCACTTGGCAGTTGAGTTCTGTGCTTTATTTCCTTTAAAACAACACGGTTGTTTTCATCTAGCAGTGATAGCAGTGGTTTTTTACAGTGTAGCTCTTCTTTCTCGCAGAACCCCGGTAAGGAGGAAACGCACCTTCCTTTGAAGAAGGATGGAGAAGGGGCTCCCCGAAGCAGAGTCCAACGTTGTGCTGACAGGATGGATGGGGCGGCTGCAGAGGTTTGTCGTGAAATGGGGAGTTTTCGCCCCCTGCTCGTCGGCTCCGGCCCAGCCCAGCCAAGGTGTCCGCCTCGGGTCTGTGATGCTCTCAGGAAGGTCCTGTGGCGTGTGAGAAATGAGTTTTGTGACTTCAATCCCTATTGCAATAGGCAGGTGCCCGTGTCAAAGGACTGCCAGCCTTGCTGGTTTGTTCAGTTGACGTGAAGAGTGGATTAACCTAATGTGAGAAGTCTTTGCAGAGCAAGATCAGGTATATTTGCCCAAAGCACCTCGAAGTGCTTGTCTCTAGAACTACCAGGACTCATCTGGAGCAGCTGTTAATGCTTTTCATAAGGAAACAGATGTGCACTGAAAAAAGCAGGGAGGACTGCAAACTTCCCCCGTCCTCACAGCTGCTTATCCACCCTCTGGCCCAGCGAGGTGCCAGTCCTGACTGTGGCTTCCCGAGGTTCCCACGAAACAAGAGAGAAAGGTTTTGGTGTTAGGCTGCAAAGCGGAGAGACTCAGACCCCCTGGCAGTGACCCTCTGCTCTGTGCAATGCTGCTGTGCTGTGGAGAGGGGTCAGGGTCACGCAGTGCCTATTTTTATCCAGATTTCTTCATGCAAATCTGTGTTTTAGGAAAATACTCTTTGAGGAGGAGAGAGAATTAAAAGTAGTCTTTGTATTTCAAAATAACTGATGTTGAAAGTAGGAGAGAGGCAACTAGTTTTTAATTGAACCACTTACTGTAAAGGCTGTCTTGCAGGATTAGACGCTTGGACTACAGAGTTGTAAAGAGCAAGCCACCCAGGCTGATGGGCAAAATTACCAGGTTTTCATTAAGGAAGAAATACAGTTTAGGTGTGGACAAGTGTGTGTATATATATATGGGGATCAAAGAGCCACAGAAATTATTACTATATTTAAATTATTATTATAGTTATTATAATGGGAACTTACTGTACCTAGCAAATCCTGCCTTGTTTAGCATTTTCCTTAGATCAGAAGTCAGAAAGTGAAGATCAGGTGGATTCATGGCTCTGTCTGTATGTTGTGCACCATTTGATGTGTCCCGTGTCCTTACGGCAAGGCTTCAGGCTCTTCCTGAGAGACTCTGTCCTCCTCTCCGGATGCTCCGCTGAGCAGAACCAGCGCATCCCCTTCCCACAAGTGCTCTTTTCTTGTCTCGACTGGCAACGGGTGCTGCCAGACATGGAGAGAAATAGCTTCTTTAAAGATGTGTTAGATAAAAGGTTTCTGAGATGACCTCTTTTTCAGACTTCATGCATTTCACTGGGAGCTAAGCTTTTCACCTGCTCTTTGAAAAACCAGACGCCTAAGACTTGGAAACGCTTTGGCAAACATGGAGGAACACGGCTTAAAGCTGTGCTGTCATTTGAAGTGGGAAAAAAAATACGAGTGTTGCTCTTTATGTTGTGGCAGAGAAAGTGGAGCTGCTGAGATGATGTGATGGGTGGTCTTCCTCTTCAGTTTTATGCTCCTGCAAGGAAATACAAGGTACGTTGCAAGCGCGTACTCGCAGCATCCGCCAAAGGATAAAATCTTTTCCAGCAGCAGCCCCAAATCCCGGAGACTGAGGTGAGGATGGGTGTCAGCCACGAGCCGGAGCTGCGCTCCAAAGGGAAGGGGCTGCCTTCCACAGCCAGAGGACGAAAGAAAGAAAGAGTAGTAGCGGAGCAGCTTGTCAAGGACAGAGTCGTGGCTTTCGTTGCTTCTAGTTTTCCCACCCTGAATAACTTTTTCTCCCAACAGACTGCAGCCAAAACGAGCAGCAGACACTAATCCAGGCAGTCCAGGAACGACGGGTCAGACGACAAGTGGATGCCGGTTCGTCCGCTGTGGAGAGGCGCAGAGAAGAGTCCCTGCCGCAGGTACGATGGCCCTAAACTAAACGCCCCTCCTGCCTCCCCCCCTTCCTCAGACAGCTGTTCATCTCTCTTGGTTGCGGGATTTCGTGACATATGAGCCACGGCTCCCTTCACTGAGAGCCTGTGGTTCAGTTCCCCTGGAAAGGCTGTAACTGCAGCCTTTGAAATGTCACGGTAAAACACTGCCAGCATTGCAGGTAACGAAGAAGCGTTGCCGCGTGAGGCAAAGCAGGGTCTGCCAGGCACCAGAGAAGGGGAGAGAATTAAACCCTTGAAACAGTCTGAGTGAACTGTGACACAAAAGGAGAGGGCTTTTCGTAAGACGCTGGAGTACTTCATCGATAAATACAGTTTTATTTTTAGATAGACTAGAGGAACTCAGTGCAGAATGAATGTGGTTATGCAGCCTAAGCAAACATGGGCGTACTGGGTCCACTTGATGGTGCCATGTTGACGTATTTGTGGAAGGAAACTGATGTATACAGTGAGAAGAGCAGATAATATGTCTAGTTAGATGAAGGACCTAAGCAGCAGGCATGGAAATCACATCCCAGAGACATTGCAGCATTCGTCACTAGGTGCTGCTTTGCAGTGATCTATCCTTATTGCAAAAATCTTTTCCGTTAGGAGCTCTCGCAGATCAAGGCCTCTAGGTAGCTGTGTCCTCTCCCAGTGGCAGAACACTGCTGTTCTTGCTTTTTAAATGCTCCAAGTCCTCTGGTTTGGCCTCAACCTTTTCTTCAATGAATTAACAGGAGTATTACCCCCAGCCCTGAACCCAGTGCAGCTTCCAAACGAGTACTCTGAAGTCTGCATCTTTCTGAGCCGTGAGGTGTGCTCTCTTTCCCATAGGCTGTGCAGACGGAAGGAAGGTGGATTTACAGATAGGCTGAAGAAGCACCTAATTTCTGGAGGTGATCACATGCCTGAGGTACAGGCTGTCAAAGAGAAGCTAGTCCTGACTTGGCCCTTATTTTTTAAATGGTGAAAAAGCAGATGGTGGTGGTCTGGTTTTTTTAGTGCCCTTGAAAACAGGGACTGCAGCTGCAGCCTTTGTATAATACAGGAACACTTAACCCTGGAGAAGGTAACAGGCAGCTGCTAATTCATCCTCAATGGAAGTTCATTGTTTTACGTGAAAGGAAAACGTTAGTGACTGTCAGAGGACCAAATCAGGAGCAAGGCATGCTCTGTAAACTGCAATTTTCCACCAGGTTTTCTACACAGGCAGCAAATACTGTTTTTCTGTGGGTGTGATGTGGATGCTGGGAGAGGAAAAGCCAAAACCTGGCTATGTTTCTCCCCCAGGTGTGTGAGCTGTGTCCTCCAGTACCAGGTTTTGCTCCTGACAACTAGCCTGTGATGGAAACACGAGGAGGGAGGCCAAGCAGCATAAACGCATGCTTTTATTTTATTTTATTCTAGGTGAAAAGCCCGGTGAGCCTCTGCGCGTGGAGAAGTGAATCAGGCTGCCCGGCCTTAAAAAGCGTGGCGGGGGCGGAAGGGCAGGTGCCGACCTGAGCGCTCCCCGCTCGGAGCAGCGGCTCTGGACGGACGGCGGAGGCCGAGCAGGACGCGCTGCTGGTGAGGGGCTGCTGCCAGGGCGCAAGGTGCTGCGTGCCCGGCCTGGCAGTGCTGCCCTGCCCGCCGCTGCCTGTGCCCTGCCCGGCCCGGCCGGGGCTGCAGCTGGCGGTGGTGGTGCAGGCCGGGACCGGGAGCCGTCGGCGGGGTTTTGGCCGGAGCACGGCAGCTCCTTCCCGCCTCTGTCCGGCACGGAGGAAACGGCGCGGAGAGGCCTCCGGGCGGCTGCGAGCAGAGGACGAAGCTTCTGCCGGCTCTGCGGGGCCCAGCGGTGAGCACAGAGGTCCCCGCGCACCGGCAGGTCCCGGCCCGCGTCTGCCGGGCTCCGCTCCGAGCCTGGAAAGCAGCAATCTCGGGATGCTGCGGGAGCTGAGCTCACTCACGTAGTGGCAGTGAGTACGGTACCTGCTCGATCTGTGCTGCTGGAGTCCGCAGCTGGTTAGAACTGCAAATCCTTCTGTATCGTCGGGGTAATGCTGGCACAGCAATGATTTAATAGCTGGATGTGAACCAAAAGTGTATTTTCAGCAGACGAGTTTCCCCGCAGGAATGTCAGCGGTTTGCCGTGACGAGCAGCCCAGGTTGGTGGTGTTTCCTGCAGGCTTTCTCTTGGGCTTCAGGGACCAGGAAAAACCTGCCTCCATGGGACTGTTTCTCCCTCTGCGATTCCACCCTACGTTAAAGCACCGTCTCACAGGTAACCCCTCTGTGAACACCTTGGGTTGTCTCATTACTTCTGCCAACTGCTTCAGTTCTTAAATTAACAGATCAAATTGCATGGCTGAAATTTCACAAATGAATTGTGTCTTCAATGTGAATGCACTCGCCTTCTTGTCGCAGCTGAAGGCACGTACACTTAACAGGTGCAACTTTGGGTGGTGGTAAAGTTAAAAGCTGTTAATGTGCAATCAGGAAATGACTACTGAAGGTTTTTCTTTGGCCTGTCTTTTTGGGATATGGTTTGGCTTAAAAAGAAAAACAACAAAAAGCACAAGAAAACCCCCAAAATAGTAGTTTCCTAATGCATGTGCAAAAGGGCATTTCGTTGGCAGAAGTGCCCCAGCAGTAAAAGGGATTGCACCGTTTTTCAGAGGTGCAAGTTTGCCTTGTAAGCCTTATGTCTACAGAAATATTTTGGACTCCGTAATCCATTTGTTCAGAACCCTGTACCAACTTATGTCTGTGTGAGGAATGGAAGGATTCACATTTCCTTGCCAGGACGATGCTGTCTTCCCATTCCTGAGCTGATTGTGGGAGGAGGGAAAGGAGGAAAGAAAGCTGGACCAGGTGGTAGCTCATGTCCTGCACGTGCCAAAAAACTTGGTGTGAGATGACCTGAGACTCTCAATTCAGCTGCCTCCATGTAAACAAAGAGCCCTCGAAATAAAAAAATCATGCACTTTAATCTGTTTTACTGATGCTGTATTCCACAGGCGCGTATATCGCGCAGCTCACGTCCAGCCTTTTACAAAGACTGCAACTTTTAGTAGAGCAGCTGTGTTATGCAGCTGTTGTTTTTGCAGTGGTTTCTTCTCCATTTTTTATTGACAGAGAGGAACCGCTCTAGGATTGCTCTTCAGCCAAAAGCATGTTTTGAAAAAAAAAATGTGCCGTGTATGGTATTGCTTCTGGTCCAACAAGGTTGTCATGAAAAGCAGATGATGGCTGCGTAACGAGTTGGGAAGCCTGTCTGTTTTCATTGGCTTCAAAAGGGCTTTGAGCATTCAGGTGGTATTTCAGCAGTCAAAACAGTGCTTCTTTTTTAGGGCAGAATAGATTTTCCTTATGCAAAACCAGAATAGGTTTTTCGGTGCTGTTTTAGTTGCAATAGAGAGAATAGATTTTTGTAATATGACTGAAGAATCATTTAAAATGCTCTAGACCAGAGAACAGACTATAGGCTGTAGGTGTCCAGCTGAACCTTCCTTATGCTGCCTCTGCAGCCTGTTGTGGTTTCCGCCTTTTAGATTACGTGTTCAAGTAATTTTGCACGGAAGTTTTTGAACAAGAGAGGAACAGGCAGGATTTTAACTCTCTCAACTCTTTTGGAGACAGGATAGTCTGTTCCCAATTCCTTCTCTTGCACGCTTTTCAGACATGGTGTGCAGAAAGCTGGTGGAAAAGGCACCCAAACTATTTCTGCGAGGGGTTACAAAGCAGCAGCAGTTTGTTCCCGTGCTCTTGCCTTCATTAATGGCTGGTACATGTAAACAAGGATAGTAGATTGCACCGGTGGGTGGGGAGGGGATGCTGCTCAAACCAGCATCAGTGATGTTACAAAACAGTCAACAAACTGTTTGTCTCAGCCCTCTCCTTCCATCACTCCAGTTTTTTTTCCCCGTCTTTTATCAAGTTTTCAATGAAACCTCCATGGTATAGCTCGGAACACCTCGGAGGACTTCATGTGTAGTGTTTCAGATATAAACCCGTTCAGGTCCTATCTGTTGACAGCTGTGGAGTTAAACAGGTCGGCATTCCTGGCTGAGGTAACCCTTGCTCTTTTTCTCTTTGTGGGTGACTAGAAATTGTCACTGACTAATCACAACCTGCGGTGATAAGTTGGACCTTCTCTTTACAGCAAAGAAGAGACTTAGTTTTTAACCTCAGGACAGCTGGTGTTTGTGAGTAGTCTCAGAGATCCGGTGCAGACCAGGCGCTTGGACTTTTACCACGAACTTAAAAAAAAATGACCTGCTGCAAGAGGGAGAGATGCCCTTGCCTGTTGCGAGAGTGCCTTTACTTGTTCTGCACTCGTTAGCTGCATGTCTTGCTTTTCACTGTAAACGGAAAGCCATCCTGACCTTCTGCTGGCATCAGTACCGTAGCTGTCCTGGAGGTGGTGGTGGGGAGGCAGGCAGGGTACTGAGTCCTTGACCCTTTCCTTTGGGCTTGGAAATGGTGAGCTCAAGATGAGGTTGGTGTTTATACAGGCTTCATTCACCTCACCCCCTAAAATCTCTTTAGACTTTAAATAGACTTTAAATTTTTTCTGTGGAGGGATCTGTGCATTAAACATAACTGTGCTGGAAGTCCAAGGTATTTTAAGGCCGACTTAAGTTTTATGGACTCAGGTTTAACTGAAGAGAAGGCTCTGAAAGCTGCTCTGTCCTCTCTCGGTTTAGGATGGTTGGTGTTTTTGGCTCGGTAGCTCGTGTCAGTCTGTGATGCCTTTGTGGCAGTGACTGACGAGTGCCTTTCGGAGAGTGCTTACGTGGTCCCTGTTTGCCTCCAGGACAGCGTGGCAGCGATCTGAGCTGTGCGTCTAACCTGACTGCTGGAATCCAGGTGAGGGGATGTGCTTTTTTCATTTTCCTTTGTTTTGTGGGGTTGGTTGGTTGCTTTGCTTGGCTAGTTGGTTCTTTGCGTGCACGTGTCATCAGTGTGGCAAACATCTCACTCTGGAGAGGCTTTTAAACCTGGAAGATTTCCGGAACAGAATTGTACCGGCCTTTGGAGCCGCCTCTTGTCTCGCCCTTTCTGCCCGTCCTCCTCTGTTTGAGGAGGGTATTCTGTTCCAAGCTGAGGAAAGGCTTGTGGCTGACTGCTTTTGCTGTCACGACCAGTAGCACTGCAGTGGCAGAAAGAGGCCCATGTCCTTCTCCTTTGGAGCTCTAGGAGCGAACGGAGACAATGTCATCTTTTCCGGAGTTGTTCTCAAGGCTCCGGTAGGTTGAGATTTGTGGCATAACTTGCTCCCAGGCTGAGCACTCCTTTAGTCTTTGAATTAGCTGCTGCTTGGACTGTAGCTGGCAGCTCTTTACAGGAACCTTGTGCTGCTGCTAATGGTTACAGTATTTTGGCAGAGCCCAGGTTTGCAGAAGTGCTCACATATTTGAGCAGCGCCAGAGAGCACTGAGGCAGTTTTTCCCTGTGAAAGGGGGTGGTACTGGTTAGAAAGCAACTAATGAGATGAGCTGCTTTTTGGTTAGGTATAGAGAAAGTATTTACGTGGGAGGTGAGAAGTTCAGTGGACTGCAAAGCGGTTTTCTGTTATAACAAGATCTAGAAGAGGGACATCAGTGACTTAGCAAAGTTTTGCTCTGGTTGGGGTAGGGGAAGAGTATTTAACCCTGACAGCAGTAAGAGTCTGAGCAGTGGAGGATCAAAACGTCTTGAGTTTTTCTTCAGAGGTGTAATTTTTAATGCAGTAAAGATGTGTGAGTAAAAGATGGTGGTGATCTTATGAGCCAGAAGGAGGTATGATGATTTTTCCAGCTGATTCTTGGAGTTGAAGTACTGATTCTAGAAATGTTTGAAAGACAAGGTAATGCCTAGCCGAATAGAGCACAAGCGATAGGAGGACTGAGACACTTATTTGGTGCATAACACCTGGGTGTTTCATGTCTTTTTTCCCTCTCAGGGGTTCTCCAGTTGCAACTGTCAGTTGCCTTGAGTCCTCGAAGGAAAACAAGGGAGCTGCTTAACACGAACTGCTTTTCGGCGGCAGTCTGATAGACTGAGCTTATAACCATTGTCCTTGTGTAATCTTACTCGGAAGCTCGTGTTCATCTTGTAGCTTCTATGGATTATTTTGGTTTTCCAAGATAAGAACCAAGCACAGCAGCAGCTGCTGGACTGTTGTACCAAAAATGGATTTTGAAAAAGGTTGGAAATTGCTTCAGTAACCAACAGGCTGCTTGGAAATAGTTTTGAAAATTCCATCTGTCTCTTCTTCAGAATACCTTTAAAAGCATTTTTTGCTTGCAAAAGTTTGATTTAGATGTTCTTGTTCCTGAGAATTTCCAGGTTGTCCTCTGTACATCGTGACCTTGACATAACGAAAGTTGAGGAGGAATCTCAGCGGGTAGTCTGTAGAAACTGTTGTTTCAGGTGGCTTTTTTGTATCAGAAATGCGCTTCTGAAGGCTTTTGTTTGGTTTTCCTCTTGCTTTTCAGTAGCTGCCTTACACTTCTCCAGCACTAGAAAAAGAATCCTTCAGGGGCTCGAATAGAAAATGTGATTTCTCCATCTCTTCATGTTTGTCTTGGACTCCCTGCTAATCCTTCAACTTTGAGCTTGGCATGAGGAAGCTTTATTTGATCTATGGGGGCAGAGGGGGTTTAGCCAGGTCAAGGGATTCTTGAATTATGGGGCGTCGGAGGTCTCAATGCCTGGTCAAACACAGAAAGTTCACTTTAGCGGTGCATTTGGGGAAAAGTCCTGATTCAGAGATGTTTGCTTTACACCTTTCAGTAGACAAAATTGAACACTGCAGTCCTGGATTGGTACAGAGGAATTGATAGAGGTGAAAAAAATATATTTCTAAACACAAACACATTGACATGGATGCATATCTTCCCGAGTTTGTCTTGTGCATGCCACTTACCTGTCTTGCCTGATTTTGGGGTTTTTTTTAGTTTTTAACTGGGGCTTTTCTTTAATACACGGTGATTAATAATGGGTGTTTTCCTCCTATTTCAGCCGAAAACTAAACCCAAAGCTCAGTCTCAGCCTCCTCACGTACGTGAACAGCGTCCAAGGGAAAGACCAGGTTTTCCACCCCGAGGACCTAGACCAGGTAACGTGGATCGGTTTGTGTCCCTGCTTGGGGCTAGTTAGTGAGATGGGTCTCCTCGAATGGTCTGGCCTGTAACTGTGGCTGTACTTGGCTGATTATGAACTGTCTGTCCCTACTGTCTTCAACCGGAAATGGGGAAATACGATTTGTAGTCCACACTGAGATGAGCTGTTGCAAAGATTCGGGGTTATCTCTAAGCTTCTGTTCTTTTGAATCGTTTATTAATAGTCAGGCCACTTGTTTGCATGGCTGAATACCCTTCAGGTGGCTTGATGCAGTTGGGAAAAGCCGGTTTTCAAATCTATTGGGTTTTTTTGAGTGAGCCCTAACTTTTGCTGACTCTTGGGAATGAGAGCTCTTACATGCCTGTCCTTATGGCCTGTAGTGCTCTTTGTTTTGGCCGAAAACCTTCCCCCAGGCTGCTGCTGTGCTCTGCCCGGGGAGGCTGCGGCAGGGCCGCGGTGTCTGTGCCACAGCCCCAGTGCTGAGCGTGGGGGGCCGCGGGGCGCCCGGCGGGGTGGGCACGGCCGAGCCGGGTGCCTGGGGGTGGCTCGTGGTGGTGCTGGGCATCTCCTGAAATGTCCTTCACTATTTTTTTTTCTTTTTTCGGTTTTTTTACTTTTCCAGGGACAGAGGAGCCCCAGCAGTGCTGTCTGGGACGGCCAGTGCAAATGCCGCAGCTTCACCCCAGCACTCCACTCGCCTCCCTCCTGCCCCGCGCGTGGCCCCACTCCTGGCTGGGGACGACCTGCCTGCGCCCGCCTGGCTCCGGGAAACCCTGCTGGGAGCACCGCGCGGGCTCCTTGCAGCGCTGGCTCCCAACAGCTCAGCTCCAGCTCCAGCGGTGCCCCGACCTGCGCCCGGGTGAGGCTGCGCTGGGGAATGGCCCCGTTGTGGGGCCTGCGGTGGCTTGTGGTGGTGCTGGGCCTCTCCTGAAACACCCTTCATGTCTTTGGGGTTTTTTTTTTATTTTGTTTTGTTCTCTTTTTATTTTCTTTTGACATTTCCAGGGACAGAGGAGCCCCAGCAGTGCTGTCTGGGACGGCCAGTGCCAACGCCCCCGCGTCGCCCCAGCGCTGGCTCCGGGACGCTGCCGCCTGCGCGCAGAGCCTGGGACAGCGTGTCCGGCAGCAGGGGCTGCGTCCCGGCCCCTCTCACCCCCGCGGGCACCTCGGAGGCGCTTCCTGGTGAGCCGGGGGACGTTTCCCCCGGTGCCTTCTCCCTGAGGAGCCTGGGGGGTTGTGTCCCTGGTGAGTAACAGCTCCAGCCTCGCTGCCTGTCTCTGTGTCCTGGCCAGGGGCTGCCGACACCGCGCGACGGCCTCGCGCCTCCTTTCTGCGCTCCGCAGCGAAGCCGGGAGCACCGCGAGGTTTGTTTCCTCCCGGACAGGAGCCGCCCGGCTCCCTGCTCGCAGCAGGACGATGCCTCCGCTCGCCTCCCTCCCGCCCTGCGCGGGGCCCCGCTCCTGGCTGGGGACGACCTGCCTGCGCCCGCCTGGCTCTGGGCCTCCTTGGGAGCCTGCTGGGAGCACAGCGGGGGCTCCTCGCAGCTCAGCTCCGGCTCCTTAGGGCTCGGCCTCATGACAGCAGTGGTGGTGACTGACAAGGTCGTAAATCAATCACTGTCACAGCTTGCGTATTAATATCATAGTTCAGTATTCCATACATATTGCACAGTTAGTTTATTAACAGTGTACATACTCCATGCACACATTGAATAAAGAGTCCCAGTCTTGTACAAATGGGGAATAAACAGGGGAACTGGAAGACGGTGTCTGCTCGTGTTTCCTCCCCGAAAAGCGCCTTTCGCTCCAGAGACTATCTCAGACGCGAGGTTCGGCCTGGTGCATGCCAGCCTCCCTGCTGCCGGGGCACCCGCGCATGGACCCCCACCTCCGGTGAGGGTCCAGGGGCCCTGCCCACCCCCCTCCCACCACCCAGCCCAACCACCCTCCCACCCCTCCCACCCTCCCACCACCCACAAACAGGCCCCCTTGGCCTCTGGTTCTGGGGCTGAAAACAGATGGCTGAGTCTCTGTTTTCAAGTCCCAAAAACGCAGGACTTAGCCTCACTTTTTGAGCTCAAAAACCCAAGACCAGGCCTCCACTTTCAAGCCCCCAAAATGCAGGACTTAGTCTCTCTTTTTGAGCTCAAAACCCCCAGACCAGGCCTCTCCCTCCCAGCCCCCAGCACCTGCTTTCTGAGGCCCGGAAATGCAGGACTGAGAAAGGGAAGCTAAACCCTGCCTTCTTGCAGCTCAACCACAGGTCTGGGGGCTGTTTAGGGGCTCAGAAATGGACTCTGAGCCCCAACAGCAGCCCCCTGGACCCACCTTTGAGCCCCAAAACCACAGGACTTGGCTTCCCTTTCCAAGCCCCACACCTGACCCCCATCCTGCTTCTCCAGCCCCAAAACAGCCCCCTGAACCTGTTCTCCAGCACCAAAGCCCAGGACTAAGCCCCCTTTCTGAGCTCTGAGACCAGCCCCAGCAGCCTGGGTTGAGCCCCAGACCCGCAGGACCAGCCTCCATTTCGGAGCCCCCAAAGGAGCCCCCGGGGCCTGTCTGGGAGCACCAGACACGCAGGACTCAGCCTCCACCCCCCAGCGCTGCGGTTCTGGTGCTCCCAGACAGGCCCCGGGGGCTCCTTTGGGGGCTCTGAAGTGGAGGCTGAGCCCCCCAAACCCCCCTTCGCCCCCCCCAGCTCCCAGCCCTGCACCACCCCCATTTCCAGCCCCGCAGCAGCGCCCCGAGCCCCTTTCGCAGCCCCCAGGCACCAGCCCTCCCCTCCCGGCCCCAGCGGGGGTTTGGGGGGGGGGGGGGATGAGCCCCCCGGCCCCGCGCGGGTCGGGCCGTGCCGGGCCCCTGGGCCGGGGGGACCCTCCGCTCCCCGCAGGCAGGGCCCAGCCCCGCGGCGCTGGGCAGCCCGGGCCGGGCGGGCGCTGGGCTCCGGCCCCTCGGGCTTCACTGCACCGCGCCGGCCCCCACCGGCCCCGCAGCCCGAACCCGGCCGAGCGCGGCTGCTCCCCCCCCCCACCGCGGGGCCTGGGCCGAGCTGGCAGCGGGCAGCACCCGGCGGCGGCACCGACGGGAGGGCACCGGGCCGGGCCCGCAGCTGCCTCTGGGCCCGCAGCTGCCTCTCGCCCCGCAGCCGCCTCGCCCGGCCGGGCAGAGCCCCCCGCCCCGACCACGGCCCCGGCCGGGCCCGCACCGCTTACCTGGGGCCGGGCCGCCCGGCCGGGGCAGCGCTCGCTGCCGCCACCGCCCCGCCGCCTCCGGGCTGCGGCGAGCGGGAGCCCCGCGCCGGGGAGGGGGCGGCCCGGGGGCCCCAGACACCCAGCGCCGCCGCCGCTGCTCGCCCAAGACTGTGGGAGCCGGAGCGGCCGCGCAGGCGCCGGGAAGGGGCCGCCCGGGACCGCCCCGCCCCTGGCCCCGCCCACAACCCCGCCCCGCCCGCTGCTCCGGCCCCGCCCCCGGGTCAGTCTCTGGCCCCGCCCCCGCCTCCGCCCCGCCTCCGACTCTGGCCCCGCCCCCGGCCCCGCCCCCTTCAGCCCCGGGACAGCGGCCCCGGCCGGAGCCCCGGGGACCCGGCGGCCAACGGGGGCGGCGGGGGGCGAAGCGGCTCCCGGGCCCCGGCGCAGAAACGCCCCGCTGCTGCGGCAGGTTCCCGGCGAGGTTTATTTCAGCGCCGCCGCGGGGGCTGCTCGAGGCCGGTGTCCCGGAGGAGCCGAGCGGCCGCCTGCTGCACCCGCGGGTCCCCGTCGCTCCGCAGCACCCGCAGAGCTGCAACGGCACCGGCACCGGCGTCAGGGCCGCACCCGGCACCGGCCCGGCCGCTGGGTCAGCGACCGCTGCGGTGCCGGGGCCCAAACTGCCCCTGGGGCGACGCGGGACGCGCTGTCCTCGGCCGCAAAACACCCCCCCCCCCCCGCCGCCCCGCCGCAAGCGGGTCACCTCGGCTTTAACTGCCTGGGTCGTGGGGGCCGCCTGGGTTTGGCCCAGCAGGGTCCGTGTCACCAGACGCAGACCAGCCCCAGGATCAGGCTGCTTCCCCAGACGCAGGGGCACAGCGCTGCCCTTCCTGGAGCCCGGCCTCCCGCCCGGGTCTGGCGGGCGGCAGAGGGACACGGGCTGCCCCGGCCCCGGCACAGCCCGACACGGCTCACGGCGAGAGCTTCGGCTTCCTACCTCGCTGCCGGGAGGCCGCGACGTCGGGCTCCTCCTCTCCGTCCTCGCCCCCGGCTCTCCCCCGGCTCTCGGCCCGGCCCGGCAGTGTCGCCCGCGGCCGCCAGGCGGAGCCCAAGTGCGCCCGGCCCGCAGCGCCGCC
This sequence comes from Dromaius novaehollandiae, assembly GCF_036370855.1. NCBI lineage: Eukaryota > Metazoa > Chordata > Aves > Casuariiformes > Dromaiidae > Dromaius > Dromaius novaehollandiae. The sequence goes on along the minus strand of NC_088101.1, from coordinate 9,439,341 downwards.
CCGCAGCAGCAGCAGGCGGTGCCCGAGGCCCCGCCCCGCCCCCTTCCCTCCCATTTAAGCGCCGCCCGGTTCCGCTTCCTCTTTCTTCTTGAGCGGTCGCAGTCGGAGCTGCTCTCTGCTCCCCTCTCCGTGGGGTCGGTCTTGCCGGCCCGGCCCGCTCCCGTCCCCCTGCGCTGGCGGTGCCGCTGCTCCCGGTTCTGCCTGCCGGCTCCTGCCGTGCCCGGAGCTTCGCTCTGTGTCCTGGGACTTCTCGCTGCTGGGGCGGCCCCTGGACCTGCTGCCGGTTCCCCTAGTCCCGCTGCCACCTGGTCGTTGCCTGTTTTCCACCTTCCTCGCCCAGGTCCTGCAGGGAAGGGGCCAAGTCAGAGCCTGCTCTGGGCACCCGGTGCTTCCTGGGGCTGAGGTGCACTCAGCCGTGCTGCGGGCACGTGGCTGCCCCCGGGACAGGCCTGTCCCCCACGATGCTGGTGGCGGGTGGTTGCAGCTGCCACTTGCCCCACATGCGCTCTGGGGTTGTGGTGTCTGTGGTCACCGCGCAGGGAGCCCTGATGACGCTCGCTGCCATGGGCCCAAATTGTCCCGGTGCAGCAGGGACCCTGGTGATGCCATCAGGTGCTGCAAGATGGATGCCTTAAAAGCAGGGTTTGCTCTCAGTAACCTGGTTTTGCTGCCTCCGGGGAGCAGCATGGGAGGAGGGTGTCCTGGCTGCCTGGGTCCCAGCTGCTTGCTGACAGCCTCCTCCCCATAGCCGGCATCAGGGGCAGCTGGGGGAGCAGAAAGCAGATCCCTGGCTGGGCTCCTGGTGCCTCTGGCAGCCTCGGTAATTCAGGGGGAAGGGAGGGTGCTCACACCAGGGCACCCCAGACATGGCATCTCCCCGGGGTGCCCCTGCAGGGGTGTGTGGAGAAGGGGGTGGCTCTGGTCTCAGTGCAGAGTGGTTGGGCCCTGAGGTGGAAACTCATCCCTGGACACAGGAGCCATGTCCTTGCTGTGGTTCTGCTGCTGTGTCCTCACCGGGGAGGGGCTTTTGTCAGCACAGGTGATGCTGTGGAGGTGCAACAAGGAGACAGAAAGGCTCAGCTGTGAGCCTCCATGAGGAGCACCGACACCCACCAGGTGAGGAGCATTGGCGGATGCAGGAGCTGCAGGAGATCGTGGGTGAGTGCCCAGGCTCTGTGACTGAACACATCGAAGCCTCGCTGTGACATCGGGGCCTGTGCTGAGGGACCCAGTGGGGCGTCACCGCTGGCCAGAGGCCCAGCAGTGCCTAAGGGGTCTCCAAGGACCCCGGAGCCCAGGGGTTTGTCAGGGCTGTTGTTTAGGGGGAAAACAAACAAAAAAAAATATCTCATTTTGGATTGTAGCATCAGTTTGTGCTTGTTGTCCTGTGGCAGGGAGCAGTCTGAGGGTCACTAGCGGCTGCAGTGCCCGTCCCCCCGGCAGGGCTCCCCACGGGGCGGCTGCCTCCCCGGGCCGCGGCAGGGTTGGGTCCAGGGGCTGTGGCTGCGTGGGCTCAAAGGCTGCCTCTGTCCCTGAAGCCCCAGGACTGAGTGCAGGGGCTGGGTGGCACCCGGCACGTGGACACAGCTGAACCGGGTGATGCCCGGGGTTCAGCACCAGTCTGTCTGCATGGCCGGGCAGCACCAGGGCCGTGCAGCGTGGGGGGACTGTCCCCCTGCTGCTGGGGCTCTCCCAAGGGCAGGGGCAGTGCTGGCCCCGGCGATGGTGAGTGGCGAAGGGCAGCCGCCACGCGCTCCATCTCCTCCGTGTGATGGCTGCGCTTGAGCAGAGCTGCCTGGGCTGGGAAATGGCCCCGACTGTCCGTGCATGGTACAAAATGTTCTTATGAGGGGAGGAAATGCCTGCGGGAGGGAGGGTGGCGTGGGGGGAGCTGGGGCACAGGCAGCGCTGCGTTAAATCCTCTGCCCGATGGGTTTGTGCCTTGCGTTGCGCAGGACAGGTCGCTGTGCCGGGAGTTCAGGAAAGCTGTGACGACCAGCACTGCCCTGGGAGCTGCTGCTGCCGGTGACGGTCTCAACCTGCGCCCAGTCAGCGTCGGCGCTGGAGCTGCGCTTCCTGGTGAGCCGGGGGACGTTTTCCCCCGGTGCCTTCTCCCTGAGGAGCCTGGGGGCTTGTGTCCCTGGTGAGTAACAGCTCCAGCCTCGCTGCCTGTCTCTGTGTCCTGGCCAGGGGCTGCCGACACCGCGCGACGGCCTCGCGCCTCCTTTCTGCGCTCCGCAGCGAAGCCGGGAGCACCACGAGGTTTGTTTCCTCCCGGACAGGAGCCGCCCGGCTCCCTGCTCGCAGCAGGACGATGCCTCCGCTCGCCTCCCTCCCGCCCTGCGCGGGGCCCCGCTCCTGGCTGGGGACGACCTGCCTGCGCCCGCCTGGCTCTGGGCCTCCTTGGGAGCCTGCTGGGAGCACAGCGGGGGCTCCTCGCAGCTCAGCTCCGGCTCCTTAGGGCTCGGCCTCATGACAGCAGTGGTGGTGACTGACAAGGTCGTAAATCAATCACTGTCACAGCTTGCATATTAATATCATAGTTCAGTATTCCATACATACTGCACAGTTAGTTTATTAACAGTGTACATACTCCATGCACACATTGAATAAAGAGTCCAAGTCTTGTACAAATGGGGAATAAACAGGGGAACTGGAAGACGGTGTCTGCTCGTGTTTCCTCCCCAAAAAGCGCTTTCGCGCCAGAGACTATCTCAGACGCGAGGTTCGGCCTGGTGCATGCCAGCCTCCCTGCTGCCGGGACGCCCGCGCGTGGACCCCCACCTCCGGTGAGGGTCCAGGGGCCCTGCCCACCCCCCTCCCACCACCCAGCCCAACCACCCTCCCACCCCTCTCACCCTCCCACCACCCACAAACAGGCCCCCTTGGCCTCTGGTTCTGGGGCTGAAAACAGATGGCTGAGTCTCTGCTTTCAAGTTCCAAAAACGCAGGACTTAGCCTCTGGTTTTGAGCTCAGAAACACAGGACTTAGCCTCTGGTTTTGAGCTCAGAAACACAGGACTTAGTCTCTGGCTTTTAGCTCAGAAACAGCCCCCTGGACCAGTTTTCAAGCCCCAGAAACACAGGACTTAGTCTCTGTTTTTGAGCTCAAAAACCCAAGACCTGGCCTCTGTCTCCAAGCCCCCAGCATCTGCTTTCTGAGGCCCAGAAATGCAGGACTGAGAAAGGGAAGCTAAACCCTGCCTTCTTGCAGCTCAACCACAGGTCTGGGGGCTGTTTAGGGGCTCAGAAATGGACTCTGAGCCCCAACAGCAGCCCCCTGGACCCACCTTTGAGCCCCAAAACCACAGGACTTAGCTTCCCTTTCTAAGCCCCACATCTGACCCCCATCCTGTTTCTCCAGCCCCAAAGCAGCCCACTGAACCAGTTTTCAAGACACAAAAATGCAGGATTTAACCTCCATTTCTGAGCCCCCAAAACAGCCCACTGAGCCTGTGTTTGAGCACCAAAAATGCAGAACTTAGCCCCTGTTTTTGCCCCCCCCACCCCCCCCAACTGATGACATAGCCTGTTTTCAAGCACCAGAAATGCAGGACTTAATCCCCATTTCTGAGCTCTGAAACCAGTTCAATGAATCTGGTTTTGAGCGCCAAAAATGCAGGACTTAACCTCCATTTCTGAGCCACAAAACAGCCTACGGAGTTGTTTTTGAGCACCAAAAACACAGGACCTAGCCCCTGTTTCTGAGCTCTCAAACCAGTCCAATTAATCTGTTTTCAAGCCCCACAAAAACAGGACTCAGCCGCCATTTCGGAGCCCCCCCCAAACCACCCCTTTATCCTCTGTTTTAACATTCCCAGAGCTGCAGGACCCCAGTTTCTGAGCCCCAGCGCAGCACTCTGAGTCTGTTTGAGGCCCCAGGAGGGTGTTGGGGGGGGGGGGGCACCCCAGCCCCTGTGCATGTCGGGCTGTGCTTGGGAACTGGGCCGGGGGGACCCTCCCTGCAGGCAGGCGGTTGCTGGGCTCCAGCCCTTCAGGCTTTATTTCACTCTGTCAGCAGCGACCGTCCTTGCGGCCCAGACCCCCGAGGCCCGGGGCAGCCTATTGCTTCGCCACCTCTGCGTGGGGCACAGCCGAGGCAGGCAAGAAGGGCTTTTCTCCTCCCGCAGCCCTGGTGCCGTCCGCGCTCAGAGGCAGCCGCAAGCAGAGCAGTAACTGCAGGGGCTGCACTGTCCGGGAGCCTCGAGGAACAGCGGCTGCTGCCCCAAACCCACGCTGACACGCCGCTACAGCAGTGGTGTGAGTTCCCCGGCCTCAGCAGCTGAGCAAGCAGGCAGGGAGCGGGGTCCCAGTCCCACTGCCTGTGGCCGGCCAGAGGGCAGGAGCGACGTGCACCCCCCAGGCAGAGGCTGCGCATGGCCCCGCAGACCCCAGGTCCCACAGCCCCTTCCCTGCTGCGCGACAGCAGCTCCCCCCCCCATGGGGACACTCCAGCCCCTGCCCCCCGCCGCCCCAGGGAGCACTAGCCCCTTCCCCCAGCACCACTTACCTGCACGCCCGCGGCGGCGCCAGCCCCGAGCCGGGAGGGGAACGTCCGTCCGGCGGCCGCACGGTCTCCTGGGAGCTGCAGGAAAGCAAGAGCCTTGCTGGGGCCTTGGAAGCCCCTTCCTCCTTCCACCCCGCCGCGACCGCAGCCCGTCGCCTCTGTGCCCCCCCGCCTTGGCCTCCGCAGCGCGCTCTCCCGGGCACGGCACAGCCGGCGGCCGCCTCGCCTCGCCCACGCCGCCCCCGCCGCGAGCCGCCCCGGCAGCGCCGCCCGGCGGCCGGGAGGGGGCACAGCTGCCTCGGGGCCAGCGTTTACCTGCCGCCGCCCGCCCCCGCGGCGCCGAGGCCGGGAGAAGCAACCGCAGCACCGTCCTGCGGAGGCACCCGTTAATAACGACGATGCAGTCTCCTCCGTCTATATCCCTGGGGACACAGCAGGGTTTCTGTCCTGCCCACGAAGGCCATAAACCCGGAAAGGCGCAGTGACACCACTGCTAGGAGCAGGCCACAGCCCCTGCAGTGTTTCAGCAGTGCAGGCCAGGCCTCGGCCGGCTTCGCCAGGACTGATCACGGCGTGCCGGCGCTGCCTGAGCTCCTTCGCCTGTGACAGCAATCGGCCGTTATTCTGCGCTCACAGAGCTACCCGTAACGCTAGTGTCAAACCAGAGGGTGCGAGAGTCCAAAGCCCTCAAAAGCGCAGGCACCGGGTGAGACCAAAGCACCAAAAAAGGGGCGACGACTGCTCCCCAGAGGAACGGCACCCTGCGGGCTGGCACGGCCAGGCTCAGGGAGAACGACGAGGACCCGCGACAGCCGTCCAGCACCGGAAAATGCACCACGCACAGAGGAAAACGCAGGCGGCACGTGGAGCTGGGGACCAAGGAAGAAGGCGCAAGGAAGGGGACTGTGCCTCTCTGCTTATAGTCCAGCTTGTAGAAGAGAAAGAGCCTTCTGCAGAAATGTCCTGCTGCTGCTGCTTTGTCCACAGGCTTTCCCCCCACGTGCTGCGACACTCACGCGCAAAGGCAAGAAGGCTCACAGGAATTTAGCCGTGGAAAGGAAATATGTCAGTCCCAGTCCTAAGACCAGTACATGCTAGAACGTGATGGAACAGCAATAAATGAGTGTAAAACTTCTGGATGCATCTATGAAGCTGTCTCTGTTCTTCTACCCATTTGTATTAGTGACCTTTCACAGTCAGTACAGTAACTGCCCCAACAACCAGGACACCAAGGCCAGCATAACCGATGGGGTTGCTAGGTGCAGTCAGTTTTACCTGCGTGTGTGTTAGCTGAGTCTGCCCTTCCGGGGATTATTGTGTTCATCCGCAAGAGAATAGGAGTCTTAAATCATTCCACAGGTATGTTAGTTTTCAAAACTACGCTAAGCTCTGCTCTAAAAAGCAAAAATAAGACACTTGTAAGACCAAAGGACCACAGGGCTGCTCACAGGTGTAATACTAAACCAGGATTTAAGACGAGGTAACACATCAATGAACTCCAGCAGCAGGGAAGCTGCTGAGACATCTGCAAGTAGTGTAAAACGTGCAGTGTTAATGTTATGGTGTGCTAACTGGTCCTCTTCCCGAACGTGGGTAAAACCATTCACTGTGTGAATGCCGAGCTTTATCAAGGCCAGGCCCTTCATCTAGATTTCAGTGCCAACAGGACTGGCAGAAGGATCTCCTGGGAGATTTGGATCTGATGCCAAGCTGAGGTACTGTAATGTACCATGCCAGTTTGATCCACAGCCCAGGAGTGATTCCTGATTAACATCACATCAGGTAAAATTAGAATTAGGCTCCGCAGCCCTTCCTAGTGTTCACCACTTCAAGTCTTTTTTTAATAGCAGTTAGTCATGGAAAATACATTCCTCTCCTCCTCTTCCTACTGAATTATTCCTCTTTTTAACATTGCCTCCAAATGCTGGGGTAAAGGCACAGAATACTCTTCACTTCTTTAAATGGACACAGATTCGGACCCAGTAATCACACAATTGCTACCCTGCTGACTGCAGGCCAGGTTGCACGGATTCCAACTTCTGTCCAAGTGGACAGATTCCTGGAGTAACCTTTTGTCAGGTTTAATATTAAACAGCACATGAAGACAGCTGAAAGCTGTCCTGAAACAGTCTGATAAGGCTATACCCTACCTGTGATTTATAAGAAGATCTCAAGCTTTATATATTGTGAACCAAGCAAAGATCAATTACATGATAAGGGTGTGCCATAGCATCTGGCAGAGCACAACACAGTAGGCTGAAAGGTCAAACTCCCTGTTTAATTAGTTACTAATACTCAGTGTTTTCACGATATTGTCACAGGTTTGCCTTGAGGTAGATTTTTATGGGTGTCTTTATGAATGTCACGCATTCTCATCAGACAAATAAACAAGCCTGGGCTTTTTAGGGCTCCACAGGCAGCTGCCACGGAAGGCATGGCTTGGAAAGACAGTAAGGTAAGAAGACTTTGTATTAGGGTTGAAGATCCTTCAGCAATCAAATCAGTACTTTTGCCATGAACTTCAGTGGGAGCGGGTGTCAAGCCCTCTTCCTGTACATGAGGTCTGGGTTCATCTAATGTGTCGTGATCCTGTTATGTAGTTGTAACGTGCCCCACGGGATGGTAGGGTCCATATCGGCACACTCTGATGACAGCTCTGGTAATCAAATGTCTTATTAGAGTGAGTCCTGATGGGATCAGAAAATAAGCAACAGAGAAAACTTCATAGTGAGATTAAATTAAAAAACCCCCAAAACTTAGAAACAGAGGCAAAATACTTCTCACTCAGTATTGCAGATAGCAATGCAAACATGAACAGTGGCTTTTCTTTAGATAATCTATTCTACAATGTGCCATTTCTGCCAACAGGGCTAAATGTGCATTGACTCACTCAAAAATGATCTAGAGGATCATTTGTGGACCTGTGTCCACAAGATTTTATATAAAAAGAGTCCTATCAGATTTCAAAGCTATTGCAAATATCTGTGAGAACAAAACAAATGTCATCTCCATTTTTTTTTTGTTTTAGCATGAAAGTGCCAGTCACCTTAAAAGCTGATAGCCTCCTCTGAGTGAATCCTATGCAAACACTCCAGTTTTTGCTACCCAACTTGCTTTGGAATAGCTCAGATCTGATACTACAAAAGATCTGCTGAGGTTTCTGGAGATAAGCTCCCTGAATGAAATAACACTATTTTTGTATCTATTTGGTCATATGAGCGCCTTGTCAAGTACTGCTGGGACTAGCCTGTAATCTTCATTAGCTGTTAGGATGCTTAAAAGTCTTGTATAAATATACTACAGAGTTAATTACATTTAAATGAGCAATAAAAGAAAGACTAAGAGAGCCTAGAGCCTAGAAGTCTGGTTCCTGAATGATGAGACACTTATCCATCCCAGGTATCCACCTACCTAAAAAAGCCGGCGTTCTGATGTTCTGAAGCAGACTGCTCTTGCAGAGCAGTGCTCGTCAGTTAGGATAATGACAGCATAAAGCTCAAGCTTTTAACTGGAAAAGGTCTGTAACGTGCTTTTCTGTGTCCCTCTGCCAAGGAGGAGGATTTTGACCAAATGGATTATTGTTCTTGTCAAAGACCTGGCAGAGTCCTTCAGCAGGATGGTGCCCGGGATGCCAGCAAAGTGACAGAAACCCAGCTGAATTAAAGCAGGGAGTTTCTCTGAGCTGTCCCAGAGCCAGGCTGACTTAACCTTTGAGGTTACTGGACTCAGAAGCTACAGCCATCCTGCTAAATAAAACAAGCACAGGGAACAAATCAGCAGACTGTGCTGCTGACCGTGAGCGTGACTTAAACTGTTAGCACGACCTGGAAGCTGTGGCCCATGCTGCCTCGCGCTCTTTGGGACAATGTCCAGGCCCAGCCTGGGAGACAGTATGTGCCGGGGCCAATTCTACTATATAGTATAGACAGGGCTGCATCAGGTTTGTGTCCCCCCATTTTACCCAGGGGTGACATCTGAAACTACCCCAGCAGGATTTACCCCTTAAGTAACCCTACAGACCCTCACAACGCACCCCATATCATAAATTACATGGCCTTGGTGTTATCCTATGGAAATGCCGCTGCGATGGGGGACACCACTGGCTTCGCTTTATTTCAGATATTTTGAACTGAGGAAAAACGTACAAAAATACTAACTGACTTAAGGCCATGGGGCATTACATGGGGCCAGGAGGAGACCCAGGGCTAAGTGCTGTGTGGCAAAAATGTAGCCAATCCTTTGGCCTGGGCAGAGGAGGAGGACTACTGGAGCTGTGCTTAGTTTTGGCTAGTTTTGGGGAGAACGCCTCGCGACAAGCTGCGCCTTGTCCCACACGCCATGCTGCCATTCCTCAGGCCCTGTTGGGTGGATCCCTATGCACAGTTGGCCTCAGTGGCCTTTGGGAATCCCTGGCAGGCTGAGATGCGATACCATATGCAAAAGTCACTCCGGGCAGTGCGTTTTGCTTGCGGTGGACCCTGCGGAGGTGCTGCCCTGCTGTTCACTTATGCCATGCTCTGCTGAAAGAGCAGCGAGGTGAAAGGGCTGCCTGGCGCTGGCCCTGCCCTCTCCAGGGGAGCCTCGCGCTCCCCCAGCACGGCAGAGCAGAGCCCGGAGGCTCCTCCCGGCCACGGGGAGGGGGCAAAACTGAGCTCCCTGCTCCCGGCTTCGCAGCAAATGTGATGACACCGCCGGGGCTGCCTTTCCCCGCGAGCCGAACCAGCGGTTGGGACTACGCCTCTCCGCACAACGGCCTTCTCCCCCCTCCACTGCCTCTGCCATCTCCTCGGCACTGAGCACGAGCTGCTGGTGAGTGAAGCAGCAGCGGCACTGCAGCCCTGCTGTCGAGAGATATTTAATTCCCTTTAACGGCTTGCTTCCTTGTCCGTGCGGTACATTAGCAAACGCGTACTCTGCCACCACAAAGGCGATTCTGCAGCTGTTTTTTGCCGACAGCAAAGGGTGACATCACAAAACACTCGCCTACCTTTTCCTAGCTTTTCAGGTAATTTTACAGAGTAATTTGGCACGAAATTCATGAAAATACATTTCATAAATGGGGGAAGAAAGCTTCACGTCTTAAAATCAGTAAAGAAGTGAACAGTCAGAATATTTTGCAGGAACTACCATATTATTAAGAGTTTGCCTGCGCATGTTGATGCAGCGCAGGTAACACACGTGCAAACGCCTGTACACGCGCAGCGCTGCCTGCTCAGTCCCAATTAACACACAGTGCTCTTTTCACAGAAGGTAGGTTACAAATCCGTAGTAAATCGGTTGCCAATTAACTTACAGATTGCCTGAATCGCATTATCCTCATTTGCTCAAATGGTTTTAATTTCCCGTGAATGCTCCTGCGAAAGACAACTGTGTTGCCCTGGAGTGACAGTACAGCGCTGTACTGCCCTCCCTGTATTCCCACATGCCTTCAGCGGGCAGTCTGCACCTCTTCAAAAGCATCGTATTCAAAAAAAAAAAATTACGCTTACAACTTACTGGAATTGGTATTTATCCAAAATCTAAAATGCATATCTATAATACTTTACTGTTTCAGCTAGCAGCAGATTTCAAGACTAAGCTTTGTCCCCCTTATAAATATGGGAAATAATAGTTTATCTAATAGCGGTGTATCTGGCATGTTCAAGTATGCCGAAAAAAAGAGGTTCTTTTTCTAAAGGGCTTCACCCAGTTTCCGTTAGAAAACTTTGCGGAAAGTTGCTTGGGGCTCTAAAACTCTTTCTCCCTAAGTAATTTCAATTCTCTCTTGAGAGGTAAAATACTTAGAATAACTGGTTGGATTTTCAAAAATCAACTAAAATGCACTGCTGAATTTTGCCATTTGAAATTTTACTACTGATCTACAAGTTTTTTCCTTTTGAAAGCAGCAATCTCTCCAGTGCCGAGAGCTTTGCAGGAAGATTGGTAGGAATGAGTATCACTTATCTTTTTATATGTACAAAATACCTTAAGTATTCTTAGTAAAACAAATAGTTTTACTAAAATTGCTTGAAAGATTCCGTATATGACATTGCTGTGGCTCAAGTAGGTTTAGAGCAATGTAACTCTACTGTATATCTTGTTTTTTTACTATTGTATATGAGGGACAAATAAGACTTTGGACTTTCCAAGTCTGGGTAGAATACACAGAAAAGTGAGTATAGCGAGGATTTTGTACTCTTTGGATCGAAACAGTGGGCAAAGAGATTTGATAGTATATTTTAAGAGAGCAGTTTTAGTTCACACTTAGCAAAAGGTTAAATCTCATGATCCAATACTTCACAGTTTTCCAAAGGCGCTATTTTGTCCTCTGACATGATAATATTATGAGAGATTACAGACACTGAATGTCTCCTTTGAAAGATGGTAAAGGAAAAGGCTTTTACTTGTGGATAGCTTTAGTGAGAATAAAATGGTTAAAGATTAAAGAAGAGTAATGAGCTACCTTGAAGACTAAAGGGCCATTCCCTTTTAAGTGGCTGAAACGTCAGCCATCACAAACAATATCACCACAGAAATTAATATGACGTGAATATTTGCAAGCTGTGTGCTTAATTTACAAGATTCAGGCTGGAGCACATCACATGAAGAAACATTATTTAGCATGTTTGGATTACAAAGTTTGAAAATGTTTGTTATTTGTTTATCCTTTTGGCTATGGAAATTAAGAAATTAAGATATTAAATTAAGAAATTAAATTAAGATACTAAGTTAAGAAATACTACCAAACCACTTAAGCAATTTATGAGACTGAAGATCTCCGAAGAAAAGGTTTTTCTATTAGGCTTTAACTGAAATCAATGCTGAAATCATCAGCAATAAAAATACTTCAAGATGATCTGGGAAAACAAATGCAGTGTGTAAAGTTCCCTAAGAGTTCTTCAATTTTATATTTAACCAATGCAAAAATAATGTATTTTACCCACAGTTGATGTGATGTGGATATGAAACACTTGGTTTATCATATTAGCAAATACCTGAATCCTGCAGCTTAAAGCATTTTGATCAGGTACCACCGATATGTTGGTACTTTCAAAACAACAACAGTACACATTTTCATTGACTCTGCTGGTCATTTCCAATCTAAAGTAGATATTTATATACAATATATTCATTTGCCATGAATTCTAGGCAACTTCATTTCAGGAGTTTTAATTTGCATACACGTTGATATGATTAACATTTTTCATGGCTATTTCTTTGTCCTGCACATGTTCTGACTTACATGTTTCATAACTATATCTCATATTAAACTTGATAAATATTTTTTAAACAAGAACTAGAGTTATATTTAAAAAATCAAATTTTAAGGAGCAATGACAAACAGCTAACAATTTCACTAGCTTTAAAGGAGCATGCTCCCATCTTGCTATGGTTCAGTTTACTGATAGATCAGAAATGGGAAGATTTGTTCATAAAATACCGAAATGTGTATTTCACAGTGAGTACTTATCCCTCCTCTGCCACAGCAACAAAAAAGGTCTCCAAAAAAGAAAAGCACATTAAAAGCCTAATTCTGGAACACAGCAGTTATTTCTGCTGATAGCACTTCATCGTCTTTTAGCGTACTATTAGCTGAGATCCTGTTAGAAGACTCTTCATGCCTGGAGGTTTTCAAGATTCAACCAGGCAAAGCCATGGCTGACCTGAGCTAGTATTGGCGATAGTCCCACTTGAAGCAAGAAGTAGGATTATGTGACTACCAGGCATCCCTTGCAACCAACATTTCCAGAATCCTGTAATTTTACCATCCCAAAGAGCTGCCATAATGTAATGTAAGGCTCACTTGAGAAGAGATGTAGGTAACACAGTTTTCACACAGTGACCGATAGCTATTCATATTTTACGCAAATGAATATTTGTAATAATTTCTAATTTCATTCCGTGATGGATTCCAGAGCTCTGAAAGTGTACGACATTTTCAGTAAAAAACAAAAATTTGAAATAGAATTTTTTGAAATTGAATTTTGAAATTGATAAATGGTATGCCCACAAATACAACTTGGTCTGCGTGGGCAGCCTTCAGGAGGGATTAACAAAGCGACTAAAGCTGTGTCTCCCACGCACAGCATCACCCCGTGCCACCGTGATCAGCGTATGCTCGTTATAGCATCACGTGCCATGCTGTCTCGACCTGAAGCTGCCAGGAATGGATACCTTAAAAAGCGGCAATATGAAAGAACAGTATTTTTTCTCCGGCAGAGTTGCACAGTCATGGGCTAGGGTGTTCCTGAACTTGAGGTTTCTTTCAGAGTGCTGTAATTAAATAGCCTCTGAGAGACCTGTGTACTATGGATGTGTCTAATCTTCTTGTAGCTGATTTAGATATCTAGCTTCTAAAATGTTCTGTGCAGAGAGCTACATAAACTACTCATAACTTAATTGGTAAATAAAATTTAACTTCAGCATACAGTGTGCCAGCCTGTTCTTAAGACTGACTCCATAAAAATAGTGTGACCTTGTAATCAAAAAAACAGTTTGTGACCCTGTGTTTATTGTCTGCCAGTGCTTACAGATTGAGTTTGTTTAATCGCTACAGGAAAAGTTTGTTTTCTAAAAAGTAGTTCTGCAAATTGAGTACAAGTGCGAAGAGTTAGGTTTTTATTCTGGCCCTGACAAAAGGAAAAACCCAAAACAAACCCAAAACAAACCAGAAAGAATTTAACTATTCTATCAATGTCTGAGGTCAGACTGCAGCTCACCCTCCCACAACTGCACAAGCTATGTTTACTATGCTCGTAATATTAAATCATTAATGCTGAAACCTTAATCTGAGAAAAATTGTAGATCATGTAACATCGCGATCTAGAGACATTACAGATGTAGTGACATACGAAGGTTAGAGTCGCACTCTCTTGTGAGGAATTTTGCACTCACTCCATGCTGTGGGCTGTCCAGTAGTTCAAGGGATTTTGTAATGTCCTACCGTGGTGTTTGCTCTGTGGTTGAGTGTTTGCTACCCTGCCTGGCACGCTAGCAAACTTCTGCTCATCATATGGTGAAACATAAAGTGAAAAGTCGTGGCTGTAGTTCTGAATGTACAGCTCTGCTTCACCAAAACATCCTTTAAAATGGCAATGACTGATGCCCAGCCAGATTAGCACAAAAACTAGTATCTAACTAGCCTTACAAAATGAGCTGCTCTTCTGTAGGCAGACAAGTCTTCTCTGGGACAAGTATAAAGGAATGCATGTGGTTTATCCATTAAAGGCCTCAGGCTTTAAATATTACACAGTCAATTGGTGTTCAATTCCCTCAAAATCCGTTTTAGTTTAAATTAAAAATGAAGCTAGTCTTGTTATATTTGAGGCACAATTTCTTTTCGTTTTAGGGAAAATTGGGCCAAGATTACTGACTGAGTGCTAAAACATTCACACCCTACATTTTTGCTGGCATGGGAGACCATACTTTTGTCAAAAGAGGCAACTTTCTGCTAGCTTTGGGATCACAACTTTTGGAAAACTGATGAACAAACCTTTCCATGCAGATATGCCTGTTCATGAGACCAGCACTAACAAAGAAATTCATTCAGCATGTCTGAAAAAGACTCAGTTCACTGTTTTCTTCCTAAGCAGTATAACTATGCTAACATATGGGACTGATCTTCCTAAAGCTCCTAACTGCTTATCTTCCTTCTCTGTTCCCCAGAATTGCTGGATTATTAACATTTTCCCTAGTTACCATTAAAGGGATTGGACCCAGAGAAGTCACTTTGATATGTAAGGAGAGGCCAGATGATCTCAATTTTTTCTCTGCCACTTAGGTAATACGAAGGGGACCGAGGCCTGCCTGTACGAGGTCAGCCAAGGATCTCCCTGGGCGTGGATTCCTTGCTGGCAGGCAGGTTGTGTTTCTCAAAACTGCCTTGAGATGGCCTTAGAGATAGGAACCTGACTGAGGACAGGAGGAGAAATAACTGTAGTTATTACACAACAGCTCTCTGCTATTGGTTATGTTAGCAATAAATCCAGTGAAGAGAATTACTCAGCAAATATGTCAAGTTGCTTATTCCCACAGTCTGAGCAAAATTATTCTGATCAAAAAAAAAAAACAAACCAATTTTCAGATTGTGGTGATGTTGCACAGGAGTGCTAGAGGTAAGGTGAGTATCTTTACTTTCAAACCGTCCGTTTCAAATAGCATCTAAAGGGCAAACTCTAAGCATGTTCAAAACTGTAAAAAAAGTCCGACCAAACGTTAGGATGGAAGAAAGCCAGGTCCTTTTGGCGCTCACAAATTCTGAGCTGACCTTTCAGCTGACCACGTGTTGTATCTGTGATTTCCAAAAGGCTTGCAGAGTTTATTTCCAAAACCTGTCTCTCAACGGCAGCCCTGCAGATAGAGTATCATGTCAAGCTAAAACCCGCTGCAAAAGGCACCTGCTTGCTTGTAACTGGAGAAGAGGATGCGGAGGGACCCTTCTAACTCCCTGATACGACATGAGCAGTAAAGCAACACGGCAGGCCCAGCTCCACATCCACTCAGAGTCCTCTTAAGGTTCGAGTCCACGGAACCCAAACTGCCTGTCTGAAAGAGGCCAAGAGCAAGGGCCACAGCAGCAGGCCCAGCGCCTGAACGCTGGAGCAACCAGACACCCGCCATCCACGGGGGGAGTTTGCACGGCGCATGCAGTGGGATGGAGGGGCAGGCGCACGACGCAGGACACAAGAGCTCTTTGCCTACGCACCCAGAAACTATTCCAGTGGAATACTAGACTTCCTGTAGAGCATTTACACAAACGTGGCTGCACTGCATTAAGACATGTCTTTCTTAATACTAATCTTTTTTTTTTTTCCCTATTTTTCATTTATAGAGGAAAAATGGCAGAAGGCCAGTCACACATAAGTATTCCGATGTCGGACTCGAGCACAAACGGCAGCCCTAGAGGACAGCGATCCTCTCCAGACTTAGCCAGCAGAGGAGGGAGCACGTTAACTTTCCACAACATCTGCTACTATGTGAAGATGAAGAGTGGGTTCCTGTTCTGTAAAAAAACAGTTGATAAAGAGGTTTTGAGAGATATTAAGTATGTATTTAAACTTCTCTTTAGAGTATATGTGTTTTATTTCTCTTCTTGACAACTAAGTCCGCTGAAGCCACAGAGCCACTAAGAACAATGTACAGAATTTGGTCAACATTTAGAAAACAAATTAGAAAAAATACACGCATATGGTTGCTGCGCATTAGCTGCCAGCTCACGTATTAGGCTGTTCTTACATGTGTTGTAAGATTCTGGCCAGGCCCCAGTGGTCCACAGTTGCTAGAGCTGAGGCACAAAGCTGGCAATGCTAAACCTCATTCCTCCCAGCTCCCGGCCAGCATTTCGGCCGCTACAGTACAGTGGCATACAGGCTAGTTGGGTTGATTTACAGTACCTAGCTAGTCCCCCACCGTGACGTGGTGTTTAACGGAGAAACGAACATCCTGTCCTGGATATTCGTGTCTCCTTTCCTAAGGCGGCAGTTCATCTCGGGGGACAGGAAAGACCAGTGCAGGTTTCACATGGCAGGTCTGGAAAATGGCACAGTCATGCCATTGAAGAGCATGGGGTGCTATAGTGAAAAATGGAATATACACAAATAAACCAATTTCCTAAGGATCTGAAAAGTCAAAACGACTGATAACTTTTCTTGGCCACAGAATTTGATTGTACTGATCCCATGAAGCTCCTTACATGTGAAGTCATCCTACGTCATGCCCTCATGCTACAAGTGAAGTAAAAAATGTACGTACCACAGGGAGTGAGGACAGACAGAGTGCACCAAATGTTCTGGGATGCTCCATTCTTGTAAATTCAGTTCAGGCTACAGATTTCTACATTATAACCTATGATCACCTTTAAAAATCTACTATTTCAGTGAAAGCAGAATTCATTAAAAAGGCAGTCTTTCAGAAGGTTACTTTTGGGAGGGATTAACTTATAATGTTTAAGGCAGTAATATAAACCAGGGTTAAATTAATTTTGAGGGTATGTAAAACTTTTTTTCTTTTGCACAACATTTTGCATTACTGCTATATAAGAGTCATGCCATTATATAGCCCTTGTTCCATAATCTGTACATAAAGTTTGCCCATTCACAGTTACTTAGTTAAACTGAGGGGCAAGTACTTGTACAACATGCTGTTCCCAGTTACCCATGACTTTCAGCTCCCCAACTTTAATTTCTGCCTCAAAGATTAGCCCTTTCGTATAGCTGTCTGTCCTGCTCTTTGCCCATGCAATTTCTTTTACCATTTGCAGTTTCCATACCTCCTAAATATGGACTATTAAAACCTTTACTATTCTCCTTGAGCGATCTGTATATTATTGTTACTCAGTTGGCTTATATTAGTGATTTGCAGTGGTGTGAGAGGAAGACTTATCTTTTAGCTTGTTGTACTAAACTAACATTTAACACACATTATGCCTTCCCCTTTTACAAAACGCAACATCTGCATTTGCTTCATTATATATGGTATTTTGTGTTAAAATCATATACTACATATATATAATGTATATGTTTCTTCATCTGTGGAACCAGAAGTTCCCACATTAAGATATTACAGGAGGAACAAATATGTTTCAGAAAGTCTGGGAAATGGTGAAGGAGAGGAAAGCCAAGCCTCCCGTGTCGCATGTCATTGGACCTGGGCCAGATCCAAAGCCCGGTGCTCGGGGCTCGGATGGCTGATAACGACCAGTACCAGAGTTCAGGGAAAGAGCAAACATGGAGCGACTCTTCCCCCACTGTGCCCACACTGTTTCTGGTGAGGTTCATGCACTTCTGAAGCCAAAGGATGTATTCGCATTATTGCGTTTAAGAACCCTCACTGAACTTCTTTTCCATGAGTTAGTCTGTGGTTTTAGTGTGTTTGTTTCTGGGATCCAAAATGTCCCACAGCAGTGCTTTCCACCATAGCTATGCACGCTGTGGAAAAAGTATACTCTTCCTTTGGTTTGTAACCTGTTGTTCAGAATATCAGTTCTGTCCACTAGTTCGTAAACCATGAGAAACACTGAAATGCCACTTTTTTCTGCTTTATCATTCATTGCTTTATTTACTTCTGTCGACTCTTTCTCTTGCTTGTCCTTATCCAGGCTGAAAAAAGTCTTTTCTATTTTTAATGTCTCCTTAAATGGGAGCCCTATCAAACATCTCACTCTTCAATGTCAGTAATTTGCATCTTATAAAAACTGAAACACTGAAGAAGCCCTCTTCCCTAAAAGCCACATTCTGTCAGGCTGCCTGTAAGAAGTAAAATCTCACAAGAAACCAAGCTTAACAGTACCCCAAAACTGTCATGGTATGTACGGGTTTTTACATCTAATCATGGAATCTTAAAATTATAACAGTCTCAGAAGATAAAAAACAGTAAAAGAAAGTAAACTCTCTTTTTACATTGGATAAAATCTCTTCCATTATATATGCAATGTTCTGCATAAAAGGTGAGCCTCAGAAAGAGCATCATCTAATCTAATCTAAATTCCCTGATATATACCCTCCAGGCAGCAAAGCTAAGAAATAATTGCAGTTTTAGCCAGTTTTCCGGCTAAAATACTCTCAGGTATGCCACATGAACAACAAGCTACGTGTCAAGTTTTTATAAAATTTCTGCATAGGAACATAGAAGTAAACTAACAGCCTGGTGTTCCCGGCTGGCAGTGAAAACTGGGTAATCTCTACATTATCCCAATTAGAAGGATACCACTGCTTCTAGCACCCAAAATATTACATGAGGGGCTTTGCTACTACACAACAGATCTTGCTCCTGCACTCCTTTCTCTTACAAAACTCATACCAACATCAAAACCAGACTTCCCACAATATAGACTAGAATACGCTGCATGTTTGGAGACCACACAAATATAGGCTTTCTGTAGCCATAACCTGTCTTTTAATGTTATATCTACTGTAATTACACACTGTATTGTGTTATGCATCCAGGAGTGAAGGTTTTATCTAATAGCTATCCAGAAAGACAGTATTAAATGTATTTGACATTTCCTGCACCAAACTGAGAGTTCACACAGAATTCCTCTCATAACTGGTAGGTTCATGTATTAATTATTAATAATTAGACCGTGACTATTTTCATGTGGTTCACGTGGAACCTAATAACGACCTTAGAATGCTTTTCAAACATGAGTACTTAAGAGGGATCAGGCCATGATTTTTTTGTTACAATGGGAAGCTGCGTGGGCTTTTTTGAAAGCTTGAGGGTTTTTTGAATGACACTACTGCTATCAAAACAGATCAATTTAGTGGAACTCTTACTGATCATTAGCATATATCATTTCCTAGGCTGAACCTGGCTGCTTGCTTTTCTAGTTTAGGTTCTCTAACATCATGCAAGATACCTGAGTGCGATAATGTGCTTTGGGGTCATCTTAAAAAGCTAGAAAATGCTTTGTCACCAAAACAGTGACAGCATACGAACCACTGGCTTCAGCTTAGTAGCTGGCTGTCCTCAGGATCCACTTGGATTGCTCATGCTGCAGTGGCCTTGAGAGTTTAGAAAGTATGCTACAATTCACCCCTGATCAACATTAAACAGGGTTGAAAACATTTCGGGTTCATTTGTAATTTCTATGTCTTTTTTAATGTGTTTTATTGAAGAGTTTCAAAGTCAAATACTTTTCTGATGCTGTCTCAGACATTATTAGCAAGCAGCATTCATATACCGCTCAGAGGGGAAATTCTTGCAAGTTTAAAATAAGCTATTTAGTTATGTAGCTTCTCAAAGTTGTGCACGAGAGTTCTTGACTAGATTAGCTTGACTCCAGGGAGGCTTTTGAGATTATTAGAGTCTTGAGAGCTTCGTTTGAAGATAAATAAAAAGCATTTGTATGGAGACTAGAGAACAGTAAATTTGCAAATTGTGCAGATACACATACATAAACATTCCTTTCCTGAAATCTGTTCAGCTGTTTTTACTTTCCATTCCATAACCTGGCCTACAAGGGTTGGATTCTCCTTTTCTAGTTTCTTTGCACGGGATCCCAAGATTTTTATGGTGTCTGATCCATAACTGCAGACCTGCACTTAGGCTCTACAGAAAATCAACTATATTAAAGAAAGCTAGCAGTATGATGTGATCTACTTTGTTAAACACAGGTTGTCTTTTATCCCTATTTTTCCATTTATTTTCATAACTTTTAACTACTCTTCCCCTAAAAAACTGTTCCAGAGATTGGCGCGTTACTGAGGTTAAACAAATGGAATTTACTGCGTCGATCGTTTCTATCTTTGGCTTGCTAAGTTTAGTAGCAAAGTTGTGGCTTCTTGGTCAAAAGCAAGGGATGTGACAAAAAACAGTTAAAATAAATGGGAAGCAACGATGGATAAAAGACTTTCAATTTTTTTGCCATTTCCAAATTCCAAGCCCTTCTGCCAGTTTTCTAGTTCGCTGTAATTCAGTGCTAATTTACTTCAGCTGAGTTACCTAGGCTCTGTCACCCATAACTTATCGGGCTCATTTTGCTTTCTTTTGGCTGGAAGCTTGCTGATGCCCTGCACAAGTAACTATTTATATTGCATACAACAATAACTGTTTAGGCAGCAATCTCTACTTTTGCATGGTCAGCATGTTACTACAGTGCATAAACCTAGTATTATAACATACAGACAGGCATTTGTTTGTACAGCCTAATTCTTATGTGCACAAATGCTTGTTGAGTGCAAATTTTAGGGGCAAGTGAGGGGAATTATCAGTGGTGCCTTCACGGGTTCCAGCAAACAAAAAGCAATGGCAGCAGTATTTCCGTATATTTGTCTCATTCTTTGTAACGCAAAATGGCTGTTTCCCCAGCTAAATACTTACTAGCCACTTCCATCTGGCTTTTGAGCTTATTCTTTAAAATCAGGTTCAGAAAAACTATTAAGTCCAGCTTCTTTAAATACAGACAAGTCCATAGTATGTTCTGTCTATAGTGAGCTGCTAAGAGAAAAAAAATTCTCCAACTGAATGTGTTTAAAGCAAGCACGTGCTGCTTCATGTCTAGAGACACATCGGGGACAAAGCATCCATACAGGTTTTGCTATTTTTTATTACAATTTTCTGTTGGTTTTCATTATATGAAGATTAGTTCTCCTTGAGTTAGGAATAAAAATTACGGTGGAGTTAAGCAATTACTGTTTGTCAGCAGTCAGATTTATTACTTCCAGAAGGAATGGGATGGAGAAGGTAGTTCTCCAAATAATTTAAACTAGCCTACCAGATGCAACAGTGAGAGAAAAAAAACATCGATTTTGTCTTACAGTGGCATTATGAGACCAGGACTGAATGCAATTTTGGGACCCACTGGCAGTGGTAAATCTTCGTAAGTATTCTCTTTGCTCTACAGAGAAATTACGCCAAAGAGAAAATGAACCTGTACGTATTTAGCAGTAATGAACAAGACTTTCAGGGCAAGAATTTGGTTTCATTTATATCTGTGCAAATCTTACTCATTTCTGAGAAATACTTGAATGCAAAAAACAATTAGCTTAAATGGCAAAGAGGTAATTTTGTTTTTTGTAAACAGTGTACTGATACACTGTCTTTATATATCATTCTAGGAAAATCAGAAAGCCTATATTAGTAAATGAATAATGAATTGAGTAAAAGAGCAAAGGAAGTCTGGTTTCCAAAGCATATCTGTCACAATCACTACTACTTAACTGAGTCAGCAAAAGGCTGTGGTGCAAATACTCATTAAAAAAGAAGTCCATTAATGACCTCACCACAGGAAAAGCTTCAAACAGAATCTGTGCTTTACTGGATGCTCGAAGGCGCATTTGCAAAACGAACTTTACTCTAATGTCTAATAGTTGAGCTTACACTGTGTCCATAAGACACTAATGGCATCCCTCTCCTTTTCTATTCCCTGTTTTTTTTTCAAAACTTGCAGGACTGCTGTCATTGAGGCTTCCAACGATCTGCTTAATTTGGCTGAAAATGGCCAACAAGTTCAAAGGTCGTAAGGAGACAAATGACAGAGGCACAGACACACAAATGTGCTGTGAAATTGCACAGACCTCACTTCCTTAGGAGACGAGGACAGAAGAAACTCTGCCCTTGAAAGTTGCTGGAGGCTTTTTTAATAGCAGATTTTTAATATGGAATGTTTGTATGTAGCTGTCTATTTCATGAACTGGGTTTGGTGTTCAGGGACCTCAGCTCTTACACACTGATTTTATAAAGTGACTGACTTTTCTTCTAGTCTGCTTGATATTTTGGCTGCAAGGAAAGATCCTCATGGGCTTTCAGGAGACATTTTGATAAATGGAGCTCCTCAGCCTGCCAACTTTAAATGTACCTCTGGATATGTAGTACAGGTAAGTAATTTGATGTCTCTGTGGCTTTTTGACTGCAGCTGTATGACAAAACAACTACTGTTGCAGTGTTACATGTAACTCGCCTTTATGAAAGAGTCGAGGCCTGTGCGGTAGCAACTCTCTACACATCTACCTTCATAGGGAAAGATTCCGTTTCGTATTTGGATCTCTGTCCTTAATATCCTACAATAATTGAGCCACACTTTCTTTTTCTTTCTTTTCTTCTTCCTGCTTTTATCTGCGGTCAGCTGAGGCTGCATTAACAAACACAACAAAAACAACCTGAACTGTACCTGCTCTTTAGCTCCCTTCAGCCCTTCAGTATCTCACGCCACACCTCCAAAAAGCTGAAAGCGGTAAGAATACATCAAAAGTAGTTCTGTATATGCATTTTGATATCATGTGTGACAGAAGATGTTCCTATATTGCTTTGCCTTATAAATAAAGGCAGATAGAAATATGTGCATGAAATCAACTGTCTGCGATGACATTTAGGTGTTAAAGTTGCATCTTACAACACGTTCTAGCAGTTGCCACTGTCCCTCTGCATGCAAGGACAGCATAAAACACATATACAAGTAGTTCTAAGAAGAAGAAATAGCGACTGTAAAATGAACACCAAGTATCTGCTTTTTGTTTTGGAAGGATGATGTGGTGATGGGAACCCTGACTGTAAGAGAAAATCTCCAGTTCTCAGCAGCACTCCGTTTGCCGCAGTCAGTGAGGGAACAGGAAAAAAATGAACGAGTTAACCAGATCATCAAGCAACTGGGTTTGAACAAAGTGGCAGATTCCAAGGTAATGGCATGTAAATGTGCTGCTTAAATTGTGAACAAATATTAAATGATGTTTTGAAATAATCAAACGGCTCCATATGGCAAGTACATAATGTAGAATTAAACAGGCTTTTAATAGCACAGGGATACATGAAACCTATATGGCTATCTACCCTTATGGACTCTGCGCTGATACCTCCATCACTATTGCACTATGGGGAAAGGGAAAGGTAGTCCGTGGTTGGAAAAAAGTGAAAACCTCAGCTGATATTAACATTAAGGAATGGCCCGTACATGCAGCAGAGCCACCGCGAGGTAACACCTAAAGCGTATCTGAGAGCGGGGTCAAAATTTCTCAGAACTCTTCCGACTTGCTGACGTGTTGGTAGGATGCTGTTCACTAAAGTACTTTGATATCGGATCAAATGACACAAGTTTCTTGTTTTGTGTCAGGTTGGCACCCAGTTCATCCGTGGTGTGTCCGGAGGAGAGAGGAAAAGGACGAGTATTGGGATGGAGCTCATTATAGATCCTGCTGTCTTGTTTTTGGATGAGCCAACTACCGGACTCGATGCCAGTACTGCTAATGCTGTCCTGCTGCTCCTGAAAAGGTGTTTGCCTCAGAACCAGCTTCCTATTTTCACCATTCAACTCTGCTAAATTTCAGTGATATTTTACTTAAATTCCTGTTAGATTGAGCAAGCGGGGAAATCAGACACATAACTGTTTACCGGTGAGCCAAGATTGCACGGGCAGTAGAAAAAAGGCTGTATGAATTCGCTCACTCCAAAGCAGCTACTCGCAGTAGTATGCAAAGTGTCTTGCTAGAAGCAAATGCACACCGGGACTGTAATTTGTGAGTGATAGCTGGGTTTTTAGTTACAGTTATCTCCATTATTGTAGGTGACAAAAAAGCGATTAAAGTGCCTGTTGTACAGTCTGGTAAGGTGATGGATTTTAATACTGAGGGTAGTTAACACACAGCTAGCTTTTTCCCCATCACAAAATCTCAGGACTGTCTTTGGGAAAACAAGTACAACACACTCTCTACTTTCAAGTTTTAGATCATTTTGCATTTCATGCAATCAAAGAGGACTTAAATACCTCTCTCCAGAGCCTTCTCTCTGTCTGAAAACCTTCCCAGGTTTTGAATCCAACCTTTTTGGAATTTGTTGGAGATTTGTGAATCTCCAACAAGATGCACAGCTAAACTTTCTTTTTCACACAGACATGATAAATATGACCTAAGTACTTGCTCTGCATGTTTTTTTTTCTTTCCCTCTTCCCTCCCCCTTACACTAGACTGTGGAACATAAGGCTTAATTGAACTTGTAAATTCTCTATCTAAATTCTGAAAGGGTTTGCAAAGCTAGCATCTCTGTTATTCTTCACTTTCACATCCAGGATGGCAAAACAAGGAAAAACAATCATCTTTTCCATTCACCAGCCTCGGTACTCCATATTCCGACTGTTTGATAACCTTACACTGTTGGCTGAAGGGAGGATGCTGTACCACGGGCCAGCTCAGAATGCCATTGAGTACTTCAAATCTGTCGGTAAGCTTTCATGGGTAACGCTAGTCACAACAGGGACAACCGAGAGGAAGATGTTTAGTGTGCAGTAACTTGAAAATATGCCAATAGCACTTGACCAGAATTGAATATAGTCTGTACTAGCAAGGCTGAGATTTTAACAAGCTAAGCTTTTCCCTTGGTGTTCCATCTCTTGACCTTTATGTGTAATTTGAATGATTTGGCTGACTTCTAAGCAACTACTAGTAGGTGTGTTTTAATTAGGTACATTTCAGAAGGGCATATTCTCACTTGTCACCTTGCTTTCGTTGACAAAGATAGCTGACAGTGTTGTTAATCCCCCAGGCAGGCGCTGACTTTGGGAAGCCTGCTATGGCTATGGTGCAGGCTACTCAGAGGGAATAAGGGCATGGCCGTATCACGACGGCCGGGTACCGATGCTGTGCAAAGCACTGCCACCCACAGACCGCTTGCTTAGGACTTGTAATGCTGTCACTGCAGGTTACGAGTGTGAGGCATACAACAACCCTGCTGATTTTTTTCTGGACGTCATTAATGGAGACTCAACTGCCGTGGCAATGAGCAAGACAGATGAAGCTAATGCAGGTATGAATCACAGCGATGATTTAAATTCTCACGACATGTGTTTTGCCAGAATGTATCCAGTGCAACACAGAAAGATCACTTAGAGGTGTCACGCACAACAAGTAACTGTGCTGTACGTACGTACATTAAAGAGTTATTTGTACGCATGTAAGTAATATCTGTTGCTGATCCACGAAAGGCAGGTTACAAATGGCTGTTCGTACCACCTCCTTTACCAAAAAATACTGTTGTTTTAGGGATAAAAGAAAAAAAAATCCATCCTAAATCCTTGTTATTTGTATATGGAAAACGGTTTTTTGAACAAATTTACATACTTCCTTATTATGTGAAATATTGCTAACTATGCAGTAAGTTTGCTTCACATAATTAGCTATTTAGTAATTCATCATTGCTATCCATTTCTTCATAAACCAGTCCATATCTTTTTGTGTCACAGTCAAATTACTAGATGTTAAAGATGAATCTGGGAATTTAACGAACTGTTTTATTACAACTCAGCACAGAACAACTTTCTGTCATCCTCAAGGCAAAACAGCTAAATGCCAACATAAGCACTAATGATATATCAGGACAACTATTTTGGTTAGGGACATAATATGATTTAGCTATGCTTTATATATTTTACATAATGAAATGGTTTATCTAGTATGAAATCACCATTTGCCACCTCTGACCAGGGTGGGAATAGGGACAGAGACAGGGGACCAATGCAGCAGCATCTTTTCTCCTGATGCTTCCCTAAAGCTGTGGTACAGCTGAAATCATCCCCTAGACAAACAAACCGAATCTCACCTACATTGAACAGCAGGTTTTTTTCATGCTGCTTGTTGTTACTCATTAATAGTGCACTCTACTTTCATGTGAATTTAAAGGGAAATGAAATACTGAGTATGCTATGTGCCCATGCACACGGTTGCTGTCTATCTTTGCCAAGGAAGCAACTAGTGTTTTACAATAATACTGTGTTTAGGGCCTAACTGATGTTGTAGCTGGCAACACATGCTGTATTTTTCATCTGAAAAGCACATGCTGGACTAGAGCTGGGAGGAAAAAGAGCTCCAGCAGAAATTCACTTACAACAGACTTGAACAGGCTGAAATAGGCACATTTATAACCTGGCTCTAAAAATCTAGGGGGGATCTGTGATAACCTCAAAAGATCTGAGCAATAGCTCACTTACTTACAGAAAGTCAGGGGGAAAAGCCCTCTCTGAGTAAAAGTCAGCTGGCTGCCAGTTTTAAACTTCATTGGCACACAAGAATTTGCCAATTCAGTCTGCTGTGAAACCACTGTCTATGGGTAGGTTGCACAGACAAATACTACATTTCTGTTGAGTTTTGCTCTTATTTATATAGTCTTTTGAATCACATGCTATGAGACTGAGTGTAATGAATCACTTGAACTAAATATGCGTAATAATTCTTCTCCTTCATTAGTAACTCTCATGTAACTCTTTCAGCCTAACTCCTAAAGAATATTCCTGTGGATTCAGGAAGCAGTCAAATATTTATCTTTTCAGCAGAGATCACTGAAGAACACATTGATCGTGATAAAACTTTGGCCGAGAAGTTAGCAGAGCAATACTCCAACTCCACCTACTACAAAGAAACAAAAGCAATACTTGAGAATTTTTCTTTGGGAAATAAAAAGAAAACAAAAGTAATTTTCAGACAAATTACATATGCCAGTTCCTTCTGTCATCAGCTGAAATGGGTGTCCAAGCGCGCATTTAAAAACCTGATTGGAAACCCTCAAGCCTCCATAGCTCAGGTAACACTGTTCTTGTCCGTCAGTTTGTGCTATATGTTGAATTTACTCCACTTCTATGTTAGATAAGCTACTGGGGACAGTTTTGCCTCTTGGTATTTTAACTACAATTAGCATCTGAACTAAGAGAGTTAAAGGTCTGAAAATCTGATTCATTAGAAGCTGTCCTGGATGGTCCCAGCTGAGCAGCATGATGGGCTGCTCAGTGATTTTTTACTATTTAAGCATCTCAGGAGCCAAGGTCTTTTTCAGCAGTGTATTCTGCTCCTATGTTCCTTCCTTCCTCCCCACTCACAGTCAGTAGATTATTGTGCAAGTAGTTTCACACATTCGCTCAGGAACATCCTTCAGGCTCTCATCTAATTGTCCAGGCTTTGCATGGTGGCATTAGGCCCCAAATCTTTCTCATGAGGGAAAGGTAACAGACTACACGTTTGTACGTGTACACGTTGTACATTTAAACTTCAGCACCCAATTAAGTGCTGGCAGTTGACTCAAGTATAGAGATATTTTCACAGTCTTGCAATGTGCATATCGTTTCATCACTTGACTGTTCATAACAATTATGATGTGTTCTGAAAAAGATGTCACGGAAAACACAACAGGTGCTAACATTTGTTAAGGAGGATGAGCATGTTATACATGATTGGCCCTGTTGGTGCTGCTTTCTTAGAAGAATCAACACAATGACTAGCAATTTCTTTAAAGCTACACATTGCCTTCAGAAATAAAGAATGCCTGGCTGACTTCTTCTGAAGAATGACTAATCCTTAGGAATCCCTAATTCTTGGGCCAAATTCTGTCGTCTTAACATCAGCAAAACTCCCACTGCAATTTTGAGCAATTCTGGAGAAGCCAACAGAAGAATCAGTTCCACGCCAGTGGTATAAATTTTCCAGATCAAGATTTATGTGATGAATGAACAAAATGGCCAGCACGGAGAGGAAACGAGTGCAGAATCCCTGAAGTTAAAAGGCTTTGTGTATGTGTGCGTGTCTGTGTGTTGATATTACGGAGATCCGTAATAATTGCTTTGTAAAAGCTTGACCTTGTGACAAGAATTACACTCTCAAGGATCTCATAATACCCCAAGGTTAATGGCCCTGACTTTTTTCTCACAATCTTTTCTACCTGCTCACCCTCATTACAGAGGGATTTTACATGCATTCTTTAAGTGGTACACAGTTCATTAAGCCTTGTTCATTAATCTGCTCCAAATTGGTCTTGATATGATCCTTGCTTTCCACTACAATTGGCTTAGGGGCAGAACTATCCCTGACATTTGGTCCTTTCGGCAAGATCTTAGTGATACAGTACCATGGATCAAGCGGTTTACGGTGTTAAGACTCATGCGTCGCTCGGGCTTAAAACTGACAGAACTGTCTGATACTGTTTTTTTCCGAGATTTTTGTCATTTGTACTTAGTCTTAAAAATTTGTGATGTACAGACTTCAGTCATTTAAATTATAACCTCGAGGCCACTGATACGTTTGCTATTTAAATTGTGATAGAGATGGCAAATGTCAGTACATATATGTCCTGATCCTCCTATCTTGGCTCATGTTAAAAACAATCCCATGAATAAAATTTGCAATAGAATCCAGCACTTACGCACGGTGGAATGTGAAAATAAACCATCACCCCCAGCAATGCAGTCAGGAAAGACTGCTCTCATTTTTAGGTCCAGGAACATGTCTAGTGCCAGTGCCACCGTAGAAAAGTGAGCTATCAGGAGCAAATGAAGCTCTGTAGTTTCCCTCCTCTCTAAATTTCCTTCTGGTACCTTGCCTATGCTTGATGCAGAAGCTGCTGGCTGCTGCCAAGGGCAGGATTCAGGAGCTGCTGTGTCTCGCAGATACCTCTCCAAGGATACTGCGATGCATGAATCAAAATCTCACTATGCTGCAGGTTGCTAACCCCTCCACTGACTCCCTTCCCAACTTGGATTGCTTTTTCCCTAGTCATCCTGAATACATTTCCTGTTAATCTGTACTCACCATCTGAATGTTTCAGAATAATTATTGAAGCCCTGAACTTTAAAAGCAATGAGGATAAAATTTTTCCTTTTCTTTTTTTCTTTTTTTTTAATTTAGCTCTGTGTTACAACTTTCCTGGGACTCCTCGTAGGTGCCATTTTCTTTGGAGTAAAAGATGACTACACTGGTCTACAAAACAGGTTAGCCAGTTTGGTACTAGATAGCCAAAGATTGATCAAATGCTGTCATTATGATGATAAGATAATGAAAAATGTGGAAGCTGAGAAGAAACCACTGAGCTCCTTACCACTACACCCTTAAAGCAAATGCCTCTCTTCATGTTAGGAAATAAAATCAGGCCTATTTCAATGACTTTGAGGTGAATATGTACTTCTACCTATTGGAAGTTCTGTGCAGAACTGAGATACAGGGATCCAATTCTGCCCTCTTATGTTGAAACTTGGACAAGCAGTCAAAGCGAAGTGAGTGATGCTACTTGTGTAGGTTGATATTCTGATATTCTTCAGTGCCAGTCAGATTGCTGAAAATGCTGAACAGCATACATCACATTAAAAATGCTTACTTTATCATTGCAGCATTTTAACTTGTTTTCTGCAAGTCTTCCCCAAGATAAAAAGATTAAAGATTAAAATATATAGACCTGGCTACTTAAACTTGGATAACTAAAGCTTTGACCTTGCAACTGCTTCTACATACACACTTCAATCTACAGCAGTAAGGCAAAAGGTGCATACAAAGCTAGGTTTCAAAATGATTCTGGCCTAAGTATGATTTTGACGTCTGTACGTATGTAGCCTTACATATGGGTTTGCAATTTAGAAAGCTCTAGGTTCTTAGACTTAAAACACTACATAGCACTTAAATAAAAATGGTCCAATTTTAAATTGCATATGAAAATGTGAAAACAAAGCCTTTAATTTTAGCAGAAAAGGTGAAAACAACTTCTCACGTAGTTTAATCAGTTCCTCCTAGTTTTCATCAGACAAGTGCCTCACTGACAGAATTTTTAGAAGAAGTGCCAGTAAAAGGAAATTTGAATGAAAAAAATCAAGGAAAATCAGTTCATTTTTCAATCCTTTGACTGTATCAAAGAACACGCTATCTTGCATTCTAGTAACAAACACTGTGTGTACAGAGTTTCAGGCTTGTTACAGACCCAGGTGTGTAGCTGAGCCTGTTCCCAGGGAATTCCGTGGGACTTCACATACTACTGAGCTCCGCACACTATGGTTCAGTCAATATATGCCATATTGTAAAAGCTACTGAATATGTCACATTTTTAATACGGCTTACTGTTTTGCTTTTTGTAGAGTTGGTGCAATGTTCTTTCTGACCACCGATCAGTGTTTCAGCAGCATTACAGCTATTGAACTCTTTGTTGTGGAAAAAAAATTATTTATGTAAGTAAAACATACGAAAAGGTTAACATTGTCTATTGTTAGAGAGATTTAATTTGGATGCTTATCTTCTTCCTGCTGTAACAAATTGTTATTTAAGTATGCCTAATGCAGACCTTTCAAGTTCTTTCATTGTTACTGCCTATTGCAAATGTATTCTTTTAGCCCATAAGTGAATTGTTTGCAAATCCACTCAAAAATGGTACCTATGATTGAGAGCAGCTCAGAGTTTGAAATTATTAACACGCGTAGGAAAAAAACCCTGAAAACTCAATTAAGTATTGATTAATAAGTTTGTGACTTGTTACTGAAGTTAGTAAATACTGTCCAAATGGATTCTTTAAAGCTGTACAGATTATACTATATAGAAAAGAAAAACAATTTAAGCTTAATTCTATTTTGATGATACAAAAATTTACTGAAAATTATGTGCACAACTGTCCATGTTCATTTGCACATGAAAATACTACCATTATTACAGTATCTTGGTGGACATTTGCATTACATCCTAGGCATAAAAGAACTTTTTTTTTTTTTTCCAATTTAAGCTAGCTAGGTGAAAATATTTTTTTTTTTAATGAATAACTTTGTAATATGCTGCATATATATGTGTTCCAGACATGAATATATCAGTGGGTACTACAGAACATCTGCATATTTCATCTCAAAGCTGATGGCTGATTTAATACCCATGAGGACTTTACCAAGCATCATCTTCACCTGTATAACTTATTTCATGTTAGGCAAGTATTGTCTCCTGAAGTTCCATTACTGCCTCCCCCCATAAGAACACCACTGAAATAAATCAA
Source organism: Dromaius novaehollandiae (assembly GCF_036370855.1). Classification (NCBI taxonomy): domain Eukaryota; kingdom Metazoa; phylum Chordata; class Aves; order Casuariiformes; family Dromaiidae; genus Dromaius; species Dromaius novaehollandiae. Next base: position 9,408,656 of record NC_088101.1, on the reverse strand, counting down.
ATCAACAACGCACTCACATTTTATATATGTACATATATATGTGTGTGTGTGTGTTTGTATGTGTGGGTATGGGGATATATATATATTTTTTTTTCTCCCCACTCCCTCATCAGTGTGACACTGGTTATTGGGCTTGCTGGATGGAAGTCTCTGTTGCTTTTAGCATACTATGCAATTTACAGGATAGATACACTTCTGAAGCTTTAAGCAGTCTTGTCTGAATCTGTAAAATGTCTCATCACCACTGTCCCTAGAAACAACAGTGTCATTATCCATACTAAGTAGGTTTGATTTATTCCTTTTCATTTTTGGTTATCATAACTTTCAGTGACTTTTACACGATACTTTTTCCTTCTTGCACGTTTTGCAAGAATACGTATCAAAGGAAAAGTTTCGTTATAAGAACTCAGTAACGTGTGAATTGCTATCGGCTTGTGCCTTCTGACGTGTAAGAAGACTTTGAGAATTGCAGGCACCAACTTCTAGAACACTAGAACATCTTCGACCTCCATACTCCAACCAACTCCAAACACGTTCCAGGCAGACCATTTTCCTAGGATAAAGTTTCAGCTAGTAATGCCCTTTTGTGATGTCCCCAAAATTTGAAAGCACAAACAAAATTTAAAAATAATCACAATTCACTCTGCTCAGACTTTTCTTTCCTGAAGAACAGGAAGCAGCATCAGCAAGAGGCTCTTGTGAGACTGCTCAACTGGAGCGTGCTACTACCAAATCTACAGCCACGCAAAGTCCACTCGCTATTAGGAGAGCTATCTGCTGGGAACGAGTGAAATGCTGTATAATTGCCACTTACAAAGGCTCAGTAGAAGTTGCTCCTTTGACAGAAAACTTGAAACCATGGTGAATCCTTCACCTTGGCCTGTATAGAGTACAACTGTAACTTCTACCTATTTCTCTGCACATTTCCTCTGCTGTTATTACAGTTACGGACATATTCCTTATTCATCTTGTGCACTGCTGACAAGGGCACACACAAGTATCACAGGTCTCACTGCACTCAGCCTATGTTGGCAAAATAAACATATTATGCAAGCAGGATGCACTATTTATTTTTGGTTTTGGTACAGCTTTTGGCAGGATCGTACTGAAAACCTTCTTATTCTGATCTTTAAGGTTTGAAACCAACAGCAGAAGCCTTCTTTATAATGCTGCTTACCCTTATGATGGTGTCCTACACAGCCACTTCTATGGCACTAGCCATTGCAACAGGACAGAGTGTGGTCACTTTGGCGAACCTGCTCATGACTCTTGCATTTGTTTTTATGATTGTGAGTAGCATTATTTATTTTTCTAGACAGAAATCCTAGCAGTTACAGAGTTCAGCTCCAGTCTGAGGTCTGAATTCTGCAAAAAGGCTGTGGGGTTGAGTATGCTCTATTCTGATTTGTCCCTCTAAATAGCTTGAACCTGGGGTTGGGGGTCTAGGAGCGAACGGGAAGGAGAGCGGTTCCTCTGCTGCATTCTCAGTGACTGGCAACCCGAGCACTGTCCGGGAAGCAGAAAAGTGGCTTAGAGCAACATTTTGATAACTCCTCTTTAGCTTTACCAAAGACAAATTTGGCTAGCTGAGAATATGACCAGTGGTCTCCTGCATTCTGAGACCGGTACTTTACCTATCCTCTTCAGCTAGCCATCAGACACGTTCCAGCTGGACAACGTCCTCAGCACTCAGAGGGAGAAGGCAGAAACCACAGAAACAAACAATGTGGCAGTGTTGAGCCATAGGCAACAAACAAACAAACAAACAAAAAGACTAAAAGGTGCCTCAGACTCATGGCACGCGCAAGCAAAACCGAGTGCGCACCTCCAGTAGCTCCACATAGCTAAAATCCACGTAGTAAAAGCAGACGGTTCATGTGAACAGATGTGGGACCCACCAGACAGGAAGCATCCGGATGTAATGGAAGAGCAAAAGCATTCCCAGTTACTCATTTTGGGAAAAGGAAAAGGATCTCAAGGGGTACGATGCAGAGCTTGATAACAGGAATTCTTCCACCCGCTCCCCTGTCCCATCATTCCACTGGAAGAGTTTCTTCCTGTGGAAAGGCCTGCTTTTTTCATCTGAAGAAGGAGAGTCAAGAGCTAGAGACTACCACATGTAACAGCGTGTATTTTTTTTTTAATCTACCTTTTCTACTCTGTTTTCACTGCCTCTAGATTTTCTCTGGGTTGCTGGTAAATCTAACAAGCATCATATCCTGGCTGTCCTGGCTGCAGTATTTTAGCATACCTCGATATGGAATGACAGTAAGTGCTGTATTTTCCCATGTACCGAGTTCAAAAAGATTTGTTAGAAAGGAATGTCTTCACCCATGATAAAGCAAATTCCAGGTTTAATGGATTGATGAGAAAAAGGTAAGTTAATTAGGTATAGCAACCTTCGAATTTAATGCCATACCTTGAAAGAAAGAAAGAAAGGCTTCTAATCAAGTAGCACCCACTGCTGATTAAAAGGTAATTTCTGTGACACGAAAACAATTCATACGAGAGAGTCACGCAAAGTTAAATCACTATTGTCTTCTCTTGTCCATCAGGACATAATTGGATAAAAATGCTACAGAATGAAGCACAATGCTATCACAAAAAATGTTCTTTTCTCTTTGCCATCAATCAAAGACAAACATGTCAACCTGAAAATTTTTCTCCTATTTTTTGATAGTTTAAGTTATGGTGATGTCTCGTAGAGAAAGCTGGGCTGGAATATTCCTGTGTAGAAATAATCCAATCTAGGTGAGGTGTTGAAGCATAAAGACACTTGTGCATTAAATTGTGTGCACTGTGTACATTCTTCTCTTAAAAGAAAATGAATAATGCTTCTGTGTTAAAAAATGTGGATTTGTCCAAGATAATAAATAGCGATACCATCACATTTTTAGGATAAATTTGGGTTGTATTATCTCATCTTGTTGATTTATCACTCCTTTCCTACTAATTTCTGTTGTCATTGTTTCTTTCATTTCAAAAGGCTTTAGAAATTAATGAATTGAGTGGTCTGAACTTCTGCAACAACACTGACACCACAGATCTGAATGATAATTGTCTGCAGATAAGCCAACAGTAAGTATTTTGGTATATTAAAATGAATGCCTCCACAAATAACTTACAAAGTCTTTGAGTATTAGTCTGTGAAATATCTACTGATCACCAGCAAAATCTGTTAAGAGTTTTTATATTTAAAATAGTATTTTACTGGATTTTTGCATTCTGTCTGCAAAGAACATGTTATATAGGTATTATTAAGTCTAATATTCACAACAATTTAGAAATATTTCTATCATTTTGCATTTCACTTTTTTAAACTGTTTACTGAAAACCACACACTTATGACAATCATACAGCCTTGTAAAATTAATTTCAGCTTCCTACGAGAAACTGATTGTAGCTACAAGAAAAACAAAATTATAAATAGAAAATAGTACCCTATCGCAAGTGTTTGCCTGGCCTGTTATAAATATGAAATCACACTACAACTTCTAGGGAACTTCCTAAATACCTAAAACAGATTGCCTTTATAAATCTGTTTGTATTTATCTGCAGGTGGTGCACAGGAGACGATTATTTGAAAAATCAAGGCATTGATCCAAGTAGTTGGGGTCTATGGCAGAATCATCTGGCTCTTGCATGCATGATAGTAATATTCCTTACAATTTCATACTTGAAATTACACTTCATGAAGAAGTTCTCTTAAAACCAGAACAAAAAATGTAGTTCATATTGTTTGATAAACTGACTGCAGACCTGACTTGATTATTTTGAGAGACCTTCCTTTGTACTTTTGTTTCTGATTTCATAATTCAAAAATGTATGATTCTTGTATAGTTTTAAATACTTAGTATTAATGTACTTTGCTGAAATATCCAGCAGGCCACAACTCTCTTGATTGCCATAAGAAGTGTACTACACCATTCGTTTCTTCAAGACTAATCATAGTCTTTCTGCATGTTCTAGTTATAGATTTCAGAAACAAAACGGATACTTACTGGCTTAATCTGCAAAAATTGGCTGCATTATTTTATTAGCAGCTACGTTTACAAGCAAGTGATTCAGTCCAAGTAGAAGCAGGTCAGCAGACTGGCACAGCTGGTGCTGAGAGCCCTACACCTACGCAGAGGTGGGACAGAGCAGCACTGGCACAAGGAGGAATGGACGGCAGGCCATGTTCTCATTCCTCCCCGCTGCCCCTCTGCTCCCTGCTCCCATCCTGCACAGATGGCAAGTCCATTTCAAGGACCCTCATAATCTGGAAATCAAGGCATCCTTACTGATTAGCCCAAACCCTAAATTATCTACAATGTGAAAATGCATAATAAAATGCGTCTCTCGAGTATTATGTCTTCTATCTACCTTATTTCAGGAAGGTAGAGGTTTCTATGCTTCTATAGATTACTACATTACTAAAGGTGATACACTGCCTGGAAGAATAGCTAGTATTGACAAGCCATAAACAAACCAGAGTTCCAGTCCTACAATCGACAGTGGCAAAGGTGTCCTCTATATCCCGGGTCATGTCTTATGTCCTATTCTATTCAGGGAACTGTAACTACCCTAAGGTGTATTTGACTGATGTCACCAAGTTTTTCTTACCAAGCCAGAGCACTGCAAATACTATTTTTTAAATAAAAATGATGTTGTACTTTTTTAATATGCCAATTTGCATAATCCTTGTATGTATTCCTTACCTTCTTGAAATTTGCACTTATTCTGAGTAGCTGCAACAAATCATTTTTTTCTCCTTAGGAGTTCTGTTATTGCTGCTATAGGGCGTTGTTATTTTTTAATGCTGACCAGTTTTAAATATGTATCTAATTGAGATGGTATTACATTTATAACATTCTGTACGTTACAATAACTCTTACTCGGTAGCCTCAATTTTCCCCTCACCATCCGAAGCTGAGATTAGTTGCCTATGATAGTTACAACTCTTTTCATTTGTAACAGTTCACACACACATTAGCACTTCTAGCATGTATCTCTCTGCCCTTTTCAACCCCCAGTACTATTTCACAGAATAAAGTCAACTGAATTTTAAAGACCTGTTGCTTAATTTTAGCTAGGTTCTATGGCATTCTAGACAGTCCTTGCTCCTCTTGGGTTTATTTAGGCGGTGCACGTGTAGTACCGTAACATAATGGAAAAACACCTGTCTGGTTATATTACCTGTCCAGTCTACCTGCTGTATTGTATTTAAAATATCCAAACATTGCTTGCTCATCCTGTATCCTGTAGATGACCCATTTTCCTCTTTGTATGAAACTCGGATGTTGCAATAAAACCGTATACAAGAAAACAAAAAACATCTTGTCTCCAGCTGGACATTTATCTGCAACCCTTTCTATGTCAATCATTAATCTGGAGTCAAGAGAGTCACAACTATAGGGCCGTAACTGCTTACTGTGTAGAAATTACTGTTCCAGGCTTTATAATCACTGATGGCTTTCCAATGGTGAGCAGTAAAAGGTTAGCGTGGGGTCAGCAAACTTGAAAGAAGAGCAGTTTCAACAGAGCTCAGTGCACTGCCCGGCCTTCGCCCGCTGTTCTAAAAGCTGCTGTCTCCTACTTATTCCACGAACATTTCTTACAGTAAAATGCTCCAGCTCTTTCTTTTTAGAGGCCTATCAAAATAAACAGCACAATTTACCTATGTAGTTAAAAGTGTCTTATACTTGTCCTGCTGATTTTATAAACCTTCCACACCATAGCAATTGCTATATTCTAAAGCAAGCATTTGGGGGGAAACATTTTAGACAATTCAGCTATTATACGTGAACTCAAAATGCCATACCACAAGAATATAGTTATAGTGCACTTTAAATTAGCCGTATGTCAAGTAATGAAGAGACCTTTCCTAACTGTTTCTTTTATTATAGTGCTTGAGGACTATGCATATTCCACCCCGTTACAGGTGCTGCTGCTGCAGCAGAAAGGTGATCCTTCCGCCGTTTTTAACATCGCGTCTTTAAGACGAGCTTAGAGAACAACCAGGGCACTCAGGCGCTTTACGCGTGAAAGCAGAGCGAAACACGGTGTGTAACAGACACGGTAAACCATGAACGGCGCAGCCGGCAGCGCACCACGCGCGGAGAGACCTCTGCAGTCAACCACCGTTTCACCTCACGCGTAGCAATTCACTGCGATCTCACTAGCTTACTGACTGCACTGAAAAGGTTTCTGTGACGCGTTAGGGCTTCTCAAGCACCGGCTGAACTCCACCGGACCCGGGAGGCACGGAAGCCCTTGGAGCCCTTCACGCCCTGGACGCGTGTCGAAGCGCAGCCTCGCAGCACGACCCGCCCAGGCAGAGGCGCGAGGCTGCGCGGGGGACACGCGGGCAGCGCTACCGCACGAGCCCGTTCCCCTCCCCACCCCACCCCGGCGACCGTTAGCCGTTAGCCGTTAGCCGTTACCCGCCTCACGCACCGCCCGCACCCCCGCGAACCAATCAACCGCCGCTCCCCTCAGCCCCCCGCGGCGCCCGGCCTACCGCGGCAGCTTCGCTCGGTGACCGCTGCTCCGCTCCGCTCCGCTCCGCATGGCCCGCGGCGGCGAGGGGGCGGTGCCGGCGCGCCGCTGCCCCGCGCGGCCGTTGGTGGGGCGCGGCGCGACCGTTGGCGGGGCCCGGCGGCCGTTGGTGGGGCGCGGCGCGACCGTTGGCGGGGCGCGCGCGAGCGGGGCGGGGCAGGGCGTCTCCTGCTGCGGGGCCCGCGCGGTGAGTCGGGCTCGGGTTCCGTTCGAGCAGCATCGTTCGCAGTTGGGGGAACATGAACCCCCCCTACGCGCTTATCAGACACACTTTCAGGTATCATCTCAATCCAAACAGTAAAGAAAAAACGACTGGCATGCAAGGAATTTTAACTACGGGCTAACAGAGCAAGTAAAACAACTTTACGCCTTTTACTTTGGTTGTTATCATTAATCTCATTACCCGTGAAATATTTACCCTGGTTTATGTGGAACATGTACAGCCCGCTTTGGAAATTCCTTAGTGCTTTCTGAATTGTGTTAGTTTTTACATGGACCCATCACGCCTGTGTCAGCTTTCACGTGGAAAGTTAACGATAATACAAATCCTTGTACCACTTTCCTCTCTCAAACATCAGCATTACATTCGAGTTGCAGTATGTTAAAATCAGTTACTCTCCAAGCAACGAAAATAAAGTCCGATATCCTTTCGATTTCTGTCCCTTTTTCTGCAGCTCTTCTCCACGCACAAACATCACCAACCTCAGCTCCTGCCAAGGGGCTCAGCTCCTGCCACTGGGCAGAAAAGGCAGCATGTGCTGCCGCTTCATTCAGATCAGCTGCTGCCAAACACCCAGAATAGTTGAGGTCTGCCTTTTTCCCCAGTGTAGTTCAGTAATTTGGGTCTTTTTCTTCAACCAGATTTTAAAGAAATGTTAATATTAAAGAAGTTATGCAGCTAGGAGACTTCTACCACTCCCAGTATGGTTACATTTGGATGCCTGGTTCAAAAAACATCCAAGGGTAGTGACACAGATGGAGAAGTAGTACGAATGCATACTCCTCCTCCTTGTAAAAACGTACTTTCTTTGAAAGCAGTGCTGCTGTATTTTGCAGTATTACAAGCTTGGGACAACGATATGGGGCAGAGGAGAAAAGGTGAAGGAGCAGAGGAGCAAAAACCTAACCTCTTCTCCAGCCTCCACTTGCTAGTCTTTTAATGCCTGTCAGGCTACCCTTATAGGAAAGTATATATAATAGTAACTGCACTGTGAAATACTTCACTGTGAGTTATGAAACGGTGACGCATCTCGTGGACGAACATTTTAATAAAACACTACATCATTCACAGCTGAACTGCCTCAGAAGAAGCAGACATCAGTAGAACAGTGTCTTAAATGTAACCAAGTTGAGTTGTATCATTATGACAAAGATTTTGCTCTCTTCCATTGCTGTGAGTGAACTCATTAATTCATGTTCCAATATGCAGCAGGTGCCCAGCAGTAACAGCCTTCTGCAGCGACGTAGCGGTGTTCAGCTGCTAGAACCCAGCACCAGCGGTTTCCCACAAGCAGCCGGCCTGTAGTCAGGAAAAGGTTTACTGCTGAAGCCGCTGAGACTTTCCACAAAACGTGCTACAGAATCAAAGTGAAGAGTGGCATTTGATGTTGACAAGAGTTGATACAGAAATTTTGATAGATACAAAGATATTTTTTAAAAGTGAGGTTTGATCCCTTTTCATACAGCTTTGTCACAGCTCCACATAAACATCCAGCAAATGTGCTGAAACGTAATAGATGAAATAACACTGTAATACGAATATATAGCTAGAGTCTTGTGAGGTGACACAGATACAAGAGCACACCCTCAGTTAAATCTGTAATTCCCATTTTTAACTAGTTCTATGGACTGCTGAGTTACAGTCTCCTGCCCTGGAAGGACAGAACATCACCACCAGGGCCAGATCTATAGCAAAGATTTGTATGTTGCAGCACATAGTCCCAGGCTTGAACTGAGGTGGTAGCTGAGAACTGAGGTGGAAACTGAGGTTCACCAGTTTTCATCTGTATCAATGGCAACTTAGGCAATGACAGAAGAAATTCATGCAAGTCAGCACTCTGGAGGGGAAGTGGAGCCATGAGATGAGTGCCTGAGCAAACCACAAAGAAATACTAAAAAGAAGGGAGGGAGGGATAGTTAAGAACCTTCCTACAGTTCGAACCAACTATCAATAGCCTTGAAATAGGTACTCAACTCTGATGAGACTTCTCTAGAAAAAGTATCCTCCCTTTTGCACAGCTTGGATCCAAACCTGGTTATTTCACCTTTCAGAAAAATGTTTGTAATGTCAGGCTTTGCGGGAAAAAAGACAGCACTATCTTTTTTTTCCTGGAGGTTAGGCAGGTACCTGAGAATACTTCATTAAGTCTTGCAAGATTGAACCTTAGGAGACCATCTACTTTGGAAATCTCACAGGTTAGACATGGCATAGTCACTAAGAGCTTGGCACTCTGCGGGGTCACTTGGCTCTGCACAAGCTCAGCATCAGGGAAGGAACCCAGATTGTTCCAGGGAGCGTCAGTCAGTTCGGCAGTGAAGACCTCTCTTGTGGCAATGCCACATATATTTTCTAGCAGCACAGAAAGCACCTTCTAGTTGAGGAAAAAAAAGCATTGCTAGGGTACTTTCACATACTGATCAGGCACTTCACAAGCATTGTTGAACCATAGTTTTTTTTTTCCTATGCTCCCAGTAATTGCAACTGCAAAATTTCATAGCAAAAAGAGTCACAGCAAAATTTCATCTGTGCAGAAGCTTTGTGATGATCAGTAGCCACTTTACAAAGCAACAAGACACAAGGAAAACTCTCCCACCATGGCAAGCATAGCTCCCTGTTCCTTCAGTACCTTTTTTCTTTACACAACAATCCACATTTTATCACAGAATTAAATAGCTCAACAGTAACCTACTGGTTTCTTCATGAGAGCCACTCTAGCAATACTCCCTTATCCACGAGAACACATGCAAATGCTCATCTTAGACCAATCTGCATCATCCTTGAGAAGAATCAGGTCATCGGTCCTTTGTACAAGGAAAAAAACATGGTCTGGGCCTTAAGTGTTTCTGTTTCAGAGTGTGCCTGAAGTGTCAGTTCTAAAACTATTAGATCATCCTTGACACACACATTCTTACAGTACGATTTAGTGTTGCTTCTTTAGTGTTGCTAGAAATGTGAAGCAGTATTTGAACTGGAAACTGAAAATAATTCTTTAGAGAGTGTATTTATAGCAAATAAAATACAGTATTTATTTCTTTTACAACTTGATTCACATATAAATGATCACATATTGGTGAGTCTGAAAACCAGTTTCAAAATTCTTAATTTAAGGCCAATAGAAGGTCTTAAAAAGCCTGTAACTGTCAAGTTTACATACAAAGCTGTTTTTTATGTACAAATTGACAAGGTAAAGTTGTTACATACAGTTGCACAAGTTTAGGTACAAATATATAGGTGCTCTTATAAAGGAAGGTGTTGAATTTGACCTGAATTTTAGGAAAAAACACATAAAGAATACATGCAGGGAGAGAACAACACACAAAAATAGCCCTGAAATTGCAAAGATCCCTGAAAATCTGAGGGAAGAAAAATACTTGCTAGATCATTCATATATCTGTATTTAGTTATTTGAATACAGTTGGTTTTCACAAAATAGGTTATGACCCTGCTAATTTTAAAATCAGTCTGCGTCTTCCATTACAAATACTTGCTGTTAATTTAAACTTTGGTAAAATAAGTTTCTGAAAATGCAAATTTCTTGTTCTTATTAGATTATCAGGAAATGGTTGCTTTATTTACAAAACTATACAGACAGACAGATTCTCTAATCTAAAAATTAGAACAAAACGAAATCACAATTTTGTATTACTCAGGCATTTTACTAGTTCTTCTAACATTCTGATTTTACAGTATACCAAAATGGACAGACTTTCAAATTAACAAAATAAATATATAAATAATGACTCTTGTTTTACAGTGTGATTTTGCGACCAGTCCTTAATGCAATCTCGGGACCCAATGGCGGTGACAGATCTTCATAAACGTTCAAGCAAATGATTTGTTCTACATCAACTGTATTTACTGTATAGACACATCTCAGCAAGCAGCATATGACTACAGGATTTTACTATGGGTAGATTTAAGAACTCAAAGCATTCTAACTTGTTCCTATTCAAACCCAGAATCTGAGATACATACATTCAATCTTTACGGTACTTTCTTTGCTTAGATTAGGTGTTTTGATGTTCAGTGACGTGATTTGTAAAGCAGAAATATTACTTGTGATATAAATTTGAGACTTTTGCCAGATGGTACCTAGTTAGAACAGATTAGCAAAATGAATATCAAGTTTCTCAACATGGCAGTTCCAACCGTACGTACTACTTCTTTATGAAGAAATGCAAAATTTTCACTTAGGATTTGAAATTTTTGAAATTTTGCATTTGCATTCTCTCCCCCCCAAAATGACTGATTTTTTTTTCAAAAAAGTGGTTGAAAACAATCTTTGCCTTGCAGTATTCCATTGAAATACTGGACAATTTTTCAATATATTAAAACATGACGAATACTTCAAGAATTCGGTCAGTCATTATTAAAATAATCACATTGAAGCAGATACTAAAACTAATACTTCACAACTTGCATCCATGAGTACTTGTGGATACAGTTAAGGCTTGATTGCATTGATCAGAGCTGCTAAGACAAAAACACAATACTGTACTTTAACCTCCTAGGGAACTTACGGGAACTTTACATCATGAGAAGTAGTCCTGTGTTAAACTTTTGCAAGTATAATCAGTTTATCCTATAAAATATGCCTAACATCATTAGACATGATACCCAAGAGAAATATGTACTGTATCTACAGTGGTAAAGATGAACTCTTTATTTCTTTATCTTGCAGCTTCCTTGAGAGTTGTTGTAATCAGAAACTGTGGAAGCATTCTCCGAGAAGATAACATTTTTAGGAATTCATTAGTCCTGCCTCATTTAAGCCTCTGTCTCATGGCATTGCCACAGTATGAGTTTCACTGTTGATTTCTTCCTCTGTGCAGAAGGCTATGGAGAAGTGAACGAAGGATAACAGAGCTTTGATGAGTACAATCTTCCACTGAGACTGTTTTCTTGAGAACAGAATTAACCAGAATTTCTGGTTCAAGGCTCAAACATGTACCTCCAAGCATGTATCATCACGTAAATTTTGATGGTAAAATCTAAGTCTGTTCAGCTTTCAGCTGCTTTGTATTTGTAGATCTGAGCTGATCTCGTTCAGAGCTGGGGTGGTACTTTTAAGTGAATGGAAGGATTTAAGCTTTTGGAAATGTTCTAAACGTAGCATTTTGATAAGCAGGAATTCAAGATTCTTGCTGCAGCTAATTTGGCTTTGATGGTAAGATGTAGTGCTGCTGTGGAAAAGGAAACCTTCAGAGTACAAAACCTACCAGAAACTGTTTTGCAGCTTTAGTTTACTTGCACATTTTTCCTTTTAAGCAGAAGGAAACACTGAGGGGATCAACAGTGATATGATTGTTGCAGAGAAATTTGCAGAATAGTACTTCATGTCCTCATACTACACAGAAACAAAAGCAGAATTAGATAAGCTGTCTTTGGAAAACAAATCCATCAGCCCAGATTTAAAAAAGAAAAAAAAAAATCATACACAGTACTTCATTCGGTCGTCAGCTCAAGTGGGTGTCATGGCACACATTTAAAAAATTGATAGGCCACCCACAGAACTCTACAGCCCATGTAACTGTAGCTGGTCTTCAACATTTCAACATTTAACATTTCAAGAGTTATAAATGGAATCAGACTTGAATATTACATATTCCACCTGAATATATCACAAATTTCAGTATACAACAGTGGCTTTTGAAAAAGGAACTCATCAAGTGAACCTAACATACTTTGAACTGACTGATACAGCATTGCACAGAGAGTGTTTATGTTGAAACCCCTAAACCATTCATGCTCTATACTACTCATTTTAGCAGTTGGCCACGTATAAAAATATATTTGCATGAAATAAATATTTCTTCCTACACTGTCTAGTACTTACTATATATTTCACTGTGCACAAAAGTTAAGGTACTGCGTGTATGATTTCGTTCCCACAGAAGTGGCCCGTGTGCTCAGACCAAATCCAAGAGGTCTTGCCCAGACAGAAGTCTTGTTAATCTCAGCAAAAGGTCGGACTCTGCTACTCTTAGATGCATCACTTTGTAGCTTGTTTGCTCCCAGGCATACTAATGAGAACACCCATAAACGAATGAGCTGACAGTAGCACACTCTGGCCCTCAAACTGTTAGCTGAGCTCTGCTACTCTGTAATCAGTTTTATAATATTCTATACCTTAGCTGCATGAGCAGAAATTACAGTAATAGTACTGTCGGACTTGACTGTCACACTATGGGCTTAAGATTATGTTTTTCTCTTTTTATCCAGCATTCTACATAACTGGATGAAAAGAAGATAGGACTATTACATTGCTTAAGGTTGATCACTTATGACACAGCACTCTCTTTGGGAAGATTCAGTTCGGTCCACCCAAATTGGCAGGGGCCAAGGTTGCCAATGCCAACCTTCCCATATTCAAAATAAAAGTTAAAACGCCAGGCCTACTATGAAAGAGAGATGAGGGTTCTTTCTTTCTTCATTCCAGGGGAGGGGCACACACAGGACAATTATATCACTCAATGCCAGCAAGGAGATATAAATCTATATAGGTACTATAAGGCAGCTCTGTGAGCAATAAAGGTGACTAAAAATCCAAGCAGAAAGGAAACGAGTGCAGAATCCCTGAAGTTAAAAGGCTTTGTGTATGTGTGTGTTTCCATATTTTGATATTACGGAGATCCATAATAATTGCTTTGTAAAAGCTTGACCTTGTGACAAGAATTACACTCTCAAGGATCTCATAATACCCCAAGGTTAATGGCCCTGACTTTTTTCTCACAATCTTTTCTATCTGCTCACCCTCATTACAGAGGGATTTTACATGCATTCTTTAAGTGGTATACAGTTCATTAAGCCTTGTTCGTTAATCTGCTCCAAATTGGTCTTGATATGATCCTTGCTTTCCACTACAATTGGCTTAGGGGTGCAACTATCCCTGACATTTGGTCCTTTCGGCAAGATCTTAGTGATACAGTGGTTCAAGTGGTTTGTGGTGTTAAGACCCATGCATCGCTTGGGCTTAAAACTGACAGAACTGCCTGATACCATTGTTTTTCTGTCATTTGTCTGTCGTCATTCTGGTTATAACACTAACTCCACTGAAAATGTGTTTATGTGCATGAAAATTCTTATTTCTGTTTGCTTACATTTAACAATAATTGATTTTATCTGGAATCTAGGAAACTTCAAAAGACTATGGGCTTTATGTGAAATTATTCAATATGGTTTAAGATTTTTCTTTTAAATCCATCATCTACTCAACTTTAAAACAATTAATAATAAACTACAACATGAAGGTTGCTACTTTTTAAAAATACTATAATTACTTTGAATTCATTACTTTGAAGGAAGCTTTATTACAATTATTTTATAAACTACTGCATTCAATACAAAAAGTAGACCTTTTATTTTTTCAATTCCAGCAGTATCATAGTTCCCTGTAAAGAACAGTCCATTGGATGTAACGTATCATTTCATAACATACGACTTCTGAGCAGTAGAGGATTTTTTTTTTTTTTTTTTAAATCACCCCTGATTCTCCTCAGAAAACAAAGGAGGGAATGGTAGGTATTTTTTCCCGTAATATACATCTTTGATGTGAGCCTCTCATTTCCCACCTGCTGTTATACGAATGTTCGTGTAGTTAATTGGCTTTATTACACTTTATCCATCATTTTGATCAATTGCTATTATTTCCCAGCCATGAATTCTGTTATTAACAAGAACCTGATGTTTTTTCTACATAACAAGCAGGAACAGATATTAAGCTGGCTAGATACAGCTAACGCTTCCAAGTGTGCTGCTCGGAAAACAACAACTTCTCTTTGACAGATTTTAAGAGAACTGATTGACTAAGGTCCTACTGTCAAAGTAATAATAATTATAGGAAGGAAATCCAATTGCCATTAAGATTTTTTAAATGGAAAACTAGATCTTATCAAGCGAATTTCTTACTACTGTTTGACAAGTTATGAGCTGATAAAGTTGGATGTAATATACTAAGGCTTCTATCAGAGTTCTTGCTTCTGTCACATGCCATATAGTGCTGAAGCAATAGGTGTCATTACAGCACCTACTAAGAGATTAAAGGTCATAGATTCGATAGACAATTCTTAACATAATTATCATTAGGTTCATTAGAGATCCGGTCTTGTCCAGTAGTCCTCAGAAGGTATGGAGTGCCTTAGTATTCATCCAGGTCGAGTGTCCATATTTTACAAAAAACATTGAAAGCTGAGAAAGGTGAAAGGTCAAAAAAAAAATATTTAGGTTGTGATACGCTTTGGAGAAGCTTGAAAAAGCTCCATGCTTATTTATTAAGAAGAGAGAAACGGTAAAAATTGACCTAGCTTTTGGTAGCAGCATAAGAAGAAAGCATGTATTATTCGAGAGCCTTTAACATGCAACAGGCCATTTTTAACTGCTTAAAAACTTATTTGTGGGAATAATTGTTGGAGCAATTTTTGCTGGAATAAAAAAATGATTTCAGTGGTATACAAAACAGATTAGTAAACCTGGTGGTGGAAAAATATGAATGGCCTTCAAGTGACTATTTTAATAAGGTTTGCTTCTGAAGCATTTTAACTTCTTTTCTAATCTTTTGGTGAAGCAAGCAGAATGCTAGGCACTATAGAAAATAAATTAAATTTTAAGAATTGCTGCCTTGTTTTCAAAAACAATATTAAGAAGTGACTCCTTTAACTGATTCTATAAAATATTTATATGTAGTTGGACTACAAAGAAATTACACTATCGACTTTTCAAACTGTAATTTTAAAAGGCCCAAGAGTTACACTGGAAAAAGCTTAGGGATTGAGCATGTTATTTTTCACACTGTACATAGGCTTTCTAAATTGTGTTGGCTCAAGCAAAGATTTCAGAAGTGCCAAAGAGACTCTCTTCCTGCCGACTTACCCGTTCTGCTGATCAAGTTCCTGCTAGTGACTGGCTCCTCTGGGCTGCATGAGAAGTTCCGTCTTCTTTCTCGCCTTGTATGCTGGTGAGAACTTCATAGGCCATGTATTCGCTACCTGTAAGGAGAAGCATTTGTTTAATTTGGGTCTTCCAGGAGGCATCAAGGGACCCGCACCTGAAAAGCAGGCACACAAAGACAGCCCTTTTCGCAAGGTATTTAGAGCCCAAGTAATGCACGTTACTCTGAAGCCAAACGTGAACAGAGCTAGCAATGTAGCTAGCTCTGTACAGAGCTAGTTAGGTAGCCCCTGCCTGGTTTCAGTCAGGAAGAGATGCATTTTTACCATAAGACAAATGATCTTTTCATTGTTATCAGTACAGTTACCTCTTATTTTACTCTAATGTGTCCCACTGAAACATTCCTTCTGCCTCAGGAACTAAAAAACTTGCACAACAAATCTCTGACTTTTATTTGTTATTTAAGTGTCAGTGCTTTATTCTTTCTGATTACCAATCAGTGTAGGAAAGGCATTTTACCACTACTGAACTTTGTATCACCGAAAAAAATACGTAGATTAATCTTTGCCTATGGAAAATACTGTCTATTGCTTTATTAATTACTTCTTTTTTTGTTCTGTCATCTTTCTTCAGGTCTAGCAAACATCGGCATGAAGTTCTGGGACTGATGTGAATTACTGCATTCCGTTTAATGATAATTATGATGTTAGGATGCTTTTCCGTAGAAATCCGAAGTATTCTAGGACTGGAGGCAGGGACTGACTGAATCCCTGAGACACGCTCCCTACCTCTTCCCTGTCTCAACAAGGTTAAAATCTCAGCAGGAGATGTTAATGGTTCTTACTGTATGTTTAATAGATATAGCCACAAGCTTATTGCTTCCTATCATAAAAGCTATGCTTCTGTCAGCAATCTGGATTTCATAGCATTGCTTTCATAGTATAAGAGTAAATGTGCAATAGTCACTTTTTAAGTGTGGATTTCTGTGTATTCTGTGACTGGAAGAGCAAAGCAAGGCAATTTAGAAAGGAGAGTGTAACAGCCCCCGGGGCTTTCAATAGTTCAGAGAAAAGCATCAGTTTGTGGAAAATGTGACAATAAACAGAATTTGAAAAACCCTGCTTTCCTATCTGTTATGTTTAGGCTCCCTCCCAGGAAATATTTTTATAACTATATATAATAACTTTTGGAATCATTTTTGGCATGGATCTTGATTTAAGATACATTCACTTACCTCTATTAATTTTTAATAGAGTTACTAATTTATATCAGCTAACAAATATCATTCATAATAAAAAAGAGTGTATATAATTGTATTGATGATTGCATTAAGACGCGTCATCCCAAAGAGACTGCAAACTAATCATATAAAATATACAGGACTACTTACAGAATAAGGAACCAATTACCTGGAAGGAAGCAGAAAAAGTTGTCCCTGAAATGGGAAAATACAGAGTAGGAAAACTGTAGGGAGAAATTATAGAATTATCAAGAGTTAGGTCACAAAATCAATTAGAAAGATTTGTTGTGAGTTTTAGTCACACTATTATTTTTAATATTAGACAGATGAGGAGCAAATGGTCCAGATGCTAAAACCACAAATGGGAAATAAAATGAAAGAGCTGAAATGTGGACAGATAGAACAAAAAAGAGAAGTAAATTGATTTTAAAGAATTGAAGTTTGCTAGTCCTCCAAAGACAGCATGTTTCCAAAGGGGGTGACACCTTACGCTGCAAATATCCAGGGTCCCTGAAGAGTCAGGGAGCTGGTATCTTTAGAGCTGACCAGTAACTGCTGCTGTAGCAGATGGCAAAAATCTATAACATTTAAAGTTGCTGCCAACTTGATTTTTCCAGCTTCAATCTAATGATCAGCAGCATGCTGAGCAAATGAGCAAAACACCAGACAGGCAGATACAAAACCATTTTCTGTAGCATCTCAAAATATTCATGTTTGATTCTCAGGCCTGGTTACTACCTCTGTAGTCTCTGGTATTTTGCACAAACATAGGTCTTTGATGAAAGCAATTCACAACCTTATTGGCAAGGCTGTGTAATTCCTGAAGTGTTGCTGTACCATTGAAAGTCATCCTTATCCAAATGGATAAAGACATAACATGGAGCTGAAATAATAAGAGAATTAAAGCAAAAGAAGACATCAGACATACGGATTCCCCCCTGACAGCTAATGAACCCAGGAGTAGGCAAGTCAAAACATGTTCACACACCCAACTGTTTTCTATGAGTGAGTGTCCCCATTTTTGACTGCATTCCTGCTGTGGAATACCAAACTTACCACTATTGCCTAATCTGACCTATTAAAAAAAAAAAAAAAAAAGTTTCTTTAGTCTCATGCTTTTCATTCAGATTTTGAGAGAAATAGTCTTTGCCTCCATAACCCAGCAGGGTCTTGAGTCATGGTGTCTAAGCTGACTGTTTCGCCCCAAAGAGAAGAGAAGCTGTCCTGCAAATATAAGTAACCTTCTGCTTTAAATAATACACTACTGCAATTATTCTCTCTCTCTGACACAGGATTGCTACCTGTTTCCTGTAAGGAGTTGATTATATTTCCATTGACCTAGCGGGCACAGAATCAAATCGTTAGGGTGTTATACCCTGCTCTGAATGACTGCAGACAGACGTCTCAGGTAACAATAATGAAAATTATTTATGGACACTGCATGACATCAGTCTAAGGCATCTCAAACCTCTTCAAGCAATTCCTACTTTGGATTTGTGACTGCATGTTTTCTTTTTGCATGTTTCACTGGGTTGCTAGTAAACGTTACAAGTTCCCAATTCCTTGCTGAAGCCTAACAGTAACTGCCAGGTTTTCTACACATTTTGTTAGAATAAATCTTTTAAGAGAGACCATAATTTAACTTGGAAAAAAAAAAAGCAATGTTTTTCTGATATTACCTGGTAAATGCCATTTCCATAAACATCAACTTGCTATGTCTAATGTTCAGTAAATTGTAATCACTCTCCCAGTGTTTATCTATGTATTTTCATACAAACAGTATACACAAAAAACTTCTTTCAATCTAAACATTTCACTCCATTTTTTAAGGAATTCTCCTTTTATCCTGCGGAACTTAGATTCATCTCACTACTAGTTACCAAAGAAGGGAAAAGATTTCTGAACATAACATAAATGCCTTTCCTCTCCCAGTCACAGTCTCCCTCTTACTGCTTACTGGGCATTAATTGATAAACACCCAGTTATCCAGTTAAAAGCCTTGCCAAATCTGCTTTTTTAGCTAACCGTATTAAATGGCATCTTCTCAGGAAACCTAAATGGCCTTTATTACAGAGTTCTAACATCACCGAACATGAAAGAAAAGGGAATTTCTTACCAAGAGAAGTATACGATTCACACACTTCCCTGCTTCTTTTTTTTTTTGGGGGGGGGGGGGGGAGAGGAAGGGGGAGTGTCCCAATGACAATCCTATTTTTTCAGAATAGAGCTTCAAGTATCAGGCTTTTACAGGCAGCTTGCTCCTTAGTTTAAACGGGAGAAGTGTCAGAAATTTTTGGCAAATTACCTGTCCTCACGTTTCTAAAAACATGCCTAAATCAAGTCCGCATCAGTCCTCGGTAAGCATTACTGTGATGAAATTGGCCACACTGGGAAAAGAATTCCTCCTAAAGGAATCTTTCCCTCTCTTGATATTTACCCAGCTTAGCAAGACTAACCACCCAAAACCAGTAATATTATTCAAGGCTCAGTAACATATAATAGTTTTAAAATTAGAATAACTGCATGCGTCTTCTACACAGTATGATTATCATGACATATATCAAAACCTACTTCAGGTGAGAGATTGTCAGGTCCAGGGCTTTCTCCTCCTGTGTACGGCCGGGTCGAGAAGATGGTTCAGAAAGCGCATCTACGCAGCACCAGCTCACAAACCACACGCTGTCAAAGGAGTATAAGGATTGCAGGGAAGTCCCAGAGCTTTAGTCCCAGAGCTTTTTAGGAAGTCCCTCTGAGCTATGTTCTTGATGGCTGCAACAGTGGCCTCTGGTGGACAGTGATTTGAATGGTACAGAAGGTCTTCTGTATGTTTCCCAGTTTTCTCTTTTTTTTCCCCTTGATCTTCAAGTTTGTCTCAGTCTCATCTCTCAACGTACAACCACGTGTAATTCTGGGGACAGTGAACTCAATATTACAGGTGTAACTGTTAATCTGCAGAGTGTTTTTTGTTTTAATATTCCAAACAGATTTAGGGGAGAAAGAGAAGAGAGGAATAGCATGGCATTAAGGCAGACGCAGCTCTAAAAACATCTTTGGGAATTTTGTATAATGTATGCTTACCTCAAAAGTGGAATGAACTACTAATTTCAAGTTTAAATGCTAATGAAAGGAGCATTTTTACTTTGAGCGTTTCTCAGAGGAGTTTTCATTAAACCATTCTCTTAGCGACAGTGAAAAGTAGCAGCCAGTGTTAATACAAGTGGGCATTTCTGCCAGTCAGGGCACTGCTAGATTATTTAAAAAAATACCTTAAATGTGACTCATCTGAAAACAAAGCTAAACTCTTCTCAGTGGAAGGATTTTTTCAAAAGTACAAGTCCCAGAATCTGGACAGCATTTCACCAAATTCTAGCTCTGTAATGGTTTAACGGTGTTATTGTTTTGCATGAATAGTGTCTCAATGAACATTCAGTCCCTCCTTGTGTACCTCTTAATCTTTTTTTATTCATTTCAAGGCTTTGCAAATTAATGAATTTACCCCTCTAAACTTGTGCTGAAACATCACAAGCATAACTGAGGCAAGTTGCCAGCATCCGAGTCCTTTTACAATGTAAGTATGCATTTAGTATCAAGAATTTCTTGCTGGCAGCACAGGCCCAATACACCGCCCGAGTCTCCAAATTGCTCTCCCCTAGCACCCCATCAGCTGCTCTGAAACAACACCTGGCTGCTCTTAGACCAAGTCCAATTCAGGCCTAATACAGAAAGGCACGGGTCTGCCGCATTCAATACATCTAATGGCAGCTCTTGGCTGCCAGTGACGAAGAGTTTGTCTCCCTAAATACTCCTTACAGTAGAAGCAAAACAGACAGGGAGGAGTTGCCAGAAATCTCCAGTCTGAACCAAAGTTTCTTCTGACCCCGCTGCTGCATTACCGTTACTAACCCTTCAGTGCCAGCATGTTAGTAACAGCCCTCTGAACCAAGATGGGACCATCTGAATTGGTGTGGTAACTTGACGTAACTATGCGGCAGCAAAGATAGAAGAGAGAAGGCTCTTGCATGTCACTCTACCACCCTAATCACGAAGCGCCTTTCTGTACCTATTTTGCATAACCAGTGCTTAACCCTTGGAAGGACCTTTCCTGCAAAGGAGGTACACCGACGACTTTAAAATTAGCATCCTACTCAGAAACCTTTTACTGCACTCCTAATAAGTGCCTGAAAATGTCAGGACCCAAGCTGCTATTCCTTAAGATTGCGCAAAAGGAAAATGTTTTTTTCATTGTTTTTGCATTTCTCCGTTGTAGAGATCTGATTTGCTTTGCAAACCATTTATTTTCCTTCAAAATAATCATGGTATCTTTTCTGAAAGACCCAGAGCACAAACCAAACTCTTATTGAAGGCTTACATACCTGTAATGTTTCCTTCTATTTCCCATGGATTAGTAAAAACTTCATCATTTGTTTGCTAACAACTGAGAACTGATTTGTCTTCCAGCCATCCACAGGGTCTTTCAGGTGAAAACAGTGCCTGGTCTGTGCTACTACTAAAAAAAATGGAAAAGAAAAATGATGCACATGAAAAGCAAACCAACCATAAATGGCACAGATCTTTTGCAACATGGAACATGAAAGAAAATTTTTCTTTGCTAAATGATTTAGCAAAACATAGAGCAATTGTGGTTCTGAATTAATTTATCTGCAGAAAAGGAAGAACTTTTTGTGAACATCAAAATTTTGGCAGTTCAGTTCAGAAAAGAGGCTGACATGATATACTGGAAGTCTCTGAAGCAGTAGGCTTGAGCTTCGTACCTGAAAGCAGTGCTGCTTCTGGCTCCCCCAGCCACCAACCACCTGTGTTTCCGAGGGGGCTCCCTGCTGTCCCGGTGGACCGCGCAAACACTAGACAAGGAAGGGCAGGAATGAGCGAAGGAGAGGGGGACAAACAGCCTACACCTCCTTCTGCAAAAATGCTTGGGGAACCTGAGGCTAGAGGAGGACTCCTCTGTCTCCAATCGCTAATCCATTTGCTTGCACTGGATATTCGTATGGGAGGCGAACCAAAAAAACCCCAGTATTGCCTAAATACACAAATGACACAGTCACTTGCAGACTTTTTTGCATAAGGTTAACTTTTTTTTTCCTTTTTTCTAAATTTTTCTTGTTTAGATGTACTGGAGAAATATGCAAGGCATGCAAAGCAACTGCCTGGGGAATGTGGAAGAATTACGTGACTCATTTCCATGACACTTGTTTTCCTTAAAATTGCCCATCTCAAACTGCACTTTCTGAAGAAATTTTCGTTAAGTCAACACCACCAGTATACCCACAGTATTAAATAAAAAAGCCTCCTACCTACTGCATGCTGTGGCTTTTAGAGCATACTTACTAAAGGTTAAATATTAACATCCAGTATGTATACGGTTCAAAGACTGCAATGGATTCACATTAAGCATTCAATTTTCATTATTTTTGGTTTACTTCTGTGTTAATGAGACAGTTACCCACTATCTGCTGTCTAGACAGAACTTTGAATTTATATTTGAGCCTGGGATTTCCAAGGACCATGGAATCCTCTAAAGAATACTGCAGGATCCCTCAGAGCAAAGGGAAGACCAAGGGAAAGAGAGAAAAGAGTAGAGACATTAACTTAAACATAAGCTCTGCAGTAGTAAAGGGAAAGCATTATTAGCAGTGGGAGTGGAGAGCTGCAAGAGCAGAAGATAGATCTGTGTATTTATGCAAAAATACAAAATAAACTGTTAAAGAAAGCACTTGAGGTGAATTAGGGAAGACTCTTGTTCTCTCTCTAATTCATTGCTTCAGAAAATGCAGCAAGTGAGTCTAACTAGACCTTTTTTCTTTGGACAGTGAAGCCGTAGATCAGCCCGAGTCCTCTCTGCTCATTCCCTTTTTACGTTTTTATTTTTAGAACAAGAGGGAAAGTACCCATATAATAAAATGCGAGATTCTTAATATTTCATGTTAAATAATCCAAGTGTATTACACAATGTTGGTTTTATACATTATATAAAATGTTTATTAGGAAGTAAAGTGCTCGGTTTTACAGACCAATAAATTCTTGATCATTGTAGAAGACCTGCATAATTAACAGCTTCCTAAGAAGATCAAAGGCTTTACATTCTTTCCTATCAAACAACCTTACCTTATTATTAAGTGACAAACGATATTAGAAAATCTCAAATTGGAAAATAAACCATAATAAAAATGTTCAAAACATTTGTCAAATTGCCACGCATTTACTGCAAGGCCCATTGTCAGCACACACGGGTACCCCATGAAAACTTATCGCACTTCAAGATGAAGTTTGTTATTAAGTAACGACACGTTACAGAAATATATCTGAACAAACACAGCTATGAAAGCAAACACTTTGGTTTTCATAATAAACATATACTACAAAATAAAGAGGAGTGATTGAGTTTACATGCTGAAAGATACATTTTTACAGGAAATGTATTTAAAAACATACTGATAGATTTTGTTTTGCTTTTTTCCAAGGCTGTCTTGCCTCACCGACAAATAACTGCTACACCACTTCCTCTGCGCACTCCCCAATTCCAGCTGCCATAAACCCCGGCAGCACAAAACTTAACACATGGTTTTCGCAGTAGCATTTCAGCTGAATGCTAGAAAGCTCAAGCTGGGTCATTTGAACAAAGCTACTAATTTTAAGTACATGGCCTGTTTAAATACTATCCTGGCATTTAGGCAATTGCTGACCCTATAAACCCAACATCTGTTACATGTTACATGAGCAAAATTTGTCAGCATGCCTCAAAGTTTAAACTGTGAATCATGACACTTACCAACATGCTACACATCTGGCATGTGAATACAAACACAAGATTTTGTATATTGTAAATTCATTTGGATTATATTTTCTGTTTTCCTTGCACACCACTTGGCCTTGCGTAGACCTAGTAATTTTTAAATCAGAAATGATAGTTTAACAAAGCAAAGTTTTACTCAAGAAAGCTTCTAAGGTCCAAAAACTTCCAGTCAAGACAAAAAGAAAGCTTACTCTGAGTACCTCTCATTTCATGCAAACACCCTAACCACTGTGTTGCTGGCTCTTCTGAGATAGCAATGGTCTGTTTTGTAGAAGTCTTTGAATTTTATCCTAATGCGGGACCAGAAAAAAAGGGAGAGGGGAGAAGAGAAAGAAAAACCTTCACGAGAATCATGATTTGTCTTCCTGCTTTGTTCTATTCTCGATCCACAGCCTACTATGAAATTCCAGTCTCCACATCAAACTTCCTTCTGCTCCATCTTGCATTAAGAAAGTTTCTGTGTATTTGGTTTCTTGTAAACTTACATATAGGAAAAGGCATTATGAAATCGATTCAGTTTTATCAAGTTCAAGTGCTCTAATTAGAGGGAAAGTATTTAGAGTCCCTGTAAGTCCAGGCAATGCTGTTATAAGAATATATGCAACTTTGCCTAAGTAGTATCACCACAAGAATGAGACATGTTCACCTCTGAAAACAATGGCTGTGCAGAACAAAAAGCACCAACATAAAATACTAATGCTATTTATACCTCCTTAAACAGGCATTTGTCCTCTGTATTCTCTACTAATAGCTAAAGTGTGCGTTTGATTTAGACCAGCTGTAAATCTTTAATACAAGACTGCCATCTTCAAGAAAAAAAAAAACAATCCCCCGCCCCCCACAATTGACAACCTCCATCCCAAACCAGTGCGTCACCTATCAAAACATGCTGCTACACAGAACTGTAAATACTATGCCTTGATGCTTTCTATAGGAATCCTACATATTTTCAGTGTTGCATCTCTTTCCAAACACAAAAAGTATTCTGCAGTCTCAGAAAACACAGGACATGAAATCCTAAAAAAATCAGTGGTTATACTAAAAAACCTTGCCAAAGAGAATTAATGCTGCACCCCAGGAAAAAAGCGTATGTAGAAATGTATCTAATAATGTTACAAGCAGATCTGTTAAATGTAAATACAGGCTAAATACACAAGACAAATTATTAGTATTTGACAGAATGCTTGACTGGATTTTTCCAACTGTCAGCAACTTTTTCTGGTCCCCTTTCCCCTCAAGCCCAAGGAAGGGGTTTTTCAATCTCATGTGCTTTTAAGGAATATATTTTCTGCAAAGTGATCGTGTTTAGCTACTAAAATAAAGTGCGGAATATTCATTCCGGGTATACTTAGATCATGAAAACATGGCATTAAAAAATAGGCACAGTGCAACAAAGTTGGCAATGATAAAATTGCTTGGGCAAAGAGGCCGTTCTTGAACATTCCTTTTAAAATACTAATGAAATAAAAGATGTACTTCATATTGTCTATATTACAGAAAAACATGATTATCAGGTTTACAAGCAAAGTACAGTTCTGTTTAGAGAAACGCAGTATGTCTCAAAAACCAGACAATTAAAAATGAGCATTTAAAATTAATTAAAACCCTAGTACACCAAGAAAGATTCCAGAAAGTATGTAAAAATTCAGAGTTAAAAAAAATATATCAGTTTTATCTTTTTTAAAAGTATCAGGTGCACCCATCTATTTTAGAGTCAGCATTTTAGAACTGTATTTTCCAACGGAAAGCATAAAACTCATGCTCCTTCATTGGAGCGTTTTGAACACGGTAACTACCTATTGTAAATTATGTCTATAGTTTGTTGCCCTCAAGAAACTATTCCCTGTAGCATATGTAAAGAAACAGAATTCTGTGCAGACAGATTTTGACACACCTGGTTTCCATTCTGTCTTCTGGATGTTCATTTCCAAGGGTTACTAGTAGTGAGACTGGTTACTTTAACCTGAAACATGGCTTATGTAGCTTCGAAAATTCTTACAAAGAAAATATTTATTTTTACCCACCACTGATGCTTTCCTTTAATGATTTTATCGGGGTGATCACCTTACTCTGGGAAACAATTAAGTAGTGTATTTGCTGGCTTAATACTGACCTGGAACATACAGAATGAACTACAAAGTTCATCTTACACATGGATGTTATTCCCCCCATTTCCTCCTCCTCCATCAATACCATCCGACTGCGAGGAAGATGGCCGGGAGCTCCTCGAACGAGGCTGGCCGTTCATTCCAAGTGGCGTACCCAAACGATGGCTCATTTGGGATGCGGTATCATCTGATTCCCAGCGCTCCAACTCCTCTCGCACAAGCCGTTCCATTTGTTCCCTGTGGATTTCGTTGTCTCGACCCAGTCTTTCATCCTAAACAGACAGAAGATACAAGCTAGAAATGCAGTTTCCAAACCACGGGCTAATCAAAATACCATACAAATATGGGAAACCCTAATACCACTCAAACTTCTCCATGAGCTAGTGGAGAATCACAACTAGTGACACAACTGTCACTTTCATTTATGAAAGCACATTTTGTATTCGTTTCTAATATTGAAATCCACCTCCAGAAACCTAAGATGTACTGAAGACAACACACCAACAAGGCAGCCCCAGTTCAAAGATCAAGCAGGATTGTTGCCTGCACACAGAGTAAGGACCAGAGACACCGTTATCTATGACAGGGCAGCTGCCAGTTCGACCTAGGTAACCCACCAAGACAATTCATCTCATCCACCCCTAACTGCCCTATTCCTGCTGCCCTGGCCCCATCAGAAGGCTGACTGTCCAGAGGAATAATTCGTCCGGCCTACTGCCTCTTCCCATAGGGTCCTCAGGAAAGAGGGGTGGAAGGGAAAGCAAAAGAGGATAGGTAACTTCGGTGACAGAAGCATCCTGCTCTCACCTTGCCACACGCAACCCTGGAAGCAACTCCAGAAAAGACAGGATCCTAACTGCATGCATGTGCAAGAAGCTCTGCATCGACTGGGAAAAAGACCATTGTGTTCAGGGGTATAAACTGTGCTGTCACCGCAGCATGACACAGGCCTGCTAGAAGACCAGTTCTAATACCAGTCTCTTGGATCATGCTTCTCCGTTAACACAAAGGATAAATTGCCTGGCCAAAGCACCCACCTCATCTTTACCTCAACTCCCCTCGATTCTTCCAAGCAAAGCAGTTGCAAAGAAAAGCACTAACTTCAGCAAGGCCAGGCAGGTTGTTACCAGCAAGTGACGAGACACAACAACATACGGGTTTCTTACCTCCGTCACTCCATCCAACAGTCTCCCTAACACATCTCTCCTTTTCAGTTTGGCCCTCTCCATTGCTTCGAGCTTTACGATAACAGCATCGATCTTGGAAACAATACTGCCGATGGAATGCTCCATGCGATCGACCCGCCTCATGAGCCTGAGAACAAGCGCAAGCTTCAGTGTTCCTGACATTTCCAAGTCAATCTCATTCTAGCATGTTAACACAGAAAATGCATGAGGATGAGATGCCATTTTAATTCAAGCCAGGCATCTGACTTGACCCAATGAGTTCTGCTGTCCAGGAAGGGAAAAGGTACACGAGAGCAAGAAGAGAACACAGGGATAAAGGCAGAATGAAGAAAAAGTACATATTCTATTCTGTTTTCCCTGATTTGGGGGCATCTTCAGAATGTATTGGTTCTAGTTACCAGTCTTCTTCATTCACTTACTGTTGGTATAATTAATTCCTATGGAGATCTTTCACTTTAGCCAAAACACACAATCACAAGTAATATCAATCAATTCAAAGCAATAGCTGAAGTTCTTGCTGAACCTACAGTATCCCTCAGATCTTACTAATAGAAAAAGCAGAAGAGCCTTCTGCCATTACTGCATCCCAACCATTTTCTCTGTCCTTCCAATAACTAGGTTTTAAAAACAGTAGGTTTTTGCTTTTCTTATTGATTCTTGTATTGAGTCTCTCCCAAGTACTTGAAATTCAGGTATCACCTGACAGCTGTGAGAAAGAGCAACCAGAGAACCTTAAAAACACAACATGTGCCTTTCTGAATAATTTGACAGAATATTCAGTTATAGGAGAGACTACTAAATATCTGAAAGAAAAATATGCACAACCAAAAAACCCACCACGCAAATATGCTCACCGACAAGGATAAACTTACACTTGAAACTCTTCGTAGGAAACCCCACTAGAGCTGCTGCCCCTCCTCCTAGAACTGTGTCCGCTGTCTTCATCCTCGTCCTCCTCAGAGTCATCCAAGCTCCGGGGGAAGCTGCGGCTGCTCAGAGGACGTGGCAGAGAGCTCCTATCCAGATCGAGATCCTCCTTCATGAAAACACAAGCCACAGACAGACAAGATATAAAAGACTTATCTGTACACAGGGGACAGGGGGTGTCAAAGCTGGAGACAGCCTGCTCTCCATGATCTCCTCATGCCTGGCTGCCTGAGCAGAGCTGTAAAAAGGCTAGGGAACAAATGTGAAATGAAACAAGCAAACCAGCATGGGGAACAGACCGGCTGATGGTGCGGTTGGTATACCGCTCCTAATGGTGAGCTCACCCTCTCTTTCTCCAGATCATCTCTCATCTGCTGATGTTCATGCTCTGTCAATTCCTGGTCCCCATCCTGGTCGTATTTGGTAAATATTGCTTCGATCTCTGCATCAGTATGACCCTTCCTAAAAAGGCCATAAAAACGGATCACTTACTACTTTTAGTTTTTCAGACATTGAACAAACCTCAAGTATTCGAAAAATAATTCGGTCCTAACAAAACATTTCATCCTCAAGCCAAAGACACAACTGAATCCAGAACTGCCTACGAATTCTCCCCACCAGGAATTCAAAACACTGACCACAACGAAAAGCTCAGCCCTCGCCTCTGCCTTATCTTCCTTTCCCCCCTCTTTTTTTTCCCCTTAATAACATCAATTTCCCCTAGATTGTACCCTGCTCCTTCCCAGCTCACACCTTTTTTATCTCCTTGATTCTTCCCCGTTCCTTGGACTTCTGCCTCTTCAGAAGTTCCTGTTCCTGCTCTCACAGAAACATTACTAATGCTTCAAAAGGCTTAGACCTCGGCCTCAAACCCTCTCTTCACCACCAATCAGCAGCTCGAGGAAGGCGGTCCCCAAAGCACCAAGTCCTTCCTCCAGTGTGGGATACTGCCTCTTTGCAGTGACACCAGCCATTCTACAGAGTCCACGGGCCACAGCTCAGTAGAGCTCGTTAGCCAAAACTTGTCTGTCATCTCAAACTGATATGCCATTAATCTCACATTTTTTTCTCTTCCCTCCTTCCCCACTCCCATGCCACAGTTTTTTTAATTCTCCTTTTTGCAGTGCCCACAGATTCATATGAAAACAATGTTTGCCTATCAACATCTCCTTGCTTACGTGAACCTCCCATCAGACACAGGATAAGCAAATGCTTTGTTTCCCCCACACACCAATAGGGAAAAAAAAGCACTCTTCTGTGTTGTCTTTATATGCATTAGCATACGCTTTTGCTGCATTACAGAGGCAAGAGAGACTTGAACCAAAGACTCTGCATCACAAGTCTCTGAAGGCACTACTCAAGATTAACATCAGCTTCCTTACCCTTTTAGATCTTGTCGGAGTTCATCAAAATTTAATTTCCCCCCACCTTGTCTCAGGCTTTCTGAAATGTCATCGACAGTAGTTTTCTTCAATTTAAGTTTGATCATGGCTTTGTTGTAGCCCTAGAAGAAAAAGTAGAATTCTAATGTTTTACGTCTCATGAAATTTTAACACTTCATTTCTAATGACTTCATTTTTTTAAGAATACAGAAAAATCACTAGTGTACACTTCCATTCAGTCTGTTCCAGAAGTTCTGCACGAATCCCTCTCTTCCTCCAGTTCATCTACCTTTTATTTCACTATTTAAATGAACACACAAATACCCTCGCAGCTGAAGGTAAGGTTTTCATCATTCCATTTGCATTACAGATCAGCAGGAATGGCATGTTTTGTCCCAGTAAGACCTTTGGCAGTTACTCACAGTAGTTAAGTGACAGCATTAAATAATGAAGACAAACCAGATACAACTTACTGAGGCCATTTTGAATATCTCTGATTCTTCAGTTTGAGGAATGACGTTCTAATAAACTGGTTTTAATTAAATTGGCTTTAATAACCAGTCTCCAAGTTCTCAACACTGAATTACTGGTCATGCTGAGTGTGCATTTAGACGTTTCTGCGCATGGTACAGCACTGTACCCATGCCGGCAGGTGCATGTGTCTTAACTGTGTATTAGACGATCTTACTGGCAGCTGCCCTTGGGAGCTCCCAATACATAATCCAAGATTTGACTCATCTTATTGCACAGAATGAGGTATGACCGAAGTAAGAATTAATTCAGAATTCTGTCACCAAACTCAATGGTGGTTCAGCTTCATTAGTTTAGTATTTCAGTATCTACCTGGATAGGCATCTCCTATCTTGTATTCAGTAGGCTGATCCTCTGATGCAAAGCTGTGCTTTAAAGTGGCTAAAATGAGTTGCGATGCAAAGTTTTCACACTTTTAATTTACGTTCAGCTCTGAATCATTTATTTTAACTAAGAGGTGTACGTTTTCATTAGCTGTTGCCAATTTTACTTTGTATAGTTCAAACAGCACTTTATGGAATAAGTTCAGACGTGAGGAACAAGACACGAGACAAACGAAACATGACTTTTACCTTTCTGATAAGGTCAGACAGTTCCATTTCTGCCTTCTGGTGTGCCATATCCGATTTGACTTCAGAATACGTATCATTGATAATGGCCAAAAACATGTTCTGTTCATAAGAGAAATTAAAAGCCCACTTAAAAAAATAATAATTAAAAAAATATATATATATATATGTATATATGTATCTCCATGAGCCTGAGCCTCACCATTCCCACGACCTTCATATACAGACCTGCATGTGAATTTCTTTCTTAAAAGGGGCCAGGAGAAAATGGTGGGGTGTTTAGTTAGCAGTTACATCAAATACTTGAGATATTGAAACCATGATGACCTGTAGAACCGAAAGTTTTAATCAAGACTAGCAGTTATGACCCTCGCTGGGAGATTACATTCCAAAGAGAGTTCATGTCTACACACAGCAGTAGCAACAAACTGTTCCGTGAGGCCCAGCTTTTCCATTTAGCAACTGGGACTTCATCTAAGCAACAGAGCTGGATTACCAACGGAAATGCCTGAGGATACAAGTTAACTACTCATTCTGTAGTGACTGGCACACATACAAGATTCTTATCTGGCTACAGATCTGCTTGTGGTTCAGACTAGAGATAAAGAAAACTGATTAAAATCAGCTACTCAGCATGGGCGCCACAAATTCTGACACGAGTTTGGCTGTTTGTTCAGACAGAAGGAGAAAAGGAAAAGAAATTAGTCTTACTGCCGCTGTGCCCAACATTTAATTTACTAGGCATATACTGTCATTACTGGAAAGGTCCTGCTGAACATGGAACAAACACCACTAAATTACAAGCCAGACATTCAAGTCAGAAAGGAATTAGTTGAGTTATTGGCCTATCGAGTGTGCCATTTTCCTGCAGAAAGGCTACATTAGCCAGTATTTCCCCAAGAATTAAAAAAAATCCTTTTAGGAAAACAATCTTTCATTGTCTTTATCCGTTCCTGCCCAATAACAGAAAAATAAGAGACAACTTTACTAGTATCCATTTTGCTTTCAGCTGCCCAACAGTAAGAGCTAAGGATGCTGCTTTCTGCCCATCTTTTCTAGCTTTGTTTCAACTAGGTCTCAGACTGGTTTCAAGGCGCATGCACCAACATTTCACTCTACATAAACTGCAGGATCTGCACACGTTAATAAGCACACAACCTGTAGTTAGTATTTTGGATAACCTGCTGTGCCTTCACAATCTAGCTAGCACTCTCCTGCTGCCTGTTAGGGGGAAAAAAAAATAGAAAAAAAAAAAGAAATGTTACATCTCCTTTGCTGATCACTAGCCTCCACTTCTTTGGATTTTGTGAAGTGCTTTGGCACAAGTCTGAAACCTGCTTCATGTACTTCTTTGGTTAGTGTGACCCATATATTATTTGCCAATTGAATTTTTTTTCCATCCCACTGAACAAGTAAGGTTCTCCAATTCATTACTAATGAACAGCTTAGGTGAAGTCTTCTCCTGTCCTATGCACAAATAGAATCTGAGCCCCATTTCTCTTCCTCCCAAAGAATAATAAACAGCCTCATTAGGTATAAGTGGTCATTATCATCATAGTTATGATGATCCAGAATTGATGGCCAACTTAAATGTTAATAAAAACCTGCTTTAATAGCTGCCAGCTTACCAAAGCACTGAGAGATACCTAGCTCTGGGAATAATCTAAGGATTTGTAATTCACATCAGTAATGTCACTCCAGTGATATCATTAGAAATGACGTTACTCTTTAGTAATACTAGTACCAAACTAACTGAGAACTATGTACAGGCAGAAGACACTGGGGCTCCTTGCTTGCATTGGCATAAAAAATGAGTTTATTTGTTCTTCCTAGGTATCTACGAGGGAGTTCTCCTCCCCCTACTTCATATTATATACCCTATTAAAAAGACTACTATGAATTCAATACCAGTATGAACAGAGGATACACAAAAAACCAATGCTCACTACTAATATACTCACTGTTTGAATTTATTTGGCAGACTATCACGCCCACAAACCGCCTCCCAGAAAAACTGAGCCTCTTAAAATACCGTTCATCAAAAAATACTTAGGTATGCTGCACAGGGAAGGTGAGCTCCCATTTGTGCTATGGGGAGAAAGACAGGGCTCAACTCTGCCCTGGAAAAGGAAGAGAGGAAAGAGAGGCCTTTGCTGGAAAACTTCCACATCTGAAAGTTGCTGCACTGCTGATGACTTAGGTTCTTCTACAGGCAAGCTGTGCGTTGCATGCACAAACTATGCAGTTGTGAAACCGCTGGCCACACATTAGAGCATTTTATCAACAAAGAGCCCGTATGGAACAGTACTGCTACTTTTCACCAAAACGTATGGGCTTGCTGTGCACGCTGTTCACAAGCAAGTCAGTGTTTAACTGCAGAAATACTAACAAAAATCTTGGTGGTAATAATAATAATAACGAAAACCAACAATGTGGAACACTATAAGGGAGTGACAATATACATTACAAATCTATTTTAAATGGATTAAAACTAAAAGAGAGTGTAGTGACAGGCTATGCAAAGGTTAGGCTCCTGTGCATACTGCATACACACCATTACCAAAATAAGCCCCAGGTAACAGCCAAAAAACCCCCCAAAAACCAAAACAAAAACCAAAAAAACCTCAAAGAACAAGAGATGCAAAAATGGCAATTTACCTAAAAACAAATGTCCCACCCCACATGAACAAAGGCATACATACCAAAAGAATGAAGAACATAAAGAACACAAATGTAGTGAAATAAATTGGTCCCAAAATTCGATTAGCTTCTTCAACCTCTGTGAAGTTAAAGTCTCCCAAAATGATGCGGAATTGAGTAAATCTTAAAAAACAAAAGACATCCAGGAGTTGAGAAAAATGCTTCTGCAGCTATGCAGTTTTAGTGTAACAGTCTGGCTGATGGGCAGCAGAGAGGTCTGCACTATTTTAATACTGATCAGACATTGCGACTGTCAAACCTTCATGCCCATCGCCGGTATAACTGAACTCCACAACGCATTCAGCAAAACTAAAGATGGTTAAGTCTGGCTTTTGGTCACAACTGATGAAGGAGGTAAGAGGAAGCAGTGACAAGTAATGATTACCATTTTGATGCATTAAGACTCCACCTTGTCCCTCCCCTATCCCTTTTGCCTCTTATACACATACAAAACCCAACTTTTCACCCTCTGAAATGCGCCCATATAGCGCCAAGGCTGAAAGGGGCTCTCAGCACTACCAGCATATTTCAAGTTCCTCCACTTCTCCACGGGAAACTTTGCGACACTCTTCGACAGCATGGGGAGCAGGCAGGGGGGACTAACGTAGAATAAAATAAATCCTGTAACAGGACAACCTGGCAATTACTTCACTTTGAATCAGATTACATTGTAGGAAATCAGTAAAGGAAAAACTGATTAACAACCCTCAACTAAGTCCCCTTTTTTTTCCACGGACTCTGCCAGATACTCAGGAAGTTATTAGTCGGTTGTTAAACACAGAATCCCTTTGTGAGTCAACCAATTAAACATAAAATCAGGAACACAGCATTATTATGCATGCAAAGTTTTAGCAAGCATTACATGGTGCTGTACAGTAAGTTCAACTGCTGAAGATACAGCTTTGTCTAGGAATGTGACCAATTGCTCTAAGAACCCTGTCACTTCCACCAGCTAAAACCTGCCATTTTTAGCTCACTGACCTAAGTATATTCTATTTTTAACCTGGCTTTGCAGGCCATTCTTAAACAAATGATATATTAAAAAAAAAAAAAAGCCTCTCTAAAAAAGTTATTGCTACTGAGCTATAACAACAGTGAGATCCCTAGAGCTTATCTGTTTAGATGGCTGTTATAGGATTTGTTTAGTCTCTGATGAAGCAGCCAAATCCATTTACCAATGTACTGAGAAATTCTTTGCATTTATTACTGTACTTACATGCAGTCCTGGAAAGTGCTGAAGTCATCAATTTGAGTGCCAAAGACAAGATAGGCCAACTGAGCATATGCTAAGAAAATAATAAAAAACATAATAGCAAAGCCAATGACATCTTTGACACAGCGAGACATGGTAGTGGATAACTGACTCATCGTTCTGTTGAAGTTCACAAATTTGAAAAGCTGTTAAAAGAAAAAAGAAGAAACTGTGAAGACAAGGAAGACGACTATTTATTACCACAATAGCTGTATACGCGAAGTGTGTTTCTTAATTCACTTGGAGATAAAAAGTCAGTCAATCTACATTTAAAAATAGATATCGCTTCCCGAACACACTGAGGCTTGAAACGTGAAGAAAATTCTGTCCACTTGCATTCCTCCGTTCCCCTGCTTTTACAGCAGTGTTACTGAGATGCTACCAAAAGCCTATTTATTTATCTGAAGGGCAAAAGGAACAAAGCCTTAATTTTAATATTTTCAATGCAGATTTTAGAAGTCCTGCAGTAAAAAGCCAAGAATGATGACCCCTGACTGGATGAAGCCGTGAGCAACCTGCTTTGATCTCAGAGCTGACCTTGCTTTGAGCAGGTGATTGAATTAGAGACCTCCTAAAGTCCCCTCTCACCTGAATTATTCTGTAATTATGCAATTGTTATTTCTTACAATGGGCCACTTTAATTTTTAAACTGTGATGTAAACATTATATGCAACTTCATTTATAATACAGTAGGAGAGCACTTAGCTTGTTTGATAACATAAGCATCGATTTGGAGTAGAGTGGAAATTCAAGTTGTCATTTTTCTTAAGTTTTCAACTATTGGGCAATTTATTAACTAAACATTCTTCTGCAACTTTTTACATATGGAGGACAGGAAAACGATTGTGCACTTGAAGAGCAGTAGCATCAGAAAGGAGAGAGTAAAATAGAGAGATTAACTATTGCATTGTAGCTGTTTGGGATACGAATTGGACTTACACTACTTCTTCTAATGATTCAGAAATTTTGAATACATAAAACAGGTACAGTTAAACTAGGCTGTGAAAAAATAGTACCTAATGAAGTACAGACTTACCAACTCAAGAATAATAAAACCATTTCTTTAAGTATATGCTGTGACAAAGCACTACCACTGATTGTATTTTCTAGATTTAAACAAGGACTGTCTAACCCAGTGACAAAATGATAACCTTGTTTTTAATCTGCAAGAAGTCACCCTTCTGCTCTGACTTTCTCCCATGACCAATTTTAGGAGAAACGTGACAAAACTCATCGAAATAAACATACGAAATTCGGAACATTTCAAATGCTTCCATTCTAAAGTTAGAGTAAGGATATATGACTTGGAATTACCTTAATCCAGACAAAAAACACAGTGACTGCAGCAATATTGTTGAACTGTATTTGCCAATATGCCAAAGGTTCAAAATTGGGGAAGGAGTTTTGATCTTCCAGCAGTTTCTTCAGGAGCATATCTACAGTTGATGTCCTATAGATGTTGATTCCTATAGCTACCACAGAGAGCTGAGTAGAAAAGAAACATACAAACATATGAAAGGCGATTTAGAAGCACAGTTTTAAAGCAATTGGTTTTAGCCAGGTATGTAAGATACAGACAGATACAAGTAACTTCATGCTATTCATAATAGTACTACAGTGTGAGCTTTAAGTAAAAGCAAAATATATTTATTTATTCTTCTTCTTCTCAAGGTCTCCTGGCTACAGAGCTGAACTTCCAAATGGGAAAATATCAGCTAGGGACTGCACAGAGCCAGGATCAAGTCAGAGATACAAGCTTCTCCTGCTCCTTCAGGGTCAACCCGACTTGTCCCTGAGCACATTAGTGCTGACAGTCAGGCAACTGCAGGGACAGGGCGGGCTGGAGTTCATCACCTTTCCCTCAAGAGCAATTAAACAGCACAGTGGCTGCTGTATGAGATAGGATCCTAAGCGGGATGTTTGGACTAACCAGGAAATGCTTTCCATAAGGCAACCATGACCAGACTACAGAAAATAGCCTGGGAATAAGATTATACGCAAACCTTTCCTTTGCCACAGCTGGAGAACAAGACCATGGTGAAGTCTAGTGGGCTCAGAAATGCAGGGTTTGGAGATAAGTAAGCATATAGGAAAACAAAAGAACGCCATCCCTGCCCCAGCCTGCAAAGACTCAGGAAGACAAAGGGGAAAGAGAGTAAAGAGCAGACACACAGCAGTGGCCAAAAAAAACCAAAGCAGAGTTTCTCCTCCAGAGTACAAACTGATCAATAATGCCCACAAAAAGTAAAAACAGAGAATCTGTAGTTTTACCATATAAAGTTCTTTCCCTGATCTCTGCAAACATCTTTTTTATTAGTGTAAGTGAATTCTTCACTGTAAACAGCCAGGAAGTATATAATCCTAAATTTAAACAAGGTCCCTCAGACAAAGTATAAACATAGAATTCAACCCTCTATGTGAACCGAATTTTAGACTTGGACATACCTCGCTGACCATAGCAGCAAAATGTCTCATTTTCCCCTTGGTAAGTATAAAAATGGCACATGGTTCAAGTAAACATCCTCCTAAATAGTTCTTCGCTTACAAACCCTTGTGATGCAAGCATATTTTCTCCAGCTTAGAGGTATCAAATTCAATACCTAAACCTTGGATTTGTCCAAGCCTGAAGATACAAGATGAGTGTAAGACTGGAATTGTTTCAGCGCTGCTGGCTTTGTATACCTTGGGTAAGAACAGCTTGATATAAGTAGACTGATTTATACTGTGCAGCTTTAAAATCCGAGCCCAGATTTTCTGCTAGATTGACGCTATTTATTGGTAACACAGGCTACTTTACCAAGAAAACAGTCCTGACTGCTGCTAGGACTCTACAATTATAAGATGCTGTTCTTCAAACTTGCTATTAGCTGGCTAGTATTTTAATATCAAATAAAATTTGTTAGGCATTCTTTGAAAATATATTCAGAACCCTGTCCCATTTCTCCAACTGCCAAGCACCACTTTATGATTTTCTGCTGCGATAGCTTATGTCAGGTACGTGGAAAAGAAATGCGGGGGAGTTTCTTATCCCTCATAAGGGCTCTGTCTTTTACGGTAACTGGGAGAAAGCATACTGAACAAATACTCAAAACCTTTTATACTCAAAAGCACATACTAAACTTGTCCTACTCAGACTGAACAGCTCCATAGCCTGTAAGTATCCTCCCTGAAGTAATGACAAATAGGACGAATAGGATGATGGCCCTATCCCTTAAACCCACAATATGAATGTCAAGTCATTACGGTCTCCCACAGAAAGCATTCCAGAAAGCAATTTTAACCCCATTATAAACATTACCTACCACAATGATCAGGATATCAAGACAATTCCAGAGACTCCTGAAGTAGTGCAGTTTATGAATGTGAATTTCTAAGATCTCTTCCACCATATAATAAAGAACAAAAAGACAAAATGCCATTTCACAGGCTGCCAGGAAAAAATCAAAAGTGGAGATGTAGTGAATCAGCTTCACTGGCTGAAACTGCCAAGATGTAACAAGGCCTCCAGTTGCTGGAAACTCCACTAACAACCTGTTTAAAAAAAAAAGCAAGACAAAAACAGAAAACCATTTCATTGAAACAATGTCCTTGAAAAGCACTACTGAACATACTTAGGACACTTGTTTTTATTTTGGAGATAGGAAAAAGCCTGTATACGATTCAAGTAAGATATGAAGCAGAACAGAGGGTGTACACCTGAATAGCGCTCCCTCAATTTTGACTAAACCTAAGACATTTCAAAAACAGTGAGAAAACAAGAGACAGAATGACCTGCCTGCAACTCCATCTCTCACGTGCTATCTAAATGAAAGACTGATGTTGCATATCTACCTTGTGTACTTTAGTGAGCCAGGCCATTAGAGAAGTCACCTGCAAGCTGAAATGTGCCCCAACTCTTGGGCATCCGGAGAATCACAACTGCCTCCAGATGTTGAGTGCAGCTGCAATATGGAGCCCCTCTTCTTTGATAGGGAAGCCTGCCACAAAGCACCACCAGAAGCACGCCAGTGAGAAGACAGAAAGGAGAAAGTCCTATCTAGATCAAAGAGAACACAGCTCTATTTTCAGGGACATCCAAAACACAGTTTTAAAGAATCAAGTGGGAGGCACTTAAGTAGTTTGGAGCAAGTTCTCCTTTAAGTAACATATACACTTACCTATGCCCTCAAAACAAAGTAATCACAGGTAAATCCCTGACTGTGCTATCTGAACACTGTTGATGGTTTTGTACATACCTGACAACACAAAATAGGTTGATGTTTGCATTGTAGACGGAGAAATCAATGAAAGCTGCTCTTGTCCCTCTGTCCAGCCACAGGTTCTTCTTAAGGCTTGCAATCTGCACAGCTGTCACTTCTCTGGTCCTTGAGAGGTCTTGATAATAACCAGCTCCACTGTACGTGGCAATCAAGCCCCAGTGGCTGCTCCCATTCAAATCCTTCTCCTTGGTGTATGTCCAGCTAGTTTTGTAGTGAGACAGAGCAAATTAGTCTTTCTACTTATAATTAACCAAAAAAACCCCCACAAAACAACCCCCCCCACAAACCAACAACAGAACACCCCGGCTCAATTACTCAAAGTTGCTTTCATTTGAGAGATACTTGTAGAAAGTTTTGATGTTTGTACTCTGGAGAAAGGTTTTACAAAGCTCATTTGCCAAACAGAAACAAGAAAATAAGATAGAGACAGGTCACAAGTCAATTACCTATGAAAACAGAACATTTCAATCAACTTTTACAACATTTTTATCCTCTTGGGGGGGGGGGGGGATCAACATTTACATAGCTACCCTTTATAATGTAACCCACACATTTTCCTCCAAGAGAAACAGTACTATCTGCATTTTTTGGCCAGGAAAAATGATTCATCAAAACCCATTCCAGTAATACAATCCTGAAGTATGGAACAGGTGCTCATGACTCCGAGTGCTGTATCAAGACCACACCAGCATTTGCCATACACTGAAACAAAACAGCCACCGATGGCACAATGGCAAACTCCAGTGGGTTAAGAATATAGTCCTCTTCAAGTTTGGCAAGGTTTCTCCACAAACAGAATTGGCAACTGCTCCATATTTAGCTAGCCTTACAGACAGAACATGTGGCAATTACAGAGTTGCCTCTGTGAGTGAGAAATTCAGTATATCCAGGGCAGGGAAATACACATCTGCCTACGTGTCTACAAGAGTACTACGTACGCTGTTCCGTTTCGAAGCCCAAAAGGAGCAGTGTCTTCATTAGCTACAGAATAGACATCATAGCAGTCTTTGATTTCATCCTTTAAGTCTTCAGGTATTGAGCACGAACCATTTCTCACTTTCAGCTGCCGAATGCGAGGCACCCCTAGAAGCAGGTTCTCATAATAAATGAAGCTTTTGTTTTCAGCCATGGTTTTGTTGTTGTACCACATCTCCCAGTAAAGACCATCCAGCAAAGGGCCTTCGGTGAACTGGCAAAGAAGACAGAATTTTAGTTTGCATGTTGCCAGCACTGTTTTCATAGATCTTAATTCTGCCGAAATATGAGAATTGCAATTGATAATTCTTCTGATGTTAAAGCAAAGTATCTGCCTTAGCGTTACCTATCCTCCGCGGACATTCCCTAACCTTGCCCTACCCTGCCCTGTTGGCATTATCTAGATCCTAAACTTTGACCTATTAAAGGCCAATTTTACTCTAGTGCTTTGAAATCGTCCATACACAGAGAGATCTTTATGGACAAACTCGCTATGTTAAAAAAAGACCCTGCAGATTAAGTTCACAGATCCAGACAGGACAAATCACAGCAACAGTGAAATACCAATTTCTTTATATAGAGAGTACCTTCCAGAAGTCGTCCATTGTGGACAAAGTTTTGAAATCAGTTTTCTCCATTTTTGATACAGGTGTTTCCAGGAAGAGCTGCGACATTACCCTTGTATAATAGTACATACTGGAACTCACTGTCCCGTAAGTCACTGCACAAGATTTGGTATAGGGTGAGAGGTAGGAGATGGAAAAACAAAACAAAACAAAAGTACTTATTTGCTTATTTTGAATACATCAAGTTGTACTTGAATAAATTTTGCACTAAGAAGCCTGAGCATCAGAACAAAATGAAATCCACAGTAAGCAGTGTTTGTTTTCAAGAAATGATTATAATATAAAATCAGTAAAGAACAGATCGATCAGTATAAAATACCAAATTCTCCCTTCCCAAGTTTTATGTTATTAATACTTCTACAAAAGCCAACTTCAAGAAACAGAAAGGTGGGATGCAGCAGCCTAAACAGAGGGAGCTAGAGCCATTTTAGCTGCCTTGTGGTATCCAAGGCATCTGCAGAGAGCTGGCATGGATGACATGACCTCAGGAGAACCATGCCCTGCTTGAGCAGAAAACGATGGTCAACCAGGATATCCCAGGGCATCTCAAATGATGCTAGACACCTGTGGTTAGACAACTAAACTCCATCGGAGACACGCACGGGTTCTAAGAGACTCTCTCCACAGAAAATAATGGCTACATGTTACCTCTCTTCCTCACGCAGGGCCAAATATTTGGCCGAGGACCACAGAGCATAAAGTGGTGTACAAAGCCAAGATGGCTTATGAGAGCAGTCTTTGGCACAGATGCTTTTACTGCCTATAATTACTTAAAAATGCTTCAAGACCAGAACTCCGAGAAGCACGATTCTGTGACAACTCTGGAGAGGACTGGTTACATCTAGATTGCACAATTTTTCATCAGTTTTGACAGTTTGATAAGAATGTTTATTACAGGGACAAAAAATGTTTTCTTTAGCTACCAGAGAACAAGAACTATTTGTAAAAACCTTCTGCTGTGGCATAGGGAATGTGTGACTTGATTGTGAAATACCTGGATTGTCTCTAAATATGCTCTTTCAAAAATACAAGAGCACAAGAAATGTCAATAGCATTTAGCCTGCGCTGGAAAGCTCCCTAGTACGTTGTGCCAAACCAAAGACTGGTATGTCCCACAGTTATTGCTTAAGTGTAAAACTGAAAAAGACAGAACTTTAAAAGAGGTAAGTTTGTTAGGAATGTCTGTAGACATTTAACATACTACACTTTTCCTTCCCCATTACTAAAACCTTTTTTATAGTAAAATAAATTGTGAACAAATCTTTTCCGCTGACGATAATTTCATTTGCAAGTTCACATCAAATTATTCAGCTGACTATTATGTAAAAATGTTAATTATGTAGCTAAAGACTTAGGAATTTTCATTTTATTTTAATTCAAATCCCTCCCTGCTACACCTCTCCTGGTGATATAGCATACCAGCCACAGGCATTCTTACCACCTTAAAGCCATACACCTGCACTAGGCATTCTTAAATGACTCAAGAAGGAAATACGCATATTTAGTATATAATCATGCCCACAATACAACACCAAAATAGCTGTGCCAGCCATACGAAGGGTTTGTTTTATTTTTATAATTCTGCTAGACAATACAGGCAGACTTGCTCTCAAAGCCAGTCCACAAATATAGTTTGTTTGTTTTTTTAAATACGAGATTCACTCTCACAAAAAAATCCAAAAAACAAACACACACACGCTTGTCAGTGACTTTTAAGCTGTCATTCATGATCAGTTGTAACAGCACATGTCAGGCATGTAGAATAGAATTGTGCATGCTAAAAACTGGGGGCTTGAAACACAAAATCAGCTTTCCAAAGTTATGCTAACTTCATGCACACAATTTTTGTTGTTTGTTTTTCCATAATAGCCAAATAGAACATTTATTTCTTCAACACTATAGTAAGTTTTATTTTGAGCTATCTTACTAATTGTTATATATATACATGAATACATTGTCTTGTTTTGACTATAAATATAAAAAAACCTTATAAATATTGGAATAAAACTGTATAATGGCTTCAAGTTTCCAAGACCAGGACAGACAACTGCTCTCAGAACTGTTATATTACATACCAAGTTTAGACATTCAGGCCATAACCCTTCACGGTGCTATTCGCGACCTGTGAGAAACATCCTATACAATCAATACTCCAACATCACTACGGTTCTTCACCTCTCAGAAAAGAACAAAAAGCTCAGTACAGACTGCATTCTTAAACTCCATTTTTATCCTTACGTCTGCATGCTTCAGACTACCCTGATACAGGAATATTGCTGGGTATTAGGCTGGAGATCCATCACGCTCACTTGTGTAGTAAGTTCAAATTTAACACAATGTACTAATAGTCTCTTCCATGGTGACTACAGAAGCAGGAGTTAAGTCTCCTATCTAAAAGCCCCAAATAAAAATTATTAAAAAAAGTAAAAGGAGAACAGGCTGAGGATTGCATTCTGCTTCCCCTGTAACTGATCAATAAACTCCTAAATCAGACACTGTTGTCTCATGCACTTGTATGTAACACCCAGAACTACAGTGTTACTCTGCTTCCTATGCTACCATAGACAACAAATGACACACTTAAATCATGGAAGTCTTCATCCATAATTCATGCCCAACACTTAAGTGAGACTGCGGATGTGTTTAAAACATCCAGTGTCATGCAAACTCAGATTATCAAGTATTTCTAAGTACCTAGCATTATCCTTGGTTTTCTAGCCACTATCAAGAACTTCTGCTCTTAAGGATCTGTACATAAATTTGGTGATACATTAGAAACTCAGTGATTTTTTATGTTTAATTTTTTGTCCTAGGTGGTTAACTCCTCCTTTAACAAAAGACAGTTCCATTTAGTAATTTCATAATGCATACCAGAAGCATTACACCCCAATCTAGTGTTACACAAAAAAATGCTTCAACCCTAGGATCTCAAAATGCTCCCTAAAAAGCAAAGAACATGCATATTATCATCCCACTTAAAGATTCAAGAAGTATTAAGGCACAGAAAGTTCAATATTTTCAGTCTCAAGCAACAGCGAGTGTAGAAACAAGAAAAAAAACAGTAATTCCAAGTATTTGCCTCCACACCTACCCATTAATTATTCTCCTACATCACTGAAGCAACCTTAATTGTGGAATTACAGATGGCATACAGGTAGCACAGAATTGCAAGCATCAACACTGAACGGTACTTACGGACACACAAGACCACAAGAAAAATGAGGTATGTTATCAGCTCCCGCAAAACACTTTTCAGGTATTGCTCTCTGCTAGTGTTGTTTTCTTCCATGAGTCTTGTGCCCCACAGACCTTTCAAGAAAAACATATATAATGATATAAATGCAGTGTTTGATACTAGACATGCTAGTTACATAATTAGTCAAGAGATGCCTTGCTTGGGCAGCTGGCTTTGGACATTTAACCCATGTGGTGTCTGCTGCAGGTTCTTCTACAGATTTTGAACTGATCTAATTTACAGCAAGAACAACTTCTTTAGCTTGCCCTCCTGTAAGTCAAAGGAGGGCCATGTCACCTCATGTATATTATATTTATTAACTA
Organism: Dromaius novaehollandiae; assembly: GCF_036370855.1. NCBI lineage: Eukaryota > Metazoa > Chordata > Aves > Casuariiformes > Dromaiidae > Dromaius > Dromaius novaehollandiae. Next base: position 9,364,882 of record NC_088101.1, on the reverse strand, counting down.
GCAGCTCAGCAGAACTCTTACAGAATTTGTTGAGTATTTGCCAAAAGTGCTGTCATTTAAAACCAGATGGCATGAAAAAAAATTAGTTATACAAAGGCATACATTGATAGCCAACCTTCAAGAAATGCAACGCAGTGGGTTTTTTTAAAATATGCCTATGAAAGCATTAACTTTCTACCTGAAAGGAGGATAGGTCGGTTAAACACATGTTTAAAACAAACACAGAAAACACAGAAAAAACTGTAACCTTCCTCTCCCCAACAGGAAAGACGTGTCCAATAAAGAGACAGTAGGGATCTTGGTGAGGTTTGGTACATGAATTTCTTTTCCTGCACAACAAAGAATTATCACTGAAATGTTAGTAGTGGTCTTAACAAACAGCTGCCATTTAGCTGTCAAACTGGGCAACTGTATTAACTGAACTATCTGGGGATGTCACTAGCTTCACGACATTATACTTCACACTCTCAGGAAGACCGTATAAGAGAACTTACTGAACTTTGCTTATCTCTTCCAAAAGGGTAACAGTGAAGCAAAAGTGGCTTTTAAATGGAGTCACCAAAAGAAACAACAATCTGAGAATAGAAAGCAGTTAGTAACCATCATGCTCATTTCCTGTGTTTAATACAGAACAGAGAAAAGCTGGGAACAGCTGCTGAAGTTCAGTCCAGAACTGCTACCTTCCAGCAGCTTCGCTTTATTTAAGATTAAAGAAAGCAAGTCAATATGACCTTAGTGTACGGGGGCGGAAAGACAGCAGAAGTGTGTGCGTGTGTGTGTAAACTGCATTTACAATTGTGTGTATGTAAATAAATTCACTCTTGCAAATCACTGCCAAGCTTCCACCCTTTTCCTTTTCAGGTATTTTAAATGGCCAGCCCTTGAAACGTCCTTTATGCTCCCAGCGGATGGAAATGAAGTAACCTCAAAATCCCTAGGAAAAAATCTTGGATCCATCAAACATACCACAGTAATTTGAAGTCAAATGGAAAAGCAACAAGGGATAGCCAAAACAGATTATAAAGCTGACAATGAAGTGAAAGCTTAGTGCCAGCCATTGCTGCAAAGACTAAGACAGACAAACAGCTCAGCTGCCTGCTGCAGAACTTCACTGCTAACAAAGAGACAGGAATAAGGGAGCTCTTCCATCTACCTGCAAGCTGAGGTTAAAGAAAAGATTAACATGCCAGATGTTTATAAAGGCCTTTCAGCTATTGCAGATCAAGATCCAATCTAGCCACAAAGTCAAGCGGGAAAGTTCTCCAGCATAAGCACAGCAAGTATTAACGTTCTCTGCATTAATTTCCCTCCGTTCATACTCCTTAATTAGTCAACTATACCCTTCACTAATGTCTATCATTAATATGTGATGCCTGCCCCAAAAGAAGAGAACTTTTCCAAAGCTGTTCTTTAAGTCTGAAAACTTGGAGATAAAGACTGCAGCTTTACAACACAAAATGCCAAATTCTCACCATTAGGTCATTCTAGAAGACAGAAACACAAAAACAAGAACGTTTACAGAGTCACTAGCAATAAAGGATCAACAACTCCAGTCTTTAATACAGCACGTTGCACTAGCAACGTCCATAATAAAGGAAGGAAAACATTACGGAACAGAGAAAAGGCTGGAAGGGCCGGCGAGCTGAGCTGGCGCGAGAGCAGAGTCCCGGCTGTCAGCACATTACTCACCAAACAGAAATGCAGAGAGCAGAACGTCTGCAAGCTCAAATTCTGTCATATTAGAACATTATTGCAAGTCAGCAAGGAATGGAAAGTTTCACGTGAAAAAAAATAAAGCACCCGAGATCACACAATCATCTTTGCATTAAGTGAACTCTGCACTTATCCAACCGCTAGCCTGAAGCTTTCATTAGTGGCCACATTTTTAGAAGCACATATACTTTTTACCCTTTTTGACATATTAGAATATTGTTTAAGATGCATCAAGAATAGTGGTGGTACGCAGTGCTGGATTTAAGTTGACATTTACTGTGGGCAACAAAAACATTTCATTTCTAGCCTTGATTAAGCATTTTCAGTTCATGCCTTACACTAATTTGCTACCCGTCAACTTTTTGAAGGATCCGTGTACTCGTTCATTTATCAAACATATGTGCAAACGATGCTTCTTTCATACCCATTCGGTAGCCCAAATGGCTTACCTGAAGAATGTGCTAATTCAGAAGAGAGAAAAAAAACCCAAACAAATGGAACTAAAAAAAAAAAATTGACAAAATTTCATCTCACAATAAAAACTAACTTTCCAGGCAACACAAGAAACAAAAAAACTTCCTGTTTTCATATCTACATACCTCTATATTCATAAAGGAGTTTATATGGTATAGAAAGCATATAAAATAATTGAGATTTATGAAAAAGTTATCTAACTTAAATTCTGAAAGTTCTCAATAGTTATGGAAAGACAATTTAAAAAATCCTACAACATGACAAAAGCAAACAATACATCCAGTACACATACAACACATATGATATTGATACTTATAAACAGCTAAACTGCCTATACAGAAGGTCAGATTACAGGGAAGGAAGGGGTTGAGGGCAGGACTACAATCCTCAGACAGAGCTGCTTTCTCCCAAAACAACAACAACAACAAAATTAAGTCTTACATTCAACTGGAAGCTCACATTCCTTAGAAAGGTACTAGCAGAGCACCCACTAGTTCAGCTCAAAAAAGTCCTGATGATGCATTCTTTGTGAAAATAACAACTGATGAATGACCGAAAATAGTATCCGATATTTCCAATTAACAATATCTAATAAAATCTTTCCAGAAAATCCCTGCATACGCTGCTTGGTATTGATGAACATGTGGATCTAGTAGCACTGGGTGTCAGAGTAAAGCGGTTACAGGAAGATTCCCTTCCCAGTGTGGCTCCGGAAATGGACCTTAGTCTCATCCATCAAAACTGCTAATGATTTCTCACTACCTGAGATGAACAGTCACCTCCTCCCCCAAAGCAGACAGGATGTTTGATGCAGAGACCTGCAAAACTAGAGGGACTAAAGGAACTTCACTGAGACTTGCATTAGAATTTGAAAAAAATCCCCAAAGTCAAGAAACTAAAAGATAGGTAGTTATATGCGACTGAACTTCTATTTATTTATGACGGTGCACAGTCTCCCTGTCCATCACATTTACCAAAACCCATTACCTTAAATTCTCTTCGCAGCATTTTTATTTCACAGCCGACAGCAAGAAAAATCTAAGCAGTCATTTAGTATCACTCAGCTGATGAGTGGCAACATGCTTAGCCATGCTGACACTATCATATTTGATATCCAAAGGATTACTCCCTCTTGTGTTCAGCTCTGTCCAGTCAAACAGCATTTCATTAAATAAATCCATGCTAACTTTCCTCTAGTTATCTTCTAAGGCAGCTACCAGATTCATTTCAACAATTCCACAAAAACTCAACTAAAATTTTACCTACTTTCTTTTCAGACTGCAGTATAGCTTGCTCTTTAGATCTCTGTTAGATCTAAAAAATAAAGTACTACGTTCACCATTTTCCAGTCATCAATGGTCTTTGCTGTTACGCATGAAATGTCAGAAGAACTACCAAGCTCTGTTTCCAATAATATAACCTCAGTTTAACAGTTATCCTTCAAATACCCTACTATAATTTGAGGCTTGAAATCACCCTTTCACTACACAGTCTGCAATGATCACATTCTTTAGAGAAGGTTAGTTACCTATGCGCCAGGCAAGTACAGCACCCTGTGTAACTGCACTAAAGTCACGTCTAGCCATTTCCTGCGCCTATGAAATTACTGGCAACAACCTTCTCTATGTTAAGGAACTACAAAGGGACCTGTCTGCTACGGTACCTTTGGCTACACTTGGCTACGAACACAAACTAAACACAGGTTAAAAAAAAATAAAATAAATCAACAGAAACTGTGGATAGCAAGCACATGAATAAATCTAGTCCCAGTATTCACAGAAGACAAAACCAAGTCTTTTTATTCTACAGCTAGAAGCAGAACATTAGTAGGGCACACTGTCTGCCTCAAACACCAAGCAGCAGCTTGGTGCATAGCAATGTTTGAAAGTTTTCTTTCTGCTTTCTTCCATTTCAAGAACGTGTGACTTCCACTATTTTCCACAGAGCACAAACTTTATTAATATGCTCACACCCAGCTGCACAAAGAGAACATCACCATTCAAAAGGATGCATTACGTTCCAGCATCAAAGGTGGTTCTCACCTTTTGATTTGTAAACAGAAATTAAAAGTTCAAGTTACTGAATGTGCATCAGCTCCCAAACTGCTTACTTGCCCAAGATCTGTTGCTTAGGCAGCAGGACAAGCAAAGGACCAGTCTGTCAAAACAGAGCCTAAACTTCTCCTCCTCTGGCAACTTCTGCCTGATGCTGATGCCACTGAAGGCTTCAGCTCCATTCATCCTGCCCAGCTTAGCAGACAGCTTCTCCAGAAACCGACTCCTCCTGGTTCTACTGCTCACTCAGCTGAAATAGGTGAAAATGCAGGAGAGGATTTAAAAAAAAAAAAAACATACACATACTAAAAAGAACGCCTCCCTCCCCCAAATCTCTCCTAAGCTGTAGGCACAGACGAACTATCGATGATTCAATAAGGCATTTTTTTTCAAACCTTTGTTAGAATGGTCTCTCTTAAGCTCTGCCTTCAGGTTCAGCATGACAGAAACCAGCACCAAAAACAGTCCTTCATGTAGATCATCTGTTTGCAGTTTTACTCCAGAAGCCATGACTGAGACCAAACAGCAGCAATTTAGACAAGCCACACTGTATAATCATCAGGAAGTCAGTCATGCTCATGTTCAAGCAACACTATTTTTCACTAGTTCAAAGCAAATACAGGAGGTTCCTTCTCATCAATAGCAACAGCTACCAGGAAGAGAGTATTCGAACAGTTATGCTACTATTTAGCTGGGTGCTGGGGGTTTTTTGTTTGCTTGTTTTTAAATAAAAGGACTTCCCTTTCTCCATGTTAAGCAGCTCCTTTCTTAAGCATTTACATACCTCAGGGACAGACTAAGCTAAACACACCATTAAAGACTGGACACAGCAATATCAGTCAGTTCATAAGGCATAACTATCACTGACACTTTTTCCTGGGCGTTCCAGTCTCTTGCTATAAAGTAACTCATTTCATTGAACAGTCTCCCTATAAAATCTGCTGCAAAGGCAACGTAGTCTATTCCACAATCTCTGCAGGTTTGACTTGCATCCAAGAAAAACACTACAGTGATCAAGAGGGATTTATTTTGGTGCAACACAGCTCAAATCACAGAAATCATTATAGCAAATGATTTTTGAACGTGCAAAAGAAACAAAATGAACATACAAATGATACATAATAGCTCAATTTGCAAGTCCCTGCTTAAAACACTTCTGATGTGGTGACAGTCAATAACGCTGCTTCGCATCACTTCAGGAAATCCACGTTTTATAAAAAGAAATCTTGTTTTCTAAGAGGAGCTTACTTCTGCCACAGCTTTATAATTAGAAACGTTTTCTCTGACACTGTAAACAAATCCTACATTTATAATCCTCAGGCCCTGATACTGAAATTTTATGCTTCTCTGAAGAGGAAAGGGGGCTTCTCACATGAGCCCCCATAACCTTAAACGCAGGGAACTCCCCACCCACTATTTCCTCTGCTGTGTCAAGTCAGCTCTGCGCACTGCCAGCTCAGTGCCGAGTTACCTCGGTGAGCGTACAAGGCTCGTTTGGGGCGCTCCTGTTTACGCTTCGAGCTACGCTCCTGGTCACCGGCTGTACTTCAACAGGCAGCTCTCGACAACTGAGGGCACTCACAAGGCCCTGCACAGCACCGCACAAGAACAAGATGAGTGTAACACCCTCCCAACAATCCCACTCTTGAAGCACCAGTAACCCCCCCCAAGGCCTCTTTTAGAGGACAGAGAATGCGGATAAAGAGAGAAGGACAAATACTCTGCCCCGTCCCTGGTGTTGGATCAGGAAAGCCACGATTCCAAAACCTAGCCAGGACAGTCTTTCACACCAAAAGCAGCCAGGACTAGGGCTAGCGGGTGAGGGAGAGGGGAGCAGAGACCTCCCTACCACACAGAAGAGGACAAACAGAGGGGAGGTGGGTGCCTGTGTGTGATGGCAGCAATAACCAGGTCAGAGAGAGGGAGAGATGCGTGTGCACAGGTGGGGAGAAGGAAAGGGGCGAGCACGGCTGGACGGATGTCGGATAGGACAGCAGAGAGGTGGAAGAACAAGAGAACAAGTGGCAGAGGTGGGCGGAAAAGAAAGCAAAAGGAATTACAAAAAAAAAAAAGCCCTCCTAAGTACTCGTCTCCACGTAAGCCTGCAGGAAAGGGCTGTCCGATCGCAGGCAGGCCGGGAGCCCGCTGCCAGCGGAGGGGGAGCGCGGAGGCAGGGCCGGGCCACGGCTGCCGAGCGGCGGCTCTCACCTCGCAGGCGCCGCGCCAGGCGCTTGGCCCAGGCCGCTCGGTGCGGCGCGACCCCGTCGGGCGGCACCTGGTGGCGGCTCGGCGCCTCCGTCCCGCCCGCTGCCGCCGCCGCCGCCGCCCCGCCGCGCCCCGCGGGGAGCCGCCGTTGCCGCCGCCCGCTGCCGCCGCGCCCCGCCGCGCCGCTGCCTAACGACGACGAAGCACCGGCTCCGGGGCTGCCCCACTCCACGTCCATCTCCAGCACCGGCCCCGCCGCCGCCGCCGCCGCCTCCTCCTCGGGCTCGAAGCCCGGGTTGTCCCGGCTCCAGGCCTGCCGCGAGCAGGCGGAGAGCGGCGGCGACGGCGGGCAGGAGCCGGCCCGCACCGGCTCGCCCAGCCGCTCCAGCTCCAGCTGCTCCCGCCCGCGCCGGCAGCCCCCGCGGCCCGCCATGAGCCCGCCGCCGCCACTGCCCGGGGCGGGACGCCGCCGCCCCCGCCCCCTGCCCGCCCCCCAACGCGGCGCGGCTCCAGCGCCGGCCCGGCAAGCCCGGAGCACGGAGGGAGATGTAGTCGTCCCGCCTCCGAGCGCCGCCGCCGCGCCGCGCCGCGCCGCTCTCCCCGCGCCCCCAGGCGGCGTCCGCCCGCCCCGACATGGCCGCCGCGCGGCCGTTGGCGCGACCGTTGGCGCGGCCGTTGGCGCGACCGTTGGTGCCGCGCGCGCGCGCGCGGGCCCCTTCCCCGCCCCCCCCGCCGGCAGAGGGAGCCCCTGAGGGGGGCTTCAACCACCTCATCCATCTCGGGGAGTAACTGTTCCCTAACTTGAAAAAGGTGGAAGCTCTTCGCCGCTCCTTCCCCCTCAGCAGCCGCCCCGCATATAGTCACGCAGCCCAGGGGTACAGGATTTTGTCCTTTTATTTAAACTCCGTTACAGCAAAATACACACTGGCATTATGGAGTACAGTATCCCAAGGAGGTATAACATTCATTCTGTGCGTAAAACAGCATTTGTCTTGCTCCTACGTACATTATCACATTCAAACAGAGCAGTAACAGATGCAGTAAGGAGGGCTTGCACTTGCGTAATGGAAAGCAGAGCTAGCATCGCATACAGGAGACCGCCTGGGTAATAAAACCACCTAACTTCTGCCCCAAACTTGGAGGAAAAAAAAAATCACCACGTGTTCTACATTTACAAACAATTACTGAAATGAAACTACTCCCCCCTCAAGTGAAAATTACAAAGAGAAAGAAAAATTAGATTCGTTTCCCCTTAAAGGGTGACTTCGTTGCTTTTAATGCCGCGACGGTCTCGAACATCTTCGGCACTCTCCACGGTTTGATTGCTGTTATCGTCGACTGTCGTGACCTGAGCTGAAATGTGGGCCCGGCTCTCCCTGCTTTCCTTGCTCAGGGGGCCGTGGCCTCTGAGCCCCCGCTCGCTGCTGTCTCTCTGGGCCTCCAGGCTGTCGAATTTCTGCCGGCTGTCGTTTTCCACGCTCCAGTCGGGCAGCTTGCGGACAACCTCGTCGCTGTCCTGCCCGAGGCTCTTGCGTCCCCATTCCCTGCTGTCGACGTACTTCCCGGCGAGGTGGCGTGCGCCGAGGCCTTCCTGGGAGAGCCCCCCTTGGTGGCTGTCCGCGGCCAGGGCGCTCTCGTCCTCCTCGGTGGCATCGTGTACGATCAGCTGCGTTAGACAAATGGGAAAACAGCCAAAGAGCTGTGGTCACTTCTGAGCAACTGATCCGTCACCAGGTATCGCAACACCACACCCAAGCAAGCTGTCCTGCGTGGGTCCCAGGGATACTCAAAGCCTCTGGGTTGTGTCTCTGCTCTGAAGCCTTGTGGACTTTTCTGGAGCTGCATGAACCTTTCACAGGATCACAAACCCAAGTTTGATACTGGCCTCAGATTTCGTGTGCAAGTACATCATGGCAGCGCAACTCACACTGTCACGTAGCCTGCAGTAGCAGGCTACACTTCTGCATGTCAGTGCATGCATATAGCCCTCACCAATTTGGGGTATCTGCAGAGAGCAGAAATGCACTCCTTCAGTTTTGCCAACTTGCCCCCCTCCCAATCCCTTTCACAGCCGATTCCCACAAAAGCACTTGTCCATTCTGAACTTCGCTATCCTTCTACAACAACCTGGGCACCGCTGCTCAGTGCTCTTTACCTTTCTTGCAGCTTTCTGGAGCTTGCTGGACTTCACCACTGCGGCTTTTGCCTTAATTCTGTATGCCACGCTGTCGCCTCTGCCTGAGTTGTCTCCCCGGGTGAAAGGGTAGGGAGGGAAGGGTGCAGTTACGGGAGCATCGGTGGGAAAGTTCGTGACAACTTCATCAGATTCATCTGTGTCGTCGGAATCATCGTCGTCTACATCGTCATCTGGATCTTCACGGCTCTTGCTTGACAGGGCAGGCAAGCGCTGAAAAATATTTAGTGTGCATCACGCAAGCGAGCATATACAGGATGTACAGTGCTCACACGCTGTTGCAGATCTAAGTGGAAGAATTGCTCTAGATTTGCCTCATCCTGTCTGAGGCTTTGTTTTATTTAGGGAGAAATGTTAGCACGAGAGCTGCATTTGAGGAAGGAGAATGACTGCTGCTACACACTGGCTGCCACGCAGCACTCATTTAGCTGTTGTTGAAAACACTTACCGCTTGTCCGAGGACATCAGCTCTTTCTTCTGAAGAATAAAGAGTCTGAAAGCAATAGAAAACTCATTATTAGCACACAGGCACATACGATAAAGCTGAGAGAAGATGTTGACAGTTTAAGGACTTAATCATAATTTGCCAGTCCGCACTGAAGGATGTTCTACTTTGTCTTCCAACTAGTCACAGGTACCTGATGAGGTGATGCCAGGTCATCTCGTGGAAGCAGCAGACTCTCGCGAGGCTGAAAATTCACGTGGCGGTCGTGTCTGTGTGAATGATGGCCCCTGGAGTCCTTCAAAAGAAGAACTGAGGTCTTAATGCACAAAGGAGCGTACAGAGCAGGTAAAGCTGCATGCATCACAGGATCTGTTTTGGTGCAGGTGTGGCATTTGCAATACACTCTTTTTGTATGAGATGCGTCTTCAACTATTCATTGCAATAGGAAGAGAATTCAAAACTAGCCACGCTCCCAGACTGACCCTATACCCAAGCGGTATAATACTGAAGATGTGCCTCTCAGACTGGTGGTGGCAGAGCCTGGAGAATTTCAGATCAGTTTTTCCAGCTCATTTTAATTTGATGAAATTTGGAGTTGGATCTAGGCATCATGGCTTCTGTTAACGTTCAGGTTCTCTTCCCAGCAATGTTTTATCTCCACATCATCGAGACTCTAAGATAAATGCAATAGCTGATTCTCAGAGTAAATAAATAAATAACTTTACTTTACTAGTAGCCTACTATGGAGTATAAATCAAAGAGCTGTATGCAAGACTAATATCCTTTATATGACAGTATTCTTGATCTTTGCACAGTCTTAGCTCATTTCTGTGCTAACTCAAAAGGACAGGTGGCAGTTTGATAGAGAAGGTTCTAATGTCTGCATTCACACAGCTCCAAAAAATTAATGGAAATTGGACCAAAATGCTCTTCTGACATCAATTATTATTATCTGATCCACAGTAATGAATGTGGGTTATAAGAGCTATGTTATACTATAGTTTTGGGTTTTTTTAACTGAGAGATCACATTTACATATTTTTCATTAAAAAAGAAAAATGGTCTCCAGTGCTCGTCCAGAGACGGATCTCATTAAGGTACAAGACCAGATACCAAGCTGCCTAACATAGCACTAACATAGTCCACTGAAGTCAGTGGAAATCCACCCAATTTGTCTAGCTGAGAAACTGGCTCGTAATATCCAGGTTAAGATATGTTCTGCAAGCAGCTACAATCATAAAACATGTCTCACACTGTGTATTAGCATAAATCAAAATGGCATTATTAAAGAAAATAACTAGACTATAGGAAAGACAGACAAAAGGAGCTTACGTATTTTTCTTCAGAGCTGGCAGAAATGGCATGCTGCTTGGATTTACTCACCTTGAAAGGAAAGAGAAAAGAGTTTGTCAGTAATAACTCCTTGCTAATATGCAAAGGAAATATGTAAGCGAATGCTAATATACAGCTATGATTTACTCACTGGCCATGCACCGGCGATGCTGATAAGGCACAGACAAAGCACTGCCACCTTCATTGTGATGTTCTACCTAGAAAGTATTTTGGAACTGAGAGTCAACAAAATAACATACCGCAAACGTGCCATAGGCTATTTCTTTCTCCTATTGTACTTCACCGCGCTGAGACGAACTTTCTAATAAGGATTCAAGCTGCCTGTGCCAATCTTTTTCCTCTCTCCCCCCCCATCACCACCTCACATCTGACTGGAGGGCAGGAATACAAGGTTCTTCTTAAGGGCTTGACAGCTCAGCTCAAGAGCTACAGGAATTTTAAAACCAGATACTGAAAAGTGCTGAGCAGTGTTGAGAACACCCCGCTGAGAAGATGAACAGACTACTTCTGTTATCTGCTGATCTGAGTTGGTGAAAGACAAAGCTTTCAGAAAAACAAAGTGCTGATAAAGGACCGGCTGAGGTTTATCAAAGCATTTTGTCAAAAATGAGAGACCAAAACAAACCCAGCTCGGACTCTCTGTTTATTTTAAAACTAGTTTTCAGAATTATTAACTGCAGTGGCTATACGTAACTTCAATTTATACAAACAGAAACTGCTTTTATTAATAGACTTCTTTTTCTCTCCAGAAATTTGAACAAAGCAACCTGTGTTTTCAGCAAGATATGAAGTGAAATTTATCTGCTCACGTTGCAGTTTTAGCAATTTATTAAACGAATGACTCCTGATAAAATACAGGCAGCGCTGAGCTACAGTCAAGTTTGGTGCTGATTGACCAATCTCCAGGATAAACATCCCTGAGAAATTAAGCTGATTCAGTGTTGAACAAGAAGCATTTAAAACCTAAACCTAAGTAAATCACAGCAGGAGAGAAAGATACAGACACATTTAGAATGCATATATAAGGCTGGCTCTGGAACAGGACACTATATTAGAAGCATTGCAATTTCAAGAGCTAAATAAAGAAGAATTGGCCCCATCCATTCAGTAGTGTGCGGCACAAACGGCAAGCCTGCCAGGAGAAACTGGGATATTGCAAGGCAGTGGTTACATGAGGGAAGAAACTTTCTGAGCTCAAGTACCAGCTTTGAGTTTCTAAGCAAATCACTTGCTTCAGTGGCAGGGATTTCAGTAACCTCCTTCCGACATCTATCAGCAGTCAGAGATTTTAAATTGCAATTCTGTACAGTACCTTGCATCTCTAAAGCAACCTTGCTGCTCCAGAAGCAGATCTTTCTCCACAGAGAAACATTAAACATCCTTGTTCAGCAAAGCAGTTTCGGAAGCTCTCCTGCCCAAGGCTTCCTCCGCTAAAGCTATGGACATAATAGCACAGGTCAGGTAAGAAAATGAAAAATTACCTGTTGTGATGCTGGAAGAGTCAGTTGCGACAGGAGCTCTGTTAGCGTTCCCAGCAACAGCTCCAGCCAGTCGCCTCCGAGTCGCTCAGGCTTTCTCCCCTTGTCCCCTGGACTGCCTGACATCTCCAGCCTCGGGGAATTTAAACCCTGTCGCAGCGACCGGCTGCCAATCCCCCTGTAGCGGAAAAGGATGAGGTCATGAGGCTTCTTGCCACCGTACTGCCCACGTTCTCCTACACTTCCTCTTTGGCTTTGTGGCTTTTGAAGCAAACAAAAGCTACTCTATGGTTAAAACATTACTTATGTGCAAGATCATTAACCATCAGGTCTGTTGCATGCACACAGCATTTGGTATCGTGTAGGAGGACTTCGGGGCACATCTGTCTTGCTTTTGTGAAAAGGCAGGATCCAATTTCCCAGAAACTTCTTGATGCCTGTTCTGTATGGGGTAAGAATACATAAAGCTTGTAGGAAGGAGGAGACCTGATCATAAAACTCTCCAAAAAGGTATTAATGCTTCCATAAAGACGTAGAGCTGATCTCCAGGGTACATGTTTCGATGGGAGCTGCAAAGACAGGGTGTAGACTATGGCATTCTGCCTTTTCCAGCTATGCAGAGTCAAAATAGTATCGATGTGTCTCAGTAGGTATTCTGCTTCCAGAAACTTGATGGGAGAGGTATACAAGAGTCACTGACACTCTAATTAAAAAAGGTTTTTGCACCATTATCTAAATTTCTCTCTCTTCTTTTCTATTCAGTTGGTATGTCATCTGAGTCCTTTCTGGTTTCATTCCCTCTTTCAGGGGGTTCGGTTCAGTCCAGTCATCTGCTGCAGCTGCCTGTCACACCAAGCCTGCTCCAGAACCTTTTTCTGGGACTAGCTTCTGAATACTAAGAAAAGAGAAAAGCAGCCACAGCTCTGACATGAGAAGTGACACGGCTAGCACTGGGAAGCAAGGGACGACATGGGATGACATCCCCCATTTGCTGCTGGCATCTAGAGCTATTCGAGCAATGTCTTGCTTAGATATGTATAGTTTTGGATAGATTCTGCTTTGTCTGTAATGTGTTGCAAGACTCACAGACCCTCTTCCCATTGCTCTTCCTTTAAAATAAGAATTAGATGTGCCATTCAAACACAGAAAGACCTTCCAGCTACTACTTTCAGAAGGCAAAATATTCATGACTGTTTTGAACCTGGTATCTTTCTCCTCATTTCTGATACCCAGCTAATGTTTAATTATGTAGTTTATCAGTGAATATTTTAGTACTGTGACAGAACTGGTATTTGTCCTTAGGAGCAATGCAATAGACACCTGGTTGTCGCAACTCAGGTAACCAGTAATTCTGTACCTAACATTTCTGTTGCCCATTTAGAAACACCATGAGAAACATAACCAAGTTAGTTCTGTAACTGCCCATCACAGCATCACATGGAGCTATCTAATTATGTTTGTGAGCCGAGATCAACAACAGCTGGAGGTTTAACTTAGCCTGTTTTGAGAGTATTCTAATATCCGGGAGGCAAATTGGGAGAACACGTACACTGGATCCCATTTTGAGCCTGTAAAAACCTCCTTTCTGTGCCAACCATTAATCAAGAAACATGAGACTGAACTACACCATTATACCAAAAAGTGCCCTAGAGCTGTTCTTTGACCAGAACAAGAACTGCGAGATCTTCCAGAGCATACCACATGCAAAATGGTGTGTTACTGTCTATCAGACTATTAGCCTTAGTAAAATACGTAGTATTTCAAGATTTGTGAATGTTTTTTCCTCACCAACTTAAGCAGCAGAAATCAGTCATGCTGACAGAGAAGCTCAGATCCATCAGAAATACAGTTTTCCTGAACTTTGTTAAATATCCTGCTGTACAAGTAAATTAAAACCGTGGCTTTTCAAAGCAAATGGTTTTGGAGTATCTGGCACACCTGTCTCCAGCAGAGACATCGTGTGACCACCAGGGACTTGCTTCTCGTAAACAACTGGTATTTCCAAAGTAGCGGGAGATGGCAGCGTTTCTGAGCACTGCTGCCAAAGCTATATGGTTGATTTCGTAAGAACTAAGGAACAATAGTGATATTTTGCAGTAATCCAGAAGCAGGATGTGAAGTGACAGTGACTAAATGGCTTCATTTTATGCAAGATCAGCCAATGCAGAACTGTAGTAAATTTAGCACTTGTCTCATGCCTATCATTATGTGGTTATTCACCCTGTAAATCACTGTCTAGCTGAGAAATTCCTCTGCCTGGGCAGGAGGTAGTGCTTGTCATCTCAGAGATAAGGAACAAGCTGGGCAGAATGGGGGGGGACTTTCACCATTTTCACTTCCCACATTAAAATGCTTAATTCTGGAGAGAGTGCTTGGCTGGCAGAGGTGCAGCAGAAGCAGCTTACTTGCATCTGTACAGGTAGGAGGATACATTATTTTGGCTTTCAAGAACTAGCTGTCAGGTTCTGTGCAGAAGACGACCATGGCAGGCGGTAATTTGTTACCTGTAGGTGAGATGTTCTACTTGGGCTACATTAGGACCGCCTGGTTAGACTGCTGTTTTCTGCTGTAGAGAAGCGCTGTCAGTGCTTCCCCATGCAACCTCCCATGCATACCTAAAATCCTGAGCTGAGACACCAGCACAGCGCCCGGTAATATCTCTGGCCTGCGTGGGAAATCCCACCTGCAGTGATCTGCGATGTCCAGGCTCTCAGGACAGTGAGTCCTGTTGCTCTTTCTCATATTAATCCTGTACGCCTTCTTCAGCCCCACCAAAGTCAACTCTCTGGGTATGGGAGAGCCTGTGTTTCTCACTTGACACCTCCTCTATTTACTACATATAGGGTTCAAGAACAACTCTAGCCCCACTTTTTGACTTTAGATGCTTTTCGTCTGAACATTTTAAAGCACGCTCACGTTCACTAAACCAGCTGCCTGCTCTGGCTGGCGTAGCATAGCATGGCTGCGTCTAGCTGAGCTTTCCAAGCCTCCGAGGACAAGGCTTGCGCTGCCCCGTTCGGGCGCTGCTCTGCTCTCCTGGTCGCCAGGCTTTTCCTGATGACCAACTTGAACCCGCAAAGGTGCAATCTGCAGCAGTTATTCCTTGTTGTATTGGCTGGCTCCCTCATCTCAGTAAACCCCTTCCAGGGGCCATAGGCTGCCAGGAGGTCGTCTCTTTGCCTTCTTTCAGCCAGAGACACTAAACTTCAACCCTCGCAGGCCGTGTGCTCTAGGCACTCAGCTGTGCTGTTGAACAACCCCCTCTTGAACGTGGAGGCCCCAAACCATGCATGGCCTTGCTCCCCGTGTGGCCTCGGCAGCCCTAAGTCGAAGGGCAGTACTAACCCCACTTGATCTGAGGTCTATGCGCCCCTGAACGTAGCCCAGGGTGTGGTTTGCTTCCTTCGCAGGGAGAGCACGCTGCAGGCACGTGTCCAAACTGGAGCGCACCGTAACGCTCACGTCCTTTTCAGACTGTGCTCCCCGACTGGTGCTGACATGGTACATGGTGGTCCATCACCCTTGGCAAAAAAAAACCCAGAGCTTTCAGCTGGAGCAGCTCATTGAGCTGATCACCAGTGCAGATCTAAGGGAGAAGGTGGGAGTACGCACGTGTCGTGCCTTAGACTGGCTGAAGCGGCACTAGAATCGCACACATGCACACAGGTAATATAATGCGGTGCATAGCTAATATAAGGAATGAAATCCTGTTGGCTTTTGTTCAGATTTGTTCAGTAAGAAACATTATGGGAGAGACTGAAACAGCATCTTCTAGATGGAAAGGAGTAAGCCTGGGAGAGAGAGATGAATTTCTGCAGCAGCATTAAGAATGCTATCAAGTAAAAAACCCAAGAAACCCCAACTTGGCATTGCTCTTACAAACAACTGCTCTGCAGCTAGAATGTCCCAAAGAAAAGTAGACTTAGTAGTAAATAGTGGTTTCTATGAAAAACAGATGAAAACCAAAACATTCTTGTATTGCCACCGTGAAATGCTACTGAAAAGTGCCTGAAAACTGAGTATTTCAGTCAGATATAGTATATCCCCAAATGCCCTTGAATGTCCCTCTTAAAGCCTCCAAAGCGGGGAAAAGTTCACATGCATTGGTCGATAGTCTCAAAATACCTCCCTCTTTTTAAATAGACTACAGAGACCACAAAAACAGTCGTGCCCAGGTCTGGGGGAGTACTCAGTGGGCAGGAGGGAAATTGGTTGCAGATCTGTTTGATAAAAAAAAATGAATTCCAGAATGACACAAGGGTCTACTAGTCTCCAGTCTTCCTGCTGTTTTTGTCCTGCAATGCAGATCAGACAACTAGTTGGCAAGGTGAGCTCTGTTTAATGCTTTTTCAGGCAATGAAGCTGACTGCAGTATCATTATATTTTTCCAGAGTCAGTCTTAGCCATTCTGGGAGGGTTGCAGGACTAGGCACAACACCGACCCAGAGTTGTAACAGGTGATTAGCTGGGACAGAATACAGGCTTTCTGGGACACAACCCAAATGTAAGCAGCCAATTTATTAGAAAGGGCCAAAGTCTGACAGAGAGCAAAGCTTTTTGGTCCGTCATTGCCTCCCTCTGCATAAATAGAGCCCACCTGCTTGTTTCTTCCAACTTCCAAGACTAATCGCTGTCTGTTCATATATTCAAATGCCTTTTTCAAAACAGCTTTGGCAACTGAAGAAAAAAATAAATTTGAGAAGCTGCCACGAAGCTGTGGCCTACAAATCCAAGAAGCTGCGAACAAAAGTCAGATCACAACTTTCACAGAGCTGAGAGGCTGCCCTTACTACAGCACAAATACAGTCCGGCTGTCTGTAGTTTCCTAAAATGGAACCCTGTTGAACTCTCCTCCCTTGACTTTTAAAGCCAACTAGAAAAAACAATTTTTCCAGTTCTTTTTTCCTGTTGAAACGCATGTACTTTAATACCAAAGTCAGTAGAGTAGCAGCAGGAATTAAACCAGCACAGAAACATCTCATTATTTTCTGGTCATCATAGATACGTGTGAAGAACCAAACACAACATACTCCAGTGCACGTGCTGTTGCTATCTTTCAGCTATGAAATGACAGAAAAAAAGAATTACATTTGTTTCAACTGGGAAATCTTACATACATGAAATAGTCTGAACTACTATTAGGAACAAATACAACCACTGAAAGTACATATGGGGTACACCATTTTTTCCACGAATGTGCCATTTTGTGACATGCATAACCCTTAAAGGCAACTGTTTGAGAACTGGAAGATGAAACCTTACGGCATCCCAACAGGAGCTGAGCTACATCAGGTCTCATGAGGCATTGACCCTAAAGCCTCAACACTGCTGCGGAAATAATGCTACAGGATGAAGGAAAACCTGCAGGATGTGTGCACTTAAACCTTCTATATATTCATAACAAGGTAACTATCTCCCTGCTGGCTCAGGCCTCGTGGTCTGAATACTGAAGGGAGATTTAGTTGTAGTAGGTAACTTCACAGAAAATTCCCTTTGGACACATACTGCAAAAACTTTGTGGCAAGTTATTTCCCTTTTTCTCTCTCTGCTGCCATCTCATTTCCCTATTTTCTATCCTTACTGCAAAATTTTCTCTTTCCAGCAAGACAAGACACTCATGGAAACTTCTGAAAAGGCAGAATGGGTATGGAAAGAACAGCATCTTCTTGCTTTGTGTTGTGAAACCATTGGAAAGTCACAAGATGCCTGTTCCACCTAGCACAGGGACTTTTAGCACAGCACCATAGGAACAATTCTGCACAGCCAGCACCCGTCCACTCTCACGTGCGCTAGGCTCTTCTGGCAAAGCACGAAGACCACCCTCTCACTGCCAGAAATTCAAGGAGGAGAAGAGATTACAACACAGCTCTGCAGAGAAGAGCTGGATGGGGAAGATGATGGGCCAAGTCTTCCTCCACGGTCACCAGCGCACTGCTTCTGTGCATAACCAAAAGGAGCCCCGACTGCCCTCCTGTAACCCTTATAGCACGGCAGCCTTGATTTCGCACTCCACACGTACCACGTTAAGACGGAGCCACGTTTCCACAGGCAACAACAAACCTCAGAGCTCGAGGAGAAGCAAGCCTGCGAAGGGTTTCTCCAAACCCCCAGTGCAAACCTTGTCAGAGACACGCTTTCTGAGCCTCTCCTGGCATGGGCCAGCATAGACCAGGTAATTTGGAGAGGTGCTGGGCATTACGCAACGGACTGCAGGAGCACAGCATGCCTATCTGTGGTTATCTGCACACAAGACCTCTTGCCTGCAGGCTCCTCTGGTTTTTCTTTCTCAGAAAGTCCTGGGGAAGGGAAAGCATGAGCTTTACAAGTGGTGCAGGACTGCCAGGATGGGTTGTGACCCTGTCAGTGAACCTGACCTCAGACCCAGGCTGGGCTACACACCAGAAGCCATTTGAATTTTGCGTGGTTTCAGGTTTTTCTGTGAACAGTTTTCATGACTCTAGGTCTAGGCCTGCTGTGGGCTGAGGTGGACAGATGGAGAAGTGAGTCAGTGTGAAAGCAAACATCTCTCCTGGGCACTGTATACCCGGGTGGGGAGGCTGTGCCGATGGGGTGGGAGGAAAAACCCATTTGTGGGCCTGATGAAGGGAAATCTGGATTTTGGCAGGAAGTAATTTGGCTGAGGAGCTGGCCTGATTTTGCAGGGGAACCAGAAACCATCGGGCTAGGGTCAAGGCCTCTGCCACCCTGACTGAGTCACGGCAAGATTCTCCGCAGTTTTCCTCAGCTCAGAGGCGAGGAGACTGTTTCTCCCTGAAGCATGTCCAGGCTGACACTGCGCAGGAACCAAACTTTGCTCCTGCCATGGAACACACTGATTCCAGCTGGAAAACCAGGACAACTCCTGGACCTCAGTATATTTCATTTCAGTTAGTATCAGGGTAATGACCTCAGATACAACAAGCAATGTCCCCGTAGAGACCATCACTCAGACCTGGCAATTCTCCTTGTGTTTTGTGTAAAGTCGTGTTAAATGGTTGCATTTTTAAAAACTGATGATTTTTTTTTGGGAGCAGATTAGAAATAGCGCCTCACACCTGAGTGACGGTATTAACACCCAGCAAACGAAAAGAAACATTAATTTTCCTAAGTACATACCTTTAAAAATAATAGTATAAGTTGAATAGTTCAGATCATGGGTAATATTGGGTAATATATACAGCCTGCTACGTGTGCAAGCTCAGCAGCATGTACGCTTTCAGGAAGTCCGTGTTCTTCTTTCCTGCTTAGCAGCGCTCTTCAGAGGAGCGGTTTTTTTAGATATGCCCAGTTATGAGATAATCACATCCAGATTTAGGAAATAACATTTTGCATATAATTCATACTGGCTACCTAGAAAGATTATTGGTTGAGCATGTAGCTATAAATTTGGCAGAACAAATGGCAAACTGTGGTTGGTGTATGGATGCAAAGCAGGAAGCAAACTGTAGCTATACATTAACTAGAGGAAAAAGTCCAAGAAACTTGACTGATCACCAAGCTCTGAAGCAAACAGTAAGAAGGGGCAGCTGACAGGGCAGCTCACTCCTGAGAAGCAGGAAACATCAGCGATCTTTGCATTAGGAAGAACATTACTGGTCAATAAATAACAAGCCAGAAATGCTGTTTGCTCACCGAGTCTTGTTTATCACAGAGCAGTCAAATGACTTCTCCTCACCCATGGAAAATGTGAACATAGAGGATGACAAGCAATTTTGGGAAGCAACATCCGTTCTGTATGGAGAAACTTGATCTGTTATATACCCAAAATAACCGATGTTGAAACACAGCCTAATTCGCATCTAAGCAATTGATTAGACAAAATGGGGAAGCGTAACTTTTTTTTAGAGCTGTGCTGGTCTCACCTCAGACAGCAGGGCAGCGGCAGGGGGGAGAGACAGGGGCTGAGGCGGGCTTGAAATAGCACGTCTCGCACAGCCGATTCGAGACCGATAGCTCGGTGCCCTCGCCCCCGGGAGAGCGGCTCGCTGAATTGCATTTCTCATGCCCTCTGATAGCAGAAGAAAGCACTGCAGAAACTCCGGCACCTGGTACAGCGGGGGAGGCCCTCTCACGCTGCGCTCGCCCACGGCTAGACCGCTTCCGAGGAGCGACGCGTCCCGCGCTCGCACCGACGCGCTGAGGCCGGCTCACCTGCGCGCTGCAGGACTGCACCGCTGCCAGCATCCCTGACGCTTGGTGCTCCTGCACAGCAGGAATAGCTCCGGCAGCTACCTATTAATTCACCGCCCAGGTTCCCAGATGTGCTAAACAAAGAAAAAAAGTGTTGTGGCTACAGCAAAAGTAACATCAGAGGTGGCTACAAGTCTGTGTGTGCCTAGTAAAGGTGCTCAAATTAGTGAGTTGTGGAAAGCAGGTTCTTCTGCGTTTGCCATTTGCAAAAAGGAAGCAAACTTCCCCAGCACAGGCTCAGATTTGGAGAGACACCTCAGCATTTGCCTCCGTGCACTAGCTGATTAGAGTTTCGCTGGTTTAAAATTTAGAAGTTCAGCAAATATTCAGAGACTTGGATATCTCCCTTGCCTCCACCCCAGGCAAAAAAGCCAGGCTGAGACAGTGGACATTTTTAAGTAAACCTTCAAATCCTTGAGATCCATTGATTTGCTTAACCTGCCTCTTTGCTAGGTCTCTGCTCTGGTGGCAGGGCGTAAAGCAGCGGCAGCCCCATTTCACACGGATTCATATAAGAGGAAGTGCAGACCCGAGTGTCGGGAGCAAGTGTAAGAGGAGGTGGTCTGTCCAGGGAAAACTCACACCGACGATTTTGGTCAGTGCTATGAGTTTCGTTGCTGGGGCATAACTCCGAAAGCATGCAGGGAACACGTACGTTTTTCTGCTGCTTTACAGTGAGGTCGCCCTTTTCTAAAGGTATGCTCACTGGCTTCTCTGGGGTCCTAAGACGGTAGGAACGATGTAGGTTCTCCACCACAAGGTAACTATAACTCTGTAAAAACCAGTAGCATCAAAATATTAAGAAATAAAAACTACCACAGTGAGTTTTTTTGTAGTAGCCTTTCATTTAACTTAATACCTACCATTCCTGCCCTTCCCACCCTGATGTTATAGCATGTGCCTTAAATCATTTTCAGCATAATTAATATTCATTATGGCTCTGTATGGGCCTGATCTTGCATGCATTATCCGCCCACACTGCTGTACGGCCACAAATTTTTCCTTGGTGATCATTCAACCATCAGGTAAGGACTATTAAATAAATAGGTTTAAGAAAAAAGGAGCGACTGTAAGGGTCCGTACAATAATTTCCCTATTGTTTATCAGCTCCTGGCTAAATACTGCCCACGCATCCAACAAGGTATAGATGTCTGTAAGGTACTAAAATCTCACCCTTAACTTGCAATTATACTAGTGTTTCTCTTAACACACTGACTTCCCATCATGAGAGCCAAGAGCACAGAGGCGGAATAGAAAAAAATAAAAATAAACCTGGCGAAGTAATTCTCTGGCTGTCGGCTTCCTCTAACTGGAAGTCCTCCCCATAGGCTTAAGTGGAAAAAAGATACATTCGCACGTATGCTCAGATTGCCTGTTGGAGGCAGGCAAAGAGGGGATTTTTTTCTTTTCTTTTTTATGTGGGCTGTGCAGACACTGCGAATTGCAGCTGAAGGCAGCAGGGTTGCTCCTGTTCTGCCACGCTGAGGCCTGCTGACAATTAGCCTGTCTGCTCCCACTGTTTTGGGCTGGTTTGCTTTCCTCTCCCACCTACCCACAGCAATTAACTGGGGGGGAAAGAAAAGCTGGGCAGTTGCGTTACGTGTGGGAGCGGCTGCCCAGGCTACCCAGAGGGTCCAAGTCAGGACCCAGGACATCTTTCCTGGAAAGCTCGAGGCTCTTCCAGGGCTGAACTTTTAGTGCGGACGGACCAGAAGAATAAATTACTGCAGCGCATAGATGATATGCACCAGATGGTGAGAATTTATGTATTTTAAAACCAAAAAAGGACCATCTTCTACTTTGGCCTCCTGCACAAAGCAGAGCAGCAGACTGAATCTTACTGAGCCTAACACCTGAGTTGTGCCATCCACCAGATGTAGGGCAAGGATTTCTTTAGTTAGTGATTCCACTGGCCGACTGCTCATTTCTAGGATTATGCACCTTTATTTATTGAATTTGCTTGGTTTAAGATTCCAGGTTGTTGTATCTTTTTTCATGACAATTGAGATTTATCTGCTGGTGAAGAAATCTAAACATCATAAGCCTCAGTAAATGTTTAATAGCACATTAAGCACCATTGTGCATTTTTCCAGCACTCAGTCAAGTGGCCACCTGTGCTGTACTTGGAAGCAATATACCCTCTGATTTTCTGTAACATTTTTGAGATGCAATCACTTAAACAACAGGCAATGCTCCAATAAGCCTTGCAAATACGCTCGCTTGTGCTTTCCCATGTATTCCTCCTGAAATGGGGTTATCACGTGCTGAAGTCCTTCCCCCTCCCCCCCCCAAAAAAAACCAATCACACCAATGAGAATTAATTATCCTCCTCATCCCTAACTCTCTCGAAATCACACTGTGCACCAGCTTTCCTCTTATTTTTTACGTGCTGGGGATTACTCATCCCACTTGCACCATCCAGCAACGTGTAAGCACAGCAGCCCCGCTCGCGGATGGCGACTGTATGCCCGCCTCAGCAGCGCTGCTGGCAACAAGTCACATTTTGACTTGGACAGAGGCCACCCTCACATCAGGGCCATCCTGACGGGGAGGTTTTTCCCCGCACCCTTCTGCGTGTAGCTGAGAAAGCTTCAAGCTGCCCAAGAGCACCAGCTTCTCGCCCTGCTTCCAGTTTCGGACTCCCCTGCCCAAGCAGTCCCTGTAGGGAGAACAGCTCGGTGCCCGCGAGGGAAATGGGACCTCCCTCTAGTCCTTGCTCTCCTTCTTCCTTGCTTGAAGACATGGGAAATGACGGTAGGCAATGCTACCATCACAGCTCAGCAAACCATGTAACCGTGTTTCGACATTTCACATGCACTTTTCTGTTATTTGCACTCCCTTCCATATTCCACACCCCGAACCAGACATTCAGCCAAGCAAAAGATTTATCTCGCTATCAAGAATAACTGATAACCTAGTCACTAGTAGAGGATTTAGGGACCACGGTATCCCAGGTCAGGGACAGGAGGATCTTGCTGCTGGGCTTTGCATCCTACCCGAGCCTGCTGCGGTTGGCAGGGAACAGGGTGTTTGTGGACTCGCAGGCGCTGGGCTTTGGCAGCGCTGCCCGTGTGAAGCGGAGGGTCCCAGCGTCGTGACATGGGAGCAGCTTCTGGCACCGTGCTCCGGAGGTGGCACGCACACCTCCTGGCTTCCCGGGAAGAGCCTCTCTCCCTCGGTGCTCTACTCTGAACACCAGCACGTTGCTCAAAGCAGCTGAAACTCTGATGGAAAAGGGATAGGAAACACGCGGGTATTGAAAAGAAAAAAACCCTAAAAACTAGTTCTGGAGGAGACTGATTACGATATATATCCATTCCTCTGTCAAAGCAATAGAAAAGCACTGCTTTCCCCTCTCGACCCCGTTACCCCATTCAAAGTTTCCCTCGTAGGAGCGCGGAGGAGTAACGTGTCCCGGAGCGGTGGAATTAAAGCAGAAGCGTGGCGGCACCACCACAGCGGGTCCCTCCCGGCTGGCACCCGCACCGCACACCGGTACCTACGGACGAAGCAAGGCCACAGCTTTCCGCGTTACCCGGCGCGGCAAAGCCCAGCCGCTCCGCGCAAGGTGCTAACCTCAGCTTGGCAGGATCCGCACCCGAGATGTTGCATCTACCAACACTTCTATATGTTTGCATAATGTCCCCCTTGTAAGGGACTTCTTGCAGGGCCAGCTCCCAGGAGGAGCAACTCTTTGCGCAGGTAACTCCACCGTTACGCCCCAGGCCATCTCCTCTTCTGTGTAGGGCCTACGCGAGTGAGTGCAAGGGGGAAGCGAGGCTCTCCAAGGAAAACAGGTACTGGGTTATTTGTTTGGGTTTTTTTTATTTCAACATAGTAATCTCCCCGCAGAACATCTAAGAACGCACACAAGAAGTATGTTTCTTCTGCGAAATGTAATTAACATAGCTTTCTTCCTGTTGCGAAGCGTAATTGCAAATGTAGACCGGAGCACAAGAATGGGGTTATTTTCAGTTATGGTTTGTGCATTTCCAAATACTGCGACGAGTTGGGTTTGTCAAGCTGAAGACAGGGCAGACGTCTCTCTTGCTTCCTGTTTAAGGCAGTGGTCTGGGAAGGGCGGCCATAACCTATAATGACAGCTGGCTCGCTGAAAGCAGCTTGTTTCCCCCAGTCTCTAAATGCAATTTTCAGAAGATTAAACATATGCCACAACATGCATATGCTTTGTTATCGTCAGCGTGACATGAACGCCCAGTTCTGATCTAGTAATTGTAAAGCTTAAACACAGATACTCAGTTCCTTATACATATACATACAATCCTTATACATAGTCATGTATCATATACAGCTCCCGCAGCCCTGAAGCGTATTGCTTCCAAGCCAAAGAAATCAGTCACATTTTTCACCACAAAAATATTTCCTAGCTCCAAAGAACTAGAGCTGGGCAAAATATTTACAGGCAAACTTTGCTTGATCAAACGGGAGCATTTTCAAGTCTCACTGCTTATTTGCGATGTCTCCAGAAGCAGCAAAGCATTCAAACACGTGTATAACCAAGCGGTAGCAACTGTTGCTATAGGTGAAGCTAGGCAGAGCGCAGAGCAGCTGCATGGTAGCAGCTGAGGACGGCAGTGGTGAGGCACCTCCTTGCCAGAGGTCATTTTGCCCAGACGGGTAATTCCCTGCAACGTGTCCCTGCACGCAAAATATATCATCAGAGATGGAGGGCGAAGTAACGAGTGGATTACTTTCCCCTGCTCTTCAAACGAGCTCAGTAATTAAACCAAAATGGAAATGGGCATTCCATGAGTCGAGAGCCTAGACGGTGCAAGTCAAAATGCACTTAACTGAAGTTCCTCAGAGCTGGGCTGAGCACCCTTTACTATACATCTTTCTAAGCCAACATAGCTTAAAAAATATCGACGGTTTCCTCCCACAGCCCCTTAAAATCACCGTGGGGCCTTAAAAGTGAATATTCTGGCTGCCATCCATATGGGAAGACACTGCATCGCTCCGGCTCGAGCGGCAGGGCTGAAGGCACCGCTGTGGGAAAGCGGCAGACGAGCGCTGCGTCAAAGCCTCACGTTGCAACATCCATCAGGTAGCACGAAACCGTACGGACGTGCGGGGAGCACGCACGAGAGAGGCCCCCTCCCCTGCGGGCTGCTCTCCCCTCATCCAACACCTCGCGGCATCGGCACCTCGCTGGGACGCGCTCCCCAGCCTCCCTCCCCTCTCCGCAGAGCCTGCCCGGCCCCCATAGCAGAGCACATGACTTAAAAAAATAAGAACACATATAATACCACGCTCCTACACCACTGTTGCCTACAAGCCATTCTCTAGATAGCAGTAAAAGAGCAGCACAGACTTTTCACTGGGCGTACTGCACTGCTGGAGAGCAAGTGCACTTTACGGTTGGGTGCTGGACGCCCTCATGCACACAGAAACCTCGACCACTGTAACTGAGAGCTTTCCTCCTCTTCTCCCAAACACCCTCTTTTCCCTCTGGTCCGTCTCCTTACCAGACGCACCCGAGCAGGCGCCTCTGGGTGAAGCTGGGGCTACGTACGCGTACGGGGAGGCACTGGGGAGCGGGGACTGTCTTCGCCTTGGGTTTTGCCCCCGCAGACCCTGGCCCATAGCGGGAGGGCCGGCCCTTCGCTGCAGCCCGAGGAGCCGTAGCACAAGCGGCCGAAGGAAGCCGCGGCCCTGCTCTCCCCGGCTTGTCGGGGGGCTGCGGGATTTGGGGAGCTCCTCTCACGCTGGGATACAGACCCGGTCCCCTTCTCTCCCCTTTCTGCTTGGAAAGGGCTTATTAAGACCTCAGCTAGACTTCCCAAAGTCACAGCAGCGACACAGGAGGAGGAAGGGAAGGTGCAACTCAGAGTAAGAGCATTTTCACTTCCAAGAAACCGCACAGGAGACCGCTGAGGCCGGCCGCGGCATTTCTCAGCGCAGGGACTCGGTATCGCTCCGAGCGGAGCGGGAGCTCGGCGGCACGCTCCGTCTGCCGCGGCGGTCCGACATCGTACAGCCCAAACGCCCCGGGCACCTCCGCGGGCCGCGGCGAGACGCGCTGACTGCCAGGAGCGGCCGAGGGCAAAGCTCGCCCCTTTCTATATAAAACGCCTGCAAGGAAAGATGAATCATTTCGGAGCAATGCCAGAGGTGTGACAGACCGCTGCGTTTCAGTAATGTTTAGAGCCTGTAAACTGGGATTTTCCAGCAGCCTTCCGCTGCCGGGCTGACGGCTCCTGAGTCACGCTGCGCTGGTGGCAGCGGCAAGGTAAACGTCCCCGTTCCTGCGGGAAAGGGAATTAGAGCTCGCTGCTGCTCGCCCTGACGGGAGCCGGCTCTGAGCCGACCGGTGCTTTCCTCCCTTTACAGGGGCAAAACCCAGGTATTTTTAAGTTTCTCGTCTCCTCCTCATAAGGCAGCCCATCGCCTCCAGCACCCGCTGCCCTGGGGCAAATGCAGCAGGTAAATAACTACCACTCACAGGCACCACGGACTAATGCCTTTGCAGCTACGGCAAGAAGGGGAAGGGGAAAAAAAGGGGCTCCACACCACGTACCTTCAGCAAAAGCTTCGCTGCGGGGCTGGCAGGCTCGAGGGGCCACCAGTCTTTCCTGAGGGCTGGAGCCCGATACACCCCCTGTCTCCAAGGCAAGCTTAGGAAATAGGTCTCACGTGTTGCAAGAACACGGAAAAACGCAATAAAACCATTCCCCTTCTGACCCAAGTCAGGGCCGAGGATCAGTTAGAGACAGAGGGGGCTCAAAGAGGGACACGGAGCAAATGAAGCACCTTTTATGCAGGTTTTTCTCAGCAACTCACAGCAGCTGCTGGAGGTGCTGGGGCTGGCAGCTGTGCACGGGCGCAGGTGTCCCGCCCCAGTCGTCCGCAGCCTCCAGACTCAATCCCACGCTGGAGAAGGGAGCTTTCGGACTCTGCTCTTGCACCTCCTACAGCTCTGTGCATTTCTGTGGCCCTCCTGGCTATTGGAAATGTTTTGCAAGCTCCCCGAGGACAAGGGAGCCCTGGGTTTGCAAACCGTCAGCACAACAGTGCAGATCCACACCGAAGCCCTGCACAACTCTCCGCCCTGGTTTCGGAGCCCAGCATCCTTGAGAGGGGCCCTTTGCCGCTCTCTCCTTTCAGTGCTCCAGATACGTACCCACCACGAAGTTATCTTCTAGGCAGCTGTCCCGGTGCCCGGGGTCTGCGGGGAGCGTTTCAGAGCGTGGCCCGTAGCAGAAACAGTCCTCCCCGCAGAAAGAGGGGCGTTTTGTCGGGAGATGCGGCGTGCTGCTGCGCACGAGGCCCCGTCGCTGCCGTGGCTCTGGGCCACGAGCTCTGAGAGCGACCCGCCTGCCCTGCCGCTGATTTGCCTTGGTGACACCTTAACCGCGGCACGTAGGAGCCGTCAGGAAACCCGTCCCGCTGTGACCGTGGCTCACACACGTTAGCGACGGAGAGGAGCGAAAGCAGAGTTTTGGGCGCAGCGGACGAGGCGCCGGGGGCCGGAGGGGGGCCGGCACCCCAAGCACCCGCTTGGCTTGGGATTGCAGGGGGACGCAAGATGGGGCAGGCGGGAAGAGGGGCCCAAAGCCCTGGGGCGAGGACAGGGAGGAGAGCACGAACGGAGGGGCAGAGCTGCGCCAAGAGGGGCGAGAAGCACCCGGGTGGGAATTCACAGCGGAGAAGGTGAGGCTGGAGGAGCGGTACTGGAAAAAAGGCCGAAGGGAAAAATGTGAATGGCAGAGAAAAGCGAGCAGGACAGCGGGGGAAAGCTTGAAGCACGCGTTAGTAAGGGAGCGGAACCGGGGAAGGAGAGGAAAAGAGGCGCCAGCATGTTGGCTAGTCAGAGGAAGGAGGGAAGTAGCAGGCAAGAGCATGGCCTGACTCGGTTGCCCACGTAGGGTGTTTTTCGCGGGGCAAAAACGTGGTTCTTTCTTTCGTCTCTGCCCCGGGCTCTGCAGAGCGATGCGCTGAGGTCTGCGGCAGCGGTCCCTGCCGTGGTAGGTCTGCCAAAACGCAGAGCCCAGTCCGAGCTCTGCCGTGGCGAGACGATGCAACGCTTGACGATACAATTGCGTGTTATCGGCAGGGAGGCGACTTCCAAGCTCGACACCAGAGCTTGGCATGCGCCGCATAAAACCGTGGGCTGCTCCCAACCTACCTAGCGCCGAAAGCCGGGGAGGAGCGCCGCAGACGGCGGAAATCGGGGAAGCTTCTCAGCAAGGATGTGGGATCACGGCCCGGCCAAACCCAACGGTGCTGGCCGCGCGCTGCCCCGGCCGCGCGGTCGCTTCCCGCGATCCCCCGGCCCTGCCGGACGCTCATTATATGGTTTCGTTAGGCTTCTATATATGCGCCTTGCTGTAAGCTGAAAGAAGACCTTCCCTTCCAGTAAATTATAGCTTAGTCTTGGCTTTCAGGCAAGTCCGCCGCTCGGGTGTTTAGACAGTCTGACTTGCTCGTTTTTGGCTTTTCCTGAGCACCCAATGCGGAGAAGGTTGAACAGTGCGGCGGTTGAGCCCTGAGTACACAAACAAACCTACAGCGTTCTGATTGCAAAACGTAGGAGAAACACACGAGAAACACTGTGTCGTAACGAAACTGCCCAGCTGGAGCCAAATGCACACGGCATCGCATTACACGTCCCCGGTGTTTATTTACAAGGTCAGCCAAGTAGGAGTGCCGTGCGTCCAGCTCGCCTCAAACGTGTCCTCTCCGTGCCCGGAGGTTTTCCGTGGATGGGCTTCGGCGGGGGGGTGTAGAGCCTCGGGGAGGCGAAGCCGGCGGCGCCGAGGTCGGCCCGTTTGCCCCAACTGCCACGCTTGCGCCCGTCCGAGATGCCCGACCTCGGCTGCGGGGCAATGTCCGGGGCGGAAAGCCTGGCTCACGCTCCCTGTGTCTCCCTCACGTGATCTGCAGGAAAGCTGACTTCTCCTTTGCACCCGACGGTTGCAATGCCTTCCTTTTCCATTCGCCACTGCAGGAGCAGGCCCGCGCTCGACCCGCACGTCACCCAAAGTCCGCTTCGGCCAAATCCGGCCGTTTCCGACCGCCTTGGCTGCCGCAGAAACCCCTCTGCGCTTGGCACTTGCACACTGGAAATCAGTGATACCCTCCGGTTAACACAGCTGTTTCTCCTGTAAGCATGACGTTGACCTGAATGCCCTTACTCGCTTGGCCACATCCCTGCAATTATTACTTTGTTACACATTTATGACTATTTATGGCTCTACCCGTAAGGGAAGCTGGGATTTTGAGGGCCGTATCAGGCTTTGCTCCAGTGTGCTCATTTGCAGAGTGGGATGAGAAACCCTAAAGCGCTTGAGCAAAACACTCCGCTCTCCCCACATGAGGAAACTCCAGGCGATAAGTTAATCGTGTTGCTCCTTAAAAAAGCGTGTGAACAGGTAACCAAGTGCACATGCGTCGAAGCCCTTAAGGAAGATTTCCCCAGAAGTACAAAGCACAGCAGAGCTTAAGGCCTGAACCAAATCTGGCTTTGAAACCTTGGGATGCTCTTTGGTCGTTTCAAGGCTGCTCCCCGCATGAGCTGAGCACCGCAATTAGCTACAGACCGAGTTCTCAGCAATTCGACTTGCCAGAGGCGTTTTAACTCAGGTTTGGAAAGTTTTCGTTCGTGACGGAAACATCTCCCCATTTTGCTCCAGAGCAAGGGACCTCAAAAACATGGAGGAAAAGCCTTTCCTAGGGAAACTTGCCGCCACTCGTGCTGCCTGGAAACCGAGGCTCGGAAGCGCAAAACCGGGCACCCCGGCGCAACCTTCCTCGGGCCGTAAGGAGGGGTTCGGGGAGGGGCTGCCGAAACGCAGCGTGCCCCATCGCACGGGGCTGGAGCCACCTTGGAGACATCCAAGCACCCTTAAGGCGGGTGTGCAAGAAGGCGCTGATTTACGGGCTCCCACCTCGCTGCTGTACAAAGCAAGCATCCCTCTTCCACGCGCTGCCCCGGGGAGATGCAAATATTCGGTAATGAGCAGAATTGAAACGCGTGGGGCTGAATGGCCACCTGCACTATGCTGCTTGTGAAAGAAAGCACGGAGAAATCTTTCCAAAGGGGAAAAAGCTGCGGAGCCCCACCATCGCCAGGGCCCGGGGGCAGCCCCAGCAGCCCGGCACGAAACCCTCCCAGCAAAAGTCCTTTTTCCCGCTAGCCAGTGCCCAGGCCTCGCCGATGGCCGGGTCCCCGCGGGGCGCGTGTGGTCCCTGCCGGGTTCGGGAAGAGCCCCATCCCTGCCAGCCCTCGGGGCCCGTGCGCCGGGTGCTGCCAGGGGCTCCCGGCCCCCCTCCCCGGGTCGTGCCGGCTGCCCCCACCCAGAGCACACCTGGAAAACGCGGTGTTGGCGTCACCACCCTGACCCCGGCGGTTGTCGTCCGTAATCCCTGCCCGCTCCCGAAAAACCGGGCACGCATCCCGAAAGGGGAGCTGCCGTTCCCAAGCTGGCCCCTGCACGCGGAGCTGGGGGGGGGGGGGACCAGGCGTTCCTCCTTTTTGGCCAAAGGGACATCATTTTCGCTGCTTCCCCGCGGGTTTCTGCGTGGCCTCCGCGCCCCCCGAAATCCCCAGAGGGCAGCATTTCCCCGCGCAGCGCCCGGCCCCGCCGCTCACGCCGACGCTCTGCCTGCCGCTCCAATTGCAGGGTAAAAACCGGACAGCAAAACAGCACGTAATCGTACAAACAGCGTTTACTTTCGGGCACGGCCGCAATGCCGCGGGCGGCGCCGGCCCAGCGCGTTCGAGCACACCCCAAGCTTGAATACGGCCGGTGGAGGGGGAAAAGGGCCGGGGAGCTGCAGCACCGGCGCTGGCTGGAGGGGCGGCTTGTGCCAAAGGTGATGGATGGGGGAGACGCTCGGCCGGGCTCAGGAGCGAGGAATAACACCCGGGAGGGGGGGGACGTGGAGGGCGAGGGCGGCCGCGGGAGCAAGGGGAATGGAGAGGCTGGGTCGTGGTGGGGCTGGGGCGAGCACGGCGCCGGGGGCCACCCCGCGACACCGGCTATCTTCCTCCCCTGCCCCCCCCAAATTCGCGGCATGGCGGGACGGATGCGACGCGGAGGGTCGAAACCCGGCGCCGAGGCCGGCCTCAGCGGCCCCCCCGGCCCCAGGAGCCGTCGCCCTCTTGGCGGCTGTCGCTGCGGCTGCCCCGCTCCGGCTCCCACGACTGGCTGCTGTCGTCGGGGCCGCCCCGGGGGCCGTGGGGGCGGCGGGCCCCCCCCGGGGCGGCGGGGCGGGCGGCCCGGCCGTAGGCGTCGACGGAGCGCTCCCGCACGCGGAGCTCGTGGGCCCGCCGCACCTGGTCTACCTGCTGCCTGCGGCCGTAGGCCTCGTACACCCGGGCGACGCCGCCAACGCCGCCGCCGCCGCCGCCCGGCCTCCCCCCGCCGCCCCCCGCCTCGCCGACGCTGCTACCGCGGCGGGCGGCGGGCACCACGCCGTGGCCGCGAGCTGTCCCGCGTCCGGCCGCCCCGCCGCTGAGGGGACGGGGACGGGGACGGGGATGGGGATGGGCCGGCTCGCCGCCGCCGCCGCCGCGGGAGGCCCCGCCGGCCTCCGCCAGCCGGGCTTGTCCGGCCGCCGGCGTCCCCCCGCCGTCACCGGCTCTGCCACGGCTAGCGCCGCCTTCGTCTCCCCGCCGCGGGGATTTGGGGAGCCCGGCGCCCTCCTGCCGGCCCCGCGGCCCGGTGGGTCGCGGCCCGGCTCGGCTGCTCCCGCCTGGCCCGGGCCGGCCGGCTGCCGCCCCGCCGGCCGTGGTGCAGTCGCCCTGGGCCTGCCGCGGCACCGTCGTGGCGCTGCTGTCGTCGCCGTTGCCCTCCCGCCGCACCGTGGCGGCCGCCGGCCCGTCCCCGTCCCCGTCCCTGTCCCTGTCCCCGTCGCCGGGGTCCACCGCGGTGGCTGCTCCCTGGGCCCCGCCGCCATCGCGCCGGCTCGCGGGGACGCGCTGGCCTCCGTCGCGCGCCGCGGCGGTGCTGGGGGCGGTGGGGCGGCCGCCGTGCCCCGCCGTGGCGGGGAGGGCGTCGCGGCCGCCGTCGCCTGGGCGCGCCGAGGCGATCCCGCGCTCCCCGACGTGGATGTTGGCCTTCCCGATTAAGACGTTGACTTCGTCGTCCGCCTCGGCAGGGGTCTGGGTGAGACCCGCCCTCCCCGCCCGGGTCGCCCCGCGGGTAACGGCGGCCGCGCCGGCGTCCGGGATGTAGGTGTATTCGTCCACGCCGGCCGCGTCGACTTCCACGTCCTCAGCGTTTTCGGTGACGGACGTGAAGGTGGCGTCTCCCACGGTGGCCGGGCCGCGGTCCCCGCCTCGGGCAGCGCCCGGCACACCGGCGTCACCGCTGCCCTCCGCCTCGGCCCCCGCGGCGGCGGCCTCCGCCGGCCCGGCAGCCGGCCGCTGTCCTGCCGTCACCACCTCCGGGGCCCGCTCGTCCTCGTGGCTGTCGCCGGCCGCCTCTCCAGCGCGGGAGCCGTTCCTCTCCCCGGCTGCCTCCGGCTCCCCGAGGCCGGCTGCCTCCAACCCGGCCCCGTCGGCACCTTCCCCGGTGGCCTCGTGCTCCCGCGGGGCCGTGACCGGGCGTTGGGGCAGGACCGAAACGCCACTTTCCAGCCCGTCCAGGAAATCGGGGTCGCCGCTGCCCTCGGCGCCCGGAGCTGGGCTAGCGTCGCCGCCGCCGCCGCCGCCGTCACCGTCGCCTGTGCCGGCCCCGGGGTCAGGCCGACGGGCCTCCCCGCTGCCGGCACTGCCCGCGGTGCTGGGCGGCCGCCCGCCCTCCTCGGCGCTGCCGTTCTCCGGCCCGGCGTGCTCCGGCGGGGAGCTGCCGTCGTCCCCTCTCCCGCCGGCCGCGCCGCCCTCCGCCAGCCCCCTCAGCGCCTCCCCCTCGCTGGGCTGGGGACGCGAGACGTTGGTCTGAGCGACGGCCTCTTCCTTCTGCGCGGCACGAGGGCGAGAGGGTTAAAGGGGGCCGGAGGCGTGCTTTCCCGCACGGTTACAGCGCCCCGACTCACGGCAGCCTCTCACCTTCACCTGGGTCTGGTTTCGCCGCGCCGAAAATGAGTACACGTATTTAAAGACGTAAAACCCGTGCTTGACATTGCAGCCTTTCAGCAGTATCTAGAGGGGAAAAAAAAGAGAAAGAAAACAAGATGTTGAAATTTTCCCAAAAGCAACGGCGGGAGCTTTCTTTTCTGGGCGGGTCCGGCTCAGTGTCCTCCCCCAGGTCAGCCCGGACCTGGGCACTGGTTAGACCTGGGAGCACTGGGGCGGGTTTAGCGGCCGTCGCCCTGTGACCGATACCGCTGCCAGGGCCCTCAGCAGCACCGCGCTTATCGGGCCTCCCGGCTCTTGGATGCGGCGTCGCCCCTTGCCCAGCTCTCCGCTTTTGCTCTCTCTCAGAATTCACGGCTTCTCCGTCAGGCAGCTCGTGCCTGGAAGAGGCGGTCTCATGACACACGACGGCTGGGATCCGAAGCAGCTCGCGTGTCAGAAGGGAAACAGCTCATTTGCAACAGAAAACAATAAAACGTTCACTCAGAAATGTTCCTCTGCATTCTGTTACGGACGCATTTGAGACCGATACAGCTTCAAAAAAATCCATAATAGCTACGGCTTTTAGAGCCTCCTCTGGGGGCACGAGGAACGTTTTTGTTTCGGGAACGAGAGCTTGCAGGCGAGATTGGCTGCCTGCATTTAGGAGCCCGACCGCACCAGCCGGGGCTGCCGATGGGCAACCCAGAGCCGGCGGTGCAAAGAGAGGGAGAGGAAGCCCAGCCCCGGCCGGGACCGAGCCCCATGGTCGGCACAGAGAAGCTGTAAGGTTGGAGACGGTTGCGTGCGTCGGCGCGTGCTGGCACTCCCCACCCCGCGCAGACGAAGGGGGCTTTGGCCGCGGGACGGGCAGATTTACCCGGTGCTGGCCCCCGCAGTTCTCGCCGGCTTTCCCGGAGAGCGGCAGCAGCACCTGGGGGAACACAAACGAGAGCAACGGCGTCACGTGCCGTCCGGGCTGCTGTGAACGCCCCGTGCCGCTTCTCTCTTCCGAAATAAAAAAAAAAAGCCATTTACTGTGGTTAGGCCCTTGCTCAAGCTGTGACGCGTCCTGGCCACGCAGCCAGCCCGGGAGCAGCCCCGCTGCAGGCCTGGCAAAGCCCGCGCCTGGCCCTGAGCGGCTGGGCAGGCTTTTGCCGGACGGGCGGCAGGTTGCGGACTGCACGTTACAAATCGTGGAGGGGTGGATTGCGGCTCCAGGTAAACGGCAGAGTGTTGCACCAGCTCTCCGCTGTGCCCGTATTCGGAAAACAGCTCCGCAGCCAGCAGTAGCCTTATCCCTTGCTGCCCTGCTACGGACCGAGCTGTGCGGGCTTTGACTCAGGGACGGGACTGCACGTACGCTGGGCTCGGTCCTCATTAAAGAAATGGTTTCTCTCCTGCCTATTCCTACCTGAAAATGAAAACCTTCTTCCAAGAGTAGGTTTCCGCTCTATCCATGCATTTACGGTGTTGGCCAAGAATTAGGCAGGAGAAAAATGGCCAGCCATATATTTATCTTAGCTTAGCCTTTGCTTTAGCAGTATCTGTATGAATTTCATATTATAAGAGCTGGAATGCAACTTAAAGGCCTTATAGCGCCCAGGAGAGTCAGCCCGTCCAGCTGCCTGTCCTCCCTGCGCGGCTGACACGGGCACACTTCCCTGCAATTCCCTTTTCGGGGATCCGCTCAGGGTGTTTCGCAGCCAAAAGCCTGGGCAGAGGGGAGGAGCAGACTGGCTCTCGGGCCCAGGTCTAGCTAATTGCAGAGTTAAACCGGCGCGGCAGATCGCTACATGATAATACGCATTTTTCCGGCCGGCTTCGCCTCTGCTCCGAAGCCTCGGAAAAAAACCCCAGCAGCGCAACGTAAGTAGGGCTATTGCTCTGCGCTACTGGAAGCGTGCCGGCGTGCCCCAGCGCCCGCGAGACGGGGGCCGAGCTCCCGGGACGCCCGCGGCGTGCTCCCGCGGGGAGGGTGGGCCGCCGGGGACACCGGAATCCGCCGGCCACCCCCATTGCCTTCTCCCTGGGGCGCCCCGGCGTTTTGGAAATACTCACGGGCGTCGAGAGGGCGGCGCTTGCGAGACAGGCGCATAAGAGGGCGACGAGCATCTCTGGCGGTTCCTAGGGACACGGAGCCGGGCGTTACTTCGCGGTGACCGGGAGGCCCACGCGCGCGGGCAGGACGCGGCGCGGCGCGCCCCAGGGGCTGCCAGGCTCCCGGGAAGGGAGGGCGCCGCGGGAAGAGGCCGGCTCCCGTCCCCCCCCCCCCAGCTGCCTGCGCCCGGCCTTGTCTTTCCACGGACAGGAGCCGCAGGTGAGTTACGGCTGCCTCCGCCCGCCGCTGCCGTTTGCCCTGCGGAGCCTGGCTGTCCCAGACGGGACCGGGGATAACGGGGCCGAGAGCGCCAGCCCGGGTGGCACTTTTACGGCGGTCGTTAACGTTGCTTCGGCCCCGGCTCAGCAATCCCTGCACAGACCGCCGGGGCTGAGCGCTCCTCGGGGACGCTCACTACAAATGAACGCCAGAAGATCTGTCGGTTAAGAGATGCAGCCGTACCTGGGGTGACGCACGTAGCACAAGCTTCGCTCTTGTTCTCGGTCTCTAAATCAAGAAACGTTCGCGGATCCTGGCTTTCCTATACGTTGTTTTGGGCAGCGCTAAAAAATGGCAGGTGCCAACTAACAGTTACGTTGAGCAACAAGTCCCGTTTCCTTCATCCTTCCCGGCCCCGGCTTAGGGATCTAGCCGTAAGACTTAACGTTCGGCTGGGCTAATATTTCTACGGAAAGCCCCCGAAGGACAATCCGTGCGTTAGGATCGCCGCCACAAAGCTCTTCCCCGTGCCACGTTCTGCTCAGCCTGCGCCGCCCCCGTTTCCGCAGCGCAGGGACAGGGAGAGCCAGGCAGAGCGGCTCTGCTGCGGGGCGGGGGGGGGAATCGCTTCGGAGGCAGCGGAGGGACGGGGCGAGGAAGTTACCTTTCTCTCCTCGGGCGGCGAGGTCCCTTGGGCAGAGCTGGGCGGCTCGGCGCCCTTTGCTGAAATTTAACGTTGGCCGTAACCGCCCCGGAGCCAATCAGCCGCCGCCCGCGGCCGGCCCTCAGGCCTGGGAGTGCCCGCAGATGACCGGGGGGGGGGGGGGGGGGGGGGGGGGGGGGAGTAATTTTCACCTAAAAATGTGTCTTGTGGTGGAAGGCAGCGATCAACTGTTCCAGCCCGTCGAATAAACAGGGCGCGCGGTTTTATAAATATCCGCCCCGAAGCGCAAGTGGCTCGAGGAGTGGCACTGGTCTCAGCGCGGCGCGCTGCCAGCGGTGTGCCAACGCGGAGGGCGCGCAGCGAGGACGGGGGGGGGAAGCAGGCGACGCGGAGAGCGAGCAGAGACCGGGGAAAGGGAGAGGAGCACGTACGGAGCCGGGTGCCCGTCCGCAGCCCCGGCGATGCCCACCGCGGCCGCGGGGCCGGCTTCGCTACGCGACGCCGCTTTCGGGTTAGAAGTGACAGCAATCGGCCTCCGCCGCGAGGCGATTTCAAACGAGCTGGGGGGGGGAAAAAAAAAAAAAAAACAAAAAAAAAGGCCCAAATCGGGAATAACCGAGCTGCGAAAGGAGGCCGGTGCCGGGGTGCCCGAGCGGCGCCGGGGCGAGGCGGCGGCTCTGGCGCGGCGCCCGGGCAGGGGCGGCTTTACGCAAGCCCTACGCGCAGGGAGAGCCCCGCGGGAGAGGGCCGCCGGCCCCCCGGGAGGCCGAGCCCCCCCCCCCGGGGGCAGCGAACAATAGGGCCGCCCCGTGGGAAGCAGCCCCGGGGGGGTCCCCGGGGCCGCCGGGGACGAAGGCAGCCGGAGCAGGGCTGCGGCGCAGTTCAAGCGGTTTCGTGACGCGGCCGGGGAGAGGTTAAGGATGCCGCCGCAGCTGTGCGCTTCCGGGAAACGGGCCCGACGGGCCGGGCCGTAGCCACGTGCCGAGCCCTAATCGCAGGAGCGCCGTGGCAAGGCCTGGAGGAGGTGAACTGGAGTAAATCCAGACTGAAAGCGGTTTTAGGTGGAAAGCAAAATGTGGCTCTTTGCGTTTGCTAGTATCAGCAGTGCCTGGTACGTGCAATGGAAGACATCTCACTGGGCCATGGAAGACACGGCAACGGTATCACCCGGCTACTGCAAGTTCATTTTAACTCTACCAGATTTACAGCGGCCCTGGCGTTAACCCACGACAGCTACCCTAAAAACGCCTTCCGGTTTTTCCGGGGTGACTCCGGAGCGGGGTTTTCCCTTGGCCTGTCGAACCCTAGCTTCTTACGTGTGCGTTTGAGATGAAATACGTCGATTTGACCCCGTCTACGAACACACAGGTCTAGACCTTGGGCCCATGGAGGCCACGCGGCTCCGCCGGCCCCAGCCCTTGGCGGGGTTTGTGCCGGGCTGAGGGGGTTCCCGAGGCGGTGGAAAACCAGCACCCGCGCTGCAAAGTCACCGCTCGGTTCTCCTCCATGACCGACACGTTCGGTTCAGTTGCTTTATTTCGATTTGAGTCGTGAGCTATAAAACCAGACGAGAGACGGTGCCCGACGAAACCCCTCCGGCAGCCCCCTCCGGCACGCGGTAGCTCTCCGGACGGGCTGGAAAACCGACAGCCCCCCCCACCCGGCGCGTGGCGCCGCGGAGGGAAGGGACCGGGCTTGGGGGGGTCTCCAGCCCGAGCCCCCGCCCGGAGCAGGGTGCCGGAGCGGCTGCCGGGGGCTTTGTCCCGGCGGAGAGGGGGGCGCGGGCGGGCGGAGGGGTAGCGCCGGGGACAGGGACGGGGACGGGGGGGCCGCCGCGGGCTGCCCCCTCACTGGCTGTAGTAGTAATCTTGGCCGTACGCGTCGTAGCCGTGGCCCTTG
The DNA here is from genome assembly GCF_036370855.1 of Dromaius novaehollandiae. NCBI lineage: Eukaryota > Metazoa > Chordata > Aves > Casuariiformes > Dromaiidae > Dromaius > Dromaius novaehollandiae. The sequence continues at coordinate 9,326,872 of NC_088101.1, read as the reverse complement.
TAGTAGCCGTACTCGTCCTCGTAGGCCCGGTAGCTGTCCCCGCGGGCGTCCCCGCCGCCGCGGCCGTAGCTGTAGTCGTCGGGGTGGCTCTCGGCGCCGCCGACCGTCACCTCGTACTCCCACTGGTCCCCGGCCGCCGTGGTGGCGTCCCGCTCGCCCGCGTCCCCCGGCGTGGTCGTGGCGTAAAGCCCCTCGTCGCCGGTGGTGCTGACGGCGGTTGTCGCTTCGGGCTCTTCCTCTTCCTCCTCTTCTTCCTCCCCATCGTCTTCCTCCTCCTCCTCCTCCTCGCCAGCCGCGCCGTTGCTTTGCTCAGCCGCGGTGGTGCCGTTGCCGCCAGCCCCTTCTTCTCCCGCCGTGGTGTTGGTGCTCGTGCCGTTAACACCCTGCCCGTTCTCCTCCACCTCCTCCTCCTCCTCCTCCTCCTCCTCCTCCTCCTCCTCCTCGCTGTCCTCGCTGTCAGAGCCCGTGCCTCCGCCCGTGCCGGCTCCCGCCAGGCCTTTGCAGTCCTGGCCCTGCGGCGCCCAGCGGGAAATAACTTGGCGTCAGTGGTGCCCGCTGGCCTCGCAGCCCGTCGAAGCCCGAGGAGCAGAGCTGCGGCCGGGGGGCGCGGGGGTGTGGGGGCTATGCAACCCCCCCCCCCGGAGCAAGGCCCAGGGCTGGGAGCAAACAGCGCGAGTCCCGAAACGGCATCCCGGTGCAAACCGGGTGCAGGAAGCCCCACGGGCGCCCGTCGGGCTTTAGCCCCCCTCCCCGTCCCCTCCCGCCTGCGGGGTGTCACCGGCATCCCCCCCTCAAAGTCACCTTCTGCGGCGTGCCGGTGTCTCCTCCGGCTCCGGCGGCAGCGTCGGTGCCGGCCCCGTTGCCAGCTGCCCCCTGGCCCTCGTGGGCCGGGACCTGCTGAGACACGACAGGTTAAACTCGCACGCTTAAAATAAGGGCGAGCTCAGCGCCAGAGAAGAGCCAGGCTGTTCTCCGCCCCGCCGGAGGAGCCGCCGAGCTGGACGCCGGGACCCCCGCGACGGCCCTCGCGCGCACGGCCTCGCGCACGGCCTCGCGCTCCCCGTCGAAGCATCAGCGAAACCCGTGCCGCGAGGCCGGCGTGCCCGGAGCCCTGCCTAGCGCTACGCCGCTTTGCAAGCCGGCGCGGGCGGGCGGGCGGCGAGGGGTGCCCGGCCCCGAGACCGTGCGAGTGCCACCCAGCTTCTTGCGCCGGCCTTCCCGTTGCAGGCAGCATCACCCCCACTTCCCTGCCTCTTGGGCGTAATTACGGACGCCTGGCATTACTAAAGCGCTATTTTGCAAAGGTTTTGGATAGAGGCCGGCGCTGCTCGCAGCAACGTTTCGCGGTAAGGTTTCTTTAGTTGCTGCTGTCGCTGCACTTGAGCCTCCCTTTTCCTGGGCTTTAGCCAGGCCTGCTTCCTTCTGAGCCACCGAAAACGGAAACCCCCAAAGCCTGCCTCTCTCTCATCCTCCTTCCAAAGGAAAAAAGGGAGAAAAAAGAAAAGCATGAAAGGGTTTAAAAGCCGGAGTGGAAGCGTGCGGGCAGGCAGTAGTCCTGACCACGAATGGCAACGAGTAGAGGCTGAAAAACGCAACATGCCCCCAATTTTTGCGTTTGTTTTCCACGCCGGCCGGTTGGTTTGCCATGACAACGGCCGCATGAGTACTTACCCCCTCGTCCTCCTCCTCCTCCTCCTCCGAGCCGTCCCCTTCTTCTTCTGATGAGTCACTGCCCTGCGGAAAGGCAAAGCGGAGCGAAAGGGCTTTTGCCTGCGCTTCCAAATCACGCAGAAGGCCGGAGAACCCCGGGCATCCTCCCGCTCCCCGGGGATGCTCCGCCGGGGCCGGCCGTCTCCGGGGCTGGCCGTAGCCGTGGGGGTGCCGTAGGTCATCGGCGTCACGAGCGCAAGGGCCTCAGCCAGACCCGCTGCGCCCACTTCACGCCGGCCTTTTCAGCCCCGAAAGAGCCAGCCGGTGCCTGGCCCCGCTTTGCAACCGGGAGGGTGGCGGCGGGAAGGGCAGCGACTACGACCCTGTTGCACTGGGGCTAGTGTCCCCGGAGCGGCCAAAAGCTCAGCGCTTACCCGATACCTCCTCTGGGGCGGGTAGGCGTACGCGTATCTGTAAAGATAGTACCGATGCCTGCTCTTCAACACCTGCCAGAAGAACGGGGGGTGGGGGGGGGGAAATATGGATATATCATCCGTTTGGGTTTTGAGGACAGAATTTAAATAAAGAAAGAGGAAAAAAAAGGCTCCGCCGTGCCGGCCGGAGCGCTCCTCCGAGGGCGGGCGAGCTCCTACCGCGTTCTCCTCCGAGTCGTCCGCCGCGGCCCGCCGCAGCCAGCTCTTGACCTGCGGGAAGGCGGGGGCTGAGCGCGGGGGCCCCGGGGCGGCGGGGGGGACCCCGGGGCGGGGGGCTACTCACCGAGAAGGCGCAGGCCACCCCCACGAGGCACGCCAGGACCAGCGCCGTCCGCATGGCTGCCGCCGGGAGCTGGGAAGGCGGCGGGAGAGCCGGTGGGAACGAGGGGAGGGACGGGACGGGACGGGACGGGACGGGACGGGCGGGAGCCGATCCCGCCGGCCTTCTCCCCAAATCCCTGCCGCCCCCGCAGACCGCCCCCGGGAAGAGCTTAACCTCGGCGAGAGAGCACAAAGTTAATCCAGCCTCTGCAGCCTGCCCTCGACAGACGCAGCCACGGCCCGAGGCAAGGCCGAGAAGCCCCGGCACGCGTGTCTTGCCGGGTAGGCGCTCAGGGAGGCAAACCGCAGGCTTCCCGTGCTGGAAAGGGGCCGCAGTTGTCGTTATATTTCTCTGCACTCGAAGCTTCCCTGCCTTCATGAAACTCGGGCCAGGGAACAAGCAGTTACGCGCAAGTTTCTGCGGTTCTCCAGCGAGGCCCTGCACGTGCCTGCCCTGCGCCGCAGCACCGGTTCCTGCACCCAGCCGGAGACCCAGGCACCGAGCCACCCTCCCGAGCAGCCCCGGCCCCCAGCCCCTCCGCCTCCTCGCAGAGCAGCAGCGGAAAAGCGGGCGGCAATAAAAAAAGCAGGTGGGAAAACCCGTGGGCCAGGAAGCCGCCCCGCCGGGACGCAGCAGCCTTACCCGTCTGCAGTCCTCGGAGGCAGCCCGGGGAGTGAGCGGGCACAGATTGCCTCTGGCCTCTGCTTGCTCCCCGCCACCCTTCTGGGATATAAACGCTATTTTTGCCCGCCGGCAGCCAATCGCCGCCTTGGCCGGTGTGACGCCGGCCGGCGGGCTCTCGCCAGAAAACCCCCAAACTTCGGCACTTCCCCAGGCACAGATTTAGCGTGTAAACACACAGCCCTGCCCCGCTGCCAAGAGGTTTGTGCCGTTCCACCTAATTGAAGGTCTGGCCTAAGATGGACGGTTTGGAGGCTGAAATCTATAATAAAAGCTCTGGATTTCAGTTAAAATAAATACCGGGAAATCTGTTTTAAGGGATTTTTCTGTCTGCCTTTTTGGGAAATTCTCTCAGTGTTTTTCAATTAAAATGAAAAAAAAAAAAAAAAGCCCAACCCCCCCCCCCGGCCCGATTCTGCTGTCGTTTAGACGCAGACGTTAACAAAAAAAAAAAGCTGCACAAAAAAAATCCCACCCAGAGACCCCTGAGCGTGGCTGCCGTCAGGGACGCCCTACAAGACGCGCGGCCCTTTCGCTTCTCCCCATGGCCAAAGCCCCACGGCGCCCCGCGCCCTCAAAACTCAGCCATCCCTAGGCTGCAACGTGGCAGCTCCCAGCAAAGCCAAACAGACCTTTGGGACGACGCGCAAAAAGCCACCCCTCCGGCCACCCAGGCTGCCGGGGCGCGTCGCGGGGATTCGGTCAGGCCGCCGGCGTTACGGTCCCGCCTGCCCCAGCTCGGCCGCGCGCCTGAACGCCTAACGCTTACGGCGATAGCCGGGGGGGGGGGTGCTGGCTGTCCGGCTTTCCCCGCGCGGGAAAGCGGCAAGCGCTCGCTTGGGTTTAAGTTTACGTTTAATTGGAGCCGGGCGGCGGAGGGGGCTGGCGAGAGGCGCTTTTTTAATCTAATTAAAGGGCTGCTGCTCTGGGCTTTAAAAAAAGACTCGCGACTCTACGAACGCGCGTTTCGCCCAAGATGCCTAAAAAGCGCTGGGCTCTATCTTTAGCTTCTGGCCCACGAAAGCCGGGCAAGGCCACCCGGGGCAGGGCCAGCGCACGGCGCCCGGGCCTCGCCGCGCCGCGGGTCTTCGGCCGCTGACAAGCCGGCGTGCCGAGCGGCCCGGGTCCGCCGCGGCAGAAGCGGGAGGTGGCAGCGGGCGTACGCGTCGCGGCAAACGCCGGCGATACGTCTTGGTGCTGATTTTTTTTGGGGGGGGATCAGCATCTGCAGCACACGGGCGCGCGCGGACGCAGCCGTGTCCCTTGCCCTGGCCTTGCTTTCAGAGCGAGCTGTTTTCCCCCGGGCCCGACGCCTGAAAGGCGGTTAAAATTGGTTGTCGGCACTAAAAATGGGTGGGTTTGTGCCCAGAATTACTAGCCTGGCCAGGGACAGTGACAGGGTACGGTTTTATTTTAATTGCCCGAGTTCTCTAAGACCTGACGGTCAGAGTGTCCCTTTTTGGCGCAGCTCGACCTGGTTGCTATGTTCAATTTTAATTATTATTTTTGCAGGGCAGTGAGCGAGAAGAGAAGCGGCCCCGGCTCGGCCCGGGCTGTGGTCGGCGATGTGACAGCCTGCAGGCACCCTCCGCCTTCTGCCGCCCTCTTTCCACGCCCCGCAGCTATTCTGGAAAGAAACCTCAGCTCCAAAAATAAGTAAAGAAAACAAAAACAGACGCGTGCTCGCGATCGCCGGGGAGAGACCGGCGGGCTTGTTGCGACCGTGCTTTTCCGTACGGGCGACAGCCTCCTTCCTTCTACCGTAGCCGGGGGCCCTGCCGTCGGCCCCGGCTCGCCGCTGCACCGTACCAAAACCCGACTTCCTCGCTCAGGCCGCGAAACCACCTCCTTGCAGAGGCATTTCGAAAGCGCAGACGCCACGGACAACGCAGCGAAACGCTCCTGCGCTGGGGCAGCCAGGGGCCACGTCTCGGCTAAAACGCCCCGGCGTAAATTATGAGCGCGCGTTTTTGATACGTAGGCCCGCTACAGATAACCACGCTGCTTAACTTGCATGGGGGGAGGCAGGAATTCAGCTAAAGGAAATCGATTTGACTTGCACATCCTGATTTTGGAAAGTTGGTTATTAGGCGTTACAGGTTCATAGGCATGGACGGACATAAACACATCATTATATGCCTCGGCATGCAGCAAGCACTTGAAACTTCAAGTAATCATTTTATCTTTGGAAAAAAAAGAAGGTTTTAAAAGTATTCAGACTATAACGAGTCCCATTTTTGCTTGGCAGCTGAAACTGAGTTGGGTTTCCAATGGCAGAGCACTGGTTTTGTCTCCGTGCAGGTTTAGACCCTGCTCTTGTTCACAGAAACCCGGGCCCTACTGCAAAAAGAAAAAGGCGCTTCTTTCCAGCTTCGTATTTACGGGTGTTAAAACATAAAAGCACCCATCTCGAACCACTTAGCCCCTGTGTAGCTCCCAAGTCTTCCCAGGAAGTTATGGGGTGCAGTAAACTTATCACACCGTCTCCACTAATTACAAAGCCTTCCCTTCACATTTAATCTGACGGCGCCCGATTACCGAGGGCACCAGCATGGCAGGACGGACGCTGTAGGCGTATTTAGGCATTTAAGCGTATAGCACTAAAGGGAGCTGCAAGAACAATTTCTTTCGAAATGCTTGCAACATTTGGGGTTTTTCCTGAGTTCGGAGGTTGTTTTCCCATGGCTTAGAGGTTTCTTTTGTTTAGCTTTGTGACAAAGTTTGTGTCTCCGGGTTTGTTCCCAGCGGGAAGGACGAACAAACACGAGCTGGAGGCCCTCGGCCTCGCCGCGCGTTTCGCCGGCAGCGATTTCCCGGCACGGAAATCATTGGGGGGGGGGGGAAAGGAGAAAACCTCGGGGCAAACCGCTTGTCCTGCACATATCCTCGCTTCGCCAAAGAGAAGAGAGAGCCGAGAGAAAGCCCTCGGGCCCGGGGGGGTTTGGCAGCACGGCTGCAGCTCTTTAAATCCCGACTACCGACTCCTGGCTAAATCACCGCGCCCAGCTCCGGGTTGCACCCGCAAGGGAGGAGAGGAAGTTAGTGCAAACAGAAAGGGAGAACTCATGCATTGGCACGGGCGTTTTCCCTTCCTGCCCAATTCAGCAGCCAAGGGGAGCCTCGATCGGTCCTCAGGCGGCCGGGCTGAAGCCTAACGCGGAAAGACCGCTAACGAAAGCAGAGCCCGCGGCCGACCTTTCCGACCGCTTTTCCTTCGCGACAAATAGCGCGGGCGCGAAAACGCCAGCAGCTCTCCCCGCGGGCGCCCGCCCGGCCGAGCCACGTCCCCCCCCTCCGCGGCAAGCCTTCGGGCCGTCCGTGACCGTTTCACGGAAAAGGGCCTCTGCGGCGTGGCGGGGGGCAAAGCGGGTGGCCAAAGGCGGGCACCACACGGCCCCCGGGGCCGCGTTCGGGGAGGAGGCCGGAGCCGGGAGCTGGGTTTTGCCACCGGTGCAGGGCGAGCCGCTCCCTCCCTCCCCGGTGACGCCGGAGGCTTTTCGCCAGCAAGGGCAAACGCGTTTTCCGCTGCGTGACGCAGGCGAGGTACAGCCTCGCGGGAAGCCGCCCTGCCGAAACCACCCGTCGGCAGGGAGAGCTGGACCCAGCTGGATTTGGGGAGCAGCCGGAGAGGGATCACGTTTCCGGGCAGCCTCCTGCCCGTGGCTGGGCAGGGGCGCCGGGAGCGGAGGGAAAACACCCTGCATCCGGCTGGGGAAATACCCCGGGTTTCGGCCTTTTCGGGGCTTTTGGCATCGCCGCTCGCTTTCGAGGAGATGCCCGAAAGGAGAAACCTCCCCGTCCCCGTGCAATCCGCTTCGCTCCCGCGGTACCTCCGATCGCCTCGGGGCGTTCGCCCAGCGCGGAAATCCAGCGGCGGACCCACGTCGTTGACCCGAGCGGCAGCACCGCTTGCTGGACACGTGGCAACTCACAGCGCGGCAGCCCGCCCTGCAACCGCCACGCAGGGAAGAGAGCGAAAACGTTATTACCGCGGTTTTTCACCAAGGCGCTGGCGTTCACCCGGCCCTTTTGCACATACTGGGGCCGCAATCAAGCTTGTATTTGCTGTCTTTTATCCCAGGCGCGGGGCCGAGCACCAGCTTTCTGCGACCTGCTGCCACGAGCGGTGCTGTCGTCACCCCCCGCATCCCCCAGCCTTCAACGCCCAGCGAACGCAGGGGCCGCCAACAGCAGGGGCTGCAAAGCGGCTGCGGCTGGGCGCCTATCGCCCTCGCGGCAACGCAGACCGCCGCCGCCGCGGCACGATGCCTCGGCGGGAGCCACCAGCCCCTTCCGGGACGAGGCACGTTGCGGAGCCGACGTACAGAAATAGCCAAAGCTTGCTCGGGACGGGAACAACAAGTAAATTCCTCTAAAACAAGGAGCTGCTCGGCTCAGAGCTTTTGCAGTGGTGGACGGGGGTGCCTGCACCTACAAATTAAGTGTAGTTTGGCTATAAGCGGCAAAAAAATTATTTAGCTGCTTTTCTGGTTCTTTAATTGGTAGCTGCATTGCGACGCCCAGCAATTACACCGCTGCCCCCAAAGAAACTTAAAACACACGGGCACCGGTCAGCGCCGGTTTGGTTTAAGAATATCCACTAAGGAGCTTCAACTCCACGTTGCAAAAACATACAGCTAAGCAAAGGCCTAGATGTTCCTTGGCTTACATAAATACTCACGCTTATTCTGCCTATTTTGGCATATAAAGGTGAACAAATAAGAAGGGTCTAGATGGCTTTTTTTTTAAAACAATACTATGTTGTTTACTTGTCAGTAGGAGGAAAAAAGCACACAAAGAGACTTTATCGATGGATCTACCTGGCCACGATCCCCAAGACACTCCTAAGGTCTCTGTAATGATTTTGCCAGAGCCTGATGGCAAAATGCATCAGTCACACGTCAGGTGTGTCCAAAGATGCCTTTTTTTTGCGACGGCAACGACGGGGGATGCCGAATGGGCCCCTCTGAGCTCCCCGTGGAGCAGCACGTCCTCCGTCACAACCAGCCTCTCCCGGAGCCCAAAATACAGCGCACAAGGGAAGAAAAGGCATCTCCTAGAAAAGCCAAAACAACCCACAAATACCACGAATGCACCTCGCCCACGTCCTTAGTCCTCGTCCTCCTGCGTGGACGGCAGGTTACCAGGTCTCCTCACGCCCCCCTCTCCCCTTCGCCCTGCTCACCCGCCGGCTCCCGCTGTGCTACAGGCACCTGTGTCTCCACCATCGGGGACCTCGTGGTGGGGGCAACCGGGGCCCAGGTGCCACAGCGAGCGGCTCTCGCCCAGCTTTCATCCCCCTAAAGCCTCTTCCCACACCGCCTGGGCCCGGCTTGCTGCCGTGACCCTGGGGCCCGGCCTGGGGCAAGGGAAATTGGAGCAGGAGGTGGAACCCGGGGGCTGCGACCACGCTGTCGGCAAAGCATGATCCGCCATTGGCTTTTACCTTTTATCACCGTTAAAAGGTGGATCGAGGCACTGGGCTGCAATTTTAGCAGCTCTTCAGCCAGGTCCCCAGATCCTCGCACTCACCTGATCCTCGCACTCACCTGCTCTCCACGGCATCACCCGGGAGCCGCCGCCCCGGCTCCTCGCTATCGCCACCGCCTTGTCCCGGCAACCTTCGCGCTCGCCGCCGAGACACGGGCCAGCCGCGGGCACCCAGCCACAGCCCCGCCGTGCTGCCGGCAGCCCCCGGCCGCAGCCTGGGCCGGTCCCGCGGGAGCGCGAAGCGGTGCCTCGGGGCTGCCGCGGGCCTGCGTGCGCGTTTGGTTTTGACGCGACCTAGTGAAGAGCACTGCCTGGGCCCCTGTGGCTCCCCGGCCGCCAAGACCCTGCGCTGCACAAAACCAGCCCGCGGGCTGTCTCCAGAGAGGGCTGTGTTTCAACGGCAGCGCAGGACACTTCTGGATCGCAAGCCTGGAAACAGCCTTGGATTTATTTCCTGCTCACTGAAGTTTGAGCCCCAAATCACAACGCTTCACTCTGCCAGGACAGAATGATAACAAAATCCTGAATCGTGACTATTTAGTGTGATGTTTTTAATATTAATTAAGGAAATAAACAGGATTATTTAATTTTAGCTTTAAAATACAAGGGGCGTCAATGCAAAAGGATACAATATACTGTTTTCTGTACATTTATTACAAAATATTACAAACATCTCATACTGAAGTGGTACTTCATACACTGTGTAACGCATGCTGAGCCAACACGCAGTGTGCACATATTGGCTACAGCTTTCCTTTTTGTGTGCAGTACACGGAGTTAGTTTAAAGTTCCCTTTGGGATCTAGGCAAAGGATTTTAAGGAAGGGGTAAATACAAGCAGTGACCGCAGGGAACCGTCCCCTCCCGCGTATCCAGGCACAGCTCTCAGCAACGCTCCCAGAAATGACGGAAGAGACGAAGGCAGAACCAACCCGCTGGCGTGCCACCCTCACCCAGTAAGGTTTGATCTCATCTGCATTTGCACCTAATTAGCTATTTTTCTGCTTTGTTCCTGGTGTGTATTAATTCAGTGTGATACTATAGACCGTGTTCTTTCCAGTTTTAACGTTTTCATATGCTAGGTGCCACCTTTCGTTTCGCTTCACATTCAGGAAGCTCCAGTTGAAAGGGTCAGCCCCTACGAACCCTTGTCCGTTTTGTCCACAGCATATTCTCAGGAAGAATTCAACCTGTCTATGTAGGAAATAAATTAAACTACTCCTCCTCCCTCCAGAAAGAAGTCCAGGATAGATGGGTTTGTAGGGTGTGTTTTAATACCCATCCTGACAGTCATTGTCATCGTAATCGCCAGCGTGTTTGTTGTGATAGACACGGAGCCTTCGTTTCCGCTTCTCGCTCTCCAGGCTCCTCGGTAAGCTGTCGTCGCCGTGGCTGGCGGACTCGTTCGTGGCATCCTCCCTCGAGTGACTGTCCTCTTCTGCAGAGTGACTGCGGTCCTCTTCTTTGGAGTCGCTGTTATGGCTCTCCACCGATGTGCTGTCTTCGCTCTCGCGGGAATCAGCGGTGGGGCCCTCTTCGCTGCTGTCATCCTCGTGGGACGCGCTCTCAGCTGACTTGCTGCGAGACGGTGAGTCCTCATCAGAGATGGAGTCATTCCTGCCCTCTTCCGACTCCAAGCTCTCCTCAGTGGATTCACTCTCCTCTCTGGATTTGCTCTGATCCCCCTCGTCTTCTGCGGATTCACTGTCAAGCCCAGACGGCTTGCTGTTGTCCTCAGCCGACTCTGTGTCTTCCTGACCCTCTTCAGACTTGCTACCACTGCGTTCATTTGATTTGCTGAGCACTTCTTTGGAGTTGTCTTCCTGTGGTTCCCTGCTGTCTTCATCCGACTGGCTGGCAAGTTCCTCCCTGGATTTGCTGTCCACATCTTCTCTGGAGCGGCTGTCCACATCTTCCCTGGATTTGTCAGCACTGTTTTCCTTCGATTGACTGGTAACGTGCTCTTCAGACTCACTCCTGTCTTCTGCAGACTGGCTGTCTTCTCTGGAGTCAGCGTCTCCTGCTTCCACAGACTTGCTGTCGTCATGTTGCAGGCTGTCATCCTCTTCTGAGTCGTCGGGCCCATCCGGGAGCTCTTTGCTGCGGGACTCTTCCTCTGATTGATCGCTGACCCTCAGCACCGCCTTGCCTGCCTCCCAGCTGCTTTCCTGGCTGCTCTCCTTGGACCGAAAGGCGGCGCGGAGCCCTTTGGAGTTGCTGCCAAAACTATCAAAGATGGATGGGTCATCGCCCTGCATTTCTTCGTTGTCAAAATCATACCTCTCCTCCTGGCTGCTGCTGTCGCTGTCGCCTCCCCTTCTGTAGGTTCGGCCATACCTGCTGGCAATATAGTTTCTGTACTCCCTGTGATCCAGGCTTCTGCTTTCACTGCTGCTGCTGCTGCTGTCGTGTTGTTTTCTGCTCATAACAGTATCCCTGCGGTCCCCATTTTGGTCATTGTCACCAAAGGTGTCGTGTTCACCCGCTTCGTTAGGGCGAACGGTGTAAGTAGGGCCTTCGCCCTTCTCCTCTCCCTCGTTCTCATCAAAAGTATCATCTCCGCTGTCGTCCTCCTCATCTACGAAGTCACTTCTCTCCCTGTAGCCCCCTCTGGGGAAGAATCCAGTGGGTCTGTAGAAAAGCCCGTTGCCTCCAACGTTGTAGTTTTCAGACCCGTGGCTTTCGGCGTCATAGTAGTCTTCCTTGTCACCATTATCAGCATCGTGCACATCCTCCTCCTGTAGATGTGATAAACGAAAATTACTGCAAAGGTTTGTATTTCACAGGCGCTATCAGTATTCTTCGCTATGCATCCTAAGCATTACTCTGACTTGTGCCAGCGCCAGTCCAGAAAAACCTGCAGCGCTGAAGAAATGCAGCTTTGGAAATAATTTGGCCCAGGATCCATTAAGATGTAAATCTAACAGATAAAAGTTATCATCAAATAGAATGGTTATGGTCACATTACTCCTTTTGATACTTCAGAAATCAGGAAATATATTCCCTAAAAGCTCCCTGACCTAATTGGATATTACATTAGGTACATTAAGGATGAACGGAGGACTGTGTGTGCCACAAATCCGCTCAAAGCAGGTCAGGAATTCTATTATTTTTTAACTGCCGTATAATTACCAAAATCCTCACTTTCAATCCAAAGTCCAGTTCAAGTCTTCAGTTCAAGAACTCCATTCACTGAAGTGAGATGAGATTTAGGGTCAGATTCTTACACTCCTGTATTTATGGTGAGTTCAATCTCACTGCGGATATTTATAGCAAATCATTCCACTGGGTTTGATAAATAAGGCTTAATATGATGTAAGCAAGCAAAATCTTGTTCTCTCTCACAGTCCTTAGCTGAAAACAGTATCTGATCCAGTAAGAAAATACTGTCTTAAAATGAATGGTCTGAGCTATATCTGTAACAGAACTGCACATTTGCTGCTTAAGACATTTTCCTGGCAGACAACTGGCAGAACAAGAGTTATCTTTCAAGCACACGGTCTCAATACAGAAGAGCTCAGGACACTCACCAGGAAACGCTTCTCATCCAGGTGTTGGCCAAGGCTATTTTCATGTTCGTCTTCTACCTCATCCTGGTCACTCGTGTCCTCATGATCGACCCAGTTCTTATGCTGAGCCTCCCTAATTCTGATTCTCTCAGCACCACCGTTGTGCTCGGCGATCTCTTCATCAACGTCATTTCCATCTGCCGGATCCTGGTCATTGGAGTCCTCCGCAGTGTCCATCTCTCCCCTTTCTCTACTGGTATGAAGGCTTCTGTCATCCCCATCATCCAAGCCAGCCAGCTCATTCATGTTTTCTTCGCTCGCTGTGTCCTGGATGCAAAACATTATAAAGTATTTCTGGTTAACAAAATGTTAGTGCACATTTACTGATACTGCTGTAAGACAACATGTGGCTCCTAAGTCATGTAAGCACTGAAGGCCATTTTTAGTTGCACATGACTCGACACTTCCCTTGTTTTTCATGATGCAAGAAAAGAAATCACTAACAAAAAGCAACTGATTTTATTCTGCAGCCTTTACTAGGTTGAAAAGATATAGGCACAGATGCATTTTTTGACTTCCAGCACATGCACTTTGAAACAGTTCTGTAAGGTTTTTCTACAGAAACAAATTTTGTTTGATAAAATTAAAGAACGTTTTTGTTACCCTCAGATGAATAAATTCATTAAAAAAGAACAATCGTTCTTAATTACGGCTAGATATTGTTTAGGACTGTAATCTTAAATGTCAGTGTAGAGACAAATGCAGAAGCACAAGAAGATTTTGAACTCTGAACAGCCCCAAACTCCGGTGGCTTGGCACACAGAAGTTCCATTCTTTAGGACCGACACAGCGTGACGTGTCAGATGAACTGAGGATACGTAGAGGGAGACTGGACTTCCTCCTGTTCAGGACCAGAAAGGTCCCATTTAGCCTTGCAGCAGGAAGAAATACCAGCGTGAAGGCTGTAACATATCAAACCCACAGAAGCAGCTGAATTGCTCTGTGCCTTGCACTGCCACAACCGCAAGGGAGAGCTCTCTATTCCAGCAGAAAAGGAGGGCGATTTAGTCAAACTGGCAGAGCTTCAGATGCAGGCAGGCTCAGCGTAAGCACAGCTCCTCAAGGAACAGGTTAGTGGATGGCACCAGCTGTGGACACACATTTATCGCTTGGCAATAACCAGTCGGAGGGATGGAGGTCTATGCGTGCTTGTAAAATTAGCTGAAACCATCCTGACTGCAAAAGACTCTGGATAAATGGGTACAGCTCAAAGACCCACAGAAGTGGCAGCTCTTCACTTAAGTGACTGCTCAATTCACTGTGGTTGACACAGATTGCTTTACAGGTTATTTCCAGCTGAAACACTGCAGGCAATTGACTTACCTCCTGCTCTTCAGAGCTCCTGGGATAAGCAGACATGTGGTTAGGCACCTAAACACATTGAGGAAACATCTTATGAATGAACAGCAGTTGTACAGGGGGCCTCAATTATGTTAAAATGCTGAGGGCTGGGGTTGAGTATTTCTGTAACCGATACTTACAGGGTGAGCGTAGGCTAAAGCCCAGAGGAAGATTATCAAGAACATGGTCTTCATGTTGATAGTAGTCCCCGGAGCTGCAATGAAGTGGATACGTTAGAGCAAAGTATTTACACAGGCCCCTAGGCACAATTCAGCCTCACAAAGCATGACGGCGCCTAAAGCACACAGCAAAGCTTTCCTAACTGACATAACCTTGGCCATCTCAGCACTCAGTGCCCAACCTGAGACTTCAGAGGAGTGGAGTATTTCTCCTCACGTCATTAACTTGGCTCCCAGGATCTCTTACACATTAACTTTCCTTTGATTAGGAGTCTGAAATACTCGAAAATGCTCTTGAAGTTTTTTTTGAACTCTGTCAGGGAACAGGAAAGCTCGTCAGAATTTGCCATTCCCGCAGCGATATCACCTGCAACCCAGCTAAGCTCAGCACCAGGGACCGGAGCTGGTGCCGCAAACGGGCAGCGCCACAAGACCCCGGGCCACAGAATTACATCTCCCACCCACGGCACCATAAAGCATCCTGCGGCCTGAAAGCAAAACAGCAGAGGAAGATAATCACGTGCAGAGCCCCAGCTCCAGCAGTGCTGCATCAGTTTGATGACACAGCAAGCAACGCTGCGGCACAGAAGTAACGACAGCATGCCAAAATGCAGAAATTGCAGCAGTTACTACTGCAAAAGGTGCAAAAACACCTTAACTTCTGCAATTTGCAGCAGGCGGTATCTGTCACCCTGGCAGAGACCATGCTGGAGCTGAAATATTTGGCTCCGCGAGCTGGGTGACAGGACACTGACTGACAGCCCCAAGTCAGCACCACTGTGCCTGGGCACAGAAGCACCAGAGGTTTTTTCTCTAACTCGGGGCATTTCCCTGTCTTATTTTACAGAGCCCCATAAGCACCACAGCTCCCTGTGACGAGTTACCCGCTCTGCCTGTTACCAGGTACCCGTAATTCATTGCAAAGTTCTTCAAAAAAGGAGCAGAGCACTGAGCTTCTGATTTTTTGCCTTAGGAAGCAATACTGAAATCTTGATTTACAAGAGCCTCTTCTACTCCCCTTCCATAAATGGCAGAGAAAAACCCAGAATAATCTGAGGAAATCGAAACCCTTACCTGGCAGCGTCGCTGAAGCCGGCTTTGCCTCGGGCGCTGGGTGCTGGTGGCGGGGGCCGGCCGACCCCTGCGCTGGGTGCCCTGGGCTGTGCGTGCCCCGGGGCCGGCGGGCAGGCATTTAACCGCTGCCGCGCTGGGGCCCGGGCGGCGGGCAGCCAATGGCACGGGCGGGCAGCGCTGCCATGTGCAGAGGCGGCGCCGGGAACCCGGCCTCCCGCGCTTCCGCTAGCCTCCGCCGGCCTCTTTTCCCTAAAAAAAGCTCCTTGTGGTTCCAAAATGACTAGACGGGTTCGCATTTAATGAGGGATTCTGCTAGCTCTTTATTTGGATTGCTAAATTTATCCCAT
Organism: Dromaius novaehollandiae; assembly: GCF_036370855.1. Taxonomy (NCBI): domain Eukaryota; kingdom Metazoa; phylum Chordata; class Aves; order Casuariiformes; family Dromaiidae; genus Dromaius; species Dromaius novaehollandiae. Next base: position 9,311,726 of record NC_088101.1, on the reverse strand, counting down.
TCACATACCTCCCACTTTTACGCGCGTAAACAATTACGGCGTCACCCACACCGAGCGCCGGACCCGGGTGGCAGCCGGGCTGGGGACGGCTTCCTGCCAGGGCACATTTTGGAGGTAGACAGGCCGGCAGCTCGCGTTTGCCCCCCGAACTGTAGGCAAGCGCCTGCGTGCACCTACTACGAGCAGAGGCTCGCTACCGCAGGCGCTAGCACTAAACGAGTACGTATACACAGATAAACGCACCGACCACACAACGCGACAGGGAATCACGCTGCATCTCGCCACCGCCCGCGCTTCTTCCAAGCGCTTTCCAAAGGGTGAAACCTCTGCTCTGGAAAACACAGGCATCAACGTACGCACACGTCTGTGGGCATGAATAGGCATATGTAGATATACACAGATGTGCATGCCCGCTTTTTATATATACACGAATAGGGACTTCTCTATGTTTTAGCATATAAATTATATATACACGTCTATACATATATATACACGCAGCACACACATCCTTCTCCCCAGTAGTGCCTACTTGCCCTTGATTTTGTGCAGGCCATCTGAACAGGCACTTCAGCTGGGGATGTTTCTCCAAGGAAAGTTACCTTCAAAGGGGGTTAACTGAAGATCAGCTCTATATACCTGAAAACCACGTATGTGCAAACACGCACATGTGCAGATACATATGCATATACATACAGGCACACACGCTGATAAATACTCCTGCACATCTCCACATACATAACGTATGAGAGCACCAGCACACACCTGCCATACACTCTGGTCCTTTCCCTCTCTGATGACAAGGGCAGTGCTATGAGGAAAGCAACTCCCTCTGTCCCTGTCCCCAAGGAGGACAACTTCCTTGCCTTTATTTGGCCATTGCTAAATCCGCCAAGCCAGTAACACACCCCGCTCTGCTAATAAAAACACGCTGAGTATGCAGGCACTTTGTTTTGAAGTGGGCTACGTGTCACCATTCTGCAAGTTCTTCTTTTACAACGGAGCCTTTCTGCAGGCTCCCCTGAGACAGCCTCGCTCTTCTCCCCATGGCCAAGCTGTGGGTGACGAATACTGTTGTACCCCGAGGGGAAATCCTGCAGCAGGCCCAATGTAAATAACCCAACCTGGGCTGCCGACCACAGCTGCATTACGACCACGGTTTCATTACGCTTCATTCACAAGTGGAGAGCGGAAGAGGAAGGTGACTACGTGTGTTTTATCAGGGGGAAAAATGTAAACGATTTCAGCAGCGTGCACCGGGCATTCCTGCTCTTTCAGGTGTGTTTACACTTCCCCCTCTCACCGGAAGAAGGTATTTTTGTTTCCCTGGGTAGAAAGAGGCCTTCACATCGCAGCTGCGGTGTCGCAGCCCGAGGGATGCCAGAGCCTGCTCCGGGGAAAGAGCCGTGGCAGCTCTTTGTCAGGCCGGTGGCAGTGCCTTCAAACCCGGCTTGCACCCTGCACCCAGACAGCTCACAGTGCTGCAACGTCACGCTGCAAAACCCAAGGCAAATTGAAATGAACTGCAGCTAAGAGAGCCACAGCTTAATCCTCAAGTTCACTTTCACTCAAGTTCCTGTAAGTCGCTCTGTCTCTCAGTGCTAAGCGAGTTCTTCCGTAACCTTGAGTCTCCCTTGAGTCCACGCAAACTCGTAGCACTCGCAACATCCCCTTAATGGAGGAATGCAGGTGCAAACATGAGCACGAGGTCAGCTGGAAACGCCAAGGAGCGTGAAGGTGCAGGCATGCCCTGACCCTCTCGGTGCTCTACGTACCTCGCTGAAGGAAAGGCCTCTGAACAAGCAACCAGCTCCAAAGAGGAGTCCTCTTTCTACTCTTTCATGCTTGTGTAGCCTGAGCGGGACCTGGAAATCGGAAAACTTCCTGGGATTCGGATTTTAGCAGTATCTCTGGCCTCCATGCTCCAAGGGGTTGAGTGCCCTAAGGACCACCGCTTCCATAAAGCATCCCCTTTGCTGCAACACAAAGGCTCTGTAAAGCCGCCTGGAAAACAAGACACTTGACATCATGCTGGTGTTAGGGACATTTGTTTAATTTAGTTTCATTCTTCAAAACCTTCTGCTTCTTTCCCCTATTATTAATAGCGAGGTGACACTGTTTACCTACCTAACAAGGGCCACATGAGGATCAATCATTAACAAACATTAGGCACGCTGAAGTACAGAGCACCACAAACAGGTTAGACGCATTCTGCTGATGAATATTACTGCCTGCTCCTATCAGTTCTTATATACAAAAACCCTTGCATCTTGCTGCTTCCCCTGTTATCGTTAAGCATATTTTCTTTAATTCTGGTCTCTCACATACAATGCATTGAATCCTTATTTATTTATTTTTTTTAATCTTTTCATAGCCATCCTGTACCCACTTTTTGATCCATTGGTTCATTGCCTTCATTCTACCTCATTTTTTCCTTGCTGTCTTCTGCTTTCTCTCTTTCTTTCCTCTTCTCCTTCCTCTGTCCCCCTACCCTCACCCTGGGTGGCACCCATGCCTTTCCTTGCTATTCCACAGGTCTTCCTCACGCCCATGGCAGTGGGCAGAACGACTCCCCAGGGGTTCAACAAGCACTCGATCAAACCATTTGCTGTCAAGCGCCTGTCTTCGGCGGTTACTTTCCCTCCTCTTTCTTATCTGTCTATTGCTGTAGATACCGTGGGATGTATTTTCCTCTCAACCTGAGACAAAATTATACCCCTGTCCTCTGCCAGATATGAGTTCACGTTACAAACCCTTTTTTAGGTGCCTTAAACAATTACGATGTTTTTTTTTTTAAATTGAACCTGCATTTAACTCAGCCTCCAAAGACCTGATGTTGCCTTTGTCAAAATGTCGCTGTTCGAGAAAGGGATAAACACCGAGTTTTGCCCATCTGAAAATACACTATGTACCCACCCTTTTTATAACACAGCCAGTTAGCCCCGGACACTTTCAGAAGGTCATTTACTACAGTCGTATCAGATCATGCAGCAGTCGCCACCTCCAGTTTGCTCGTTGTTGGGGCAAAGGGCCGCAAAAGATGCCTCCCTCACCCCAGGCTGCCTGCAATGCTCAGGAGACCAGGCCACTGAACAGCACACGCTCCTCGGACCCCGCTCGGATCCAAAGCCAATGGTAAAACATCAGTGAGCACCTACAGTGCAGGGCTGCTTAAACGGGGAGATAAACCTGCGAACAGAAATATGGTTTAGATAGATGAGGTACCAGGAAAGAGAACTGCTGCTTAGAGATGGGCTATTTTTACCAGCCTAGTTTTGCACTCCTACTCGGGATGACCTCAGGTGGAGGCCATTTTCCAGGTCTCTATACATATAAGACCAACATGGATTCATCCCCCTTCGAATAGCAGTCAAAATCCTGATGTTTGTCAGTTGGGAAGAGAAGGGCACGCATCATCTCATCATGCTGAGGTTCAACACCCTCAGGATGGTGGGCACTATACACTTTGGGGTCTAAACACGTGTTTTCCCAGGACTTGAATTTTAAATTACAGTCAGAACTCCGCGGTGCATGGTCCCCTGTCCACTAGAGTAAAATAATTTACTCTAGTAGTCCTAAGTTGAAAGACCAAGATCTTTCCCCCAAAACCTTTCTAGAAGCAGTTTTCTAGCTGCTTTCGGGGTTGTCTCCTTGCCTGGGAGCACCATCATGGATCATCTTCCAGGTTGCCTGCGGAGGGACTCAGCTTTTCCTCGACTGCCTGTGCACAACCGAGATACTCCTCTGAAATGATCCCGTTACAGCTCTTACCAAATAATGTTTCTGCCTACATCAAAACATGTCAAACCACAGAGCAATTGGGATAATGTAACGCCTTGGGACAACGCTGCTCGTTCAGAAGCTGACCGTACTGTGAGGGGATGTAGGCATCCCTCACCAGCGGCTTCCACTACTGAAGCTGCTTTTGTCAGAATAATAAGGACAGGACAGCCCAACTGATACATTATAACTTTATAAGAAACAATTAAAAACAGTAATATTTATGATTATTATAACAGCTTACAGAGTTGTGAAATGGACAAGCCCTGTGGAAACTCTCCTTCTCTTAGACCCCACTTTTTTCCCCCTGCAGCATGACATGCCCAACACTTCCTGGCATCCTTTGGTTCCACTCCTCCTCCCAATCACAGGATTCCCAGCCCTTGAGTCCTCTCCTTTAATCTTTCAATAACTGCACACAACATGAGGGTACTTGTGAATTTTTGCCTGACCTCTAGTGGCAAAAAATGGCAAGTAACTAATGCAGCCTGCTAAAATTAATGAGATGGGTCAAAATATTTTTGTGGCTCTGCTTTGTCATAATCAGAAATAAAACTGCCCTGACTGTTGAAGTCAAGGCAACATCAATTTTTGGTCCTGAACCCAAATCTACTGAAGTGAATTGGAAATATTTTCACTGATTTCATTGAGCTTATGGCCATCTTAAGTGGTCTTCGTTTGCTGCCCTGCCAAGGAATTATTTTCAAGGTCCTTGGTACTATTGCCAAAAAGTGGCACATAGTTTTTTTTATCGGATCCGTGAATTTGTTGCTAGTTGGAGGAAAATCATGTTACTGGTTGTGCCAGGCACACATGGATACTGGCACAGGCTCTTGCTCACCTTCACACTGTCGCTGTTTCCTTCTGTACTCCAACCTGCCTCTCTGCTGCTCTTTCATCACTCTTGTAATTCTTGACCCCAAGACTTTTCTTCTCTGTATCCCCAGCACCGTCTTCTGCATTCTTGCTCTCAGAGTGTCCATCACACTCTTTGGCATCATCTTCCTTATTGTTGCTATCAGACTTGTCTTGGAAGTGCTATCACTTCCATCACTGGTAGTGGGATTTATTGTTATCACTGCTCTTGCACCCAGTGCTGTCACTGCTACTGGCAGCTCTGGGAACACCCTGAAAAGCAGAAGGAGAAAAGAAGTGCTTCAGAAGTGATGGAGCAGTCACTCTCATCTGCCATCTGCAGCACTGTCAGTGGAAAACAGACTGCTCTCCTACCTAACGTTGGCTTTACCTGAGCGGGTCAGGGAAGATACGTTTCCTCTGCTCTCTTCGGCGTCCCACAGGCCTAGGGGCATGTCTTTTTGACCTGAAAAAGACATTTTCACCCTGTGTGTCAGTTGTATCTCCTAATCATTATTCAGCACACTAGTGAAAAAATGTTAGAAGCTGTAAAATGCAGGCATGGCTTGCTTACCTGTTTTAGTTTAGGTGTAAAGAAGCACTCGGACACATCTTTGATGTGAAGCAAGGGAAGCATCCTACCAGCAACTTGAAGCACATGAAGATTTTCATTGAAGTACAGGCGTAACTGCTTTCCTCTGTCTGCAGGGGTACATGAACAGTTACCTAACACATGTGAAAGAACTGCTTGAATACACAGAATAAATAAATTTGACTTAAACAGCAAAAATTCATAAAGAGTAAAAAAAAAAAAAAAAAAAGCTATTTTTTAACTACACAGAATTTAACTGTTTTTTAAATGAATCACTCAAACTTCCATGAAATAGTTAAGTCGTCCATCAATTGCTGCTGTTTTCTCCTTCTGTAGAAAGTTTCCTGGTAAGGTTTTCCATTACCTTTTTCAGCACTGTATTTTCAGACCTAGACACTCAAACTGCACCCTCAACCCCACCCATGCCCATTTGTTGCTCACAGACGTGCTGTGCTCTTGCAAGTAAATGCAGACATGCCTCACCTGCCTATTGCAATGAGGTGCCAATCCCTACCTAAATCCTCAGGACGTCTGAACAGAATTTAAATGCAATTTGCGTATTTGCTTAAGTTCCTTTGGAAAGCACAACCTACAATTAGAAAAATATGAATCTAAATCTGTTTTAATTTAACATCAGGTGAAATTCACTGACTAGCTTTGAAAACTGTCTCCAAAAGAATAATGCCATAGGGAGTGATTTAACTAAGCTCTGTTCTCCTCTGAAGTCAACTCGCTAATTCCCCATCACCCATGATTTCAATTATCTTATGTACTGAGGTGTGTTTCTATTTCGTAAAGAGCATCAGGAGCAGATTATCCACCCAACTAATGCTCCTATGACAGAAGCAGTAATAGGTTGCTTGGGCATGGTTAAGACTCACAGCTTTGAGAAATAATACATAGCTCCATTGCGCACATGTATGAAAATCATCGCCTGCCGTTGCTTCCTACTCCCATTAGCTGTTCTGTCCTTTGAGATGGCACACATGAGAAGTAACACGGTACGGGAGATCGTGAGAAAACTGGCCAATACTCAGGCTACAAAGGAGGAGGTAGCTGAATCAGAAGAAAGATGACTGACAAGACTAGTACAAAGATGCAGAAAAATATAGCTTTTTGTTCAGACTACAGTGGACTACATGGTGTTCATGACAACAGAGAAAGGATACGAGTGCAGGCAGCGGGAGAGACCAGAGAAGCCAAAATGAAGATAGAAGCTGGCACTGCAGAGGAGAAGGTGATGGATGGAGGCATGTAAAGGCTGTTCTCCAATTTAGAACCCTCAGGATCAAAAACTAAAGAAACTCATATTTTTCCAAAAAAAAAAAAAAGCATCATTCCATCTCTTTCTTCAGTGCACAGTACCAAAAACCAAGATAGTGTCATAATATTTGTCTTCTTAGTGCACTTTTCTTCCGATTACAACTGTCAGTTTTGACAGCAGCACCAAAACCCAAAAGGCTAGAGAAAGAAAAATCACAGTCAGATCAGGACTCAGTGCATGAGCCATCCTTTTTTCAAGCACTACCAGCTCATGGCTTACACGTGGATCTAAATTCCTTTGCCAACTACTTACTAGTGACAGGTGCTAAAATGCAATGTCCCATTTTAAATTTGGAACAGACAGGAAAAACATTGTCTTTAAAACAGTAGTTTTTCTAGAACGTAGCACATTAGCCCTGCAAATTACCCAGCACCAAATCTGTACTGCATTGCTCTGCTTCTTTAAAAGGGGTACTGAATCCTGCAAATTAGCTACGTTTTTCTGTCACTAGATGGTTTGCATGGGCCCAGTCCTACTCCCATTAAATCGACAACAAAACTCCTCTGAGTGAGCAGCACCGCCTTGCAAAAGCAGTTGTTGCACCAGTGAGCAGTGCAACTCCAGCGTGCAGGTTCTTCCAAGGTACAATGTTTCTAAATAAATGAAGGACTGGAAGCTGCGGAGACACACTACTGGTGATAATTGCAGGTGGATAAACCGCAACTAGCAGCTGTGGACACAGAAGGGGAGAAGCAGCTTGTTTTTTTTTTTTTTTTGTCTCCTATGCACCTGGAAAGAATCTAAGCAAGTGCATTTTTCTTGTTCTTTAAAGTCTGAGCAAATATTACCAGCACTTAACAGTGTTAATATGACAAAAAAGCAGTGGCTAGTGATAACGTTTTAGACATTTAAAGAATGGCATTGATATTTAACTCTTCTCCCTAGATAACCACCAAATTGCAAACGGTGTGATACAGCAGATGGAAGTCACCATCCTTGTTTTGCAGTGGGGAATCATGCGCAAGTTTGACTTATATTTGTTCTTTGTACTTCTTGTGTATTTCTCCTCACTGAAAAAAAACAAGAAAAAAAGTCATAGGAACCTCAGTCCTGGAGTCCTGAATAACAGATATACAGGGCCTCTTAACGGTATAGCCATACATTTTATCAAGAAGAACCTTACAGCATCAGGGTAGGATCATTAATCTACTTTTAGATGTCTATGATTAGGCTTCCCTTACAGTCAGGGAAAACAAGCAGTTTTTACGGCACAAATCATTTGACCTATTTTAGATGTCTATTTTAGGATGAAGTAAATTGCACCTGTAAAGTGTCCGTTTCTCTCCCCTGAAATGTCACCAGCTCCGACGCAGACTGTACGTTGTACTGTGCAGACCTTTGACACTTGGGCAGAGAAATCCCTTCCCTGGTGCCTGGTTAGCAGTTCCGATAAACCACCTCATAATTAGCGTCAGTCGGATTTTCTGCCAGGTCCACTTAAAAACCTCAGGCTTTTCACTGCAAGCTTTAGGTGTTCAGCACCTCTGGGGTGGAGGGCTGGGAGGGGAACAAAAAGAATCCCTAAAAGCTAACCACATTTAGGCACCCCAAAATGAACATACTCCAAATAAAGACCATTTTTAGCAATGCCATGTAATAACTCCCCAGGGCCAGAGAGGAAGTCAGTTTTCTCCTTCTGTCTCCCTCTGTCTCTCTCTCCTTGTTGCAAATCCCCAACTCTCATATGTTTTGTCATTACTATGCTTCACCTTAGCTTCATTATTTGCTGTATTTAGCATGAGCAGAAGAGTTTTCCTGAACATATGTGCCTCTGCGCTTGAAATTTCACATTTCCTTCAGCTGAATTAATAACAAAACTCAACTATTTTAATGCAAATAATGCTGGAATCATTTTCAGCTGTTAGCTATTCAGCACCGCGATGAGATGTATCCCCTAGGAGACAGCAGCAGAGCCTCGGCACGCTATTGAAGAATTTGATCTCACACAAAGAGATCAATTATTTGTTCAGTTCAAGCATTTATTATGCCGTATATTGGTCATGCCAAAGATGTGCCGGGCCTTGCACAAACAAAAAACGTGCTTGCCCATAATAATTAAGCCTAATGACGGCTAGACGGATGGCAGACATTATCAAAGATGAGGAATGTGCTGATAGCCTTACCTTGTCCTGCCAAAAGGATGTGACTTGTTCTTTCAAAACTAAACCTGTTTTGCCACTCCCAACTCTTCTGGAGACTGTAAGCACACAGACTTGTCAATAACAATCCTTGCCTTCGGGTTGGGCTGAGCAACCTATCAGGTCAGAAAGGAGCACTTAACTCCTGAAATTAAAAATGACTATGAGTGTAACAGTTCAATTAATTTTTCTAGAGCACAGCCTGAGAAATAGGAGAATCCACCTTTAAATAACAGAGAGGTTGAGATCCAAAACAAAATGTGCACTTTTGTGCAGAAAATCCCTTTTAGAAATAGAGGAAAGAGATAAAGACTTTTTGGTTTCTCTGGAGTAGGAAATAAAGCAGGCAAGAGAATTAGGAGGAAGGTAAAAAGGAGTAGGAGCTTGCCTCAGGTTCTCCATCGATGCCGTCATTTCCTGCTTCAATTTGATGTATCTGTGGGGAGAGGAAAAAAAAGGATGGGGGGAATTAGTGGGTGTTTCAGGTTATTTAAAGAAAAGGAGGCATCAGTGGAACTGACAAAAAACCCAGCTCATTCTGCTGCAAAGCACTGAAGCTCACAGAAACAATTTCTTCTTACAACAGAAAGTCTTCTTCTGCCAGAAGGGAACCCTTTAGAATAGTAAACAGTAAGTGAAAAAGTCTCCACTACTTTCAGAGAAAACAAATCACATTATTCATATAATTCAGAGTTAAATTCGTACCAGTGAATTAAACACACAAACTCGTCGTTCACATAACTCACCAATGTGAGGGACCGCTAAAGCCCCCAGCCCTTATAAAAGGAAGATTTGTGAGAAAGACTCACTGGAATTGCACAAGCTATCGTCACAATGTAAAGAAATACAACAGCAGCCTTCATCTCCTTTAGCAATCTCTCTCTGGAGCAATACAAATGATGAGGAAGAAAAAGATTATATATCAAGTATAAATCTAAACAGGCATATAACTTTCAATATTAGCTAGCTAGCACACTCTGTTAGAGACTCCAGCAGCAACATTTTTTGATCCAAAGCCCCACGGTTCGGATACTATACAGATAAACAGTCAGAACTCCAGTAAAGCAGGGGTATAATAACAACATGCAATAATAAAACAAATCTGTAGACTAATTCACTGACTTGACTGAAAAAGGCAGATTCAATATACTGCCTATAAGGACTAAAGATTTTATAAACAAAAGATTTAACAGTACTTAACTTTGGTTACGGAAAAAAGCTGCAAAATGTGTCATATAGTGATCTTATTCACAACGTTGCGATGACATGATATATGCATTACTGGCCATTTATGACAGAAAGGTCTTTCAAATTTTCCTTTTCAGGATTCTGTTTTTTCTGAATTTTATACGACAAATTGATCTTATCTAAAGAGTCTGCTGATCAAATAAGATTTGGCTGAGGGCCAGTTCTGCTTCCTTTAAACTTTTCAGATAGCAACTTACTCCTACAGTATCCCATTCATTCCAGGGGACCCACCTGAGGGGTCAAGTGACACCCAGTTCAAGTACAAGTACCATAGTGCAGTCCAATAGCCCAGAAAAAATTCCAGTGTGAGGTCTTTCATAAATTCAAGTCAAACTTTATTTTGGTTTGTATGGCAAGTCTCTTCCAATGTTTGCAACCAAACACTGATGAACTGCATAAGGGATCAAGGAAAAAGAAAGCAAAAAATTAACATAATAAAATATCAAATCTATTTTTTGCCATTTAAACTTAGCCAGCGAGAAGAAATCAAATGGACCATATGCATAAAGAGGATCCGTCTTTTAGATACTGTAAGGCAACTAATTAGCATACCTAGCAAGTTATGGACAAACTTAAGTCTCGTCTCTCAATGAGAAGATTTGTGGAGTTTGGGATTTGACCTTAGATTTCTAAATGTGTTGCTATTCTAATATTCTTTGATGCTATTCGTAAAGCAGGACAAGGGGAATATATTTCAAGTGTAAGCTATAGTCTGTCAGTCTCCTTTATGTTGGACTGTTGTTACTTTTTGTGATAATTCAGTTACAGACCTCGGAGTCTGAGACTGAACCTGAGGACTACACAGTATGTGAGACCTATGGCAGCAGACAGTTATTCTGCTTGCTGTGGCATAGACAGCTAAGGCAGGTGAGCAGTCCCTCACAGGAGTTATCCGAATAAAGCACGTGAGACTGTTTCTACATGCTAGTGCTCACCAGAAGGAAAAGGTATTTGTGACCTAATCCGGTATTAGCTGAGCAGCTCTCACTAAGCTGAACTGCAAAATGATAAAAACACAAGATTTTTGCAAAACGATGTTCCTTCCTGCTACAGACCCTATTCCCTCATGTTCCGATTTGTGCAATATGCCAGGTTAGGAAACGCGCGTCTCTTACCTGGCTGCCCAGAGAAAGGACAGTTGGAGCCAGCAGTTCTCCAGAAAAACTTCCCTCTTGCTTGGAAAAAATGTGGGCAACAGCTATATCTTACTTTAGCAGGATGCACTCGGTACCTGCTGAAATTTAAACTCTGTTCACAAAGTTACACACCAGTCACAACTCGCACACCCTACATGCTGCAGGAAGGGGTAGCTGCCGAAGCACACATTAACCTCCCACGCTCCATTCGCGGCTTGTCCCAAGCTCTTTGGTTCAAAGAAGCTAGAGGGCTAGGTTATCATGTTAAATATATAGAATCAGTGCACACAAGTATCAAATGGTGCCTTTAAACCTTACATTTTTGTTCCCATTTTGGTCTTTTTAATGTCTAGGTTTTTGTAGTAACTCTTGTGCCCATGTGGACCCCCCTGCCCAGCCAGAGAAAGATTTTCAGGAATACACTGGTGTAATTGAAGAAATGACTCCATTAACTGCCTCTGATGTGGTCCCAGTACCACAAGATCCAACCTCTGAGACTACAAAAAAGGGCACTTAATGTTTATGCCTTCGAGCAAGGGCTGCCCATTCATGAGATGGTTTCTCTGCCTGAAAACGCGCTCCCTTGCAGAACAGGTATCCGGTGTGCTACGACAGCACGCAAGATGCCTCACAGCACTTAGCGCCGAAGAAGCCTCAACCCACTGCCGCCCATGGAAAGTCAAAGGCAGGGCTGTCCGGCAGCTGCACAGACGCACAACACGGCAAGGGAGCAAGAAGCTTCCGTCTTTGGTGTAGCTGTGGAGCAGCTGGGCACCGCCACAACCTTGTCTCCGCGCGTGAAAGCCACTCCGGCACCGAAGGCTGCGGCACTCTGCACCTTGCTGCAGGCAGTCGTTCTGCTGGCCTTCGGCGCGAGGCTGAGCCCTGCCCGGGAAGTGCTCCTCAGGCAGAAGGGGTAGAAAGGAGGCGAGTCTCCACTCCGTCCACACCCTGAACCACTGAGGCATGTTGAGAGGATGCTGAGACAAGAACGGAGAAACATGCTTCAGTGCATCACGGACAACACAGTGGGAGGCAATGCACTTTGCTCGAGACCGCTGTGTTGCGAGCATTACTGTTGTTGTGAATGTCACTGCAAATCCCTCGCGTTTCACCAACAGCACTGTGCACAAGAGTGCTTTAACCGACTGTCAAAATGAATACATGAGCAACATAAAAATCACCACTGATAGCTCTTAGTTTCTAAGGATGTGAGGTCATTTCATGAGCTTTAAAAGAAGAAATCATGTTTTCCAGAGCTGTGTAATTCACTTTCATGGAGCTCTAAACTACAGAATTCAGAATACAGAAGCTTAATTAAAGCAAGCAATGTGGCTACACCTCAGCTATAATAAAACACGTGTTTGCTGACCAGACCAGGAAGAAAGCGAGTCACGTGTGCAGGAGACACAGGCCACTGAAGGGCTCTTTTCCCAGTGCTATTATAAAATTCTAACAGTGTAATTTTTTCCTCGGTCCTTAAAAGCTAAAAGAGAAACCAAACCAAACCAAACCACCGGTGTGTTTCTTTGCAAAGAACATCAAAAACCCACTGCCACATAATCTGTGACTATGGCAAGGGATGCACTACTGGACTGAAATTTTAGGAAGGTCATTTCCATTGCAGCCATGCATGACCTAGAAGAGACTCCCTGGAAAAAAGTCAGTCCTTGTCAGCAGCATGACGTTCCTCTGGCGCTAGCAACCCTGAAAGAGGCACGCAGGCCGTTCTTATCCCGGAGACCTGGAAAGGCTGACAGTGCAGATGCCTTTGTTTCACGCTGCTGTTGCAAGTACAATGTTCCGGAGTTGCGGAATGGCATCCGAGAGATAAGCAGTGATGTGCTGACTGCACACATCCTCCCTGGATGCCAGGGCCCCAAACATTAAAGCAGGCACAGCCCTTTAAATCTGGCAGCCGGACTATTAGCAGCGCACACACTTGTTGAGGCAGCAGTGCACCAGATGTAAGATGGTTGGCTGACAGATACCAGCCCCATTCCTTTTACATGAGTGAGGAACACTATTTGTGGATAATTCAGTATGTCCCTATTGCTAACTGTTGATCTTCCAACCAGCATGTAGGCAGCACACTTGGTAAACACATGTAAAAAATGCTTCTTAAATGGCTACAGCGCACAGAAATTAGAAACAGAGGCTGTTCAGCCTATTACACTTAAATTTTTAGGGATAGGTCAAGGCTGGTTCCTCTGCAGTTTTTACCTTTCCTCAGCATTTTGATGCATAAGATTCAGTCTCTTTGTGCAGGGCAAGTACAAAAACAGCAAAATACATCCATGACCTGTTTGCATTCAGGCCCAGAGATGCTGTCTGGCACTTCAAGACAAGAACAAGCAATGCTTCCCTAACATTATCGCTGTACTCCCCATTCGCCCTCAGGGCCCAGCATCTCCTGGTCTCCTCCTCAGAACTTCCTAGCCCTGCACTCCAGCTCTCTCTCGGGATCTGATTAATAGGATAACAGCAATACACCCATTACTTCAATTAAATTGACACTGAAATGAAGAAAAGCTACCATTTCATACTGTACAGTGGCAGAAATTTCTAACTGTGCAACACGTCCTACTGCTACATTAAGACAATTGATAATTAGATGTAAATTACTGAACCTGTTCAGTGCTACTTTGCAGTTTGTGCTTCTACTCGGCGCAAGAGCAAAATACATAGAGCAATTATTGGTACGCACAATTATATCCATCACAGCTGAAAATCACAGCTAGCTAGCTAATTAATGCCATTTCTGTCAAATGTTTATTACTAGATAGAGCCTGACTAAAACACAAGGAGCCAGATTCTTAGGTCTTATAAATCCATATTAATCTACTAATCAGCTGACTTGACTAATTTGAAGTTAAGACATCACCAGCTATGGACTGGGTGCCTAGTTTTAGATCTAACGCTTCTAACTTCATACGGACATTACTAAAGATTGCTGGTCTCAGTTAAATGACAGTAGCTTTAGATGCCTGGTTCTACGCTGTGCCAGGAGCTACTATTTACACTGCTTGCATGGCATACCAGGGAGTCCTGGTCAGGCGAGGCAGTGGATGGCTCAAAAACAATAACAACAGCAATAGTAACACAGCAATGACAGTAACTCCTGGTGTTTGGTTACTTATAACTTCTAAAATTTCATGTCTAATATGATGACTTCTATAATTATTCTCAGCTCAGAAGTCCATCTCTTTGGAGGCGGAAGCAATCTCTGAGCACAAGTTGGGGAGGGGAAAGATGTCTTAATGTGAAAAGGCCTTGCCAGCTTTCTCTGGGCATACCAGGATAATACATGGCTTGCCACAGAGAGCTGCCATCGGCCTCACTGCTCCACAACAAGCCCTTATGCTGTTTCTCAAATTTTATTTCAGTGAGTCACAAAGCTATGCCCTGTGCATTTATGATGTGTATTTTCCATAAAAATCCAAAGCATACACCTCTGCCAGCTCATAAGGAGAGGAACCCTGAGCGGATATGAGCACAGAGCCCAAGCACCACCCAGCTCCCAGCCTGAGGCCCTCAAATGAGGGCAAAGTCTTTGTGGTTGCCCGGAGTTAGTCAGCTAATTGCCCGAGTTCAGGTGGACTACCTGGGTTGCTGAAACCAGAGGAGATCCCGGGGGCCAGGGGATATCCATCTCTTCTCTGTCAAATGCACAAGATAAGCACTGCCTTCTGCCAGGACAGAGGCTTCCCGAGGAGCGAGGATGAACCCACTCTGGCTGGACTGCCTTCTCCAACTGCAAGGCTCCTGCAATGCAAAGGAATGCAAGCAAACGCTCCCAAACCGGTCTTTGATGCCTGGTTCACAGGCTCGCTCCCCCCCAGCACTTCCCACTGAATTCACCCACTCCCTAAGTGGAATTTCAGAGATTTGTGTCACAAACAGGCAAAGCAGTGCAACTCTTAGGAAATAAGATAAAGCAATGAGCTGGGCCCAGCTTTGTCCTGATATCAGCTTACAATTGAGTAATATGCTCCAAATTTTAGGTTTGAAATAGGGCCAGCTGCATTTGCATGCCTATCAGATTTCTATAAACACTCTGGTTTGTTGTAGGGGGAAAAATATACAGAAGGCAATGATTGACCTAAATGACTGTATGAAACAGGAACTCCACGAGTGAAAATAAGTGGGTCTGAGGCACATGACTGACTGGAACAGCCCGTGAAGTCAGGAACGTGGTGGGCTACTTGAGGGAAGAAGAAATCTATATGGACAGCCAGACTTTCCTCCTGGAGAGCAGCCAGTACTCTTCTGGTTTGTATACTGTAATTATGCCTCCCTTTTGGCTAAATTTACCACTGCTCAGTGTGGCTGGACAGGAAATATTACCACAGTCCTCCTGAAAGCCTGGAAAAGCTGTATACATACGGTCAATATAGCCCTGACTAATAGATGGGCAGCAATTTGACTTGTACTTCCCAAAGACTGAAGCCATTTTTCAAAAGCTAGCAATATTTTCCTCATTATGAGCCTGATCCGGTGAAGAAGCTAAGCAAGTGCTTGAGTCAGAGCTGCTGAAGAGGTCTAGTGTTTCGCTTATACATAAGCCTGTTTAATTCCCTTGGAGCAAGGCAAAGTCTCCATTCAACATCAGCGTTCTAACCCTCGACTAGGACGCCTCAGAGTACCTTACTCCAGTTCGAAAAATAAAAATAAGTGTGTGTTTCACACTGATTGTTTTAAACCTCTTGGGTTGGATATTTCGGATGCAGTGCTCATTAAATCTCTGCATATCCCTCCCCAGGCTTCAATGAGCCCTGGATCTCATCTCAAACGTTCTCACTGAATGCACTTTGAAAATCCTACCTATTTATGAATAATCAGAAGATACATAATTATAATTCAATATGAGAAAGACTGAGACTTTTCCAACTACCACTGCAAGTAAAAAGTCTGTGCCACAGTCAAAATACCACTAAAATGTGACCATTCATCATGACAAGATTTGTGCACTTCTCTTAGAAATATCTCATACTGGACCCGGCTGGAAAAAGTAATAACAAATCATAGGTCTGATTTGGGAATATAAATTCTGCTCCAAAATTTCTCCAATTTGCAATGAGCTAAATCCCTGAAATGTTTGAGTTGAGATGCTCTCCCCTCATTCTGACAACATTTTTTTGCTCAGCCTTATTTTTTTTATCTTCAAAATGTTAATGAACTGGGGGGGGAGAGAATTCTCAAAAAATACAAGCATACAAAATAATAGTAGGACATATAATATTAAATCTTTGGGACAGGAGAAACACTTTCACACAGTCAAGAAGGCCTATTTCTTTATATCCACATTTCCTCCTGTGGTTACAGAGTAATTAAAATCTCATTGTTTAAGACCAAAACCAAACACACTTATATGGACCACAACATACATTTTGTAGAAGTTTTCACCTGAACTGAAGTCATGCATCACACTGCCTGGGACATGCACAGTTTAACTGGTCTTTCCATGGCAGAGAAGGGAGATCAAACACTGTAAGAAAATGTGTTCAAACAAAAGAGGTAGGAGGAAGGTCTGAAGTTTGATGACAGGATTACCTTTCTGGAACACACACTCCAAATAAGTCGAAGGACCGGTCTAAAGGAGAAAGCAGAGACGATCATTACCTGTCTGCAAAAAACAGTGTTCTTGTGGGAACTGTTTGCACGTGGCTATCTTTATAAATTTCAACTAGAGCATATTAAACACAAGAAAATTTTCTCATGTGGATCTTTCGGAAGCTTAGACATAACACAATACAACCACAGGGAAAACAAAGGCTTTTTTTTTTTTTTTTTAAACCCTCAGGAATCCCAGACCCTAGAGACCACGAAGAAAGCCTGGAGAAAGGAAGACTTTCCCTTGCTGGAAGAGAATTGGGTTAGTGATCATTTAGGCAAGCTGGGCATCCACAAGACCATGGGCCCTGATGGGATGCACCCATGAGCGCTGAGGGAGCTGGCAGATGTCACTACTAGGCCACTCCCAACCATATTTGAAAGGACACGGAGAACAGGAGAGGTGCCTGAGGACTGGAAGAAGGCTAATGTCACTCCAGTCTTCAAAAAGGGCAAGGAGGACGACCAAGGGAACTACAGGCCAGCCTCACCTCGATCCATGGAAAAATGATGGAACAGCTCATTCTGGATGCCATCTCCAAGCATACGAAGGATAAGAAGGTGATCGGGGTAGTCAGCATGGATTCACCAAGGGGAAATCATGCTTAACAAACCTGATAGCCTTCCAGGATGGGATGACTAGCTGGGTAGATGAGGGGAGAGCAGTGGATGTTGTCTAGCTTGACTTCAGGAAGGCTTTTGACAGTCTCCCGTAACATCCTCCTAGGCAAGCTCAGGAAATGTGGGCTAGATGAGTAGACAGTGAGGTGGACTGAGAACTGGCTGAACGGCAGAGCTCAGAGGGTTGTGATCAGTAGTGCAGAGTCTAGTTAGAAGCCTGTAGCTAGCGGTGTCTCCCAGGAGTTAGTACTGGGTCCAGTAGTGTTCAACTTATTCATCAGTGACCTGGATGAAGGGACAGAGTGCACCCTCAGCAAGTTTCTGGTGATACAAAACTGGGAGGAGTGGCTGAGACACCAGAGGGCTGTGCTGCCATTCAGAGGGACCTGGACAGGCTGGAGAGATGGGCAGAGAGAAACCTCATGAAGGTCAACAAAGGCAAGTGCAGGGTCCTGCACCTAGGGAGGAATAACCCCATGCACCAGCACAGGCTGGGGACTGACCTGCTGGAAAGCAGCTCTGCGGAGAAGGACCTGGGAGACCTGGTGGACTGCAGGATGACCATGAGCCAGCACTGTGCCCTTGTGGCCAAGAAGGCCAAGGGTATCCTGGGCTGCATGAGGAAGAGCATTGCCAGCAGGTCGAGGGAGGGGATCCTTCCCCTCTCCTCAGCCCTGGTGAGGCTGCATCTGGAGTGCCCGTGTCCAGTTCTGGGCTCCCCAGTGCAAGAGAGGCATGGAGCTACTGGAGTGAGTCCAGCACAGGGCTACTAAGGTGATGAAGAGACTGGAGCATCTCTGGTATGAGGAAAGGCTGAGCGAGCTGGGACTATTCAGCCTGCAGAAGAGAAGGCTAAGGGGGATCTTAGCAATGCAAATAAGTATCTGAAGGGAGGCTGTAGAGGGGATGGGGCCAGACTCTTTTCGGTGGTGCCCAGTAATGGGATGAGAAGCAACGGGCACAAACTGAAACAACAACAAAAAAGCAGTATTTGGTGTTTTAAGTAACAAACTAGCAACAGCACTACAAGAAAACAAGAATTTACATGCAGCTTTAAATGAGATTGTGCACAGAATACTGCCAAACTACTAAAAAGTAGCTCTTGAAAACAAAGTACTGAACACCATTCACTCAGGATCCTTAAACAGTAAGTTACATATCTGTTCAACATACACATGGATTTCAACAGGAGTTGCATCTTAATATTTTCAAGACCTAGGTTCAGAAGATTTCCTATTTATTCATCCTAGAAATCAATTCAGCTAATTCTGATTCAGATATCAGTTATAAATCTGGATCAACCATTCATTTGGAAGAATATTTTAACACTCTTCCTAGATTGAAGCATTTGTGAATAAAGCTTTTTTCTCCTATTCTTGCTTTGCAATTCTGTACCAATCAATTTACATGCATACATTTTAAATGAAAGAGTAAATTCTACTTAACAAGTATATTCACACACTGTTAAACTTCCAACTGAATGCAATGGTACACCTCAGAAAATTAATGTACGTGCGATCACATGTGCTAGTAACAACCTTTGGACTTGCCGTATTTCCTATTCACTATTTCCAGTGCAAATCGCTATAATCACACAATCTATTTTTCTGCATGCTGAATGCACACAGGGATGTTGCACAGGGGATAATACAGCAGAAATCTTTCAAAAAGGAAAAGATTCACAAGCAACGAATACTAAATAATTATCTTCAAGCACAGAATTCACACTTCTATGTAACCAGTCCTTAACCATTCACTCAAACATGAAGACGCAGAGACTTTCCATAAGCAGATAGGGAACACTGCATCAAACAAATACAGGAGAGATTCTGGCACAGTGAAGATGGGCTTGCTGTTTTCAACCAGCTCTTTTGCCTTCTGCAGTTCCACATCTCAAGCAGATACACAAGGCCCTCCTCCAATCTTCCAGAGTAAGTTCAGGACTGCAATCATTGGTGAAAATTTTCCTGAGGGTTTTTAGTATTTGTGCTGCTTGAAATGCTTATGAGTTGCAGACATACGTATCGTTGAACCTTCTCCCTGCTGTGTGCATTAAATGCCCTCTCAAGTCACATATGTTAACAGTACAGTGTCTGAGCTGCTGCAGCAGCCTCACTGATCCTAGATGTAATTATACAGTATGTTCTGTAGTTTCTTTAAGGAAATTGCATAAACCCCACTGTCTTCTGCAAGACACCTCTCCAGAAACAACAGAAATGGAGAACACAAAGCCCTAAGAGGACCTCCTTCATTAGCCTAGGCTTCTGGAGGGTGGAGGAAGGATCCCTCAAGAAACCAGAAAGACAGAAAACTTTGAAATCCTTTTTAGCAATTGTTCATACGAGATTTGGTTTATCAAATCTACTTTTAACTTGCGTGACAGCTCCAAAGAGTGAATCAAGGCAAATGGTCAAGGACTGTTAGTTACAACAAAGGTGATAACCTACAAATCTGGACTGTGCTTTTGTCACTGCTACACCTCAGAGCCTCACCTTGATCTTTTTGGCGCCATACCTCAGAAATACTCAGGTATTCAATCCCCGCTGTAAGCACTAAGTGGCCTAAATAATGTGAAGACAGCAGCTTCTATTAAAAGCGGTTCAATAGCACTGCCTACTTCACATGATCACTCAACGCACAGTCACTGTTATAAAATCATTCTGGGATCCCAGAATGAAATTTGATTACACTGGTGACGCACACTGGGCTGGAACAAATTGGAAGAAAAAGTATCGATGGAAAACCTTGCACCAAACTCCACAACTCAAAGTACCTGGGCATCCTGTAGCATCACGAGGGCCTAGGCACTTCTCACTGAATAAACAGGGTCAGAATCATAAAACCTGACAAATCTGATCTTTAATCCTCTCAGAACCGTGGGCTTAAGCACTTCACCCACCTCCCAACTATATTCAGATTTCACAGATCTGAACCCTCACCTGCAATAATGCAACTAAGCACGTTCTCAAAAACAGCCAGTCCTTTCTTTCAAGAGATAGGCGGAGGGATAAACTCTCTTCCTTTTGAGAAAAAAATGTTGGCGTGTATGACTTTGGATTAAATCACTTGCTAATTAGATAAACTCGAATGTAACATGGAGCTGCAGGTCAGTGAAGAAAAAACAAAGGTGTAAAAGCATGTTAGCAAACATAAAAATGACCCCAAGTGAATCCTAAAGTGAGGAAAAAGACACCAACACCACGAACATCGTATTCCTCCTAGCGAAGAGCGGGGATGCTGACAGCTCCCCATAACACCCACTGCCGCCACCAGAACGAGGGCCTGAAGAAGCAGAGAAAGAATAAAACTACGAAAACAGATCGAAATTCAGAAATGTTTAACAGTATTAACTTCATTGTTATTGAGACTTTTTCTGTATAGAAGTATGCTAATGGTATTCTTCTTTCTTTTTCTGTAACAATTAAATCTGGACTATTAATGATTAGACTCTTAAGATTTCAATTATACCAACAACAGACTCTGGGCTATATATAAAGTTGTGCTTCTTCTTTGCCTGTAAAAAAGATTTTGAATTTAACTGTATTCATTTACAGGCATGAGCTCATACAGATGTGACTACTGCAGAGATCTCAGCCTTAAACGTATGGTGCTGATGACAGGTTGCTTTTTTCTGGCTGTGGACCTCAAATGCTGAATTTCTGGAGGAAGGAAGGTGACAGTCATAACTTCCTGCAATGTAGTACTTATACACTATGTTCTTTTTGTTCTTTTTTGGTTCTTACTTCCTTCTAAGTGCACAGAGACATAAACGCTTGCTTGCACAGGGAGAAGTTGTGTTTCTATAGCATGGTTCTCCTTTCCTCCCCCTCCTCTGCCCCCCCCCCCCCGCCGTTCCACAATAAAACTATAATTTGATTCCAAGTTTTTTCCTCTACCCACATTTATTTTGGGACTTTCAGCATTGAAACTAGTACAACTCATTCAGCACAGGAAGTCACTGCTTCTGGACTAGACAAGGATACTTTGAAATAAATACCATTCTTCGATTAAAAAAAATTTTAAACCCATTTAAAAAGGTATCTCATTTGCTTGAAGCAAATACGGCGAAGCAGTAGACTGGATATAGATGCGATACTCCTGCGCCCAACACATTTACTGCATGATTTAGGATTTTACTTACTTAACTCACTTCCTATTGGTGGCAGCTTCTACATTGGTTGCTTAATTTTTCTGAGTTTCATGCATATCCTAGACCAAATTTTCCAAATAACTACCTAAACTTCCAGCGATTAACATTTCCTACTATGAAACTGGATCTGAAAGGGTCAAGTGGGAACCTGAGGTGTGAGGAAACACACAAGCCCATAATGGGTCTTCATTAAGTGGAAGCTGATTTTCTGTGTTCAGTGCCACAGGGCAGCAGAGCTTAATATCGAAGTTAAACAGGCACTATGTAAAACGACTAGGATTCAAAACACTTTTTTCTCCCCCTGTCCTCTTTTAAATACAGGGTTCACCTTAGCTCTGATTTTCAGAAGTAATTATGGGTGATAACCTCAAGAGCAATGTGTCCAGGCAAATAATTCAAAAAAATATTCAACTCTATTCGTTTGTTTAGGCAAAAGTCAAAGCAAACACTTTACAGGCTTAGAATACCCTACAACTCATCAGAAAGTTTCTGCAAAAGAGAGGAAACGATCTGACAAGAACTTTTAATGAGAGTAAACAATGTGACACTGAAATAAGAATAAACCAAAGCTCTACTGGAGATACCCCTTGAACACCCACAATAAACACAGTGAAGACCATTTGCAGTAGTCCACAAAGTTCTCACTCAAACAGTAATGTACATCCTGTACAAAAGAGTTCAAACCTATTAAACTTTCCTCTACAAAGGCACTACATTTCCCAAGTCTGCTCATCTGTGATGCACGGGATGCCAATAAATTGCACACATCACATATAACAAGAACAAATACTGTCTAGCACGTTATCTGTATTGGAAAGGTCTCACTGTGCAGAAGAGGAAATTGTCTTGTGCGGGCAAACATCTGCTCTGTTCTGTACTTCACATTATGCTTAGTAGGCAGCTAAAGAATATCTGCACTTGCTGCTAAATGTCTATGTTCGATCGGGAAATTGCAACTACTTTGAGATGGATTTTTGTCCTAAGTCACCTCCTTGGATTGTTACGAGCCAGACATACATCTTAAATTGGCTTAACTAAGTCAAACCATCACAAACCGCAAACCTTTGCCTAAAGAGGATATGACGACCTACCAAAACTGTGGGATGTAAATGCCTTTCTTCTGCAGTTTCTGGTTCTGGAGGAGGTAGAGATGATCAGGAGCTTAGATGGTGCTTTCTGACATCTCTGTTCTTCCACAAGAGATCTTCTGGCCAGAGCAAGGCAGTTACTGCAGTGCTTCTCTTGCTCCACTCCCTTGTTCTTCTTCCTCAGAAGCTCCCTGTCACTCTGGGGGGGAAGAAGCTGCCTAGTTATTCTAAGGCAGCAAACGAGCCCCAGCTCATCCCCTTTTACTCCTGCTTTGCTCCCACTCTCCCCGATACAAGCAGTCTGAGCTGTCTCACAAAAAGCACCAGGACTAGAATGAAAAATATCAGCCATTGAAACACTGACACTGCCTGAGTCTGCATGTGTTCAGCTCCACTCAACGCCCCGCTCCCTTCACGCTTAGTTCATTTTGTTTTTAAATAGGCATCTCTTCAAATACCTTTTCCCACTAGAGCACTAAAATGTTTTGGGTGTGGACTGCCTTCTAAAACTGTTCCCATCAGGTAACTCACAAGTCATATTTTTAAACTCTCAGATCACTGAACGGCAAGAGTTACACCCACCCACCAACACCTGCTCTTGGTCTTGTGAGAGAGGGCCGTAAAAAAGTGAGACATCAAACAAGCTAGATGACAGATCTGATAAGAGCTTGACCTTCAAGGCATCACAAATAATATATGCTCCTCAGTATCTATTTCTTTTTGAGGAAGAGGCAATTGTACAAAATTAGGGATGCCTGCTGCAAGGAAAAAACCAGGGGAGAAAGGAGGAGCAATCACGTATGACAGAAGCCTGCAGCCCAATGCTGCGGAGGATACGTGAACCATTCTGTGCCCTGAAAACCTTTGACAGCAACTACCTAGTCCCAGTGAATGCCCACCTGTCTTCGGCAAAGTAAAAAGATCCCCAGGAGCTGCAGTTTCTTCAGAGAAGTCCTAGAGCTCCTGGTAGCAAGAGAAGCTCACTCGAATTCTTCCTTGGAGTCAGTAAGGCATAAATAGGGGGTTAAGAGCACCTGGCTGTCCAAAGGGAAGCCGAATACTTCCTATCCGGGGGTGGACACATGCAGCCACAGCGTGCAGACACGTGCAAGAAGGCATGAGTTGCTTGGCCACACGATGCATTGGCCTGTTGGAATAGCAGGCCTGAAGCCCAGAGCTGCCTCAGTACATCAGTGTTTGTGACCACCGAAGCTATGCATCTGTGAGGTTCTTCCTGATCGCATACTGCATTGTCTAAGAAATCTTCGTGCCTAACTGGTTCCTCTCTGGAGGGCAGCTTATGCTCAAAGCAGTTCCAGGTACAGAGGAAATATATTACGCTAATATCATTATGCCATCAGGTTGTCATCTGTAGAGAGGCTGACCTTTTCTTTTTCCTCATATTAGAGACTCTGCCTATCCTTAGGCAGCCTTTGATGGGTGGTCGCAAGAGTGATCACAAGTACCACTCTACGATTTCTAAACACACGGCTGTCATCCAAAGAGCCTGAAGGTCCTGCAGAAACCTATCTGCCTATAGCCAATGACGCACGGTGCTACGTAACAGCAAGTTGACACCGCAGTGATTCAGGTCCACCACACGGCACTCATTTCCAGCTTCGCAGTTTAGACAAGCATGAGATGTGGCTTTGAGGATGCACTCTTCAAAAGACAGTACCAATATACCCACTGGGAGTGTAAAACATACAGTTGCTTTCAGAAGTTTAGTAATGATAACAGCTTTCAACGAGACAACTAACACTCGCAATCGTGAGTGACTTAAAAAAAGAAAAAAAATTCCAATTGAGAATTGAAAAATAACGATGCATTTTCCTGGTTACATTCTAGCCCAGTTAATTAAATTCTGCAACATCAGGTCCTCTCACTATATTGTAAATAACTAGGACAAAATTCACACTTCAGTTTGTTAGACTGGTAGCATACTTAGGGGTCCTCTAGACGAAAGCCCTTCACAAAATAGATTTTGGAACAACAGTGCCCTAATTAAGGGAACCTGCCTTTCACCTGTAGCTTACTATGGAATACTTCTGTTGGATAGCAAACACAGCATTTTCTTGAGCAAGCAGAGTCCTGGAAATGCTGGCACAGGTGTCTGGGAAGATCATGAGTCATGTTGCATCCTGTGACTATTGTTTTGTCCAAGTTGTTTTGTCTTGCGACAGCCATAGGAGGTATTTAAAGCTCCACCAGAGAGACTGGGCCTAGGCTGTGTTTGCAGAGAACTAGGGAAGAAACATGCTCTACTATTTTGTAACAAGAAAAACAAAACCAAGCCACAAGCTGAAGGATAATATGGGTAGAACTTCAAGTTTTTTAGCTGTCCCTGTGAAGGGCTTTGGGCATGTATTCATTAGTACCTACAGCGTTTCCATGGATCTTTTTCCAAACCACTATCCCAGTGTAAGTGGTACCCCTTTATATGCCTCAATGCTGGGTCTTTCTATGACCAAAAATAAGAGGTTCTCTCTTTTGTTTCTGTGGTCCACAATACTGAATTATTAATGCTGTCAACTTATGCTTTGATAATAACATAGATTTGTTGTGGAAGATACTTTCCAGTTACATGTCATTTATTGGTAAAACCAAGAAAACTATTCCCCAAAGAAATCCACCTATCTATGTGATGCTCATGCATTGCCTCTGTGAGGCCTGAAAAGATCATTAGTCTCCATTATATTCATGGTTTCACAGAGAGTAAGCAAATTCACACAGGTTATCTAAAAAATAGATAATAGAGCTGGCAAATAAACACGCTCTGACTCATATGTCCTGTACATTTCAGTCGGTACCTAGACATATTGTTTGAATGCAACATCTCATGTGACTGCTCAGCAATAGGATGTTGTTTCTCAAAAAACTAGTTTCAGAAGACAGAGTGACATAATCCCACCTACTCTTGGTAAAGTCCCATGTCCATTTCTCAAACATAAAGCCAAAATACACTCCTTTCTCTTTAGGAGCACAGACCTGCTGGAGACTTCCCACGTCACAGAACATTATCCCGGTCTTTCACAGACTACCATATTATACAACTACTTTCATAAATTGTTCCAGCACCATGTTAAAATTGCTGGGGTTTCTTGCTGCCAGCACTCCCGCTGGAACACCGCCCTCGAGTCTCTCCAACGCTACGGCGTTCAGTTTTCCGTCCACACGTCTCCAATGCCAGTTTCTATCCGCTTCCTCTTCCGCCAGCTTTATCCTTCAGCTTAAATACCTCTTCCCTTTCCTCACTGTTTATACATTTATAGGCAGGAATCGTATCCTTTCTCAGCTTTTCTGGGAGACTAAGCAAACAAGTTTTAATCTCCTCTCACATGGCAAAGTTCCTCTTTCTCCAGCTCTCCTTATTTCCCCTCTCTGGACCTATTCGTTCACCCTGCCAGAAGAGCCTTGCCCAAAATATGCTGGGATCACATTTGGTTTTGTCAAGCTTTTATCTCTTTGGTTACTAATGGTCATTCTGTGATCAACTTGTACCGAGGGATGCTATTACTCTGTGGCCATTTCCAACGGATGAACTCCTCGCTTGTGACAGGTGTCCTTGGCACTAGTCCTTAGGTGCATAGCTTTGAATTCACATCACTGACTCTATTCCCATTTCTTTACGTTCAGTTCTCAGGGGCATCCTTCCAGACAAAAAAAAAAATCCACATACACATCACTGCTAACAAATACCACCAAATCTACAAGAAGTTGCCACAGACGGCCCAGTGGGCAACTGTCCAGTTCGCACAGACCTCACTTGGCATGGAGGGTGACGGGTACACGCACATCTCTGCTTTCAGAGGCAGCTGCCTTTTGCTCACCTCTGTCCCTTCCTGAGCTAACGGTGGGCTCCAGGGGACTAGGCTAAGGCAGTCCTAGTCACTTCTCAATATCTCATCTAATACTTGTCACAAGGAGACTTTCTCAAAGCCTGAGCTGCAAAAGGGTACCTATCTCCTAGTGATGCTCTGTATGACCCCACGTCAGCCCTCCTAAGCCTCTCTGCAATTAAAGTTCTCAGGCCAAACTGATCATACCAAATGTTCTAAGTATGCTGGTGCATTTCTTAATGCAGTATTTCACTGTACTGTTACTTAAACAAGTCGCAAAGCAAATGAAACACAAATTACCTTATACTGGTGCTGGAAAAAACAATATAGGTGCTGGAAAAAACAATATAGTGAGCCGGATTCTGGTAAGAGACCTTAGTCTTCCTGAATTACACTTATTATATGAATAATTTCAATCTGGAGACTACTTCAAAAATGTGGGGCTTGGTCAGAATGACCAAGAATGACAGAACTGAGCCTTTACGCTGCCTACTAAAAAAAACTAAGGTATTTGTTTTGGATTGTTATTATCTGGGCTTAGAGACCTTCTCAAAGATTACAAATTCATTGTTCTGTACCCAGAATGTGCAACCTAAGCAGGTGACACAGGGAAACAACTTGCTGCGCATGAGTTGGCACCGAGTTAGCCACACTTTCATCAGACTACTGTCTCTGTGGATGTACTTCTACTGATTCAAAACTGCTCATATAACTTGGGCTTAAACTGAGAAGTATGTCTACAGTGTTGTTTACCTAAAGAAACTCATAGCTGGTTATATGCTAACTCCTGAGCAAGAAAGAAACCAGAATTAGAGATAAAATAAATGCATTCTAAGTCATATGGAATATCAGCAGCAGAAGCAGGGATAGAATAGGAGGTTTTGATACTCTAGTCTCAGGGCCATACTGCTTCCTCAAGGAAAAAAAAAAACGCATTAAGTTCAAGTGAAACATCACCCAATTTTAATGCCTTATTTCAGACAAAGGCTTTGCTGCTTGTCATCACAAAAAATAACAACACATTTTAAACAAATGTTCTTGCCAAATTCCACCGCGAGTGTCTTTTTACATAAAGTTCCCAATGAGAAGTGGATATAGCTTTTTTCCTGCTCCTCCTTTTCAAAACTTCTATCGTTTCATGATATTGCCAAAGAGCTGCGCACTCACTTCATGCGACAGTCAAGTTCAATACTGAATGAAGTGACCCCCACTCATAATTTCAAATGTGTTTGAAACCCCTTCAGATTTCAATCAATCTATAGAGGCAGACTGACATGGAAGTACTCAGTGGAACGCTGATAAAGATGCAGATTAGCCACAATACCTGGTACTATTCACACAGCTATTCCTGCTTTTGCATCAAGCTTATCTGAAAGCTTCTAACCGCACCACATCTCTGAAATGTTTAAATGGAATAATCATGAAGTCTTGAGCTAGATTTAGGGATGGCATGACTTGTGCAACTCAAGCGCTTTCAACAGAATTGCACTCAACACACCCAAGCTTGCCTCATTTTCTGTTTCTCTTTACTGAAGCAAATGAACACTGGAATAATATGGCAAGCCAAAGCACATTTCGATACCCTGGAACTACAGAATGGTTCAGGTACAGAAAAGATATTTGCAATTTAATTCCACCTCTAACTTGTGTTGGGTTAGGGATCTTAGCTGTTCTTTTCTCCTTTTTAAGGATTTGTTCAACAAAAC
The DNA here is from genome assembly GCF_036370855.1 of Dromaius novaehollandiae. Classification (NCBI taxonomy): domain Eukaryota; kingdom Metazoa; phylum Chordata; class Aves; order Casuariiformes; family Dromaiidae; genus Dromaius; species Dromaius novaehollandiae. Next base: position 9,283,639 of record NC_088101.1, on the reverse strand, counting down.
ATTTTGAACAATACAGTTCATTAGCTGAGTCTGTCTGGCTGAAATGCAAAAATAGCCGCCCCTCAGTCTGAGCTTTAAAATAGCTCCTCCCGAACGAGAGTCAAATGTTCCCAGGCTGTGAAAGATGTTTATTTCTCTCTCTCTCTCACTCTCTCTTTTTTAAACATTTAATTTCAGCTTGTGTAGGCAATGTGGTCAAAGATGACACAGCCCAGTGCAGGAACTCAGAGAAGGCAGGATGAGTCTCTTTAGTACACCAACTGCATCATGTCTCAAAAGACTAAAAACCAAGTTAGTGTAAGTACATGGGCAGCCTAAGCAGAACCTCCACCTTTTTTGGAGTCATTTCCCATCCATCACAAGCGCAAGCCATGCCTATACATTTAGATGGCACGAGTCCCGGCTGGAACTCTATCCCATCTGTTGTCAGGCACGATGAAAATCACACATGCAAATACATTCTGTAAAGCACTTAATAAAGATTGATAAAGAAATAAAAGGGACAACCTTAAAAAAATCAAAATAGAACTCAAACTATCTTGCTATCTTTTCTAGACAAGATTCCACATTCACCTGATGAGTGCAGATGGCTAGTTTCATTTAAAGGATTTGACTAGATATGACATTTATGCTAAGAAAACCAAACGATACCAATTCAACATCGATGCATCCTTCCCTGAAAGTAATCAAGAGTGAATTTTCATCAGACGGGTGTATTCTTACTGGGATCACAATGGGATCAGTTCTTTGCCCCATGCAAACAGATAATACACTGAACAGATCAATCTACTACTGAACAATCAGAAACTGCTCATATGAGACACACAAAGACTACTGAAGGATTAGAAAATGCCCCGTAGGGATGGGTTTAAGGAGTTCTGTCCATCTGCATATTAGAATGCCATTATTTTTCTATAAGGAATAAAAAGTTGATCATAGGGAACTCCTGGACAAGTACGTGAGATAAACTTTGAAACCAATTAGTCTGTGTGGCTCCATAACCTGCTTTTGAAAATGGAGTAGAGCAAATAGGCAAAAAACAAGATATATGAGGATTTGTAACTTTTGACTCTATTTGTGATTTTTTAAAAATGAAATATCACATTGTCATTGAGGGTTTTTTTTTTTTTTTTTAAACAAAAGAATTCTTACAAACTAGATTATTCTGAAAAATACTCAACATCAGCTCATGGCTACTTATTGTTATCTTCCGACTTAAGAGCTGCTTGTTAATTTTGAATGGACACAGTTCAGAGAGGACATTTCTGGTCTCCAATTTGAGAAATGCAACTTTTAGATTCAATAGTTTGACGTAAATATTCATGTGTACCAACTGAAATGAACTCCATTTTGAAGGTCCCATTTATTTAAAAATTCACTGCAAACATAAAATCACCTGAAAAGGAAAACTTGCAAGAAAGCATGTGAACAGCAGAAATACAGACTCAAAAGCAAATGCACTAAAACCTCTGAATGAAATCTTTCAGATGCAATTCTGAGTATTCACTCAACTATAATACTAATGAAAAGTTGGCCATCCTCATTAACCTATCTGCATGGTTTCTATCAGGGTATCAAATCACACATTTTCCATCCGTCATCATATTCACTTCCTAACCTGCAAGACAAACCCCCAAATCCAGCGTTTCTCCTGGTTTGGGCTGCCTCTTGATTCGGGTGAAGCTGACTCAGAGTAAACGATGGGAGTTGCTAACCGAAGACAGGAGGAGACTCGGGTAAAAGACCAAGTGGTGTACCTTACTGCTATGAAGATTAAAAAGTTCAAAGTTATTGAGGGGATAACTTGCAGATTAAGATACCCTGACATTTCCAAATTTCAGATACCAGCTGCCTTTCTCAACACATTTTCTCAGACCACCAATACTATTGCTCTGTTTTTCCAGAGACAAAAAAACCCTTCCTCTCAGTACTTTATGCACAATACTACAGACAAATGTGCTGACATTTTTAGTAGCCCCAAGTCACTTAGCTGCTTCTGAAAATCCCATGCATAGATATCACAGTGTCCCACAGAAGCAAAAGTTAGGGTGTCCATTTCAATCAGAAATTCTGATGGCATGAAGATTTGAAAAGAAAGACGTGCTAAAATGCAATTTTTCAGAGACTAAAAATTTCAGTTCAAATTCAGTACAATAACTCTTCAGAAGACAGTCCAATATTCATTCCTTTGAGATAAAATGGAAGGAAGTAGTAATGTACTAATTTAATTTAGTAGAGAGGACAAACATTATAATTACTGTCAGTAATTTATTTTCAATAGACACATGAATTTAGAAAGTAATGCATGCAAATTACTTGGGAAAATTTCCCTGTGAGAATACTTAAAGAGCCACAATTATCCATACGCCAATATACCGAGATATTCTCCTCACTCCTCAAGGATAAGGCATGAAAAACACTTCACGTTATTCCTTTGGTAACTGAGCTTTAAATAGAGGTGATCAGAGGCACCAGCTCCTTCCTCTCCCCAGCCTTGTCTCCTACCTATTTTTCTACTTGGCAGACTCTAAAACTTAACCCCACGTTAAATGCTTCTACGGTCCATGTCAATCAAGGCAATTATTCCCAATGGAAAAGGACAAGCAGTATCTGCCAACATTTTCAGTGGAAGCTGCTACAGGCTGTGGGTGCCCTCAAGGAGGGCTGAAAATGGTTGGGACTGAGCAACTGAATTACATTAGTGAGCCATAACAAAGCACCAGGCTTCCTGCAATTCTGTAAGAATTTTAAGGTATATATTATAAGATATATGTTATGAGGTATTATAAGATATACATTAAGAGATATAATTCTGTAAGAATTATTTTTACAACCCTGATGAGCAAAATCTCACTGAATACAATTCAGCAGATAATTATACTCTCGATACAAAACTGAGCAGGAGATTGGGAGAAAAAACTATTTCATTTATAATACCTATCTTTTAAAAGCAATTTCCATAGAAATCCAGTAAATAAAACATTTACATAACCCTAAGAATGTAATCACTACAAGATGCCATAGAAGTCGTTCACAGTGAGTTCTGTTACTCTAAACTAAGGCACCCAACAGTTCCAAGGTCTCCCACTAGCAAATCTGTCCTTGCAAAAGAGGCTTTTCTCTAGTAGCACTGAAGTCCTACCGGGGGTTGGACCAAAAGGCATCATGAAAGGTTTCGGGTGCATCAGTTGGTGAGGAAATAACCTTGAGACTCTGATCAGCTACAAATTATAACCACCAGACAGTCACGGATATGCTTACAGTCCTATAAGCAATCTGGCAGATTACAATCTGAGAAAAGCAGGGAAGCCATGGAGCATGCACACCAGCACTGGGTGATTAGCCCAGGCTGCAATCGGACTCACGCTGTTCTGTTGGTTTCCTCGCCACGTTTGGTTAAAGCTTGCTTAGATGTACGTCTGTGGGTGCCACAGCCCTGTCACAGGGTTCCCTTGTAAGTACAAGAAAGCTGCTTGCTTTCTTGGATAGTGTCTGAAGCGAGCAGCACGCCGGGGTCCTCCTCCCTCGACCCTCCGGGAGGGACACTCAGCAGCAGAGTGCCACAGCTCTCGGCCAGACCACGGGCAGGGGGTTCCTTCCCCAGGGAAACCGAGGCAGAAGAGGGAGGCTCGCCTTCGCCCAGTTTTAGCCCTTGACGCAGTTGGGCAATGGCTGCACATAGATACAGATGGGGACACAGAGAAGTGCTCTTGGGTCCAACAGTTCAGGCACAGCTTTAACGTCCCCACCTCTCATCCTAACATGGGAACGCTAAGGCTTTGCTCACCAACAGACCGAGAGGTACGAGGCTGCTGACATGACTGGAAGCCACCTAAGTACTAAAACTGCTGTCAAGTGATTTCTTTTCTTTTTTCTTTTTTCTTCCTTTTTCTTTTTTTTTGCAATAGCAGATGAAAGAGCGTGGACTATCTACATGTGCTGTAGGTAGAAAACTGTGAATACAAAAGAAGTGTGGTTGCACAGTTTCTTTATGTATTCTGAGAAAACACTTAAATTCCAAGCTATTCATAGTATTTCAATTCAGCGTAAAGCATATTTGATAGCAAAGTCAAACTTTGCATGTGTCAGAACTGAAGCTAGAGTTTGCAGAACGGAGGAGAAGAGAAACTTTATATTTAATAAAACTGGAAATTCAGCTCTTGAATCTGGTGCATCGCAGAACTGAATGGCTCAATACCACTCTCTTGTGGGCACAACTCCGAAGGCGTGCCAAGCATACCAAAGTGCAGACAACTCCAATAAAAACGAAACTGCTCTTCTCAGTCCAGCTGCCTCTCTCTCTCAGTCAGTCATACCCACACACCTTTTCTGCCAGGGAATGCAATGCAAGATAGGGATATTAATAAATACACCCACACACCTTTTTGGCCAGGGAATGCAATGCAAGATAGGCATATTAATAAATCTAACACAAACTCCTGAACTACTTCTTGTCTTCCTTTGTTTCAAGTGCCCATTTAACAGGTGTTATAGTGACACTTAGGGATAAAGTAGATTTTTCACAACCCTGTACTTGTCTTCTTTCCTCCATGTTTCATCTTTCTCTGTTTCATATTCTCCCTTTCACTCTTCTCTGCGTCCAGCCTGTTTCCTTTCAACAGTCACATCTCTCTTCTCCTCGCTGCTGGTTAGACTCATCTAAAACCAACATATGTTACTTACCAACAAGCACCAGCATCTTCTGCTCTAACATACTCTAAGACATGGCCAGCCGCACATCTCCATTTTTCCTACGTTCTTGCTAGAGCATGCATGACTTCACTGTAAGTGATTGAAGGCACCACTGAAGAGCTGAAGCCTAACACAAAACCAGGCATTTCATGGGAGCTACACTGATTTAAGTATCGGTGGGCCATATTTTGGCGGGACGACACCTTCTCTTGTACCGTACAATTGTCACTGGACGCACCAATGCTTCTCAAATGTACGCTGATGGAAGCTGTCACTTGCGCTGCTGTCTAATGGTGATATGTGGATCAAGCAATTTGGGGAGTATCTGGTCTTGATTAATGAATTTAATTAGTCTTTAGTCCAAACTCTACTGAAACTAAAAAGCCTCTCTCTGTTAACATCCCCGCTGGGATGTGGCCTAGGTTTTTATATTTAGCATACAGGCTACATGCACAGGTCTGAAACACAAATGGAAACCAAAGCAAAGATCAGGCCAGATACCAGGACCTCTAGCATAAAACCTGTATAAAATTAATTCTTGCCCTTCTACTGCTGAGCCATAACTGATGCAGTCATATACTCCACTAAAAGGTCATCTAGCGGTGATAAATACACTGGTACTTGACTCCCTCCTCCTGAGTAAAATAAAGATGAGGATAGGGTGTAATTATTCTATTTTCAAATGAAACCATCTAATGAGTCACAGCAATAATTTCTAGGTTGCAGTTTTCCAGCACAACAACTACTGTGTTTTTTTTCCATACTTTATCATGATGATACAGCACCTCTTTCTGGTGATGCAACTGTCAATTGCTAAACGAAAAGGTCCTAAAATTACACTCCTTGACACAATAGGAGTGGCTGTAGATTTCCCCACTAGTACTGATGGTTGTGAGAAGTGCCAGCAGCCTGATGACACTCAGAAAACAAGCATCTTTTACAGCCAAAGCATTTTGTCATCAAAAACAGAGATTTTGATTCAATGAAACCTTTTTGCAAATTTATAACAGCTTTCTGTCTGCATCAGTCAATAAATGAAAAATGCATGATACTTCAAACAGTCTCAAAACAGAAACATTTCCTTCCCTCCCCCCAGTAAGTCTGTTTAAATATAAAAATATGTAAGATTTGGAAATCAAATATGTGTTTTTCAATAACAATATTAAAATCTCTACAGATTTCAGCTTTAAGTTTCTGCACAGTTCTTTGCTCAGCAATCTAAACCATGATCCGATCTGAATTCTTTGCATGTGACTACTTGCTAAAGGTATAAGAGTTATTTCACAGATACATCGCTCTGTTTGAGAGCAGTCCGGCATTTTTTTGTGAAATAACAATTTCGAGTTAATGTTAAAGATCATTATTATGAACATCTTATAAGAAAAAGAACTAAACTCTTAGCTAGCATAAGATGAGCGTAGGCATGTTTGTCCTGACTTCTGAGGAGCTGCATCTATTTGTATTAGCTGAGCATCGGTACCATACTTGGCATATTCAAAAATCACAGAAATGCACATATCTTCTATCCCCTTTATATTACAAAGGGAAATATTCATGGCATGCAGCAAAGCTTTGAAGAAGTTATCATCTTTTATTAATGCACAGCAAAAGAAAAAAACACGGAAAGTTCTGAAATCTCATCTCACCCTTCAGACACTGACTGGTTGACAGACCAGCAGAATTTCAACTCCAATAGGCATGAATTAGTTTCCGGGCAAAGAAGCAGAGATAAAAGGGGAAGGGATTTTAGGAGTTTCTCATGGGTTTTAGTCGGAGTTTTATTTACTGCTTGGTCTACAGACAGAAAGCTCAGCTGTGATTTCAGCCTCTGGAATTTTTGGCTTTTACTAGGAACAAGCTTCACAGTTGGCCATACAAAACAAGGTAATTTTTCATACATTAATTACTATAGTTTGTTTAATCATATATATAAAATGTCTACAGTCTTTTGGGAAGTACGGAATAGAACCTAGTAGAACAGTAACATGATTAGAAAACATGTTTAAAAGATTATCTAAGATGAATTCCTTTGCAGAATTTGCATAACAATTTGCACCATCCATGTACTTTAGTTCTTTTTACTTTGACCAATCTCCCAGTTATGTCAGCGCAAAACATCCTAGCTAGTAAAGGATAACACTGGAAGAACATTAAATAGGGATGCCAGATTTGCTGAACTTAGAGCATACACCACTGGAACTGCCTCTGTTCCTACATCAGGGCATGTGAGACCAGGATCCACCCCAGCATTTCTGATTCGAGAACCACCTAGGAAGTGTTTCAGTTCAGGAGATGTATTTTATGGAATAATGAAAAGGGGAAAAAAAAAGAGAGAGAGAGACTAAACTCATTACTACTGAGTCATTAAAAAAACCAAAAGCTACAAAGCATCTGTTGCACACAGATGCCACTTGTAGAGGTTTTCACACATATACGTGGCTTGCTCTGTCTGTACGGTCCCTATTACAGGGTCAGAGCATCGTCTTCAAAACGGTGAATTCTAGAGTTACATGAGAATCTCCAACTGATCTGATCTTTTACATTTTTAATTTAGAGCTTCACCTTTCACTCCTTTTCCATCTTTCTTATTACAGACATACACTTCATGCCCAGTATATTGCAACAGCACTGCAAAGCTTAGCAAGGACAGACAACAAGGGGTGCGTGCGTGGGGGGAGGTTTACAGTGCCGCTGATGCAGCTATCACTCCTGCTCGACGTGCTGGCATCCAGCATCCTGCACGCTTCCTTTTCCCCGAGGCCGGCACTGTGGCTGCCCAGGCTGATCTCTTCGTTCAGCTCTGAGGCCAGCCAGGGTGGCAGAAAATATTGCACCCGTCCCCTTTTGCTCCCCTCCCCCAGGAGACCAAGTATGTCCTTTCCACATGATAACTGAATCCTGCTGGCCCAGAGCCTGTGAACATTGAACGCTCACACTGATCCAATTAATTCAGCAGAATTACACAAATTCATTTCCCCCCCACTTATCCCGCAGAAGCAGAGGAGGGTATTTCATTTAGTTTTACCGAGACCCATAGCAAAAGACGCTTGCTAAGAGAGTCCATATTAGATATCAAAATACACCACGGAAAAGCAACAAGAATTTGCAAGGCTCAAGGATTTCCAGTTCATCAGTGGCTAACCGAGCAGGAGCACCTCTTCCACTGCTATGGTACTGTTTCTTTTTTTTTTCTTTTTTTATTAAAACCTTAGAGTGTCTTTTATCTAACCCTCTGTAAATTCTGTTCATGTCCTGTGAAACAGCTGAAGTTTTCTTCGAGTACCGTTATTTGTTTTAATGATAAACAATTTCAGACATTTACATCTGGAGCAGAAATAAATGCATTCTGTAGAACAGAAAGCACTGTACAGTTATCGCGTCGGGAAGATGACCTTTGCCTAATCGTTAGAGACCATTATTTCCCTCTAAGATCCCGTAAAACAATAAAGCACTATGCGATTGCCAACAAGAGCTAAGCAAATTGCAAGCCTCCTGCAAAAGCGCACAACTGCCCAGTTGAAAACCGCTGTGCAACCTGGTTTCCCAAAACCTGTCAAAAAATCTCCTGCAATATCAGTCCAGGAATCTCATCCAACAGAAAGGGCCATGATAAGCAGATACACACTTAACGCTTTCCCATAACTGTGAAAAGAGATATGAACTGTTGCTGGCATTGGAGGACCCTTTCAGGAAGGTGTGTGTAGAACAGGTAAAAGTGTGTAAAAAAAGAGTGCATCTGTGAAGAAAATGCAGATTCAGGGGAATGACAGTATCAACCAATTCATATCAAATATAGAAAATAACTCTGGCTACTAAAAAGGTCTCATTTTGATCTGAAATTTCAAACTAAATATTTTGACTTTTATTTCCAAAAAGCTTTTTTGGTTTGAATTTGATTTAAACTAAACAGGGTTGTGAACAAAAAACAGAATTCAACAGGTGGAAAATATAATTAAATGCTTCATTTTGTAGAAGTGAAGCAAATGATATATCAAACAGTTACATTAAGCAAATGTGAATGATTTAAAAATTCTTCAAGCTGTTCTGAAATACTGTTCTATTTTTATTCTATTTTTTTGATTCAGCCATCAAGATTTTATGCCAATGGCTTTACAGCTGTAAAACTGGTAGCATCAGAAGAATGGATTCTGATTAGCAGCCATTTGATGGTTCAGAATAAATGAGTAGCATACGTCTATGTTTTGGAACCTGTTTTCATATTAGGGCTTCTTCTTTTACCTGGTTCGCATCTCTTCCTCTAGCTCTCTGCCTCTGTTTTCTATGCATGTAGGCATATATCAATTTATGTACAAATATACACATACATAAATGTATGTACACACACTCTCTCACTCATTCACACACACACGAGCTTTTGAAACAGCCCTGTATGTAAGAACGCACTATACCAGCCGCACTTCTGAGACTGCACATGTATATCTTGGCTATAGGAAAAACAGATTTTGTACTGAGAAATCTAAGGTTCTGCCCAGGGATTCATGAATTTTCCCTAAATACCTGCACACATAACTCTGTCCACTCAGAGTATTAATGCTGCAATCATGACGTGATCATGAAAGCTAAACTCTGAAGATTCCCTATCATTTTAATAATTAACAAAATCATAGTCTCTCAGTACATTTCATCTGCCTTTCTATGTATTACAGAAGCTAGTCATATAAGTCTCATCCTTGCGAGAGGAGCTTTAGTTCACACTGAACACGTGAGAAACGGAGTTCCAAAGCTGACCTGTCCTCCAGTCCTCTTTTCTAAATACGGGATAACCTTGTTGCCCAGTTGCGATGATAGCGGACTAGGCAACTGCACTCTTCAGAGTTAAGTCTAACGATGGAGGCCTACGCAGAGTTTTCTACCAATGCCAGGACTGAATTTAGGTCAGTCTGCATGCTTTCTTTTGTTGATCGTAGGGGAACTGCCATCTTCTGCTGTGGCCTTTGCAAATTAATCACTTCTGGGTGGCATTTCAAAAGGCGAGAACCTGCCAAGTCCCGGCTGCGCAAGGATTCTCAGCCAGAAACAAAACACCGAGGGGCAGCAGGGAAGAATGCAGATTCCAGCTCTTCTATTCTTGCAGACCCTTTTCTCTAATTTGGCATCAAAGATGCAGACTTCCTGCTGTGAGCAACGAGAAACAACGAACACCGGGGAAATTCCTGCGTGACTGGTGTCAGAAACGCACGCGGTGCAGCGTAGCCGAGAAGAACAGGCGCCGCTGTTCAGGCATTTCAGATACCATTATTTAAAGCCCTCTAGACCAAAATTACCTCCTCAGTGAGTATTTCAGGTGACTGCTGACACACAGCTGGTTAGAATGGCAGCCCTACCCTTTGCTAATCCCAATCCGGCAGTCCTCCTGTCCGCGTCAAGTCACAAGTAGGCCATCTGAATCCCCACCAGTGCACTGTCACAGGGCCAGCAACTCTGCCAGCGATGGCGTAAACGCTAAGAGTGAAGTAAGTCTCGCCTGAGCAGCAGTCTCTGCAGCCCTGGGGTTGAAGAACACGAGCAAGAATTGCAGGTGAAACTGTTCGGTTATAACCTTTGAGTTTCCAAACAGAAGACACACAGCCTTCAACCTTTTTATGGTACCCTTTTTTATACACTTATCTTAAGGGTATAATACACATATCTTAAGGATATAAGGAAATAGGCTCCCTCCATGCCAAGTGATTACCTATTTTTACCATTTTTCTGGAGCTTTTTCCCCTTTTCATGCCAGTCAAAATTTCCCATCTCATGTGATGTCAGAGACTGCCCCAGCAAACAGAATATAGCCCTAACTTCATTCTTGTGAGTAGGTAGGAGGCTTTGCCACGTGAGTAAATATTTCCCAGACTGGGCATAGAGTCACTGCACATGGGCTTAACATTACACACTTGAACTAGTCCCACTCCGGTAACCGCTTCCAGTGCCCAAAGCTCAGGAAGCAGTAATGCAGGATGAGCACACGAGGCTGTGAGGCCTTTGAGGCAAGATATTTAGGCTCTACCCCAAGTACCCTTAACAGCGAGGCAAACAAAACCATTCTGGTATCTTCCGGACCATGAAGCAGTCACACAAAAAATGTAACGTATTTCATCCTTTTCCCGACCACCTAATGGCTGTTCTGCAAGCAAGCACCGTGCACGCTGTGAGGGAACAGGCTACATGGGTAGGTAGTGGTGTACTCCGTCTCGCCTACAAGCACACCGATACACCGCAGACCGCAGGGAAAACACTGAAACTGCTTCCACCAGTAGCAGCTGCAGCATGCCTAGACCAAGGATCTTCCTAACGCCCTTGGCAGACCCACTTCATCAGTGGAATAGCCCACAGCAACTACATTAAAACCAGAATCCGTTGGGAGGCCCTCATACAGCTGTATGTCTGTAAAAATATGATTTCTTGTATGATTACATCCTTGGAGGCTAGTAAAAGCCATTCGCACTGACATTCAGTTGGCAGTCCATTTGTCCAGCACTCCTTAACGGAGAGAAAGCGTTATTGTTTGCACGTTTGGTGAGCTAAGTGGACTGTAAACGTTTCATGTTTTAAAAACTACTGAGGTAGCAGAGCTTTCCCTTACCCTTTCATCCACTTGCACAGGTACAGAAAGCCTGACCGCAGGCGGGCACTGGCGTTCACCAGGCTCAGCAGGCCCTCACACGCATTCTGCAACGCAAAGGAAGGGCTGTCGCTTGCAGCCTGCACTCGGGCAACTCTTCTTCCTAAAGCAACTCCACCGAAGTCCCCACGGGCGCTTTCAGGAGCTGGGACTACCCCAGTGCCTAACAGCGGCAGGATCCTACCTCGGAGCCGTCCAACGCTGCTCACGTCATCCGGGCCTGCCGGGACTGGGGGCACAAAAGCCCCCTTAGCGGGGGCTGCGTGCTGTGCTCTGATACAGGGTCCTTTGGGGGTTATTTACTCAGAACAGCTGTCACATCCCTGTCAACAAAGGCAAAACCATTACTTCCCATTTTAAGCTGAGTTGCGTGAATGCTTCTGGGAATCCGCTGCCATGGACTAAGCAAATGGGAGCTTTCGTTTGCCTCCTCCAGGTTTTGGGCAAACTATATTCTTCTTGCCAAGCACTAGAAAAGGGCCGGGGGGGTGGGTGGGACGGGGGACATTTCCTTCTCAACGCCCCAAGCGAAAGTACTGTTAAATTCCTCATTTCCTGGTCCAAACACATCAGCTGTTCACTCTGCTGTGAGCAGCAGGGCTCACTGTAGTCACAGCAATACCCGAGCACACAGAGAAAGGCCTGTGCCACCCCGGCGAAGTAACTCTTCGGCTGTACATGCACCGGGAGACGAAGCCTGCAGTGCTGCTCTTGCCTGTTTTTTCTGCTAATGTGCCCAATCCCTATATGCATTATCCCGCACCAAAGGAGGGGAGACAGTTCATTAGCAGGCAAAAGAAAGTGTTGTTACAGTATGTATCCAGTTAGCACAACCTCTAAAAAGTTGGGTGGAGGCTATAGATGATCTCTTAAAAGAAACAAAGAGAAGCAACACTTAGAAGAATGAGTAAACAGTATTTTTAAGAGACCACTATAAGCAGCCAGCTATAGCCTATTATCATTGGAAGGTGACATGATCTTGTGAATTCATCTTTTTAAATTAATTTAAATATCATTATTTAGAGTCTTAACCTTTGGGACCGGACAATGCAAATGTCCGTTTTCTTCATATTCACCTCTTGGTGAGATTTCCTACAGATTTTCCTGCAGAGCATGGGGACTGGGTTTCTCCAGAGAAATGTCTGCCTGCGTTTAAAAATTGTTTCCCGTTTAATATTTTTACACTGACAGTTCTGCTAATCTTAAATGTTACAAAAGCTGGTTTTTAGAAGTTCTATCCGGTAGGACAAATTTGGAAATGAAAGAAAAGCGCGAACAAAGTATCTTCGTATTTAGATCTCAGTGTAAAAATGTCGCAGTGCAGATCCTCGCATTATATGCCAGTCAGCTAAATGTTTAACTTCATCGTGACCATCATCTTAGTCATCGCACATGACACACGGCCCACAAGATCTGTCTTATCTGTGCATCTGCCAAGGCTGGCTCTGCCTCTGCTGCACCGAGCGTGCAGGGCAGGGAGGCTTGCCTGCTTTCTCCTTCCAGGAGCTACGCTTCCCTGAGAGTGGTAACAAACAGGGCACAGATCAAGGATCAGCAGCCGTATCAGTCCGCTAGATAACCCACCCCTGGCTCCGATTAAAAGGACTTTTCCCTTCTAGAGTTTGCTTACCACGGAAAGAATAAATGACAAAGCGCAAAAAAACACCTTCGTGTGAGCCACGACCTTCCCAGCGAAAGGGCAGTACGCCCGCAGGAAAGTTCCTTGGGGCTTTTTCCTCACTACGGTCTTGACCCTTCCAGCGGCAAAGCCCTTTGCTCCTGTTCCAACAAGCGATCGACCGCCTTCCCAAGGATTACTTGTACAGCATAGAGGTGTTTTCCCGGCTTCTGGCAAAAGGTCTTGGCACGCTGCACAACTAACACCCTCGTGCCTCACAGCACGTCGAGTCACGCCAACAGAAACCCCCTTTTGCCCTTACGGGACTGCAGGCACCACAGTCCCTTGGGCAAAGATTGCTTTTTCGCTTTGGGGAAGCAGCTGCTGCGATTACTGACTTTGCAGCTATGATGACAGTAATCCCCCGCTTCCCCTACTGCTCTCCCTTCTTTATTAGCACCGTCAGCACTGAAAAAGTCTTTGTTACTGTCGCTTTTGAACTTGTCTGGTAGTTTCCAGCCGCCGGTCACAAACAGCTCTCTGTACTGCCCGCACAAAGGAGCTGCCACCACAGAAAGGAGGCGAGGAAGGAAATAACTTAGAGCAATCAGGTCCGGTACAAGGCAGGAGCAGAACGCCAGAGCAGAGGGGCCTCTGAACCCAAGGAGAGTACACACTTACTGGGCAGGAGTTGATATTGCTGGCATATTCAAGAAGGCAAAATAACAGTAATTAACGATGGCAATATTTGCACATGCATTACACTTTAAGACAGTGCTTAACTCTGAGAAATGTGACTTAATGCTGTGGGCAGATTATCCTACTGTAGGTAATTTTACAATTGCTTGCAACTCACTTGGTATTACCACTTCTAGAAAAAGGATACTCAACAACACTATGTTGCTATATTCCCCAGTTAAAGAGGTTAAACTTAAAGAGTTCAATCACAACACCAACGTCATTGCCATTACCGGTCTCTGCAATATGCTCACCGTCATGACGCTGGGTGTCCCCAGTCGCCGGGAAGGAATACGTGGGTTGAAGCCAGCTCAAGCCTGTTGCTCTCTTCAAAATGCCTCTGTTAGTTGTTGAGGTTTTATAGTCTATTGTTGGGCTGAGCCACGTATACACTTCCCTCATGCCGGTCCGGCTAATCTCAGGGAGACGTGCGCATTCTGCTGATCAGCTCGGGAGGAAACATTTCCACCTGGTCTATGGCTATTTACCTAAAACAAAATCACCCTCCAGCCCCCTCTGTGTTGAGATACAGCCAGTTCTGCATGCCTACACCATTCCCGAGCTTCGTGGGCACCTCGCCCTTGCCCATCTCCTCTGAGCCTTCTTCCATCGTAGGGGTTATTGGTCAGTCACAGATATTTACTCCCTCAATTACTTGCCAGGCCTTCAAAATCATGACATACAGATATGAGGGCTACACAATCATATGGAAATTGGATGATGCCCCTGCATCTCTGGCCAGTTGCCTGCAGGACCCGCAGTGTAACAAAACTTGCCTTGATCCGAAGCGACTGCCTATACCTTGCACAGTTGGGAATTACCCATACACCCATTGACGGGTTTTGTTTTATTCTATATTTCTCTGTAAGAACATCTTTAACAACTAACCCTGGATGCCAAAGAGGTAGCTTGTGTTCTGCGCTCTGCTATGTATGGGGACTAATAAATCCAGTGCAAGAAAGATGGTTTGCATACTAGGTATGCCTCACTAATGAAGAGTTTTTTCTTCATTAACTAAAAGAAAAGAGATGCTGCCATTAAATGATTATGAACACTGGAAAACAGAAGCTTCCAATGTGTACACCTCAAGCAGATCTAAGCATGGCAGCAGCCAGGATGCTTTTGCAGGCTTTTATACCAAAATTAGGACAATGCTCAATGCAAATCCCTCCTTAGTTCATGCCCTGGCCCCCATAAACACAAGCTTCCCTGGAATTTTCCTTTTTCGGTTTCAGTGTTTTTTTCCAAGACCCCATGAACTACTGCCTGAATGAATAACGTTTTAAAAGTACAGACTGCATACCAGATGCATGTGAATATGGTCGACCTAACTGACCGAAACCACTGCCAGTTTCTTCATATGCCAGGGAGTTCAACCAGCAAAAAACTGAGAGGCTACATGCTTCAGCTAAGGACGGGGCAATAAGCATCCCATTTCCACTGATAAAGGAAAGGGAGAGGGAATGAAAAATGACATGTGTGAAGTGGAAAGTGAGAATATTTAAAAATGGGGAGGGAGAAGAGAAAGGAGACAGAATGACCCAGGAAAAGCAGCCAGCAGAGTGAGAAGAGAATCACAAACAGAGGGAAAACCCAAGTGATTCCTGATGAATATAGAAAAAAAGCAGGAGGAAAGAAGGGAAAGAAAACAATACAGTAGACAAAAGACAAGGGAAAGGAGCAACAGAAGCTATAGGACTTTTTCTTTTTCCCAGTGATAACAGCCGCAGAAACTTCCAGTACAGGTGCACTGCGAAAATTAAAAAGCTGATCTCCTCAGCAAGGTAAAAAAGGAAAAAAAAAAAAAAAAAAAAAGAAAATTCCTATAGCATTACATGTTCTTCCAACTACCTGTCTTACTACTGTACAACAGAGTTGTTTTGGTTGCTTCAAGAGCAGGACTCAACCAGTCACTCGGCCAGCCTGGACAGGGTTTCTGGGGTTTGAGAGCTGCGGAGCCGAGGTTCAGCACTCAATTTTCCCTCCTACGGCACCGTAGCAGCAGCCAGGAGACACCCTGGCTGAAAGAAGCCACAGCCAAGCAGCATTTCAGGCAGGGTCCCAGAACCGAGTAAAAGGGACATTTTTCAAAAACTAATAGCTCAGAAGAACAGTGGGTGAAGCTTTGCAGGATTCAACCAGTGGAGATTCATAACAGTCTTTCAGTAACACCACTAGAGTTTGTGGACAGAGCATATGACCTACATCCTATAAAAGAACTAGGATCAAAATGTCTGCTACATAAGCCAGCATAATTCCTGAATTTACTTACAAGAGGACATTGCATGGAAATTTTGTGGGACTTTGGACTGACCTACAAGTCATAGTAGCCACTGTATTGCTTGCATCAATCATTTTCAAACCAACAGATCCAAACCCTAATTCTGTTTCTTTGATACTGCTTGCAGAAAGGAAACCTCCAAATCCTACCACTGTACCATTAACTATTATCCTGTTCAAGATCTGAAAAGCATGAAGACTGCAGCTCTCTTCATTTGTCTTGTAGGATCAGCTTTTGCTATTCCAGTAAGTCCTCATTGTTCTGAACTGTGAATACTTTATGTTAACTCACTGAACTGTACAAGATTTTTATTTATATGCAGATTTTTAATTGAATTGTCTATTCTAGACCTATCCCATAATCTACGAGCTTGGAATCCACGGACAAAAAACTGCAGAAAAGGTACTTCTGTTCTTCTTTTCATGCTATCAGGCAACCTATACTAATGACCTCAAACATA
Source organism: Dromaius novaehollandiae (assembly GCF_036370855.1). NCBI lineage: Eukaryota > Metazoa > Chordata > Aves > Casuariiformes > Dromaiidae > Dromaius > Dromaius novaehollandiae. Next base: position 9,267,225 of record NC_088101.1, on the reverse strand, counting down.
TAAAACACATTATCACAGATGCATTGGCTGGAAAATTAGGTTAAAAAAAAAATCAAGTGCCTTTCTCACGGGAATTATTACAAAGCATCTCATGCCTCACACAGCACAGCTAGCAGCAGAGCAGCACAGAATCTAAAGCTTGCAACAGAAAATTTCACTTACTTGAAGAAATTTCCTTAAATGAATTCCTAAATATAAACATTACATCTATTTATCTATTACAGAAATAATAAGCTATATCAGTAATCAAACTGTGGTCATCACTTTTCCTGTAAACGAGCAATGTACAATCCCCAAATTATCATGTATTGAGTAATCATTTGCAGTCTCAAATGTAATAATTTTATCCACCATAGCTTTTGTTATTTGCTAATACGGAGCACCAGACAGATAAGCATGCTGTGGCTAACAAGCCCGACATGCAGCTCTGATGATGGTGGGACAGATGACTTTAACAGCACTATGCCGCGTATGCAAGTTAAGGAGAGAGCTCATGTTTTTGCATTTATGGTTGACCCAAATCGACTTTTTTTTTTTTTTTTTTTTTTTAAATGAACCACTCTGTTGAGCATCTGTGGTTCAGGTACAGTGCAGCGTGGCTCCAAGCCAACAAATATTTTGTAAAAACACAGTCTAGACCATGCTGTATAGAACCAATGCAACATCACACTTCTTTTGCTTACCTGTTCTTATTGGGAATTATGTCCGGCTCCATGCAATTTTTCAGATGCATTTCATGCTAATCCAGATAGTGCTCTGCATTATGAAAAACAAAAAAGCGACATTTCCTATTGCTTAAAGTTTGCAGCAGAACAAATTATAGTATAAACTTTTTTTTCAGGCGAATTTCAAGATCATAGCAGACAATTTGCAGCTTACAGCTCCCTCCCAGAAACAACTCATACAGAAAACACCTGCATCAAAACAAAACATTACAACAGCAATATCAGGTGAATCACCAGTTCCAAGTGAATATGCAACATTTATCAGAAGCCAGTTTTCCCCTAACAGTAGCCAATTACATGTACATTGACTAAAACTTTTGTCATTATATTAAGAAGCCCAAGTATCTTCACAGCAAATGAGTCCTAAAAGGTTTCTGCTGTCCTGGGGATAAAGGTATATCAAAAAACAAAGGCTAAAAACCACATCAAGGCACATCTAAATTGAAAGTGTAGTGCACAGTGAGGCTTCATATCAAGACAGAAGCCACAGCATCTTTCTGAAAAAACAACGTTGTTTCATCAAACAGAGGCAACCAGAATAGATGATGTTAAGGAATGCTTGGCCTTGCATTTTGCAACACTACAGAACTAATAGCCCCTCACAGATTTTGTTTTAAACAGAAAAAAACAAAAACATATAGTATGTTTAAGGCAGCAGTGCATGAAAACACAGGAAAAGAAAACCACTCATGAAATTTGATTTTTAACTCACCTTGAAATTTGTAGCATATATATTTCACTTTTTATTATCTTCAAGAAAGTCACATTCCATCTGGAAAAACATTTGACTGAAATCCTCTTAGATTTCAGTGAACACATTCTTTTCATTAGAAGTTCATTAAAAAGTTAGGGCTGTAAATTACATAGTGAATATTTTGCTTAGTAATTTTACTGCATCAGGAAGTACACTAAGTAAAAGATAAACACTTACAAAAATGTAGATACCATCTTGACATTAAGAAAGTGGTAAGCTGATCTGCCAAAGAGCCAAATAGCTGTTTTTAATCCTACAGTATTTAATCTTTGTTTCAGAGAAGTCTGACCCTGCTCACACTAAAGGGAGTGCTTTTCCAGTAGTTCAGGTACTTATAAATACTTCCATCTTCATGAATAATCCCACTGAAATTTTAAGGAAAATCAGCATCAGGCATCATTTTTAGTAAGTAATAAACAAGTCTGAAAGTCCATAGGTTTAATACAGAAAAGTATCAGATGTTCCTGCTGCTGTGTAGAAGATGGGAGTGTCTGTACTCACCCAGCAGCCATTTGGACTCTGTCTAACGGCAACAGAAAGGAAATCCCTGCTGCAAAACATAATCATCATTTTAGAACTTCCTTCTTCCTCAAGGGTTTGATCTTTTTCCACTGAAATTAGTAGTTTTGCTATTGTCTTCATGGTATGCAAAAAAGCCACTCAACGAACACCTGTGAGTCCTGCTAGTGAGCTTATGATACAGTAGTGGTGTTGCCACCAAATACAACAGCTCCTGATTAATTTAACTAGGAAGTAATGGTGTATCAGACTCAATGTGGATGAATACGCCAATCACAAAATCGCTAGGATGCACCGTACCCCTCGGGAATGACTACCATGGTACCTTGTCAAAGGCACTGCTGCTCTCTCCTCTTTTCCCAGGCCCTCTGTTTACCTGTGTAGGAAGATAATTAGTACCACTCCCTTCCTGAGATATGTGATAATTACTGCAGCCTAAGGCAGGTGTCTGAAGTTATGACTCTAAGTTACTAACTAAGCAGTTAGACTGAGATTTCACAAGGCCCTCATACTCATCAAGCTGCTATCAGATCTTTAAGAGGATTGCATAGACTTTTTCAGAAACTCCAGGTGTTTAAAAAAAGGGGGAGGGAACTAATGAACAAATTTGCTGAGAACCCAAAATGACATTGACTGTGAATTTCATGCTCTGAATTAACTTACGGAAGGGAGCATTTATAACAAAAAAGCATAAGCGCAATGTCATACTGGGCTTTTTTCAATATAAGGCAAAAATCGTGTTGCATTGACTTGGAATTGATTAGAATAAATCCTAAGATTTATCAAGCTACTTTTTAAATGCTTTATTTATTTGTTTTGGAAGGCTCAAGATATTCATTCTGACATCTCAAAGAGAGAGAACCCAGAGTACGTAAACAAGGGTAATTCGCTGTTGAGTCACAGAAACAAAAATAAGGAGGTACCACTAACAGATACCGAGCACAGGGAGGAGCCCAGGCCTGCTAAAACATGGAGAAGAAGAGGCAGTGAGCATGAAGCGAAAAATAGCCTGAAGAGCATTAATTTCCTTTCGCTGCACAATAAACCAGGTTTGGCTTCCGACAAGCAGGAGGACAGTGACTCTGGGAGCAGCAGCAGAGAACAGTTCAGCTCTGAGTATTATGAGTTCAGGAGAGGAGAGAAACACAACAATGCACAAGTTAGGGATGATGAAGAAAATCCAGTAGATGCTCTCAGTGAGCATAACAAATGGAAATATAATAAAAATACAGTTGGCCTATCTGAAAGCAACAGTGAAGGTGATGAAGAGGAAAAGGTGGAGGAGGAGGAGGAAGAGGAATGGGGTGAAGAAACTGAGCACAGAGATATGAAGCACAAAACCCACCTGACAAATCAAGACGATCAATACAAAAGACAGCAAAATGAAGAGAGCGGGCAATCTGATGAAATCCTGAGAGATTCCAGTCAGCCACTCCGGATAACCAAGAGGCATGGTGAGAAATTTGATCAAGAGGAGAAAGAGAAGGATGAGACCCAAATAAAGCCCTATGAAGAAGAAAAAATCTCTCCCTCTCAAAAAAGCAGTAACAAAGATGAGGATGACAAACAGCAAAGCCGACAAGGCAAAGACAGTTCTCAAGGAAACAATCAGAGCGGCCATGAAACAGCGGTGAAAAGACAGTATACGGAGGATAGTAATGTTGATGGTGACAATTACGATAGTGGTGATGTTGATGGTGAGGAAGATCTCAGAAACGCCTGGAAAGAAACAACCTATGAAGAAGGGGAAAGAATCCAGAATAACAATCCTGGAAGCATCGGCACTGAGCAGGAAGGGGAAGAAAACAATGAAGACGACAGTGCAGTTAGTAGAGATAACAGTGATTACCAAGATGTCAAAATTAAAGACTTTGTCCACTTTGAGGAAGATTATTACCATCATGAGCCACCTAATTCTGACAGCAAGGAACAAATGGAAACAAGCAACTCTGTTCAGAGTGTGAATTCAATGGAACCTGAAGATAAGGTAAATCACCTTAAAAAAAATTGGAAGATTAAAATAGGGAAAACAGGTCCTAAAATTTAAGTTCCTGACAGTTAAAAGAACATTTTGGAGAAAGAACAGGTCTAAAATTTTCTTAAAATTTTGGAGAGTCTCATCGCCTTTTACTCATTATTCATCTAGTTCACGCTGTGTCACTTCACATAAATAATTGAGATGAACTGGACCAGAAAGTGAGCAGAACTCATGTAATGTCTCCAGCCCCAATGGGCTGTGTAATGAAACATACATATAAATACATATACATGCATGTGAAATGTATACACATATAAAAAAATGGAACCCAGTCTCATCCTGACTAGAAAGGCCTGTTCACACTCCTCTCCCAAAGGATCTTAAACACTTTCATACAAAACTGAACAGCTTCCAAAGGAAGGGACAGAGTTCCCAGAATAGTTACCAGCCTGATGGCTAGGATGCCCTTCCACAGGATGAAGGATGCGGGCATCCTCTTTCAGATAAATAGGATGTTGCACCCAGATCTCCCCTATCCTGGTCAGATACTAGATAAAAAGGGCTTTGTTTTGAAATAAAGGAGTGATCTTTGCTATGACTGTTAAAGAATCTTTATCTTATTTATTTATTATTTATTTTTTAATCTTTAGAAGAGGATAGGAGCTGCCACTTTGAAGCAGGGTAGGCACCTCCCCGTAGTACCAAAGCAGGAGCAAGACTGGAGACATTTCCTCCCATTCTTCTCTTAGCTTCATTCGTTTAGCTGGGTGACTTATCATGCTGCCTTTCCTAAGCATCATTTAAAGGCAGTCAAGGCTCATTGATATGCAGGGATCCCAGATGCTAAATAAGGGTTGAGGTTAGCAGAATTTGTAAGCATTTCAAAGGCAGGCACTATACTACTGTGTATCAGGTACCCCAGAACTACTGGGAGTCCAGGCTTACTGGCTTTACTGGACTCCCGTTTCCCTCTCCCCCCCTGCTTTTTTCTCCCCAAAAGGGAGCCCTCATATTATCAAAGTTGTTATAGACCTCTCATGCTTAGCATAGCAACATCTTTCTGCTGCAAATAGAGTAAATTCTGTCCCTGAATCAGCTCTGTATTTGTACCTGAAAAAAAAAGTCTCTGGGTATTTTTTCCTTCCAAGACTTACCACAATTTCTGCTTTTGTCTCTGTGACTTAAAGGTTAAAACTACAGGCAGATCATACAGTGAGGGGGAAAGTGCAAGCAACAGCAGTGGGAAGGCTTTCCTGGGTGAGTAAATTGCACATGGAGCCCTTACATAACTGCTAACTCACTGCAGCTGGGGAATCTGCTGGTCTGCATTTCTTTTCTGTGTTCAACAGCATGCAATTTCACATGACTGAACTATGCTTGTGCCTAATCCTGGATCACAGACACAGTCCCAGAGAAGAATCGCTTCTGCATACCCTTGGATTTACTCATTTGTTTCTGAAAAAATGGATACACAGCACAGATTTTTATGTCAGCTTTACAGAAATGGGAGTTATCTTCCACTGAAACCCCTCAGCTGAAGAACACTAGCTTGAATTAAGCTAGGAAGGGGTAACATGTCTTGGATTCAGCAAGGACAAATAAGAACTTGCACCAAACATACGGCTGAAAGTGAATGTCTGCCCTTTAACTAACAAATTATGCAAACTTGCAGAAAGTGCTTGACTTCTGGGTGAATATTTGGCTATATTTTGTCTTTACTGTCAGGACTTTGCCAGGAATGCTGGTTTTGTCACATTGTCTCTAACAATCCCTCCCTTCTTGATCTTATTGCTAGATCCATGTAGGAACTTCCACTGCAAAAGAGGAAAAGTCTGTCATGCAGATGAACAAGAGAAACCCAGCTGTATTTGCCAAGACCCTGCTGCTTGCCCTTCAACTAAAGATTATGAGCATGTAAGTATTTCTTTCACTGCACAGCATGGGGGAAAACCAACTACAACACTTACAAGATACCACATTCCCCAGGCATTATTTAGAGTAATTCTACCCTAAAAACCATGTAAGTGGGTTTCAGTGATTTTAGCAATTGTAACTCTAGGTATAAAATACCAAAACTTACAGATTGTTGCTTGAAAAGAGTATAAAAGCATACAGCTACAGAGTACTTAAAGTGATTTGCTTCAATTACAGTCTCTCAGTGAATACCAATTTTTCTGTCACTAAAATTTATCCATTTTGTGTCTCAGAGCATACACCAAATACGCACGCACACACACATATATAGTGTAATAATCCTGTAGCAACTCAGAGGCAATGATAGTACCACAAAAATAAATTAAAACGTCTTGAAATTGGGTGTCTAACTACAGCTATCTAATCCTTATGTAGACACACAAAAGTAACTAGGATTTTCAATACTTCTGTTCACATGCCATCTCTGTGGGTATTTGCAACTGGTATGGCAATGATTCTTTCATTATTGTAATGCCTATATTAGTAACCTGATAATTTTTCTGAACACAGTGGTGGAGGGTGGTTTGATTTTTACCCCACTTTTAGGTTTGTGGCACTGATAATAAGACTTATGATGGCACATGTCAACTCTTTGGCACAAAATGCCAACTTGAAGGGACAAAAATGGGACGCCAGCTGCACCTGGATTATATGGGATCCTGCAAATGTAAGGCTTATGTTTTTGTGTATTGAATTTACCTAGGTATAAAGATCCAGTAGACTTAATAAGCACAAACTAATCCTACTGTATCTGCTTCCTTCCTGTGCTCTCCCCATTCTGCATCGCTTATCTGCTAAGTAAAACTGGCTTCCAAACCTTAAATATGTCAGACCAGTCACTTTTTCCTATTAATAAGGGCATTAAGTGGCCTAATCCAAAGACAATTGCAGCAATCTGTTGTCAACACTGCTCTCTTCCCCCTCTGCACTCTTACATGTTAATATGGCTCCTATTGCTATAGCATCTGAGTATTCCATTTTTAACGTATTTATCCTCACTGCAAAAACAGTACTAACACATCCATTTCACAGATGAAAATGTGAAGTTCAAAAACAAAGATCACAAAAGGACTTAGATGGAAAACTCAAGACAGATAACTCATAACTCAGCTAGAACTGATTTCAAAGCTCTTGTTCAGTTGCCATGTACTTTTGGAGGGAAGTAAACTCACTTTCAGCCAGAATATTCCTTAGGTGTCCAAAATTCTGCTTTCATGCAAGTCCAAGGAACTAAGCAACATATTTTTATCATATTTGCTGCAGGATACATGTGTAAGCCATGCTACCATCTTCAGCTGCAAAAGATACCCAGAGTAACAAGTTCAAAGCAAGCTCAGCTATGTCCACCTAAGCTGCAGTCATGTATAAGGACGGAATAGATTGGCTTAGCAGCTGGTGCAAGATCACCCAAAGACTCTGTGCAAGTCCTCAGTTCAGATCCCCTAATTCACAAATCACTTCCTGCTTGTGATGGCAATTTTAACTGCATAGCTTCTGGCTTGCATGACTGGTTCAATATGTCAGCTAATCACAAACCATTTTAGATTCAACCCATTACTTGCATTCTCAACATCATGTATTAGTAACTATGCCAATTTAAAGCTGACCTTGAAATGTGCTCTTGAGAACCAAATCAAACTTTGCCTAGAAATGCTTGAATACGAGCTTTAGATATCTCTTGTTAATGAGAACTTTGTGGTTTGGAGCAGACATCCCTCATTGTACTGACTATGAAGTGGATCAGTTCCCTCTCCGGATGAGAGACTGGCTCAAAAACATCCTTATGCAATATTATGAACGTGATCTGGATACATCTGGATTTCTAACTGAAAAGCAAAGGAGTAAAGTAAGCAATCCTTTTTGAATTAAACCACTCAACTACATTGTTAGAGCTGGATGAACCATCTGTAATAAGTAATTTACAGCTAAAGTTCTCCCATTTCTTACTAGCATTCTTGTTCTTGTTAAGGTTCTATATACTGAATTATGCATAAGAAAGTCAAAATCAGCTGTGCTGTTTAGCCTCAATTGGATACACAAGTTGCAAAATACACTTACTTTTCCCATCCCCAACATTATTAAAACAAACATTTCTGCTATGACCAAGGGAATATAAGCCAAATTTATTTTTAAATGAATGCTCACAGACAAGGAGCAGAAAGGAGACTTTAATACGACAGAATTGGCACACACCTAGATAAACACAATTAGCTTCTGTTCAGGCAAGTACTTTGTGACAAATTTCTTGTAAGGATTAACACACAGATGAGGATGATACACTTTGTACAATCAACCCCACTTTGCACAAGACTTAAGGAGCTTAAGCTATAGCATACGGTAGACAGTCTGGGTATGGATAAATAACTTATGAAAAGACAGAAAGCAGAGAATAATAAACAAATTGCCCAGAGAGAGGTCACCCGTGGAGTTCCACAGGTTGAAAGGATTTGTGCCATTCAACATTTGTGAGTGACCTGGAAGAGGAAGGTAGGTAACAGTCTGCTGACAATACAAAGATATTCAAGGAGTTAAGGACTTGGCCTCACTGTGAAGAACTGCTAAAGGACCTGGACAGTAAAACAATCAATAAAAATTTGCAATATAGAATTTGAGTGATGTATATGGCAGAAGGGGATCCTTGCCTTGGACTGAGCTAAAATAGCTGGGTTTTTTGTTCTTGGGATTGTATGCTTTACAATCAATATAAACATATCTGAAAATTGAGAGAACAGTTATGGGTATTGTTTGCAGGTTTTAAATTCAGCTTCATACCTTATCTACAGAAAAATTATACTATGATATCCAAGACTGATAAAATTATAGGTGTCTAGTACCCGGTTTCTAAGACAGAGAAGCTACTTTCTATCATCCAGTAAGAAAACTCAGGAGCATCACTTAAAACAGAAAGAATTTGCTTAAAAACAGAGCGAGCATCTATTATCAGTGGGCCTTTTATTTGAGAAATTAGTAATTTATGTCGAGTTGGTGACAGCAATGTTTCTGAAGATACAGATGTCATAACTTGCCAAAAAAACCTGTAACTAAGCAAATAATGCAAGTTAAATCAAGCCCCCACTGCTCCAACTTTGGAGTCGGAGGGGCACACAGCAGATCACTGTAGGTTTGCACAGAATATCCTTCAGGAACAGTCAAGACTGTACTTCCACAATTCAAGAGGCACAGTGGCCTACTGGGAACTTCTCATACCAACTGGTATGAATTAGGTGACTGCTGAGAAGACCCATTTCACACCAAACATTGTGTTGCTTGCCCCAGGATGAAAGTTACACTAATACGATAGACAGCTATTTTAGTCTTCTCCCAATCTGAGGCTAGTGCCCTGCTTAGCCACATCTGAAGATTAGGTCACAGGAATTTCACTTCCTCTCCAGTTACTACCAAATTTTATATGGGCACCAACAAAAATCGGCTGGCACACTTGGGACAAGCTTTTTGTGCAGCATATGGTCACAAACAATGAAAAACTGATTTCCTCAGTGGTATTTTATCAAGTCTCACCTCTTTTTGGGAGAGTTCTCTTCTGGACACATCTTTGCCACTAAAGAAAAATCCATTCCTCTGTTGGGTTCAGGTCAAAAAAATCTACCAGAATGAAAAACGTCTCATGGCTGGTGACCACCCTGTTGAGCTTCTCCTGCATGACTTTGAGAAAAATTATCAGATGTATGTGTATCCTGTGCACTGGCAGTTTCACCAGCTTGATCAGCACCCTGGTAACAGGTAAAAGCTCTTTTCATATTCAGTTTTCCTTTACTGCTTAAGCTAAGACTGTTCTACTTTTCTAAGTCAGTCAAAGTATCCTCTATAGACATGGCCAGTCTCTCAGTATCTCCTTCCAGAAAAGCCACTCGTCTCATAAGCACAAAACTTGTCTGATTTTTATGCTGGAGACAAGTCTGAAGTCAAAGCCTTCTAACCTCTTCTCTTTCATAATCATCAGGTATTACATCTTAAGCTCTACAATTTCTTAAAAGCTAAGGGTCTAATCCTGGAACAAAACATGGCTCATGAGGTCAGCTTGTTAATGAAGCTAAGAGCAGCAGGCTAAACTACAAAGGGCAGAAACCTATCAGCAGCAATAGTGATGTACCCATAGTTTTAAGTCAAACCTGAAAGAACTCTCTCATATTTAAGGAGCAGCTAAGGTAAAACACCACCAGTGTCTCTGTTTGAGGAACCTCCCACCATACTACTTCAGAGAACTTCACCCAAATGTCAGTCCTTCAGCCATGATCCTCACTGGTGGGACCAGCTTCAAGGCTGGGGGCCCTGGAGGCCTCACTCTGATTACACCTACTGCTGTAGAACATGGCTGACCACCTTTGCAAGCTTGTTCTCCTTAAGGTCAATGACAAAATTATGCAACTGATTGATCATGAACAAATCACAGTAATACTTGTTCTAGAACAAAAATGGTAGAGAACAAATAGCAGTTTATATGTGTGCTAGTTTTTCAGGTATTATACACATCATCCTAATAACACAGGACAGATTCACACACAAATTCATCACTGAGGTGAATCTTCAGGCATGTGCTCCTGACCCCACAGCAAATCAAGACATCACCTAACCCCTTTCCCTAGCAAAGGTGGATTTCCACTTAGGCTCTAGAATGAACTGTGGCAGCTGAAGCTCAGACACACATCCCATTCCCCTGGTTGCTACCGCAGGCAGTCATTTTGTCAAAGTGACAGCAACAAAGAGCTTGGGAAGCCACTTAAAGCAGCACAGCAGGATTCACCCGGACTTGTCTGTCAAAGCCACTGTTGCCATATTCTAGCAGCTTGGAGCATCTTCAATCACCCTGACAATATACCACTACAATACAGCTCTATGTACTTGCTCTTTCTTTCAGATTATTAACTCACTCAGAGCTGGCTCCTTTGAGAGCTTCTCTCGTTCCCATGGAACACTGCATAACCCGTTTTTTCCAAGAGTGTGATGGAGACAAAGATAAACTCATCTCTTTGAAGGAGTGGTGCCACTGCTTTGGGATCAAGAGAGGTAAACCCAAGAGAACAGGAAGATGCACAGGACAAAAATGTTCCTATTATGACTAGGCAAAGTTTCAGATCATACAGTAAGAGGAAAATCCTAGCCCAAAGCTCCTAACTGCTGTGCACTGTAGCAGAGGGAACAGGGAGTAGCAATAAGACTGCAAGACATGCAGAGTTTTGGGTTGGTTTATACAGATAAGCAGAGGTCTCACCTTTTCCATCAGGAACAATGCTGAAGCTACTTTGTACTAAACATCAAATCATTCCTTTGTGTTGTCTGATGCTGTATGTTCTACCTACCTTCTTTCACTCCAGAAATAATGAATTTTTTATTCAGTGCCTTCAAGGGTCAGGCAAAGCAAGCCTACACTTATAAATTAGCCGTCAGAGCATATTCCTGAAAGACAGATTTTAAAGCTTCAGTTCAAGTAGGGAAGATATCCAATCAGTAAGAGATCCAGGTTAACTGTGCTAATCTATAGAAGACTATATACAACACAGATGCTGTCACGCTCTAGTGGAAGACTGAACAGTGCCTTTTATAACCTGTCAGACATGATGCAAGCTCTGAGGCTGCCCTCTAGGCTGTGTGCATCAGGAGGCTTAGGCAGAGAAAGGTGGAGTTCCCCTATCCTCAATGGCCTAGGCACATATTTGGTTCAGCTCAGTCCACAGAGACATCTCCAGGGAACTAAAAAGCTAGCTACAGCCGTGCTTGTTGTGTCTCCATAGTTAGGCAGCAGCTAAGCAGAAACTGTCACAACAGCAATTTTAGATTTACACGACTACATTGTCTAAGCCATTCTTTAGAAACCTATATCCTTATTGTGATCTAGCTCTGAGTGACAGCTGAATACAGTCAGTCACTAAGCAAGGGCAGCAAAAGTACAGGCTAGTTCTAGAACGGTTACATGACACTTCGGTAGAGAACAGATTTAAAAAGTTTGTTCAAACACTACTAACGACTCCCTAATTTTAACTGGAGGCTGATTCTGGTCAGAGGTCAGATATTCAGTCTTCAGTTTTCCCAGATTTTTTCCAGCTCTTCTGATGACACCTTGCCCCACAGTCCCAAACCACGTGTAGAATTAAGCTTCCCTGACTCCTCATGACAGGCACATAATGCTCCTAATGACTGCTTGTCCAAAGCGGGTTTTAGGATCAGTCATTTATAAAGGAGGGTAGGAGGGGAAGGGAGATCCTTGACTGGCAGGCAGCTCGAGACGACCTTCCACAACAAGAAAACAAATATCAAAAAGGGTCACAATGAATGGCTCCTGATACATCAGCAGCCATACTTGGGTTTTGGGGTGGGAATAATGTTACAGTACCTGAGCCCGCTGAAATTCTAATACATGACTTTCTTCATGATGATACAGCATAAACATGTTTCTTTGGCTAAGATTTAAATGACATTGTCAAGTGACAGTTTTCTCCTTCTCTGTTGCAGAGGACATAGATGAAAACCTCCTGTTTTGAGCCTGGCTGAACAGAATCCCAGTGCTGTGCTAGTACTGGGCAAATATGCAAATCCAGTTTGTTTCTTTTATTATTAGCAGCTTAATAGTTCTGAGAAGAAACTATGAATAAAGAAGTTTGCATACGGTTTTCATAGGACAACAGAGTTATTTTCAAACATCACAAATGCATAAAAACCTCTACATTTGTTAACAGTAGAAGAATTTAAGAACTCCACGAGGTGCATCTAAACAGTATTTTCTTCTGCATCAGTCCATAATCTCCCTGAACCAAGAAATAGTCCTAGCCACATGAACTGCTCACAAAACTCTTCAGTAGATTTATGGGATCCAGACTGTATCATACACTGAAGAAAATTACCTTAAGTAGGATACATTTCTTTTATTGTTATTATTTACTGTATTGTCAGTTTCTTAATATTCTACATAGATGCATAAAAGAATAAAGTATAACTAGATATGTGTGTTTTAATCTTTGTTTGAAGAATAGGTGTCAAGGCAATGGTTCAATGGAAATTCCATTTTAAATTGATGAGAGGAAAAAACTACAGCATATATAAAGCTCACCAATTCTTATACCGTAATTCCTGAAAAGGATGAAAAACAGTCGTTTTCAGATAAAACATCTCTACCTCTTGAAACAGCAGTAATAGTACCAACACTGCACAGCAGAATTTCTGCTTATTTAGGAACTGTGTAGCTAACTATTTATAGGAGCAGCAGTGTGCGTGTGTTCGTGTGCGTGTTCGTGCGCATGTGTGTGTCTGTAGACAATTGAACAGGTCCATCATCACAGGACTTAGAGGATGTCACAGTTTCAGCACATTTCCCTGACCCTGATTTGCCAGAACAGACTTGCCTTCTTCCCACAGAAGTACCTGCTACTGCCACCATCTTCCTTAAGAAACACTAACTTCCTTACACCATTTCCTAACTTTTGCTTACCTGAAGACAGGCACAATTCACACATGAAGAAAAGATAGTGACAGTATTCTTGAATGCCACTAACTCTGTGATGTAAAACCAAGCACTTCATTGAAAACACTCCAGATGCGCTATGCTGTAAGAAGGGGTCCTGAGTGCTATTCCTGCAAAGGAAGATCAGAGAACACTTCACCTGAACACTGTCACCTTTCCAATGAAAACTGATTCAGATATCCCCTTGCCTCCTGCTTAATTTGCTCTTGAATCAGCAGGACTCCTAATCATAACGCTACTGCAATGTAGTGAGGGGGAGACAGAATTAAGCTATGAATATTTTGAATAAAGGAACTTTTCATAAACAGAAGATTTTCCCACCAAAACCAATTTGACTTTTCATTTCTGCTGTAAGCCTTATCACACATTTCACATTCTGTAACATCACACAAGAGTTGATACAATTCAACCTGGTTTAGATGCAGAAGAGCATATCCTCTGTGCTAATTCCATATAAAATAGATCCTTTCTGTGAGACTCAGCCTGAAGTCTCTTCAGGAGGAAGTAACTTCCACTTTTTTTTTTTGTCTGATCACAGCCTATTACTTATTTACCCTTTCTATAGCCATAAGTCAGCCAGCTCAAAGCAATCACAAACAGTTCATTGGCCCTCTTACAAAAAAACTACACAAAAGGGACTAACCTATTCTTTACAGAGACTAAAACCTACCATTGTTCCACTCCAGCCAAGCTCTAGAAAAAAACATGGCAAAAACGGAATTTTATCAGCACAAATGGAAAATTTTCCTTTTAACAATCCAAGTTTTGCAAGAAAAACAACTGTCATCACCAAGGCTATTGCAGCCCTGGAGATCTGAAGCACATCAAGTCAACATCCCACCTGTTTAAGCTCAGTGATGTGGCCACTTCCACATTTCTTCTGTAAGAACAGAAGAGCAGCATTTGCTGATGTACACATTGATAGATGCTGTGATCAGCAATGAGCTGTATCAGAAATTTTCAGCAGAGCTGTTATACTCTGGGAAATAGTTTCACTTTTCAATATTTAACCTACAAATTATAAATAGAAAGATAAGCATTTTAAGTGAAAACTAGTTTGACCTGTCAGTGTTTTAGATATATTGTTACAATTTTAGGTTAAGTAACATTTTAGTGTTTATCAATGCTTAATGTTTTAATATTGTTGTAGTAGGTGTAAGTCAAAGATGGCTATCACTTCTATGACCTCCAGTAGGCTTGATTACTTCCACTCTGTTTTTATTAAAACAAATTAAAAATGTTTATAAATATATTAATACACATACACACATATAGGTATAGACCTATAGATATCTATCATACACTCAACAAATGCAGTAATTGTACACACTGAGAATGTGGCATGATCTAATCCGTTGCAACCGGTTAAAATATGAACAGGGCTAAAAAACCTGAAATACTGATTTCTTTCCCCTGTATTTCAGTTAAAACATCAGGTCAGTGCTAAATGAGGCAAAAAAAATCAGCAGTAGAAATTCTTAGACAGGTCCATTTAGGAACATAAAAGATGCAAACATCACTTTCAACCCCAACTGAAGACTGACAGCACCTGGGATATTCCAGGAGAAATATCGATCCGCACTTCATCTGTTGTCATATTCTAATCCAAACCATCCATGCTAGAGATGTGACACCTGACCAGAGAGTCCTTGGCTCTGATACTGCATAACCAATGCTAAGTCCTTTGTAGATCAAGTCTGTCCTCAGTTTTTAGAATTCTACATGTTAGAGGCAATCAGCTTTATAATTACATAGACTAATCCTCATTATAAGAGGTTCTTAAACACAAATGACATGATCTGATCCAATTAGCTCTCATCTGTTGTGAGGTCGGACAGTCAACTCTCAAGGCAAGCATGAACTTAGTTGGGCATTAGAAAAATGGTAGAATAGGTTTAACAGAAAAGAAAAGGCTGCATTTTGTAAGGCTAAAGAACAAATGAAACATCATAAAAACCGTAAATCAGCTTATTCCTCAAAAATGTGTACTGCAATCTTTGATATAAAAACAAGCCCTGGCTAAGTCACATGCACCATTATGGTGGTTCTCCTTATGCCTTAAGACTCTGAGCAAAATTATTAAAAATAGCACATAATATTCAGCACTATCCATATTGCCACCAATAGCTGTCTGGAGTAGGAACTCCTCAGCATTACTGAAGGCAGCACAGTATCTGGTTTCTGGCAAGCAGCACAGAAAAGCACTTTCCCAGTAAGCTGCTCCATTGAAATTGCTCAGTTAAGCAGGTCCTCTGCATGCGTAGAGGTACGAGGATCTGATCCAACATTGGTAAGTCAAAAGGATACAGCTGCCAAAGGGAAGTTTGCTTATTTCTTTTCACCAGCTTGGCAATCTGAATCTCCTCTTGAAATTCCCTGGGCTGTTCCCACTACCTGATTTCAGCTGCATTTTTGTAAGGTTTAATCCACTTGCACAGCCACATGGCAGACTTGAAGGAAATATGGGAGACTGCTACAGGCTCCTATGGATTCTGACTCCATGGACGGTAACACATGTGGGGTCGCAATTTCCGTCTTATTGCAGAACACAGCTTTGCCTAAGATAGGTCTGAAAAACAATCCTTACACTAGGAACCCCAAATGACATTTTCCCCCTTTGACACCATTTCACATACTGAACAGGCAAAGAGCAGATTGGAATTTATGCACATGTTTCCATTTATGCACATTAGACAGTTGCTTTGAGGATGAGGACTTTCTTTCAGATGAGTTAATAAATAACTTCCCAAATGCAAAAGCTACACACTATCACAGAAAATGCTTTAAAAAACAATGTTTTGTTCTTGCTTCTCTTTCATTCTTGTGCTGTATAACAGTTGTCTCCTATGCTGCCTCCAAGGCAGTAAAATAGGATGCTTTGTAATACATTCTGGACTCCATCTCGCATCCTTATCAATTACAGTGAAAGCAAAGATGTGATCCAACAAGAATATATTAACACCCTTGAAAATATTTCAAAAAAGAAAACAGATCATGGTGCTGAGCTGCTGATGTCGATAGTCTGGAATAGATTTAAGATAACGTTTGCTAATTCCATCCTGCAAGATTCTCTCAAATAATGTATCCATTTAAATTACCAATTAAGCCTTCTCTATTAAAATATCACAGAAGGACGAAGCAAATTCTGTAACTGAAAATGTATTCTTCAGAGGCTGTTTTTTGAATACCTTTTGCTTAACCCAAGTATATTCAGACGTAAGAAAACGCAGCTCAAACTGCAAATACACTGCTGACATACAGCTTGCCTCACCAATTAGTGACTAATTCGCAAGATCACATTTGCTCAGGAAAACTGAGCTTATTTTTGAAGTTTTAATTCTCCTCAGTTAGCAATTTCAGCATTCTAACCTTCATTATCACAAAAGTATTTGTACAGCAACACTGAAGTGCAGAATCCTATGATCAGAAGGGTATCTATATCAAGAAAGATAAAATAAACATTCCTAACACACAGGCATTTCCATTGCCAAAACTATCAATCCTCCAGGGATTAGCAGGAGTCATGTAAAATAATCTGGCTGCTTTATCAGATGAAAAGTAATTAAACTAAATCTCCCATGGGTCTTAAAGAGGTATGATGCATGACATCTTGTAGTTTTCTGATTTAAGCCACAGTACTGGAAACACTATGTATACGTATATGTATACACACACACACGCAGTCATTCACACAAAGATATCACTGGGGCCAGCTAACTTCTGGTCTGATCCACTGCCCAGCTATTCAACATGCAAACCAAAGGTAATACAAAATGCTTGAGTATTATCTGGAGTAAATTTGAAAGAAATTATTTTTGGCATGGCTCTATATTCTATGTATGTGAAGGGAAAGGAAAAACAAGCACGTGAGAACTATTCAAAAAATACCATGGATCTCCTGTTATTCCTAGTTTAAAAGAAAAAATGCAAATGGCTTCAGTAGGGATTGTTAGGAAAGAGTAAAATTAAACGAAAATAGTGAGGGGGGAAAAAGTGCAGAGAGTATCTCAATCAAAGCACAGGCTAGGCAGCAGAAAGCAGAAGCATAACAAGCTTTATCCCATAATGAGTTATCCTGACTATGCAGGTGAACAAATAAGGTACAGAGATGACATAATTAAGGTCACATCACAAGCCACATTCAGAACTAGGAATACAGCTCCTGCTGCCTGAGTTTCCATTCTCTCTACACTGGAAAGAACACCATACTCCCTTAGATCCTTCCTTTTGCCAATACAGTAAGTTGTAACTCTATTTTCAGCTTACTTCACAGGTCTATCAAAATGCAGTTCCCATTGCTTTCTTGTCTTCTGAGTATTGCCTTTGCTCTCCCAATATCAGTAAGTACTGAACAAGAAACTCAACAGGAGTCAGATGTGGGAAATCTTAACACTCTAAACTGGAAATCACATGATTTCAAACTGACAAACTCTCCCTAAAAATATTAACTCCTTTGGTACAAGCTGAAAGGTGTTTATGTTGTTCCCACTCTAAATTTATCATTTAAGCCCTCAAACTTCAAAGAAAAAAGGAATAAATTGTAAGCACCAAGTAACAAGATCATACCCAGGGCCTGAATTTTTTCATTACTGATTTCAGCTGACAATTTTCCAGACACTGAAGACTGTAAGCTCCCTTTTCTGACACAACTGCTTTCTAACAGGCCCCCCAAAATAATTAGCATAAAAGGGAATTGGGAGGGATGACAGTTTAAGTTCTCTTTTAAGCCTCAGGGAACTTTTACAACTGAATTTTGTATATTCAACAAAACTGCATCTAAATGCATAGGGAAACTAGGTCCACAATTTTTACTCCTTTTCAGGTCCACTTTAGATTGGCAGCTATAGAATGCTGAAACAACTACCCTCTGCATTAAAATGTTTTCTGTTTAGTTGATAAGTGGAGGTAAGAAGTCAGAAACCTTGACAATCACACAATTTTTTTTGTTACAAGAAAGAAGGTCACCATCTTCCCCAAATAAGGTTACTAACCTTCTAGGAAGCAACTTCTCAGCATTATAATGAAATCAGTGCCCTTAATATAGATAGCTCTCCCAGAACTGCATTTTAAAACATTTAGTGTTATAAGCCTAACTCTCATTTCCTATGTACCCATATAAAACTAATACTCCATATTGATACTCATAGAGTACATTTAAGTTGGAGTAGAAATTTAACTTACTGTATTGAAGTATTTTTTCTCTCCCCTAACCCACACGAACTGATTCCACTTCCAGTAAGGCACCAGTCATTTTTTAATGCAACGCGTGTACAACAATACCAAAGCCAGACATCACTGAGAAGGCAACTCCTCAAATGCATTAAATGCCAGGCTTAAAAATTAACAAAGCATTGATACTACTAAGACACAGGCCTATCAAGCCAAATGTATGAGATACTGTGCATTCTGAAGAAACATCCTAATTACCAATATATTTCAGACAACTGTGAGGACTTAGGAAGAGTTAAAACAATTTGAGTAAATCATTCCAAATGCTGCCTTTTGGCAAAGCCTTTTTTCACTTAATGTCATTAAAACAATTATGATTGTACTACTGAATATTTTAACACCATAATGACATTAGTTGTGCTATTTACTTCTTCAACTACTCCTAACCAAGAGATTAATCAGAGTACACTTCTTTGCTTTCCTACTGTCAAATTTTCAGTTCTAAGACGTAACAATGGCTTTCATATGAACACTTCTATTTCTTCTGTTAGGAAAAAGATAAAGTTCTCTCAGAACTCATACTCCTGATGCAACTCCGTGGATACTCTTTGAACATTTGTCTTTAGGGTATCCCAGTCCTTGAGGCAAGACTAGGAATCTTCTAAATATTTAAGAAAGGACGTTTAAGACAAAAATCAGAGCAACAACAGATGGGAGAAGTAAGGGGGAAAAATGATGTTCTCTACCACCATACATACCAAAAGTTTTCTAACAAATCTGACCAATTTAGTATAAAAGCTAACATCATCCATAATGAAAAAATCCACATTGCAGAGAACTTGCCTAACAAAAAAAATGCAGCTCCATTTGCCTTGTTCTAACTTACAATATTACGATTATGCAAAAAGCTTCAGGACCCAAATAGCTATCAAGGCTGGATTATTGTAAGCACTGTGATTTGCATGAAGAAATTGCATTCTGTAAAGCATACCATCTAAGCAGACATTGAACTGCAAGGAAAATGGTCTAACTAGAAAGCTTTACTTAAAACAGAGGACAACCAAACATGTACATGCAAGTGCACTGACTCTGTCCAAAAAATGCTTTAATATACAATTGGTGAGTTAAAAAACTTTTCTTTCCAGGAATAACAGATTGGCCATAGAAACAGTGCAGTTTTTCCATCTCAGCAAGTATGCTACTTTCAGAATTTATATTATACTTTCTTTTCATGTTTTCATCCTTATTGCACATTATGTAAAGTGCTTCTTTGGAAACAGTAATGCTGAAGGAAAAAAGTCATGCTGTCTTGACATGCCACAGTATAGTCCCTCTTACATTCATCCATCAGTAACTGCATAATCATCTTCCAGGAACATAAAGAGGGTTTGCTTGTCTAGTCGCATTTTCAACAGCCAATTATGCTGCTAGTGGCATGCTTTATATGATGTGTTAATTATATATTAAAATAACACCACCTATTAATTGTAATTTGCAATTCTTTCCTCCTTCTGCAGATACCTGGAAAGTTAATGATGGCTCTTACAGAATGCTGCCGCTTCTAAATAATTTTCTACAACTCATTCCCACTTTCAGTGTCACCAGTGCACTGGAAGCTGCAGATAAACAATGAACCATTTCACACACATGCCTCTAGAGTGTGTTGGTAACCGTACACGACTCCTTCAAACCTTGCTTCATCCCTTTTAAGCTTAAATAAATACTGAGCATTAAATTACTTCTCAAACTTTTCTTAAGAAAAAAACATACCTGAATCATTTCAGTGGTCCTGTTTCCAATGACCAGGAGTAGAAAGGGAAGGGAACTTTTTCAGCTGAACAATGAAGGTCATTTCTTACACGATTTGACCATTCTGAGTTGCACGCATACTCTGTCAGGTCTTTATCTTTCCCTAACAGATATTATCAAGTCTCCATTCTATGTTTCTGAGGGCTGATACATCACAAAAGGGTTTGCATAAGCAGCCACCAAATCTTATCTGTGAAGTTGAAGGAAGCGGTTTATATAAAGAGAGCCTATAGAAGCTTATAGAGCAACATAAGCTGTTTACACTGTTTAGATGAAGTTAAACGTGGAAGAAAAGATCAGCAAAGAATGAAAGCAAAATTAAAATGCCTTAACACTTAAATTTTTCTTTGCACATAGTAAGCTATTAACATTACAATATTCCCATGACTCCTACCATTCTTGTCCAGATTTTATCATCTGACTGGGAGGGGGGATGATATTGAAAAGGAGCAAGCCTTAAAATCATTATTTAAGCAGAATGCGGCCAATCTCAGTAGTGCTTAGAAATTCACAGTACTGTCTGATACAAGACGACCCTAGGCAATGACAGTTTTGAGTGTGCTAACATTATCACCTTGCTCAAAATTCAGTAAGCCACCCTCCACCCCAAATTTTCAGTCACAACTTCTGGTTTATTGTAATCAACTCAGACACTACACAGAAGATACTACATAAAAATTTCATCATTGTACCTCACAATTAACAGCAATTATATTTTGATTAAAAACAACACAGGGAGAAATGTTGTGCAACTATTGTCAGCATAAATGCCTAAAAACACTGACGAAGCAAGAAATAACATGCTACTCAAATAAGAAGCTGACATGTCTGCATGCTCTCCACTGTAGAATATTTGAGGTTTAAAGAGATGCTGGTTCTGATGGCAAAAATAGCTTAAACTCCTGTGCCTCTTGACTAAAAGCCACTCAAGTTCCTTAAACTTAAAACTCCATTTTGGAAGATTAGTTTAAGGCAGTCCATTCCAATGATCCCATTTATGCCACGGCCTCCCAAACAGCTGTACTACCATAAGCATCGTGCAAAATGTGGCACAGAGCTGGATGGAGCAGCAAACAAAATGAACTTCTTGATCTGGCTCACCCAAAGCCAGTAATCAAGTTACACTCTCCAAAAGTTGTATTTTTAAATAGAAGCAAAGAAAATACCTTTTTAAACACAGGGGAGAAACACACACATGCCATCTTCCTGTACACTATACACAACCACTACGCAGATCACAAGAGAAAACAATAAAAAGGCACAGTCTTAAAAAGGATTTTTCAAGTTGAATATCAACAGAATCTGACAGGTCAACAGCTATATGCCAAAATGCTGTATGCTGAAACTGCATTTTGAAAGGAAACAGTGCCCTGAAGTTAAGGGTGATCAGTGAAGTATTTAGAAAGCTACAGTGAATCCTACCATGCAACAGGAGTTATGGCTAGGGATCTTTGCCATTAAGACAATGAAAGGCAAACTCAGTCAAGTTCAGTCTACCACATGTCAAAATGCTTCCAACATTCATAATTTTTAGCTATAGTGGACAACTGAAAAAGTTTGAGGTCATTATTGGTAAGGTCAATACATTTTGAGGTCAATATTAGTAAGCAAGAGAGCTGCTCCTCCTTAAGAGAGATAAGTTAAAAGATTTCATATATGGCCTCTTCCAATACAAGGTAAAACAGCTCAAGTCACTTTGAGCCAGCTTTACTTTCCAAGTTAACAGACACACATCACACACACAGTTAGTTAACACAGTTGAGCTGATGAGTGATAATTCCATTCACCTCGTCTCTCCCTACACTAAAATGCTGGTGAACTCAAGCAAGGGTGCTTGTGTCTAACCAAGTAAAATTCCAGTACAAGATATCCAGTCATGGGCTCATATTTTAGTTAATGCATGTGCCTACATAAACTGTATGCAGAGTTAAGATGGGAGTTTGAAGACTGATTATTGCAGTAACTAAACGTTCAAAATCTTAAAAACAATAACTTCACCTCACTTTCGCTGAAAGGTAACATGCTTTAAAACCTTATTCTCCCAGTTTATGCTCTGGGAAATATATCTCACTGCATAGCGGGACAAACAAGATACGGTGAGATACCTGCAGGACAGCAACCAGTGAGACCTTCCGTGTAAGGTTCTTTCCTATTAAAATTCACTGTAGGACACGTTCAGACACGAATATCTATACTATATACTAGAAAAGAATTAAATGTGAAAATTAATCTCTAAAACTAGAAAACCACTCAGAAGTCTCATGAAACCACTCAAAAGAAACTACACTTTATTATGTAACATTTCAATTACAGTACATGCTTAGATCATCATCCTAGAAGTCTCACATCCCTGAATGAGTCATGCTCCTGACAAGCAATCAATGCAGAGATAGAGCTAAAGTGACCAGCCTTTGAACTAAAACAGTTCAGAATCCAAACATTGTCATGCAAATCTAGAGATATTAAGAACTGGCTATAAATAATTACAACAAAGGAGAACAAGATAACAGTTCAACATTGGTCTCATTTCATCCTAGTTGAAATCAAAAGAGACTTAAGTCTTCTAAAAGTTTCCATTAGATCATGTCTCATTGCAGCCAGAAGTTCTGCCAGATATTTATCTGGAATGTAAGCCCACAGCTGTACAGCGTATGCATTTTACACAAACTCATAATTACATATCACTTGTAGCACTGCCTCTTGAATGACGGAAGAGATTTTGCCAGTTCATTTTTAGCATCAAACAGGACAAAGTCATGTTAGTTTAAATACCGGAAAATTGCTATTTCCCTTATGTGTGTCTGTTTCTTGTATGTATTTTATTTTCAGAAACATCATTCATGGCACTCAGGACCAGGATCTTCGCTCCAATGGGCTCCCCGTTTCTCAGTCACAAGCTTAATGAAGTAGCTATGATTTGCATACAGCTTGAGTTTTTCACTGATGTCAACCCACTTCACTTTCCCAGCATCATCACCTGCTTCCAGGGGCAAATTATCCATTGTCTCACCTGATCACAAAATAAAAGAGGACATACTATTACATCTTCTTTCCTGCTTTTCTTTCTCACATCTCACTAGTTCCTCCTTTCTGCAAGGCTCTTGCAAGGCAACCTTCAACTACTTCTCATAAAAACTAATTGTTTTTCACTGAGACTGTACCAGAAGCCTTTCCCATACCTACATTAA
Source organism: Dromaius novaehollandiae (assembly GCF_036370855.1). Lineage (NCBI taxonomy): Eukaryota > Metazoa > Chordata > Aves > Casuariiformes > Dromaiidae > Dromaius > Dromaius novaehollandiae. The sequence goes on along the minus strand of NC_088101.1, from coordinate 9,243,635 downwards.
CTATTCTAAAGCAAGCTTGCACAGCAGAGCCATAACTCCTTGCCACCACTCCTGTGGTAACAGAAGTAGCCTGACAAGTTACTAGTGACCAATATGGCAACAGGCACTCACTACCACAATCAGTTTAACCAATCCCTCCAACTCAGATTTTTTTTTTTTAAACTAATAACTGACTGCTTCCTTTCTCAGGAGAAGCATTGAATTCTGAAGCTAAAATAGGTTTATGCAAATCCATAATAATTAAAACTCTAGTAGAGCTCCAAAAGTTAAAATAGCACTTAAGAAGGGATGCAGCAAAGGCTTCTGAATTGCTCTAAGGTTTCAACCTTTGGTTTCCAGAGAGTCCAAGTCTTCCATAGGCAGCAACCAAAGAAGTGCTTTAAAAAATGTTAAACAAATGTGTATTAGAAACAAAAACCCAAGGCACAAAATCTTCATCAGTTCTTGGGGCTGTTAAATCAAGTGCCATCTTCAGCATTGCCACTGGTATCTATTAAACTATCCAAAGCACAGTGGAAATGTCCTTGTATGAATGCGCTGTTCAACTTGTAGAAGTAAGAGATACCTAACTAGGTTGATTTATCTAAAGATCTTAGAGATGAGAATGCAAGATTAGAGATATATCTAAGAACTAAGTATATATGCCCCCTACAACTTATTTACAAAAGAAAAGTAAGGCAGAGTAACAAAGACGAAAGGTCTCTCTGAGAAAAAAATAAAACAAAGCACAAAAATGTAGTCAATATCTGAAAAAGGCCTGAGGCAATATTCCTGAAGTACGCACTAGCTCCTGAAAAATCCCAGTGTATCCTTCCTCCCCAGATTCATTAGAAAAAGGATATTAAACCAACTTAAACAAAATACAGTAACAAGAAGTAAATCTAGTCAAACATTTGGTCTCCATAAAAAGGCACATGTTTAACAATTTACAAGTAGCTTATGGAAAAATAAATCATTTTATGCCAAGCCCTTATTTTCTTTATTTCAAGACTAAGCAAAATGGAATGGTAACAACAACCTGTCAGGGCTGAGCATCTTAGGAGAGAAGAGTTCATCACGCCCATTGATCTTATTCCTAAAATTTACACCCGACTTCCACGTTACTCCACTTTCAATGGCAATCTCAGCCTAAAGTATGTCCCAATTTTGAAACAGTATTTTTAGTAAAGAGCAACTAAAGGTATAGGTGGAGACACCCACCAGATTCATCATGATAGTTCACCGCCTCTGTCTCCATCCAGGCATTATCAGTGTTACGAGGGTCATCCACGTATCCTCTGTACACCTAAGCAGTGAGCAAACAGAACAAGTTCAATGTCACCACGTGAAGTGAACAAGGTGAAACAATTAAGAAGCTTTTTCCTCAGATACAGTAGCCCATATAAATTTTTCAATATCTCCTTCAATTTCACTTATCAAAAACCTGAGCATCACAGATTATTCTTTTAGCTAGAGCTACGTTTTCTCCAATCTCTTAATAGCTGAAAGCCACATGGATAGCTCATAAGGCAATCACAGAAGACAAAAAGCTTACCACAAAGGCTTCCTGGCTGAACAGTCTCTGTAGTTGCTTTTCCAATTCTTCTTTTTCTTTAGGTGATTTCTGTAAGGAATTCAGGGCCTCTTCACCAAATTCTCGCTTAAGTGTAGCACTAATCTTCTCTCCTGGATCTACCATCCCCTTAAAGAAAAAAGGAGAGTATCCCTCAGACTCCATTTATATTCCTTTTGACTTGCCCTTACTATATTATATCCATCTACATTATACTCAGAATTCAAAATTTGTCAAGAGCAAGCATATACATCATTCAGAAACTGCAACGGACTGGATCATGTCTACATTAAATAAAAATATGGTCAAAAAGAAATAAAAATACCATCTTGCAATGAAGAAATAGAAGAGAAAGTAACAACTGATGCTTTGGTTAAACATTATAGCTTACAAAACATTTCCCATCACCTCTGCAACATTATGTCATTCATAAAGAGCACAATTTTATCATGTGCATACCAGTTACATTCTCACAGCTTACAAGGGGAGGAAGTCTACAGTTCTAATATTTTTGTCCTTACCCCTGGAATGGCCCACTCCCCACAATCTCTCCTCTTGATTGCTACAAACTGTAGAATGTTTTTGCCAGTAACTGGGTGAGCTATTTTACTGCCACTTCTATCCCTCTTCCACCTGCAGAAGATGACAAACAAGAAAATTATTTTCTACTTCTTGAAACTGAAGTCAAATTGTGACCTGAAATATTAACAGCAAGACTCCTGCACTACTTGTTATATGGGAAACAAAGCCAAGAACTAAGACAAGGGTGAAGACAGATGATAGCTGTCTCAGATGATTTAATCCAGAGCAAATAACTTAATTTTTCACATGAGTCCACTAACAGTGCTTTCCTCTTTTTCCAGGTGCTAAGCTGTTGATGCCTAGATCAGCTATGTCAAATGCAAAAGGTTCACAACTGAAAGGTCAGCAGAAATTATGACTAACTACCATGCAGCAAAGCAACACGGAGTGGAGAAGCAAACATTTGTTTGCATGTGAAGAGAAAGAGGTGGAGCCTCTGCTGATGAGCCTAAGATTAAACTTATATTTGAATGGCAAGATGGTTCTATACCTACCACTACTACAGACAAACCTAAGACAGCACTGTAGCCAAAGCAGCAGGAACTGCCCAGCCACCGCATTTTCATCACCACATTGTTACCAGCAGCTATTTTTAATCACTAGGTCCAGCACCTCTGTATCAATGCAACTCTTACAGTGAAGGTTTACCTACTAACTTATTTTGCCCACCCATAACAGGAGGATAATCGTGCCCTCTTCTGCTATATGAAAATATAAGTCTAGAATGCAACATTTCTGAACCATTCACTCAGCACCTGTAGAAATCAACAATTATCTGCCATAATGCATTCAGCACAGGATTTAAAAGGTCTGCTATAATTAAAGCAAAAATATCTGAATGAAGAAAAAATAATTTGAGCATTTATTTTCCTTTAAAGGAAATAAAACAGCAGCAGCATTGGGAGACTCAGGAAGCAGAAATTAACATGTATTAAGGTTTTTTTAATAGCATGGTTGCATCTTCAGTATGGCATTTCCTAACTTGCACCTTTGCTACCTAAGCAATTTCAATTGTATTTTGTGTGTAGTATATTTAGCATGTGTGTACACACACATGGATTTTTAAGGCAAAAGCATCATCCAAAAATACCATACACTTCAATTCAAGCAAAAAATAGTTGATCCAAAACCAGCCTCCCCCGGTATCCTAAGCCAAGTCAGCATTCCCAACAGTGCAATCAAGGCACACTATTTTGAAATTGAGTCACTAATAGATACAAAATCTAATTCCTGTAATCTAGGATAAAATATTTTTGATACCTCGTGTAAGGCCTTTTGGCACGTAACGCATACACCGTAAAAATAACATGTACCTCTTCCAATTTTTATATTCATTACTAAAGATTTTATTTGTATAGTGTATTCCTGTCAAGGTACAATTTCTGATTTTTTTTTTTAAATCAGCTTCCTCAACATTTCAGAAGTGATGGCTTGTTGTGAATTAAGTTCTTACTCTTTTCCAGAGACAAAAATAAAAATTCATGATTTTCCACCTATGTATCTCTCCATAGATACGTACAGGCTTATGCATAAACACACACAACATAAAAACTATGCGACAAGCCTGTTCACAGATGTGTAGAAAACACCAGGTGTGTATATTTCTGTTCTGCTTCCTATCATCAGTCATCTGTCCCTTACCTAGTTACAATAGGATCAGCAGCATGATTTGGTCCCCAACGCCCTAACAATCCTCTGCCTATGAGACCAGTCCTTCCTGCAGGATTTCTGAAATAAAAAAATACCATATTGTTAAATTATCTATTTTCTCATATGCATTTCCAAACATCCTGAAAAAGCAGTTTTGCTGAAGCACAAATTGAAGTATCAAAGGATAGCAACATACACGTAGTGCCAACATACACTTTAAAGAGCAAGAGTGCGAGAACAAGAACAAACAAGAAAGAAAAGACATTTTTCCCCTCTAACAATCTCCATGTTTGACAGTACAATGAAAGAACAAGTGCAAAACTGCTCTGTAAATTCCCAGATCTGTCTTGTGATGCTCCTGATCATGCGTTATTCTCACTGTTCATATAAAAGCTTATATGAGAATTAATGTAATGTAGTTTTCAGGTCACAAGACTACAGACCCACAGAACATTATTTACAAATCACAGGAAAAAAAAAATCAAAGTTAGATAAGAGTATGCATCTGTGCTACATCAGGATTTGCCAGCTGGAGGAAATTCTGTTCTGTTCTGGGATAGTATGCATGAATGGTGGTACAAGGGCTGGGCCCAACACCTAGTCAGGCTGGCAAAGCACAACTTAACCAACTGTCAACAGGGTTATACCTCTCTCCTCCTTCAAGAGTTTCACCACAACCCACCATCAAGGTTGTATTACTTGGAAACCTTTTAATGCCTCTGTGCTGCAGACTTCTTCCAGAAAGATTTTTCTAGTATTGAGGTATCATTTTTCCTGTGTCTATGGGAGACCACCTTGATTTTGTTCCAGCAGGTAGCATCTACCAAAACTGATACAGACCAGCAACAGACAGCTCTAGAACTACATCACTGAAATCCATGTGCAAGTGAAATCACTCACCGAGGCCTCCCATTTTCAACCACATACAAGCCATTCAGGCTCTTTCTCTCCACTTCTCCATCTCTCTCATTAAATTTGGGAGAAAAGTTTTTATCACTGTGTGGAAAAGAACAATTTAATACAGGTTAAGTTATTAAATGTAACACCCGTGACCCCCAAAAGCTTGAAGGCCAATCAGATCTGCAACAACCACCATTTAGCAAATGTCCAGTTTTTCCCAGAGTTTAAGCATCACTCCCTCCTTCTCTTTGGCTATAAGGTCTCCCCATTTACTGACTAGTCTCCCTCGATAATTAAATCTGCAGACATATAAGTGTGCCCACTCTGAAGTCTTCAACACATCTTTTTCCTACACTTTCATTTACACAAGTGTTTCAAAGGTGTTAAGATTAGAGACTAAAAGGATTTTATCCGACAACACTAAAAATGTCGCTAATTTAAAAAAAACTAACAATATTTTTTGAAAACGTATACAGAAACAAATGGTTGAGGTTCTGAAAACTTCATTAATACAATTCTACTGAGCAGACTGGTATTATTAGGTATGATTTATCAAAGTTACAAGCTGCCAGTGAACCACTGACTTTTTAAACGAGTTTGGTGCCCATCTCCCATCTGCACATTTGAAAACTACACAGCACACTTGCAGAGAGGCAGACATCTGTCAATGGAAGCATATTTTCTTTTCCCAAAATCATTTCCAAAAACATCACAGGTTTCAAGCTACTGACTAGTTTTTTCCACACCATTTGGGAAATTACACTAATACCTAAAAACTGAGTCCGCATTTTGAAGTATTATGAACATGTCTAGTAAGAGGATATTGACACTTTCCCTACCATGCCTTGGCAGAAGATAGCCAGCTCTGAAAAGCCCAGAGAATAGGTGCCCTGCAATCAGTAGAATACTAAACCCAATTAACAGTAAATGCAAACATCTGTTCACACAGCAATGGGCAATTAGGAAGGTAAGACTGAAACAGAGTGCCATCATCTTTACTTTTTTTTATATAGCTGTGCATACACATGAATTACCACTTAATATAATCACAAGTTCCATTAGATGCATCTAACCTTCTAGGAAAGATGCATATAGCATTCCCTGAGAAACAGAATACATACACATAATTAATAGAAGCAGACAGACATTTGCAGCTTTTGCATTTCTTTAGTCAGATTGCTCAACTCAAGAACTGCAGTTCTGCATTACTTACTTTTTCTCTTTTCTTTTTTTTTTTTAAACAACCTATCTATGAAATAGATATATATAGATATAGATATACTATGAAAGTTTTCTCCCAACTTTAACACCACAGCACTATTCCAGCTCTGGTGTTAACAATGCTTGAAAAACCAAACCAGAAAGGACTATGAGAATTTTACTTATGAACAAAAGCATTACCTAGGATGAATAGCTGTTCATTATTCCTATAACACTGCTGTATTTTAAATAATAAATCACCAGTTCATTAAATCAACATCTCCAAGACTTCCAGAGCTGACCCAAACTATTCAGTTCTCTTACAAACTTTCTAGGCCTTTACTTTCAGAAATCAGTGTAGAAGGACATGTCATTCAAGCTGATGATCTTATGAACTTAGCTTTTAAGTATTTCCTTCTTCCCTTTACACACAGAAAGGAGACACCATTTCTGCTCACCTGAGCTGGGGATCTGCCCACCTGGGTCCAGCCAAAACAGAGACTGAAGTGTACTCCACAGGATTATAATCTTTCCACTCAGTCAACCAGCCCACTTTATCTTCAGCAACTTGGCTACGCTCAATATTTGATCCTGGATACGGGGAGGTGAGAGCTTTGCTGTGGTAGAACTTACTCACACCACAACTGTTAGACATTTTAAGAGAGTGAAGATGGGACCAGTGGGTTGGAGACAAGTTACTGAAAGAAAAAAAACCAAAGAAAAAAGCAACTTATACATTAAGTATTAACCAAATTACTTAATTCAAAATCTGAATGCTAAATTATGAAAAGCAGAACAGACTATTTCCAAAAAAACACTAGAGAAATATATTATTGCTTCTTTTAGAAGGCATGCAAATATGTACACAGGACCAAAAACTCTGAATTTCATCTGCAGCTGAGTGAAGTTCTACTAGACAGGCATGAACATTTAGCACAAGTGAACAAGTGAGAAACTAAGAACTCAGATGGTCATTCGGTATTGTGTTTAGTACTATGATCACAGTTATCAATTGCTTAAAAGCTAAGGTTCAAAGATATTTACCATGAAATACCGTTTGAAGACCTCCCTCAGCATTAATCTTCCATGTAGGCATTTCATCAACACATTGACACAGCCTTACAAGCTCCCTACTCTCACGGGGAAAGGTAGCCCAATAAAGGGCAAGTATGAAGCACTGAGGAAAGCCTAAGCAGCCGAACTCTACAGGTTGCTATGAGCACTGAACCATAATTTTGTGCTATACCCAGTAGGACAGCACCACATACAATACATTTTGTATTTCAATTACTTAAAATAAGGCTAGAACAAGCCAATTTCTTCAGCAAAAGAGAAAAATCCTTGAGACATCCAGTAATTTTACATTGCCATGAGACACCAAATACCAACCAATCAATAAAGTACAAAGAAGCTATCTGGGTTACAGTGTCTGACATCCAAGCTTTCTAAGAACTCTACACAGATTTCCTTCAGCACAGAAATTGGCCTTTCTATACTCAGAATAAGATTTAACAATTCCAAAAATAAAGGGGAATCACACTAGATAAAAGGTCCAAAGTTCCGCACGGGGCTATGATCTACAAACATACTTTAAAACCAAGATATTTGACAGATCTTAGAGGGAGGCATTTCTTTTAAATCAGTAAGGAGTCACCTCCAGCATGTAAGAAAAATGACCATTTCTGTAAAACATATACCAAGATTTCCGCAGCTGGCAGCAACACTCGTGTGCTGTCACAGTGAGGTACTGAAGAACACGATTCACCTCGAGAACCGCATCGTGTTCACGAAATCCTGCTTTCTTCGATAGAAGGGGGAGGGGGAAGGTATACTTCCGCATATGGTGGCAACTTCATTTAGCACACTAGAAATTGGAGGTTTTTTCATTTTTTTAAAGAACTGTGGTCGCTCAGGTCTGAGGGAGCGTTTGCTTCGCTTTCCGCCAGGGGTTATTACAGCCTGGGCTACCAGTACCTTGCCTACGCCTCACGGGTCTCACTCGACGAGCGTGCGCTGAGGTCGGCACACGGTCCCGGAGCACAGGCCCCTGCCCGGCGACGTACGCCAGCGCAGCGCCGACGGGCCGCAGTACCTGAGGGGCGGGCGGCGCCGGCAGCAGCACCGGGCGCCCAGGGAGGACAGCGTGACCGTGAAGGAAACCACGGCGACGGCCCGAGCGAAACACCGCTCCGCCGCCGCCGCCGCGCGCAGGGCGCCGCCGAGCAGCCGCATCCCCGCCGGGCAGCGGGCCGAGGGGCCGGCGCGGCACAGCGCTTCGCCCCGCCCCCCACGGAGACAGGGAGCGGCCAAATGAGGCCGGTTGCGGCCGGTTCCCGCCCCACCCGCCCAACGTCTGCGAGTCTGCCAGCCTCGCCCCTTTTTGCAAGCTCGCCTCTCATAGGGCGGAGCCGCCGCCCAATCACGCGCCGCTCCGGGTGGCTCGTGCCCATTGGCTCGCCCTTCCCTTTGCCCCGCCTCCTCCTCTCCGCCTCCGCCCCGCCCCCCGGCTCTGCCCTCTGATTGGTGCGTTGACCTGTCCATCGGGAGGCGCGGCCGGGCGCGCGTGCCGCTCTGGCCGTTAGCGACCGCGGCGCCGCGCGCCCCGTCGGGGCTCGGCCTCGGCGATCGCGTCCGTCCCCCCCCTCCATTTCCCGGGGTCCCAAAACGAGAAGGAGATGCCGGGGCAGGGGACGTGCCCACGGGGGCGGGAGAGGCGCGTGACTGACAGGTCCGAAGGAGAGGGGATGCGTCATTGGGCAGGGCGCGCGCGCCCCCTGGCGGCGAGGGGGGGAGGGGCGGGGAGCTCCCCTCACGGGGCGGTGGCAGCAGCAGGCGGCTGCCCGCCCAGCGGGAAGGGCCAAGGCAGCCTCCACCGGCTTGTATAATGTGTTACCAAGCATATTAAAAAAAAAAAAAAAAAGATCAGGCCGCTCCCCTCTCTTAGGAGTCACACAGAAGCTGTGCTTCCTTCACTACATTTTACTTCTTAGGGCCGGCTTTTATCTTTTTCACCTCTCTGCCATGAAAAGGTGATGGGGTTTGTTACAAAGTAATTCGTTAAGCCTTTAAACCTAAAGGTTTTTTTGTTTTTTTTGTTTTTTTTTTTTGGCACTTGTCATAGCTTACTTGCTGCTGCTATTTTCAGTGGAGGACTTCTACTGGCTGCTGGTAAATCAACAACCCACATCAGTATCAAAAGAGATTAAAATTCAGCCAGGCAATAAAAAGATATTTTTTTAGAAGAAAAATGAATCTGTTCCTGGAATTGCTGCTGTTTTTAGCAATACTAATCTATTCCTACTTAGAAGCTTTTCTGAAGCTTTTTATTCCCGTGAAGAGAAAATCTGTCTGTGGAGAGATTGTTCTGATTACTGGTGCTGGCCATGGAATAGGGAGAGCTACTGCCTGTGAGTTTGCCAAGCGTCAAAGCAGACTGGTTCTGTGGGACATCAACAAGGTAACATTGAAATTCATGTCTTCATTCCCTAATCCCTGAAGCTACTGTTGGTAAACAGACAGGAAAGTTTTCAGTCGTTGCATACGGATCTCCACCTACTATGTACGCTTACATCCGCTTGTAGTCGAATCACTAGCTGGGACGCTGGGTGAGCAAAGTTTCGACTCAGCTGCGCAAAAGGACATGGGTATCTGATTCCCACGGTTTAATCCCGAGCCCAGTGTTAATCAGTATGGCTCCATGTACAACTTTTCAAAGAATACCTCCGGCTGGGAGGCACAATGGTCAGGAAGACGCTGGTAGAACTGCTGTTTAAGCTGGCAGGCAAAGAAACTGAAACCCGAGCATGTTGCTACAGGAAAGTAGGACACGTTCTGCCTGCCATTTCTCTAGCCCCGTATATTTTGCCTATGTTGCTGGGAGAAGTGTCTGTTTATTCACACCAGTGTGTAGCCTTGTGTTGAACTAAGCTGGTCTGTGCTGCCGTATGTTGTAGCCATGTCCTTGCTAATTTTTACGCTAGACCAAACTCTCATGTTCGATTATTTGATGAGATATCAAAATTATCTTAACAAATGGAGACTGCATAGATAAAAATACATTGAATGTTGTTCAGTAAGACTAAAGACAAGGTACTATATGTAGTACTAATCAACTGTACAGAGAGGGAATGAGTTGCCAGACAGCGGTGCACAGAAAAGACTTCTGACTTGGTGGATCAGAAACTGAAGGTGAGTTCATGATGTCATCCTGACACTAGGGGAAGAAAAAAGAAAACATGATGGTGGGATGTGTAAATAAGAATACCATGTAAAATCGTCAGTGTCCCTTCATGCTACCCATTACAGATAAGACCATACTCAAAGTAGTGTGTCCATGTTCAGGCACCATGTCCATGTTCTTCAAAAAAGATGCAAGAGAAGCAACACAACATAATAAAACCTGAACCATGATGGAAGTCTTGAAGGTTGTGAATTCTTTCATTTTTAAGCCTCAAGAAATAAAGACTCAGGGAGGGGAGAGGCATTACACCAGTCTTCCAACATATTGCTTGCTGCAATAGAATGTTATCCGTGTTCACTGGGAGAAGAAAAATAAGCTTAAATTTGTAGCAAGGGAGATTTAGCTTTGGTACTAGGAAAAATAGTCTAATGGTGATGATAAGTGGACAGTGACATATATTGCCAAAGTAGGCAGTGTATCCTGGAAGTTTTTACAACATTTTAGGTAAATAATAGATGATGTGGAAGGTCATGAAGAGTATGACCCTGTTGATCTTGCTTTGAGGCTGAAATATGGACTAATTATTTATTATAATGAAAAAGATGGGCATCTTCGCTAGTTCTTTTTCCACTCTAGTGATTAAAAAGAATAAAAGGCAGCAAGAACTGCATTTTGTGAGGGGTGTTATTCTGTATGAGCTAGGTAGCTATGAGCCTTGCTTCCTTGATCAAGCCTAGTAGGAAACTTACTTGGAAAAGCCTTCATTCTGAGTGCTATGAAACTTAAACAGCAGCTGGGTGCTGAGGTGGAACAGTTAGAGACACCCACCCTAGGATCCTATATAGCTTTCATCAAATAAGGAGATCTCTCAAGTCATTTGTGATTTGAGTCTTGTCACTTCACTATTCCCAATTCATGTGGCTTTCCGTCACCTTAAGACAAGCAAAGACAACAGCAAATTCACTCCTGCCCCAACTTGCTGCATTGTTATAATGGCTTTATGAAATGCTTGATTTGTTTGGGGGAATTGTAATTGTGCCTCTGGTCTGTTTGAATCATTTCAGTCTTTCATTTAGTGTAACACAAAATTGTTTAGCCATTTCCACTCGAGTTGATCTCCAAAATGTTCGTTTGAATGATGAATTAGGACACACCGATGGAGAGAAATGTAGCTACATGAAAATACTATCTTCTTATTTTGATAGTCTTCTGTTTTTGGAACAGATTTTCAGAATTCTTTAGCAGTTCTGAAATTCCTAACTGCAGCCAAAATGAGGAGCAAACATGAATAGAAAAATCCATGTATTTAGTTGTAGTAGTTAGACAAAGGACCAGTAAGTCAGATGAAATAAATTCCTGTAGGTCGAAATAAGAAAAAGTTCAAGACCAAAATATGTGCCTGTTCCTAACCTAGCTCTGTAAATGAACTTCTGTTCCAGCTTGTGACTCTGGACAGAATTAGGGAAGAATAGTTCTAATGGCATAATATTATTTATTCCGATTTATGTGTAACCTAGAGTATAATTGCACTGGCAGTCAAAAAAAAAAAAAAAAATCCCACAACTTCAAACATAAAAGATCTTAAATTTATTTGTGAACTGAGCAGATGTTATATGGTATTACTGAGATATGATGGCTGTGTTATCATGACCATAAGGTTGTCAGTGTTGAGAAAACTATTATTTACAGTAGTTTGCTATGCTCATAGGTGTCCAAGTACAAGGTCATAGCTCCTCTGCAGTTTGGATTGTATAGTCACAGCGATAGGGGGAACCTGCCCCACATGCAGCATAACAAGTTCTCCCAGCTAAAAACCTGTAAAACCAACATTCCTTATGAATGCAGAAGTTTTGTTGTTCCTTTATAAAAGCCATTAGAATCTGTCAGCACAGTTTTCTTATCTAATCCATAATATCTGTTTGCACAAATATTTTTCTAAATTCATAACCGGGCACCTAAACCTGCATTTCTCAGTTTTATAGGTGTTTCTTAGAGAAACCTGATTCCATAAAAATAAAACACAGTAGAGTAGACCGACCGTTCATGTTCTTAAACCTGCCTTTTGATCTGATAGCATTTAGCCCAGTAGTTCTTGGCTGAATTCCCACTAGCTGCAGAGGAACTACAATCTGCATGTCACTCTTACTGCTAGATTACAACCGTGGGAACATACATGTTTGGGCTGTGAGCCTATGCATACAAATGGCCAACCTAAATATTATTTTCAGCCATACCCTCTTCTAACTCATTTCTCATGCAACACCTTTAAATCACTGAAGCTGTGCAGTGGAGCAGTGGCTAGGCGGTTACAGCAGGTATATGTTGATTCTTGCATACCGGAAACAACATAATTCAAAAGCACAAGCACACCCGAAACTGGAAGATCTCTCTCTTTAAATAGTGTTGTGTACGTTACAGTGAACAGTTTTATCTAGCGTGATCTAGGTTAAGACCTATGACCTGAGCTCCCATGTACGGAAGGGACACTTGGAACAGAAAGCCAAATCTCTCAGGTCCCTCTAAGCAATGGCTCTATTTGCAGTGGATTTACTTCAGCGGTATCCTCAGTTTAGAAATTCATCATCTGGCTTCAAATTAAGCATTTTGCCTAAAACAGTAATGACCTTTTTTTCTCTTGTCTTTTGTAGTAAAATGAGTCTGAGATGTTTTTGACTGAGAAATTTTGACCCTAAATTCTTTTTCCTCCAGCGGACGTTCTCTTTTCAGGGGCAAGACTACAGAGAAAATCCACTCAGAAACTGAGTTGTTTTTTAAAGGAAAAGAAAGAACGGGGTTTAAAATAAAATAATAAAAAAGAACTAAGACAGACTTTTTATACTTTTTATTCAGAGCAAGAAAAAACTCATACTTGTTTCCAGGGAGTAGTCCTTGGGCTCTGACCTTCCACTGGAATCACTCTTTCAGTCCTTTGTTCTGGACAGGCAATGTCCACGAACTCATCTTAAGAGATCTGTTGCGTATTTGTCAAATGCTGTTCTCGTAAGAAACGTCTGTCTACAACTGTGTACCATCGAGCACATCTCTCTCCTCACAACCAATCAATTAATATTGAAAAATGTAGGCGGTCTTTTTTATATCTCAGATCTGGGCTTGTGCGTTAAGAACGCTACTTAGAGTCATGCTGTCCGCCTGCTGTGCTTTAAAAGTCATCGCCCCCTTTCTATAGTCTCAGTAAATGGGCTTTACCAAGGCAAAGTCATTTGTATCTCCACATTCCCTTTCTAGCAGTCAGTCTAAGTCAGTCATAAATTTAAGGTTTATCGAATACTAGTCCTCCTAGAGATCCAGGCTACATTCCTTTCTCTGGGTAACCCTAAATGCTAAGTGGATTAAAAACAGTTACATGATCTGGAGGCATTTATAGCCTCTAACTTGTCCGTAGTGATGCCCAAAGGATAAAATGTGGCTGAGCAAATCTATCTTTCTTTTTTTCCTCTTATAGCATGGTATTGAGAGCACAGCAGCAGAATGCAAAAGGCTGGGAGCCACTGTTCATACCTTTGTGGTGGACTGCAGGAAAAAGGAGGAAATCTACAGTACTGCAGAAAAGGTAAGGGTAACAGGTGCCTGTTGTAAGGTTTACCCAAACATGCTAGATTTTCAGAACAGCCTGGAAAACAAAACATGAGCGCTCTCTCTCTCTCAAATCATTCAAGTCCTTGAAATCTTACCCCTTTTTGCTGCTTTCTGTACAAAGAGTGATGTAACACTTCACATACTGCAGCCAGGCTCATTCTCTTTTGTAAGTCTCCTAAGTATCATGCCTTTTTCGGAGTTTGTTCTTCAGACTTTAAAAACCCTGAAAGAACTTGTTCCTTTCTACTGTCCTGTGCAACATATAGAGAGCACTGAGGACTTTTTAATAATTTTGCTGTTGAGAATATGAGTCAAATGGCTCAAAACATTGTGTGTGTGTGTTCAGAGTATTGAATGTGACTTCACAGAGCACACTTTGTCTGTGAGTAATGTGTAGAAGGCTATAAACACTGGGATTAATTAATAGCAGAACATCAAATCGACAACAGACTTCATTATGCTGTGTAATTCCTACCAAATCTGGATAGTTTTAGTGCAATCTTTCTCTCCCCCCAGAACAATTCTAAATCTAAAATTAATTACAGAGCTACTTTCATAATCTTTGCATTTTTTGATAGTGAATGAACAGCACCTTTATGTTCTCTCTATTAAAAAGGTGAAAAAGGACATTGGAGATGTCTCCATCTTGGTGAATAATGCTGGTGTGATTATAACTGCAGACCTGCTCTCAACTCAGGATCAAGAAATTGAAAAAATGTTTGAAGTGAACATTCTTGCTCATTTCTGGGTAAGGGTCACTAGCGTGTTGGTATCTTCAGTTTTTGTGTGTATTTTATTAAGGATATAAATTTAGACTATCAATTATTTTTAAATATTGATGTACTAGGAAATTATCTTTCTGTTGTACACAGCACAGGTAAAGTACTAAATAAAGAAGCAAGTTGCTAAGTATGGTATAAATGAGAAGCCGGTGAGCTCTATATTCTACACTTAGAAGTGTGTGCAGTTTATTTACGTGCCCTTACCATCCAGAACCACCGTGCCCATGTTAGGTCAAACAGTTAACACACTCAGAATTCTTAAACGTGTGAGATAATAGTACAGGAACCTTAAATTCTTGCGCTACTTCATAAGAGTTATTCCCTAACGTTGTATTATCCTAGTCGTTATCAGATTTGATTGTGCAGAGCTGCATATGCTTGTGAACGCAGTGGTCGTGACTTATTTGTTTAATTACAGTTTTGAAAATTGGCACTCCCTGCTTCCTTCCTTGTGCATAATGTGAAAAAACATTAAAAAACCATCTCATTTGACTGTTTGGAGACTGTTAATTAACTTCTTGCTGTTCTGAGACTTGTCCAGTTTTTCCATTCTTTCTTTTCTGTGTGTTAGCTAGCTGGTGACAGCCTTATCTGCGACACAGGTTGGTCTGTTTTATAGGTGTATTTAAAGTCCCCTTTAGGGTCAATTTGTACCGTTAGCTGGGCACAGAGACTCTGTAAGCAGGATCTACACAGCTTGAAAACAGAACAGTTCATTATTGGCTCACGCGCACAAATGATGGCTGGGCAATAGGTACCTCTGAAAGGGTCATTGCTGGCCAGGCAGGCACAGGTTGGGCAGGACGGGGTTGGCCCTGCAGCTCCCGAGCACAGCTCCGCGGTGTTGCTGAGCTGTGTCTCCCCTGCTCCAATGACACCCGTGGCTCCAGCAGCTTGACCCTCGGCTCATGAGGCCAGATTCATCCCTGACTGTGCCCAGCAGCCCGACTAGTGTCCCCGGGCTGTCTGCCTGTAGGACTTTATATCTTCCTGTGTCGATGTTTTCCCTCTTGGATCCCTGAACTGATACAGACTTTACTGTCCTGCCTCTATTTGTTATTTTTACCTTTCTTATCTCTTTGCAGATTTTCTCACAGCTCTTTCTGAGCAGTCTGAGTCAAGGTTATGCAGCTGAGCCCTATCAGAGCTGGGCCAGCTTGGGTCCTTGGCACAACAGCAGCTGATCTCAGGGATGGGGTGGGGGAAGATTTTAGCAGGGGTTACAGAAAGAGAGGGTTACAGGTAGTAAAGACCTTTTGTTTGCAATGGAAGACAAGAGATGCTACATATTTGCAAGAATTTTATTGTTCATGCTTGTTTGAGACACTGACAGCATTTCTGCTGACAACTGAAACCTAAAAAACAGCATAGAAAAAATGAGAACATGAGAATCAGATTATGTTTATATCCTGCTCCCCTGAAACATGTGTTTTTTTTTCACAAATAGCTTGAAAATTGTACCAGTGAAATTACGAAAAGGTAGTATCTGAGTTTCTCAAAATCTTACATGAGGCCAATCTTCGGTGCCTATCTTGGGGTGCAGCAGCTGAAAAATCTAATTTCCTATTTGATAAGATATAGATAGATAAAATCTTATTTGTGAAATTCTAAATGAATACATGACATTATAGATAACATTAGTCATTTATATATAAATAATTGGTGTGGAATATGCCTAAGAAAACATTATTCTCTCTCCCTCCCATTTCTGCCTTTTTTGTACTTTCAAGACAACAAAAGCTTTTCTGCCAACAATGATGAACAACAACTATGGTCATATTGTCACAGTGGCTTCGGCAGCAGGTCATGCTGTAACTTCTTTCATGCTGGCTTACTGGTAAGTGACTTTAAAATTCAGTCCCCTTCATTTTTTTTAAATGCGTCTTACCCATCAACAAACATAGCATAACAGAGAGAATCTTCCAACTTAAAAATATGCTTCCAAAAGATGGTGCTAAGGAAAAAAAAACAACAACACATGTTAACATGCACAGAGGTAGCAGCTGATTTGCTGATTGAATCAGGAGCAATCATTCAATGAAGGAATAAGGATGTGACAAATCAACTAATGAAAATTTATATTTTTTCTTCAAGATTTAGAGAGTAGACATGTTTGACTTTCAGAAGGCAGACTGTACCTTTCAGTATTATCATACAGCTTCTGTCTATGCATGGTCAAGTTCTAAGTTCCCTTCTAAAAAGACTTCTCTTAAAAAAAAATCTCAAGAATAACATTTAAAGGATAAAACATGATAATATTTAGTGCTGTTAGCAACCTAACTGACCAACTCAGAGATTGCTGCATAGCCTGTGTCCACTAGAAGCACACGAAACACTGAAGAAAATTGTGTTATAAGAACAGACATACTGGATCAGAATAAAAGTTCATCCAGCCCTCTGTGATAGTGGTTCAAGGTGGAGCAGTCTTTCTTGTGATATGTTCCACCCCTTATAGTCATTAATGGCAACTTGATAACTCCTGAGCCAGGGCTTTTACCTGGATCGTGAAGTCAAATTTAATGGTATCGAATAAACATCTCTCTGATTTTACTTTCTTTTGGAGCTGATTTATTCTGTTGGCCTCCACAAATTTCTGTGGCAATGAGTTCCTGAATGCTGTATGCGTAATGATTATTTTAAAGCTTGTGTGTGAATGTCACATGATGCTCCCTTGTGTTACAAGAAACAGTAGATAGTTGTTCTCTATTTCTACTGTCCACATCCTTCTTAATTTTACAGACTTATGCTGAATTCCATCTTCAGATTTTTTCCCATGGTGAGAATTTATAGACACGTCAGGCTCACCTTGTAAAATGGAAACTGCACCTTTTAAATGGAACTGCACCTGACATTTGAGAAGGGCAAACTCCATAGACTTATATATGTTTCTTTCTTTCCTAAGAATTCTTAACATTCATCTGACTGTTTACTACTAAGCCGACTTTTTGAGAAAGGTATCCACCCCATTTCCATGATTTCTTTCCTAAGTAGCAATATCTAACTCAGAACCCTACTGTGGCATTTGCAAAGTTAGAGTTAGTCCCTTCCACGTCCCTCAGGTGGATTACATTTTTTTGCGCAATCAATAAGTATTGCAGTGATCTTTCAGTCAGTTTTAGTTGGTATAAAGTTAGAAACAGTACTCCTGCCTTTGCATTTATGCTTTTTTTCCCCCCCACAGTTCAAGCAAGTTTGCTGCAGTTGGATTTCATAAAGCTCTAACGGAAGAGCTGTCTACACTGGGGAAGGATGGAATAAAAACATCTTGTCTTTGTCCAGTTTTTGTAAATACTGGCTTTGTGAAAAATCCAAGTACAAGGTAATGTTGTAGTAGGAGAAAAAATTGAAATCTCTGTCTTCCCTTCTTTGCATCTATGCATTACATATTTGTCCCTGCTTCAGATCTGGTACTCAAGTATATAAAAAATGAGATAAATTCATATACACAATTGGTTAAAGAAAATCTGCAGTGTCACTTAATCCACATAATAGTTGTATTTGAACTACCTGTATTTATGAGCCTTTGACACATCCTGCTTCACATTCCACTGCCCCTCATCCCTGCCCCTACAGCATGTTTTACTATTGTGCCTCTTAAATGTATGTTTTCCTTTCATTTTAGGCTTGGAAATGTTTTGGAAATTGAAGAAGTTGTAAACAAACTGATGGAGGGAATACTGACCAATCAGAAAATGATTTTTGTTCCGTCAAATCTAAAAATTGCCTTATTTTTTGAAAAGTGAGTAGCAAAAAAAAAAAAAACCCAAGACTAAAAACACATCCAAGATAACTCCGTTCAAGTGTAACAAGCATCAAACTTCTAAATTTTGATTTCAAGCTTTGTAGTAGGAGAGACTGCATTTTGCTCTCATAGTAGTAAAAGATAGGGTTTGGCAGCATAGGAATACCCTTCTATGGGATTTACTTCCAGGCCCCAGAAGTAAATATTCACCCTAGTTTCATTTATTTTCTGTTATTATACCCATTCAACGTTTGACATCAGTATACCTATCTTCACTTGATAGTGTATATCTGTAGGAGAGATTTTAATTTTTTAAACAACATACCATCTGAAATATTGTAGTATATGAGAAGAACAAGTTCCAAGGCAATGAAATAGGACAGTGGTTCTTTCCAATGACACCAGTAGATTTTATACACAGAAAGATTTTTTTGAGTCCCATCTTAGTGCCTTGTGGTTCACTTTTTCAAAGTAATTGTACGGTAGTGAACAATACAGCTGAGGGTCTGACAGGGAAAGAGAGGGAGAAGAAGAGAATGCATTTTTCTTAACAGATAGGTATTTCCCATCCACTTCAGAGAACAGTTTCTCTAAACCAGCAGCCCCAGAGAAGTTTCAGAAGGAGTTATGGAACTGCTGCTTATTAGTTTTCCTCTCCCTTTTTTAACATCAGAAGACTTAGGTCACAGAGGCTGAGGCAGTACCTTTAGAAAGACTCCAGTGCTTTTCTCAGACGTGTGAAGCAGGATTTCTCCTCTCACACACCTTTTTAACAGCCAGTGTAGCTACTCTGCTGAGACAGTGTTTTCACCAGAGCTCAGGTTCAAAACCTAGAATTCACATCAGAACAGCTAATTTAACATTTCAGTTAACTTCTACAGTGTCTGAAGAAACATTTGGTAATAACCTGTTCATGTAAGCTGACAAACCTGGGTCTAACTTCACCAAAAATACTACATAGTCTCAATATAATGCCATTTCTTTTGTTGAGGTGGTTTGTAGGGTTTTGTTTTGTTATTATTTTTTTATTCTGAGTTAACCAGAAAAGCTTTGAAAGCAAAGAAAAAGCAAAATTAATTCCCACCTCATTTTTAAACTCTTAAGCTTAGGAATAAAGGCTATACCATATAAGGTACCAAGTGAGCCAGTGTACTAAAATGTTCACTGTGGTGGCAGTTTGAGTTACAAGGTTTGCTGGACATCAGATAAATGGAAAAGTATTATTTAATAAGGTTTTTTTGCATCTCCAAGGGACACTTACTGAATGTTTGACAGAAGCATAGAGAAGTCAAACCTAAAGCTATCAAAACCCTTTAGATACCAAATTTTAAAAATATGTATCCTAATTTGGGACAGGGGGAGCAAACAGGCAAAATTCACCACAAAAAGAGGAGAAATCCTCAGAGAAGAAACTACATCTCATGTCGCTCATATATTTACCATGAGATCATTTCATCAGCTTGCTGCTTGTCAAAGCAGGAAAACACTCGTTATGCACGTCTCTGTTTGATATTAAACCATCCTTCAGCAGCATTGCAGCCAAAATCCTACCCCAAAAATGTCCTTGGAATCTTAAAAAAAAAAAAAAAAGGAAGATTGTGAAGAGATCAGAGGTAAATCTAGAAAAAGATTTGAGGTGTATATATAGTCTTTGGAAATATTCCTAGTTTCAGGTCTTAAGTGAATCAGTATGTATGCATATGTTCTGCTCCTAGATCAGCTCGTCTCAGCTGTGATGCAGCTTTTTCCATAATTTCAGATTTTTATCACAGATTTAATTTAATGTTATTATCTCTTTCAGGTTGCTTCCAGAACGTGCCTTGGGAGTTCTGAGAAAAATTGATTCTATTAAGTTTGATGCAATTATTAGAAACAAACAGTGAGAAATGAATTGGTTCCCCTTTTACAATTCCATGAGTGAAAACAGAAAAAGTGCTGATTCTAGTTCAGTTATTCTGATTTAGAACAAAATGTAAGACAAATACTTCCCAGCCCCTATCTCCCAGTACACCTAAAGCTGTAGCCAGCATCTGCAGTAGGAACATATTTGTATAATATGGCATGTTAACAGAGCAGAGATGCAGCTCAAGAGGTCAAAAGCGCAGTTTTGACTGTACCTAATATTGCCTTTGTCTCCAAGCACTGAGACAGATTAGAAATTCCAGCAAAGCCCATTTTTGTCAGCACAGCTCATGAGTGTGAGGGGATTGCCTGACTATATGCTAATCAGGATTCATCTGTGAGCAAAAGCATGCTATTTCACCTGAATTTATCATTTTAAGTTTCAAAAAAACTCTAATTCACACTCACAATTTCATTTGCTTTCATAGTGAGTACCTGAAGTAATGTAGTCTTTGAATCAGATGTTATCAAATTACATTAATTATCAATTATGCGTTAGTACAGTTGGCACAACTGATGCAGAATAAATAAAATTCTTAAAGTCGATGGTTTTTCTTATCAGTTAAACTCCTAACCATGTTCTAGAGGTATATTTCAGTATAGTTCTAGGTATACCAAAAGGTGTGATGTCACCTAATACATACCTACCTTGTATCAGCATCAGCATATCTACCAGGAGCTCCCATTAAAGACTGTAGAGGATGCAGCTGAAAATAGCTCAAGCAAAGAGCAACCAAAGTATATTTTTGTCCCCACCCTCTCCACCCAATCCAGAAAACCACTTTTTCAGAATGAAGAAATCTCTTACAGTCAGAGAGCACATGCTTCTAAATCCTTTATCTTTGCTCAAATAAGTAAATAATAATCCACAGAAGACATTATTACCCTTTAGAAAAAGTGATTTCTCCAGTAAACACAGGGCATGCCACTTAGACCAAATCCTGCAGCTCTGACAGAGAGAAGCTACAAATAGGGCCAGTTTATCACAGCTGTGATTAGCATAATCTTTGATTCTCAGTGTTTTTTAAATTTATATGAGTGCTAATTTTTAATTGCAAATTTAGGAAAGGTATTTCTGGAGGGCTAATCTTAATTCACAGACTTTTCGCAACAGACCTGTGTAAGTTTTTCGCAATTGATACAAAGCGTATTAGGAAGCTCCACGTGTTTTATCCTACTGTTTTGAATGCTAAATTCTTTGTTTTGCCTGCTTAATGAGGACAAGTGCTGCCTGTGCTTCAATAAGTGATACTTCTCCTCCAAAATTAATGGGAAAATGACAGTACAGTCCTATGGGAGAGATGCTGCACCATATTTTAGGTATTACACAACAGCAGAGCAAATCCTTCCGGGGGGGTGGGTGGGTCGGGAGACTGTACTATCTGTTGTAAACATGATAGCTCACAGCTCAGTGTGGGCTTTGAATGATATCAAAAGGGGCAGTGGATGACCATGTATTTTGTGGTTCACAGTTATTAATTCGGTTTCTTCAGAGCACAAAGACTTGCCTTGTTCTTTTCCTAACATTAAAAAAAAAAGCTTTTCCTTCTGTCTCTGCAAACAAGCATACACCAGAATGAAGGTATTCTACTCTGAAAAGCTAGTCACATTCATTTGTACTTGGAGAAGACAGAAAGAAACAAGATCATCTTCAAGATGCCTTACCAACAGCATTCTTGTATGGTTCTGGTCTTTACCTTCCCATACCTGTTCTTCCCCTTCCAGGTGCCAGGGAGCAGCAGGACTGGAGATGCACTGCACAAGAAGGCAAGCCAAGAGCTGAGGGTTACAGCAAGGCAGGCATCTCACCGACAGGGCACTGCCCCACAGTTTCCAAACAAGGAGAACAGAGCAGGTCCCGTGGTGGTAACCAGGGTCAGCCAGTCTACCGATCGCCACACCGGTCCGTAATAACAAGGCCGGGCCAAGGCCAAGCCAGGAAGTTACGTCAGCAAGGCATGGACAGGATCGGCAAGGTACAAGGCTAGTCACAGGCATGTCTGCCGCACAACCCAGGCAAGGGCAGGGGCTGGAGCCGAATGCAGGTCCCAGGCCAATGGGCAGAGGGTGCATGGGTGAACGCCCCCGAGGAGGCTCTTTCTCACAACCTAAATGTCCTGAGCTACCTGCTGTAACAGGACCTGCTCTGAGCAGGAGGTTAAATTTCGAAAGGTCCCTTCCAGCCTATACAATTCTGATTCGGTTTTCCCAGCAGGCTGATCCCAGGTTACAGTTGCACTGTATCACAGCTGAGGAGCTGACTTTGAACACTGGCAGCCAAGCCTGGCAGAGTTGGGAGTGACAGTTATGGCTATTACGGGCCATCGCAGGCTGGTTAGGGCAATTACAGCCTGTTGGCAAACTGAAGGCCCCCACACCAGCAGCAATTTGTGTTACTGTTTGAGATGTTGTAGTAAACAGGATATTTTAAGTGCTGCCAGGTAGTCTGTACAGTTCCTCTGTAAACTCCCTTTAGGCATGTGGTACAAGAGAACAACGTGTGATGAAACACTGGTCAAATAACTCTTCAGAGCACAGATTATCTTTTTGTCTACTTGTGCAATCCCTGACTTTGCAGGCATTTACTGGCTAGCCTTACTTCTGAGTGAGGCTTGAAACTGCTGCCACATGATGAGCATATAGAAATTGGTGGCTTCTAACATAATCCATCCTGCTGTCCTGAACATTTGGTATTGTTCTGCAAACTGAGGTTCTCCAGAAAATGGAGGGCCCTTTCCATCCAGCTCCATTTGCTGTTAGGTGGTAACAGGTTAACAGGTAGAAGTTTGTGCTGCTAGTTTAACTGGCACAAAAAATGGGTTTCTCTTCTGGTTGTATAACTTCTATATAGTAAGACATTCAGAGTGTGGTAAAGGATATGTTCCCAGCTTGGGACTTTTTGCTTCATAAGCAGAATTGCTGTAGCTGAGAAAGTGAAAGAAAAAATAGGGCTGTACAAGGGCTGTACAGGGCAGCCTTATACGCTTAAGGCTGATCAGGATCTTGGCCCCTGGTCATCCAAAACTCTGTGATACCAACGATAACAGATTGTTAATGGAAAGAGAAATGCAAGGAAGACATTTTTGTACAATACAGTCAAATGACTCTAAAGGAAGATGCTCAAAAAGATCCCTGTGACAGACAAGTCAAAATCTTGATGAGTAGGCCCTCCTTTCAGATAGGGGAAGGTTTAGCTCCAAGGGGAAAAATTAGGTAAGACATTTGGTCTCTCTTGTACCAGTTATTCCCTTAGAGGCCCTAGAGTGAATCAGATTCTGATGGTAGAATTATGAAATAACAACAAATCTATCTAGGCAGCGAGAGAGAGTGCACACTTCTGCAGAGCCTCTTTCTTAGGACACTTGAGAGATCCACGTTCAGTCCTGCTTTGCTGGATCTAGTTCAGTCTCTCTGGGCCAAGAGAAATTTCCAGGCAACAAAATTTACATGCTATTATAAATATAGCCATGGTTCTTCTGCATGTCACCTACAGCTGCAACTGTTCTGCTTGGCATAAAGGAACAAACATAAAAGCAAGGATTTAAACCTCAGTGTCCTGAACACCCAGTTATCAGAGAATCAAACCATCAAGCCTTCCAGGCTCCTAGTTTTTCTTCCTGGCCATAAGAGACAATACAATTGAAGTTTAACCCCAAATCCGGTAGCTATGGGTACCTTGCCAAAGTATATGTGATCAGAACTCGGGTATCTTCTTGCAGCAAGCTCCAAAACTTGAAGACTGGTATCTAAAATTCTTGATTAGGAAACTTATGAGTCAGATAAGTGACACTCCGGTCTCCTGCTCTCTGTCACTCTTCTTTTAGAGTAGGTGCCTCTCTGCTTTCCCTGCCTCCGCAGTCTCAACCAGAGCACTGACTGGAGCCACGTGCCAGAAAAATGACAGCACCGCTGAGCTGTAGAATTAGAGTCTGGCTGAACCACTGATGTGTTAATTAAGAATAGAAAGAAGTTCCAAGAGAATAGTAAGAAATGCCTAGCTTTGAATCTCTCTGCTGGAATCAACTCAGTCTCCCACAGACAAGATTAATAACTATGCAGCCAAAGCACTGGGGTGTTAGAAACCTGTGGAGCTCCCTCCCCAGCTTTTGCAGCTGTTCCACTTGAAGACAGAACAAGCTTGAGAGGACCCTTCTAGACTTTATGTACCAGGTGCATGATGGATTCACAGAGCTGCTGCAGTCACCATGCAGCGTGGCCTCTGCAACCACCCTGCCAGCTGACAGAGATGCTGCTCCCCAGTAGGGGAAGAAAAGAAGAGAAGTATTGACACCAAAGGCTAGACCTATTTTTGTGAACTAACTGGACCAGAAGCCACCCTCAAGATCTATAATCATAGCCTTTCCCAGGTGCTTCTGTTAGGACTTTGTGTGTGTGTGTGGGGGGGGGGGGGAATAAAACCCATTGAATTTGAATCTAATAAGTAAATGAGTAATAGAGATTACAGGTATGATCACGCAACCAGATTACTAGGGCATAAACCTGGGCCTTCCAGCACAGTACATATTCTGTTGTAACTGCCCTTTTGCTTCTTCAGACTGGGATACCCTGCAGGCAGCATTAGCCTCCATGAAAGAGAGCTAAGCTGCCTGGCCTGGCAACAAGAGAAGAACAAGCATACAGCTCTGATTATTATGGAGCATATCATGCATGTAAGGCCAAATATCAGCTCACCCTCCTTCCCCAGAACATTTTTTCATGTGCCCATTCCCTAAGGTTTATCATTCCTGTTTCCAGTCCTCAGTCCTTCACCAGATCCCCAAGCCCAGAACAAGCCCTGTGATATAGGGCAGTCCCAGGCACCACACAACAACATGGAAGTCACCATGTACAAGGAGCAAGAGTAACCACAGTGCTGTTGCAGTGAAGCACCCAGTGGTTCTACTGACCTGCTACAAACTAAATATAGCAGGACTGGGCCCCCTCACTTCTTCCTAACACTCACATACAAGTCAGAGGTAGTTTTGGCAAACTATCCAACAGGCTACACATTGAAATACAGGAAATTACGTTTAAACCTAAGAAAAACTTTTTTTACTGTGAGGGTGGCTTAACACTGGTACAGGTTGCCCAGTGAGGTTGTGGAGTCTCCATCCTCGGAAATATTCAAAACCTGTCTGGACATGGCCCTGAGCAACCTGCTCTAGTTGACCCTGCTCTGAGCCGGCGGCGGGGGAGGGTTGGACTAGACGATCTCCAGAGGTTCCTTCCAACCTCAAGCATTCTGTGATTCCTCATTTTATTCTACATATGAAAATGGTGACTTAATTGTAACTCAGACAGAAGGTAGTAATAAGGTTATTAAGAGCCATCATGACTTAATAAACAGCTCTGAAGTTCTCAGCCTTAAAAACAAAACAGTTCTCTCTTGCAATGCCAAAGCGCAAGGTGAGAGGTGGGAGCTAGACATTACCTACAAAATATGCATCCACTAGGACACTGAAGAACTGAGCGGACCAGACAATGAAATGGTGATGTTAATAAAACCAAACCGAAACTGAAACAGGTAAGACACAGCTATGGAAGCTTGCTTTCTTCCTGCCTGATAAACTCCATCTTCAAAAACTTGTCTCTACACTCTAAATTGAAGTATATGATGGACATTTTTGCAAGTTGCTATTACATTCCTTGTTGTATTTTACTTTAGGAAAAGGAGCAGTGAAAGACAGAGGAAACAAAAAAGGCATGGTATTTACAGGTGGAGGAAATAAATATCTTTTCAGCAGTTGTCAGAATACTGGAAGGTCAAAATACTGTCATTTCCATCCCAAGCTTCCCTTATGAGATCATCTCAGTGATTTCTGGATGCACAGATTTAATGAAAGCTACTAGGACTGCCATATGGCCATCCAAAATGAACCCTGCAATAGTCATGGTATCACAGCACATTTCTACTGGTACAGCCTTTAGCTGAGTGCAGCTAGTCTGCTGCTCACCTGGAAGCCTACAGTGTGTCAGAATCAAAGCCAAATAAAAGAAAAAAGCAGCAGTGATAGGTTCCCCTTGTCCCCCTATGTATTCAGCCCTGATTTGTCTTAAATGTCTCAGAGGCTCATCATTAGAGGAAAGAGCAACCAGTTTTACCATTAATAGTTACTATCTCCATAATCATAGGTAAAATTTTCAGAAATCTCTAAGTTGTTTCACCTCATCTCAGTCATATCCAGCCTTGCTGAATTTTTAACAGCACAGATTAAATCTTCCCACAGCACTGCAACCTGATCTGTCTCACAAGCAAAACCTGCAGTTACTTCTTTGGAGAAAGGCTCTGCAGCATTTTTCCAAAGATCTTGAATCCTACCCAGAATGTTAAAAAAAAAATCACAAACTGTGTTTCTTGTCACAAAACTAGGCCGCTTGACAAAAGCCAAGATTTCCACTTGCAAGTAGATGAAAATTTTGGTGAACTGCATTTACAGGTCAAGAGGTCATGTGCATTCAGGGAGAAGTTATGCAGTCACTACTGCAGCATCTAGGCTGAAGCTAACCAAAGCTGTAAAAGGGTATTGTGAACTATTCCACTGAAATTAAGGAGCTGAGATCATTGGGTGTTCACAGGGTTGCAAAGCTGTCAGTGAAATTCCATTCTGAAGCTCATTTTTGGTACCCTAGCCCTCACAGATTCCTTCACTCTCCATCTAGCATTTGACCATGCACTTTGCTCTTTTCCAAGAGTGTCTCTTGCCTTTCGTACTTCTGCTACAGTTTGAGCTCGCCCCTAAGAGCACCTCAGCCTCACTGCAAAACCTCTGCTAAGGTATGAGCAAGTTTACATTTATCCAACAAGCCAGGTGTTACCAGATGTAAACATGCTATCAGGCAAACCATTTCCCCTCTGGGTTCTCAGCCTTTTAATGTTCACGGCTGGTAGCTGATCACTTTCCAGAACAGCACGATCAAAATCTTTCAAGAAACATTCTAGTTAAATAGAAGCTGCAACAAGAAGATACGTCCATATCTCAGAAATAATACTTTGAAAATAGTGATTTCATTTTTATATAAAGGTGTTCCAGATACTGATGTTCACCTGTGTCTGTCAATTTGCTGAGCACAAGTGAATCTATAGTGGAAAAAAAACCCACTGAATAGGAACTTTCCTTAATCCTTTGATGTCTACTCAGTTTTGATGATAAAATGCTGCTGCTTTTCTTTTAAAAATCTGGCCTGGAATATACTACAGAAGCACTGTTTTTAATATTACACAGATTTGAGCTAAACTGCAGTCTGCATTTTACGCTTATCTAATGAGGTGCATGTGTGTAGGTGCATTGAAATTATACTGACCTGATAGACAGAAGAGACAGTTCAAGTTCCTCTGATGATAAAAAGCAGGAGGAAAAAGTACTGATTTGGAGCTCAACTCACAAAGCACTTATAGCATAGGCAGGCTGTTAACACCAGTTTCTGCTACACAGACTAATTATCAGTCTTATCTGCACAGCTAAACATTTTATTAGTGGCACATTTCCACTTCCACCTTCCTCTCTCTTCAACATAAAATGATAGCAAGACTCCTTTAAACATGTGAACAATTCCAAGTGGATTTTTATAAGTTTGTTTGCTAGGAGGCTAAGTTATGATTCACAGCAAGCAAAGTAATATGTGACGAAAAAAGAGAAAACGTTTAAGACAAATGGTTTATTTCCTTAGAAGTGCCCTTTTAGGGCAGAGCTGCATGTCAGTTCCTGTGAGTTCAATGAATACTCTCAGCCAAAATGCGTGGGGAGCATTTTGTAGGAAAAAAAACCCCTGAACTAAGTTTAATTTTAAGGACTAGTAGGTGGAAAAAAAAAAAAAAAACCAAACATTTTGTTTGATCTAAAATAAATTTTTTTTTAATTAAGCCACCAAGACAAAATATGCTAGCACTGGCATGAAAAAAAAAAAATCTTTGAGTATCACAACACACATCTTGCTACACAAAGACTCTTCATCTTATACATACTGGCTTGTTGTTTTACGACAGACCTCTAATCTGGTTTCCTGGGCTTGGCCAAGGAAGTTCAGCTATTCTGGGCACACAGCTAACAGGCTACGGGACACATCAGGATCCCTACTTTCCTAAATAATCAAAATGAAAATAAGACTTACATAACAGAATTGCTAAACCTTGTACACCTTTCCAGAAACCTTGTACACCATTTCCCTGTCTGTCTGTACCGTACACACTGATTGGGAATACCACTGAAATACAAATTAATCATCACAACTCATTTACTGTGATAAGAACCACAAGTAACAAATACTGATGTAGCATTATATAGCAGGAGGAGTTTTGTAAACCTCATTTTAGGAATTTTTAAAGAGTACAAGTGGAGTAAAAACATTCTACCGCAGATGAGCAAAACATATTTCTTCATGAGAACAAAGAATGTAACAGCAGAAAAAGTCTGATATTAACAACAACAATTAACGCAGGCAGAGTGCCAGCTAACACAGCTATGTTGCTGCTGGGATTCAAGTGAGCATCTTACACGCAGGCCTATGGAGACACTTTGTTAAGGATAAGCCTTTTGTATCTGTTACTTACAATGGCCGCACGCATCAGGAATGAGCGGCTGAGAATCATTTGAAATGCAACATTTCGTAAAAGTAATTTATGCTCACTGTTTATGTATTTCTTTTACAGGGGAAGAATTTCTGACTCACAAGGACTATTTTTGTCCCTAATCCAAATGCTTAGCCAGTAACCAACTTAGTGGCAAGCGTGGCCGTAGCCCACTTGACGCCGTCTCTCCTCAGCAGCAGTGAGCAGATAAAAGGACTGAGTGGAAGCGTACACAAGACAGAGGCTGTGTTCTCCTTTGACAGGATGATGTAAGTCCATGTATACCCCAGGCCTATGTATGAGAAAGCAGCAACACAGATTTTTCGTGCAATTCTTTTTAAAGCTATGGATTGTTGCAATCTTGCCCTGTTGCAAACAAGATTGCCTTTAAATCTGCAGCCTCAGAAGTCAAGAAACTCTGGCTGCCCCATACTCTGTTATTTGAAGCACGGATCTTCAAAAAGTCTTAAATAGATATTAGGGGTTCCAGACAGCCATATTCTAAAGCACAGTCCTCAAAACTTCTCTGACTACCTTAAAGGCAGTTTTAGATTGCTGTGCAATATCTGAGCTATCTCAGCAGTAGCTTGAATGCATTCAGAAAGAGCTGTTTTGCACATATAACCCAATGCCTGTCTGCTGGCTTGCGTCCTGGCAGTGGTACAGCTGTTCTTGTGCCGCCCTGCAGTATTATGGTTGGAAAAGGGATTGTTTTTCATTCTGCAGCTAACAAACGGATCTCTGGATGATGCTGAGCAACACAGCGCAAACCTACACTCTGTGCGTGATGCTTTCTTGGCAAGACAGAACAATTTGGCGCTCAGTCTCAAGCTGAATCCTCCTCAGGGTAGGTGTTTCTGCCCCTGCAGCATCTAATCCAGTAGGCATATGTGCCACATACTAATTTAGCTGAGCTTGGCACACAATGCAGAAGTCACTCAACACCCAAAGATCCTTTTCACGCAGCCTAATGTCCTAAATCTGAGCTACCAAGTCATGGACTAAGTCAACCTTATTTTTCCCCCTGAAAAGTAAGGCAGGAAAGGTCAGTTATTTAAGCATTTACAATTGGTTCTTTACTTATATATCTGCTTCTCATTTTTTTTTTTTTGAGAATAGCTACTATCAGGGAGTAGCCATATTTTTAAATTTGTTATTCTGAGGATGTTCCTGTTCTCAAAGTATCCCTGCTTGGTTAAGGGTCTGTATCTTCTGCCTGACTGGGCACAGTTGGAAACTATTTCTTAGCTCATTATTACTAATCATGGATACAAGATGTGTTTAAAAATAGACAGCAGAAAGAAACATGACAATAAAGCCCAGTTTTAAGAATCTGTATTTTAATTTGTTGTCTCTCTCCATTTGAAATAGTTAGCCTTTACAGTACAGAGATAAAGGGTGAAAGGCTTATGTATTTCTTAAAAGAAACCAACAAGCCAGTAGCCATCCAGCTAAGCAACCATCCTATCTTTTTCTTTTGTTGTAGATTATTTTAAGTTATCGTTAATCCTGCCAAGAAGCTTCCCATTTTGCTTTATGTTGCCTAACTTCAGATACAGTCTGAAGCTCAGGACTGTAAAGCCCCTTTTACTTACTAAATGTACAGTGTGCAGCATTGCATACAAAGACCGGTCTTTTGTGTTCATAAATCATTCTTGCAGAGCTAAGGAGACTGTTCAATACACTTAATAAAATATATGAGGAGACTAGTCAGATTTCCATTTCCTAAAATCTTATTCCTGACCAGTATCATTTTGTAAATGTTAACTGCATTTATTAAAGGAAATTTTCTGATTCTACAATTCCTAGCCCAATGAGCCAGCATGGTTTTAAACTTAAGTCTTTAACAGACACCAATCACATTAGTTATTTTATATTCACTAACAGAACAGAGGAAAAGCACTTACCAAAATACACTGCAGTCAAAGGGGATTACCAGGAGTGCAGCCTCAAAGTCTCTCCACATAGAGAAAAAGGTTGCTTCCATAACTAGAAAAGGAAAATGACACATGGTAACCTCTTTCTATCAATAGAGATTATATGTTACACATGTAAATCGTTACTTTCAAGGGCTTTATAGATGTGCGTATTTGAGGGCAGGAGGGGAGCGCTATGCCAAAACCTCCCATGACAGCAGAACTAACCGATCTTTGTGGGTTTAAGGCCTGCTCTAACCTTACCTGAAGTCCATGGGAGCCTTTCTGGTGCTTTCCAGAGGTGCTGGATGACAGCCAGCACACATCACAAGCAGCAGCACCAACGTCCTAACAAACAGAATTAAGAGCATGAAAACATGACTGTCGCATTTCAGACAGCAGACTGCCCACCGATTCCTCCTGCCTCCTTACAGAACAGGGCTGTGAGCTAGTTCTAATCTTTATGAAGCAGCCCGTGACCAGCCGTGTCTCTACCATATAGGCAAAGGTTAGGAACTTTCAAACACACAGATTTTTTTTTTTGGTGATTGCTTGGTTTTCATACTCAGAAAATAGCTGTTAAGGCATTGCTGTGTTGGACTTTTCTGAGATGTATTTACGCAAAACATAAAATTCTTGGATTGTTCAACTGTAGTGCACTCTGGATGGTTCAGCACATAATGTAATCATTTCAGTTGTTTGACTACGACTGAATTTTCACCACCTCTTGCTTCTTTAAAATACATAAAGGGAAAAAAGAAATCAAAACTATTATGTGGTTATATTTCAGATTATAAAGACTATTCCAGTTTCCCTTGGATACTATTCTAATTCTCTCTGAAATATGCCAGCTGAAATACCAATGTTATTTAGTTAGAAATTTTTGCCTTTTACAGCTCTAAAACAAACATGCACCTCCTCCTTAGTGTAGTATATACGTTTTCAGTGTGAAAATGTAAACTTCCAGACACTCATTCTGACATAAACTTAGACTTGTAAAGCACCTTCCTGCTTTTCAGCAAACTGTGCTGTAATCAGGAAAAAAGGAAATCCTAGAATTATTATGCGTATTTGTAGACCTGAATTTGGCCTGCAGCAGTACAGTCCAACTTTTTACTTTGCAGTATGCAACTGGAAAACCTGTTTGGTTATTTAGGTGGAGGATTGGAAGGGGGGGATTTTTAGCTGGTTATGTTTGTTTGCTTTCGTACAAGAGAGTTACCTAAGAACGGTTCTTTTGTACTTAAAAGGGCAGGTATTTGTTTAAAAAAAGTCAGTGAACTTTCCCTCTTTCTTTGATTCTAACCGCCTGTAATACATTCCTGGCCAACTTTTTTCAGATTTCTAAGTGAAGCCTTACTCTTGCTGCTCCATGGACAGAGACTCCACAACCCAAGAGACCGAAATAAACCTAGGGAAAATTGTATAATGGGAAACATATTCCTAAACTGAACAGAGACGGGGTAGTGTACGGCAGCACCGTGTGACATACATATAATGTACAGCCTAAGCTGGTGGAGAGGCAGGGAGAGCAGGAGCTGCTACAGCCTTCTCCTCCTCTGCCTGCATTCATGGAGAGCAGTTCCTCCAAAATGTAGTGTGATCACTGTGGTCCGTAGTACTTGGGAAATTAGACAAGTGCAGCCTTGGCGGTGGCATTTTTTCAGGGTTAAAATTGCTGCATCTGCCTCTGCCGCTCATTAAGGGATAGCTTTTTTTAAATGTTGAGAAGAAAGGAGATAAGCTTTGATACATGTCAGACTGTCAAGGAATCAGAAATGGGCAACATGGTTATGAGAGAGTGGCAAGCAAACAGACTCATTTCCACTGCAAAACCTGCCCGCTCTGGGACACCTAACACACGCTCCAGCAGCACTCACGTACCTTCGCTAATGTGCCAAGAAAAGTGTTTTAAATTGAACCGCGTAATACTTTTTCCACAAGAAACAGCAAACCACTCTATCTCTGTTGGAAAAAAAATTGTCAAAGTAAGAGACCAACTACAGAAAGAACTGTAACTTTTCTCGCTTGCTATTCCATAGCAGAGCAGAGCCGGCACAGAAAGATTAGCCTCTCTCATGCAGAACTGTCAGTTCTTCCTAACTTTTGTGGTTCTCTAAGAAGCAAAGCACTGCCAGAGCAATTAATGTCAACAGTACTGTGTTAAAGCCTGCTGTTGGAGCAACAGTGGCAGCATGCAGTACATGCTCTGCACCGTCAGCTTAAACTGAGCTAAAATAAACTCAACTAGCCGATTGTTAAATAGCTACAGAGGCAAATGCACATTCCTGCTTTTACTGCAAAGCTTGCATTCTCCTCTCATTCAGCAGATCATTTCATATCAGCAGAAAGCTCACATGCAGCTGTCCCTTCTCACAACATTTCATCAGTGCTTCTTAAAATGTTTCATTGTCTGGACCATCTCCCAGACTGCAGCCTCAGAACTACTGCTAATGTGGCATGCTCATTTCCAGGCCATTGCAAACTCCACATCACCCCAAAGCACAAAAAAGGAGATTTGCCGAGCCATTGCACCGTAAAAATCCTGCCCCATATAGTTTGCTTTCAATGAAATATCAAGAAAATTCAAAAATGAAATGTCAGCTTAAGCACAGACTAAACCATTTGTTCTCATAACTGAATTTTGGAAAAAGTAAGTGCTGTTTTTTGGTAACGTGGTAAGTTAAAGATGGAGGAAGCATTTATACTTCGCAAAAGTAGAGTGCAGAGTGAAGACAGCAGTGGTTATGAGTTACTACCTTCATCACAGTACAGATTTCATGTTTCAAGAAAAAAAAAAAGAAAAAAAAATCTAAAAGCTAAGGCTTCACAAAGCCCCAGATTGCATGTTCTGCTGGTATGGAGGAGGACACCACATACAAGATGCACTATATTCATCATCCCCTTCTGCACAACGACCTGGTATGCGGAACACCACACATGCTCACTCCAAGAATGTGTAAGGGAGTAAAGGCACAGGACAGAGGTGTTAGTTGCACAGAAATGTTTATTCAGCAGATGAAAATCAGATTTCCCACATCCCTCTTGCTAGAATTGTGTTCCTTTCTGTTGTTTAATGACTGTTCTTTCAATATTTCACTGGCTCCTTATTTTCCCTTCCAATGAAGAGGAAAAGCTCCTTGTGTTTTGGTCATCAAGGTAAACACCTGCTCTCTTTATGCCTTATGCTTATTGCAAACCTGTATTTACTAAACTCTCCTTTCTCTATCCTTCCTTTCAATATGCTTCCCTATCTGTTAGGAAGATGTAAATTATGCAACTCTTACTAAACAGTGTCTTTCCTTTTTCCAAGCCTATTCCTGCTGTCTCTGGCTTGGCTTTACCAGCAATGGCTTCGTAATACATACCTGCCTCTGCTCTGAGCAGGCCTGATTAACTTCACAGTGGCCCATTAAAATTACACACAGGAAACCAAGTCTCAGAGGACATCTGATCAAGAAGACTCCCGATCCCACACAAGTATCTGAAACCGCCACCTCTTCCTCAATAGAGGGGTCACGCTTTCCCAGAAAAGCAGTATTTCTGATGCACTGTACCACTTTTCAACTAGCCAGAAGGGATTCCAGCAGAACTCATTAAATTCTTCATCTGTAATTTATAGATTTGTCCTGAATGCCGTTGACCTCGTGGAGCAGGAGGTGCTGAGGTAAGACAACATAAAGATACAAACATCTGTTACACGAGCTACGCACGCAGGCACGGTATCAGTAGCCCTAAGAATTAGCAGAACAACAGACTATGCTGGGAAATGTTGCTCAGCTCCAAATGCAGCTGGTAACAGAACCTGTTAAAAATTTATCAGGGATTTCCAGGAATCCAAGCAGTATAAAACACCTGCCCTAGCAAACGTGTTCACTTAAGCGAGAGTCTGCGAGCAAGGCTGCGCAATACGGCTCACCCAGTTTCTAAAAGCTAACCCAGAAAGAAAAGCAACATCTTTGAGAAGAAGGTAACTTCCGCACCTGAAAATCAACAACGAGAAACCTGAATAAAGTCACGGTTTAAAAAAAAGAAAGAAAGAAAGAAAAAAAGGCTCTCGGACTGGTTTGCAGGGGATGCCCCCAGGTGCGGCGTTTTGCTGCGCCACAGCCCTCCCGCCCGCCCCCGGCGCAGCCCCGCGGCCGCCTCCCTGCGCACAGCGAACCCCCTACGCGAGCCCCCCGCGGCCGCGCCCCAACGGCCGCCCCCCGCCGCCACGGCCGCCCCGCGCGTGCGCGCCGCCCCGCCCTCGCTCCGCCTCGTCCTTCCTCCCCTGCCAGCGCCCGCGCGGCGCATGCGCAGCCGCCTCCCGCCCGGGCGCGAGTGTCCGTTGTGGCGGTTGGCCGCGCGCGCGGACGGCAGGTGAGCGGGACACAGGCGGCCGTTGGGGGCGGGGGCCGCCCGTCACTCGCAGCGACGGAGCGGCCGGTGGTGCCTGTCACGCCGCCCCCGCCAGCCTGCGCGGGGGCAGGGGACGGAGCGGGGCGGGAGGGACGCGCGTGGGGGAACGGGGGTGGACGGGGAGCGCAACATGAGCCGCAGGCTCTGTACCCGGAGGCGGCTTCCCCTCCTCCGCCGCCGCCTCGCCACTTCCCCTTGCCCCGGCAGCCGCGAGGCTCGCAGCTCCTGCGGTGCCCCCGCCCCAAGCAGCCGGGCTTCAGGTGCTGCGCCCGACGGTCCCTGCGCTCGCACTCTTCCTCCTGATCTTTTATCCCCCCCCCCCCCCTTTTTTTAACATACTCGAGAGAAGCGGCCACGATTGCTCTGGGGTGCTCGCACTGCCTTCATGCCTCGCTCGCCAGCAGGAGCCTTGTGGGCGCTTGGCTGGTCAAGCAACCAGCCGACTGCATGCAGTTTTGTGCTTTGCGTGTGTTTATGTAACTTGCCCCCCGCCTTCCCCTCACCTAGCATTTAACTGAGGGAACGCGCAGGGTTTTTTTTTTTTTTTAATCGATTAAGCTGTTTTTTTCCCCCTCATTGCTTCCCCCGTGTATTGCTCCCTCCCACCAGATATTTTCTTACCCCCAAATGCAACTTTGAAGATAGATAGCTATCTTAAAATATGCTCTGAGTAGCCCCCACTTTGTCCTTAAGGTAGTGAAGCTAATGGTCCGTACATGCTTGTTTTGCCACACTTGGTCAACCTGGGAAATTGGGGAATGTTACAAGTCAGGTTAGGCTCACTTGAGTTGTGAATGGTTGTAACCCCTCAAAAAAGCAGCTGTCTCAAGGAGCTAAGGCCAGTCTCCGAGACAGGTAAAGAGAGAACAGACTCTGAATATGGATTTATTTTATTTTATTTAAGATTAACATAGAATTAATGCAGGACTGAATTATTCCACTAACAGGAGCAGAATTATTGAGCAAAACAGAATTAAGATGTACTAGTCTCTTGTCAGAACATGGAGATTTTTTTCGTTGAGATGCAGCAATAGAGCCCCTTAGCTGTGGTAGCATCAGCTGCTGTATGATTCAAGCACAGTTACAAGAGCATATAAATAAACTGAGTTGTAAGGCTGTAGATTATAAACTGCTCTGTATTAGCCACTCACTTTTGTGGAGACTGCAGCCCAGACAATTAGTGCTGTAGCCTAGCTGGTTTACTGTTGACATCCCATTATTCATAACAAGTAAAATCATTTCTATTACCTCAAGACAATAATTTATTTTATTAGAAAACGGTGCAAGATATTATCTGTTGCTACTGGGGGAGAGCATCAGGGATTCCTAGCCTTCACTTCCTTCTCATATAAATGAGAATTTTGAATGCCACTACTCTACCAGCTTTTCTTCCACCAGCTCTTTTTCTACCAGCTCTCCTCTTCATGTTGCCTGCTTGAGCTTTCTTCCTGCTTTGATAGGTTCCACCTTTCCATCTCCACTCAAGCCACTTTCTTAGTGGTTTGTGGGAAGCATCAGTTAAACAAGTTCTTATCCTCAAAGAGACATGGAAATATTTCACAAGCCAGATAGGGCCTCCTTGTTTATAAATCTGTATTTCCTTCCTTCTGTAATAGTTCTAATGCATTCTGTGGTAATAAAAGTTATAAAACTCAAAAATACCTAGCCCTCTGTGCCTGTTGCAAAGGCTTCCAGAAGTATAATCAAGAAATGTACCACATATGTGATTATAGGAAGATGCTACAGCAGGTAAAATAACTCACTAAATGTTAAGCTAAAACAACAACAGCTGTTTTATATCTTGCTTTGATTAGTTGTAAGGAGGTAAAGCTGTGCAAGATTCAGCCTTGTCATATTAAGCAGTTGGGCTGAGGCTTCTGAATTCGTTTAGGCTCATTCCCCCATAAGCTGTGTTCAAACTCTTATGCCATGTCAGAAGCAAGTCTGCTTGGTTATATGCTAAGATTATACTTGTGCTAGTTACTCTGCAGCATGTGATCTGCAGTGCACTCATGACCTGGCTCATTTTATAAATTGTTAGTGGTTCCCTATGGAGTTCAGTAGCCTGGCATCTGGTTTTCTAGCTGGCCATTGATTTGGAACAGTAAGTCTAATCACTCTGGTCATAACAGAAGACATCAATATTGTGTAATTACTGCCAGTAATTTGCAGCAGTGTAGAATACTCCCATGTGAGCCAGTATTTCAGTTAGCCAGCCCTCAGTGGGCTTCAGCAAACAGATGTTATACTAATAATTCCTCTCATCAATAGATACAGGTTCTTGGGTTCAGAAGCCTTTTATCTCGTATTACTTTTTTCCTCTCCGCTTTCAAGTAGATGTTTTTGAATGAGAGACAGAACATGAATGAACCTCTCAACTGTGGGACAAAAGGAAGAAAGTATTACCACATAGTCTGAGCTGTTTGACTTAGAGTGTCACTTGGATGGACTAGATGATGATTGGCATGTAAGGCAGAGGCCTGAAAAAATGGGACTATCTGGTGTATAGGAAACAGCATTTGACTATAGCACCAAGAGTACTCTCTTGGGTATCATACCTTGATTCAGAGATCCAGGATAAAGGGCAGCTGACAAATAGCTTAGAAATAGTTTTCTTCTCAGTTTACGCTTCCCAGTAAGGCCTTGTCTAAACGCTGCTGTAGAGACCATCAGACTACTGTTATTTTTAATCTGATCGCATCGGGGAAGGCTGTGACAACTCCCTTTGGCAAAGGACCGTTCTGTGTTCTTACAAGTGCAAAATACTGGTGGCAAATCGTGTTGCATTTACTGCATCTATCATTGCATCAGCTTGCAGTGTTTCTTCTTGTGTGTTCTGTTTTTCCAATATTCTCAAGGATTCCTTGGATAAATCATTTTCTAAATGCATTTTGTATATCTGCAAAACAGAATCCTTAATCACTGTTTTAGGTGTTCTGGTGGATTTTGTTCTGAAAAAGTGAACAGAAGTAAATCAAGCATAGATAAATACTGGTACATTTAGTAAATTAAATTTAGTAAAAAATAGTTTTTTTTTTAATGTAAAATTGTCAAGCAGTCATCCCTTAGAACCTAACAAATAGTTGTTCTTTGTGGTGCTGGCTGGAAACTAGGGTTAAACCTCGGTGGAATTTTGTTTAGCATATTCATATTTTAGATCAAAGGAAGTGAAAAAACTGTCTCAGAATACGATTAAGGGATTTTGATGCAGAATTATTTCCAAAATGAGATTTTATCTGACTATACCTGTCATGCTCTATAAAAGACCTTTTCCTTCCTTTTCCTGTTGTGCTTTTCCAAGAAAAAGCAACGTTCATACATTGTGTGTCCACAGCAATGATGTGGGTTTGGTTATATAAGTAGATGAAAGACTTTTGATGTTGCCAAATATAAGGAAGCTTTTTTCCTACCTATTTCACTGTTTTCTGAAGGACTCATGTGATGTATAACAGAAAATAGCATGTCAACTTTTGCTACAAAGAACCTTCAAATCTTGAAAGAATGTAGACATTTTATAACAGTATTCTGTAAGCTATGTTTTTATTTTTTTCTACTACAGAAAGCCAGGTAGTTTGAAACAAGCTGAACCTGTTAGATGTGTGATATTCGATGTTTTTCTATTAAACTGATTTTCTTTTCCACTAAAGAGTATACTGGGCTTAGGCTTGGAATGTGGTGTGTAACTTAAACTTTCCTATATTTTCCTACCTTGCCTGCTTTGTCATAATTAGCATGGACATCTGAGCAGACAGTTTGGCATGAAGTTTCCTTAACTCCAGTAGTGGAACTGATGAATAGAGGAGAGAAAAGCATCGAGGTTTTGCTCAAGTACTTTGTCCATCAATCCTTATTTTTGTCTCCATTTCCCTTCTTCATGATGCAGTTGTAATCAGAATAAATAGTGAACAGCTGCTTGTGCAGTCACTGCCAAAGCTGCTGCTTGGCTGCAGTTTGCACTGCAGCTGTCTCCTGCTCTTCCTACTTTTCTCACTCCGTCACTTCTTTAGCTCTGCCAACTGCCCTGTTTCAAATGCTAAATTTTTCTTATCAGAACACAGGACAACAGCTATACTTACTCTGTTAGCTAGATTAAACTGGAAGGATCTTGTCAGTGAATATGCCTGCCTAATCTCGTGGTCAGCTAGCTGCACCACGTAGTTCCCTGCAGAGACTCATCAAACTCCATAGTAGACTAATTAATTTTGTATGT
Organism: Dromaius novaehollandiae; assembly: GCF_036370855.1. Taxonomy (NCBI): domain Eukaryota; kingdom Metazoa; phylum Chordata; class Aves; order Casuariiformes; family Dromaiidae; genus Dromaius; species Dromaius novaehollandiae. The sequence goes on along the minus strand of NC_088101.1, from coordinate 9,204,455 downwards.
GTAAACATGCATATGTTTATATACATACTTTCCATTCCAGTTGGAGCCACTTGCAAAATCTTCCTGCTCTTACGGTTACAAACTTTCTATCAGAAAGTTACATTGATAGCTATGTTGAACAAAAACATAACGAGAAGTTATGCTGAACAGTTGATAGCTGCTTTTTGTTAAAGCTAAGGAGAATCAGTGCAACAGCTGTTCTATCTCTTATGCTTAGAGAAGGCAATTCTATCCTCTTTTAAGTCCTTGTTTTGCTAAATTGCAAGAAGGCAGACTTCTAGTATCCTCCATTTAACAGGCCCCAGTCAGCCTAATTGTCCTTCTCTGCACAGATTATAATGTTATTTTTGTCTTTATTGCATGTGGGTGACCAAAATTATATATAGTATTTCAGGCAAAACTTCACCTATATCTTGACTTCTCCTAGAATTTTGTCTTCTTTTTCTCATGACTTTAGTACAGTGGCTCTTAATGAGCATTGCATCTACTAATACCATAACACTCCTCTCAGAACATTTCCTGGTTCTGATTATAATGGAAGTCCTTGGTTTTGCTTCTGTTCTGTATCACTGAAGTATCTTCCTCCTTTGTGCCAGTGGAAGAAAGAGGATGATCCCCTCTTTCTGGTGAATTGTCTCCCAAATTACGTGACAGAGAGGAGGCCAGGTACTCCAACTTCTAGACTAGCCTGTCAGTCAGGATTCCTGGTTTTTGAATTTCATGACAAAGGGAAACAGAGTGATGTTCATGTCCTGCTCCTGTCTAATCTCTGTCTTTTCTTTTTGCTTCAAAATTATTGGGAAATTATACGGAACATAACTACTGTATCAGACTTAAGAAATTTTGTGCTTATTTCAATTTCAGATGATTTGGCTGGAATGTCTGATCAAAATCTGTTCATTTTAAGATATTACTGTTACCTGAATGGAAGCAGATCTAAGATAATGTACCTGTGCTCTGACCTGCAATCTCTGCTTATTTTTATACAGTTGATAACAAATAGCTAGGATGGGGATACTCAGTCCATTTTCTCAGGACCATCGCTGAGAACTGGAATAAAAACTCCAGAAATATAACTAGCTGCAGTCTGGAAATGGCTGACATCATAAATATTTCTAAATGTTTGTAGCTTGAACAGCAAAATTGCTGACTGGCTGATAGCAAACAATGGTGAGATGTAAACAGCGTGGGGGGTATTTTTCATAAGACAGTTATTCTTTCATGGAATGTGTTAAGCAACTGTCTATAAGGAATAATAGCAGACTATGTTATGAATGGGGCACTTCCTTTAGTTTCCTTAGTGTTGGTCACTTTCTGTTTGAAATTTTACTCTTAGTGTAGTCAAAATACTAGATTGTGCCCAGGCTTGAAGACTTAATTGCCAAGATGAAAAGGGAGCAAATCTTAATGGTAGTTTTGAATGGCCATGACAGTATTTTGTTCTAGAAAGGAAAGACAGCACGTGTGCGTGCGCGCGTGCATGCAGTATTCACCAAGTACTAATGTTTAGACGAGTTGGTCATTGTTGTTGCATTGTTGTTGATAGTAGGAGTATCTGTAAATGGCTTTTCTGTCTCAGTTCGTGGATTCTTAGTACGTAGTTGACAGAATATCATGCATACTAACATAAATGCTTACTAATCCTCCTAGCAGTGATTTTGAAACTAGTGAACTACTATTTCTATATAATTGAAAAACGTGAAACGAAACTTCTTGCTCTTTCCCTATGCTCTCCCTTTAAGGCTGTCCAGTGACAATATCGTTCCACGTCAGACTGGAAGAAGGAGTTGGTTTGATGAAGTATACTGACTTAAAATATGCATGACCTTCAGGTTTTTATAGTTTAATATCTTGGTTAAAGCAGTACTAAAACTCAATTCTGTTCTGTTTAAAATCTGAGAAAATGAAAGGTCTACAGCTGGGCATTCAAATCAACCCAAACCCGTATTTTCTGCAAACAAAACATCTGCTGTGTCTTTGTGCCTGAGTCCTGATAAGCTGTATCACATGCCTCTAATATATGATCTTAATATTGTATGTTACATCTTGTAATATTACTTCTGTTTGTGCTCAACTCTACTGGCGCATCATTTTGATATGACAGACACTTTATAGAAAGTTAAGCGCCACAGTGGCTCTTGACTTATTTTAAGTCAATACGATTGTGAAAATCCTTGATTTTTAAAATAGAAGATATAAGTGAGGACAATAATATATCTCCAGCCTGGTACACCTTAATTACAAAAGCCAAATAGGTACATACAGTGATCTAGGTGTCCTTGAAAGTTAACTTTACACCTGGTATTTTCCATAGTAGATAGTGATTTGTTTAAAGACTCAAAATGTGAGCTGTTGTAATTAAGAAAAGTGGAGGATTTGTGGAGAGAATATGTAAATGAATTGGAGGAGCAAGATGCATCACAGAAATAACATGATCCTCAATTGGTGACTTGGAAAGGAAAAAGGGGATGTGTGTGTGTGCGCGCACGTGTGTGTGTATATTTACAAAGATTTTAATATCTGTCATAAAGGTTCATCAAAATGAAACAGAAAAATGCCAAACACCTTGGTGTCTGAATTTTCCCATAAGGTTACAGTAGACATGTTTGTTTTCAATATGTTTTGCAGAAACTCCGTAGATGAAGAGCAGTAACTTACATTCTTCTTGTTCCCGTACACTTATTTTATATTGCCATGATTTGTACTGGGAGCTCCCTGGTGCATGTGATTGCCTTTTAAGACTATGTACCTATGTAACGGGCTTGGTCTTCCCTGGCATGATTTCTAGTTTGTGCCCCTGCAGTACTAGTATATAGCAAGCAGATCAATCCAAATATACGCTGAACTTTTCTCCTTACAGATGAGAACTCTGAGGACCTCCAAGAGCTTTGTTTGGTCTGAGCATCGTATGAGGATAAAAAACACGGTTTAAAATCTTCTGTGTTTGACTTCTGAGTTGTTGCTCAGTTTATTTAAAAAAAAAAAAAAAAGGTCCAGCCAACAGCACTTACTCATGTTAAGAATCATTGGATTTGCGCTGTTGTTTACAAAGGAATAGCCAGTATAGGTAAAACTTGTATCATCAGCCTGTTTTTAGATGAGCCACAGTGTAGTTTTGGAAAGCAGTGTGTACCACTGCAGTTAAAGCGTTAGGATAAATTTAGCACATAGACTAGCTGGAAAGGTCTCATGACTTAGGAACTATGAACTATTGTTTAGTATCAGTGGTGAGACTGTCCAAAAGCAATATTTCTATTAAGGTGTACAAATATTTTAAGTGGGATTGACTGGGGGCAGGGAAGTGAGTGTCAGTCAAAGACCAAAATAAGAAAGGGTTCCCTAGAGATATAGGCTAAAGATGCTGTATCTTACTTGTGAATGAATAATATATGATGGTTTTCAAAACCATTGTACAGCATTTTCACTTCTGTCTCTTTGTCCTCTTACTTGTCTCTGAAGCGTTGTGTTAGCTTCATATCTCAACAGTAGTGACTTCTTTGAAGGGTGTCTTAAGTTAATCAAAGTTGATGAGTACCAATTGTGAAGGATTAATTTGAGAATACAGCAAAAGAGAACTAAATTATCTAGTTTTTTTCTTCTAGGAAACTAAGAAAAACATCTTCCTATACTAATTTGTCAAGTGTGTTGCACAGTAAACAGTTTTCAGCAAAAAAGGTAATCCTTGCTATAAAGAAACTATATAAATACCCTTTAATCTATAATATCTTTGTGTTAGTTTGTATTTTTGAAGAAATAATGTATTTTCTTTGATATCTTTTAAAGTAAAGATACTTATTTTACTTACATCAGTTTTGCATATAATCTAGACACATTTAATCTCACTTTAACCTAGCTGGCCCAGTGCAGCCAGCAACACTGGAACCACACAGGGTATGGAGCTGGCAACAGTGTTCTAAGCTACAGCAGGGGCACATATGATCACTGTAAGTCAGTCCCCGCTCTTTTTCCAGTATTGATGCATGAAGAGTTGTAAATCTAGGAAGGGACATGGATACTTTTAAAATATTACAGAAGAAAATCAATTCCCTTTTCAGATAAATGACTTACATATTTGTTTTAAAAGAATTTTCTCTTACGTCAATCATTCTACTTCCTCCAACACCACAGACCATATGCAGAAATCACTGAATTACTGGAATGATCAACTCTTGGGACAGAATGAAAAACAGCTGCATAGTAAATTAACCAGAAAAAATGAAAACCAAAGCTAGCCAATATAACAGAGAAACATACTACTAAATATTTTCTCTGCTCTCAAGAGTCTTTTCAAGTCTTAAAATCTTACAAATCTGTTTGCTTCCCCTACCAATATCTAACAGAACACCAGCTTGTAAATTGAATCAATAACTCTATGCTTTCAAACGGTATTTCACTTTTTCTTGTAGGCTTCCAGAGAGTGCCTACAATTACTATCTTTTTAAGAAACACAACCTTCAGTAGTCCTCCACAAAACATGGATGTGTAGCCCAAATCTCATTAACTTGATGGAATACATGTTTTCAAGGATCTTAGACACACAGTTGGAATTGCAAACGTGCTATGGAGTTTGAAAAATTTTGCTCCTCCTCTACTGCTTAACTTCTATTTGTAAATAAAAAGGTGGACTTCAGGCTTAAGCTAACTGAAATTTGCAGCAGCAGAAAGCGTAAAATACATCAGAGTGATGGAGGGAGAAAAAAGCCCTCTCTCCATTGTGTGTGGTATCCCAGATGTCTCTTTCAACCCTGGATAAGATGTGGTATCAGTAACTGAGATTCCTTTAGTGAGAACTATATAGATCTTAGACACCTTAAACTTCTTAAACAAAGTTAGGTAGACTTTGAGTTTAAAATAAATGTCAGCAAGCAGGAACAAACTTTTGCATGACACGTACTTTCATGCCTTAAATGTCAGTCAGTTGGATTAATAAGCTGTTTAGATAAAAGGAAATCATTCTCATTTCAAAACTTTTCTGGAAATATAAATTTCAGTACTTTAGAAAACTTGGTTCTTGTTTAAAAAAATTAGAATATTTTAATTTTTCTATTTTGTTTACATTTGACTAAAAAACACATTTTCAGAGTGATTTAGCCTTTGAACCGGCCTTGAAAAAATGAACAGGTATGCTCATAGGTAAAAACATACCTATCTGGGTCAGATCAATAGCCTTTCTCTGATAGTGGCACTCAGAGATGCTGTTTAGGGAGCACACAAGCCTAGCTGTCTGTGGTCCATGCCCCTTTTACTCCTCTACCATCCACAATTGTTAGATTGTGATAGAGGATGCATCCTTGCCTACTCTCTCTAGTATCTTTTTCAAGGAGTGTGGACAACAGGTTCATAAAGACTGGGTTTTCTTAAAAGTGTATGCATAAGATTCTTATATTCATGGGTCTCTTCCCCTTTCCAACTCCCACTCCCCAGAGTAAGATTAGGGGTAGTATTTAGAACATGTAATCCTAAGACTTAGGTACTAGTAGTACCTAATATGTCTAATCTGCATTTATTTTAATATTATAAACAGGAAAATGAAAAGAACTTAACTGCGTTTTTGGACTGACTCCTGATGGGCTGGATTTTGTCTTGGTGGGAGTATTTGAAGATTCACGCTGTGAAAGAAGAAACAGCCAATGGCTTCAGAATCCATGCTCCCAGAGCAGGCAAAACAGCATCTGATAAAGGGAAAAAGGCGGCAGCAGCAGCAGCAAACTAGGTCTTCCAACAGTGATGGTGAAGATGAAATCTTTGTATTTGAAGCAAATGAGGCTTGGAAGGATTTTCACAGCTCTCTTCTTCACTTCTTTGAAGCTGGAGAGCTCTGCGATGTTACACTGAAGGTGACATAAATTGTCTTGTTCTCACTATCCAAATCGATTGTGTTTAACAAAAAAGCATGCTATCGATAGCTGTGCTTCAGCAGGAGGGGGTATAGAAGCCATAGAATACCAATTGGATCTGAGGCATGGCTAGATGTGATGGTTTTTTCCTCATTTAGAAAACTCACAACTTAAATGTAAACACTGTAAGATACTGACAGTCCAAGAGAGGAGGTACATGAGTTTGACCTCACCCAACTTGCCTTCTACTAAGCAAGCTCCTACAGTTGTTCAGTATATTACTGTAGGATCTCTGTGTACCTGCAGCTCCTCATACCCTCTTTCTTCTCATACGCTTCCATCCCAAATTTATCCCTGTTTCTGCATTCTGTGCTGCTCTGCTAGATCCTTCTGAGAAACAGGATTCTCAAAATCAAAGATACCGCCCCCTCCAAACAATTACATTTTACAGCTGATCAAAGAGTAAAGGAAAAAGAGAAAACTTGCCAGCACTTTTGTCAGCATTACTCATTTGCCTGCTTCCTTTAATGCATTCTTCGTAACTTAGCTGTATATTGCTTATATCCTGATCACAAGAAACTTGCATCTCACATCCATAACAGTGCCTAAAAATATTAAGTAATGCTTAGCTAGCCATCTTAGCAATGCTACAGGAGATAGTTACCTAAGAGAAGGATTCCAGTAGCACGAACAGATAACAAATGCCCTTGGGAGACATTGCTTCCCTGCCACTTTACTGTTGCATATCAACAAGGAAAATCTTCCACAGATGCGAGTCCCTGGTGCCTCCTGGTGGGCATCCCATCCTTAAATAAGCTTGCTGTCACTGATCCTGGGAGACAATGGAAGTAGCTGTGAGGAGGCATGTTTCTCTCCGTTCCACACCTGTGGACAAAAGGAGTAGAATAAACAATGTTTTTCTGCTCTGCTCCACAACAGATATTACATGTTGAAATTGCTTTTCACCATCTGAGCAGAAGCTATGTGCAGCAGCAGAATAGCTAATGACGGTTGAGTTGATGCTCCTAGGAGGCTGAATGGCAATACCGAACCTGATTGCTTTAGTTTGCCGCCCCTGATGTGACAGCCATGAAATGGAAGCTGCCTGTCATATTAAAAAGCATTTTGGGGAACCTCATCCCTTTCATCTTTCTCCCTTTCTGCCCACCTTCCCAAAAAAGAAAAAGGTCTTCTTTCTCCTTCCTGCTAGGGAAACTTGGCTTTGAAAATGTACTTCTCTCAGGCTGCAGTTCAATTTTCTGTAAGTTATGTTTGTATTATCTGTGTGTAGCAATTTTGGTGAATTAAGAATATTACGTTGTATAACTTGCCTGCCAATCTTATATGACTTGACTGCCAGTCCTCAAGTGAAGAATATAATCTATGGAGACTAGAGAGGCACATCTTGTCCTAAGGCTTTCTAAATCAGTGATTTTCAGTAACTGGTAACAATATATTGAACTTGAATTTTCTGGAAGGCTTGCTTTCCTTTCTGTAGTGCTCAGGCATTTTTCATGTTTTGCAAATAATTGTGTCTGGACTGAACTTCTTGCCTTTGTGCATGAATTATGGTATTGAGCAATTTTGACATAACCGTTGTCAGAACTGATTATTCCTTTAACTATTGGGTTTCAAAACATGATTGTATATTCTGTGGCAGTAAATAACTGGAGGAGAATTTCAAGATATCAGTAAGCTAGATATTTAAAATTAAGCAGATGTGGGTAAAATAGTGTAGTCACTTAATTCAAAAGACAGATTGAATTAAAGAGGGGGATGATAGGCTTAATAAAAATCTGTAAAGGCAAGAATGGCCTAGTAGCTTCATCTTATATAGCAGACAAACTGGTAACATCTATGTGGATGAGTAGTATTAATAATTGCAGTATTAGCACTGTGACATTAATAAATCCTGAGAGTGCAGGAGGAAGACTGTCTGTGCTCTGAAGAGTCAACATCTGAAATTTCACCTGCAGTACTGCTCCCTAGGAAGCAGGAGAGTGGCAGATGCATGCCAACTGTTTTTCTCCATTTTTTTCTAGTTTGCTTGGTCTATGAATTATTTTTTCTGGAGTGATTTAATGACTTCACAGTGAACCTTCCATCTTTTCCTGTCTTTTAAAGTGTGTTTGCTTTCTGTACTGAACTTGCTGTTCACTAAGCAGGTTACACTTGTGTTGATAATACACAATTTTAAAGAGGAAAGTGATTTGAGTGGCACTTCTGTATATTCAGTCAGCGCTAAAAAAAAAAAAAAAAAAAAAAGCCCTTCCAATTATCCTATGTAATATCTTTTTTTGTAATTGCAAGTCAGCCCACTATAACATTTTGATCTGAAAATGAAGATGTAATTTCAGTCTGTCAAGGAAATTTGTCTCATAACTGCCATCCCTTTACGTTACTGCAGACTGAAAAATGATGAATGCCGAAAGAAAGCGCTGCTATAACAAAAGTAAGTGTTAGTGATTGGAACGTGCCTCAAGGAGGAGACTGGTAGACAGACTAGAACTGACTGATTTCAATATTATGAAGAACTTCAGTAACGTATGCATTAGGAAATTCTTTAAACTTTTTTTTTGCATTTTATTTTGTGGCATATTCCTTTCATAGCAGAATTGCTCAAAGACATGCTTTTTTAGTTAAGAATGTCTTGGAGGGTTTTTGTTTGGCAGAAAGCAAGTGCACATTTTAAGCAAAGAGCTAATTATGCAATGTTGCTTAACTTTTTTACTGTGACTCGGTGAATTTAAGCTGCAGCAGACTTCTTGCTGATTATAAACACTTGCATAAAGGAGAAATTGTTTCACGATTGTCTGATGACGTATGTCATGCCAAAGTTCAGTTTTAATTCTTGTTTCACTATTTAATCTCAGTGCATACTTTGCCTCCTAACTGTAATTAGTTCCTCAAAGCTGATAGGGCATTTCCTGAAACTTTAAACCAGCAGGCAATATTCCTAGATGATTTTTGAGCAAGGTACAGGAAGCTTGTAACTTCTTTAAATGAATAAGCCAACTAACAGTTTTTGATATTAGATGTACTTATTCATAGAGCAGTAGTGCTGTCCCCTGTCTTATAGATCTTTAACAAAATATATTCTGAGCATAAATAGTGGTTCTGTAGCATCTCTCAGAGGTCTCTGTGGACTGTTCTTACAGCTAGATGAAGTAAGGTCATAACTAGCTTCTGCCTTAAAAAGATGTGTACTACTGAAACTCTAAGTTGCAAAAAACATACGTTGATTCACTGTTGCTATTGAATGGCAGTTATTGAAGATCAAGCTCAGGCAATTTGTAATATACCTATTCTTTTTTGAAAAATATAACTTTGAAGCACACAAGAAGCAACTTCTTAATTCCAAAGCACAGTCTCTTGTTAATTTATTTGTGTGGCTACTAGTAACAGCATCCTCCTTGGTGGGAAGGATTGTATCCAGAAATGTACACCATAACATTTAAAGGTTAAGAGGAAGGATTAACAATGCAGTGTAACTCTAAAGTGAAAAATACAGATTTTTTTCTTTAGGGCAGAATTGCCCGAGATGCTGTTTACGCTTCTGATAGCAGTATGAGAGGCCTGCCAAGGTATAGTTATCTAATGAAATATTTCATTCAGCAACTTCTATCTAGGGTGAAAAAGAGAAATTTCAGCTTAACAAGATAAAAACTAAGCTATATCTGTCCTGGATGTGTTTATTTTCACTGTTTGACAAATGCTTTTAAATGAGATTTGACTAAATTATTTGCTATCTTATTTTATCTCTACATAGTTATTCTCTGGCTTAGCTCTGCATCTCCATCTTGTATAATAAGGTCTTAGCTTCTAACATCCCCAAGTCTCTAAATGTCCTGCGCAAGCCCCCTCAGCCTCTTCTGTACTCCTTTTGCTTTGCACAAAAGTAAGTTTGTTTAGGAAGAGTTTGGAAACCCTCATTCACTTGCTCTGAGACTCAGCAGTTTTGCCTAATAATCTACAATAGAGCAGAAAAATTGACACCTTACGTGCGAAGCAGCTAGGCTTGAGAGGAGGATGCAGAGATGGGGCCATGACCTTCAGAAGAAACACCGCGCTTCAGTTTGAGAGCTGCATAAAGCTTTGTCCCGGGAACATCTCTGTATTTCTTCTGTTTTATGAAGAAGGTTTCCTGAGGAGTGTTGTCACAGCATCCTTCTTGTTGACAGTCTTTAGTATTAGATTCCAGTTATCTTCTGGGATACATTTTTAAAGCCTCTTCTTGGTTAGGCTTTATAGCTGCAGGTGAAAAGCATGAGCTACATGTTCACTTTCCAACATGACATTTTATATTTGCTATTAGACTTTATGTATAAAGTATTTACTCTTCAGCAGATATTCAGAGTGGGGCTCAGACAGTGGTGGGAAAGTACTGCACTGTCTGTTCAGTTGTGATCTGGCTGCTGCACTAACACTGAGCCCTGGTGAGATGCTTAAAATGCTGAGGAGACTCTTAAGATCACATCCCTGTTCATTTCAGTTTAGAGAAGATAAGGAAGTAAGAAACATCAGAACAGGACTACAAAGATCTTGACTAATTGCACCAGCGACAATTTCTCAAACCAATATGCCGTTAAAGCATTATACAGCTAATCCCTTCCACTGTAGGCTTATCAGTAAACCAAAACACTTAACATTTGAACTGAATAGAGTTGAAACCACATTGCAGAATGAGCAATAACTTTTCTGATAGGTTTTTAAGTACTTTCAGAAGCTTCCTTTAAGCATATCCTGCATTTTTAGGTTAATTCTTCTAATTTAGGTTTATGTCAAATAATATGCCAGTTGGACACCACTGAAGCTAATTTGACTGCAACTCTTACTGCAGAGAAGTTACTCATTATTGAATTTAAGGCAACACAAATTTTAAATGTTAATAGTAAACAAACTAAACTGTTCAGAGGGCAGATTTTCCACATAAAATATTTATCGCTGTTAAATAGAGGTATTGTACAATTCTCAATGGCCAATATTTAAGGTCCCTTGTCAAAATACCTTATACCTTATAAGCACCTTATAAGCATTGCTGAATCATATTCTGATGCATTTTGGCAGTCTTTTAAGTCAATTTGTACAGGAACTTTTGCTGATGTTTATGCTACATGTTGTTAGATGAGTCAAAAAGTATCTCTTATGGGATACTTTTTTCATATATTGCTTGACACTTAGAGAATGAATATGCATGTTTTAAGCCTAAAACATTACCAGTGATGAAGTAATCCTGTAGCCTTGTCTTGCCTGTTGTAGTGCTAGACTGTGCTGCAGAATGCAAATATCAGCCTGGGACATAATTTTTAAGAATTTTTAAGATGGAAGTCAAATCAGTGAAATAAAACCCTACCGAAAAGAATCCTTCACTTACGTTTTGTAATAATCTGACTAATGTAGCTCTCCTGTCTTATTTCAGTATTATATGTGAAAAGGTTTAGAAAGCAAGAGAGGCCAATTAGCTGACAGTGTCGGTCATAAACACAAACATGAAGAATGACTTTTTTCTTGGTAAATCTTACATTTTACAGCAGCAATGAGCCGGTGAGGCGCTCAAGTGCAATGTTAACGGCACTGCTTATTTAAGTGAATTAATTCCTTGTTCTCTTTAGAGCTTTTGAATGTGTTAAAAGCATTGAGGGTATACAATGACTTTATTTAAGTGGGTAAATGTCTTTTTTATGGTTCATTAATTTAAAAGGATGGAGTTCCTTCATTTAAGGAAGCAGCATGCCATTTCCCTATCTTACAATCTTGCACGTAGTTAAAACATTCAATTCAGATATAACAGAATAATTTTTTGCCCTGGAATTAAGGTGTCTAGTGAAAGTCAGTTAAATGAAGTTATCTTTGGAAAAGACATTCTGCTTTTGGCTCAAAAGAGATTTTTTCTTTGCAGCCAAAGTGGAAATTCTTTCAGTTGAATAACAGCTGTTGTGTACTATTGCGTTGGCTGTATACAACAGAGCATTGCATTTATGACAGACTTGACATCTATTTGTCAAGAGCAATTCTTACAATGCTTGCTTGTATTGGTGGAACATTTTCAGTATAAAATTGTTTCCTCATCTTAGTTGCTCCAAATTGCAGGTGACCTTTAATCCTGAAGAATAACTGTATTTGCCTTAAGCCATCATGTTTAATTTCAGTCAATGGAAAAAGTTCAGGTAATACCACAGTTGTTCAAAAGATAGGTTTTAGAGTAAGCGAGTGTGTGTTTGTGTGCCTATAAACTCCAAAAAATTGTTATACAGGGACTGGCTGACTTTAGTTTGCTATTGCGGTTTAAAAGAAATATGTTTTAACCTAGGTTACTTGAGTCTCATCTAAAATGATGCAATGATTACATGTCTTACCTGCATATGCTGCGTATGTGACTTCGTGGTACCACTTTTTGTCTTGCACACCAGGGGAAGATCTGGGCCAAGAAACTTTGCAGATCTAATAAATTCGTCAGTATTGTTGTTTTAAAAAGATTGCTTCTTTTACAAGAAAAAAGAACAAAAACAAAAAAGCCACAAACACACACAGTAAGATTTTTCTCCTGTTACGTCTGTACATTTTGTACAGAAATCCCTTTCTTGACTTCTAAAAAAAAAAAAAAACAACCCTCAACTCTGCTTTTTTTTTTGTTTTCCACATACTTAGCATGACTGTGGTTTATTCAGGAATAAAGACGGAATTTTTAACATAGGCATACTATAAAGAAATGGAACAAGTTTCAGAAACTTCCAAAAACCACGTGGAAACACAGTGCTAGCTGAAAAGGGAGCTGACCTCATGGTGAATACACTCTTTTGGTAAAGCTGTGCCTGAAGGGTAATTTTTTAAATAATCTCTGTGCTTTTGTCTAAATGCTTTTATTGCTGTGGTTTTACAGGATTTTGCTTCTGTAAATAGAATTATCAGTTCCTAAAACAACAGTAAAAACACAGAGGTTTAAATTAAGTAGTCTCAAGATGTCACTTTAGAATTTTTTTTTTTCCCTTAAAGTCTCTGTATAAATGTAAAACAAACAACTACCTAGCAGTGTCCTTCTGTCTTCTAAAGCATGGATCAAAGGTTCTTAAAATTTCATTTAAAAAATGGGAACCGACTCTTGGGGGGAAAAAAAAAAAGTTCAGTAAGTTAATGATACTGACTTTTCGTGTTACAGCTTTACCTGACTTTAGCAGACAAGTTAAAACTGAAATTTGCCTGGGATATGTTGATCTAATGCCAGAAATATGGGACAAATGGAGTTCATTTGTTTCCGTAAAATAAAGCAGCTCACTGCATATTGAGTCCAGAATTCCCATTTCAAGTTAATTGTCTTGTTCTATAGCTTAAAGAAAATTAAAGCTAACATTTCAGTAAAATAGTCTTTTCTTTCTTTTTTTTTTTTGCAGGTTGGTTCAAAGCTTATCTCCTGCCACAAACTGGTGCTAGCTTGTGTTATACCTTATTTTAGAGCCATGTTTCTTTCAGAAATGGCTGAAGCCAAGCAGACGTTGATTGAGATTAGAGACTTTGATGGTGACGCAATAGAAGATCTAGTGAAGTTTGTGTACTCCTCCCGACTTACTCTGACTGTCGATAATGTCCAGCCTCTCTTGTACGCTGCTTGCATTCTTCAGGTGGAGCTTGTAGCAAAAGCTTGCTGTGAATACATGAAGCTACACTTCCATCCCTCCAACTGCCTGGCAGTCAGGGCTTTTGCGGAGAGTCACAACCGCATTGACTTGATGGACATGGCTGATCAATACGCTTGTGAACATTTTGCCGAGGTGGTGGAATGCGAAGACTTTGTGAGCGTGTCACCGCAGCACCTCCATAAACTCTTGTCCTCCAGTGATCTGAATATAGAAAATGAAAAGCAAGTTTACAATGCTGCTATCAAGTGGCTTCTGGCCAATCCACAGCATCATGCTATGTGGCTGGATGAAATACTTGCTCAGGTAGGGTAGACTGAGGCACTGGGTGCATGGCCCATCACTGCTTTACTTCTCTATCAGCTGTTTTCAGTTAGGTAGCTTTCATGAAGAAAGATGTTTTTACCAGTTGGTGCCCCATCTGTTATTCATAACTGTTAGTCAAGAGTGGATGCAGGTTAGACCTGAATAGGAGGACAAAGTCATGTTCTCCAGGCTCTATAAAGAAAGAGTGCTCACTTTATGCTCATGTGGGGGGAGGAGGGGGTTAGCAGCCAACAAAAAGCTTTGTCTATGTCAGAGCAGAAATTTCCTAGATTTATACACAGTGAAGTGGAGAACATAAAGCCATCGCTTCACGTGTTTGGATACTACTACAGCCTGAAATGCTCACTTCCTTTGCTGGTAAGTATTTTTACTTAACAAAGCAAAGTATAGCTATTTAGGAGTTCTGTTACGCAGCTAGGAAAGTAAAACACTGTAATGGGAAGGTATGTTACCAAGCTGTGCTGCTTCTAGAATATTTTGCGTATGCATTAACAGAAGACCAAGATTTTGTACCTATATCAATAGACTAAAAAAATTGGGCCAGACCCTTTAATGCTTACCAGACGAGGAAAACTATCAAACTATTCATTACCTGCAGGATCCACAAAATTAATTTTCCATGTAAACCTCTAGACTCATTAAGAGTTCATTGTTTCTGAAAGAAATTCATAAATGCATCAAAAGGGTCACTCAACTGAAGCTATTTAAACATACTTCAGTTACGCAAGCTCCGCGCTACTCATGCCTTGAGACAGGTATGGAGAATCTGCACTGAGTGGAGAAACAGTTCCCATCCACATGTATATCTTAGCAGGAGGGAACACCTGTGCTCTTTCAGTTGTCACTAAATGATATATTTTGCTTCACAAAGTTCTGCACTTCAGCAGCATTGCTAATGTTTGCATTATATAAGTACCGAGAAGTCCACTAACATGATGATTTCATTGTCTTACATAATTTTTCACTTTTCCTGATGGAAGATCACAACTCTTCATGAACTGGCTTCCAAAAAGCTTCCATTTCCTCTAGACCAGCATGAAGTTGTTGTATACTTGCACACATGTATAGTATACAACTAATAAAATTTAAGGGCAATGTTAATTTGAGCTTTTTTTTTTTTTTTTTTTTAAGAAATAGATTGATTTTTTTTATGGTCCTATTATGTTAGGAGATGCAGATAACAGCTTTATCCTATTCATGGAAACTAAGTCTGAAACAAAGCAATGAAAAAGTAAACTCTTACTCTAAATATGGGTTATTTACCAAGCAGTATATGGAGCTTCCAGGGGCATTGGACATTGTTGCTAGCTGAAAGCAAGACTGTGATTCAGTTGTTAAAAATCTAAGCTACCCACATCATAATCAGACTTATGGGTTAACTTTGTTATAACTAGATTCTGAACTTTTGTCAGCCTTGATTTCTTAGTGCATCATTAACCTCATGAGTCTACTAGCAGGGCTATTGGTGATGCTTTGAATCAGCCTAAAATGAACAAGGGCTATTGGTGATGCTTTGAATCAGCCTAAAATCAACAAGGGCCTAAGTAAAGAAAGAAATAGGTTTGGAGCAAGTGGGTAAGGAAGAACTGAGAGAGACTCCTGCTGACCTGAAGGCAGGGACACTTGTCATCAGCATAACAATACCATCCTACTGCCTGGAGACACATCTACGGGACTACTGCTTCACTACTGCTGCTGATCTGACTGGGAAACTCTTTGACAGTGTTGGCCCAAGCCAGCTACTATTTGAAAGTCAGGCAGTCCCACCTTTTGTCACTCCAATCTGCTTATACTTCATATTCCTCGTGGTTTTTCTCACAAAGGCAAGTGAAAGATTTACAAAAATCTGCTGTGGGGAGGAGGACATTTCAAGGAAGTATTTCAGAAGCCTACCTTATTTCAGATCTGCCTTGTCACTGGGGATTACTGCAGGCACTGACTGCCGGTGGCCGGGTAGAAGTGTCTCATCCCATGCAGAGCCTCACTGTTCTTAAGCTTGATCACCAGGTCTTCTGGGGAAACACAGGAAGGATTTGGGAAAGAAACACCTTAGTAATGAAGGCTAATGGAAAAACTGAAGTCTGTTAGTGCAATAAAAAAAGTTTTCACAATACCCATAGACCTCTGCCAGTACACTCATGTCCTCTTAGCTCCCATCAGCTGTCTCTCTGCCTCATGAGACTATTTAATATTAATCTGTTTAATGATCTTGAACCTGCTCTTGTTGTTATATTCTAATGTTAATCTGGCAACGAGATTTCATAGTCTAATTTGAGTGAACTATGCTGCATTATACTTTTTCTTTAGTCCTCTCTGCTGCCTGGTCTGCCCTGTGTTCTCTGGTGACTTTAACAATTGGCTCTCAACATTTTTCTTATCCTGCAGGCTGTCAGGCCAAGTCCACAGTAGAGAATGGTGTTATTGCACTAGCACTACTTAATACGCCCTTAGTTCATGCTGACAGAGTGTATCAGAATGTATTTTACTTGCCACTCAAATAAAAGGAATTATTCTAACAAAAGTCCTCTTATGCTGGCATATAAATGAGATTAAAATTCATATCCCTAACAGACTAATCCAAAATAGGCTATTCCAGTAAAATTACAGCCTCTGCCTGTATCACATCCAGAAGGAATACCATGCAGCGCTTGATGCGCCCGCTGGCGTTGCAGCTAAGGCCCTGCCAGCGCAGGCAGCTGCCGTTTTCTTGCCTGCGCTCGGCCTGGACAAAGTGACAGTTCTCCCAGTGCTGCTTAAATGCAAATGGTTATAGCAAGAGTTTGTCACTAGAAGGAACCGTTCATGCCAGCATTACTCTTGAAGAAAAACATGAAAGCCAGCTGGAATATAGTTACTCTTTTTACTGAAGAGTATGGGGCTGACGGTGGGCTCTGAGGTTGCAGTCTGGTACGTATACGTCACTGTTAATAGTTAGATTCAGTCAGTTTAGCCAGTCATTCCAACTGTGTTCATTTCTGTCAGGTGCGACTGCCTCTGTTGCCCATTTGTTTCCTTATGGGTGTTGTGGCAAAGGAAGAGATTGTCAAGCAGAATCTAAAATGTAGGGATTTGCTGGATGAAGCAAGAAACTACCACCTTCACCTGAGCAGCAGGGCAGTGCCAGACTTTGAATACTCCATTCGCACAACACCAAGGAAGCAGACTGCTGGTAATTAAATGTGTGTCTGATTATCCAGTATTGAGTGGTGTGGAAAAAGGGCAGCTCACCTGTTTAAGGTTAGTTAGCTTGGTGTAAATGGTTGTTAATGACTTCATGCACAACTGGAAGAGCCATTGTGCACCTCTCTGGCAATTTGGTTGTGCGCTGCGTTTTCTTAGCAGAATTTTAAAGTCTTTGTTTGGAACAATACTTATTTATCCTCATCAGCTGTATCTGTATTCAAGCTAGAACTTTTAAGTAAGTTATGTGCAGGCAGTATGCTTGAAACTGTGCAGAAAATAATGAACAGGGTTTTTTTTTTTTGTTTTGTTTTTTTGTTTGTTTTGGTATGAGAAGCTTGAGCTAACTTTTAAACTCTTTGGCTAACCAAAAGCAAGTGATGCACATAAGACTACAAATCCCATTTTTTACATTCAGTTATATTTAACAAACAATATATTTCTCTCCCTAAGAAAATGACGAAAAAGCATATTTAAAATATATATTACTTTTGCAAGGACACTGATAATTAATTGTCAGAACAGCATGCCAAACAAAGGCCAAAACCGAGGGTCCAAAATGCAGGACAATGAATGTGCCCCTTGAAGGGAAATGTGACCTATCTCAAACTGTATAGTTTTTGATCCACTCTGCTATACAAATTTAATCCCATGTTTTCCTACTAGTTCTCTAGAAACCTCTTTTGTCTTCTTCAGGTGTGCTATTCTGTGTTGGTGGTAGAGGTGGATCAGGTGACCCATTTCGCAGCATTGAATGTTACTCTATAAGTAAGAACAACTGGTTCTTTGGCCCCGAAATGAACAGTAGGAGAAGACATGTGGGTGTGATCGCGGTGGGAGGTCAGTAACAAAGCAGCCCTACTCCAAAGGCACTTTTTTGTTTCTTTTGTTGGAATGGGTGCTTTTAGGAAATTAATCTGTCTTGTAATGGCTTAACTGGTGGATATCCTTCAATTTTGTAGAGCTCCTTCCCCGTGAAGGGGTTATTACTTTTGTAACAATATGAGAGTATGGTTATTGAAAAGACATTAATGCTGTGTATAGCCTGCTGCTAGCTTACTAGGTGACTTAACATTTATCTATCCATTTTTAAAGAAGTGCTGTTATACAAGATAGTAACCCAGGCTTTGTTAATACTCATACTAGCTTCCCTCAGAGTTAAATCCATACAGGCTCTTCTCTGTTAGGCAAAGTTACTAAGACCATAACTCTTCTAAGAGCAGACCTACCTTTATTTTTGAGACTTCAACTTCTGAAACCAGGTCCATGCAGTCCAGAGCAGCTTAGCATCCATGACTCAACTCTTCCTCATACATGGTGGCCTCTGTGCTAAAGCAGAACAAAGATCTTTTTTTTTTCCCCCTAGAAAATCTGGAGAGACTGATATATCTGTGTAAATGTCCAAAACTGATTTGAACTGCAATACCCTAATAAGGTATATGAAGATTTCCTGCATACATGTTTCAAGATTTGTATAGCAGTCTACATTAAAACAGATCTCTGGCTGAGAATAGCATATAAAAATATGAAGTCCTAACTTTTTAAGAACTTGATACTGAAAAACTTTAAAACTTTAATGTTTACTTGAGCGTATTTCCCCATGTAGGCAGGGATGTTATATAAATGAAAACTGAAATGTTGCCAAGCAATCTCTGTACCTGAATACGTGTATGCATTTCAGGTAAAGTCTATGCAGTAGGTGGACATGATGGAAATGAACACTTAGGAAGCATGGAAGTATTTGATCCTCTCACAAACAAGTGGATGATGAAGGCATCAATGAACACAAAGAGGTACGTGTCTCAGGATCCAACATGCGACAAAAAATTTAAGTCCTAGTCCTTGATCCATCATTTGTTGTTGATGCTGGAAAACATTCTCATGTCTATCTTGGGCCTTATGTGGGTTCCCAAACTCAGCTATTTTTAGGATTTTTTTTCTATTTTGGGGTTTCAATGCCAACACACTCTCTTATTTACTAGCTATAGAGCAAACAAGTCTGCATCACATACTTGCACACATCACATATTTGCACCAACACCAAGCTGTGAGTAACATACTAGGAATTTCACTGAAAGACTGCAGAATCCCTTTCTCCAAGGGAAGGCCCTGGCTGGTAACATTGGTTATATTTGTTCTTCGGCTTTTTTTTGTGCTTTCATTCATCTTATTTTCTGCTAAGCCAGATAAAGGAACTGGAAACTCTTTTAAGAATGATCAAGGTCATTACCAGCAGGATATGCGTAGTAAAATACTTGATGCCCAGGGAACCAATAGCAGCTCATGTTTTTTGCCATAAAAAGCCAGAAGCACTAACACATTGAAAGTCATGTAGTGGATTTGTTTTGCCTTTGAGTACTTAAATTCTTCTAAAGAGCTACTGGACTGGTAGATCCTAATTTTTTTCTTTCAGCTATCATTTTAATCAGTCTCCTTAATTCTGTATTTATTTTTGTTACTTGTTGTTTCTAACAGTGTCACGTACAAGGGGGAGTAAAATAGTAGGCATGACCAAGTCCTAAAGCTATTTGTGGCTGTAACGTAATCAAAGCAGAAAACCTAGGCTTCTCCAAATGCCTTCTGCCTCCCCCACCCTGAGCATATTCTTGGCAAACTTCAGTTCTGGATTTTTGTGACACTTCTTATTAAGTCAGTCAGTGAGTGGAATGGCTACTGTGCCCTGGCTAGGCTCCACTGGTCCAATCCAAGGCAAAGGTGTAAGAATACTTATTTGAGAAAAGAGATTTTTCTTGTAAGTTCTTTACTATTTTATTTGTAGTGAATCTCTAAAATGAACAGAATCTTTTGAAAGCAGAGAAACGTGATCAAAACTCTGGATCTGATTAACATAGGCCTACTGGCCAACTAGTTGCTTATGTGTACTACTAACTTACTGGTTACAGTGTGCCACGTACATCACCTGGTCTTGTTGGTCAGGCTTTGTGGTACACTAATTTCCCTGAATTTCTGACCCAGCTTGACTGGGGGCAGAGGGACAGTCTCACACTCCCATCCTCATGTGACCCTGAGGGAGCTGATGGAGCCTAGTGGCAAACAGGACAGGAAGCCAGGCAGGACGTGACTGGTCATGCAGTCAGATGCCCGGAAGCAGGGCAGGAAGAGAAGGAAAGGAACAAGGTCACTTCTTTAGATTATGATGTGCTGTGAAGGTCACCTGTCATGTCAAACGGCACCGTTAGCTTGGATGTCTTTAGATCAGACTCTAAGGTAGACTTTTTTTTCCTTGGTCGACAGACAGATCCTAGCTCAATATGGTTGCTATCACAACTGACTACAGAGGTGAAGGTAAAATGTAATGTATCACAACTGACTACAGAGGTGAAGGTAAAATGTAATGTTGTTTTGACTGCTACCCTTAATGGGGCCAAATACACACCATCTGTTGAGGCAATTTAAGATATGCCTGGGATCTTGCCACAATGTTGATTTTGTAGAAAGACTCAGCCTCCTTCTATCCTATCTAAATATCTGCAAAGCCACTCTCTATGTAGTGAGACAAGAATGTTTTCCCTGGAATGTTAAATCATGCATCTTTGTAATTTAAATAGAAACTTAAAGTATCTAGAAGGTAAGTGTTAAGTTCTCTAATGGCATGCTGTTCATTTTATAGTACTGATTGTACTCTCATATTGGTAGATTTCATAGATTAAATCTGTCAACTCTTGCAGCAGACTTAATAAGAAACAGAATGAAAGAAACTGCAATTAAATCTTTCTAGAGGTCAGTCTTCTAATATCTAGTACACATTTGGGGGTTTTTTTTAGTGCGTACTAATATCACCCCCAAAAGTAATTCCCCAATGACAGCAGCAGTTATATTAACACGGTTAAAATCAGCAGGTTTATCTCCATCAGATATGATAAAGTAAGACAGGAGGCATAAAATTCAGGACTGAGGTAGAGGAATCTAATGCTCAAATAATACAGACAGACTTGGGCCTTTGATGACCTTCAGTCAAAACAGTATCCCATGGCAATTTACAGGTCCCTTATCTTTTTTGCAGTCTAAAAAAATTCTAGCCACAGCAGTCCTCTCTACTAGTTTTGGATCACAAGATCAACACAGAAGGGGCTGGAAGAGCTGAGGTGATGTTAAGGTAACACGAGAGCTCCCTAAAGGGAGGCTGTGAGTGTATAAGAGACATTCTGCATAACGCTGCAAGACTGACAGGCATGCAGAGAGCCAGCAAGAGCTGAGCTCCCGTTCACTTGATGGTTATTGATCATTGTTTATTCTAAACTTCATTTGCTTTTAGGTTTTCATTACTTTTTTCCCATACTTTGGGACCATTGCCAGTCAGATAAAGTTGCACTTGATGTGTCTTTCCTGCTCCCCTTAAGGATTCACATTGAAGTATTGATCCTACAATTTTATTAGGAGAGGAATTGCTCTTGCCTCCCTCGGTGGCCCCATTTATGCAATAGGAGGTTTAGATGACAACACGTGCTTCAGCGATGTGGAAAGATATGACATTGAATCTGATCGATGGAGCGGAATAGCCCCCATGAACACTCCCAGAGGAGGAGTGGGCTCTGTAGCCCTCGTGGTAAGTTACTGTTTTCTCCCAAGTTAGGGATGAACCGTGAGGAACCTACCTCTAGAACTATTTTTAAAATTCATCTTACAAAGGCATCTTACAAGGCGAGATTTTGAATAAAATACAAGTAGTGGGTCTGATCATTTCTGGACATCAAAATCCTATGGAACTGTGCAAAATATAAGGGTATTTAGAGCCTTTATCACATTTCAATGTGAACTGTGCGCCCCGTTTTAACCATATTTCAGATACTGTGAGCAAGCTTGTCATCAAGATGCCTTTTAATTAAACTAGCATAAGAGGGAAGAGGGAAGCTAATGCTTCTGGTCTCATTCCAAAGACTCTGGTTCATCATGGTTACTATGTTTAATGTACTGCATTCATCATTATTTTAATCCTCATGTTGTCATGTATGCTCTGCAAAGTATCTGGAACACTATACAACTTTTCCACTTGCTTTACTGGAAATAGCATTTGCAAGCTGTTAGAATTGGTCTATTGTCAGAATACTTAAAAATAAACAGGACAGTTGGATACATCAGGCAAGCTTTCCTCAAATTTTAACATTCTCTATGAAAAGCTAGATGAATATATAAATCTTTCTCTAAATAACTCTTTTTCAGAACCATGTTTATGCTGTGGGTGGCAATGATGGTGTAGCATCTCTTTCCAGTGTGGAAAAATATGATCCCCATTTGGATAAGTGGATAGAAGTGAAAGAGATGGGTCAGCGAAGAGCTGGCAATGGTGTTAGTGAGCTCCACGGCTGCTTGTACGTTGTCGGTGAGTAGGAATGTGGCATTTTGTACGCTGCTTCTGTTTGAATAAGTTTGGAATAGGTTGTTGTTGCTAAAGGGAACAAAAGATAGACCTGACAGAACACTTTGTGTTCTTGGATGGGAGAAGAAAGTAAGCACAGCCAGGGCACACCTACAGATATAACAGTGAGGAAATAAAAAGAAGTATTTCACATTTCAGGAGGGCTATACTGTCGAGAACAAGATGTCTACGTGGAAAATCCTCATGAGACTACTCACTAATCACTAGTTTCCTTATTACAAAAGTTATCCATAAATCCACATACTTTTAAGGCATTCAGTTCTATTTTGAGTGTAGACATCATTAGCTTTCTGGCAGAGCGATTACACTTACTCCACTGCCTGTTGACCAAAGCCCGCCTTATCAAACTACAACTGTGCATTGCATTTACCTGCTTTCCTGAGAGATGAAGCTAAGTCTATCACAGTGATGATTACAGGGAGCAGGCTGTGCATGTGGCTTTCTTTGCTATCAAGTTTGACATATGAATGTACTTCCATAATTGCACTTGTCATAACGGTGGTCAGCACATCATTAGTTCAGCTCATTAAGCTACCAGTCAAACTTGTGTATTATCTTAAATGATTAAAACAAAAACATGGGATTTTTCTGAGTTAGATAGCTGTTCCTTTTACAGCTGCCCCACCAAGTAGGATGTTTCATTGAAGCCTATCTTCCTTGAGGGCTTTTTTTCCCTGTTAAAGTTTTCAGCACTACTTCAGTTTGAAAACAGTGCAAGAGTTGGTTTTGCTTCAGCCAAAATAAAATCAAGACTGTGCTTTTGCTGGTCTTACTTTTTTTTTTTTTTAAATTCCAAATTAGCAATGACTTCATTAAAACTAAATATAGTATGAACTCGGGGAGCAAATAATATGAATACTCCTTGCAAAGTGGGGTGAAGAAGAAAATTGTCACTCTTCTAGGTGAATCTTCCCTTGAAGTTATCATACTCAAACAGGACTGGGAGCTGTTAATTTTTTTTAGGAACTTTTAAAAGATTCATATAAAAACATAGTCCTGGACATCAGCCCGCTGAATGCAGAGAATACCCAGATAATGTGCATCCTGGATATCACCACCACTAAAAGAGGCTAAATACCAATATATGATGATTCTTTGCAGGTGGTTTTGATGACAACTCTCCACTGAGCTCTGTGGAGCGGTTTGACCCACGCAGTAACAAATGGGAGTATGTAGCAGAGCTTACAACTCCAAGGGGTGGAGTTGGCATAGCAACACTGATGGGTAAAATTTTTGCAGTTGGAGGTCATAATGGCAACGCATACCTGAATACAGTGGAAGCATTTGATCCCATAGTGAATAGGTAATTTAAAATTTTTCATTTGGCATAATAAAACAATGATACCTGCCTATTTGAAAGCACAACATAATGGGAATAGTGTGCAGGAGGAGCATATTTGTTTTTCCTGGTGATAATCAACTAATATTCATGACTCTAGGGATGGGGGAGTGCTGCTCATGCCACTGGGTTTTTCTTGTAAATATTTAAGCATGGCATAAGTACTATTTTAAAAGATGATTACTTTCTAATTCTTTTTTCCTCTGTTTTTAAGCACTCACTTTTTGTCCTTCTTTTCCTGTCCATCCCTTGTCTTCCCTTCATTCAGTGAGAATCTAAGTTCTTGTGGTAGTTTCAATCTGATTTTACACTAAACAATCAACTTACTAGAGAAATAGTGAGAATAAACTTGTGGGGTATATTTCTGTTCAGAGGAAACAGTGAGCCTATACAGTAGTGTTTCAGCCACAGGAAAGAAATACTTAAAGCTATTCAGAAAGGGCGAGAACTTACTTTTCTCTCTTTCCTTCTTTGTCATCGTCTTTAGGTGGGAACTCGTCGGCTCCGTGTCACACTGCAGGGCAGGGGCAGGTGTGGCCGTGTGCTCCTGTCTCAGCAGCCAGATCCGTGATGTGGGCCAAGGATCCAGCAACGTCGTCGACTGCATGTGAACTCTGTCGCCTCCTCCAAATTCCAGAGGAATAACAGTACAGAGGCACTGCAGAGCTTTTTAAACAGTGTTTGGTATGGTAGGTTATGAAATAAATACAAAGCATTTTCTTTGTGAAAATGTTACTTACTGCAATATTAAGGTTTTGGTGGAATTCTGACAACTGTGAGACAGAAAAGCCTGTGGAAACATGGAATAGAAGTCTGTCTTACAGGAGAAAACCCACTAGAGCTGTGCTTACTCCACTTTTCAGAAGTCAGAATTTCAAAATCATTTCAGGCAGCTGTTGCAGGGACTCATTACTGAATTGTGAACCAGGCATTAGGTGAGAAGAGAGCAGCAGTCAGTGCTGCTGAGCCTTACCCAGCAGCCCTGCTAAGCGTTTTCTGAAGGACTGGTGTGCCATTTAAATTTAACTTATTTTTCAGAAATGTAGTCTTAAACATTTTCTAGTTCTAGAAGAGCTTTGCCACACAAAGCCTTTCAAGTTTTAGAAGGTAACAATGTCCCTGTTTCATACTAAGCTAACCAGAGCAGAGAGGTTAGCTGCTCGCCTCCCAAGGGACTGAGTGTCCACAGCTGCTGCTGGCTGCAGTGGAAACTTTCTTCAGACTGAAGACAGTCTGAAGCTGTCTTTTAAGTACTTTCTCACTTGTTGCAAAGCTGAAAAGATACTTGACCTGTTTGTGGGACTTAACCACTGGAATACTGGAATTCTTCTGTCTTCAATAAAATGTATAGTAATGACTCCCTCCAAAAGGGAAGTTTCTGTTGAGATATCATTCCTGAAGCATAATTTGTAATACAGTGTAATTTGTCCTACTTTTAGATAATAGTGTGACAAAGTACAGAGATCAGTGGTCGCTGAGTCTGCTAATACCATTTTTATATGAAGTAGCAACACATCATAGAAGTTGCAGTAGTCTATTATGAC
Organism: Dromaius novaehollandiae; assembly: GCF_036370855.1. Lineage (NCBI taxonomy): Eukaryota > Metazoa > Chordata > Aves > Casuariiformes > Dromaiidae > Dromaius > Dromaius novaehollandiae. The sequence goes on along the minus strand of NC_088101.1, from coordinate 9,179,199 downwards.
CAAACAAAAAAAAAAATCACCTTTAAATGCAACTCTAGGAGCTTACATGTCCAGTTTCAGTATCTAGCAGCAATGCAGTGATAACAGTAGGGCACTAGCTTCTTTAAAAAAAAAAAAAAAAAAAAAAAAAAAAAAAAAGACAGTTCAGACAGAAAGAATCCATCCCCGAAACAGTTAAATGTCTGAAAACTTAAATAAACCAAAGAGAATCTGCAGCAAAAAAGCACTGGAAACAAAACAGTACTTACATTAAAGATTAAACCCAAAACTTAACATGAAACCCTGAATTCAAGAGCAAGTCCAGCTGCAAAGACTACAGATGACTATTCCTGAATCACCTTGAACAGACCAACGACTGACCAAGAATCTTCTGTGACCAAAGTTTCCCATTACAATATTTCTCATGTGACTGGAGAGAGCGCAGAAAACTTCTTTGCATTCAGTACTAGGGAAAAGCTGTTGACTGTACCAGCATAAAGCACAGCAATGTTTTACTATTGCATTACCACCGTTTAGCTTTTCTGTTTCCAACCGCTTGCATGTTGGTGGCACCCAGGGACAAAAATGAATGAACGGTACTGTAAATAATGAAACACTGCAATAAAACATTTGCATTTCAAGGCATATTGTGTGACCGGAGCATGCTACTGTAGGCAACATTAAAGGGAGCATTTCTTGGTTTCTGCTGGCTATAGTTCTGGACAGGAAACTTTTGTCAGCAGGGAAAATCCTGCATTATTAGGACTGCACCGTAACATTTTTGTGCACCCTGTTTACAAACCCGCACCCTAACTCAACGAGGGCGTGAAGCAGGGTTTACTAGGATGGCACCGCTGCTGCTGTGGTTTTGCCAGAACACCCTGGGCATAAGGTGGGACCGTCTGTAGGGCCTAACGAAGCAAGGGGCAATGAGCCCTACGCCACTGCTGACCAGCCCCCTCGAGCTGGAGGCAGCGCTGAGACCAGAGCACTCGGTGGTGGGTAGACTGGCCTAGGAACAGCAATAGCCCCAGCGTAAGGCTTTGGTCACCCCACAGTACTTCTGGCTAGACGGGGCAGAAGAAGAGGTGTAGATCCCCTCTCTGAAGCAAAGCAGGTTCTCTTCTACAGCTCTCCTCCTGGTGAGGAAACTTAAAGTAACACCGCCTGTGAAACTAAGTAGCCCAGCACTGCTGTTTTCCAGCCTATATCTCCCTCTTTGTGGTGGGAAAGTGCTAGTGCCCTTGGGCACCGCCTGTGAACTCCTTACACCGCATCTGGAGCGCACCGACATCAGCCCCCCTTTAAGGTACCAAAGGAAGATGTGTGTGTTGAGTACGGAAATAAGGTTATAGCTAACGCACCAAGACGCTGTACTGGATGGGAGCATAGCTGTCAACCTGTCAAGTGAAACTGGTGCTACCTGTGGAGTTTGAACACCGCCTCACTAATGCACAGACTAAACATGATATTTCAGCCCCCCCCCCCCAAACAACATTTGTGTTCAGGTTTCTGGAGGCAGGTGAGGAACAGACCTGTTTCTGATAAAGCGGTGTCTACATTCCGAATTTCAGCCACCCCTGGAATTACAGGTATTTTGTGCAGAACGGGTTTTAGAAATGCTGTTGCTGAAAATGTGAGAGCAGTCTCAAATTGACATAGAATTTTTTTTTAATGGGACTACTGCGGTAACAAAATGCAATAACTTACCCACATATAAAGCTGTGGTAATTGAAGACCAAAAAACTCCACTCCAGTTTTCATTCTTCCAGTAGTGACAAAAGGACAATGCAAAATTGATCAAGAAAATATAATCCAAGCCTAAGACTGTGGCTTTTAGTGATGAGATAGCCCTCTACCGGTAGCAGTCCCTAATTCCTACCACCTCTTCTATTTTAAAATTAGACTTTTGATTTGTGGTAGCAATCCTCCAAACATTTGGGGTGATGAACTCTCATTCCATTTAAACAGCAAGCATGATTCTTGCCTGAGTCTCAATTTGGAATTTTTACTGCTTTTGTTAATGTTTCTGCATCTAAAAGCCTTGACCTCACCCACTGCCATGGGCTTTGGAAACAAGCAAAACCAGAGCCTCAACCACCCTTCACCCGACCTCCCGGGCTGTACTGCCAGCGCGTCCTCAGCTCCTTTCAGGAGTTCCAGAGTTTTTATTGACAAAACATGGAAAGATTTTTTTTTTTCAAATGTTAAAAAAAAAAAAAAAAACCCACATTCACTGTCAATCGTGTCAAAAAAAAATTACGAGTTACTTTCCTCATGCTTGAAAAGAAGTGGAGAGGAAATGCTTCCACCGAAGCGGCTGACCAGCAGAGGGAGGTGCGGCCCTGCAGCCACCGAGACCTTCAGCAGCTGGGCGCCCGCACACCGCATTTAAGCAACGTAACGAACACACCATCAATCAAATGTCTCAGGCTCCTGCCTGCAAGTGGCATCTGACACCCTCCAACCCCCCTAAATGCACAAGAAACAGGGATCATTAGCACACAGTTTGGTGGACGGAGTGTCCTCCTTGTCACATCTTATTTCAGGTGCAGCAGGATTTGGGGCAGTTACTGCAGCATCAGTTTTGTTAGCCCTTGCAACATATGTGTGTTTAGGGCAAAAAACATACCTGTTTTCTAAAGCGGCCTGAACTACAAGTTGGAAACAATTTATCCATCTTAAACGGATTTTCTCATGTTCATAATCTGGTAACACATATATTTATTTATGGAGCAGCAGGGAAGTAGTTAAATACACAAAAGTGCAATTAGCGCCAGCGTTACTGGCAGCGGATTATGAAATGCACACTCGGGCTGACCAGCCTCTTCACCAGGGCTCACTTGGACTTCGTGCAAGCTCCGGCATCAGAAACGCAGAAAGTCAAGTAGAGAAAGGTATCAGAATCCTAGGGACTTTTATGAGCCTACTTCGCTGTTCACAACTTTTGGGTGTGCTTACCTAAAATCAGATAGTTTTCCTGTGTCCTGACTGCATGACCTCAAGCTTTGTGTACCTCCACTTGCACCAAAATTCTCCTTCTGGAGTGATTCTCTCTCTTCTGGGAGTTGGAAATGAGCTGCTTGAGAAAAATCACGTCAACGGGCAAAACACGTTTACAAATGGCAAACACAGAAGAATGACAGACTTCACTAACCCACAGAAACTCTGGAGTAAATAAAGGTTTGTTACAGAAAAAAATTCAGTGTTCAGATGCAACGCCGATCACACAGCTTTCCAAAAACTCCAACACGACACAACTGCCCTGAGCTGCACGGAGAAACGCACACGGTTGAGTGTCTGCTCCCTCTCTGCTGAGGCTGCTACTGCATGTTCAGAGCCGTAAAAGCTTGGGACCACTGCTCCAGCACAAAATGACACCGAGACACACTTTACAAACGAGTCATCATCAGGCCATGAAAACTCAGCCAATTAACCTGCTCAAGCCTAATGAGAACCGATGCCTCAAAGGTTAGTAACTCCAGATTACTCTCACACTTAAATGCAACTTTCTACCTTCATTTAAGCTGAAATTCCTTTTAAAGCTATTTTCAACATCCTCTCGCTGGGGTGTAGAGTTTTGCAAATCTAAGTACTTTATTCCAGATGCTCTGCTCTATTTTTTTGCTGGCTGCTTTTATCACATCTGTATTTGTTTTCTGAACCTTTGCATATTCTCTTGACTGGAACTGGCAGAAAATACAGCACCCGTAGCCAGGAGATCAAACTTTTATTCGTAATTCTTTCCTGGCCCTGTCAACAAGTTTGGGGCCGCTGTCACTTCAAGGCATTTTAAAGCAATTTGTTGGCTTCCAGACAGTTTCATTTTAAAGCCGCTCAAGTACAAAAAAAGTCAACAGGCAGCTATATAATTTCTGTCATCAGACTCGTCTGGTCAAAAGGGTCTGCAGGGCTTGTCATGTTCCATCGCTTCGAGCAGAAAGCCCACACAATCACCTGCTGTTTCCTCCCCCAAGCCGTGCCCTGTCGTGCGCTATGACGTGGACTCGTTTAGCCCGGTTTTAGATGATTTTTTTCCACTGAGGTGGTGACTCGATCTTTTGATTACCGCACACAACCTGCGTGAGGCCAGCGTCCTGATGAGGATAATAAAGCACACGTGCACTGGGCCGTGACTAAGAGGATGCACGCACGCCTATGGCCAACTGCCTTGCTTTTAAGTGCCCCTGCTACCTGGCAGCATCCCACAGAAGAATTTCTCTGATGCTTATTAAATTAATGGTCCCGAAAATGAATGTGCTAAGCAGGAAACTATGCAGTTATAGCTGTTCTTGGGAGTGGCGGTGAGGCTTGGCTCTGGTTACACAGCCAGCAGGAAAAGTTTTTGTGTCTTCATTTGCTTGACGGGTAAGACTTAGCACAGGCCAAGGATCACACGTAAACTACCTTCCCCTACACGCATTTTCCAAGAAGAGTAGGACTGTGCAAGTCAGCACACCTAACCCTGCATGGGCTGACGGGAGGAGGCAGTTGCAACTCCAGGCACCAACCTGACCCAGTCTGAGCCAGATCTACACCAAACAACTGCCAGGGGAAACAAACAGCACAATGCAGCCACCGATACGACTGCATGTAGCCGTCAAATAAACTGTCCTTGCACATTACTCCACAAAGCCGCTTTCTGCTCCCTTCTTACTGGTATGTTGTGCAAGCGGTTGTCAACTCCCCAGCCAAAATCATGGTCAACAGAGGACAGAAAGGACAGGAATGAAAGAGCAGAGCCAAACAGCCTTTCTTTCTTTCAGGTCTCAGAGGGCATGCTACTGCTGTTGCTATATTTCTGTTTTGTCCTCCTTTTACCTTCAAAAAACTGCCAGGCCCCTTTCTCTTCCCTCCTCCTCTTCCTAGCCCGTCACCTTTGGCTCTGCCTCACCCCAGCTGGTTTCCATGCTCTTCATCACTGTCCACCAAATCAGAGTTGCTGGCCCACTGCTAGGTCAGCTAACAATAACTTACTTTACCTCTGACACCCTTGCTGGTAATTCGGCACTCTCCATCTTTACCGAAGATCCAAGACTCCAGCTTTTCCTGCGAGACGCCCTACGCACCTGCTTTTGCTGCTTGTAACGTCTGTGCACTCCTCGGCTTTCAGACTAAGCCCTTCAGGGTAGAGGCCTGTTCAATTTTGGCACTAACGTTGCTCCAGTATGTGCCAACACTCCCTCCACCAGAGCCTGTCAGAGGAACCCAAGCAGCCTGGCGTGGGCATTTACTTGCCCTGCTCTGTAATGGCCACTTGAACCGGCACGGCTATCCTGGAGAAGCAGACTTCACGGTGTCTCAGCTTCGGAGCCAGCGTTGCTGCTATCTCCAAGCCCCTGCGGGATCTGTGTTGCTTCTGCCAATAGTGCAAGGTATTTCCTCTGCACCTCCGTGGGGGTGATTCACACCCACTGACCACCACTGCTTTCTAATAGAAGGTTGGTTACCACCCTTATTTACCATTTTTCTCATTGAAAGAAGGTCACAGTTGTCAGACAAAATGAACCAGTAAGATGGACATCTATTTCTGTCTTTTTTTAATGCTATCAATCAACCAAAAGAGACAGCATCTGACCACTACGCATGAAGTCATTACGAGAGGAAAAAAGGAAAACACATACCTACCAGGTGTCCAGGGCTTCTGAGACTCCTTGGCCCAGTAAAACACGCCCAGGTGTCATCAAAATAAATGGGACTTGGAAATACACTTCAATATTTTGCTAAAGCAGTACTTAAGAGTCCTAGTATCACTGTGTCAAGATGAACACCTGGATTTCAAACTTCAAGTTTAAAGCAATTAAAAATGTACCATTTTGACACCTTCCCTCAAAAGATGGTGATAAAATGAAGCCAGTAGCAAGTTCACGTCGTTGAACGCTTCAGCCAGTCCAGCCCTTGCGCTGAGAAGGATGCTCGGCACCATCGCGCACGGCACAACCACACGAAGCCTCAGCTACGGAGGTAGCCTGCACCCCGCGCCTGGGCTTGGGTGGCTGTGCACAACTGGAACAGAGGAGGTTAAAAAAACCACAGCTTCAGATCACAAAAACAATTCCCTCTCCCCCGGCAGCTTATTTTTGATTTCATCTTTACAGTTTTGACCAATATCCTTTTCATCCGAAGAATCTGAGGACAAGCAAGTCAAAATTCATTTTTTTTTAATTTATATATATATATCTCTATACACACACGCAGCAATGCATCCTCAATACAGAAGACAAACAAACAAAAGATCTGTGGCACAATTTCTTTGGAGAGGTGTTTTTTTTTTTTTTCCTTCATTTTTTAAGCTGTATCACAGATCTGGGTGTCATCATTTTAAAGGACTGTAAAAGGCCGCTAATTCTTATTCACAGAAGCCTCAGAGTGCAGATTCAGTGCTGAAGTACTTAAAAATATATCCGTCCCCTCCCCTGGCTTATTTGCACGTCTTTTCCCATGGGAGACTCTGTTCCGCGAGATGTCGAGCGTCCTCAGTGCTCCCTGAAGCTCGAGGACATGACAGCGCCCAGGCCACAGCTGGGTCCCAGTACGGTGAAGTACCGCCGAGGGAGCGAGAACTGGCACGTTGTTCCGCAAGAGATGAGGACAACTTAACAGACTTAGTATTCCCCATTCAGGCAACCTGACAATTGCTTTTTAAAGACCATGTTCACTGAGAATTGCGGTATTTTATTTATGCTCAAAACTGATGAGCAAAGGAGGAAAAAAACCAACCTTGGATGGTAACACTTAAACCACAAATCCCACAGAAATGACCCAGGACGGCGCGGCCGACGGCTGAGCAGACGGGCAGCAGTTTGAGCAGGATGCCACGGTCCGCGTGCAGCCTGGAGACCTGACAACGTCACCCTCGCCTGCGCCCACAGCGCCATAATAAGCACGCGCTTAACAAAGAAAACGCCATTCAGGAGGCCTCCACCTTCTGCCCTCACTCGCAGATTACGTCTCACCGATCCCCAGCTCCCAGGGCTTTCTGGAACGACAAAACCAACCAAAAACCTTACGCAAAATGCTAACTAGCTCTCCGGGCATTTCTGAGCAGCGAGGACAGCTCACGAGTAAGAGTTCAGAACTGGTCGCGCTCCCTACAGCGAGCAGGAAGCCGTACAGGTTTGGGGAACCTGAAGAAATGCCTTTCAGCTGCAAGAGCTCACGTCCGGACTGACACGCACATGCAAACATTAAATTATAACAGAATAAAGATACCAGCTGGGCTGCAGCTTTGCTTAACAGAAGTGGACAATGTTGCTGTATTGGTACGATGAAACACTGGACCCAAAGAAAACCTCAGCAATACCGAGCAGGAGAGGAAAATCCCACCGGGAATTCCAGGAACCGTGTACCTTTACAAAACGCACGGGCAAATACAAGCGACAACGTGCTGCGGTTATAACACGTACACGTCCTTGTTTCAGGAACGCAGAGTTTATGGAAACAAATTCAGAAATGCTGATGATGGCCTACGAATACTGTTGATGTCGGGTAGTGACAGTGGTTCCTAAAAGTGCAATTACTACAAAAAAAGCACAGGCTGCCAAAGAGAGATTTTAGTGTTTGGAGACCAGGATAGGGCTGAGAAGCTGCAATCAACTTTAAGGCAGCTGTTTGGCTGGAAACAATATTCGTCTTTGAAAAGGGTAAGCAAGGTCAAAGTGAGAAAGAAACCTAATCTATAATGTATAACAAATCTCAAAATAAATTAGACGTGGTTTCAAAGTTAGGTTTGGTCAATACAGGTCAATAAACAAACAAACAAACGTTCTTGGAAAACCACCCCAAAATATTTTACCTGATGCTGGCTGCCACCCCCGAGACCTCCCACGTCGCCTTCACCCCTCTGTGGCTGTTGGGTCCTTTCCCTGCAGCCGCGCCGCGTCTCCTTGCCCTCCCCACCTCCGCCACTGTCCCCCCAGGGCAGTCTGATACGTAGTGCGGAAAACAAACCTTTCAGGGACTACAGCGGGAGCCAGGAGGGGAGGAAACGGTGCACCCGAGCACGCGAACGAGCCCCGAAGAAAAGGCTGCCCGCAGGAAGCACAGCTGGTTTTCAGCTACCTGTCTCAACCCACCAAAACCAGAAGCAAACTCAGGCGTTTAACCCACACATCCTATGCATACATAGCCGCAACCAGAAGCAATCTTCACACGGTCTTTTTCTTACCCTACGTGAATCTTGTAACTAGCCTCGGGCCAACGTGGTTTCATGCTACTTGAAACAATAACCGATTTCAATGATTTTAGTCCCAGGTCCACCTTGCGTGAGTAAACGCGCCATCAGGCTCCTCCGGTCTGTTTGGTAGCTAAAATCACAGCAGATGCTCACCTGGGGATGTTTCACATTTCACTTTTGATAAAACTATGTTTTCTTTCTTTTATTCTTACTTCAATACCAATATTGCCATTGGGATTTTAAGCGTGCAGTGAAAAAGTGCATTGACCTAAAAAGAGCGTAGCTTTCTATATACAATATCTGTAACAGCAACATGTCTAGTGAGTATTAAAACAGGTTTCAGTATCCTCTACAATTTACATACTATATAAAAAAAATGCATCCATTATTAGCAAATAGTCTTAGGTGCAATGCGTGTTGCAAAAAGGACCTGAATTATACACATGAATTATATCACAATAGTGCATAGAGATATGCAGAATCATTTTTCCAAGGAACAGTTACATTTTTCAAGACAAAACAGAAAGTAGAAAAATACCCAGACGAAAAGTATAAGGCCATTGCCCAGAGATCACCTTACACGAGCAATGAGAAGTAGAGCCGCTACAGGAAATAAAATCCCGCAGGGGCACTCGGGCCAGCCGACAAGAATCCCGAGACGGTCAGTACTCTCCTCCCCACCAGATTTCAGAAATGTGATCACGAACTGTATGTGAGCAGATCCTCCTCCTACAACCAAGCCTTGCAACACCTTTATGGCACATGCATTACAGTACACCTGAATCACAGTTTCTGCCTTGTATTCTTAGTTCCGTGTTTGACTCGTTAGACTACGTGAAACAAAACTGCAGATTTTTCCTCCAAAAGACACCCAAAGCCGGTCTCCATGGGACATGATTTGTCAGTCTGAAAAAGAGATCCCGACATACCCCCGAATCCCTTTCGCTAGGATACAAGGCAGACGCCTCTGTGCTGCGACTCTCCTGCCGCTCTGAACATCTAGATTCGCACCCATTCTTGTTCCTAAAGGGAAGGGCGAGAAGCGACAAATACGGAGAAAATGCAAACAGTGACTTCTTGTACAGAAATTTATACTCAAACCTAATGCGGAAATGAAACACTAAGACCATTCAGAGAGAAGAGGCAAATCACAATTTCTCTGCAAGAAGCTGAGAACATGACTCTTGCAACAACTCTTAATGAATAGGCTACTTCATTTATTGTTTTATTACCCCATATGCATGAATCAATCATTTTGGAAATTCCATCACACACAGGGCAGAAAAGGTTATTTACAAGAGGGAGATACACCCCCCGAAATAAATTTAAGATGTACAGATTTATAATGGGAAACCAAGAGGGAGAGGAGAGGACAAAAACAGAAACAAGGACATTGCAGCCAGACTTTGACTTTCAATTACAGAAGAGATCTACATCTCCACCTAAGTGGGGCTTTTCAGCTATTAAATAAATGGCATCTTAAAAATAGAACATTTGACAATTTAAACACACGTATTATTTCTTCTAAATAAATATTGCATGGAAATGATGCTGCTTTGCTACCGTAGCCTGCTTCTCTCCTTCTGGGACTCAACCATCACCTTTGTTTTTCCTTCGATTCCTGGGTTTGCTTCCTAATGGCAAATGGTATTTCCCCCGCTCTTTTTGGGGGGCCTGACCAGGCCCCACCGAAAACTATGGGCATCTTTCCTCACCCTTCGTGGGCCTCTGACCTGGCTCGACGATGAAACACGATGGCTTTTAAAAAATTAGCTATTATTTACACAGTCTCTTCTACAGACTAAAACAGAACATAGCTTCGTGGTTTGTAGCTTATCACAGACGCTTCCAGAGCCCACTCCTCACTTCTGAAATGAGACCCCCCCAAACCAAAACCCCCTACGCATGCTGTGCTGCCTGTGACCTTGTTTCCGACCGACGCCACGGGGACCTTGCTTACGGCTGCCCTGGGAGCAGGCGTGGGCTTGCACAGCTGCAAGGCAACAGGCCTCGCGTTGCGCTTTCCCCGCCGCCCAAACCGTCGAAAAGCAAATGGCAGTAGTGCATCTGCAGTAAGCGAGTCTCTCCCGGCGGACTTTGCTCGCCCAGCTCCCTTGAATAAGCTTTCCCAGGAGCAGAGCAGTAGATGAGCGCTGCCCAGGTACCAAAGTGCTCAAGAGGCAGGGGAGCAGAGGTTCCCGGGGAACCAGAGCCGACAGCACGGAGGCAGAGGGGCAGATGCAAGGATGGAAGTACCCGGACGATAAGGGTCCCTATTTCACCTTACCTATTTCACCTTACCCCTAGTGCTCTGCTGCGTTTCCTGCAGACTCCCATACTGATTTTCCAGTTCGGTAAAGCTTTCTACCTTCCTCCTCAGCTGGCAATCCTAAAACTAGCCTTATTTAAGTCAGAAGAAGATATCAATCCGCTGGTCTGTAATCCAGCTCGTTACAGTCAGAACAGCGGCTCCAAAGTGCACATCGAAACTTTAATTTTGCTTGCTGTTCCCACACTTCCTGAGAATAAAACAGTTAATACAGAAGCCCTGGCCATGCACTCACTCAAAGCAGGTGTTCCTCCCGAGAGGAGGCGTGCGGGTGAAGTCTCATACGTAAAACTGGGAGAGAAATACGGACCTTCCTTCCACTGGTTAGGATAGCTTATCCCTGAAATGCACTAAGGCTTTTGATAAAGTGAACGTAAAAGGACAGTTCCTTTAAGATCTGAGAAGACACACCTGGGATCCTGAAGGCCCTTTGCCACCAGAGGAGGTAAAGAGAAGGGCTTGCGGTGCCGACCCCGCGGGAAGCGCTGGGGCTCGCGAGCTCCGGCAGGGCTCTCCCGCATGGCGCGCTCCCGCCAGCGAAGCCTTCCCAGAGGAAACAACTTTTAGAAGGCTGGAACTTTTGGTGATATTTGCTACCAATTTTCATGAGCCTTAAAACTGTGACCAAATATTTTACAAAGGGGGTACTGCTGTACTGCAGCACACGTGTTCCTCCATCCTGAAATTACGTGGAAAAGGGAGCTAATTCATTGGAAATATCTTCTCTCCTGTAAGCCCAACTATTCTGTGGCACCATCCTTCTCTTCACCACTCCCACCGGTCTGTCAGAAACGGGGCGAGGGATGCAAGAGGGGACCAGAGAGCTAAGGCACACTATTAGACATGAGGGTGGCAGAACGCTGCTGTAATGCAACAGGAAATCTTTGGGTAAAGAAGGGTGCCATCTCACCAAACACGGCAATGCTGAGGATACGTTCTTCGCTGTTACTGCCATCTGCAAAGCCACCATTTCAAAAATGCAGCTCCTGACAAGGAAGAAATGCTTGCAAACAGCTAGTGATTCCCTTTCATGTTCCCTTGAAGATAGATTCCTAAGTCGCTGGGCCCAACCCAAAGCTCGGCTGAGAAAGAGCACACGAGTTATCTCCCACATGAAGGATGTACTACTTTCGTACCAAATCCTGCTCTTAGATGTTCACCAAGACCAGTGATGGTTGCGGGCAAACATCCAAAGGCAAAATTTGTCTTATGTTCCACATTCAGCAACTCGGTCCCACCTTAAGTAGAAGCAATTCCTCCCAGTTTAAGCTCTAAGACTCAGAATCATGTCCAAACTATCACAGTGACCCCATATGGCTGTCCGTCCCCCCCCCAACCCCCCCCCCAAAGCCGCAAACAGCAATCAGACGAGAAGTCAGCCCTCAGTGGGAGTGATGTTCCTCCACCACAGAAGAGACACGGAGCTTTCCCTAATCTCACCTGGTAATTCCTCCACTGCAACTGCGTTTGGCTTACAAGGCTTAAACTAAGCAAGACCATAAGTGAAATCGTTCGAGTGTTAAGGGCGTGTGTGTGCACGAGTGCATGGCAAGGAAGAAAATCAAAGCAACGATGATTTCAGAAGTGAACTTGCAGCGCTGAAGGCAGTGGCTTCACTCGCTTCTCAGTAGAGCAGCAGCTGGCTGACAAACGCAAGAGGGTGAGGTTGGAAAGCAGGCAAGGCAGACCACTCTGCTGCTTTTATTTTAACATAACGCTGTTCGGTGCTGATGAGGATTCGTCCTCCCCCTGCTCTGTCGTCTGAGAAACAAAGAACCAGCATTATGGATTGCATCTGCGTTTGCAAAAACACTTCTCTGAAATTCCTTCTGGGCACACAACCATTGCAGACTGTGGGATGTTGCATAATAACTTCTGGAGGCAGATTTCCTTCTTGTCGGCACTTCTTCATGTGTGATTATTGTCCTGCTGGTTATTTGTAATAGAAATGTTTATAGACCATCAATACATTGAGCCACTCAGACAATTCATTGCACTTCGTCGTTTTAAAGGAAGGCATCATCAACTCTGAGGCCTTCCTCCATCTCTTCTTTTTCAAGGCAGCAAAGTGCTACCCTAAAAACTCAGTTCAAAAATTTTTCCAGTGTAACCAGATCCCTTCCGTCGTGATTTATTTTCCCTTGCAGGTGCTTTGTATCCAATGATTCAACAAGCCAGACTGTTTCTGAGGCTTCCAAAGTGCAAAAGAGTTCAAGGTATTTCACCACCTTGAGCACCAGTTAAGGCGTATTTGTTTCCAGTCTCAGCCACTGTAAACCCTGTCTAGTGTAGTGTACCAGTTCGGTCATGCTACTGTTCAGTGCCAGAGTGCACGCCGCTGCGCTGAGTTCAGCAAAAAATTCTAGAAGAAGGGGAGGGAGAAAGAAAACATTTGGTTGGTTTTTATGCAGCAGGCACATCTGAAAGACAGAAGCGCAACAGAAAGAAACAGCAGCAACACACTTTCCGCGATCGAGTCTGATTAAACATGTTAACGTGAAAGAGCATCAATCCTAGAAGGCTGAGAAGCGTCAAACACGCAAGACACAGCGTGTACGAGAAAAACCGCCTCACGCACGCGCAAATTGAACCTCTTTGCATTAAAAAAAAAAAAGTTAAGATATCACAATAAGAGTTCAAAAATTTGGGTGTTCCTACCCAGGTCTCCTGCCCACGTGCTTCCTACAGGGCTCGACTCAGACCTACCCAAATCGTACGGGTGGGGGCAGGAGGGAAGCCTGCAAGCCCGGGCACGCTGCCTATCCCAGTGCAGCTGCCAACTGCCAGCCCTCAATTATGTGTGCATGATCAGACATTTTTTCCACAGATTTTAAATAAGCCAAATTTGAGTGCTTTTCGGAGTGATGCCTGGAAGCACACTAGTCCCTATCCTTCATCTCCCCAGGCCTTGGAGCCATCGCAGCTTCTCAGCAGAACAGGTTTGAAAATTTCTGCTTTGTTTTACAGGGGCAAAACAGCACACTCCCTCCTCAATCTCACGCAAAGCAGTATCGACCCGCTCGATGTGAAAACTTTGGAGAAGAGTTCACCCCACACGAGGCAGATAGCTTGCACAGCTCAGAGAAGGCATGCCCAGGTTGCAAGTCTCTGATTTCAGTTGCTCGTAACTGGACACGTCAGGCAAATTTAAACAACAGCGTCACTATCCTGCAGCCCACTTCCAACAAACTGCTCCCGCTCCAGCCTGGGAAGCGGACGCTTCAGGCAGTGTCGAAGCCTGGCAGGAGGTGATGGACTTCTGCTCCTATGCAGGCAACGCGGCAGGGCTGAGCGCTGGCAGACGCCTGCTGCACGTCCTGCCGAGACAGCAAAGCACACCCTGCTCTGCACTGCCACTAATCTATGCAAGTTATAGTAAATTACATGAAATTATCACATTTTTTTTCTTTTTCAGCCATCTTTCCAAGACGTTACTACAGGACCCGCCTTCCAGTTACATGGGCCTCTCCCAGCCCCTCAGTTCCTCCAACCTTGGGCATAAGCCTAGGTGAGAATTTCTTCTTGTCTGTGCAAAGACCTCTTCAGAAGCAGGGGGCATAACATTTTCATGCTCAGGCTTTCCACTTCCCTCTGATTTTCCCACTTTTGTTTACAAAATGGGTATCCATTCTGTCCACGAGGAACAGAGGATCTTTGCGGGAGCTGTAAGCAGAGAGAGAGGGTTCAAAACCACCAGCCTGGGCAGTCCGCAGATAATTTTATCTGTGACCATGGCAGAGTCTGGAATTAGAGTGACTTCACATTCACACTTACAGCCTCAGCTTGTCCTCTCTGAGGAAGACTCGAGGCCAGAAGACGACCTGCTGGAGCGTCACCATCCACAGCACTATTCTGAATTACTGGGTTGAGCCGGGTCCTGTCCTGGAGCCATCTACTTGCGGACCCAGAAGAAAGCATTTTAACTCCGCAAAAGTGACTCAGAAGCCAATTATAACTAACTGTTTTCCGCTAACTTGGGACTTTCCTTTTTAAGGGAATCTGATGGCTGAAAGCCACTGTCGCTTTTCTGTTCTTCTCATATGCTATAAATAGCATAAGAGCGTCAAGGATGTGGTCTTTTAGTTTTATGTATTCAGTCCCCCTATCTTTTGGCATCTGTACATTACACTGAATATCTTAAAAGTTCCAGATCTGAAACTCCTACACCAACCCGAACAGTCAAAACAACTGCTAAACCTCTATGAGTATTTACTGTTTTCCTGCACAGATACACTCCTCTGGGAATATGCACTACCCTAGTAATCATTCACCCACATTAAAACAACAACATAGAACAGGTTTTATGCCTAGTCTTGATTGATGCAAGATTGTTCTCAGCCTGCCCTCCCACAGGTTTCCTTGGTGACTCATTCACTTGCTGGCTTAGCAGCAACATATGCTGCTCCTTATATTCGTCAGTCTTTAATCAGCCTTTTGAGGATATAGGCCAAAATATTACGCATGAATTGCTGCTGTGCTCTGAGCACAAGTTTGCTCAGAGCACAGCCAACAAATGGCGATACTTTATTCAAAGGTGGCTCGCAAAACCTTTTTGAGTTTTAGCCCATGCTGCCCAATTAGCAGGCATGTTTTTACAGCCTTCCAACAATTTAGGCAGGCATATCATACTTATTTTCTTTTCCAAGTTGGTCATGGAAAGACATCCCTGAACCTTCAGTAGCTCCAAAAACTTCACCTTTTATGAAAAATGACACTATAACTTCATGTGGGATGGCACGTTACAGTCTGAACTGCACCCATTCTGAGGGCTTTTGCTTATTCACCGCTGTGTGTGTCACATGACAACCAAAACACCTTTTTAACAACAAAACCATAAAAGAAAAGAAAATGCAGCAATTCTAGGAAACGCTACTGGCAAATGCTTGTCACGTGCCCAGCAGGCGCTCCAAGTCAAGTGTTGCTCACCGACTCTCCTAAGGAGAGGAGCCAGCTTCACAGCTTTCAATACAAAATAAAATGAACAAATAAAATGAAAGCCGAGAGCACAAACCGCAAAGCTTTTGTAAAGGGAACCAACTCAGAAAACACAAGCTCCTCCAAAAGGAAAAAACGAACATTAAAAAAAACCCTTTATACTTCTCATGTTACCATCAAGTGAGCTGGGTGCTTTCCGCCACTTGATAGCCTTGTCCCTTAGCTCTTAGATGTCTGAGCAGGCCAAGACAACCTTTTAGTTGGAACACTTACTGAAATACCACCATAAAATATCTCCGCTAATAACCTGCCCTAGATGTCTTCGTTACTTCCACATATTCGAGACTTCGATCTTTAAGTCTGGTGTTTGCTTACCTGAGTATTAGGATTTCAGCAAGCACATACATGCAAGCACAACACATTAAGACAGAGAAGCCAATGGGGAAAAACCTTACCCTTATTCTTCCTGGCCAGGGCATCAGCCTGTTCCCAAATATCATACGCATAGAGGATATAGGAAGTGATGTTGACATAGGAAGAGGTGATGTTCGGGATATTATAGGGGACGCTGACTGAAGAGCCAATGCTGTTGCCACCACAGTTGCTAGCGTTTGATCCTGGCTGAGAACTCACAGAGCCGGCAGGAGAGGGCATTGGAGAAAGAGGAGAAGGCGTGCCTGTGCTTCTGCGGGAGAGAGAAACACCAGCATGAACATTTAACTTTGGAGTTAAATATCTTGCTGCAAGACAATCTCGTGCCAGGAGATACCTGGTGTCATCCAGACCTGCGCTATGACGTGGAGTGTTGAAAACTGAGGTGTGTTCAGCTACGTAACACGTCGTTGTCCTTGGAGCACAAGGCCACAATTTTCCAAGTGATTTGCAACTCTAAGGACTCCTCTTGCAACAACAACAACAAAAAAACACCCACAAAAACAGGGACTAGACCTCAGAAAACACCATCCATCCAACTTACAAAATCTGTAACTGCTTGCGGAAGTCTTACCCGCGTTCCCTACATAGTTTGCCTAACGAATTCCATTTCAGGCATGCTCAGGTTGCTCAGATACGGGGCCTTGAGATTTCTGACAGACAGTCAAAGCAGTTGGGTCAGCTTAGGCATATTTATTCACAGAACCGCGAAAGCTAGATGTGGTCAGCTCGCCCACCCTCTGGACACAAGCTGGCTTCCTTACATCACTTTCCTAATTCTAAGTTACTCAAATGAGAGAGCTCCACCACGGCGCTGGGAGACAATTTAGATACCACTGAACTATACTGTGCAAAGTGGCAGAAAAACAACTGGAATTTCAACAGCAATATTAAAGTCCAAATAAGCATCTGTTAACAATTAAGTTAAAAAGGGACAGCTGTGAAGCTAGGTATCTGTCTGCCAAATGCAATTACCACAACACACAGAAAATAAATTCTTACATGTTGTCACAAAAACGCACTTGGCCACCTGAAGATATTTCCAATTAGCACATGCAAGTATTGCATGAAATGCAGGCCCAGTCTGTCAAGCATCAGGCCAAACACTTTTTTATGTGACATCATTCCTTTTACTTTTGCTGTCACAAATTACAGCAACACTGCTGCAGACACACAAAAAATGACAAAATTTTCAATAATTAAATTAGAAAGTGACCTTTTTTAAGAAGTCAGTGGATAAGCTAACGAGAGAAATATTCAAGTATGACTTAAAGTTATGCTACCACAGAGTAAAGGCATATCCATACAGGACAGCAGCCAGGGAGATGGGGACGCACTTACAAGTCCCACAGGGACAGAATTCCATTAAGTCTCCATGGACCTGAGACATCTGACAGAACAAGGATGAAAACTACAGGAGCTCTCAGAGCAGCACATTGACAAGACCTTCCCTGTTCCTCTGAGCCTGCTTCTTTGGTGGAGAACAGCTCTGCATGATACGCAGTAAATCTCTGCATCTGGTAGCCAAAACGACTTGCAAACCGAGATGACAGCAAAGCGAGAGCTGAAACATATTCATGCCCCTGACAATATGATTTCTGGCTGTGAGATAGAGAGCAAGCTGTGAGTCACTCAAATACAGCTTGCAACTCAAATACTCGGGCTACTACTTTTGCTCACGGCTTTATGGGCATACTACAACATACCTATTTTTTAATCTTACCTTGCAACACATGGAGAAGGTGCTTGTGTTACTCTGGAAGAACTCTGCAGCAAAGAACAGAATGGTTAGATTTGGGTTGGACAACCAACATCAGTAACTATCCCATCTGTAAAGCTGGCAGTCTAATAATATACATGCTCTACCTTGAAGTGGTCATTGAGGATCCTGGAATACTTTATTGCAGTGTCTTTTTTGTAACGAAACATTGCCATGTGCAGAATGGACTGGCAGCGCATGCTGTGAACAGAAACGCCAGAGTCAGTGCTCACACCCGTCTGCTGCCTGCTTGGCAGTAATTAACCTTGCAGAACAGGGGCAGATACATAGCAATTTTATTTCAAATTCAAGAAAGCGCAATCTCTCCTCCTTCTGCTCATCATAAAAAGACTGCATGAGAGAAAAAAACAGCTCAGACGTGGACAGCCAAATTGCATTCTTTCACCTTAGGTGAAAGCCCTTATGCGCTCTCAAGTTACCGGCAGATCAAATTTTAGAGCCTTCACCTTCCACGTGTAGTCCCTTGTGATATTCCAGCTGAGCTTAGAGATGTTTCAGTTTGCTCTGTTTTTTATATCATTTTGTTTCCTTGCAGAATTTGGATTCTCATTTAACTCATTCCTTCACCCGTCAAAGTCTTTCACTCCACAAGTCCAAAAACAGAATATGAAGGCACAAAAAAGCAGTTACGCACCATAACACGGCAAAGATTTTTTCATGTGAAGATGCTGAGGAGTCCGTAAAGGATTTTAATGTCATTATGAATCTAAGGAAACAAAATCAACAGAATCTTGTCAGCTACCAGGGCTCTGAAGTCACACTGTTTATAATGTAGTGCACGCCACCCGTCCTAAGGGGTGACCCCTTACGCTGTTCACTCTCGTAACACACTAATTAACAGGCAACATCCCTACAAATAGATGCCCCCACTCCCCCCGCCATGGGCCAGCTACAGATCTGGAGCCCAGAAGAGATATCCACCTTATTACAAGTAAACTATTAATTCAAGTGTTTCTGGCCCAGACAGACACCTTCGTGGAAATCTTTTGGCAAAAAACAAAGTAGTAAAATCTCTTTTTGAAAACAAAGCAGCAAAAGCCTTTTGGAAATACAGTCCATCAAAACCAGACAACAAACTTAGTGCAATTAAAAAAAAAAAGAAAGCTTGAAGTCTACCAGGAAAAGTAACTCTCAGCTGTTTCAACCAGCTCTTAGGCAAAAAGTTGAGTCAGCCCTTGGAAATACTCACATAACCCCAAATTTCAATATAGATAAAAAGACACCTGTTTCTTTTCTCTCCAGTATGCGTTACCTGTATATGTCGTAACTATCACAGTGGCATGTACTATAGCTGTGAAACGCAATGGGGAAGTCTGCTATAAAACCCCAATTGAAGGTACTGGTGGAGACATACATAGAAGAAACCAGTAAAATCTGCCTTCGATCAAACTGCAAGGCCTTTAAAGGTACACAGTGTTCCATACACTACATTGCTGTTTTGCTTTTTTAACGGAAACACTGTTGATTCACATGCAAAAGCAACTTCAAAACTGAATAAAGACAAAGCTCATTCGTGTCCATGAATGTCTTGCCCAGCATTCACTGGTGTACTTCAGCTACAAGGCTCAAATCCTGAGCAGTACATGGTACCTAACTCTTGCGATAAGCAACGCTGAAACACTACAAAAGATTTGGTTCTGGTGTCTTTGGGTGGTCCGTCTGTCCCCTGTGTTTGCACAGCAACCACAACTCTGCTCCCGGATGAGAATCCTGAGCTGCCCCAGTCCCAGCCAAAGAGCACAACCAGCCCTTCCCCTCCCAACGTGCCAGGCAACCGGCAGGCTTTGCAACCGCTTACTTGATGAGATCTATGGTGTCAGCGAATATGCTGTAAGCTGATTTTGGTGCTGGTGCATCCGATTCCATGGCAATCCCATATTCAATGAAGGAAAGAGCAGCATCCAAGTACTGAAAGGCCTTTCCAGTCTTGTCGGTCTGTTGGGAAGAAAAGTCTCATTTTTAGACTATGTGAAAAGCTATTTCTCTCAGGGTACTTGAAATCCTTTTCTCTCCCTAGAGAGGCAGAATTTGAAGAAAGAAAAAGACGCAAGTCAGGCCTCCAAATGGTATTTAAAAGGTTTTCAGCAACTCTTGTCGCAGGGAAAGCATCCATGACTGCTTAACAGTGAAAGGCATCTGCCCTCTCTTGCTGCCACCCTTCAAGGTCTCAGCCTGTAGGCTTCTCTTTAGGAAATACGACAGACCCACAATACTTTGTCCTCACCAAGCTACATCTGTAGAGCGGACTGACTTCTCAACTCCTCAAAAATGTACCCTGCAGCAAAAACTGCTAACTCTCCTTCCGCCAGCTCTCAGTCTGGGTCCTGGACAAGAAAAGCCTTGTTTTCATCCATGCTACCATTATAGGTGTTATGGGAGCAACCAGACATCCCTCTGTGCCTCTAAACAGCACGTGCTTTAGGAGTCCTAAAGTGACTCCTCCGAGTCCATCTGTCCAAACAGTCGGAAAAAAGCACAACAAGGGTCGAAACACAACCCAGCAATTCTGTAAAAGCGTAGGTGATGCCAGATTTACAGAGAGGTCAGGCAGAGCTGCTAATGAGGTCCCAAACCATCAGCTTTACGTGCTCTGGCTGCCTGGGTCTCTTCTGGAGCAATTCTTTTCTTCCGATAATCCAGTATCCTCACAATCTTTGGATATTACTGCCTGCTCTTGGAGGCCTGCCTGGTGACAGGCAGATGGGGGCTTCCCACTGCAATATTCACCGCGATCTCAGGGCTCTTTGCACCCTCCCTTGACATATAAAATAAGGAGAGGAAAGATCTCCCTGTTTAACCTCCCTGCCCACTCTCTTTGAGGCTGCTACAGGAATCTTCCTAGAGGACTCTTCTCTCAAAACTTGAGAGCTCATTTTATATTCAAATTAAGTATTTGGAAGAGACTCACGATAGCTTTCATTTGGTTTGAAGTCTGTCCTGCTGTGAGAAGAAACTCCTGCATTTACCTTTACTTAAAAAAACAGAGTGCTTAAACAATGAAGTTTCAAAGGAAGTACTTTGGTGCATTTCTTCAGTCTGCAATGACGTTTACTCTTACAAAACTTGGAGAGCTTGAACAAGATTTACCTGCTGTTTAAACTGAGACACCCTCACAGGTCACCACCTCCGCAATCTGCCCGTGCACATCCCACGACTTCGTATGCAAACAGATGGCAGCACAGTTAAATCGTATCGCTGACCTCCAACGGGAGCTGGATGTGGTACCAGTGTGTACTAATATTATCATCGGAATAGCTATATATTTTTGCAGGAACATGAAGATGCCTTACAAATATGAGGGCTTCACAGCCAAAACTCCCTCTGCAACTCTGAGTACTGAACCTTGAAATGATTTTTACACACACAAAACTAGTTTTCTTCTGATTTACTTATATGCCTTGACTACAAATTTATCTCACTGGAGTTCATTCCCAGTTGTCCCCACAAACTTCTGTACAGTGCCAACTAAATTCATACAAGCAACTGTCAGCAAGAGATCCTAAGAAAAAAAGTAACACATGATATTTTCAATGATGTGAAGAAACTTCCATCTTCTATTTTTTAAAAAAATCAGTATTTTATGGCAAATGTTCGTAACAATGTCAACTGTTTGACTCCTGGAAGTACAGATCTGGCAGAGCATACTGATCAGTAAACACAGTAGCTTCACAGTTGCTCTGCATCTCTAACCTGCATGTCTAGAACAGTGCGGTAGAGCTGAAATAAATGCCATCGTTTCTTTCTGCTTCCTGTGCTCTTGTGCAGTGGCTGGACTGATGCAACGGTGCCTTCTTATCCTCCCGTTTGAGTCACTGGCCTCACGCGGCCATCCGTCTCAGGGTATGATCCTTCCACGCCAAGACCTAGCCCAAACTCAGGCTGTTCTTTATGAGCAGCCACGGTAACCCTGACAAGCCCAGCTTATCCGG
The DNA here is from genome assembly GCF_036370855.1 of Dromaius novaehollandiae. Taxonomy (NCBI): domain Eukaryota; kingdom Metazoa; phylum Chordata; class Aves; order Casuariiformes; family Dromaiidae; genus Dromaius; species Dromaius novaehollandiae. The sequence goes on along the minus strand of NC_088101.1, from coordinate 9,157,639 downwards.
ACCCCACATCTCTATGCCCTCAGAGGAATGACAGATGATCAAACGTTCCTTCCTCACTAGAACAAAAAATTCTCACAGAAAGTGTATCCTAAAACCCAGCAGAAAGCCTATACCCGTGCCTACTTTCCCCACTCCTCAGAGGTCAGTAAACTCTGCTCCTTCAGACTCTCTACACTTTCTCTCCGCTAAGCTCTTTCTCTCCCCGACAGCTCTGTGCGCACAGGCAAGTGCTTTTCATTCTACAGTACTTTCCTGATCCGCCTGCTCTCAGCTTCCACAAAATGAGATTTCCAAAGGTGAACCCGGGTGTTCTCATCTGGGAAGCTCCTGTCTTGCCTTCCTGTCCTGTTTCCACTGAATTTGCAGCTGGAAAGCTCCAAGGAACTTTTCACAGCCCCTGCAGGAATCCTCTCAGTGACAGGATGACATTATCAGTTCTCTAGGAACTACTTCATAGAGAATCACCCTGGAGATTTAGACTGTAGATTCCCACTAGATCTTAACAGTCAACAGCTGGACAGCCTTTAAAGGCTTGGCATTATTTTTTTCAGTGGAAAGAATTAGGAGGAAAATAAGGCAATTGTCACTTACAGTGTAAAAGAGTTTAAAAATTATTTCCAGAGACAAAAGGAACTCAGTCTGTACTTACCTATGCTATATTTTGGCGTGAAAGGCCAAAAGCAACAAAAAAGTAAAACTTCTCACTTTATTTTTTCAGGTAAATGTCAACTGGCAACTGCAGATTACCTGACTGAGCCACAGTTAGCAAAAAGTGTACTTAATTATGCACGCTGTTAAACTGCACGCATCTGAGAAAGCCAGTTACATCTGCAAAGAGTACTTTCAAATCTTGTTTACCAGCAACAGAATTATCATCAGGATCCTGACATTTCAGGGGAAACTGTCTTAAAACGAACTTGTTCAATTCATCTTCCAAGCATTTTGCAACACAAAAAGACCTGCTAATCTTGGACAACGTCAACTTTGAATCCCGTTCTCTAGGTCTGCTTATACAAAGGGAAATGTTTCAAAAACAGGCAAATAAAAACAGCCCCCCACACGATTTGAACGAAATCCACTAGGCGGAAATAATGTTAGCCACCAAATCTTGTTCACACACACATTGGTACCAGATCTGAACGCGAGAAATGCTTAACATTTCTAGCACAGGGCCAAGACTCACCATAGCATCAGCTTTGTGCTTCAGCCTCTTGGCCTCTTCTATGTGATATTCCATTGAATGCTGTCTGAGTTGGGACAGGGAGAAGAAAAAGACAGGCAAAAACAGGGCAGGATAAGTACCAATTTTACCTTCATATCTAGAGGATGCTGTGATTCCTGTACAAACTCTCACTTATACATGCATTAAAAATTATTATAATCACTAACTGAATGTTGTCAGCATGTTCAGAAATACACAGCATCTGAAGGCACAGACAAGATGGTATGAATATAAATCAAATCAAAAAATACTGTGTTAGAAAAACATTGAAAACTTACATTTGGACATTAAAAGAAACTATGCTAGGCTACTATGAGGCCACGTTTACTTCTTCACTCTCATGGAAAGATAGTAGTTATGGGATCTCATATCATTCCTCAAATACAATACCACAGATAAATTTGGATTGAAATGAATCACACAGTACACTTAGCAGTACAACACACACAAATCAGACCAAAAGGGCTTACATTCAAGTCATCTGCTTACAAGAGATACAGTCAGCAAGGCAAAAGCTTCTAAAAATCTCTCTCTCAATCAACATGTAACTGATAAAGCTGGACCACGCACATTTCTGTGCACTGGGATAAATTATTCACTGTACAGACTGTGCACAGCTGCCTGCGCACTAAAAAAGATGAGCTAAGAGTCCTGCCCTCTGTCCAGCCCAAGAAGCCAGTCACTTGCCCAGCACCTTGTCACAGCCGGGCCTGGTATCTTCCGAAGGGACAGAAGAGGGGCATAAAACGAGAACTTACTTTTCAAACTTGACTTGAGGTCTCCTTGGCTTGGAGGTACCATTTGGCAAAGAAGGCACTGGGAAAGGATTTGTGACATCCCCGGCAGATCCCTGGAAAAATCACAGTATAGAGAAGAAACTGGTTACAGAGACACCATCAAGAACAGGTCTAAAGCCGGGCTTTCCTAAATTTTAAGAAAAAACATCTATTTGCCCCAGGCACTGCCCCTTCTCCATGCTCCTCCTCCTCTTTCCTTCTTCCCCAACCCTTCCAGTAACAGAAGCGGGAACTTGGCTTCTTATCTAACTGCTAGCAAGGCTTAATACAACTCAAACTTTTCCCAAGCACGGAGACATTAAGTAGCTGATTTCCTTGCACAATGACTAAGGTAACAGTAAGCCTGCTAACAGCACCTTTTTCACGGCCACTAGCCAAGCCAGGAACTAGCAACATCCTTTCTCTAGCTTAAGCAGACAGCAATTGCTGATTCTGCGTTACCAACTACAATATCAGAAAAAGGATAGTAGTAGGAAGCCAGCTAATACAGCATCCACAGTCTCCCTTAAGAAACACATGTGAAAGTCCTGGACCACACAGATCCAGAAACTAGCAAATGGCAATATAATTGAATTTTATAACCCAATAATGTAAAGACCCAGCTGCAAGGCTCATTAACAGTAATTGGGTAAGCAAGCTATATAAGCTCATACTAAGGTTATAGTCAAAAGTAAGGGCTGTTGCTTCTTACTTTTAAGTGATCCACTCTTTCTTTTTGTAAAGACACTTGTTTTTATTACTTTACTATTTGTAAAGATGCCATCATGTCATACCTGCAGTTGCATACAGTCAGAAATGGTTACTGCTAAAAACATGATTCTCTTGCCTTTCATTTATACCTGGTTACTCTTTCTCACTGTTTTTCACTGGTGAGATGAAAATTGGTAAGAAAAAAAAAAGAATCACAGAGGTCATCAAGTTAAAATTGCCGTTAATATTTCAAAATAAGTGTTTCATACAAAATCCACAGACATCCTGACTTTACATCAGATTCCTACCGAGAGGCAGCAGATGGTTAGAGAGTTATGTCTGCACCAGCCGACCTCTCCCCTCAGAAGGGAATCTTTCTGGGATAGGTCACACCCAGGACCTGCTTAATGTCACGTGCAACGTGGAAAGTGAGCGGAGATGTTAGTGTTGCAGCAGCGGTGCAATCTCTTGGTTCGTTGGTTTTGCCAGCAGAACCTTAACAGCATATCGCTTATCACACTCTACCAACAAGGTAGTATCACAAACGCAAGCACAGAAATCCCCGTAACCACAGACCTATTTGAAGCCTCTGCTCCCTGTACACCTTTAGGGAAAGAATGCTCCCCTTTGGGTTAGCAAAATATAGTCACGGATATCCACTAAAGGGGCAAAGAAGCGTCTAAGAGCCTTCTCAGGTGGCTGGCTATCTTCCTTCCCTTTTAATATTCTCAGGACTTGTTTCTGAAGAGAACCACACAGCACCCTTGGGTCACAGGAAATATCCTGCCAGTAGTAACTGATACCTACTTTGTTGCTCTTCGGCTGTTCAGGATGCTTTCTGTCCACTTTTTTGTGCTTGGAGGACAAAGGATCCTTGTGGCTGCTCTTGTTCTTGGCAGTGTTATTTGTGGCAGGCAGCTGGCCGCTCTCACTTCGGTGTCTCTTTTGGGCCGTCTTGGTTGGCTTCGGTGCAGGATGTGCAGGAGACATGGGTGGCAATGGTGGGGGTAGCAGGAGATCTTTCTTCTGGATCTCAAATGAAGCTTTTGATACTCTGCAGATGGGAAGTGAATTTATTGTTTGGGATGAATACGATGTACATATATATATATGCAGTAGGGTTTTTTAAAACTTAATTACATCATGTACCAAGTCTGTTTACTCAGCTGGAGACTCTGAAAATGTGAGATGACTTATTAACTTAAGGAATCCAACAAAGGCAAAATGAAACTTCAGGGACTTCGTAGTGTGTTAGATAACACATCTTCAGCTGTCGGAGGCATATAAATAAGTTGCTTTTGAAGTAATAATAAGCCTTAAGCCTTATCATTAAAGCAAAGACTTGCAACTAGAATGTTTAGATGTTGCAAAAAAGATACCCCTCCAACACAGTCACTTTTCACTGAAAAAGAGGTAACTACAGTGACCAGAATCTCTGGGACAGATCTCCCAGCAGTGCAAATCAGCTATTCAAGGCAAGTTAACTGCAGCACTGCCTCTGTCTCCCCTCTCTGGTAGAAGGCACTTTCCTATGTTCAGAGACGCTCACCCTGAAACTTGATCCAAGTTTTGAGAGAATTAAACTGAGTTTTTTCCTTTGTTGCTTTGAGACTTGTCAACTAAATTAGCCAACACACATAAAAGTTCAGAGGATTCAAGGGAAAGAGACTTAAAATGCTGTGCTTCTAAATGGCAGAGCTGACCACATTTAGTAATGCTTTGGCATTCCCAGATTTCTGATCATCTAAGGTTAGGATTCCCGAGGCACCCTGGTAGCTATACGGAGCACCAAACAACTGTAAGCCTTATTTCAGTAGTCATTTACACCACCTTTTTTAGCTTCTTGAGGTTTCCAAGAAAACACAAAATATCTGGAGCAGTGAATCCCAACTCATGGACTGTAACATCAGGAGAGGAAGAAGTTAAATTAAATCCCGTGGAGAGACTGAAGCATGATGCTGCACAGCTTGCTTAGGTCTGCTGTCCGTGGGGCAGTAGCAACCAGGGAGCAGGATGTATTTACAGCGCATCTGGCTGCACAACAACACATTCCAAGAAAGCAGAAGGAAAGGAAAAAGACAAAGGGAACGGAGAACAGTCCCATCCCTTCTTCGGGAAAAAAGTTACAGCTGTGCGACGTGCTGGAGCAGAAGCCAGTTTTCCCCATGGTACAGTCCCTATGTGCTGTGCACACGCTCCCCAGCCTCACCACCTCTTACAGCTGATACATGCTGCATGGAGCACAGCGGCGGCCCCAGTCCTTCCTCCTCCTTTCAGCTGCGTTCCCCCAACCTGATCCAGCGCCCTCTTTCCCCTAAAATGCATCCCATTTTTCCCACTGTGAAAACCAGAAGGTGATTAAGAGGGGTGCACCTGTTTTCACTGGAAGAAAGGAAGGAATGAACTCCAGAATCAAAACCCTTCCATCATTATCGTGGATGCAAGTCAATACCTTGACTTCAATCTGCAAATGAATGGGAAACGACTGCAACAGCCCCAGACCCATGTAGCAGATGCCCCCTCTGAGGAACATTGCCCATCTCAAGGGATGCTCTTGGAAGCATCAGCTCTAGCTCAGACTAGCCAGAATGCTGGCAGTATGCTGCTCTGCAAATTACGGGGGAAGTCTCAGCAGATCTGCCAGAAGCACTGCGTACATCATGCTGGAGTAAACGAGAAATTTCTGGCCATAAAGGCCAGCTGAAGTTCCAGACAAAAATCAAGATTCAAAAGGCATGCTGAACGTGTGTCCACTTGGTCACCAAAAAAAGCCAATACATTGATTTTAGTGAAAGAGGGAAATGCTCCCTAGCCCTGTGCACCTATGGATACAAATCTGTTTTCTGGATTGGGCTTTGCACGGTTTGCCCTTCTACATGTCTGGACCAAGTACAGTGAAAAGCCAATTAGTGCTGCAGCATCTGGGCTTGATTAGAGAAAGGGAGAGCTGCATATAGCCATACGCTTCCGAGGCATCCCAGTTTGGGTCTCCTCAGCAGCTTCATGATGCAACACGTGACAAAATGGAGCTCTGCAATATCCATCATATCCACCTCTGTGTCCTCAGATAGGAAAAGACACGTCCACCCAGCACAGACACTGTCTCTTTACTGGGAGTCGGCAGGTTTTAAGTGCTGTTCAAAGCCTGGTACTGTTAAATACAAAAGCAGCAGACAGTATCGGCATTAACACCTAACGTTTTTCTTTCAGCAAGACCTTTCCAATTAACAAAACAGCTATGATCACCAAGCCAAAATTTACAGACATCTAGTTGCGCTTAGTACGGTATTTTTCTCCGCACAGAAAAGTGAAGAGGCTGCCAGAATTCCCCCTACTGTGTATACTATTGCTCCATGACAGGAATGAGAGAAAGGGCTTCTGGGCTACACTTACAGCTCTGTCGCTTGTTTGCAACGGGACTCTGAGCAAGCAACTTAATTTGTCTGCACCTCGGTTCCCCCACATGCAAAATGTGTTCACGATACCTCCTCGCCTTACAAAGACTTTGAGAGCTTCAAATGTTTGTGAAATACCATGAATCTGATGAAAAGCTCTCTGCTGGTTCCTGTGCAGTAAGCGAGCAAATCCCACAAAACAATCAGGACAGCAGAACCCAGAAAGAGGAAAACGTGGAGGGAGAAACACAAAAAGTGATCTCTTGCCATCCCCTTAAATCCCTAAACTATTGTGCAAAACTAGAATAGTATGCTTAACGCAACCACCTTCTTGCACGCCTTTCTTTTCCTGCATCTCACCTTAAAGATGGCAGTGACACTGGTTTAGTACCAGCTTAAAAGGAAAAGCACTGTGCACTGAATTGGCAATGAAATTTCTTGCAACATAAAAGCATTTCTTGAGCTACGTGTAATGTATGGATGAGAGCACGCAGCAACCTAACCTGCAGGATTGACAAGTTTGTGTTTAAAATGATAAAGTCCTCATTCTGGTGTCAGCTACTATAAAGAAGGATAAATGCCACCACATTCAGCAGTTTTATAGAAGTGTAAAACAAGTATAGGAGGAGGACTAGACGCTAAAACATCAGCCGATGCTCAAATGATTAAAACAGTAATCCTCAGCATTCAAAAGGGAGAGGAGGGTAGGTGATACCATGTATAACTGCACATCTGCAACAAATAAAAATGGCAAATAAATTACATCTCATTAGACACATGGTTGCACGATGTAAAAATCAATTTCCAGCAGATTAAGTTTCAGATACAGCACATTACATTAAGCAAACTCACAAGTATAAGAAGAACAGGAGATAAAGTTCCTTAACCTTTTAAACAAAGGCTCACACTTATGCATCTCTCTGGCATCCCACCACTGCATACTCACTTCAATTTACTGGAGTCTTTGTGAGTTGAAGACTGCAATGATTTGGTTTCTTTGTCTGATTTCATTTTCTTCCTATCAATCTCCTTCTCCATTTCCCTCTAAAAAAAAAAAAACCAAAAAACAAAAAAGAAAGGATCACTTAGTCTCTGCAAGTTCATGTAAAGTACAGACCAACATAAATAAGTGCGATTGATTCATGTTAAAAGAAAGAAACAAAAAGATATTGGAACCAACAAAGTGCTGTCCAAAATAATGGTACTTATGTTCCTGAGAGTAAACATTTCATTATCTGCTCTTGGTGGTGGTTCCCCCCCAAGTGAGCATGAATATAGAAGGCTGAAACGTATTAAAATTCCTTCTGGCAAAGTCACAAATGGCAAGCAATCGCGTTTTGTGATATGCCTTGTTTGTCAAAAGGAAGGGAAAAAGCAGCATTTGCTGGAGACTTAAACCACTCTCAGATTCCTGAGACGTGTGGTTTTTTGTTTTTTATTAACAAGAACCAGATATAGGGCGAAATTTTAAAAAGTCAGTTAAAATTGCTGCCTATATACTGTCCTCCAGAAGAGCAAGAGCCACCGAGGCAGAATGGTAATAAATAATACTTTTTTAGCACGTTTCATAGATCTTACAATACAAAGCGTGTATTGCCAAGCCATCGGCTCACCTGAACGAAAAACTTCCAAACCATTTACTACAAGACAAAAATTGTAAAAAGGAGCTGGGCTATTCAATCAGCTCTCCCCATACACATCTGGCTGCTGGCCAAAAGCATTCAAGGACTGGCTCTCCCTCTCTCTCTCCCGAGAGCACATCCAGGCCGACGTGGCCGCGATCGAACTGAGCGGCACGTACGGAGCCGAGCCCGCCTCCGGCCACGGGAGCCCACGCGAGCCCTTAACGCGGTTTCTCGTGTGCAGCTCCGCATTGCCGCGAGAAGTGTGACAGCGGTACCTGACCCAGCCTGAGCCTCCAAGGACACTGCAGTACACTGCCACGACGCGGACGGCGAGGCTCTGAGATGGGTTCTCCTGTGATCGGACACGCAGGCTGCAAGGCGAGACACGCCTAGCGTCAAATCACTCCTCTCTCTGGTCTCTGAGACAGCACCAGGAGAAGCGGCAGATTTACTGCCTGTTTACTTCTCTCCAGCTCCTCTACACGACGGAGAGACTGCTGGGGTCTCTCCGGTTCCTCCACCACTTCCCTGCTCTTCTCAATTCTCCCCCGTAACCAAGGGAAGCTTAGACAGTGACAAGATTTAATGAAACCAGCCCAAGAATCAAGGTTATCCCACTAATTGCAAACCACTTACTCCTTGCAGGGGAGCCAAAAAGGCATACAGGCCCTGAAATATCCACGACGAATACCTGCCTCCTCACTATTCATCACGAGCACTGCAACAAACTGCTTGCGTGAGTGAACCAGCCGGCTGGGAGTACATTCACTGTGCCCTTTTGGGAGCCGGCTTTCGAAAACGACACATGAACAACTACTGTGCTGAACGCAGAAGGGTCTGTCTTATAATTCAAGGAAAGGCGACTACTACAGCTGAAGGACTCTGAAAGGACCTCTGGAAAGCCCTCCACTAGAGACAGCCGTATCTTTAAGCACTAGCATCTCTGCTAGCTCCACAGCAGCTGCAGCGAAAATCAAAGCAGCTTTGTGAAAATTTATCCCAGTACTGAAATCCAAGGCAGGGTTTAGCCATAGTTTTCATCATTAGTAAGCCCAGTTCAGTGAGAGGTCTGCATTTAATGAAAAACAAAAGGCATGAGGCTGCTACCGTCACATCTAGCACTCCTACAGTCCACACCTGTATAATTCATTCTCCTTTCTCTGTGTAAATAAGTGCTCACAATTGTTTAACAGAAATAAGTGACTCCATGCAGGGAAAGACTGCACTACTCAGATGGAGCTTCTGCAGCTAAAGGCGGCCGAATGCAGGTACACGGACACAACTGAAAGCAGCAGACTGCGGTGCCCTGGGACCGCTCTCCCTCCGGGCACCTCCTCCAACAGCAAGCAAGGTGCCCTCCTGCAGCACACGTTAAATGGATACTACGGATGAACACACAAGCTTAGGAGGCACTGCAGGTACCGTGCTGTTTTTAGAAGAGGGTGCAGGGGGAGGAGGCACTGCAGCCCTACAAAGCTCTGCTCGGGTTGAACGCAGAAGCCAAAGAACACTACGCACAGGGCCAACAGGCCATGTGCTGGCTGGGGTTGCTGAAAGCTCCCCCAGCAAAGGAGGGCTGGGATTGTGTTGTCCGAGGACACCGGTTTTACAAGAAAACACAGCAAAAACTGATTGAAAACACCATTTGTCAAACAGCTCACGGCACTTTTCTTTTGCTCAGCAGTGGATTTTTGATCAGTAAAAACCATCTATGCACTGTTTTGATACATTTCATTTCAAAGTTTGATAACACTTTTACACGAGGAAGATAATGGGTCCACTCCAAACCTAAGAAGCAGAAAGAGATTCCAAATGTTAGTTTTTCAAACAGCTCCATGCTCACTAAACACCACTTTGGCTCTTGCGAAAACCCCACTTCTCGCTGTTCACCTCTCACCTTCCTCTTTTTGAAGGACTTGTCAGGAGTGTCCGTGCTTTTCCTCTCCGAGTCCTGCTTCCTTGCACCCAGGAGCTCTTTCACCTCTGCTTTTTTCTGGCGACTGCCTTTCCCAGGGGGCTGAGGAATCCTTGACAGGAGAGCGAGCTCAATTTTAACCACGAGGGTGTGAGGGACTGGGAAGTCCCTCACAGGCGATAACAACTTCTTCTCCCTGATAGGCAAGGGAAACTTGTCTTTGTGAAAATCCTCTCTAACCACAACGGCGGACTTATTGCCGCTAGTCCTGGTGGGGGTTGTGCCCTGGCTTTGGGTGAGGGGACTGAGAGCGAGATGCTCTTGGGCACTGCCAGGCAAAATGTCTCTCACAGGCTTAGGGTCCAGTAGGGGCTTGGAGTTGGCTTGATGCGAGCTCTTGTGCTTTCTGTTCTCAGAGGGCTCTTGCGATGTTGCTTTCAATTCTTTTTTATCACCGCATTTTGGCCTGCCTTTCGTTTTTACTTTTGGCTTGTCTCTGGAAGACTGGTCTTTAACCTCATACGGACCAGGTTCGCTTTCCACCTTCAGGCCTCCCTTGGGCCCCTCGTGCACAGGGACCTTGCTGGGCCTTTTGATCCCAACAGTCTGCCTCTGTGAGGGCTCCTCAGTACGCACGGGAGACTTCTGGCAGTTTCGTTTGCTCGGAAGATGAACATCCTGAGGAGCCCTGGCTGCTCGGCTAGCGTTCTTGGGATGAGGCTCCTTCGGTTCGGGCCGCTCGTGAGAGGAACTGCTGCTGGTACTCTTTCCCTGTTCCTTGTTCTCCTCATGTCCATCTGCGTGGGCAATTTCTCTGAGACTCTCAGTTGGCACTGCTGGTGGGTTCACCTTAGTCAGCCAGTTGTCAAGCTGCCACTTATTAGACGTTGGTGGATCAGGCTACAGACAAAAAGAGAAAGGAAGCGTGTAAGAGTGACATTTTGGCTATTTTGATCCTAGCACAGGTTATCAGAACCCAGGAACATTTCCCTTATTGTTAAAAGGCCTCGAAAGTGAAAGACCATGAGAAACTAGGGATACTTTAGTGTGCACAAATGAAGACTTAACTCAGAAACACACACTTCATTTTTGCACAGGATCTGTCAAACATGTCGCACAGAATTCCTGGCTCTCTGTTAGCCCTACCTGTAACTCAGTGAGAGATCAGCGTACATGAAAGCTCGGTCCTGGTTTGCTCTGCACCAAAAATGAACATCCTTGCACAATCAGAAAAGACACAAAAAACACAGCAAGCACAAAAATGGAACTAGCTGCTCTCCTGATGATTCTTCTGGAAAGTGGTTTTCACAGAGCACTCCTCTCAAAATTGAGCAATAGCTGCCCCATCTGTCACGTCCTGTCCAAGTCTTACAGGTAGGCTATCAGGCTCCTGTGACTTAAGCAGTCACCAAAAGAAATTATATGGCTAACACACTAACTCCATGCTCCTCCTGAGCTCTCTGCCCAAGCAATCCAACACTCGCTTGCCTCTGGGTCAAGCAAGGCATGAGACATGATCAAGTTTTGAAGGTCTCTGGAATCAGAGAGACTGAAATCGGTTGCTAGAACCCCTGCCTAATGAAACGGTAGCCTCACAAATTAGGAAAAAAACAAAACCAACTAACCCTAAAGCAGACATCAGAAGCTGCAGTTAGGGGCATTATTGTCTCAGGTCCATTCCGAAAATCTTGCAGATTTGCCAGCATCGCTCAAATGTCTATCCCATTATCTGGGAATCATCGGAGCGCAGTTACACTCCTGCCCTTACCAATTCTCTCCAATCACAACTCTGAACACCAGAAAAGAGAAAGCCTAGGACATTAAAGGTTTTCAAGACTTATTAATTCCTTCTGCCTTGATTTCCTTCTCCATCTAGACTGAACTCCATTCTGTGCTGTGGAATACGTTGGTAAACAAGGTACATCTTCAGGACCAAAAAAGCATGTGCTTCAATGTGTTTGGATGACTTAAGCTGGGAACCTGGTTTAAAAAACAGGGTTTAGTTTTACCATGGGTTTGTAAGTAAAATTAACCCACAAATTCCATTATTGTTTTCAAACGAAAAATCTCCCTTGTTTTCATTAGAATTTTAACTTGTTAGCAACTCAGGAACACCTTTTCTTTTTTTTTTTCTTTGTTAAGCACTATAAATGCATCCAAATGACTTAATAAATTGCAGTTTATATTATAAGTAGTTATCAGACAGTGGCATACCTGATCCTTTCCTAACATTTCTCCTATTATCATCTATCTTGCTTGTGATCTCTACTTTTATACAGGTTTTCATTACGTTTTCTGAACACAAAGTAAAGTAAGAGACAGTATTAACAAAGAAAAAGGAACTACTGCCCGTAGGTCTTGAAGTCTTTGCTATTGTCTGTGAAGAACCATCTGTATACAAACGGGCCACGTGCATTAGCTTATTCCTCGTGCAACATGAACAAACAATTTCCTGAATAAAAGGGGATAAAATGGTCAACGGAAAATAGCAAGGACTTCACGAAGGTGAGAAGGATCTTCTAACCTACCAATTTCTGGACAAAACAGGCATTATTTGATAAAAGGAGAGAAGTATAACATCTGTTCCCTTCCCAAGACACTCATATTGCACAAGGCAGTCTGTAACCGAACTGCTGGACGTTAAAGTGTATTAGATGTGAGGTGAAGATATATTTGCTCAAAGCTTCCGCAATGTTTTCTGCGCATAAAAGTCTCTCTGCTCATATGCTTCTAAGTTAAAAGAAAGGAAGGGTGGTTGGGGGAAGGAAAATAAATGAAGAGGTTTCTGGGCTTTGTGAGAATATCTCAAAACTGTCAGTGGATCGGTTTACATCAGCTGTGCAGTTCGTACTGGCCTGTGGATGTTTTGCAAGTTGGAGGATCTATTTCACACCATGGGTCATGAACACTTCTGCAGCAGATTTTTAAAAGATGCGTGGTCTCAATTATGAAGCTTTGAAGCACTAAGTTCTGTTTGTCTGCTTTTCCCAGTAAAAACCTCAGAAATGCCAGTACAGCAGTATCTGAGCCAAACTCAACAGATGCAAGCCTAAGCACATTCCGGACCTTGCTGCAGGTCTGATCACTTCAGCTGCGATCTGAGAGAAGCTTAACTTGTCACTCACACACAGGAGCTGCAGGGAGGCAGCAGCTTCACTTAGGATAGCAGGAAAACGGTCCCACCCTGAAGCAGCCCACAGCCTTGGCACCCAGGAAAACTGCAGGTGGGCCCTCAACACCCAAGACAAGCTGTGCTTCCCATCTGTGCCTTGCCTGGGGCTTATCAGTGAAGGCACTACTTCCTCCAGCAATGCTAGCCAACGATGCCAAGAGAAGGGAGAACACTTCAAGGTTAGGCAGTTAAAAGTCTAATTATACCATTACTGAGGGTTATTTAATAGACACACTCTGGAAGTGAAACAAAGGGCAAGAAAAGCTTGCAGAAGCAGCAAAAACTTGAAGGGGACACCCGAATGACAACGGTATTTCAGGTCTCCCATCCTGACCACATTCAGCCAGTGGGAAGTCTGAGGCAACAGGCTGCATTAAGCAGCCTCTACATTTTATTTGCATTCACCTCAGGTGCTGGCGGTCTCGGAGGCTCGTTCGCTTCACTGTCACTTGAGCTGCTCTCCGTCTCCGAGTCTGACGAGCTGTCTGAGTCACTGGTGCTCCCTGAGGCCGGGCTGCTGGAATGTGCTGATGCCACACTCTCAGGCTGGGACTGCGGGGCACTGCAAGGCCATCACGAGATAAAATTAGAAAGCAGCATGGGCAAGGGTTACTTATTTATGATATTGACATGGCAGCATTCAGAAATAAAACCGAAACCCCATGTTTTGGCTCTGGGAAGAAAGCGGAGAAGGCCAAAGGAATACAATGCCATATTCAAAGATAAAGCACTGTAACAAAAAAGCCCTGGAAATAAGACCTTCACCTCCAACCCAGTCAGATGAATACACAAGCAGGACGTCACTGCCAGTACGAAACCTCATTTAGCCAACAAAATTTAAAAAAACAAAAAAAAGTGACAAGTGTTTTTCTGAAAGCCCCAACCCTCAACAGAAAAATTACCAAATAAATGCTATAACAGGAGACAGACATTTGTCTTTACTGCACTTTCCCCTTTAAATTTTCACTTCCTCAGCCATGTTTCTTGGCAAGGGTGCTGTAACTGTACATTAACTGCCATCTCAAGCAGCAGCACTTTTTGCAACACCCATCCTTACTCAAAAGTATTTCCTGATGCACTGACAAATTGGACTGGATGAAAACGAGACAGAGCTATGACTTTTAAGCATAATTTCTTTCTTTTTTTTCCTTCTTTTTTTTTTTGTAATGGGCTTAAGTCAAAATGTTGATTTCTGATTTTGAAAAATGTTTCCCATGTTGCATGTTACTGTGTTTGCAAGATATGGAGGCATGTTCCTTGCTGATGTGGACTCACGCTGCGAGAACATCTATTTCAAGAGCTTTCCCAGAGGCAAAGGATGCCACCAAGAATCAGCATGCCCTTGTGCAAGTCTGGCTTTGTAGACCATTACCCTGTGCTTGAAGAATACAGTTATCAAGCCAAAAACGTGCTCTGTATTTAAGTGCTCTTCTTCAGAAAAAGTTTTGGGCTTCTCCACCCCTCTCCCTCTAATCCGGGTACGTGCCTCTTCAGCCTAACCTTGAACATTGCTTCTGACTAACAATACACGGCAGAAACTGTATACGAGCCCCTGACATATCAGGAGAAGTTGAAGAAGCCTGAATGACTCTGGCTAATCCTTTTTTGTGTTCTTCACCTACATGACTGTTTCTGGCTTGCTTCTGATCTAAAACTGGACTCACATCTTGGACATCCCTACTATAACTAAGTACTCCATCAGCTCCAGTGCGATCTGCATATACACTGGGGTGAGGATGGAGGCAGTGGGGAAAAGAAGGGAATGGCTGGACCAATAACTTCTGGTTCAAAGGCAAAATCCAGCATGCCTGGTCTATTTATTTCTAGTTGAAGCTTTCAGTAAAACCCCAAACAACTAAAGCCAGTTTTCAACGAAAACTTCAGGCAGCTAGAAACCAAAGCTTGCACCTACTACAAAAAACAAGGCACCTTTTTCCCATCTACTCTTATGTATAAAAGGCAGTTTTGTTTTCCCTTCTTATTTGGTCTAGCTAGCAGCTTTGGAACAAACCTGTACCTTGGAGGAGCAAATGAAGAAGGTGGCTTTTCAACAACCTGTTTTGTTCACAAAAACAAAGAGGAGAGGGGAAGGAAAGATTAGCTTAAGGAGCTTGGAACAACAGAATAGGTCAGGATGATTTAAAGGGATGTTTGTGTGTGTAGTATATAAAACAGCTAAAACTGACTTGGTCATCACCACTGTCTTCACTATCACTGAGCTGAAGGTCGTCCTGCAGCATTCTGAAAGACAACCAAAAGATAAAAATCAGCCAAGGCAGACACTGGAAAAAAAAGCTTGGTTGGTGCCAAAACAAACCGACCTCCCACATCCTTTTTGAACATGCAGCATACTTTATCACGAAACTCTCTCGTTACTTGAATGGATGATAAAATGACAAAATGGACCCTAGGCCTTTTACTGTGCTTTCCACCTAATCTCAGGGCACTTTGCAAAGGAGGTCAGTATCACTGGCTGCCCTCTACAGACTACGAAAATGAAGTTCAAGGAGGGGAATTCTCCACCACCAAGGTTATTTTGGGAGCCAGCAGCAGAGCTGGCTGGAAAAGGTCCAGTCTGTGAGCTCCCCAAGGGACGGAAAGCACTGTGCCTGCACCAGGAGCCGTGCATTTCCATGCTCCCTGTTTGTCCTGGGCTGTAAATATTTCTGCTGGCACAGAGGTTCCCAACTCACATGTGCCTAAGGAAATGCCACGGTGAAGAAAATCTCCTATTCCTGCTCTGCACAACGAACTTCATGCTCCTGGACACCTGACAGTGAACCACAACATCTAGCATTTCAAATATTCAATGCAGTTTCAGGATGGTGAGGCACAAACTCTGCTTTAATATCACTGGAGTAGAGAGCAGGCTGCCTGCAAAAGTTTCCAAAGGCATAATTTAGTCATAAGGTCTGCAGGTGAGACTTACTGCTTCCAACTTCACTGCATTACTGGGGCCCTCAAAAGGCTGGAGGAGGAAGGATGCGTGGGGAAAGACCTGGACTGTTGTCCTCCTCTTTAGGGAATACTCAGGTATCCCAAAAGACGACCGAAAGCAGACAAGCATATCTCTTGCTAATTTAAAAGCCCAGCAATTCAAATTTCAAAACTATCTTGAGATTGACCACTCAATCTAGAGAACTATACAAGTGACATTTCAAAAAAAGGGGCAAAAAGCTTGGCAACTGAGACAGGGTTTTTAACTATTCAGGTCAAAACTCAGTTTATTTCAACCTCAGTTCAAACTAATGACTCTCCAAGAAATTCTTCTCAAGTCCAAAAAAAAGAAAAACCAGCCTCCAGCCTTTCACAACAACACCTTTTATTGCAAGAGAACAAATATGAAAGACCCCCAAAGAAACTGCATTGCCTAGCAGAAGTGGGGAGAGAGAGAGTTAGGGTTCCTGACACTTATTAGCAAAATAAAAACCAACCAAGCCAAAAAAGCTCAAACTCTTTCAAGCCTTCATTTCAGGTTGTGAAAAAAGCAAAAAAGATTCACAGCTCTGCAGGTCACCTCTAATGAATTCAAGCCATTCGCTTTTATGATTCTGTGACAACAGAGCAGTAAAAGCCTTGAATAAAAAGGTAGTGTTTCCCCCATTTAGCCACTATCCCCACTAATTAGACAAATGATTTTACACTCATACCAAAGCAGTTAAAGTGCAAGGCGATGCTTTCATTGAAATATGACCAAGTCTGCAGTCAAAGCTGGCCGTGGTCTCACAGTGAACAACAGCTCCACAAACCAGAAGCAATGAATCCCAAAGCCAAATTAAACCGTAAGAGCGACTGGCTTGTTGGTCAATAGATAATGTCTATTTTAGCAGTCAGTAATTGGTGCTCGGGATTGAACAGTATCTCTCAGTACCTTTCCAAGTACCAGGGCTATAATTCAAAAGACAGACTATCTCCCCTTTAAAACAGAAAGCTACGTCATTCCTATTAGGGCTAATGGCAATTACACACACAGAATGAAGAGACTAGACTCGAGCAGTTATTCAGAAGGTTGATGTTGTTGCCTGTTTTATGTTGACTTCCTTTCAGTCCTTTCAGAATCACTAACAAATCCTCTTCCTCCACTATTTCATGACAGAGCACAACCCCTTTACATTAATGGAAAATACAGTTAGTTATTTCCTGACGCTTGAGAGCTGCAAATAGAAAACCCTCCAGAAGCACTTCTTCACAGAAGGTAAACTCACCTGCTTGCTAGGGCACCTCCACCTCCCCTCAAGCCAGATGATGAAATCAAAACGGAGCCACACAGGGAACTCAACACCCTCCTACACTCACGCGCCAGAAATGACAGGACAGAAATTAAGCAGGACTGGTTGACTACCAGAACACGCTTGTGGCCCGTGAAACCCATCTCTTTGAGGAAGGCAGACAAACCCTTGAGAAACATTCCTCCTTCGCACCGGTGCTGGACAACTAGCCCCGCTCTGCAGACATCTCCGAGCAGGATCCGGCACTTGAACTACTACCTACTCAAGCACAAATCTTATCTGATCTTTTTATTTAAAACTTTAAATCTAATAAAAATTTGCTTTGTGCTACATCCTTTTTTCAGCAGGATGTATACTTTGGCACATTTCCTTTCCAAAGATGACAGGGTTGGCCTGGAAACTTCCAGGAGACTGACTAGACAGCAACGCTCTTTTGCATGCATTTTATTTTGAAATTATAAGCCCCTCAAAACTGGGGACAGAATGCAAAGGTGACTTATGTCAGGGTGCCAAAACAATAACTGGGAGCCAAATGCAAGTCCCCCTGTCCTCCCTTCCCTCCAAATGAGACAGACAGACCACTTGCACTCTACCACCAGCAACCTAATAAATCCCTACTGCGGTTATTTTTCCAATTACTAAGTCTTCTGTTGAAACAAGTTCACACAGCAGCTACAGTATGGTCCAAGGGGGGAAAAAAACCTTGGCTTCAAAAGCATATGTTTCTGCAAGATTCCCATATGAGTCAGAGTTTACTGGAGATTAAGGTTTGGACCAGCGCTCTTGCACATGGAGCAGGACAGCATAAAACCCCCCAAAGGTCTGCCCTGTCCACCAGAACGAAGCCATCCTCCTCGCACAAGCGCTGCCTCCAGTGAAGGTACCAGCCGCACAGCCCTCGATTAAACCCTGCTGCTGCGCAAAGCGTTCTGCGTGCCACACGGGCATCTTGGACCAGGCACTCGCCGAGCTACGTGCACTCGTTGTTCTGGCGTTTTGATTTTGCCATTCCCCTGTGACCATCGTCTCCCATCTCCCAACCTACACGGCCTCATTGTCTCACACACCTTCGCTGGTGGAAATCACCCTCTGCCTCTTCTTTTAAAGTACACAGTAAAGGGCGGTGCTGAGAGACACCACCTTGGAAAATGAAGTCCCTGAATCGCCTATGGAAGGCAAACAGCATACAGTCTGCAGCAATCCTTTACAGGCTGCCTTTGCATGTGGGCAAAAGCTGACGTTCAGTGCCGTTCCACCGAGACAGACAAAAAAGGAATAGCAACAACACAGCCGCTGTGCATGTTTCTCGGCAGCGCGGCCAAACGTCCACTGGGATCCCAGTGAATTCTTTGACTCGAACCCTCTGAGGAGGGTACTCGCTCCAAGGTAGTGATGACTGTAACCCTGGGGCCAGCTTTGAACCGGTCACCTAAACGCAGAACACTTGACAACACATTACTGACTGCAAGGCACAGGTCCCAGTCTGCCCATTAATTTAAACGAGCTTCTAGTGATGCTAAAAAATCCTAAAAATGTTCTGAGCATTTTCTTTCATTCTGTCTTGCTTTAAAAACTCTGGGCTACAGATTCACTTTCTTCAGAGGTACAAGGATGATGCAAGGAAACACTATGTAGATTTTGTTTTAAATCTGATTTAACTGTTTGTAAGCACGAGGAATGCCCTTTTCACCTGAGCTGCTGGTAGATAAAAAGCAGAGTGCAAGAATATTGCAACTTCTTAAGCTGTTCAATTCAGGATCAAGAACGAACACTAAAGCTTCAAATGAGTCATACTTTTGCATGGATAGACAAAGCCAGTTTCCCAAACATAAGGCTTCAACAAATTGTTAAACAGCCTGATTACAGAAAATAAACCTGCTTTAATAATTTTAATGCTTTAATTAGCTCAGGAGTTACGAGATGCCAAGTTTTCATTTGCAGCACTCACAGCTTACGTACACACCGTCAACCTCTCTGCAAATCTATGAAAAAGGAGCTCTTTTAGGGAGAGAAGCAATTCTGAAATTAATACAGCTTGCCAGACAAACAGCTCCACTGAAAGCGCAAGCTGGTCTCTCTCTGCCAGCCGAGCTAAAGATGCATCACCGAGGGGGAGCCTGGCATCTCCCCGCTGTAAAGGCAAGGCTCCTGCCGTTCCAGCCAAGCCAGGTGCTAACGGAGGGGCTGTATTCAAGAATGAAAGCCATCTGGGAAATCCTTGCGTGTTCTCGAAAGCTGAATGCTTAATTTGGGCCCCCAGATGCACAGGGATTTCAACCTCTAATTAACCAGCACAAATGCTGTTTGTTTTCAGTCAGCTACACTTTGTAACACGAGCTACTCTAGGCAGCTGAATTTTCAGACAGTCATGTGCACTTTGAACAGCAAAGAAAGCCAGCCCTGTTGTACGCATGAAAACAAAAACAAAACACGAAATAAAGAGATACATCAGTTCAAGGAAGCGATGCAAATGAAGTGTTTGGGCAAACCTTGGTTCACTCCTTTGGACACAAACCTAAACCACTCTGTCCCTCTTGCTCAAACTGCCTTTGTTGACTGTGCGTATATGTGTCCCTAGTAGGTGCGAACTGGCTCTGAAATGCTGATCAAAATTATCATTAAGAGAAAGACATTTACCACTGGACATAGCAGAAGGTAGAAGATCATCCCAGGTTCCCTTTACACCCCGAGGAGAACGGGTCTGGGCAAGTAACCAGTCGCCAGCCGATTTTCACCACCTTAAACCTCCCATCGCTATTCCTGCTCACGCCACGTGCGCCGGCCGCCCAGAACTTCTTTGTGCGGGGACGTTTCCCACTGCCGGTTAGGAGAAGGCAGCGGAGACTCGGGGGCCGTGACTCCGGGGGCTGGCAGCCTTCAGCACGCACACAGAGGCCACCTTCTCCCCTCGCCCACCCGGGCCCCGCGACGCCGCTTTCCCGACCGGACTCCGGGAAGGGACGGGGCGGCCCACGCTCCAGCGTTCCCTTGCTCGAGCTGCGTCTTCCGCAGGTTCAGCCCCAGAGGAATCCGGCTTGTTTTTAGCTCCGACGCAATCCCCTAGGGCGGCCTGGTGAGATGCCACAGAAAACTCAAGGTGCTGGAAAGCTCTGCCCGGGCTTCTCCCGCCTGGTCAGGATGTGCCCGCCCTGCACGTCAGAAGCGATTTCGCTAGGGAATTCCCCAGGCAGTGACCCGCGGGGACGCCGAGGGCGGAGGGGACACTAGCGGAGGACACAGTCCTACGTAGCAGGCCAATTTTACGATTCCAGCCATTGGGGCTAGGAAAGGAGTATTTGGAGCTTCTTGCCAAAGTCTCTTCTGCCTCTGCCGCCTGAAGAAAGTGCTGCAGGGTTTTTTCGGGTGGCAGTGGCAGGGAACAGGAAAAACTTCCCAGTGAAAACAAAAGCTTGAGCAACAACAACATTTGCTTAAGCAGCAGTTAAGAACAATCCGTACCTGTGAAAAATGGTGTTAGGGTTAAAGGAGTAGGTTGTTCCCACCGCCAAGAAGTCAGGTGAGGACACTGGTGGCTTTTAGTGGGCCCCGGTTCCCCGACCTCGTGTGGCACCCCTCCTTCCCGCAGCAGCGAATCGGTATTGATCGAACGAGGGAAGAGGCCTGGTCCCCTCTGGCTGATCTAAAAACACGACCAGGCCCCTGCCTTGACGCAGACGCCCTGCACTCGTCCGCATTTGCGGTGGTCGGAGGAGACATTTCAGCTGTTGCAGATGCACGGCAGAAGAGCTGAAGTAAAGATCGTGGGTGCGGGGTGACGGAGGAGGAAGACAGAGCCTGGGAGCAGGAGAAACTACTATTTTTTATCAGTGAAATGCAAATCTCCAGAAATCATTCAAGAGGAGCAGACTGCAGGGGGATAGAGGAGCAAAGGAAAGGGTTAGGGGAGCCGGTGACCGCTCAGCAAGCCCGGACCCCAGCCAGCCAGCGAGCCTTCGCACGGTGCTGCAACAATATTAAGAAACTTGTTTAACAAATATTACAGAACTTGAGCATAAAATCCTACAAACTCAACTGAGATGGACAGATTCTGTCCCTCTTGCTTACGCCTAGTCCAAATTTTCTTTCATTAAATTATTCATGATGTGGAAAAGGAAAAAAAAAAAAAAAAAAAAAAAAAAAAGGTGGTGTATCTTGGCGGCCTGTAGCCTGCAGTCTTCCATGGAACAACATCACCGTATGAAGTAACAGGAGATCTTTTTATATCACATTAACTGAGAGGCGTTTGATGACTGAGCAATTACCTTGCATACAGACCACTTAGCCTTATATACTCAGAAAGATTTATATTTGTTATTCAAGGCTCACAGTCTATCAATGCAACCATCTGGTCAGGTTAATCTTGAAAGCTTAAAATTCAGCCCCCACAAAACGACTTTTAAGCAATTCCTGTAATTAACCTAATTAATAGATAACCACTTACACCTACTAGGATGGTACCAAGTCATTTTACTGCCATCACAAATCTTTCCACCAACTCCAAATTTTCTATTAGAGTGAATCATTTATTAATTGGCATTGCTTTCCTGTGTTTTCTTGCCAATCCTTCACATATTGAGGCATCAAGAACATGATTTTCAAAATGTTATGCCACGGTCTACACTCGAAATTCCTTCAGTAGGAAGAGTCAGATCTACAGCAAGAGCTTTTGAAAACCTCAAAGACCCCCCACTTGCTGCCGTCCCCCCCCCCCCAACTTCGCTTACTACAATGACCAAAAAGAACCGTTTGCAGCACTTGCCCACTACAGAATTAACCTTTGCACACCCAGATCCCAACACCACGGTCTCACAACGTGCTCCACGTGACCGGAGCCACGTAACTCCGAACTGCTCCATCACCATCAACGGGCCTCATCACATCCACGACACGATGACGAGAGCCAGAGGCAATATAAAGTGTTAGCTATTTTAAACCAACGTATCGCAGCAAGAATTTGGAAAACTTAGAAAACAGCATTTTCCAGTCTGCAAACTAGCTCTTTTTCGGTGGCATGACAGGACACTTGTGAAATCACATCTCATTTGGTTACACGCTCTGAAGAATAAGGGTGCCCTAATCAAAAAAAAAAAAAAAAAAAAAAAAAAGATACTAGCAAAGAGGGGTTTTTACTGCTATTTATTTGTGAAGGTGAAATTTCTATTTCCTCCTCCTCTTTCCACCTGAAAATAGCCATTTTTCTTTCATTCTCTGAGTTGCATTCACTGACAGTTCCCGCCCAGCCATAATCGTTTCATGGGCCAATAAGATTATACTGGTGAAGTGAAATTGTGCTTTAGAAAACTGTTGTACCGATTATACATAAACATGTATAAGCAGTCCATAAACAGTCTCATGCTGAGACTCAAATTATAAGGCACTTGCCTCTCAGAGAAAACATAAAACGACAGGAAAAAGAAGAAATACGTAAAGTGCCAGAGAAGCTAGAGAAATCTGATTTCACCCACTCTGCACATGGCTAAAATTATTAGAGAACCAAGGTTTTAAAATTCAGTTTTAACACAAATATTCACCTTGATTTTTAGAGAGAAAAATATAAAATTGAGGTTTTTAGAAAGACATCAAGATTTTTTTTTGAAATAAAGGTAAAACAAAGAATAACACTTTTCAGGAAAATTTTCCTTAAACAATATGAAGAAAATGATTCAAGGGGGTAATACCGTATAGGATCGCTTCAAAATTTCACCTCTAGTTTTAACAATTTTTGTACCTGTAAGCTTGGAAACATCAAGGAAAATTTTTAATTCATTCCAGTTTCTTTAAGTAACTGCACAATAAAGCATGAAAACAGTCTGGTTACTTACGATGTTTTCGGCTGAGAATTAGGCAACGTTTTTGAAGGTGCATCATACTGTTCTGTAAATCAAAAATGAGTCAATTGGTTTTATTTGCCTCGCTTGTATCATATTTTACTCTATTGTCTGTGTGTGTCAGATTAGAAAGTCACTCTCCGAGGATATAATCATTTGCCATTGAGATTATTCATCATTCCAGATAGGGTTTCTTAACGAAATACAGTTTGTTCTCTGCTGAACTGTTGCCTTAGTTTCTATTTAACGAATGTATACAACCTTTCAAGCACTGTCTAAATTCATCCTTTTTCAATAAAGCACAGAAAATCAGGCTCCTTAATCAACTTAAGCATCTGATATTCTCCCCAACATACAATACACAACACACACACAAAACTGTGAACTCTTACATAACAGTGGGTTTTCTTTGGATTTCTACTTACTCTGATTCTGTGCTACAGATCCAACATGCTGGGACTCCTAGAAAAAAAAAAGACCACACACACACACACACACAAAAAAAAAACAAACAAGAAAAAGGACAAAGTGAAAACGGAGAATAAAAGAAACCTGTTCTAATAGTTGCATAATGATGATTTGTTTTCAATGTGTCACTTACTGTAATAAAAGTCTACCTTGTCAAAGTCTGACTTTGAAATGTCAGAGTCTAAGAAGGCCTGATATAGTTTAGCATGGATACAAATGATGCATGCTGCTGCCATCAAAAGCATGCTGTTAGCATGTTAGTGGCACATTTATTTTTGAAGAAATAAAAAATTTTAAAAAGTGCTGCCAAACATTTCCGTTTAAAACATTTGGCAGATATTTGTGTTGACAAGAAAGATGCAACATTTTGCATGCTGCAGCAGAGCTGAGCTCCTTAGAAGGTTTTGGAAAAGCAGTTAAATTTGGTGCCCACAATTCTAACAACTATGTAAATAATCCTTTGCCTCAAACATGTTACAACTCTAAAAATCTAAACGCCACTTACAAAATAAAAAATGTGAATTATTATTACACTGTCACATAGCCCCCTCAAGAAATAATTACTCAGAAGCACAATCTGATCTAATTTCTAAGTAAAAGGATAGGTTTCAAACAGCAGTTACACAAGTTGAGATCCTTTGCGCTTTGATTTATCTGACAGCTTCTAAAGATAATCTCTCCTAACTGCCTTTATCTTATTAAAGAAGAACAAGATAGCTGAAAATATATCCGAAAGCCGGAAAGCCCTCTTCTAACATCTTAAAAGGTTTGCCCCAAAGAGGTTATTTTACCTTTGATGGAAATGGAAATTTTGAGGGCTCGGCTGTACTAGGTGTATGAATAGCTGTCAAAGGAGGCGGCCATGAGTGGGTCATTTCCTGGAAAGAATTTGAAAAAAGAGGTATATAATATTTTTACTGATACATGCAGGTGAAGTTTTACACTTCAAAGATTAATATGCATCTACCAAAAAAAACCTCGCAGACCCAGCAATAAACACAAAAGACCGTACTGCCGTGAAAAGTCTTCCTTTGAGCACAGCAGTCGCAGCACGTTGAGTACAGAACCGCTTGCCCCTCATCCGCAAGCATCCTCGCATTGCCCAAGTAACAGGAATGCAAAGGAAGCTTGTATAAAGCTAAGTATCTATTTTAAGAGTTTGCAAGATTAGGCCTCAGAATTACAGCTATCATGGTTAATACAGGGAAAAGTAAACAGAGCCCATATATGAGTAGCTCTCGGGTTTTTCAAGGCACAGGACTTTCCTGTTATGGAAGTTCTTATATCCCATTACAGTAATAACATTCTGAAAGGCCTTTCATAACTCGAGGAGGTCAGCCAGAGAGCTCTGACCACGTGCCATTCCCCCTAGTATTCAGCCTAAAATATTGCCTAGTTGCAAGGATTTTCCTGTCACCAACGGAGACGTCTTTGACACAGCTCCAGCACGTACTTTCGAACCTAAGAGACCGCCTGACAAACTACTATTTTATTTTATTTTATTTTTAGGAATCCTTCTGCCTTATTCCCCTCCCGTGACTTTCACCCACCATCGCTACCAGGTCCAAGTGAAAGCAGAGCACAAGTACCAGAGTCGTGAGACAGAGCTCAGCAGGTGAGATGAACTTGCCTCTTCCGGCACTATGGCCCAGCCTAGAAGAGTGTGCTCAACCTCGGCTTGCACTGCAATGAAGGTACTTGAAAGTCTAGCACAGACCAGGATCTTTGTCTTGAACGTATGTTAAAATACTTTAATGAGGGTTAATCTAGACAAGGCCTTAAGGGAAGCTGGGGCTTCCCAACTTTCCCAAGGAAGTCAGAAGAGCCTTGGTAAAAATCAGACAAGATAGATTTTTCTTGGCTCTTAATCCCAAAATTTTAAATCCGGAAAAGCGTCCTATTAACTTCGAGGATTAAATGAATTCACAGGACCGGCCACCTTCGCTCCCTTTTCAGGAATATCTTCCTCAAGATTTCCTCCCCAGCCCAGACTCTCCTCTGTACTTAGCACGTGCACCCACCATCCGGAGTGGCTGCCACCACAACCATTCCCAGAAAAAAGGGAACAGGTTAAGTAAATAATACTGCGACTTTGCTGACCTCACCTGCTTAGGAATTACACTGATGTTGAACAAAACTCGCGATGAGCACGCACTGCACGGCTTGGTAGAGGGCTTAGAAACCTTAACAAAGAACCTGTCCGTGCAAAGTGCACTTTTTGTACCTTTTGCACCAAATACACTGAAGTGTGAAAATCTCTACTGTGTCACGATTTACAAGTGCTCTTTTTTCATCAGGGCAAAATTATGAAAAGCTCTAGAAGTGTCTCCAGTTTCCCTATCGATTGGCAATTCAGGGAAGAAATTAGGAATAAAATAAAACTGGAAGATTTACAGGGGAAAAAAACCCCGCACTGCTACCTTTGGCTCTGCAAGGAGGCATTACAGCAATCTGTAGGGACTTCTATATGGAGGAATGAGCAACAGCCTCCCATCACAGCTAAGCCATGCAACTCTTTGGTCACATTACCCTAGTCTTCCCCTTTCTCCCCTCCCACCCTTCAGTTCAGTCAACAGCTGTGCAATCTCTCGAACGGACTATAAACTCTTCAACACCCCGCACTGTGCCTCTTCAGGTAGTTGCACGCGCTTCCTTTGGGATGCTACAAGAATAGCGCGATGCGTTCCTAACAGGCAAGAAAACAGGATGCCCCACGAAGCCCCGCGAGGCTGCAGTTCTTCCGGCTGGAGCACTCCCGCCGCACGCTAGCCGCCAGGCCCCTGCGGAGCAGCGCACGTGCGCAGCTAGCTTCCAGCTAAAACGCTGCCATGACAGCTGCGTCCGAGAGTGCAAAAGGCATCAGGATTTTGCAAGATAGATCAGTAAGATCAGTAAGTCCAGCCTCTCTGGAGGAAGCGCAATCTTCGCATTCAAAAACGGCAACGCCACTGACTGACTTGACTACGGAGTGACTCCAGCTGCTTCTGCTGCCTCAGGTGGCTTGTCACTCTTGCTCTTGGACTTACCAGATTCAGTATCTACAATCTGATGGAGAGATTGGCCTTACAACGCCGGCTGCTTCTGAAATGGTTTGTTATCTTTACTTCTCCGCTGCAGCGTACCCATAGACCCAATTCTAACGACTGCAGCACCGGCTGATAGGACAGAAGCAGAGCTGTAATTCTTCCCCACAGGCTATTTTAATGCACGAAAGCCCAGAGACTTCTAATTTCAGAAGAACACTTACCTTCAAAATTTCCTCAACGCAATGGACATCACTGGGGAAGGTTTGCTACAACAAAAAGGAGAGAAGCAGCATAAGTTTGTTTCCTTTTTACCAACTGATATGAGACAAACATGTATTCAGCAAACATTTGCTTTCCAAAGGCTCTGTGCACTTCGCAGAAGTCAGTTAATAAAGAAACACTAATTAGAATTAAAACCCCATCGGAACGGCAGGTATTAATAAGGCATTTCTACAATGTTGGTGTTTTCAGGTGTTCAGGAGAAGGTGCAGTCTAAGAAACTTGAGAAAGAAGGAAAGTGTCTCCAAATAACATCTCTTGAAGAAATCACACGGAGAAAACCAGAGCTCATTAAACAACACTCATTCAACCGACAGGATTTCACCCGTTTCATGACTTGCCTTCTTGTTTCTACCCACCACCGGGCACTTGGCAGAAAAAGCAGCCAGGCTAAAACGCAAAGCTTGGAGAAGGCAAGGTAAGGGCGCTGTGAAGCGGAGGCACCACGAAGCAGTTCTTCGAGCCCCAGCTCCTGGGGTCATGTGAACATCAACTGCCATTAGAAGTTTTTTAAAGCACTACAACTCCAGCTTGGGCTTGCCCCTATGCCTCAAGAGGGCACTAACTCCAGCCGCCTCTTCTGGAGCCCCAGGGGCTGCCTGCAGCGGGGACTGTCCCTGTGCCACCTCGCAGGGGTCGGGGCTCCCTGACCAAGCGCCGCGGGGGCCTCTGAGGAGCAGCCGGAGGGCAGGTCGCTCCCTCGCAGGGCCTGGCAGCCTGCCACCCCCGCGGGACGGGGGACAGCCGCAGGAGCGCCCGCAGCTGCCTTGCACCGGCCTCGCGAGCGCAATGAAGCGCTGGGGAAGAGTCCAAAGTAAAAGCACTGCTAATATTTGCCAGTTATATAACAAAGAGCAGATATTACGGCTTGTGCAAACACAGGAACCTGCTTTTAATATAGCAGCAAAACCACTTAGCAGCTCCTGGCAGAACCCCCCCCCTCCTGCGGCAGCCAGCACTGCACAGAGCGACGGCGCGCAGGGGCCTGGGGCAGCGGCAGCCAACGCCTCGCGCTTCTCGAGCCCCTGGGGACGGGGGGTCGCGCGCGCCCGGGCAGCGCCGGCAGCAGCGCTTCGGGCCCGGGCGCTCCGCGGGAAACGGCCAGCCCAGCACCGCTGCGAGGGGCCGGGCGGCAACGCGACGCAGCGCTGCTCCCAGGCCACGGAGAAAACGCCGCTTTACTGCTACAGATTTGCTTCTCCTTTGCTAGCCACGCTACCCGCTGCTTTGAAAATACAAGCGTCTTTTATACATGGTGCTTCCTTTCCTAATCAGTGTATCAAAAAAAAAAATCAAAAAGAGAAACAACTAAGTAGCTGAGCAGCTATTACCAGCAACTAAGACCAACCTCTTGCCTATAACTAAGAAAGTCAACGGAAACATTTAGCTACCAGTGTAACAGCTGAATGGGAAAGAGCAGGAGGATGCTCCCCAGATTAAAGGAAGAGGGCAGTGAGCCACACCGCGTGATCAGAAAGATCTGCCCCAGACAAGGTAAACAGCAAAGCAAGCAAACACTTTAATGAAGTCCAAAACTGCTTGGCGCGCTCTCACAGCAAGGTCACTCAGCTGCTTCCCATATGCCACGCTATTTACATTGGAGGGGGAAGCGCAGATGAGGCAGCCTTCTTCCTCCCAGCCTCATTTGTCTGTGTCTGCATAAAGCTCTCATCGAGGCTCTACTCATTTGACAAGGATTTGACTCTTCTTCAGAAAATAATGCATGCGTATTTGCTTCTGACCTCACTCACCCCAAGATAAACCAGAAGTTGAGACCAGGCCAAATCAGTCACGTGAATGAAAGCAAGAGGCTCGGTTGCAGCACAGCTCTCAGGAGGTCCCCAAAGCGGGCAGGAAGCGGCCAGAGGGACAGGGAAAGGCAGGTGTCTTCTAGCGCTGTGACAGACATCGGTACAATTCACATTGCAGAAGAGGGACCTTTCGTTCCCCCCTTTCGTTTTTTCCTTAGTAAGCTTTACCCTGCACTTCAACCATCTAATTTACTTCTCAATTTCATGACTGGTGAACAGCAGGCACAGAAAAGCAGCGTTCAACTAACGCTGTGCTTCAGAACTGCTCCCGTCTGACACGGTCCCTGGCAGGACCATGGGAAAAGCCTTTCCCACAGAAGAGACGTGGAACCAAGTCCCTGGCCTAGACGAAGCATTCAAATTCTCTCTACAGTAGAGCAACTGAAAAAAAAAAAAAAAATCAAACCCAGTTTGCTTCTCCCATTCCAGAAATTTAAGCTTTGTGAGGGGATAACTGATGACAAAAGTGGAATTCAATTCAGGCTAGAATCCGAGAATATCTACAGCGCCCGGTTTGGATCTCTTTTATCCTTGCCCAAGACTTCACACGCCTTCATTAAGGTATTTTGGAAATGCTGAGGAGGCTTTGAAATGGAGTTGGGGGCACAGGCAGTGCAATGTCCACAGCGAGATCATCAGGAGGACTCGGGGCAACCCCAGATGGCAACGGTCAGTGAGCAGGCCTGGTTGCTTAGCAGGAACTGCTTTCTTCCACGTGGCACAAAATTTCAGAGAAAGCAAACGCCCCACAGTGAGCAAGTACTGCCGAAGCCTGCACCAACACTACAAGGTCTTCTATTTTTACGATACGCTGGTACGTGCCTCCAAAATATATGCCACTCCGGAGATACAGAGCAAGTTACGAGGGATGCTCAGGACTGTTTTCCATCTTGCGTTAGAAGTTTGCTTTCCAGTGTCATTTAATTAGGTTACTCTAAGAAATCTTTGCCCCTGCTGGGGACTCCCTCTAAGGAGCCCAGGCTCTTTAGGCAGCCTTAACCTGCGCTCTGCCACGCTGCTGCACCCTAAGACTGAAAAACTGAAGGACCTTTCCACCCGCAATAAAACGTGCACAGGGCAAACAAAACTGCTGCCCACAAATGGACTCGCAACGCCTGTATCAAACACACAGTGAAATGTTTGCTTTGCAGATTCAAATCACAGACTGTTCCGGGCATAAACAAGAGTTTGATTTCCAGCGCCCGAAGGCCGAGGGAATCCGACGGAGCTGTTTGACTGAACTCACACCCCCGTTCCAGCTTTGCGGCTCTGGTTCGGGGTCTGCGACCCCGGTAGCCTCACGGTGTGTAGGGGCAGAAGCGGGGTCCCTGCATCACCCATGGTGTGTGGAGGTGCTACGAGGAAAGGGCTCCAGCAGCACAGCCATCCGCCTTAACGCCGGCAACGCCTTGCGGATTAACCTTCCCAGGGCGCGGGGGCTCAGGAGGCACAGCGCATCTGCAAGGCTTCACGACAGCCGCAGCCAAGCGAGGAGACACGGCGCTGCCCTCCCCAAGCCCAATTATTTTTAGCCTGGTCTCTTTCCCTCAAGTCACTTCGCAGCCTTGTTGCCGCCTCTAAACTACCATTAAACCACAATCGCCACCGAGCAGCAAGGGCTGCCCTTGCCAGTTTGGAGGAGGATTTAGGGAAACGCAGAAATGCAACGTTGCCCAAGGAAGAGTTAAAAAGCCCCGAAGCCAGAGAAAGCACTGACGGAAATCAGCTCTCCTGAACAACTGTGGGTTTAGAACATCAAATATTCCATGTTGTTTTCTATCCCTGCTAGCAGTTTTACAGCCTCTACGGGGAACACTGTAATGTACTCCCTACAGACAACTAGATTTAACCGCTGTGCATATTTTCTGGCTGACACTGCCATTTGTACAACCTCCAGCTAGGAGATCATGCCACATGCACACTCGGTTTCAGCCTGGGAACGACGCAGGCTCCTCCGAATGCCATTTTACCCCTCACAAATCTTGCTCAAGTCTGACATCGAGTCTTGTGCAATCATGCAACGTACAGAACTGCTGTTTCTCGGGTTTCTTTTAACGCCAACATTCCCATCCAAACTCACACTGCACCTAAATGACAACCCTCCCTTCCATAACACTAACGTATGTAGCAAAAAGAGCCTGGTTTTGCTCAAGTCAAGGCCCAGCTCCCAGCCATCACACTCTTGGGTCGCCGTGTTCCCCACACGAGCGCAACGCCAGAGCTCACGCTCGCGCGCCTAGCGCTGGTACCTGTCCGTAACATGGTTCACACCTCTTACGTGACCAATAATTTAATTGGAGTGACAGATGTAAAGTCATACCGATACGATATCTGGGAGAAGAAACTGGGCTGACAAATTTGCATAGTAAGTTTTGCAAGGCTAATTTATTAGGCCACTTCCTTACTTGCAAGCTTAAAAACCAGAGAGGAAGGCTTAACAAGCTGACCAAGACAACATCAACCATCTCTTTGATGAGGACGATCACAGCCCTTATAAGGGACATAACAGACGCTTCAGAATGTGTCAGTTTTTAAGGTGTTTGGGGAAAAAGAGGATAAGAATAAAGCAAAGCCATTAAATAAATTTCAGGTAAAGGAAAGTAAAGAAACTACTGTTAGTATAATTTTTAAGCCTCTCTCATTTACCAAAGAACATCCAACATGCTTTTAAAGTGGTGAGACACAACCGCATTCTCTCCTTTTTATACTTCTTGCAATACATGTATTTTCCATTTCGCCGAGTTGCATAAGCGGCTTACACAGGCTGAATAATATTTTGCAAAGACATACCATCCCAAGGTTAACAAAAGATAACGCTACAGGATGATACGCCTGAAGTGCTGTTAAGTAGAGCAAAAGCTGTCTGAAAAGCTGTCAAAATTATGTTGAACTGAAAGACATAATAGCCCAAACGAGCAAGACCTAAAGTTTTAACCTGCATCCAGCATCTCCCTTCTGTGCCTCCATAAACTCATCCACTTTCTTTTCCTCACTGCTAATGACCGCAACCAAGAAGAAAGAAGAAATCTCTATGCAGATATCTGTGAAGATTTATTAAAAAAAAAAAAAAAAAGCATATATAAAAAAAAGGTACCCTACATTTTTTAAGCTTTTTTGGGACAAAAAGTTGTGCATGTTCATTTAGCACATACTGTAGGTCCAACAGTTTGGAAACCTCTGATATATGCAAGTGCATTTCCCAGATAATGATGCAGGGAGGAACATACGATTTAGAGGCATCTCTGACAGCGCTGCCATAATAGTTTTCTTCTGGGAAAAGACAGTTGAGGAAGTTATTTCCAGTAAGATTTGTCGATAAATTCCTACCGACTCCAGCACCTCCCTTTCTGCTCAGTTACATGCATATAACACACTCAGTATATACTAATAAAAATATTGCATCCAGAAAGCTAACGTGCACTTACACAAAGCAAATATATATATATATATATATATATATATATAAATAAAAATATGAGATTGGGTGAAAAATTTTAATGAACTTTAAGTACAGTAATAGAGTAGTAAAGACCTTTATACCCCTTCCACTCCATCAGATCATAAGCAAATCAATCGCTGGACTTGCGCAGGAATCACCATTTACACTATGACCTAACGCAGCTGACCAGATAAAGAGTATTTTGCTTTCCTCTATAGCATCCTCCTTCTAGTAATGCAGTTAACTGCTGTCTCCTGTATGATAATTCAACCACGAAAAAGGGAGCTTGCCTTCCGCTAAAGAAGGAAAAGATGACCTGACAGTTGAAGCAGCTAATTAGGAATTTAACGGTGAGATTTTTGGTGCGATCCCCTCCCCATACGTACTAGAGTAGCACGTGACATGGCTGCTTTCGCGACGGGATGGGATTTGGCCTTGCCCGCTAAAAACCAAGAGCAGCTACGGAAGGACGTGAATACACAAAATTCTGTCTGTTCTGGTCCTGAGCTGAAAGAGACTTCAGGATTGGGGCGGGTAAAATTTCAAGCATTTACACCAACATATGAAGCCCTGGCAGTCACGTGAGGAAACAGAGCCTGTCTCTGCATAAGCCAGGCTTACGAACCAGCGCAGGTGCCCACGTCTGCAGGAGGAGCGAGGGAGCTCCTTGCTCGAGGAGCGCTTGCAAACCCGCGCACGCTCTCCGGTCGCACCGCGCAGCCACCGCGTGACGAAACCCGCAGCGCCAGGCCCCCCCTCCGCCAGCCATCCCCCCAAACCACCCGCTTTCACCGCCGCAAAGCTCTGCTCGCGCCCTCAACCTTGCACAACGCTGCTAGAGATGCCGAAGGCGCACGACGAAAGAAATCAGCAGAAGGAGGATCACCCGGCGTCAGACCGAACCGCTTGAAAGCCGGGGCCGGACCCAGGGCAGCGAGCAACGCAACGAGGGGCGGCCTCGAGGCCCACGGCGCGGCACGCAGCGACGCTGGCCGGGCTGGGGCAGCAGTGGGGACCGGCAGCCTGCTCCTCCGCCTCGGGGTGACAACAGGGACGGGGGGAGAACAGGCAAGACGCAGAAAGGAGCCCAGTAAAGCCAGGCTTGCTTCTCCCCAGCGCAATGCCACCAGCACGCTCCCGAAGTAGGAACGCTCGAAAACTGGGCATCTTCTTAAAGATAAGGTTTTGCCATAGAGACTAAACAGAACGAGCAGTGCTCTTTTGCTTGTTTTTAATAGGGACAGAGTTGAAGACATTTTAGGTTTTTTTTTTTTTTTTTAAGGTATTAGATAAAAATTACAACACACTTTTTTTAATCTCAGTCTGCCGCAGGCGCTAAAGGCAGCCGAGGAACTGCGTGCACAGCACAGTTGGCACGCGGGGAGGGCGAAGCCGTCTCCTGCTTTCTCCAACAGCTAGCCTCATCAGGAGGCCGCGGCAGAACAGCTCCAAGCAGGCGCTGTCGAAAAAAATCTCTTCAAGCCAGGACTGGCCGTACATCATTTCAGAAGTCGCGGAGTGTCGCTGCAGAAATGCACGGGCTCAAGTAAGGCCAGCAGCAGTAATAGCATACAGTTAGCGCAAAGATGACGACAGGCGGCCTGGAAGCAGACAGTAACCGGGATGGATACGGACTGCCTTTCAGGCAAGCGTTAAGGTGTTGCAGACCTTTCTGTTCATTCTCATCTCGGTAACTTCCACCCGACTGCTTATTTGGATGCCTCCGCTGTCACGGTCCATTTTGAGCCCCCCCTCTGATGTCTCGCACGTAAACAAGCCGCATCTTTCTCCGCATTGTTCAGCCCAGGTGAAACTGCTGCCTGAAGATGCAGAGGCAGCTGAGGCGAGCAGCTGGTATAGAATATATCTTCTCTTTATGCTGCTTGGTATTTTCTCTAAATTGGAAAAGCAATTTGTGATGTTTGTGCATAGATGAAGTACAGCGGCTGTTGCTCTTGGCTTGATCTCAGACTAACCTCCTACCACAAGCCAGGAGCGCAGCAACGGCGAGGAAGGCCAATTCCATGTCCCACGCCACTTACTACGTCGGGAGTTTTCTTTATTCCCTAATTAGAACTTTGCCCCTGCAACTATCAACAGAAAAGGTCACTTGTTAACTAAAAAATAAGGTTTACATTTACAGATGCTATCCATTCAATACCATGTGTTTTATACACACATATATATGTATTTACATACTTTTGTTGTTGTTTTAATGTTCACTGCACAGGCTTTTGCCATTTGATTGTAGTGAAGACCACAAAACCACCTACGCACGAAAGATTTGTTTGAAAACAATGGGCAGGACAAAATCAACCCAAAAACTATCGTGCTGTCCTCACTTCACCCGTATGTGCTCAACCAGCTCAGAGCAGGAGGAGATCCTGCATATTAGATAAACTCTCCTCCCCATAAATAAGCAATGCTAGTCATAGCACGCTAACTTGTTCTCAAGAGCAATTTACTACCTACATTTTTGTGTAGTTAAAAACCCTTCCCCTTCACGCTGTAGACCTATGAGACACATGCACACACAGAGCAGCTCTCCGAAATAACCTGGTTAACAACAGAGGCAATGCCTATTATCAACCAGTTCCTACTAATCTCGGTTATGGATGCAATTATGTCCTGCAGCATACTGAAAAAAGCTGCCAAAACTTGAAGCCTGAATTCTCTTGGTGATCAAAACCCAGACATGCAAGCTCATAGCAGTTTCCTCATCCTGAGGAATACCAGACACCGAGCGGATTCTCTTCCAAGGATGTTTAAATGTTCTGAATCACAAAATAGATCAAAAGACACCGATGGTACCAACCCGGCTCCGACGACTCCGAAACCCGGCCGACTCCAGCCGCACGCTCTGGAGGACGCGCGGACAAAGCTGCTTTAAGGGAAAGCTGAAGCAGCAATTCCTACCATCTCTTCCTGACTGCATGTATCAACGAATATGAAGATTGTGTCAATACATTTGTGATTAAAATCAGCTATAGTTAAATAGGCACCATCATGAGAGCAGACTGTCAGCATGGGTGGCCTTTAGTTGTGCAGCTGAAAGATGTTTTTATTTTGCTGCAGATAGTGCATTTTTTTCAGCAGATTTCTTTCTTTCACTCGCTGATTCCCAGCATTGTCTGATGCACTGGAAACCCTTTCTCAAAAGGTCAAAAAAAAAAATTTTTTTTCCAACTGTACCAGTTAAGGGTTTATATTACAGATGGCAAAGTTCTTTAACGATCCTTCAAGCAGCAGCCACTTAATTCTGTGCAATTTTCTCACTGTGAATAACAACTGTTAAGATATACTAGGAACGGGGGAAAAAGAAATACAAAACAAGACTAATCACACAGCAATGCCAACAACATCATCCTGCCTGCAGGCTTTACAGTTTGTCTCCTATGACCTCAGCCAGCACTAAATACAGGCCTTGCAGTAAACAACATTCGTTTTGCCAGTAACGAATCTCAGATACAAGATCCAAAGGATGTGCTGGAGAGTAACCCCATATAAAGCAGTAACCCTAAGACAAAAATTTGCCTCTCAAAGCCTTTGAGGGAGGCAGGTGAACGGGTCTGCTGGCCAGCAGAGACCCCGCGAGCAGGACTCTGCTTGTGCCCAACTCCGAGCCCGTTCTCCGCCTTGAGCGGGAGCCAGGGAAGGGAAGCCAAGCTCAAGCAGAGACCGGTCCAAAGCGGAGACCGCTCCCAAGCTCGAGGGTGAGGTCTAAGGCAGGGAAGACAACACAGCCCTCCGCAGCTGCCAGGATGAGCAGGATCGCTGTCCTCAGCCACGCGCACTCCTCCGCCTCCCTTCCCTTCCCCTGGCACTGGCCCGACCCCGCGCTGCGATCGTTCGGGAGCCAAGTGGCAGACAACTCTTTGCTTTTCCAGCTTTTTGGCAGTATTATCTTCCTGGCGGTTCAGCTCCTTTGGTGATCTCACTGCAGGATCAGATGAGCACCAGAACTGGGGCCACCGAGGAGGAAGGCGAGCGCCTTCTCCCCTCCTGCTCACCCTACCTTGAGGGAAACAGGGTTTTCCTTTTACTCAGCTTCCAGGTCTTGGTAAACTCTCTGGATCCAGCGCCAACTAATTAACTCACAACGTGCGTACAACTACCCAAATCTCAGGTCAAAATCGTTTCCAGAAGCGCCCAATTTACAGCCTCCCCTGCTTCTACAGTGATGAAACTCCCACGATCTTCAGTGGGAGAAGTGTTACAGCTCTTGGTACTTCTCAGATCTGAAGTGCCTGCTCCATTGCATCTGATACTGCATTACTTTAAAATAACAATTAAAAACACTGTATGAACTGGTTACTCTTTATTTTTGAAAAGATACAGGAATATCCTCTGATGCAATGTGTGTTTTACTACCAGCAAATTTCCTTTTCCCTGAAATGCAGCTAAATGGGTAGCGTTTTGTCACGAGATTCCACTTCTTCTCTTGCACGCATAGGTTCAAGGCACTGCTTTTGCCCCAGTGCTACGAATCACACTCGTTTGTTTTCACTTAAACAGCTTAGGAAAAAAAAGACGGTGATAACTTGGTTTTGAAGCGCAGGATGCGCTGGTGAAGCTTGCTACCCACAACAGCTCTCCGGGGCATAAAACCACACTTTTGTTTCCAGCCCGCAAGTTTTACCAGCGCCTACCCCGTCTAACGCAGCCCGGCTTGTGAAGCTCTGGCATCCCCGCCGCCCTTCGGCTGCCCTTCAAAGAGGAGCCAAGCAGCTACGGTTTGCCACCGCGCCACGACAGGCCCCGGGCGCTGCGCCGGCAAGAGCCGAGCCGTAAGGCACCCGCGCCCAGCGCTCCCGCGCCCTCCGAAGCGGGACGCAATCAAAGGGCACGTCCTTCGCCGGGAACCTAATGCAGGCGCACGCACGAGCCAAAGCGGCTCCGACGTGTCACCTGCGTGTGCAAACCTGGCGTGCTTGGGGAAGCAAAGGCGAGGGCAGAACATCGCGCTCACAGCCGTTGCTGTTAAAAAAAACCAACCAAACAACCAACCAAAAGACCACCCCCCCTACAAACCACGCGAGAGCTGACCACCCATGGGAAACGGTGACACTGATGAGGAAAAAATAAAAACCAGCAAAATTGCTGTAGGAAGGTAGTCAAAACAAGATTTTCCTCTGATTTCTTTCAGTTTCAGGACTTGTAGATTTTTTTTTAAGTTCATACTAAAGCACTAGCGTTTCTTAAAGGAAAAACACAGAATTTGACCTACGGCTCCCTGACATGGATAAGCCTTCGCACTGCTGCCTGTGAGCTCTGGATTAAGTCAGTAACAAATCAGATAAAGATCGTGCCGAAACTCTGAAACAAGCTGCATTTTAAGGATGTGACCATCCCTTCCCCGACTTCCACGCAGGCATGCTTGTGTAAATTTAGGCTTTCCTTGTTCCTATTTTTGTATTAAGCCCAAATACATCTACTGCGTAATTGTGAAACACAGAGGAACTTCTATTATCTAGCAGTCAAAGCCCTGCTGATGCGATTTGTTTAAAATCTCAAGTTTTACAGAGCTAAAGATATCCTTAATGACTGGCTACATAAATTATGCTACGGACTTTAAAGGCCATTTTGCTATGCAGAATATTGCCTCAGGTTTCATTACTACAGTAACCGGTAACATACTAACGCTACTTGGCAGCCGGGTTTCTGAAACAGCAGCTCGAGCTGTTCTAGCGCATTCAGGAAACTGTTGCCACAGAAAGATAAACCTGGAAGAAGAGAAGACGATTTTCTCAGCAGGCTGCCTAAGTCTAAAATTAATTTTCACAGGAGGTTGAAATTACCGCAAGGCTCATCGTTTTTAGCACAGAAGAATACAGCTTGCCTCACTTGAGCAAAAACCTGACAACCACAACAAAAAGGGGACGAGAAGGGAGGAGAGAGAGAGACAGAAAGAGGAAGTGAAATAGAGAAAGCAAACTAAAATAGAAAACCGATTTTATAAAAGCCTTATCATCAGGCTATCTTTGTGGAAAGAGAGGAAACTTGGGTCTGCTGCAGTACTGCCGAGGCACGACACAGTGCCTGGGAGATGGAAAGAAAAAAAAAACCAGACTGATAAAATACATGCTTGGGGATTCATCCGTTGCAGTTTTGTCCTAATTTCGGGTTGCCGGCTGAGAGCTTTTCCTGATGGGGAGGAAGCAGAGCAGAAAGAACAGGCAACACATCCTATTCCTCCCCTCCCACTGATTTAAGCTTGAACATAATGGAGCGAGACTGAACTAATTCCAGCAAAGCAAAGCAAAGCTAAAGCAGAGCTGCTTGTCATTGCTTACAGCATCAAGTTTCACTTCTGCATCTCCAGAGGCTGGGAAAATGAACATATTTTATACTTTCTGCTTTCGGTGCACTAAGGAATGCCGAGGCGCCGCAGCAGCGTACAAAAGGGCTCTCCCTCCTCAAACAAAGCAAACGGCCTCCAAAAGCACCTCAGAAACATACTTGTTTTCACATTTGTGCTTCTGCCGCGTGTTTGCTTCTGACACACGAGACGGCACGTTAGGCCACCAAACCAAACCACCCGCCCCAAAGCCCACGGGAAGCCTCGAAAATCGTTCCTCGGGGCGCCGTTTCGAGTCCTTCAGCCCGCAGCGTGCATGCCGGCAGCCCCCCCGCGGAAGGTTTCCCAGGCCCACCTAACCCCTCTGCCTCCGCTCCCCTCCTTTCCGAGGCAGCGCGGCAGAGCGCGTCTGAACCCGCTCCAGCGATGCAACGGCTCAGCGCTGCAAACGCTCTCGCTTCTGCCAAGACCGAGCCCGCGTGAACTCGGCAGTCCGGCTCGCAAGAAAGGGCAGCGGTTCCTGCTCGCCGCTGCCCTCGTCGCAGGTCGGGAAACAAATCAAAGCATTTCCATGAACTTCTACTCTTGCTTTCTTCAGCTGACACTGAATGATCCTGGCGATTTAAGCATTTTACATCAAAATGCTCCGTAAACAATGGCTGTACTGTAGTGTTCATGCGTGGGTGCCTGGAGGAAATAAAACATTCTTTAAAGATTTTACACGCTTTTCTAACTCTGAGATGGATTATTTTGCTCAATCTAAAAATAAATGCAAGGGCCTCATTCTTGTGTTCAAACAGCATAGGGGAAAAAAATCTCTATTTTGTCTTCCTTTGTCTGAAAGCGCAAAGGCTTTTTGTGTTCTGGGCAAATGGGTTGTCGATACATTTTAATAAAGGATTCTTTAAAAATCCTGAGTTGATGAAAGTAATTGCTGTGTCCCTTGTCAGCCTTCATACAACAACAACATAACTGAAATCCAGATACGCTAAATGTGAGAAGTACATGCATTGCAACTGCTATCTCTACATTACTTCACAATAATCTAAGTTTAACGCCTTGCTCCTGGCAACATTTCTCAAGCGCTTTCCAAGAAGTAATTTTTAATACTGCTTAATGTGAAGCGAGAAGTACTATGCCCCTAGCAGGCTGAACCGGCGTCCTCTTGTTCCCTTCGGAACAAGCACACGTCCCTTCAATGTAAGTGCCGAAGGTATGACAACCTAAGGGCACCAAGCAAGGATTTCAAGTATTTTTTTTCTTCATTTCCAATACCACCCATTGCAATTTATGCTATTAGACATACTTTTTTATTATGTTTTGAGTAGACAGACTCCTGGCCTATTCCAGAAAAAAAGCGGCTCACTGCAGCTGATACAGATAAAGCTCAAGGTTCAGCGAACAGCTTTGCCTGCTCAGGTTAAACCCCACAGCACGCACAGCCTGCTCGCCAGGTTGGTACATAGCCTTCCAGTGTCTGCTTTGCCTGTGCTGTGTCTAGAACAACCAGTTTAAAATGAGTATCTTAAGTCTATGCTTAAAAGATACTCACCTTAGTTATAATTCAAAGCGTAAGCTTCCTTAAAACACATTTTTACGCCCTAAACTGAGCCTTATAGATTGCATACGAGATCTTTCTCAGAGCCCCACCGGGGCAGCTGTAGACACAGCTGAACTCCAGGCACGTGCCGATGCTCGTGAGCTGCACTACCTGCCTCCGCAGCTCCGTCGCTGCTAAAAATCGTTCCAGCACTCCCCGCCACCCTTCAGCCAGCACGCGCGGGGCACAGCCCAAACCCACACCGCTCGAGCCGGGCGTTTCACTTGCCGACTTGGCCCCAGCAGGACCGAGCTCCAGCTCCCAGCACAACCGTGCCACGACCACGGTCTGGCGGTGGCAAAACACGTTCGAGCAGCACAGCTCGTTGCAAAGGAGCCGTCCGTTCACGGCTACGTTTGGAAATTCTTTGCTGCTGAAGCTCTACAGAGCTGCCAAGTACAATTTTTATCTGCAGCTAAATGAAGTAGGAGGCTCTGAGCTTAGGTACCCAGCTCGCCCCGAGAAGTGATCCGCAAGTCAGGTATATTAGCGAGGCTACAGGCCATCAGCCTCCCCGGCTTACGTAGCCGTCAGGAAACAAAACGATGCTGCGTGGATGGTACAGGCGGTTCTTTGTTTCCTTGCCTGTCTAACATGGAGGCAAGAAGTGGCTTTTTTACTAATTCAAAATACTGTCTGCGTGCCTCATAATTAAAACGCAACCAAGGGGAGATGGTTACAGTATGAATTGCCCAGGCATCAGCCAACCTCTGCCTAACAAAAAGCTTTTTGTGTCCATTTCTCTGACACTGCTCTGGCAGCCAGAACACTGGAGGAGACTTAATTACTTGCGACTCCAGCCCACTGCGCTAATTCCCATGTTTTCTCTATTACTATCGCACTGTGTGTAGCTTCCTTCGTACATAATTGCTAACATGTCAGCGATAGTCACCTCAGAACGTCTCACTGGTGGCAAAACAGTCAACAACGCATTCGAAAGATGTCAAGGATTTGAGGAGACAGGCTAATAATCAGCAGTCCTGCGAGGCATCAGGCTCGGCTCCTCTGTATGCTACAATTCATTCGTTACATCCTTCCAGGCAAAAGCATCTGCATCGGGTTAGCTTCAGATACAGCCCCCAAACCACCTCGAGCAAGCTGGACAACAAGTGTTTCCCCGCGTGCACAGCGCAAAAGGCTGTGGGCTGCAGGGCTCGGAGGAAACGCGTCGGAAAGGGCAGGACATGCCCAAGGGATTACTGCTGCCATAGCCAGCAGGAAGATAAATACCACGCTGCTTCTCTTCTCGCTTTGCTTACGGAAACTCATCCAGTATTAGTGCGGTAACACGAACGCGGTGTTAGCAGAGAGGGAAAGGAGGGAGCTGCGCCGGCTCCGCGGTACAGCAAGCCGGGGCGGCGAGGGAAGCGCTCGTGTCCTCGGCGTTGGGGAAGCACACGTCCCCTTCCTTCTGCGCTTGCACTCGGGCGTGAGCAAAGCAAAACCGACAGCACACAAGCTGCGTGACAGCGGAGCGCCGCTGGTACGGCGCTTGCTTCGAGTGAAAGCCTTCGAGCTGAAACACCGCCCCTTTCACCTTTAGCGAACAGATGCCATCCGACCACGCCGGCATGTACAGTTCAATCATCGTTTTGCTCTGAACAGCAACGAGCTGACAGGCTGACTGCTAGAGCAAGCCAAGGCTTCCTTTGAAGAGCAGGAGAAGGCTGGCGGGATCCAAATTCGACTTGACTTTGTTTCCTGTTACAGGAACTCACCCTCCATCTTCCAAAATCTGACACATTCTTCATAAACCACGGCCATGCAAAAGGCACGCTGTAAAAACCCTGTGCTCCTGCGCGACGGAAAAAAATACTCCTCTTGAAGCAGTGAGCGATTTGAACTGCAAGCTTTACAAAATGGATTGAAATAATAAAGAATCCTTCCACACGTGGCTTATTTTACAATAGACTGCAAACGTGCAGTCAACACGCCTGTGTTCTCATCCTGTGAGAAACCGAAAGCACTTGCAAACAGACACTGCATCGAGCTTAAAAACTGTGGGGAAGCGCTCCCTCAAAGTGTTTTGCATTTTTGTGGGCTTCACCTCCAAGCTTTAGGAATTCCTGCCTTTTGGGGAAGTTTGGTGCATCAAACTCAGTGGTGCATCAAAACAAGTATTTGCATTGAGACGCTGCTGCAAAAGGAAAAAGTTCTCATATAAAGACGGCGAATGAAGAATTTTAATTTTCTTAATGTTTTTCAAGAAAAGGAAGAAAGTAAGTCTTGCTAAGTTCTCACTATTCATTCTAAAGTCAAGCAGTGCAAGAGGAAAAG
The DNA here is from genome assembly GCF_036370855.1 of Dromaius novaehollandiae. Taxonomy (NCBI): domain Eukaryota; kingdom Metazoa; phylum Chordata; class Aves; order Casuariiformes; family Dromaiidae; genus Dromaius; species Dromaius novaehollandiae. Next base: position 9,115,568 of record NC_088101.1, on the reverse strand, counting down.
ACAGATCTTCTGAAAAATTTAAATAATCAGAGCTTTAGAAAGACTGAATATTCAACAATATTTTCCTTCTGACTTAATCAAGCTTAATAAGCAAGCCAAAATAATATTTCTATCTGTGACAGCAGCTAAGCCATGCAGCGATACTTTAAACAGAAACATAAAACTTAAAAAGCAGCATTTTCTTCAAAATTGTGTACATCAGAAACAGTCACAACTTTGTACACATAAACCTAATTACAAAAATGGGGCTCAAATAAGGAAAGGCTAGGTCTTTTGCTTAGAAAAGGGGCTCAAAACAATGAAAGCCAGGTACTTTGCTTAGAAAAGGTTACAATTCTGCTTACCAGACAAATGACCAAAACGATACGGCGGGGGTTCCTAACTTATGCAGCACCACCACCTATAACCCTTGACTACAGGACAAGTCCTTTGAATATTTGACATACAAGTTATATAAGGCATGTGCAACATACACACATACGTGAAAAACGCTTTAAACTCCATTCATGTTATAAGCATCCCTCCATCTGTTTTTAAATGCTTTTTTAAAAAAAACAAATAGTGAAACAACTATATCATCATAGTTGTCACTGGAAAACTTAATGATCAATGAGGGCTTTACCACCTGGGAAATGCTTTGATTTTTGGCAACCCAAGGATTTTGCAAATCAAAACAGACCCTAACTTCTCCCCCTCCATCAGTTCTGAGAGAAGACAAAAGTTGCCTTCAATCTAGGCATCTGGATTCCCCATTTCATATCTTTTAACTTCTGTCATTCCGCCTTACAAAGATGGAGAAGTCCATCTTCCTATTAAAATGACTGAAAACAAAATATTTAATAATACTGGCAATAATGAGTTACCTCTGGGTTTAAGAGTTAACATTCAGTTTTTACAGAGGGCTCAAATTCACATTTCTCCCAGATAAATTTATTTTTGAGAACATTTTTTAATCAATCCATCTTTATCAGATGGAAGCTCTTCTTTACAACCTCAAAGACAAAATCATCATTTCTTAATAAAGTGAAAACCGATATTCTTCAACAATAAGAAAACACAACAGGAATGGAAGTTCTCCTTTCGGGACTGTGCATTTGATTTTGTGGTTCAGATCCTAACCCGAGATTCAGGAAATGTGCGAGCAACCATCAGTTCTGGTTCAGATCCCTGTCTGGTCTTAGGAAATTTCCTCACGCCTTTACTGACCATCTTTAAGAATGGCCATATTTATTTTCCATAATTTTCGTCTTACCTATGTGAATGGACTTTCTCTTATTATGCGGTTATACAGTTTCTGGCACACCAACAAGCATCTGGTCTCTGCCTGCATTAGCTGACACTACTGTCGCCCCACCATGTCTGTGCCGGCCTACGTGACAGCTGAAACAACTAAGTTACTGCATCCCACTTGGAGGCCTGTTTTAGGTAAAGGAAAATAGGAAGCGTGAGCAAGAAGCATGTTTCTAACTTCAAGCCCTAGTAACTGATTGTTGCAAACTGCACCAGTGACAGGTACCATTTATCTTGAAACTGCACATCTGGATAAGCCACCTAACCTGGAAATGCTATTAGTGACGGCGAGGGCCCCCCACGCTTAGGTGAAGCTTCCTTATTTCCTACCACTGCAGCTGACAAATGGGATAAAAACCAGTCCAGGAGTCCAGAGCTACGGATCCATCTTTCCTTAGCAGCCAAGGCAAACACCGCAGTCGTTCCCTCCTCCTCTGATTTGGCCAGAAGGCCAAACTGCTTGTATACGAGCAGCTGTGAGACACAAGACTCGGGGAAAGCAGGTTATTTTATCAAGATAGCTGGGAGGGGGCACGGTCAGGCCGGGCTGCCCGCAGACGCCGTCGGCCCAGGCGCTGCGAGCGGTTTCGGGGCTGGGACGCTCCCCAGTGCCTCCCGCGCCGAGCCGAGCCCCTGCCAAGCCCCGCGCTACCTGCCAGGACGCGCCGCCAAGATCCCGTCTCACGGCGTTTGCTGCACCTGGCCGCACGCAGAAAGAGCCCCCCAGCGTCTAAGGGAGCTCCTGACGGGTTTTCGCAGTTTCACAGGGAAGTGAAACACTGCCAACGCCATTTAGAAAGAGAAGTTGGCACGTGGGGGAAAAAAGAAGATCGAAAAGGTAGGACTAACGCCTTTTCCAACGGGGAGTTACAATACCCGACCGCTAAAAACAATCAAACGATAACTTATTGTCTAAATAAGAAACATTCATCGTTATTTTAACAAAAACCGGCAGCTAAAGCTTGCGAGCGAGGGAGGACGTTGAAGGGAGGACGTTGAAGACGACTCGCACAGCAACATCATTAGACATCAGTGAAAGTGAAACCTAACACCTGAAACTCAGAAGCACAGAGTAACTACGCAACCCGGCAAATTCGGAGGCGTAATAGATGGGAAGCGGACTAAGCCGAACTGCTAGCTTTGTGGACGTCGCTCCAAAAAAGGAACGCGTTGGGACAGCCGAGCAGCAGCAGCAGCGCGGCACGGCAGCCGCGGAGGCAGAAACGCAGGCTCGGCTTTGCCTGTCTGGCTTCAGGCCCTGCCGAGGGCGAGCTCCCACCACGCAGCCGGCGCAGCGCGGCTCGCCCAGAGCCACCCGGCCACGCGGGCCCTCGCTTGCCGAGCCCAAGCCGTCCCTCGCGGTAAAGCAGTGCCGTCAGCACCGCCGCCCCCAGAGGGGCAGTGCTTACACGGGGTCCTGCTCAGCCACCTCCCGCCCTCCTGAACCCTGCACGATAACTCCGTTGCGGGATTCGGGATTATACGGGCTGCCCGCTGAAGCTACTCATCACCAAAACAGCAGGAAAAGTTCTTCTCTCTCTTCTCCCCTCAATTCCTAAATATGCTCATAGAAACCCAGAAAACTAACAAACGCTTCACGGCTTATTGCTCCCGTACCTGTATGTGCCAAGAGCACTGCAATCACAACAGATTAGAAGAAGTAAAAGCCATTATCGCCAGACTAGTTATAACACGCGTCGCTGTGTTGACACAGAAGAAGCGTGAAGCATCCTGAAGCTGCAAAATGCCATTTAAACTGTGGTTAACTGGCACCCGGTGAAAACCCCAGGGAGAAAGAAATGAAACACGAAGCTCAACTACTTCCCTCCGCCCGCACAAAGCAAAGAGACAGAGTGGCCAGAGTACCCAGAAGAGCCTTGCGAAAAGAGAGCGGTAGCGTGATGCCCGAGGTAGGAAGAGGAATCCCTGCTGATTTCTGCTCCTCAAAACGCATCTCTTGGAGGAGATGCCACACGTAGAGTACCAGCCTAACTGGGAGGCTGGAAATGGGCCAGCTGGACCCGGGCGGCAGCATCCCAGAGGGAAGGAGCCGCCCCGCAAGCCGCCCTTCGCCCATCGAGGGCTGCCTGGGCGGGGAGGGGCACCGCCATACAGAGACCTCTTAAGACTTGTTTACTGGCTCTTTTGTCCTTGGATAACTACGGGAGCTAACTTGATTTAAGCGAGGCAGCCTGCAATTACAGGAGCACTGAAAACACCCCCTCTCCCCACCGGCCCGTCCTTCATCCTGCCGCGGCTCGGCGGGAGGCGGCTGACCGCCCGGCGGTGGTTGCGTGTGGGGCGCTTACCTCCGTGAACATGTCTTACCGCCTTCCTACATGGCAAGGGCGGTTTCCTGTTTCCGTACATCCCCTTGTCGGCCCTCATCAGTGTCAGCGGGTGAGCGTCCTTTGTGCCGGCGGCCGCCCCGACGGGGAAGAACTTTTCATCTCTCCCCTCGCGCCGCGCCACGAGAAGCGGCGAGCGCTCCCAGGCATAACTCCCTTGGCTCCTCTCCTAAAAACGCGCTCCCGAGTACACGGTTGCTTAGCAATCCTCACCTTGCCCCTGTACGCTCGCGGTCGGCAACATCTGTCCCTTTGGCAGTTGCGCCTCGCGCAAAAAACCGTGCGGAGAGTTTTAAAACCTACAGACAGGTTGGCCGGAGATGTTTTGTGAGGGCCGTCAGAGCTGCTTTGGCATTTTATTACTATTTTATTTCCAGCCCGGATAAGATGTGTGGCTTCTTCCAAAGGAAAGGCACACAAGGGAAAAAAAGCCTCTCTCATCCAGTGGGAATCACCTATTAAATCAAATACAACAAGTAGCTGTTTCTGTTTACATAATTACATCTGCATGCTTTGGCTTGATTTAAAAAAGGGAAAAAAAAAAAAAACAAAAAGCAAAGAAGCCTTGTAATTCTCCCATGCCCACTGGGATTGGCTTCTGTTCCTCATAAGATACCGCACATGTCAGGTAAGAGAAAACAGGAGAGTCCAAAATTTGTTTATGTATTTAAAAACGCACAGCTACCGCCTATATGCAATGCTGGCCTGCAACTGCCAGCCCTCTAGCAACCCCCCAAATTATTTGTGGTTCTGAAGCCCCCGGGGCGCCCGGAGCAGCACCAGTGCCTCCCGACACGGCTGCAACGTAGTCAGCAACGCTTCACCAAATGAGGGGAAAAGAAATAAAATTAACGTGAGAGCATAAAGAGTACCAAGCGCTTTCCTCTCCGAGAGCCAAAAGGGACAGGAAGACGACTCACTAAAAGGGTGTGCGCTTGGTATTGCAACAAAAAGCAGAGAATCCTACGGTTAACCTTTATCTGACCGTAATTTATTTTAGCTCGCACTTACCTAAGGATTACGAGAAAGGCCTTGGACTGCACTGCTTTCCGTGTTCCTGGGCAAGTTATTAGGGATGTTTTCTGGGAATGATTCAGCTCAGTTTAGTTGAGTATTTTTACACGATGGATCAGAAAAATAAAATGAAGTTAAGAGCACTAAATGCTATTATAGCAAGCGTGAGCATTAAAATATCATCATACATACACGTGAAGAAACTATAAATGCTTTTGTAAAATGATTCTTAAAAAAATATAAAAAAGCAATCCTCCTAGAAAGAAATAAAATCCATCATCTTACAAAGGTGCTGGTGAATATCCCTAATAACTTGCAAGGATTGCAAGCAGTGCTAACCACTATGCCTAGCAATAAAATACTAGCAGAATCCAACTTCAGTTTTCTCCTAGCAAAACTAGGTGAATAACTTTGCTTTCTGCCAAGTTTAGCCTTAAAAATAAGCCTCTGTTTAGGCGCAGCAAGCATATATACATGTAATAACGAGTTCCCTTCCAGATTTAGACATTTTACGCCACATTATAAAGCCTAATGACACAGATTCCACCCTGGTTGTTATTAGATGCTGAGAATGGAGGCGCTGAGGCATGGCGAGCTAATGCTACGCTGTGAAAAGCTGACATATACTTCTACCAATGGCAAAATAACTTTTGGGGAGTAGTGCTTTCTGCTCCCTGGGACTAGCAGCTTGGCTGGCATGCGAGGGCACCGCGGACTCGCGAGCTGCCCCTTCCCGCACCGGATCCGGGGCCCTCCTGGATACCTTCGACTGCCCCATTGCGTTTGGTCAAGGAGGAAAGGGGCGCAGGAGAGAGAGAAGAGCAATTAAAAAAATACTAATGCAAGTTACATGTGGTCTCTGGGGAGGAGAAGGGGGAAAGGGGTGAAGGAATTCTGACTTGCACTTTCCAGCGAGCACTTTTATTCTTTTTTTGCCCGTTTCATTTTAGTTTAACACAGGGTGAGATACCACAACTCTGAGACTCCGCTGAAGCGCAAAGTTTTCCATAAAGATTTCTGAAAAACGCCCCAACCAAAGCAGTTTGGATGCCAGTGGACTGATGAAGCTAGCCATGTCCAAGACAGGAAAATTTTCTCCTTCCAATTCTGAAGGAATTCTTAAATAAACCATAAATTATTAAAAAAAAAAAAAAAAAAAAACTTGAGACATATTTACATTTAAACATATTTCAGGTCAGAAACAAAGCTACTCCTCAGCTTTTCAGGATAACAAACCTTTCCTGGGTTAAAAAAGTGTGCCAGTAGGCTGTCTAAAATTGAGTGCAATGTGGATTTGCTAAAGGGTGTGAATTTTTTTGCTTCCAAGAATTACATTTAAAGCGAAATGAAGCTCTTTATACCTTTTGCAATCAAAGGCCTTAAAACCGCAGGACGATAGAGCCTAGAGAGCAGGCAGAGAAACAGTTGAGGCCACCACTGTCACCTCCTCCTGCAAGATAAATGGCGGGGCTCACTTTAGAGAGGGGCAGCGATAAGCTGTCAGCGGCTGTGTTTTGTTGCGAGCTCATTAACATGCAGGTCGCCTGCCACCTCTGCCTGCCGCAGCGCTTGCTTTGAAGCTGCCTGCCTGGAAGGTTTGGCTGTCATCTGCTCTTAGCCTTCCTTGGGCTGATGCCTCTTTTTTATTAGTCCTATTGGGCATTAGCAGTCGTTCTACTAGCAGTCTGAAATGCCTCTCGTTAGAGACTGCAGCGTGTTTCTGCTGCAAACGGTGCTAATTACCACTTCCTTGAATTTCATTCATTCATGGTGATGGGTGCCCACAAGCGGGAAGCCCAACTCGTATCTTCACATGCTACTTGCTTCTCACCAGTAATTTGCCCTGGAGATGCCACAACATTAGTAGGTATTCCTTCTATTCAGACAACAGCTTTGCATCCTAGTAATCACCACCTGAGGTGCACATGAACAACAACATAAAATAAGCTGAGGTTTACAGAAAGTTTCCTCCTTTCCATAGAGACGGTTAGCAGGAGCGTTAGGCAATTACCACGAACTCTTACTAACCACACAACTTCTGAAAACAGAACCACTTCAGCTTATAAGAAACAGTTAAAGAAAACCCCAGACAAACAGAAAACCTCTCCCTGACATCCCCAACCTCAGTAACTGGTAATTCAGCTTTTCTCCAGGAAGCTTACTGCCCTAAACCAGCTGCTTTTCAAAACGCTAACGCGACTGCGGCACGCAGCTGATAGTCAAGTAATGCCATTCTCGTTTCCAAAGTAGGGGTTTTTTTTTGTATTTTTCTACATCTGTGCCCTTCACTGCACTATTGCTTTCTATGAGCACTTATAAAAGCAACTACTCTTTGTTTGCAAAGCTACAGGCTTCCTCTGCTTTTAAAGGAGGATTGGTACAGAAAGCGTCGTAAGTCACAGAAAAACCAAAACCCAAAAGACGGAGATAATTGTTCCCATTTCTCACATACCAGTTCTAAAGAAGAATTCAGATCTGTCACAACTAAAATTAGAATCTTTGCTGTTCAGGAATAAATAGAACTGGATATAGCGCACACATTTTGCAGTGCGCAGTTTGAAACAGTTTCAAAACCAGAACACTGCTCAAGATCAAGCAGTTCATGCTGGACCCTGGATTGGGTCTTCCTGCCCAAATTTAACTTTGTCAAGCAGCTCCTGCAGAGGACTTCGCCTTCGTCACTGGCTTGGCACTACAGGTTTAAGTCACGATGACAATGGTTAAATCTTCAAAGCAGAAGATGGGATGCTTCTGCAGGAGCCAAAAAAATCCTTCAGGGGAAGAAAAATATCCAGCACGCAACTCTTAGCATTATGGTTTTATCCTTTTTTGAGCTGTGCCAATTCTGAGTAATCTCCTGGAAAGATGTTATGCAGTTTAGGAAAATTCTTGACTGACCTGTCTTTCCTACTACTGCTCTGTGCAGAACCCACGAACCCCCCATCTAACTACTCTTCTCAAGCTCCCATTGCTCTCTACAGCAAACGGTTTAGCAACCAAATTTGGACGACTGCTCCATGACGGTGCTCAGAGACGCACTACAGAGCCAAAGTAGTTCTTTGGTTCGAACCAGGCAGGAGCCCCAACGCGCCAGGAGGACCGGCGAGGACGCGGCAGCCTCTCTCAGAAACTCCGCTGAAACATCTGAAGAGGAAGCAGGCCCATCCTGCCCGCGCACGGGCATCCCTAGCCCGACCCGCAAACAGCGGGAGCACAAGCTGCCCGTTGCTGGTGGCTCGACGGCTGAACGCAGCACTACAGCTTCCTACTTCTTCAAAAAACGAACCTCCTAAAAGCTGGTATTTTGCCTAAAAGCCAAGCCGAGATCTCAAACCGAGTAAGGAGCAGGAACCTCACGTCGGATAGCAGAAAAATGTCTTGCAGCTGGAAACCAGTAGTTGAGCAAGGGACCTGAGTGTACCTTCTTCAAGCGTTACAAAGAATAGGATAAACAAAAGTACACCCAATTTATGACTTCTGCAACCTGACAGGTGAACCCTGAATACCAGCCTTTGGTTAAAGCCAAGTAAGGATACAAGAGGTCCTTTTCGCTTTTAGGCCAAACACCTGCTCCTTGCCCCCCATGCCCTTACTTCCAGCTCTTCCAGAGCGTAACAAAAACTGCAGCTTTGTTCCCGGGGCCAAGAGCAAACATTAAAAATCTAGTAGTAACAACTGTAAGTAATGTTCCATTTGCTTGTTTTGCAATCACAAACCAACACGAGGAGAAATTTACCCAAGGCTTTTGGTGCAGCAAGGAAACCCTTTTAAATCACACTCAGTGCTTCTGACCCTAAAGAGGGCAGCGCAGCAGAGACAGAAGTCACACCCTGCTACTTCTCCCTTGGTGCAAAGCAAAATAAAGAAACCATAAAAGGAAAAAAAAAGGGGGGGGGGAGAATCAATCTCCCTTCTACATAATAAATGAAAAATAAATATAGGATTGGTGGGAAGAAGAGGATAGTAACTTAATGCTAAATATTCTGTGTCCATTAGGTAAGACCAAATGGCAGTGGCTAAATATATTTGTAAAGATATTCTTTCTTAAAGGACCCAGAATTAAAACAATAATTTTTTCTCAAGTTTACCAGGTTCAACTGTCTGGTCACTTCTGTCAGTAAAAGACTCATTTAGCATTGAGAGAAGTCAGCGAAAAATTCCTTACACAGAATGGACTTTTAAATCTGTTCCTGTCACCCAAACGTCTTTCCAGGTACTCAGCCGTCACTATATACTATGCAATGGTCATGTTTTAACCGGTGGCCTTCAAAAAGGTTTACTGAGGGGAACAAAGCCTGAAGATAGCAATCCCAGTCTGAACGCAGAGATTTTTGTGTGGATCCTGTGCTTCAAGCATAATATAGTATTACCAGGAAGACTTTACTTTCTGTTTGGGGGAAAATTTTTTTTTTTTTTAAATCAGTGTTTGCTTCCTGACTTGTAGGTGAAAGAGGACAGTTCAATGGTATCTTGTTACAGGAGATAAAAGGAGCCACTCGCTAACATTTATGAAACTCTGGCATGAAAAGAAAGCCAAATCTCCGCTGAGCATCAAGAGCTATATATTTTTAGATGCCGCGGCTCTAATAATGCTTTAGGATTTACAAGCGCTCTCTCTCAAACCTGCCTCACTGCTTCTTGGCCCTGCTGTAAAGTCAATTCCCTTTAAGGCATCGTAGTCTTATTCTGTAAAGGGAGGTAATAGGAGGGTCACTGTTGGGGCTGTGGCTCTCCTAAAGAAATGAAAAGAAAGAACAGCTTTAAAAGCATCTTTGTTTAAGGGTTAGGGAAAAAGATAAAGCATGGCACATTAAGAGGATGAATACATCTAACTTTGTGTATGCTGTAGTTTTAATGTCTTCTCGCAACAAATTTGGAAAGATGCCTTAGAGAGAAGGGGAGGAATTTTGAAAGGGAAGACTTTTATTTGGGGAAGAAAGGAAAGAGCTGTTTGGTTTCTGTATGTGAATGCAAAGCGAGTCACTGCACAGTTATCCACTGTGGATTAATTCACTCTGCAGTGAATCTGCTTGTCTATTCAGACTGGAAGGCTTAACTTGTCAGTGTTGCCATGAACAGAAGCTGTCAATAATGAATTCACAGCTGCAGGTGACACAAGCCTTAGAAATTCAATTAGTCAAAAAACATGTGGTAGAAGAAAGCACTTTCCTAAATGATGTCAAAGACGACCACGGGAAAAACTGGGTTTGGCATGTGGCTGTTCAGTGTAACTGGGGTCGAATAGCATAAATAAAAATCATAAAACCATGCTTCGAGCTGCTGGGAGGAAGAGGAAAGAAGAGCAGAGAGTTCTTGCTAGGCTCTACCCATTCACTGCCACAGCCACGGGAAGGCAGGAGCCACCCTGCAGCTCCATTTCACCTAAACCAAATGTGACAGCTAACCTCTTCCCAAAGGACCCCCCCCCCCGATCGGCCTTCCCAGGATCCTTTCTTTGGGGAAGTCTTTCACCCGCATGCAACATACACCACTGTATTTCTCCTAAAAGCAAACCTGTCCTCCAATCACCTATCACAAACTGCACATGCAGTACACAGAGAATACATCCAGCTGGGCAATCCTACTGTTCCTTCTCCACCAGTCTCCAGGCTTAAGCAGTGAAAGACCACCTTGCTAATCGCCAAAACCAAACAGAAATAAAGCAGTATGATAATGACAAGGCTGAAACAAGCGGACAATGTAATCTAGAAATCATGTGTGGGGTTTTTTTTGTTTTGTTTTTTTAAACCAGAACTTATGGAGCCCTTATCCAAAATGCCTATGCACACAAGGTCAACAATCTGAAGATACCTACACCAAATGAGGGCCCTACAGCATGTTCACAAGAGGTTTCATCTATCAGCTTTTTAATGGACTAAACAAAGTGAAAACTAGGGTCTGGGCTTGCACAGAACCAGCTTCAATTCCCTCCTCATTTTGTTCCTATTCTGCCACAGGTCCGACAGCATTCCCACACGAGCACGGATAACGCTACTTGTGCTCTGGCAGCTACAGTATTTTTGTGAGCATTTGGATTCAGGGTCATGTGCTCAATGGAAAGGGAGCAGGAAGAAGTCCCATTCACTGCACAGTAGCACAGCTAATGCTGCCCCACCTTACTTCAGATTAACACACACACACACGCACACACGAGATGACAGGAAAACCAAGGGGATGTGAAAGACGAAAATAGAAACGGGACCAGAGGTGAAAGAGGAGTCTCATTTCTGAGAAGTAAGCGATTTAAAGCAAACAAACCAACCAGGCATTAAAAAGCTAGTTTTAAAAACAGAAAAAAAACCCTTCAGTTTTCAAAACGGGTAATGAAGAAGCTGAGATCCTGTATTGCTTTACTGCTCCCCCAGGAGTAAAATATCTGGTCAAGCAAATGATGGAATCCAGACTACACTGCACTTCCCATTTTAAGGTACAACGTGCAGCGCCAAATCTACTTTGAAGCAAATACAGTCTTCTCAGCATGAAAGCACTTTCACAACTTCTCAAAGTAATTTTTCCAGTTTCCTGCCATTTTTCACTAGAAATTGCCTTAAGCTATTTGCAGCTGCTCAAAACATCCTACAACACCCTTTTCCATGAAAACCAGACCACACCCATCCTCTCCCTTTTTATTACAAAGGCAAAATACAATTTGGAAAGCATCTCTGTAGCTCTGCTTGCCATACTGCCTTAGGTCAGCGCTGTGGGATCCTACATCCCGTAGGGCACTGGGATACTTTCGGAGCTGAAGGACGAGCATGGTAAAACTCCTAGACATACCTGGCAACCAAGAGCGCACGGGAGACAGAGCTGCAAAGCCGATGCAATGGGTTTTATAAAGACGTAATGAAAAAGAGTATTCGTTGAACAAAACACACGTGCAACAACACGCCTCCTCCTCTAAAACTCCTTTGTCAGTGCGAGCTTCAAGCACCTTTATCTGCAACACATCTGAGAAATCCAAGACTTCTGTCTCCGTAATACATGACAGATCAGACGGGCGGTCTTGTAGTCAGCAGAAACAGATGGAACGGAACAAGGAATCTTGCTGTACCGCAACAACAGTTACAAAGGAAGGGAGAAGCACCCTCCGATTAAGAAACAATTATAATTATGTCCATCCCTTCCCTTTAAGTTTCCTAATAGCTTCATAAATGATGCACCCCAATGACCTCGCAGTAGGTGTGATATGCCTTCTGAGATCTTCGGAAAAGCCTTCTAAACTGCTCAGAATGGACTAATCCAATTCCGCTCAACCATGCCTATCTCTACCACACATTGCATATGATCTCTAAACACTTCAACTTGTACAGAAAACTACACAAAATCTCTACCTGCATTCTTAAGTGTTCCTCCCTGTGGCAAGAGGACCCGGCGAGTAGCACAAGAGCAGCAATGTTATGTTCTGAGTTGCATCTTTTTATTTGGGTATCCTGCACTCAACCTGCTGCAACCAACAAACTTTTCCATCTGGAAAAGTGCAATCCATGGAAACAACCAAAAGGGCAGAGTAAATGACAAAAGAGCATCTGAAAATTGAAGTCTAATTGCAGATTTTCTACGCCCCAGAAAGTTACTCATTTCAAAAGGCAAGACAGATGAAAAAGCAAGTGTTTGCTTCTCAAGAAAATAACAACAAATTTTAGGAACAGGTTGCTCCAGCATGAGTAGAAATAAAAAAAGATTCACGTGCAACAGATGTTGGTCTCTGGCCCAATTGTCATCTTTTCACTGCAACAACTGCAGCTTTCCATTCCACATCTTTTAAGACATCCCTCTCTCTTTCATTTCTTTGGCAGAAAAAGGCAGAGTGTTATAGCTAGAATGAAGATATGCTTGAGCTGACTGGCCAGATTGGTTTGTGCCAATTAATAACAAATAAACTATAGTAGAGTTCTGCCATTATTCTCTGAGCTGGGACAAAGGAAAGGTTATTTCCATCACTCAGATGCAAAATTTTACAAAACTTTCATGATCTTAATTGAGAGCTCCACTTTTGTGGTAAATTCACTTCAACTGTAACAATTTGCTCAAAAGGAATGGGATGAAAGGGGAGACAGAATGGTTGCATGTCTCCCTAGGAAGCTGCGCTAAAACCATTGGCAGAAATCTTCAGGAAGTTTCTTGTTCACATTAATGCTTTCCTGATGGTCTACAGTGAGGTTTTCTAAACTGACTTAAGTGACTTCTGTAGTGTTCACAGTCATTTATCACAGAGTCCCAAAAAATTCAACCAACAAGGTGACCACAAAACTCACCAGACAGTCACTTGTCCAATACACCGTTAGGACTGGGGACCTCTCTACCCACCAGCTCTCAGCCTGAATACTAACACACTCAATGCACTAACTCCAGATGCACCATCACTTGACCTTCTCAGCATACTGCTTCTCCTCCTTCACCTTTTCAGTGGTATTGCACAGGAAAAAAAATGATAGCAATAGAAGCTCTCTAACCATAAAAACCTGCTGCAGCATCACTGAAAAATCCACAAAATCATGATGAGTGTTGCATTTTCGTGACACAAACAGATCTCACCCAGGTCAGCAAAAGCTAACCTCAAAATGCAGCTTCTACACAAGGTTATAAGGTGTCAACGATCGTCAGTGCTACTAGTAGCCTCTGTCTTCCAAAAATCTATTCTCCTGCGGCTGAACTTTGACTGCTGGTGACAAGCCCCCCAACAATTTCACTCACCTCAATGGGCTCAGAAGGGATTTTCAGTTTGGATAATTTGGCCTTGGCATTTGCCTTCAAATCTGAGATTTTTTCATAGGGTTCTCCGTGGTATTCCTCCGCAAGAGGTTTGAGCTCCGGTGATTCAACTGGTGCCTGATCTTGGCCATCCATTGGTCTGACATAGGCAGTAGGTTTCTGCTGCATTGCACTGGTTTTTGATGGCAAAGATGGGGGAAAGTTCTGAGAGGAAGGCTGAGTGGTACTAGTCAAGGTAACAGCTGAATTGTCCCGACTTTCATTCTCCTGTGATCCCGCCACTAGGTCCTGAGGTGATTTTGTTTGACTATAGGCCGGCCCACGACTTTTGTTGCTGTTCTGTGACCTGGAATTGATATGCTGGCTGGAATGTAGAGGTGACAGGGGTGCCACTGGAGAAGACAAAGATGACAACAACGGAGAAAGCTCCAAAAGGGAGGCCTGCAGTTCATCAGTACGATCTTCACCAACAACACGCCTGTCATTTCTCTTGTGGCGAGAACCTACGTGACTTTCCTGGCCACCACGACTGTGTTCTTGACCTTGGCTTCGACTATTGGATAAGCTGTGAGTTTTGGTGTGCAAACCTGAAGCTGGTTGTGTCCTTGATTGTGTCTTTTGGTAGTGAATGGAGTTGCTTGGAGGGGGAGGTGCTACAACTGGAGGTCCCATGGGCTGATGGCGGGTTGTGTGCTGGAATGAAGATGGTAATGTATGGCTGGTCTTTTCAGGGAAGAATGGGCGATCAGGCTTTCCTTGTGGGATCAGAGAAACAACACTTTTTGGTATCCCAATGAGATCCTGATGGGATTTGGTGCTGATGAGCTCCTTGACCTCCTCGTAATTGCCCAGCATGTTCTGAATACGGCTTGACAACTCATCCTCTTTATTAGTCTGAAACAGAAGAACAGAGATGGGGATATTAAAAAAGCGTGCGAAAGACGAGCAGAGATCCAGCTCAAGAAGAGAGGCCCTTCAGGATCTCATTTTAATAAATCACGCTTCACCACAATGAGCAAAGTTATGCAAGCTCATCCTGCTCCTGCAGGCAGCCTCTCCAAAGCAAACGCGACTGCTCTTGCCAGTGTTAATCCTGAGCAAAGGCTGCCATTATGCCTGCAGTCTGCACGGTCACTAACATCAGACCACTTGCTTCAACTGTAGCTACAGGCAGACAGGTAGCCAAGCTGGTCACGCGCACTCTCCCGCAATCTCTCAGAATACAAGAGGCCCCCAAATCAATCTGCCTGACCCAAAGTCAGTACTGTGCTTGCACAATCTACAGAGCTTTAAACACATACTCTGATGATTTAAACTTAAGCAGATAGGACGACGTTGTATTTCTATGCATCGTGCTGAAGGCTATTATACTGTACAGAGATGCCACAGTTCTTCCACCCAGCTTTTTCTTCCCTCCTCTCCCTCGACCGCGAGGCCCTCTCCCATTACCTTGTAAGGTTCTGCAAAGAGGGGGGCATTTTCAGGGAACGTATCTCTCTCCTGCAGAGCCTCCTGATTCCGTCTCTCTCTCTCTCGAATACGGAGCAAGTTTCTATCCTCATTGTACAAGCTTTAAGAAAAAGATAATGAAAGCATGGTTATTATTTCACACAAACACTATAAACAAATATCTGCGCTGTGCAGAAGCTGCTTCTTCAGACAACAGCATACATTCAGCAAGTTAGTCATTTTGTAATCCCCTGGCTAGTTACAGCTGACAAATGAGTCATGCCAAGTATTTGCCATGCTTCGTAATAATGTAACGTACAGCAGACACCTTCACACGCACTCTTTCTGGGTGAATTTTACTTCTGATGCCACATATCAAGAAGAGGGGGAAAGGGGGAACTATCCATCCACTTATTGGCAAAGCACAAGTCGGGAAGAAGTCAGCACAGTTAATAAGTACGTGAGCTGTCAAATCCAATTGCCATGACAGATGTGAAAACTACCGTCCTCTTTCTCATCCTGATTTCTACCCCAACACTTCACAAGGGAGTGAAAAGAATGAAGAAAAAAACCAAAAAAACCCCAATAACCTCCCCCCCCCCCCCCAATATTTTAAAGCCACTTTCAGAGGCTGCAGCCTTGCATACGATGCTCTCCCTACTTTAGAAACAGGCTTGGAAACTGAAAAATTGAAATGGAAATTTTGAAAGCTGCTTACTTAGGAAACCACGTAGTTGCATTTAAAGCAATCACGTAAAGCTATCTAAAGAGAAGGCCTCTGGAAGCTGGAAAACACCGGCCAGAATCCCTCTGTTCCTCCTGAAACACATACACACACCCTCAACTCCATCAGCTGTATGTCAAACGAGCAATAAAGCGGTGTCACACGCACGGCAGGCAGACTTGATGAAAAAAACAGATCCTGTAAAGTAAGGCTCCTCTGCGAAGCACTACTGCAAAACGAGGGAATCCTTTGCTTTAATATTTATGAACGTTGGGGGAAGAAAAAGCACGAGGCATTCCTCTTCTCTCCTAATTCTCCTCTACCGTGCAGGCCACCACATACCTACAGCTACTCTAGGCTTCGCAGCACGTTCAGTTTCTGCAGTGTTTGGAGGGGAAGCGGGGCGGGGAGTCACGTCTTCCCCACCGCTGGCACTTTCCCAGATGCCACACGAACAGTCATCTACTGAAAGTTTAATCATCCCTAAAGGAGTGGCGGAGGACTGACTGTGTTACAACAGTTAACCAGGAGATCTGACTACTGCTGAGGGGTTCCTGACTCAACCCAACTTCGGACTGTGATGCCCTTTGCTGGCAAGGGACGCAGCAAGGATGTGCTTGTGTCACTAAGAGACACTAAAAACATATTCTGGGGTTAGCTGATGCACTTTTAAACCAGTTTCCAACTTCGTTAGTGCTGAACTGTTTCCAAACACAGCAAAAGAAGTTTCCAGTAAGCACTACGAACCCCACTTTTGAAAAAGATGCAACCAACTAGCCAAAAAAAAGGTATCACAGATCAGCACTTTATTAGGTAGATAAACTCAGTCATTCGGTCATGAGCAGCATATATGAGAAACGTTTCCTCTGCGCATTTGATGTCATCTTGCATGTAAAGGATTTCATATCTATAAGCAGTCAGTCAGTCACTTTCTCTGTGTGTACTGGGAAAGTTTTGAGCAGCTAGATGTAGGAGATGGCAAGCGTAGAAGACAAGAAATTATGAGGAATTAAAAAGAAAACTAGAAGAAAAAAATAGAAGAAATCTTGGATATATCTATTACTTGAAATTGCATGTGTGCGATTTTATTTAAGGAGTGTGTTTCAAGTTGACAGCATTTTTTAAACTTTTCTGTTTGGGTTATCTGGAAAATTTTTACTGAATGAAACATTATTTTCCAAACATTCCAGGAAGTAAAAATGAGTCTGTAAATATCTCTTATATAAACTTTTTTTTTCTTTAACTCCCTTAAGAACAAGTGTGGAAAAGCCCCAAACGATTTTTTTAACCACTGAAATGCCAGCCTTTGTCCTGACGGAGACCTCGAAAGCCTCCCTGTCACAGCTCGGGGATACTACGGCCGAGGTTCAGGAATGCTGAAGCCACCCATCGAACAAACCTTTTTTTGGATGGGCTAATTTAACCTGGATCAGCTCTTTGCCCCGCATCGATCCCCAGTCCATCTCCCACGTGGCTGCACAAGCACTCAAGCCAACCCAACAGGGAGGCCAGAGGTGCAGAACTGCTGCCTTTGGAGACAATCCTGCCTTTTTATCGTTTTCCAGATTCCTTGCCCCTACAGTCAGTATCTTCCACTAACAAATCATATAATTCTCCTGCAAAGAGCTCTTCGGACCTCCGCTCGGTCTAATCAAGACTCTCACTGCAACCAGGTGCTCAGCGCCAAGCCCCCCGCCCCATCTTTTTCCTTTCGAAGAAACAGCCCCAGCCCTTGCAGCTCTGCTAGCACCAAGCACGCTTTTGAGCCTAACTATAGTATTCAACGCAATGTCAAAGATACGGAAGACTCAGCTTCTTGCCATCCCCTGAATCCCTCCTCACTCCTGATCACAAAACTGGCAAGTAACATGAGACCATTTTAAGTTAATTTTAACTCCCTTCTCCTGGCAATTCCAGGGGACAGGATTTGAGATTACAGTCAAACTCGAGGCTGTTTAGCCACAATGCATATTCACTTATTTTAGTCACACGCAGCACACTTCCTTTTGTTTCATAATAAAGACAACACTTAAGAAAAGTAGGAGACACACCGTTTGGATATAATCCCATCTCAATCTGGAATTCGTTTTCTAAAAAAATTGCTTCACACTTTCCTTAAGCATCAGCTCAGTATACGTACTTGCTTTTGTTTGTTTTCCCCCTAGTACTTATTAAATTACTCACAGTGTTGGCTGGAGTACAGCACACGCAGATATTGTGCTAGCTTTCCCCAAAATAAATTTTGCTAATGCAAATCGCAGATTGTTACAGCACGGTTCAGATCTAGGTCTCTCTGAGACAAGCTGCTGAGCTGGCAGAGCTCTATGCTGAAGCTTAAGATCTTAAGAAATGAAAGCAGTTTAAAATATTCATCTAAACAATACGAAGGACAAAAGCAGTAGCCGATCCATCTGTTAAATCTTGTTTCATCTTCCCAGATAGGCAATTGTCTGTCTGTTTTGGAGAGGACAGAGAAAGACACAAAAGCCAGGAGGTCCAACTCAAGTCTCGGAGAACGCTGTCAAGACCAGGAGAGTGACTTCTCTTCCCTGAAGAGATCCACTCCCAACCACTGTAACAACCTCGGTTACCTTTTAAAAACTCTAATGTCACTACTACAGCATACCACATCGCTTTGTAATCCAATTATGTATTAAGGCATATCTAATAGTACCTGGAGACTTAAGATCTTTTAAGGTTCATTACTGTAGCCGTGGCCATTCCTGTAAAGCACTGAGGACTTCCAGAATAACAGCCTCCGCATGCCGTTGGAGCCCAACATCACAAGCAGGGACTGAACACATCATATCCTGCAATGACTTCGCTACTTCTTGCTTGTTTAGCTTTTAACGACAACATAAAATCTGATCCCCTATCCCGCTCCTTCACATTAGCTCTATTATCAGGTAGCTAATATCGATCAACTCCCTTAGCAAAAAAACAAAAAACAAAGAAAACAAACAAAATCACTCAAAACAAACAAAAAAAGCATGCACTACTTTGGAGGGATCCAGTTAACATCCCGAGTATCATTTCTATATGCCAAATGGCTCACTCAGGGTGCGGGGTCCACATTTTCACCAGCGTTCTCCTTTTTTATGGTCAATCTATACAAAAATCTAACTTGGTATTGACATATTTTCCTATGGCTGCAGGGTAAGAAGGGTTGGAGGCTGTAAACCGGCCAGATTACCATTTTTCTTGGAAAATATACACCAACAGGCCACTGTCAAAAGTAAACCAAGATTGAAAAACATCAGTGATAATCCACAAATATGTGAATAGCAACGTGTGCCTTTCAGTGATTTGCAGAGCCCTGAGATTATGAATCACGTCGTAGTTAGGCTCTGTTGTGAAGCAAACAAGTGGAAATTCTGATCAAGAGAGGAGGGCTCTTGCTGCGTTCAGTTTTTTTCAACTTGGAAGAGCAGCAGCGTGAGCCAAAGCCCGCTGAAATACATGAAAACGCTCTTATCTGTTTCAACAGATTTTGTGTTGGGCAACAAGTGAGCATCCTTCAGTCACGCAAAATAGGCCTGACCTTGGATGCACAGGAGCGAACCTCCTGCAAAACAAAGGAAAACCCTTATTTGTACGCTGTGCATCGGTTTGTACGGCTTAAGTTCTGTACTCTTCAAAAATACCTCTCGTGTAAAAAGTTTATTTAATTTATAAAGGGCAATAAAAGGGTTTATAAATGGCAAGTGGTAATTGTAAATCCAAACGGAAACTGTAAACTCCAGCATTCATACTATGTTACCACTTGTACCACAGGAGTGTATTTCATCCTCCCTACCATCTCCTTTACCACTAATATTAAGTCTATTAAGAAAAAACAGAACGTGTGTATACACATACAGAAGCAAAAATTTCCCAGAGAGGATGCAGAAAAGACATCGGCCCGACATTTTGAAAGCACGAGGGAAAACCTAGCGGGCTGCTCTCGTTTGTCCTCCTGGAATGAAATCTATTGTCAGTATTCATGGAACAGCGTTCTCCTCTTACACTAGGTCTTCTTGCAAACGTCTCGCAACACCTCAGTTTTGGACGAGAGAGGCACGTAACTTGGAAGCGGTTTATAAACTAAGAGCAACAATAGAAAATTAAAGGCGCATATTACGACCCTGCAGACTGCTTTCTCCTAAAACACTGTGCTACATCCATGTGGATAACGGATATCCTTCTATTTCTAGGCTGGCAATCATCCAAATTCAAAGCAATCGAGCTCTTTTCTTCAGAAGTTGTGATTACATTAAAACAAATGGGAAACCCTACACAACTGTAACTCATTTCTCTTGCAACGATAATATTTATAAAAATAGCTCTCTTTCCTATACGTATCTCAGCACCGAACGCAAAAGATCTTGCACGCTGCTTGCTGCAAAACAGCAGCTGTAATACGTCTAAAGACCTTTTCTTTCCCTGAACCTTCCTTGACCCTAAGCTCTCTTCCCAGCAATAAATTCTTTTTAAAGAGTGTGTGAAGGGAGAAAGAGGAGGGGCAGAGGGGAGGGGAAGGCACACGGAGTTTCTGCCATAAGACCAATTCCTGCCGGTTTAAAAGAAGGCGAACGGGCCTGCTCCGGAATAGGCTGGCTGCCACGAGTATTCCCACACGTACGAGGCCTACCGGGCACCGCTCTGCAAGGTTAGTCATGCATTATTACTACAGACCACTTAATGCTGTCATGGTAACTAGTGGCCCAGGCCGTTGGCTATGCGCAGCTGACTACCCATTTATCAAGTCAAGAGGTCATTCCGCTCCATTTTACTGCTAAGGAACTCCAGCCACTCTCTTACTCACTTTCTGGGAGATACCAAAGCCACTTCCATTCAACATTATCAGCGGGTTTTCTCCAATTCAAGGGCGCAAAAGGAAGTGTATTTTTAAAAGCACAAGGATCATGGAACAAATACCTGGTAGCTACACATCTTGGTCACGCGGTTGCGAAAACTAGCCCTCCTCTCTCTAAATTTGGACTAAACACAGGCCCTTATACTAGCTAAAGACAAAAAAAATAAACTGATTTGAATTTGTGTGTTTTATCATTCCGGTGTCAAGTTGCTGTGCACACTGCTTCATCTCACATGCAGGGGTTTTATCTCAGAAGATCTTACGTTCTCCTGTGCGAGGAGGCATTCTCAACTCGGAACAAAAGTCGCTGCAGTCTGTTGAAACTGCCACGTTTTTCAATACGGGCTGCTCCAACATCTGTGGAGACCATGTTTTAGTCCACTGTTAACCTGGCGATTGGAGGTGCTTGGCCTTACGCTTTCTAAAGGTCTCGAAAAGCCGGGCTACACAAACACTGCCGTTCGCAACACCGCGCGCTTCCCCAAATTCGGTAGCAGGAAGCCAGGCAGAAACCACGGGAGAGCTGCCGTCAGGGCAGCCTCTCCGGGCGCCTGTGCCAAGAGGAGAGGAGGTCCCCGCGGCCGCCAGGCGCCGTCGCGGGAAAGCCTTGCCGCCCCGAGGCCCGCGAGGCCCCCGGAGGCTGCCCTCCACGCGCGCCCTGAGCCCTGGCCCGGCGACTTCCCCCGGCGCTCGCGACCCAGGGCCCCGCTCCGCGAGCTGGAAAACCAAGTGGACGAGCTGAGCTGGCAGAGAGCCCTGCCGCTCGGCGACTGCCCTCCGGCCGAAACAAGAAAGTCCCGGAGCGCGGGTCGGTCCTGACGAAACTGTGTCCTGAAAGGGGGAGGACGGGGGGGCAGGCGACAGTCTCAACACTGAGAGGTGGAGAGTGCTGTACTCGCTGCTGCGGGGCTCCATGGGGGTCTCAGCAGGCAAACCCATACCCTGTACGTCCAAACAAGCAAGCTAGAAACAGCCAGATGAGACGGGATTTCTGTCCTGAAATACTATTTCGGTCTTGACTATCTTCAAAAGTGCATGAATTCCTGATCCTCTGAGCTCTACGACAACCATGTACACGCATAGACGCACACCCCCTAAAACAAAAATCACGCTTTGCTGCACACCAAAGTGGTAAAACACACTTTTGCTCCAAACCACCTGCCCTGGAGAAGCTAGCCTACCGGTCCAGGTAAAAGAAAATTTGGTTCAAATAGTTCATCAAGGCAACTACCCAGACCCCGACATCATCCAGGTTTGGGTCTGTAACAGAAACCACCAAAATACCAGCGTGCTCTGAAGCCACCCCCAGCGGCATTGCGATCTTTACTGCAGAGCTGCAAAAGCTCATATGCGACTATCCAGCCCATGACAGCAATCTCAAAAATAGACTGGTGCGGAGAGAAACGCAGCCTCTCCTCCTGTCCCGTGCATGCTAAGTATGAAAGAAATGAAAATAAAAATGTGCTGGAGTTTTAATTGTAACGAGATCTCTTGCTGGCTGTCTAAAGGAATTATTCCAGCAGCAGGGAAGGGGGTGGAGGGAGGCTAAATGAACACGCACAAACAACCTTCGCTTCCTTCGGGACGTACAGAACCTCTTCCTCCGAAACATTACGAGGGAACATTTCCTTTTAGCACAACTGCAGGAAATCACAGATTTATTAAAGCCATTTTGTCATTAAAACAGACTCTTTTTTTTATCATGAGAAGCTGCTGATCGGCGTTTCTCAAGATCAAGACACACATTCTTGTTTAATCCGAAGTCAAGACACGTTACCAAAAAGAAGTTTAAACAAAAATTACACAGGATGCACTGTAACAGCCTCCCTACTTGCACATGGCCCCAATTCTGCCGCCCTGAAAGTCTCAGTAGAAAAATTCCCAACAATCCATAAGGAAGGTTCAGATCTACAAAGATGAGGTATGGAGTTTCATTCCGTTATCAGCCCGCCAGCCTCGGAAGAAACTTGGATAAACGCACGGCACAGAAATCTCCCGCGTACCGCAGACGCGCTCGACTCTCACACCGCGTTCCCCCAGCAGCTTGCCTTACAAAGCGGCCGTAAGGCACGCAGACGAGACACAGGCATGAAAGGTAACAGCAAACGGTATCAAACATGCCTCTTCCCAACCTCTCCTTTCCTTTATGGTACCATGATCAAGTTGAGACTTGCTGGATATTTTTAAGTTCTGTTTCACACCATCAAACGCTATTTCACAGAACATACACAGTTTGAACAGAAACAAATGATCGGAGGAAAGCACACGGCAGAAGCGCGGCAGATGGTACAGTTAGTGACTTATTTTCTGCATCCTCATCAACCAGCTTTGGTATGCGCTTTCCAAAAATATGTATTTTCCCATTGGAAAAGTAAGAGTTGGACGTGTTTTTCAAGCTTTTGCTTTCAGCCCATCAAGTGTATCCAGCACGTCCTGCTAATTGCGTGACGGCAGCATTAGACTGCCGAGCGTGAGACCACAGCCTCACAGTCCATCTGCACTCCAGTGAGGACCGAAATAAACCTCCTGGCAAATATCTTCAAATGAAAACAGTGCTCAAAGGACATCCAGTATTGCTTCAGTTTTCACTTCAACCTCATTAATGCATATGGAAAACTGATGCCAAACACATCTCTTCTCATGGTTCAAATACACAGCCCTTCAAGGTACACCAAAAAAATGAAAGTGGAGAATTGCTGGGGTGTTATGACAGACAGCAGGGAACTGGCAGCTTTGCAAGTAGAAGCTTAGTTGGTTTTTGCCAGAAAAACTCAGTTCTACCTGCCTAACATTAAGCATCCTCTCTCATCTTGCTTCTTCCACAGTAACCTTTGGGTTCAACCTGCTACTTGTTTGTTTCCTATCACTGTCATCAAGTTTAAAAAAATATATTCATTACCCAGCCATGATGAGGTTTTAGTTTCCTTTCAGCATCAATAGGACTTTATTCATGAAGCAGTTCCCAGGAGAAAGCCTTAATGCTTCCTGAGAAGTGCTGAGTCTCTGCAGCTCCCAGCAACTTCAACAGGAATTGGGAACACTGAGATGTTCTTCAAACATGAGAAGCACTTCACAGAACTGAGCCCCAACCCCCAATGGCTATATTCTTAAAAAACAGCCCAGGATCTGGAGCAGTGCTTGTCAGCCATGAACCACTGATGGCTCAAAAGAGGACAAAGATGATCTGCAAAAAATCTTTTTTTTAAAAACCGACAGTAATTTCCTTCCTGTGCCTACTCAAAAAAAGCAAACAAATAAATGCTTTATTTCCCCTACATCACTGAAAGGCTTAAATCTAAATTTTATTCAGTTGCAAAGGAAGGCTGTTACAGCAATATCGCACTAGATAGGCCTCGGGTATTTTCAAAAAAGGTGCGGCACTCCTCGGTCGAAAACGTTTCCAACACCAGCGCTCCAAGCTCTGGTATTCCCTGAAGCAGCCGAACATCTCCTTCCACCTCCCCTCCGCTCTCAACGGAGCTTTCACATGTAAGCCAGCCATTGCTAAGCCTCCACAGATGTGCAACTCCTTCCACAAGCACTCTTTGCAAGAGGCAAAAAAGCCTAGTACTACGAATGCATAACCCAAACAAGCCCCTCCCAAACCTGTGCAACCCTGAGAGCCCACAATACAGCATACAAACACTTAAAAGCTGTCAGCGAAAGGACAGTCCAAACAGAAAGCAGGAATTCATGCTCAGGGACAGCTTCACTTGAAAGCTGCATACAGCTGCAACTCCAGAAATTTAGAAAGATGTGAAAATTGTTCCAATTCATACAATCCTCACCTAATTATTTGTCTTCAATAGCAGCACTTAATTATGTTGCTGTAGTTGAAGCATCTGAACAAACCAAAAGAGGCAGTCTCCTCACTCAGGATGCTGAAGAAATCAAGCCTCCAAAGAAATCGAAGCCTTCACCCTCTCCGCAGGCATGCCAGTGTTAATAGAATGCTGTCAGGAAAGGTGTTAATTATAAGTTATGCAAGGAACACGGAAAGTTGTCATTCTCTATCTAAATGCAAATCCGCTCAGAAGGGCTTCTGAGAAGGTGTGGATGTGCGAAGTGTAATTACAAGGAGAACAGACAGGGCCTTGGAAGGATGATGAATTTCAGGCTTTGTTTGATCTGGATGTGGCAGGCAGAGGAGGAAGCGTGCAAAACTTAAATCACCAGGTAGCTGCAATGAAAAATCCCCACCACTTCTCTCAGAGACAAGCATGCTGTACACAGCAGTCTCATTCATCAGGCACACATCGCAGCGTCACCTCCAGTCAAGTGTGTGGTCCAGCTGCCTGTGAGCCCTTCAGGCACATACGTGCTTTCAGGCAAATGAGGAAAGGAGAGGACAGATCTGAAACTCAAGTGCTATTGCAGTAATTCGACATCCTACAAAGAAGGATTCAAACAAAGCTGCTGGTGCCTTGGCTGCAGTACTGATGGAGCAACTCCAGCAGATTCACAGCCTAGGAGGGCACACGAGTGCAAGAGCCTCTGCCAGGCTCCTACAGCCCCCCTGCACCTGCACACCAAGCAGCCCGATGGCCGCTTTGCAGACCTAACCACGACAGACTGCATTTCAACGTTAGCGGCTTGCGTAAGCAAGAGGAGCCCACGCCGCTTGTCACTTCACCAGCAAGGATCAAAACGTTAGCCTAGTCCGGACAAAGACACGCACGCACAAATCACTCGGGTTATTTTGCACTGAGGCAACAGTGAAGAATGAGTTCTCCTAAACTTTGCTCTTTGTACCAAAATTGGAGACTTCAGTCTGCCACTAACACAATTAACGCCCCTCTGCTACGCAGCTGAGCAAACATTTTCACATGGACGCAAGGGCCTCGAGAGGCTCCTCCACAGTGCGCTCCCCAGAAGAACATCAACGCGGCTCGGCTCAGCTGGTATTTTGAGGAACGCACACCACGATCGCTCTGACGGCGTGTTACATCCTGGCTTTGTCTGTGAATCAGCTGCTCAGAGAAATGGGATTCCCTGCTGAGCAGATCCTGCTCTAACAGGGAGGGGACTTTGAGTCAGCCACCATCACCCCAAGACCCGTCTGGAGAAAAGCCTGTAGAAAAGATCACACAAACAGAAAAGACATTTACCCTTCAAAGGTATTTACATCTTGCCTTCCTAGATCAAAGGCCGCTGGAAGTAAAAACAAAGCCTTGGCATTATCAACAAACATAGAGGGTGTAGCCTTTCCACCAGAATGTAAACTTTGGGCATGCTTGTAAGTTAGGCTCTGAGAGAAAACATCCACCGTCAAAGCACAGGAAGAACAGATTTCAAAAGACAGCATCTCTTTGCCTCTCGCTTCTCCCCACACCAGTTATGTAGCTAATTCACATTCTTTTCTCACTCCATCCTGTCTTCTTTCAAGAGGTCCCACATCCACTGACCATTTCTAAAGGTCTTTTTCAAGAACTACCGCAGCATGCAAGTCCATAAGCTATTTAGAAGCAGTTTTTAGAAGCCTCCTTGCGTACCCTTCGTTAAGCACCACTGATCACTGCAGTGACTGGAGGACCACACTCAAATTTTCATTTATAACTCTTCACCCTCCTTCCAAATTTGCCTCAGTGTCACCTTGCATTATCTCAGTGCCAATTCAGACCACCCTTAGATGTTATCTCCCCGACAGCTCATCTGTGCTGAGGCAAACTCTTTCCACATTAGCTTAGCTCAAATGAGAACAGCCACACTGCAAAACACGTGATGTGGCACTGAATTAACAGCCAAGCACCTGCATTCACACCACCATCTAGTCTCCTCTCCATGACAGAGCAAGAGCTGCCTCTAAACCCCAACAGATCCACCAAGGACCATCTTGTCCACTGAGGACATCCGAGGAGAACCAGTCAGGCAGCGTGGGGTCAAGGCAGTGAAGACAAGCACTTTGCATGAGAGGGGAACAGAACTTCTCCCTGACGTACCTCCCAGCTGTAAAAAAACGCTGCGCTCGGACTTACTGTAGTAACTCACCACTGTCCACTTCTATTATCTAGTTTAGGAACTCACCTTGACTGCCTAAGAAAGTTGCAGTTTGACAAGCAGCTAAAAGACATCACTGAAACAAGTTTCTTCAGTGTACTGGAAGGTAGACACCTGGCAGATGGCTTTATATCCTCCCATTCCTCTCCTTCCCCCAACCCTGAAGAGCTTATTTTGAGTTTACTTTGCACCATGCTGTCTTTTCTGTTGAGAAAGTCAGGATAGCATGTGCTCAATCATTCTAAGATAACAAAAACAAAACAAAGCAACACTTTTTTCCAGCAGAACACAGTAAAACAATCAACACATAACAACTAAGCTTAGATTTTTTCCAAGAGAGTCCTAAGAAAAACAAGTGCAAGAAAGCATTTGTAAACTGAAAAGGCAGTCCGTTTTGCATTGAATGCACTGCTCAGAGTGGGTTGTTTCTGATCAAAGTCTTCATATGCACGTGAGATGGCTTCTCACATGAAGAGCTAAACCCCAGTAGCAAGCTTTCCCAGGTAATGAATAACAGATTATCAGCAGCTATGAAAAGATACGCCTAAGAGCCTGGGAGTTACCTTTACAACAAACATGGCTATTCCTTAATACCTTTTCGCTTTGCTTGTGTACTTACAAAGTGCCACGTGCGCTAGGAGAGCAGCCTTACTCACACGGACACCTGCGAAGCGGAGCACGTGTCCGCACACCTCCCCGAAGCCAGCAGAGCTCCTCGCCAAGAGCTGCGACCAGTCTTCAGATCAAAGCCAAGACTTCTACCAAACATCGCATCTGAAGAAATAGGTTACAAAGCCCTCACTGACTGCCGTACGCTTCTCTATAGAAAGTGATGAAAAAATGAGGTAAGGAAAAAATAAGGAGACAAGAGAAGACAAAGAAATTACAGAAACTTCTCCAAGGTTTCTTATTTCAGTGACTTTTGAATGCCAGAAGTTGTGAAACCTGCCCCAAAAAGTGTCAAAATACACAGAAGAAATCATCTCTCATGTACACTCTCATTTTGATCTCCTCAGATAAGGGGGAGGAAGAAAGAGACAGTTGAAAAATACATGTTTACGTGAGCCTCAGTCACCTTTTAGGGCTGATCTCGCTCCTCCCAGGCTAAACATTACAACACAACAGATGCAAAGTAAGTGTAAAAGGAAATGAGCTAGGATCAAATCCGACTAGAGAAAGTGTGTGTTTAAGTAACCACAGATGCACCATAGTAACCCAAGGTTGCAAAAGGACTGCTGTCATAGCACACAGCCTTCCGAAAAAGTAACCAGTCTCCTAATATACTTAAAGCATGCTACCTATGGTCTGTTTTTGTTAAATATTTACTGTAGTTGAGATAAATTTTACTGTTGCAGAAATCCAGCTTTTACGCTACCCCTTTTACGTGCAAAGCCATCCCGAATACAGATCGAGCTCTGCATTTACCCCAATCAGAAGCGACCTTTCCCCATTTTTATGGGTTTAAAAGCCAAAGGTCACAGTACAGTCTCCCATCAACGAAAATCAACCTTGTGCTACTCCTGCTGCACACCGGCAGCAAGAAGTACTTTGCGACAGCCATGAATTAAGAACATACAAATGAATCCAAACAAACGTGGCCGTGCTACAACAGCACGGGGGCAATCTGGTTGATCTAGTCTGTCTGAGGACACAGGACAGGACAAACATGAAAACCTGAGGTGAAGATAGCCAGTACAGGCCCTAGTCTATACCTGCTTCTGTTCTCCACAAGGATTATGGCACCCGGTACAATCCCCCCCTCAGGAACTGGCTTAGCTGCAGTATCACTCACCCCCACCACTTTTTTTCCTCTTGATCACCTATATTGCACTCAGAATAAAAACCATCATCCCCTTCTAGCAGTTGCTTAAGTCAACCTGAGCGACGAAGATAAATAAAACTCAAGCGTTTGCTTACAAAACCCAGCTCACAAAAATGACGAGACCAAAGTAAAAAAGGTGGAAGAATGCCAAAACTCAAGGTTTGTAAAGCGCCGCTAGATCCTCAGACACTCCGCACTTTCAGTGCACTGCTTCAGCTCTGCCACTATCTCCACGCCAAGTCTTTCTGGAGCTGCTCGAGTCAGTTATACGTGGCCAGACACCTGGCAGCTACGATGCGGTAAACTGCAAGCCTTTTAGAGCAGGGATAGTCTTGCACTATGTGCACAACCGCTGGCACGATGAGAAGGTGTCCCCCAACGGAAACGCAAACGCGTTTGTGTGATGTTATGTGAACGTGCCCATCCTCATCAAGACATCCCTCCTGCCAATTCTGCATCCTCACCAAGCATATCTGAATAGACCTAAGTGGTCAGCTGCTGCCTAGTGATTTTGAAGGCTTTCTGCAATAATGTACTACATGAAACCTATCATCACATCCACCTCCCCGTGAATTCTTCCTCTCAGCAGTTGAAATTCAGCAGCTCTGATGAACTACTCTGCATTTATCTGGGAAAGGGGAAAATTAAACTTACATTCTAGCCCGTGGAAGACCTAGCTGATTTCTTCATTTGCATTTGCCTTGAAAAATCTTTTTTTGTTTAGTACAATTGATTTATTGGTAACGTGCTTAAAGGCAGCAAGAGAATCAGATGTTGCAGTGACAAACCACCAAGAGCTTTAATGAAATCAGGTTTCTATTTCCTGACAATAGGCTCCAAATAAGTGTCTTTTACAGGCTAATCCTGGAGACCTTAGAGATTATGTGAAAACGCTACTGCAAAGTAGTACTGGTAGAAAAAGACAGATCAAGTAGAATTTTTTTTTTTTTTTTTTAAGTATTCATTTCCCAGACATATTTCATTAATTTGTTCACACCACTTACCAGATTTTCATTCATGTGCACGTTTTGATCTTACCGATTGCAGGAAACGAAACCATGATTGCTTAGAGTTACCACGTCTTCAACTCAACCGTCCAAACATTTTATTCCTTACTTAGCACAGAAGTACTCAATGAAGCAAAGCCCAATGGTTCCCCCAACCCGCTTACTGTTTCGCCAGGGTACCCATAAAAATGACAAGCCTTTCAAAGAACTGTCCCAGTAAGAAATGTCTTAAGGAAAAAGCAGATTACGGCAAAATAAGAAAATTATACGTAGAAGATATTGACTGTTACATTTCAGAAAAAAATGTTTAATTATCCTTTTGAAATAATCTTGGAAGGTAAATCAAGGAGGCATGTCTTACAATCTGTCATTCTCCCTCAGCTCTTCCAGTATTCATAAATGCTTACCACAGGTGCAGGAAGTCCAATGCAATAAATTTTCTACTTTAAGACCCCATTAAAATTATTCAAGCTGATGTGCTTTTTATTCACTGACTTCACAGAACTGCATCCCTAAATACTACTTTAAAAAAAACATTCTCTTGTTCTCCATTGCACGAAATAAGAACTCTAACACGATATATAGATAGTAAAAAAAGACACCGAAACATTTATTGAGCAGCTGTTTTGTGTGTCTGCATTTAAAATCTCTCCCCCATACTCCTTGCCACACAGTTAGCACTGTATATCCAGCTGAGTAAATACATCACTGTTTCTGCAGGAATTTGCTTTCCGCTGACCTTGTTTGCCTGTGCTGTCGGGCAGCTCACAAGTCCATCAGCTGTGCTGTCAGGCTGTCCACAGGTGTTGTGTCACATATATTCACTCACAAGATACAGCATCCTCATTTCACGTACAGCTCAACTTTCTCGTCATTCCCTGCCTCCGCAAGAGCCTAGATGCACACCCACACCTTTTACACGCCCAGGGGACATCACTTGTAAGCGTTACCTCATTTTACTTTGCACGACACAAAGGCGTGCACATACCTCACAATTTATTTTTTAAAAATTCTCCTCTCTAAACAATGGAAGCATCCATGCCATTGCAAAGCATATAATCCTGTTCCCTTAGACATCACTGGAAAAAAACAAACAACAACAATTTTTTCAGAAACTTGATTTCACTTACCCCTTCCTAAACGCTGCCAGACAGTTTGCTAGCCTCGCGCTGAGACTGCTGCATAACCTAGAAGTTTTTAATCTCATACTTTAACACACAGCCTAAGGAGTCCTCCTTTTTACGCTCAGCTACTCTCTCAGCTGTGGGTAAACATGTACTACTGAAAGCCAAGACCTCAATACAAATAAAGCCCAGCTTAATAAGAAATGTAACGTCAGCCTTCACATTTGTTCCACTTATGACTGCAAATCTAAAGCTGTTTGATGAACAAACAGCACATCCAATGCTATCAGTAGTTCAATTTGCTGTGAAGCAAAAAAAACCAAAAACAAAAAAACCCCAAAACTTACAAATATAAGCACTACATTCTGCCTCTGAAATACGGTTATATATTACTTCCCACAGTCCCCCTCCCCAATACATCAGGCACATGAGCACTTACACAGTATTTCTTGCGAAACACAGTCTGGGTGTAAAATCATCAAAACTGATTACATCGATCCTAACGTGCTCTGATTTCAAACAGGAACAAATCAATACTGTAACTAATTTGAGATTAAGAAAAAATTAAAGGGATATTAAAGGCCTAAATTACATACTTTCAAAGAAGCTGGCTCCAAAAACCATACAGCAAATGAAAAGGCCTCCTATTCTTTAAGTTTTCCGTTTATATAACAGCATGTACCAAGTAACAGGTTGGGCAAGTCTTATCTGCGCAGCAAGGACTAAGTAGGAACAGAAAGAGATTAACGATGTTTGTAGAAGTCTGTTTGTACACTGAAAAGCCTACTTAAAAAGCTTTTCTGTAGCCTCTGCCAGGTTATAATTATTCCAGAAGTATTTCCTAATCTTTCCATCTACACACAGAAGTACTTGCTAATTTTTTTTACGGCTTGCAACTTTTGTTGGATTTTATCAAGAGGTGCACGCACTCCGCATCCGGGTGCCTCTCCGTGTCGGAGTTTCAGACTGCGTTGGAAGCATTAGCCTGATGTCTATATAACAAAGCCGCTCATTGTCATTCAGAAGGGCTTGGAAAGCGTTCAAACTCTGCAACAGCAATAATCCGTGACAGGGTGCATTAGGCAGGTACTGATGCATGCCTAATGCACCCTGCAAAGCATATGCCCCTCCAAAATGCTCTGAAGTATCTCATTTATCTTCTCCATTTCCTGCTTAAAAAAAAAAAAATTAAATGCAGTTCATTTTATGCAAGCTATTATCACTATTGGCAACAATAAAAAGCTATTTCTTGACAAGAATTGAAAGAAAATGCTATCAGTACCTTTTTCCTTCCATTCTTAATATATCCTGTTCATCAACTTTCTAGTCTTCTCATTTCAAAAAGTCCATTTTCCCTACGTTTTCTGAAACTAATAGAGACGCTGCTGTCTCTCGCTCGGCATTGGAAGCCAGCAGAGGGACAGGGACCCGGTCGGCGTCACCACCGCTAACAACACTCGTGGGCAGGCGCCGGGAACGGGACGTTTTGGCTCAGATCCACTGTGACAAGCTAGTTCCTGCTCCCACAGGGCAGCGCGGTGGGTTTGGTAGCGCCGAGCCCCGCGGGCCTCACGGGCTTGCCTGGCGCGGGACACGGCGTCCCGCAGAAGCACAGGCCGTCCCAAGCGCTCAAAGAAAGGTTGGCGCAACAACGGGGCCTCGGCAGCCCGATGAACTCCGGCGCGTCCGCTCTGAGGCAGCGCAGGGAAACGGCACGGTAACTGCCAAAATATTTACCTTCCCTCCCCGAGCAGCGCGTGCTTTCTGAGCACACGTTTCCTGATAACCCTGCTCCGTGCAGGAGAGCGCACCGCAGGGCACCGAACTTGTCGCAGCCCCCGGGTACGAGCGAGGTTTCTGCCCGCGGGCCAGCACCGAGCCCATCTGTTTTTACCTGCTGCTGCCCAGCCTGGGCGCCGTTTCCCAAAGACGAACGTGCCTTGGAAGGCTTACGGCAATGCCAAAAACCGTCACGTCGGCGCCTTTAAGCATACCTCCTTTGCTGTTTAAAAACAGGCAGCATTTTTTTTTTGTTTTTGCAAACCACGTAACAGCAAAAGCCGTGATTTTTGTAGGGGGGGCAGAGGGACAACGTGTTTTTCCCGCTGAAACAGCAAACTAGCTCGTACTAGCAGTTACCTGCCAATACCTGGGAAATCGGCTGATTACTACTTTTCCTGGGTCGCCTCAGGAGTATCTTGCCCTTATTAAGTGCTCTTTGTGTATTTGTCCTGGTCGAAGCGAGGTGTCCCGCCCAAAGCAAAGGCACGGGAGAACGGGGTGATTTCTGCCTCCGAAAGCACTCACTGCCGCCAGACTTTATTTGCCCTGCTTAGCCTGCCGCTCACACTGGCAACAAACCACCGCTCTTGGCGACCGACGCGTTTAGCACGTTTCATTAAATACGCTTCCCTCCCCTCCGCCCCCCCAAGCACAGTAACTGTGTGCTGGATAGTCATTTACAGCGCCGCTATTAAGAGACTACTCCATTCGGTTTTGTATTTCTATCGGGTTTTACATTCCCACTAAAAGCGCTGCGTTAAACAACCGAGCAGCAGAACGTCGCGGGCCCGCAAGAGCCTCGCGAGCGGCTCTCGGTCAAGCAGGAGCGGCGTGAAGGCAGCCCCAAGGGCGGCAGCGGCTGGGGGCAACGGGGACGCGCTCCTGCCACGTAGCGTCCCACGATTTCGGGAGGGGAGAGGTGGCACCGCTACGTACTGGGCAGTGTGGAGTTAACAGAGGAGCAGTTTTCTGCCTGCCAGGAATTGGGGTGAAACTGGGGAAGAGCCAGCAGCGGACACCTGCGCGCGGAATAGACGGGTCGCACTTTTTTCCCCCCCATTTGTTTGAGAGTTTTTTGTCGCTCTTTTTTCCCCCCCCATTTTACAGGCTAAAGTTCATTTAAACTTTCCCTCCACCCCCCACCCCATCCCCAAACCAAAACTGCAAAGCAGCCAGCTTTATTCATGGCTAGGTTTATCTTCTTGGGGGGGGTGTGTGGAGGGGTTTCTTCCTCTTTTTCTGCAGCATAGCTCTGCATCTCTTTCCCAAGTCACTGTCCTCTGCCTCATCTCCGTTTCCTGCCCACGAGCACCAGAGGTCACCAAGGAAAGCCCCCTCCATCTGTGCCACGCGCAAAATTCCAACCCATAGAAACGATCAGCGCCAGCGAAGCCCCGGCCAAGTCGGAGGGCTGAGACAACGGAGGAAGATGCTTTTCCCTGAACCTTGGTAGGATGCTCCCGGAGTGAACAGACGAGTTCGCTGCAACTCCTCCAAGGGGAAACTGGAGAGGAAGTTCAGCTTTATTGTATTAAAAATATGCCCACCCCAGCCACCACAACACATGGTCACACCACACTTGCCTTTTTCTAAACAAAGCAAAACCTGACGGCCAACTGCTAAAAAGCCAACTAGTCCAAGTACTCGTTATTACATTACCGCTCTTCTACTTTATTGGCTTCAACACTACTTGCATCGTTTCTTTTCTACTTCTAACTTTCTAAGAGATGGATAACCTTCCAAGACTGTTCTCAGCTGCCTATCCTTTTGCCCAGGGAGACTACTACTCTCGAAGGAAGTCGAGTTTGCCCAGGCAATAATGGTGGTGGTTTTGTGCCAAGCTGCTGGCCAAGGCTCGAAAATTACACCAAGGTGCTGCAGAAACACAAGGGAGGAGGAGGAGTTTCACTGGGCCTGCGCAACCTTTTGTCCATGCAGCCCTGACTCGGGAGGTCACTCCAGGGAGGTCCTGCTTTCTGATAAAACCAGATGCCCTGACTGCAACTTTCATGGTAGCATCAAATGGCCTCGTTTAGTCCCTGTCCTCAATCTCAGGCCGGTGAAAGACAGTTTAGGACAAGAATGAATCCGCACTAGCTCTCGCTGACCTCCCAAGTATGTCCCCCAACTCGATTTAATTGCAATTCGACTGGAAGCAATTCCAAGTTATGGTTTTACTCATCACCCTGAGCAGGAGGCCTGAGCAGAAGCACTAGGCAGGAGGCCTGCGCTTTGCACTCCAAGGGCAGAGCAGATGCCCTACAGAAAGGATCTTGTCAAATTTCTGTAGAGGGTTTTAAATTCTTCTGTATATGCTGTCAGATCTTTCCCATCCCCTGACACCGTTTGTCTGGTGCTATATTTGGCGTCAAGCCGGGTGAGCCTCTTGAACAGCCTGCTTCGAGCCAGACAGCTTTCTGCGTCATCATGTGGACAGGCTTCCTCCGCATTGCTTCATCTCTCTTTAGTCTCTCGCTGTCCCTGAGAATCATTAATGAAATGTCCACAAACATGACCAACGAGAACTCCAACACCAGCTAACACCCAAAATAATCCAAGTAACGTCCAGGGAAGTCATCTGTAGAAAGCCAGACATCTAAACACAAATATACCATTAGATAGGATTCGGAGTAAGTATTTTTTTTCTTTTCTTTTTTAGTGCAGAAGTAAATCTCCCCAAATTCTCTACAAATACTTCCCAATGTATTCTCTACCTTTTCAATATTATCCAGTTATTTACGTGTGATAGTTACTAAACATGCATCCACTTGGGAAATAACAGCAGTTTTACACAATAAACTTGTTATACATAGATATTTCTGGAATCCAGGAGGGGAAGAAGAGAGAGTCTCTCCATTCCTGTGTTTTCATATCCCACCCAAAACTTTCTTTTTATCCAACCTCAGCCCAGAAAAACTATTAGAATCCTCCCCAATGGGCATATTGTGTCTCACTCTTTTTTTCACTTAACACAGCACTACTTAGAAATACGACACTTGCAGCAAATGCACACAACAGAGAAAGAACAAAAAAAAGAGGAAATGGGAAGATTAATATCCCCTCTCCTACATCTCTTCCTCTGTCGTGCGCACACAGAGAAGTCATTCTCCAATCTAAAGCCATGATTCGGGAACACATTTTAAGCACCTGCTTGTACCCATACAGGTACAAAAGCAATTCTCCATGCTAAAAATCCAATTCAAGAATTCATTTTGAATGCAAACTTAAGTACCGTTCTTGAACGAGATTGCTTTCTTGAATTGGATTTGAAAGCTTAAAGCCAAAGGAAACATTAAGAATAGCTACTGATCAAAATTTCTCTTTCCCTTCTCTAAAGTAGTTCATTGCCTTCTAATATATGCATGTTGTAAGCCTCTCAAACGATACTGAGTGGATAGATCACCTGAATTGCAGCAGAAAGCTAGAATTTGGCCTTGATTGAGACAAAGAAGAAAAAAACCTGCACGCCATGAAACTCAGAGCAGCAGCTGGAAAGCCATCTTCCATTTATACCCTGCTGAGACCTGGCACAGCGCATCGCACCGCCGCCTCGGCTTCCAGCACACTCTTGGCAGGCTGAACTCTCGCAAACTGCTTCAACCCTCCTCCGGTTTCCTAGTTTCCATCAAGACCTCACCGTGTGTCATGAGGATTTGAGATCTGGATCTAGTCAGCGCCTGCATCTCACTTGTACTCTTATTTGTATGTAGTCACCAAAGTGACAGAGAAGGGGAAGGAGTGAAAGGAGAGTTCAAAGACTTTCTAAGAAAACTACATTACTTAATTAAAGACCTTTTAAAAAAATCATATTAACACAAATGACTGCTACCTGGTTTTTCAGCCCTTTCAGCCCTCATACCCTGTTTTGTAAATGTATATTCGGGGACTTCTCTAGAGGGGAAGAAAGAAACATTCAACAGTTCATCAACAAACAAAAACAAATCACTATTTGCTTGGCAAATTATTATACCAAATGGTCTTCAAAGCTGTTACACTTGAATAAATATAGTTTATATCAATACCATCTGTAAATTTCCTTCATTAGGCTGAGAGAGAATGGTTCATTTTCAAGGAAGATATCTTAACAAAGGAAACCATTAACTTGGTATTTAATCGATGTAAAAAGAAACAGGGAAGTAAAGAATTCATTTTCCTGGTTCACCTGTCCACAGGTGAAATGCAAGATGCTGGACTGAGACAATATGGTCTCCATAAATGACCCTTCAAAATTAACTACAGCATAGATTCAAAGTCAATTCTAAGATTAAGGACTAAAATAACTGCATTTGACTACAGAATGACACAAGATTCACCGCAGCAAAGGGCTGAACACAAACTAAATATTCATTAGGTTTAAAAATTAATCCAGATCATGTCTGGCTTTACAAGCATTACAGCATTAACAACACAGGGTAGACTTTTTTTTAATAGCATGTGAATATGGAATTTAATTGGTTACTAAGCTGTTATGATAAATTCTCCTGCAAGTTATTCAAGTGGCAAAACATAATCAACACACACCATTTCAGCTGCCAAAACAGAGCCTGAGAAGGTTTTGGTTACAATTATCAGATTATTGCAATTACGAACTGTTTTCATAACCATTTAAAAATTAAGGAAAGAAGGTTCTGGCTATGAAATGCAGTGCTAGACTAGATCAGCCATCCACATCCTATGAAAAAGTAATAGCAACAGGCTCCCTGGATTCAGAGAAATATCTACTGTATGCCAGTTTGTCCAGCTTGCTTAATTGACTTAGAAAAACCACACACTTTCCAAATCGCTAAGGACCAAACTAAATCACAAATTTAGGTAGTACAAAAAGCCAAGTTTTAGTTTCAGAATTTCTGCAGCTTTAGAATTTCTCCTATATCTTTTCATCCCCTGTGGTCCCACTCTTGGGCAGTGTTGCACAGTCCATACAACATGTGAAAATTTCCACTGTGCAGCATACAGATCTACACACATGCAAACAAAAACAAGTCTTCATGTGACTGCAACCTGACTGAAGATTTACGAGTTATTTACAGGCATAATTTCAAAATGGAAAAGATTCAGTTCCCAAATCTTGTACCTGCAAGCAAAGACGACGACCTCAGAAAGCGAGAAATAAAAACACACCCTTGAATTTAACAGCATCGGAAAAATTAAAAAATAAAGTCAAAACCACAATTCTTAATACTCTCTATTTTCTTCCACTTGAGCATCTCAAAATACACCTCACTAAAATATTAAAGCAGCTGTGCATGGTGGGATGCACCAGGCCAACGGCAGAGGTGGTGACTTATAGGTGGAGAAGGGCCAAGACCACTTTCCCCCCCTGCTGCTTTCCCCTTCCTTCCAGTGCACATCAGACAAGCAAAAGCCCAAGCCGCTGAGCAAATCCTACAACTAGATGATGTAAACTGATACTGCAATGTTTACATCTCCAAAATCAACAACTACGTTTGCTCTTAGCAAGGCTATGCTATAAGGCTGGCTTGGCAACGTGCTACGGTAGGTGCAAAGCTCCCAGTTTGGGGCTGTCTCATGTCCAGCTCATTTAGAACAAGGGTTGAGCTCATCCCACTTACCCGCAAAGGGTTTGAAGCTGGTCTAGAAGGACCGGGGGGGGGGGGGGGGTGGCGGCGGGGGGAGAGAACTGTTAACTTTACTTTTTCTTCCCCTTTCCCAATTTAAATTCTTCATCCCAAACAGGCTACACTGCCTTGCATGCACAATTTCCTGTATCTGCATAGGAAGTCTTTGACAAAAATCCAGGTTTCAGCATAATTTTTTCTTGCAGAAAAAGCTGCAGTCTGTAGATGAAATGTATGACTATTTCCAGTGAAACTTCTGAGTACTCAGAAGTACTCATTTTCGCATGAAATGAGTTTACATAAACTAGTAACCTTTCCCTTCCTCCTTGTTCCTAATGATTTCCTAGTAGGCTATAAAACTGCTCGATTCAAACACCTGAAGCCTACTAGGAAAGGCCAGGAAGTAGAGCTTTTCTTTTTTCAAGTGAGACCTGTTGAATAATATGCTAAAAAGCATAAGCTTTTTTCATAGCTAACTTAGGGAAAAAACACCCCAACACCTTTTACAGCTAGCTGGCACATGTTTCTACAGCATTAATAGTGTCATTCATGTTCTTCTCTTTCAGCTTTCTTGCTTACTATTTTTTGATCACATTATGCCATCTAACTTAAGGATCCCTCATCTTCCCAGCAGGAAAGACGTTCAGCCAGCTGCTTCATACGTCACATCATTTTTATCCTGATTGCTTGATAACAGTGAAAATTCCCTATAGCTGGAAGAGCAACGGCCGTACGGCTACTCCTTTATCAGCATGCTCCACGGAAAAGGCTGGGAGAACTGGTGCCATTTTTGTCACAAACAAGTAGAGAACTGTAAATGAAAGCTCTATGGCACTCGATTCACTGATTGACCAAAAGTATTTTTTTCCACAGGTGAAACATGAAATTGTTAGGTTTTTCCATGCCAGCCAGTTCAGGAAGTTTTTCAGCCTATTGTTTTTAACGCCTCATTGTATGAGTCAACTGATTTTCATGCAGAATGTAACAGAAAAAAACCCTATGCATTTGAATACCACATCACATCATTACAGCGTCTCAGATCACAGACCAGCCTTTCACAAAGAGCAGAAAGCAATTCTACCTCCTCCTCTTTCCCATCAGGATTTGGGCAATTACATAAAACTTTCTTAGGCTCTAGACTAATAGTCTTGTATACCGGTAGCACACAATACCCACGGAACCAGGAATTTACTCTTAGGAGGTCCACAAAAGCTAACGAAGCAAAGCAAACCTACTATTAGGTTGCTGAAGCCAGCCCATGCAAAATGTATAGGGGTTTGCAAACGGATACAGTTGACTAACAGTGTTCCAAAACCCTGCCATGGCGATAACATTGCTGTTAAATACTAAGCGATTCTTGCATCTTTTATCTGTAGAATGAAAGTTACAGAATATCATATCTTAAACCAGAAACTTTGAAAACTAAAACATTATATATTTAAAAATTTTAGAGATGCACAGTGTTTAAACAAAATGAAAATCATGAGCTTTCAAAAATAAACACGTATAAAACACACACACACGTATAAAGCATATAAACCTCACACGCTTCTGAATTGACATTCTGAAAGATTTAAAGCTTAAAAACTAGATAACTAGTTTTGAAGGGAGATGCGCCAGCCTCCCATGAGCTTGCTCAAGCCACACAGCAGTGGGGAAGGCATCCTGCAGCAAAGCTCCCTCTCCAGATGGGCATGCATCTCAAACCTGCGCTGTTCGTCAGCCAAGTGCATTTTGCAGTTCAGACCCAAACCTAACTGTAGGTTTAGCTGGGACTAAAGAGTTCAGAAGCGGGCTTGCATTCTGGTATCAAATACCTAAGAAACGCAAAGCTGGGGAAACTGCAAGCAGACCAACCACAACTAGCCACCCGAGCAGGTCTTGCACTGGTGGAGGCAGGCCCCAAAACACCCTTCTCCAAGTATCATGACAGACTTCATTTTTCATGTGTAAACTTAGGCGGAGATCACTTTTTCACACAAAAAGCGAAGGGGCACGTGGTACAAAATGAAAAGTACAGCCAGGTGTTACATCTAGTTACTACTTTCCCTTCTCCCCATTCTCCCCCAAAACAAACAGCAGAACCAAACGTAACCACTTCAACCAGACCCTGGAGATGCAATGTAACATCTTAAAATAAGAAACTGTAGCTGTACAACTTATTTTTGTCAAAAGACACCGGGCAAGAACAGAGAAGTAACTGTCATCACGTCAGACTACATCGCACGAGTAATGGAAAAAACTAGTTTCTCCAAAAGAGACGTTACTATGAAGCCCATGATCCATG
Source organism: Dromaius novaehollandiae (assembly GCF_036370855.1). Taxonomy (NCBI): domain Eukaryota; kingdom Metazoa; phylum Chordata; class Aves; order Casuariiformes; family Dromaiidae; genus Dromaius; species Dromaius novaehollandiae. The sequence goes on along the minus strand of NC_088101.1, from coordinate 9,075,578 downwards.
TGTAAGGCATCTTCATTTTCGTGCCTACAGAAACCACAAGGTTTTTAGTGTTTTTCTTTTTCTTTAGATAGACAATTCTAAAAGCAATTCTAAAAGCAACATTAGAGTGTTTAACATTCAGTAAAACTGAAGACACTTTCAGACTGGACTACTGGAAATAACTTCTAAGCGTGGTCCCATGGGACAGAAAGACGGGTGCTTTCCTTCCCCAGCGGAGAGGTGGGGTTTTTTCAATAGTGCATTAGCTGCTGGACAAAGCAGACCGCGCTGCTCCAGGAGGTTCCCCAGGTCTTGGCCAAGAAGCAGGACCCTGGCCCCTGCTGTTAAGAGCACTGCAGGAGCTCTTCAACCAACGCAGCACCTGCCCCCTTCCCCCCCACTATGCCAGAGAAGGGGCCTTCTCCACAAATACGGAGTTTATGCTCAGCTTTAGCCAGCACAGTAACGTCATCTCCACAGTGTATTTCTTGTCTGTACTTCTGGCTACGCCAGCAAAGCTTTTCACGGTAAGCAAGGCCTAGAAGCTACGGTGGGACACAGACAGGGTAGCTATGAGGAACGGGTGCCTCCAGGCACCGGCAGCGTTAAGGGAGCCTCGAATCCAAACAAGCCTCCCTGCTCCGGAGCGCGGCCAGCCCGCACCGCCTCGCCAGGAGCACGCGCTGGGTTAGCAAAGGTATGATGAGAGACGGTCCCCGGCTGACATCCTGCTCTCAGCAGCAGCTCTGCCACAGCCTTACCGGCACCAGGAAAACAACTTTTTACTAGAACAGCTTGTTCCACCAAGGGCAGTGGGGACAGCGAAAAAGAGGAACGTCTTACCAAAGTGCCTCTAAACCGCCAGTATATTGCCTGTGTCCAAATTAGGATGATTTTTCCAAAACACCCTGCTGGGGAGAGGATCCTTGAGAAATAGCTGCAGACCAGGTATGAGAGAGAGTTTCTAGGCTGTACTTGCAAAGATAAACTACCTCTGTAATGCCTTTTTTTCCCCCCCCCTAAACACAACCTCGCACACCATAGCAGCATAAGAATACTGAAAGCAATTTCTCATCGGATGGCCACAATCCTACTACACCTTTTAATAACTCCTTCTAATCTCAGATGCTAACAGCTATCAATATTTCCACCTGTAATGCCCGTAACAACTCAGCTCAAGGAAGAAGGGAAAAAAAAGGCCTCTGCGTTTACAAGAGGCACATGCACTCGGGCTCCCTCGCAGCCTCTCACGCAGCTCACAGACACACGCCAGCTGCTAACACGACAGCACCAGCGCCGAGCTGTTCATACACTGTGGAGCACCTCGTTTGCTGCTTATAGATGCCACAGTATGTGATATTCTATGCCAAAAAATGTATATAATATAAACACCACCATATGCTTGTGAGTCTGTTTTTTTTCCAATAAGAGTTTCCATTGTACTCTTCCCGGTTTCTGTATTTCCTAGAAGCAAAAAATGACACCAGAATGTAAAAAAGCCTGCATTTCTTACAGTTCTGAGAATGAGTTTTACTGTTGTCACTGAGGTTAAACATTAACAGTTTGCTTGTCTAGCTTTCTTTAAAAGTTACTGCAGGGACATTATTTTCTCTTAACCTGATGGGTAACACCGCAGAAACAACGAACACACAACCTCACGTCGCTGTTAGAACAAACACTCAGTACAACTAAAAAGGACAACTTCAAACCCCAAACAATGCCTAAGCCTAAACTAATCCACAACACAAACATGCCTCTGCGGAGCATATGGCACCTGTGATAAAACTGGCAGACTTGAACCCTGCTAGACACATCAGCTTGATAGAGCCGAAGAAAAGCAAGGTAGTCAGCATGAAAACTAGCCGAGCACCTCCTCAACTACACAGCTGCATGCCCGCATACATACTTCTCCCTGGCTGCCACCTCCCTTCCACTGCAACAGCCAGGCAGCAACATCTGTTCAGCAAAACACGGTCATCAACAGCTTGGCTTCCCAGCAGCGCAGAACAGAGCTAGGCGTCAGCTCTGCGCGAACCAACCGCCTCCGCCGGGAGGAAAGGCAGGCTTTAAGGATCCTGCCGCTCGCAGTTTTCCACAGCTGCCTAATTTTGCATAGACCAAGAATGGGACTTCTCCACCCCAGACTGTCTATGAGCAGACAACTTTGGAAAATCTGCTTCCACCACGCTCTAGCCCATGAACGCATTTTGCTGGAGCAGTGTAGCTCTATCTTAGTCCGCCTGTGAGAATACCACATCGCAGACTGCTATCTGCCCGTACCCAGGCAGTCGCTCCACCTCAGCATGCGCTATGTACTCCTTTGATCATGGACTCAAACAACTACAGTAGCCTAAACTGCAACACGGAACAAAACAGGTCCTTTTCTCACTATGACATATCACGGGGGCAAAATCTGCACGTTGCGTTCAAGCCTGAACAGGATGGGTATTTTCCCATTTTTCTGAGGCTCTGGCATCTCTACGTTACAATCACTCCTCTGTCATCATCGCTCTTTAGGCAGGCAGTATGGCAGACCCTGACTTCCCCACCACCCTGCATTTGAGCCAGGGCCCTAGAAAGACACCCCAACACATTACAAAAAAACCTCTTCCTCACTTCGCAGTAGTCCACTATGGAAAGAAGAAGAATGTCTTAGTTGCACTCCTATGTACTTTACTGAGGTTCCTTTTATGCTATATTTTAAAGGTATTAGAAAGCCTCATGCTGTCATTCACTATAACTATGCACGAAAAGAAAACGCTGAGGAGAATTTATGCCACTCATTAGCAGCTTGTTTCCTGCTCTTCATGCTGCATCTTGCATTTGAAGTAGCAAATGTTTTTCTCCTAAAAAGCAGCGAGGGGATGCCTCTCTGTACAATATGGATTCAGATTCAGGAAAATTAAGTCATCTGAGGAAACGCTCCCTTCTGTACCAGGTCAGGTATCCCACAACAGCAGTATTCCCGGGATTTCAAGATGCTTGGTCTTAATACAACTTGGAACTATAAAGCACCTCCACCACCTCCATCCCCCAAAACAAACCAAAAAACCCTCAAAAATGTCACATGTTCTGCGAATATCTGTTCTCCATGTGGGAGCTTCAGTTCTGGGCCAGTTCCCCTTGTGGGCTGCCTGGAGCAACAGACTCGGGACTCAAAGTCCAGGCAAGTAAGGAACTGTGAACTGAAACTCCCCAGCAGCCTCCAAAACAACATGGTGCGAATATTTGCAGAGTCACGCTTAGTAGCAGCATATTGGTAAAAGTGATATGGGTTTGGAGGATATTTTCGCTTTCAATAGGTAAGCTCCAACAGCACATTGTTTCGGCCCTTCTTCCCCTTCATCGGTTGACTGGAACGCGGCACCCACAACACGTGGATTTGCCTGTATCAACAGGACCAACGAAACAAGTTAGGAAGCTTGTCTTCAGATCTGGCCTTGAAAGCTGTGAAACAACGTGGAACAAAACCAAGCAGCGCCATTCACCCAAGGTAGTTTTCCCTCAGGGAAACAGCCCCGTCACTCTTCTCTGCAGAAGAGACTGTTTCGTTGAATTTACCTTGCTCTAGACAGAAAACAACACTTCGGCCACGTTTCACTTGTGCACAGGGTCACCCTCTTTTCATACTGATGCAATCCCATTTCCAGACTGCTCTGGGTGCAGCTGGTTTGATTAGGCTTCAGGGAGCAGAAACAGAGGGATTCCCAGCCTGGTGTCCACCGTCAGCATCAGGGCTGCCTCAGTAAGCAGCCAGGCGAGCCCGGCAGGGAAGACAGCGCATCGCTCAGGTTTCATGTTGCTCTGACTGTACTGATGTATCGGCTACTAACGAAGATTACGAAACTGTTTTCAATCAACATTCCTGCAATCATGCTGCTAATAACCATATCTAAAAGGGAGTTTTACAACAGTCAGGGATTCTTAGCATCTGTATCAAGAGAGTACTAAATTATCTATCTGTCCCCCCCCCCCCAAAAAAAAAAACAGGATCTGCAGATATTTAGTAAGAGCTCTACCAGCCTGAAGAAAGCAGCCTGCATCTTCAAAAAGCAGCTTTTCATTTAAAGATCCTCCACTTGCGACTGCCTAAGCAGAGTACGTTTCTGACAAAGTCACAAGCAGAAGAGAGAGAGGCTCCGCCATTAAGTTAAGGAGCAACAGCCTCGTGCCTCGCTGCTTGCTGGGCGCTAGCTGTCCGAGAGGGAGGGTCCCGGGCTCTTCCACGCACCTCCTGCGTGGCTTTCCATGCACCTCCCAACAGCTGAACCACACCAGACAAACATCACGCTTCGTCTAGCACGAAAGTGAACTTGCCCTCCGTTCTGACCAGTTCTGCTTCCGTTCGCAGGTTCCCGAGGACGCCATTAGAGCTGACAGGAGCCCTGTTGCCCGGGGACGCGACAAGCATCGGATCAACTGCACATTCCAGAAACGCGCCGAGGGGAGGCTACAGCTGCAAGCCTGCAGCTCGGCTAGCAGCTTAGAAAAAGAACACGAAAACCAACGTTATACGCAAAACAACGCGCACTGAGTGATAGCTTCTTCCAGCAAAACTAAAAGCATACCCCCTTTATTGCACAATCATTTCTTTCAGAACATTTTAAAAATTGCTATGGCATCCATTGACACATTAGTTTCTCAGTCATCACTCTTACTTTTTTTTTAAAATGCTGATGAGCAGCAGCAGTCATGTTTTGTCACCTTGTTTTCCCAACCCATCCACCCTTCAGAACAACGAAATCCAAGTGCTGTATTAGCTGCCCAGGATCACAGCATTAGCCAGCACCGAAGCTGAAATCAGGATGCAGGATTTTGTTACCTATCCAGCATCCTCCCCGATTTCACATCCCTTTTGCTAGCTGTGCGTATTAAAAAATATAGCATATGAGAAACAGCAAACCCAAGCATATTGAAGGCGGCCTCATACCAAGCAATACCCTAAACCCTGCAGTGTTCTGTATCATCCCACCTCATCAGGAATTCACTGAGATTACACAAACTGCTTTTCCTTTGTTAAAAAAATAAAACAATAACAAAAAACACATCTTGTGTCAGCTACTTAACTGAGTAAAGCCTCTGACATATTTTAGCAAACTAATTCTGCAGGAGACACGGCCTCTCATTCCCATGCAGCATAGCTCCAATTCTTTATCAGGAATATGAATTTATCCTTCGGTGTTGAATAAAAGCATATTTTTACATGCTCACAGAGCACAAGTCTCTTGGACTGAGACAGATACCCCTACTGACCTGTGTCACCAAAACAGAAGTACCATAAGCACTGAGCTTTCTGGTAAATGCAGCCTGTCTCCTGCAAGAGACTCGCTTCTACTGCTCATGTTCACTCCTACTCCCTTTTAAATGAGCAATAATCAGACTTTTAACACTGATCTTCAAGCATATAAAGGCTGCCTTCATATTGACTACGCCAAAATGCTCTGACGCAGTTCTACAGCTAAGAGCCTCACAGCATCCTAACTGACAAAGGCAAACGCCAGTACACAGAGCAGAGGAGAGCGAGGGCACAGAAAGGCGAGCACAAATTTTGTCTCCACGTGCATCTCAAATAGTAGCTCAAGGGTATGGCCTTTTTACCAATCCCACAGCACTCAGCCCTGACACTCGGTCCATTTTCCTAGTTTTCAGCTTGAACCACAGAACGTCCGAGACTTTGTTCTCAGCGCCAGGAATCTCTCGTCCACTTCCCAACGTACCGGATGCGCTTCGTCAGCCTGGCCCCGGCCGTACCCTTGTTTGGTCCGTTCGCTGAGGCTGGGGACTACGGCTCGGACCCAGCTCCCACGTGACCTCCTGCCGCCCAAGAAAACGGCTGTGAGACTTTGGAGACTTCAAGCGTGCCCCTGGCCTTGGATCTAAGCCAAGCCTCAAGGCCAGTCAGCAGCACTAAGATTTATGCTGTATCCTCTCTCAGCACATTGGCATATTAAAGCAATGCACTGATAATGCAGACCAGTAAATCACGTGGATAAGTGACCATACAAAGAAGAAAAGGTGCTGGAAAACTAAACCTTCCCCTCTTTGTTAAGCACTCCCAGGCTCCTCTCTCCCCACACACAGCGAGCGCCGGCAGTTTGAGCTGGAGACGAGTCCAGCTGTTAGCAAAGCAATCCATCTCCCAGCTCTTCCTCCCCAAACCTCAGGGCTCTGTCATTTTGCAGTCTGTAATTTAAAGCCATTTCGTGGCTTCAAAGCTGCAGACAAGCACCACTGTGAAAAGACTTGGCTAGTGCCAAACTTCGGTTCGGGATACGCCACCATTTCTTCCTCCTGCAGGAGGGGGGAGCAGACTGGTCGCTCGGTATGGGACCTAACAGCAGAAAGTTCCTCTCTTCACCGTTTCTGAAATGCCCGTTAAAACATCATAAAAGCTAAAAGGCGTTTAATGGGTACCTTAAATAGCAATGCTTCATGAAGTACTGGGACTTAAGAAAAGCTACCTCCCCCACGCCGAGTGTGAAGTGTACTTTACACAGGATGCCCCCCCCACCCTCAGAGAGCAGGCAGGTACTTGTACTCTTTAAAAACACAGCTAGCTGGAAAGTATTTCATCGAGGTCGGGATATTTGCTCTGTGACAGCAGCTACAGTTGATCATTCTCTCTCATACGCTTCCCTACAAGCCCCGCAGTCCAGCGCCAGCCTTCACCTATTCGGCAGATCCGCGCGCAAGCGGACGCAACCTGCTTCCATTTTCTACGGCTGGTTTTCCAGTCCAGCAACACACAGACCATTCGCCTCTTCAAATAAGGCTGTGAGCAACCACCAAACCTGCTTTACGTTAGGCTGGTTACAGGAGAAAAAAGAAAGAGAAATAATAAGCCATGTCCACGAGGGAGAAGAAAATCAGTTTCAGAGAGCTATTAACTTGTTGGATACGGAGAGATTTGACAGGGAGTAATTAAGACTCGGTTTTGCTAGTTAAAAAAAAAGTTGGTGCTGGAAAGAGACAGTGGATGCTTCACTGAACAAAATATACAAACAAATCTATCCGGGATGCGTATCTATGTACTTTTTTCTTCCCCCCCTATAATACGGTGTTAATATCAACAGAAAACCGTGCCAGAAAAGGAGAGCAGGCATCGTTAGTACGACAAGACTACGAAAGGGTTCTTGATGAAACCGGCAGGCACCGACAGAAGTTATTTAGGTCCGTACCTCGACTGGGCAGCCATGGCGAAGCTCACACCGCCGAGGGTCTCCTCTCCATGAGCTCCTCGCCCCAGCCGCCCGCGCTCTACCCCCCTGCCAAAGCCTCCCTTTCCATCTGCCGGGCACTTCCCCGCCCGCTTCCCGGGGAGCCGCCGCTCTGCGGGGGCGCGGAGCCCCTCAGCGGCGCGGAGCCCCTCTGCCCAGCCCGCACCCGCCGCTCGGGTCCGGGCTCACGCCGCTGTTGACAGACATCCGGGCACCGGTCCCTCCTCCGGCCGCTGCGTCCAACGCGGCAGGGAGGTGGCGGCAGCGCTGCGGCTGCGGCTCAAGGAGACGCAGCGGCTGCGGGGAGGAACGGAAGCGTCCCCGAAAGCTCCTCCGCCGCAGGGCAGCCCGAGCGTGCGGCCTGCCGCTGGCTGCCCGCCTGCTCCTCTGCGGCGAGCCGGCCTCGGAGCAGCCCCGACCGCGGTGCCCGGACTGCCCACGCTACCCCTTTTTTAGCCAACTTTTCATGGTACAACCCGACCTCCTTAAATGGACATGCTGTTCTGTCAAGGCGAGAAAACTGAAGGATCGGATTAGCAACGCCCCGGCGCTGCCGCCGCAGCCTATCGCGGCCGCAACGCCGAGCAGCCGCCGCTGCCGCCGGCCCCGCCCGCCGCCCCGCTCCGCTCCGCGCCGCCCCGCCCCGGCCGGGAGCCGCCGGCGCCAGGCGGGCGCCCCGCTGCCCTCCCCGCCGCGGAGCAGCGCGCAGAGCCGAGCCGCTTGCAGGCGGTGGGAACATATCCGCACATATCCCGTCTGCAAACGCGGGTGCAGCGAAGGGAAACCCGAATATACGCCCAGCTTGCAGGTGCCCATACTTAAGACGGGAAGTTAAGAAACTTCAAAAAAAACCCCAAAAAACAAAACGGCAACTGGGTCCTAAAGCCGCCCGAGGGTTCTAGCCTCGGTTTGCAGAGACTCATTCGGAAAGCAGCAATACCTGCCCTTTGCTCTGGGTGTTCCTGGACGCGATTGCACAAACAGACTACTCCTACCGCTCTCCTCAGCCAGTCATTAACCAAGCATTCAGCAGGCAAAACCATTTGCTCAAGATCCTTTCAGCCTTTCCCGGCAGGCTTGGCATAGGTATGATTCCTGCCGACACGGCAAAGCCGCCTTCTTCGTGTTTTTCTGTCAAAGGACTCAGCAGATGCTGGAAGAATCGAGGCCACATTGCTTCCCTGGGAAACAATAAATTAGAACAACAACAACAAAAAAGAGACCATTAATTAAAACTTCTACAAGCAGGTTATAATTTCAGCAGGGTAGTTTTGAAATATTATAGCTAAACCATCAGGAAATGCTCCTGTCAGATGATTAGGACGGTTTCCATTCTACTCCTTTCATTCTGCTTATGACTTTCTCGAAACAGAATTTTTCCATTCCTTGTATCTGCCCAAAAAGGAAAGATCATACATAGAAAACCTGAACAGAACAACTGGCTCTTAGTATCATTATTATATCACAGGATCGTGGACCCAACTGCTCAGAAGTGACTGGGGATTTGAGGTGTCAGCCAGACAACACTTTAATGGAGAATATCTATTACGATCTTGCAAAGCAAGATCAATTGCAATTTCACACTTATGCAAATGCTCACCAAACACGCATTTTTTAATTCAAAACTAAGCTCAAAGTTGCTATTTAGTAGAAGTTTCATACGCAGATAACACACTAACTTCAGAAGGCAGTGAGAGATGACTACCACCTGTGTTATATGGTACGAAGGTAACAAGATTAACACGAAATTCTCATACAACACATAGTATACCCACATGGTTAAAAGGACGATTTTGTCTTTTTTTCCCTTGGCTCTATTTGAAGAATGGATCTATTTGTCTTCAGTCCAGGTTGTGGAGTCTGCCTTTGCAGAAGCTCTCTGCCAGCCTCCTCTAGCAGTACCTCACATCAGTTTTACCCCGGGCTGACGTAGGACCTTCATCCCCACTCCTGGGGGTGGGCCCAAAGCCCTCAAACTGATGGCAGTCCGCATGGCACAGCTCATGCCAGCTAGCTGGAGTGGCATAATACAAGGGTGATGAACACCCAGTTCTGCTGCTAGTCAACCAGAAGATCGCTCCATGCCTCCCTCTGCTCAGAATATGCGGTAAATGGCCTGAGTCTGGAGACCTGGCTGGAGTTAGTAATGCCAGGAGAACCTCTCGGAGGCCAGAAAACAGCAGAGGGAAACACCTGCCATTCGCTTTCTTGTATGAACTAAAACTCTTCTGCAAGGTACTGTAGAAAAACAAGCTGGGTAATTCCTGGCCATGTGTTCCTGCTGTTGTCTTCAGCTATGTCATAGTCTGGAGGGGGCTTTTGGGGTGTTTTTACTGTGTTGAAGCTGAACTGATTGTCCAATCAAAGGAAGAAACGGCAGCAGTTTCGGACAAGGCCGCCCCAAGGAACCACACCCTACCTCCAAACCCATCACTCTATCTGGAGAGGGCCAAATTAACAGCAAAGAAAGTGACCCTGATGCAGGAACACTATGCAGGTACAAGATGAGCAAGCCCTTGTTATTATGAGAACAGCTCAAGTGGGAAGATTTCACCAGCTCACCATCAGAAAAAATACTGCTATAGAGACTCTCAGTGCTGGAACTGGGCTCACAAATGGCTAACTCTTCTCATTGCCTCCTTCCACCAATTCTAAAACAGGGCTCAGACCCCAGATGGGTACCTCAGTCCCTGGACTACAGCTGGTCTCTCTCCTACTCAAGTGTCTCATTCCGCCAAGTAGCTAGAGAGCGATAAAGGGAGGAAGAAAGGCTGAAAGGAAGAAACCTTTAATCCATCCTCCCTATTCAAAGCCCAGCCAACTAGATCTACTGGACCCAGTACTTCAAGTATGGCCTCACCAGTGGCAAAAAGAGAGGATCTGCTGCAAGGGCACCCTGCCGACTCCTGTTTGTCTTGGCCACCAGGACGTTTGGCCTGCCTCACCCGCACGGCAAAGTCAGGATGCTGCTCACGTTCAGTGCCACATGTGTTACGGAAAAGTAAATCAGACTAAATGCAGCTTTCAAAATATACGTCTTTCTTCTCAGGTCTGTGGAAAATAAGAATGCAGGGGGTCTAACAGCTTCAGAGAAGAGAACATATTTAACTGCTGCTAGGAAGTTATTTCTAAATATAACCAAAAGCACTGATAATTACACATACCATTACCAACACCAAAATTGCATACGCAGCCAACACTTTGGAGGGGCTTTCCAAACAAAAGGAAACATGCTCTGTGCCCCAGCAAGTTAGAGATATAATTATCTTCTGCAATTTCTGCCAAAGAGATTAGGAAAAAGGAAAGGAAGTGATCTACTTATTTCAGAGTACCTACTTATTTTAAAGTAAAATAATTAAGAATTCGTTTAGTTTTCTTCATACGCATCTGTCATGTGAGCAAGCACAGAATCCTTTTGGAAGGAAGGGATACAGCACAAAGAAAGGAAAAAGTTGAAATCTATGCCTCTATGTCTAAGTTTCACCTTCAAGGTTTTCTTTCTTCGATGCATCTAGATGGTTACAGTGCTTTGAACATTAGTAAGCTATCGATAGGAAAAAAGCTGCGCCAAGCCAGTGAATTTAAGGTCCTTGCACCACGCCACTCTGGTATTTAGCAAAGAAACAAAAACTTACTGCTATACTAAATCAAACAACGTCCACATCCTGTGCTCTAAATACAGAATACGAACCCAGTGAATGACACTTCTGGCTACCCCACAGTTTCCAAATCTTGGAATCGGCACCTCTCAGAGAACCTGCTAACAGGTGCTTCTCACAGCTGCTTTAACGCACAAATTCTGACTATTTTCCAAACGTTACAAGAAGTTTTGCGCTCGAAACAAAGCTGCTGCACATTTGGAAAACAGCAAAACACTCCCATTGTATGAATGGGTAAGTATATTCAGAAAACAGTCGGTCGAATTACTTCATGTCCACCCTAAGGAAATCCTGTGATAGCGACGACACTGAACACTTCTCCCTCCAAGACTTGCACTTCAACCAGCTCTTCCCCTCAGTGAAGGGAAGACTAGCTACTTTAGGCTCCTTAAAGCAGTTAAGGAAACATGAAGCCTTTGACCAAAAGCCAGATCATCTACTGGAATAAAAATGAATTAGGACCAGAGCCTGCAGCCCAGTGTATGTTCACAGATGTGTGACTTTTAAGAAGTTTGTGAAAGAAAATCATTAAGTAACATCATCTGTTTCCTTCCCGTGAAATCAGCTGCATGTTTTCTGAAGACCGGGCTGGATGCTTCAGGCCAGTACAAAGCGAATCTAAGAGTGCGCTGCAGGACATCTTCAGCCACTTGCCTGCACTGAACCAGGCTGGCACCTGCTTTGTTCAAGAAACTTTTGAAACTCACAGTTTTAATATATTGCACCGCATACACGATCAAGTAGTAATGTGAAAAGCCAGCATTTTGAAACAGGTATTGAATACAGTTAATTTTTTTATTTGATAATTTCAAGGCCAATAAGCAGTAAGAAAAGACTTAATTCTTTCTCAGGATGTGAGAAAGGGAGAACAGTAAAAAACAAAAAAATCCCTACCTTACCTATGCAATATAGCTAGGTTTTTCTTCTGTCTTTTCTTCTGTTTTAAGAATGCCTATATCGTGGGGAGGAGCAGGTTCTCTAGGTCATATGAGCACTTTCACTGCTGGGAAGAATTTGCAAAGTGGAAGCAAAGGTAAGAAAAGTCCAGCAGAAACCATCCACTTTCCTTCCATCCTTTTCCCTTCCATGAATCTACATTCAGTCACTTTTGATCATTAAATGCATTCCCCCCCCCTCTTAAAACATTCATTTGACCTACTATTAACTTAATTACTGTTATTTATTATAGTACAATAGATACTGTTCTTGTCCAGTGGCAAAAAAGTCAAGGGAAAGGGATACACAAGTTACAGGCACAGCTGCTTTCTCTTTTAAGACCTTTTCAACACTTTGCACAAGTTTTCTTAATCCAAATAGTTCAGACTGAAGTTCTCCACAGAAGGTATCATCTACCTGAAGATTAAATAAAGTTCATTTCAGCTCTTTCAGGCCTAACAATGGATGATTAAAAAAACATATATACTCACTTGCCACAACAGCTGAGCTTTTTCCAGGAAAAAAAGATCAGAACAGTATGTTTTGTTTGCACCGAAAGGTTCTAGCTGGTTCCCCCACCCCCCCTTGAAAAGCACTTGTTCAAGTGTTTCTTGATTCCAGTATTGTGAAAAGGGATTGATGTTTAACAGGGTGTTGGACTTTACGGCAAGGCCTTCCTTGTTGATCCAAGGTACAGGCGGCCGTGCCAAGGCGAGGCACCAGCGCAGAGGCTTTCAGGGAGAACAAGGTCAGCGAGGAGACGGGGCAGAAGGGGAGAACCTTCCAACGCACTACAGCTTCTCAGTTTCAGCATGCCTCCCATCTCATGAATGTCTGTGCAACCCTCTGATAAAGGAAAAGAAAGGTCTGATTGCCCTCTACACTGCCAGGCGAGAACCGACCACCATCAACTTCCTCAAAGCACGTAGCAAAGATCTCTGCTGAGGATCTGAAGAGCAAACAAACCTACAGATAAATCACCAAGATGACCATATAATACTGTAGCACAGCAATACCATTTGGCTTTACATTTTTTAACCTAATTTACACACCCCTTACACACATGCCATGATGAAAAGGGCGCTACTGTTTTTGCAAAGATGAGCACTTAAAATTTAAGAAACGTTAGCATCACTGATACCTAGGCAGTCATGACGCAGTCCTTCAATACATGACCATGAACCTTTTGGATCCCACTGAGTCCACAGGACAAACCTACCCTGAGAATGAAACACTGCTTGCACGAGAAAGGGAGCTACCGTTCATACAGGCTCTTTGGGCCTCGTTTCCTCTTCCTCCTCATTTTCCACAATTTCTGTTTCTTCTGACTCCCTCTCAAGGCCGTTTTTCAGCTCTAAGAACTTGAGCCTCCCTTGCTCAGAGTCCTGCTTCCCAAAACCTCTACCCAACTCCTTTCAGTGCATAGCTCTGCTGGGCTCCTCGCAGCAGTCGCAGCAAGGGGGGTCCCGGACCCAGCCTTCTCACAGCCCCCATGCGTCCCCCCGGAGCCCCAGTGCAATGGAAAGCACTGTCACACGGCTGGTCCAAAGGACTCCTGCAGCACCAGTGCTATGCTACAGAGCCTGATATCTGGGGCTGTACCTGGCAGAAAGGCCAAATATTTCCTGGGCAACATCCAAGCAACCAACTCGGCTGAGGTCATTGCCATCTATTCCCCATCTCTGAGTCTGTGCACTTCGTTGCTTGAGAACTTCTGGCTTCTAGGAGCCCTGCTGTGTTTACAGGATATCATTTAGTGGTGGTGCTGGCAAGGAAATCAAGGGATGGTTTAGGCAAGCACTCTGGGAAATTCTGCTTTTGTCACTAAATTCTTACCTGAACCTTCCTTAAACTACATAAATCCTGTGTTTTACAAGACAATCCTTGAGCTATCAGAATCTGATTTGCTCGAGTGCTGACCACTCGCAGCTGCACCTAAAAACCCACAGACTTTGAACATAATACATACTATACGGTGCTGGGTATTTTTAAAGAAAAATATTTACTTCTCCCTAATCAGACGCCTAAAGCTAGTCCACACTTTTGACCAATGCTATCTCAACTTGATGCCTACACATTAGGGCTACTCATCTCCCAAGAAGGAAATGGAGACCAAAGGTATCAAGTACCACTGAAGACACAGATATTTTATGATCAGCACTGTAGGAAAGTGCTTTGAGGACAGAATTTTCTTTGCAGAGTTTGAAAAGTGTGCACTTACTGCAGTAGGAAGTCACATGCAAGAAAACTCAATGGCTACTGAGTATGTTATGTCAGCTATAATTTATATTCAGTAGGAGAGAAACTCTGAAATTAAGATAAAAAACCCACCTGACGTTCCTTCCTTTCTCCTTACTTTTCAACAACAGGTTTATTCTCAGTAGTGCCTATAATCCTCAAAACATGCTTAGAAGTATGCCAAGAATAGTACCACTCTGACAATTCGGAAGATATACTATTGCTACCAACCATCTTTACAGATCAATATGTATTTCTGTAATGCTGGAATAATGGTATTCTTTATCTAATGCTCTCCTCCCTTCCCCTAATTTGTGTTCCTCCCTTCCTCTCATTTGTGTCACGCTGGATTTGGATGAAGTGAATTCAAATAAAAAGTGTACAAATACCATGCTTTAAAAAGATTAACATGCCATTATGTCATGCAACGCATACCCCTGAAAACAGCTTTTAAGTAAAATCAGTATTCAAGTAATCTGAAACCTTAGGAAAGGGGAGGAGAAAAAAAAAAGCACAGGTGGGGAGTATCAAAGCCTGACCAACTCCTGGAACAGAGGAAAAACACTATTAGGAATCAAAGCAGGAAAGAACTGGAAGAGGCAGGACACTAGGACAAGACTTCCCATAATATTACTCCCATGGGAATATAACACATTGCTGAAGTGCAGGGCTTTTTTGTTCTACCTTCCTAGGGTTTCTTGGGGAAAAAGAAGGGCAAAGAACACAGCATCGGGGTGAAAACTGCATCTCAAGCATGCTGAATACGTCACAGGGATCTTTTAAACCAAAAGAAAAGAAAACATGCTCTATATCAAAACTTCAAGTGAAACAAGAAAGCATGCAGTGCAGATAATACACTAAGAAACATTTTCTTACTACTTTTAGATTTTCCAAAAAAGCCCATCGATCACATTAAATGCTTAGTGGGGTCCTCAAAGGAGCCAAATGAATAATAATTCCTGAACTGTGCCGGCGTCCACTTTCCATTTTACATGAAGCAGAGGTGCAGGGCATTGAACATCCCACCCAGACCGAAGGCTCGGAATTCCTATGCCACAGGAGTTAGGCTTAAAAAAAGGCATTTGCTTCAACTTTCCAACACGCAACAACGGTATGGCCGAGAGGCTCAGTGCCCCAGGCCTTTGGCTCACCAGCTGCCTTTAAAGGAGAAAAGAAAAAAACGAAAGAAATGTCCATTTTTGTTGGACAATTTGATGAAAACCGATAAGTTCCTGTGGAACATTTTGACTCTAAGAAATTAGTGCTTCCCCAAAGAAAAACTATCTGTCAGAATATATCCTGTGAGCTGTAGACCCCTCCCTTACATCTGTTTTCAAGATTAGCAGGCCACAGCTTTTCCCACCTGTTTTTTTATTCACTGCTCAGGGATACAATTTTCCCCCCTTTTTCAGGTCCTTGTCTCTGAAAGAAATATTTCAAATGAAGGAAATAGTCTCTATTAGGTAAACTGCAAACAAAACGCATCAATAAAACAGGCTTTTCATACACTGCTGTTCAGCAGAGGTTCAGAAATATACTCCTGGGGTGGGCTGGCTTACCAAAGCAATCCTTCCTAAAAACTTGAGAGGAAAGGTCTTCTACAGGTGATCATAATTCAAACTACATTTCGGTTATACATTAGAATTTTAATTTTAGAAGATCCATTCTTATCTACCTACGCATCGAACGAGAATGGATTTCAGAGAGGGAGCTTGTGATTAAACATAGCACAGAGATGCAAATCCAACAGAACAGCAAGTGAGGCTGTGCAGGCAGCCTAGATCCATCATTTCCTAATTCTGAATTCCTAAACACGCCAGACTACTGACCTTAGGCATAAGTGCTAAAACACAGGACGTGGGTACATTATGTGTATTTTATACAAACAGCACCATCTCATCTGGCCATTTACCTAACTGTATCTGCAGGTGTTGGCCAAAATGAAGATGAGATTTGTGGAAAAAAAAGCCTCAGAACAGTATTTCTTGACTCGCCAACAACAACGCATCCAATTCCTAAGTGTCAGCTCAGTACTACTCAGTTTACATGTCCACAGATTTTGAAATCCACAGATGGTATTTTACCTTCAGCCTTGTTATCCATTCAGCTTTTTCCTCCTGAAGCATCTGGAGTTTTTCCACACATTTTTCCAAAGAACTTCAGGAAGCCATTCCTTAAGTTATTAATTTTTCACCCGCTATGAAGTTTAGTAGCTCCTGGGCCTTCTCTATTATAAGACCAAATTGGAGGGTACTTCTATACATTGTTAAAGAAATCTTTGCACATTCTTGTTTTTCAGAAATGCTGAATAACTGGGAGTGGGCAGGGTAGACAAAAAATATCTCCCAAACCCCTTAGACTGCTAGCAATTGCTAGCTAGTTTTTATTGCAAAAATCCAGTAAATCTGTTTATTTGTTCAAATGGGCAGACAACATCCCTTGCTCACGAAAAAAAAAAGCAATCTGCCATTACACTGATAAAAAAATAGAAGTAGGACAATCCATTAAATTTGTGGGACAAATCCCAGAAGCTTCCATTTTGGAAAAAAAAAAAAAAAAGAGGGCATAGAGGACAAATGAAGAAGGAACAGATACCAAGTTTTATTAAATGATCATTAGGTTAAATACATGGGATGTTAGCTTTCCTTAGGTATCATACTTGCTGTAAAAGAAACGATGGATTTGTTTATACTCATAAATGGGTCAAATTTATGCCCCTACCAGCCCTTTCAAAACATCTCATTAAACTGTACCGTGTGAGCTTTTTTTTTTTTTAAATAGACACACACCCTTACTTTCAGTTCCAGCGTCACTGCTGTCTTTTAATTAAATGTGCTCTCCTAGCTCTGCTGACAAAAAATTCATCTTGCCACCACCATTTATTGCCACTGATGAGTCCTTTGCATTTGCAGGTGAAAAGGGTCAAACCAGGCTTGTGATTTCGGGCATCTGGAGCAGCAGAGGGGAGCCTCTGCATTTGCAAAGGGATCTTCTGCATCCGCTCATAAGGCCCGGGTGGCCTTCTCTAAAGGCTCCACTACCCCACGCTCGCAGAACAACTCCTAAACTCTCAGCCCAACAAGTCTGCCCTGGTGTTAACACCCTTTTCCCTTGCACCTCCCTCACCACCTCTCCAATAGACCGGAGGCCACCTACCCCCAGAGAGACTGATCCTTAAAGGAGTTGCTAATGTTCTGGCAGACCCAAACCCTTTGCAAGCCTGTCTAGGGCTCGTTATTCTTGTGTTTGCCCCACAGCTAGCTAAGGGACTAGCTGCACAACAAATATAAACATTGCTACTGTAAAGCCCAAGTTACAAACGTAGAACATGGCATCTCACAGGATCCGCATGTTTAGAAGATTGATCAGTCTTGTCCCCAAAGTCCTGTTGCCAAAGTACGGCTGGAAAACAAGCAAAATACAGAAACCCATACGTGCAGGCACACATGACAAACCAGTTTAACAAGGTAAATAAAGCTGCGTGCAACAGCAACAGTCTTGGGAAGGCTGAGGCAGCACCACTCATTACTGACCTCCGTGCAGCACAGAGCTTCTCAGCAGCCCTGCTTTACCGCACCCTCCAGAACCCGAGTGCACTGCGAGCAGCACATCTTTGCTGGGCAAACCCTCAGAAGCCCTCAGGCTTCACCACGTCTAAACCACACTGCGTGGCTACGGCGAGGCCGCAGAACCAGCTGGGCAAAGGAAGGAAATTGAGAACTGCACTGAGAAGGAAAAAAAAAAAAAAAAAAAAAGGAAAAACAAACCCAACCAAAGGGTCATTTTGACTTTAATTACAGAAGACTAAAATGGATGCAGCTGGTTACGGCGGGGAAAAAAAAAAAAAAAAAAAAAAAAAACCACCCTGCTCTACAGATATTAAGAATCAAATGATTCTGAAAAGGGAAAAAAACCCACACACACAGAAAACGCATCGTCCTTCAATATTTATATTAAAGGAAACAGATTTAAAAAAGAAACCACCTTCTCCCACAAACCAGACTGCACTGGATGCTGCACCCTACTAGCTTTTGGCAGCCGTCAGCAGGAATTTCTATCATCTTCCTTGGCATTACTCACTTATCACTCCTAATGCCTTAAAATTTTCCATAACCAGTATGAACTTTCACAAACAGTTAAAATCAACAGAGAGGAGTTTATAGTTCTTGTTGGCTTTGGCGCTGGAGCTGTCAGAAACCACACTGTGAAGAGTGTTAAATATCCTGATTTATATTCCAATTGAATCAAGATAACATCTATGTACAGAACACAATGTACCCTTCAGATTCACTACAGCTGTCAGATTCATTTTGCAGTGATATCCAATCCCTAGATGAGGCAGAGAGGTATGTAGGACAGCGAGCAAGTAAATCCCCATGATTTTGGTTTGCTTCTCGATCAGGCTGCTCTATATTATATTCCAGCCAGGATCCATCCAGAAAATGGATTTTTTTCAAAGACCAATTCCTTGCAGATATACTGCCAACATAATAATAATAATAATGATGATAAAGTTGGATTTATTTTAGAAGATGACAGCAGACGAAGGGCAGTAGTGTGGTTTGGACGCCTTTAGAAGACCTAGGTTTAAGTCTCTGCCTACCCGCTCCTTCCCCTTATGTAACTGTGCAGAGATCATCGTCCTTCTGTGCCTCAGGTTGGAAAGAACACTGACCTGTGCTATGAGGATAAAGCACACTGGCAGCTGCAGAGAGCCACGTGAGACAGTAATAGGAAATACAGAGAAATGACCAAAGGAAAAAAAAAATTAAAAAATCAGTTCTGCAAATGAGACTGCTCCAAGGGAAAACTCTCTCGTTTCCTGGACTTCCCATGGTGCATACCTGCAGGACAGACCCCTGGTCTGGACTGCCTTTTTGAACTCAAAATGCGTTAGAGCGCAGAAGCAAAGCGCTTCTTCTAACGACGGGGTTTGTCTCATGCAGATCTCTGGGATGGCAACACTGCCCCCTGCTACAGCTAGCAGGCTGTGGACGGAAAAGGCTGTGGAGCAACCAAGCCTGCTCGCCAGTCAGAAGAAGAGATTAAAACATAACGTACTACTGCAAGCCAGTCCGCAAACTTCATCTGATGCCTGCAGTTTCCACAGGACAAGGGGCCATTTTCACCAGTCAGGGTCCCATCAAGACCCAGTGTAAACACCATTCATTCCACAACAGATGCAAGTTACAGAGGGCATCAGTTCTTTTGTAAGAGACAGCACATTAGATTTGAATCCCCCCCCCTTCAGTCATGATTCTCAAAAGCATCTAAGAATAAGTCACAGAACCTGGCAAGCCAGCATTACATCAAATTAATTCCTACCCGTTGGTGGTGCTCTGGTTGACTGTAGATGCCATTGCGATGTTTCCATTTAAGTCAGCTCATCTGGAAGAGAAAAAAAACAGATATTTAATATCTCTCTTTTGTAAAAGAAGGGCACACTGTATTCAGTAGGTGCCACCCAAGCTTTGCTTTAACAGTCAAAGACCAACTCAGGAACATCCTTCCTCAGAGACTGAAGGGAGAGAAAAGGGAAAGTTAAATAAACAAACCTGAAATATCTGCTGTATCCAAAGCAAGCAAATCATTATAGTAAAGTCAGGTCTAAAATGTTTGTTACCGTGATCAGAAAATGAAATCTAAATGTTTATTTCCTGTGCGTGCACACGTGCACGTGGCACACAGGTTTGGATGTCACATCTGTAATCTCAATTTTAAATTAACTTTCCAAAACCACTTTGCACCCCAACACCGACTAGGTTGACAGCTTCCTCCACAATCCCAACACATAGGCTGAGGCACAAGAGCCGTATCGAAAAAGCTTACAATTTAAGAGACCGAGTTCTGAAAAAGCTTATAAACTTGAGGATTGCTCCTATAAATACTCCCATTGGTTTCATGGGGACCTCTTAGAGCAACAGACACGACAAACTGTAATGAACATTTGCAGAAATTGGCTTTAACTGTATAGGAACAACAAAATATGCTTAGTAATTGTCTGTGTCCCACAGCAAGGCAGCGGGAGCAGGCACGTGACACGGGCTCACATGGACAGGTCTTCCGAGGGGTGAGCCTCTACCCAGCCAGCAGCTGTGGGTCTCTGCGCTGAGCTCGAACCAGGGAGCTGAGCACCTGGCTGAGGACCTGGCAGAAGCAGGCAGCCCCAGGGAAGTTTTCGAGGAACACACTAAGTACAGAGCCTGCAGTGCCTCAGTGGCCGTCACTCCAGTGCTCCTAAACACATGATCCACAAACGCAGGCGAGAACTGGAGAGCTCCAAGACATCCATTTTCCCCTTGCTCCATCAGTGATGCTGCATGTCACAGATGGGCTCTTAGAAAATGCTAAACTAGGCCAAGCACATGACAATCCAGACTACTACTATAGGCTCCCATGACATTCTGCTCAATTTAAGGAGGAATATGCCAGTACAGCACTCCCTTCGGACAACCAAATATCGTTCTGATGAATGGAAACGTCTGGGCAGGACAGAGAGAAGTGAGCAGGAAAAACAACAGATTAAGAATATAGCTAGAGAATTAAAGATAACACTAGAAAAAAAATTCAAAGAAGCAGTGGTGAGGAAGGAAGTAAAAAACAGAAGGGGAGGGATGTTGCAGCAACCACTGCAAGACAAGAAAGCCCCTCCTGTCATTGCAACGACAGTTTCACCCAGCAGAGTACTCAGAGTAGCTACATTTCAGCCACTAGATAACTATCGTCATTCTGTCTTATTACAAAAAACCAGTCAAAATAAGTCTTCAACTTGCTCAAGCCCACAGGAAAGGGATGAACTCAGAGCATGCTTTCTCACACAGCTCTTGTCTCACTCTGTCCAACACCTCCTTCTCACCTTCTCTGGTCTGTCCCAAACACATCTTTAGTTCCTCAGCACTGCAAAGTAAAGCACGCGCAGAAATAACAGCATCAAAACAGGTTTTGCGATACTTGCTACATGGGTGCCATGTTGCACCTAAGACATTGCCTACGAGCAACTGTGAACATACCTGGAAATTGTGAACATACCTGGAAAGACAAAGGCTAGAGGAACCACCTTATATTACTGAAAGTACAAGAACATTCCCGCAGAAGGGGAAAACTCCAACAGGAAGAAATAAGACTACAAATGTTTACATTTCAGCTTGCGACATGCCTTCGCAGCAGCCCACCTCCCGAGGGAACAAAACAATTTATGGCTGGAGGGCAGGCTACAGTAGCGTTACGTGAAGCCATGCAAGCTCGCTGAAAGCAGCTGAAATTAAATAGGAGCAGATGCTTTGATGATTAGATGAAGAGGCTGACCCCTAGGTCACGGTTTTAATCCCAGGTCAGACACCATCAGATGACCATTCTGGGGAGCACAGAAAGACATAGGCCGCTAAAGATGGGAATCCTTTCAGACAACCACCTAAACTTGCAGCTGAGAAGACGAAGGATTAGACACGCATGGTTAAGTTTAGAGGACAGACCTGAAAGTGAAAAAATGCTCAAGAATACACATTGCTTCCTAAGGGTCACGAATGCTGTAACCTTATCTGGTCAATAAACAACCTTAAAAGAACTTAGATGACACTGTGATAGAAGAGGCAGCCCACTGTAACAGTGGCCACTTGAGCTGAAAACAAACAAAGCTGGGAGAAGTAGGAAGCACGTACTGGAAAAAGCTCTTCCAACCGGGTTTTCAATTTTTCTTTATTTCATTCTGCGTTCCTAGCCTTAAAGCATTCGGATGAGTTTCCTTAGCCAGAGCACGGATCTTGTTTTGTAATGTAGGGATGCATTCACACGTTTGACTATGCAGGGTGCTGGGGAAGCCTGTCCTGTTGCCAACTTTCCCTTAACATAGCTACAAAGCATGGGATTTTCCAGCCATAAAATCTAGATTCCACTAAAACATTTAGAAGTTTTGCAAACGTCTTTGATAGGGTCAAGATTTCAAGCAATGTGTTATATTAACACAGCACGAACTTTTGGGTGTGGAGGCGTTATTAATCTAACATGCTTTGACAATTTACAAATACTTTTGTTTTCATTTTCTACTACCAAACTATGGTTTTAAACACAACCTTTCCTCTTCAGTGTCAACTAACGTAGCTGGGTAATTTTGCTAGAAAGCCTTTTTTTTTCCTAAAAGCAAATATAATGTTATAAGCAATGCTTTTTGCTCAAAACTTTAAAACAGTTTCCTTCTCCAGGGATTTTCAGTGATGTCTGCCCACCTCCAGCTGCATGTTTTAGAAATTCTAGGATGCCAAGGGTTTCCTTCAGAGTCACTGTCAAGAAGCACCCTATTTTTCAAAAGGCTGACAGAAATCACTTTTAGCCATTTAGTGACGACAAATGTTAATCATATTTGTAAAGTCTGTTTCTGTATTTCTCTTTCTCTTTGTTTCATTTTTCAAGAATCAAGGCTATATAAAACAGATTGAAAATATAAGTTAAATACCAGTGTGTATTTATACAAGCTGCTAACTTGTCCTCCAAAAACATTGCTGTTAGCAATCAGGCAAAAATTAGCCAATGCCACAGCAGACTGAGACTTAGTCTGCTGTATGCAAAGAGCTCACAATTTTATCATTTGCTTTACTGAAGTCTTAAAAATAAAACTCTAATACTGTTTAGAATACATTCCAAATCTTATGAGAAAAAGGAAAGGTTAGCACTACACATCTGAGCATATGTAAAAACACTATAAATAAGCCCCTGGCCACTGACTTCTTGGGAAGAAAGTTAAGTCCCTGATACTGCCAGACAGCCCAAGAGCGCTCGAGCGTGGTCCCAGGCTCCTGAAGGCACTATCACAGTAGGTCCAATCATTAAGGATGACAGTAAATCGCAACACAGTCTGAAGAGTCTGAACAGCTTCACTGGGCAGCAGACTCATAGGATGGGGGGGAATGAAACAAAACCACTCTGCCTCTGCAGTGATATCGCACAAGGAGGCAGTGCGCAGGCTGCTGACCATGAGATACAGCTCCATATTCCACTGTACCCTGGTGAGCCAGCTCTGCTTTAAGCATTGAGTACAGCTTCATCAGGAGAAGATTAATTAAAGGTGAGGAAACAGAAAGCTGTTGGGGGGAGGAAACTGCCCACACCTGCCCCAACCCCAGGTGAGCCAATGATATCTCCTAATCCATGGGACCAAAGGCAGCTGGGGGACTAATCAGTTCAAACGTCACCACCTGCACTGCATACCTTGGCAAAACCTCTCTCAGGAACTCAAGGCCAAGCAGTTTCTGCTCCAAAGTCAAGCCTGTACCCAAAGCAATAAAAAAATAAGATATTCAGAAGCCTATAAATGTGGGAATTGTTGTCTCATCACACCTCAAAGAAGAAGTGAAACTAGTTAGCAACTGGCTAGATCAGGAGCATTAAATAACAGCTACCACACTAAGGTTGCCTTTAAAAAAAGAGAAGCCTGCCTAAGCTAAAGATACAATCCCATAGGGGCAAATACCAAGTCTTCCTTCTGAGCCTTGATCAGGTAGGAAGGACATGTATGTGTTTAAGGAAGGTAATTTTCTGTGCTAAAAGGTTACAGAAATCCAACCAACTCTGCAGGAGCTCCGACTTTCATGAAAGCAAAGTAGTTGTGCAAGCTGCAAAATGTATGAAAGCACAGCAAGCATGCACACACAGGTGGATATTAGGTTATCCTTAGTCAGACACAGGTCTAAGTTCACTAACAATAGGTCTTTTTCTACCAGTCACCTATTATCAGAAAATATAGATACATTGAATGTTATTTTGTATTTCTAGTCAAGCTGGCTCAAACCAATTAAAACATACAGAGAGCACCATTGCTTAAACCCTTTAATTATTATTAATAAAAACCCAGGTAAGACACATATGTACCTACCTTATCATCTAAAACATATTTGAACACTGCAAGTAGTATTTAGGAACAGGAAAAGTTTTTACAGCTGAGCCTGGTAAACTCTGGCTGTGTACCCAGGAACTGTAAAAAGTATTACCAGGAGTTACACAAGCAGCGAAGAGGTCTCCCAGTAGCCCAGACGGCTCAAGCTCTTCTCCAAGGTGTGGAGGTTGCTTGTTTCACTGGCTTTACACATTGGATGGCTTATTCCCAGTTGTCGACTTCCTACCACTCCCAAATATTCGCTTCTGCTTCACATTTATCCCCAAAGAAAGTGCAAGGCTACTTGTTGACAAAGAAGCTGAACTCTTCCTAGTCATTGCTTTCGATTTTTAAAGAGCTACCATCACAGACAATCACAGCATACAGTGGCAATAAGAACAGGCACCTAAATAGTGCTGTTACGAATTCTTACAAGTTTCTTACAATGCTGTATTTAGCAAAACTAATTTCTGCTTCTCTTAGCTGGACATGCTTCTATTTCTCGTCTCTCTGCCTTGCTCTGTCAGGTCACAGCCAAACGGCCGGTCTGATGGAACGCAGACCCGTTCGGAAGGCTAAAGCTTACCCATCGCTATCAGGAGCTTCCCTTTCCTTCCACACTATTAACACTGATACAAATACAGTATTTTTATGGGCCAGACTTGACATATTTGTATATATAAAATTATTTGAAGGAACTATCTCAGTGTACAGTCACTTCAGACTACTCCTACAACAACAATACACAGTTTTGACTTCATCTCCCCGATTTGGGTTTTTTGCACAAGCATTACCTTCCTCCCCTGTGCCACGTAGGGCTATAGCCTGACTACAGCATAGCCGTGTAACTTGGCTCAAATGGGATCAGTGGTGTTACTCACCTGATTAAAACTACCCAGATAAGCTACTTACAGAAGTAGATCCCAAGTTAATCAGTTCCAATTTACACATTGGGCCAAAAAGCAAATTGGGGAGGGATGGAGAGAACAAATAAAAATGACTGTGCAATCAAGGAAAATCATCAGGAAGCTTGAATACAAGCCTGATATAAGAAAGCCTAAGATATCTTTCTATAAGCAAGCTGATTTCTGTTAACCGGAACCAATAACAATTCTGCACCTAGTCTCCCCTCCGTATGATACTAGAGCAGCTTTCAACAACTAGTTGGTATCCCAGAACTGAAAAGGAACAGCCTGCTGCTACACTGCACCACTGCAACCCCTGCGGAGGTGTTTTTAACACTGTCGCTACCAGAAGGGCTGGGACCAGCCTGCTCTTCTGCTGCCGGAGGAAGCGTCCCGCACTCGTGGGGCACGCTGCAAGCACCGGAGCGCCACGGGCTGAAGGAGCCGCCGCGGGGCAGCCAGCCTCCCCTGGCCGAGCCGAGCCGAGCCGAGCCGAGGGGGCGGCGGACGGCGCTGCCAGGCAGAGCAGCGCGGCGCCTCCCGAGCGCGGCGCAGCGCGCGGAAACCCCGCCGGCTGCAGCGAGCGCTGCGACAGGACCGGGCCGCCACCGCGGCACCGCCGCCTTACCCGGCCCAGGTCCGCTCTGCCTCGACCGCCGGCAAAGCGTGCGCCCCCGCCGCCGCCGCCGCTGCGCTGGCGAGGGCACCTTCGCGGACCCCCACCTCCCCCGCTGCCAGGCGGACGCGACGCGACGCGACGCGGCGCCTCACCTCTGCCGAACCGCCGCCGCCGCCGACCCCCCCGGCAGGTGCGCGCGGCGCCGCGGCTCCGCCTCCTCCGCGCCCGCCGCTGCAGCCCCGCCGCGCGCCGCAAGGTGAGCGGAGCCGGGCCGGGCCGCGCCGCCCCCGAGGGCTTCCGGAAACGCCCGAAGGCGCCTCGGCCCCCCCGCAGCCCCCCACACGGTTAGGGACGGCGAAGGCTGCCGGGGTCCTGCTCAGGCCCCGCGACGCACGCGGAGGGATTCCGATCATCGTAAAAAGGCCGAAAACAAACCCAACAACCCCTATTTTGCTACCGCTGCCTGCGTCCTTCCTGAAAGCCAGCTCGTACGCCGTGAAGGCACGTACGGAGATGGCAGAGGATGAGGTCTGACAGACAGAAAAGGCCCAAAACACAGAGGAAACGGCATTCCCCGGACACGAAGGCTAGCGAAAAGATGCAACTGAATTTCTAATGAAAATTCATACAGTAGATTAGTAGGAAACCCTGTTTCCTTCGTAACTAATAATCTTTTTTTCCCCTTCAGATCATGAACAAATAACTTTTTCTAATTTGACATTGCGGTTTTCCCCAAAATACGTGTATTTTCGAAAGGAGACGGACCCAGACTGACAATCCTGTAGCAACGCAGCCCATACAGTGCGTCACAAAATGGCTTTCGGAACCCGGGAGAACTTAACCACCATCTTTGGAGAAGCGCAGGAGCAGCCTTACTGTGACATAACATAATGTTTCCATACACAGATTCTACAGAATTTATCCACAGGAACAACTGGCCACGTTAGTGCAGTAAAGGAAAAGGTTAACTGGAAAGCAGTCGAGCTACCTGAAGAAGCAGTTCCCTCCAAGTATTCCAGCCAAAGAAATGCAAGTGAATAAAATACTTGCTGACTTGTGAGAAGAGGCCACCGGCACTCAGGGATAGCCTGCCATAACCTTATCACAAGCTCCCAGTAAACAAACCTTGTTGAAAAAAAATTCATCTTGCGCCTCAAAGAATACCGTGAGGGCGTGTCGGCAGGATTTTGTTGCGTGTTTCTGACATACGGAAAGAGCGCTCTAGGCCGTACGCTCCTCGCCCATACGCGTGTACCAGCAGCACTGAGGAATGCTGCAAACGCAGGAGCAAAGCAGACGTGCAGGAAGATAAAAGCGCAAACAGGTCAAAGCCCAGAGCCGATCTCACAGCTGTAAAACAAAACTCCCAGCTACTCCCAAAGAGTTCTTTAAAGCACGCTGTAAGGAGCAAAGGGGATACAAGTAGCCTGTGCGCTGCCCGGGAATGCCTAGCTGCACACTAAGCCTCTTAACGTATGTTCTTGTGGCACAAAGCTCCCGGAGATGCTGACGCACAGAGTATCCTACTTGCTACGGATCGCATGACCATGGATCGTTCAGGTTGGAAGCACCTGGGAGATCTCCAGTCCAACCTCCGGCTCCCAGCAGGGCCAGCTGTGAGATCAGACCAGGTTGCTCAGGGCCTCGTCCAGTCAGGTCTCAAAAACCTCCAAGAACGGAGACTGTGGAGCTTCTCTGGGCCCCTTCCAATGCTTGGCCGTCCTCCAGTGTGATGGTAGCCTCTGGCTCTGCTCAGGTCCACACTTTCTAGACAAATGGCACATCTCATTCTGATACAGCTTTACTGACCCTCCCTTAAGTATCACGTTGCCAGAGTGCGTCCACTGGGATTGTACATACAGAAATGTACATACTCCAGTTTAATGGAGAAAGCTACTTTGATCTCAGGGATATACAAGGCAAATAGCTACATGCGGGACATTAATGGGTGTGTATTCAAGCACACTGATGAATTGTGTGACTACTCCTGCTAAGAAATAAAATAACCTTAAACCTGCAGGACTGTGTGATAATAAGAGACCATAGTTTACCTTATCTACCAATAGCAAACTTCATTTTCTGACACCTCCAAATTATGATGCATGGCCGCATCACAAAAAAAATGCAAAATTGACATTTGTTAATTGTTTTATAGCTGCAAAATCAGCTTTGCAACAGCATTTGTCAGCAGTTTGTAGTGTTTAGTTTAGTGTTTCAAACTACTGTTTAGCTTGAATTCCCATTGACTGTGAACCCTAAGGAACTGCCAGTTTTACCAGCCTCATAGGGAGGTCTACAGTTTACTAGGACTCCTAATAAACCGTAAACCTACTTAAGGGCATTGTTTGAGTAAAACCACAGAGGAGCTGCTGCAGCTCTTATCACAGAGGACAGTGCAAAGGGAGTTGCTCTTCCCACAGATCTGATTGTCTTCTCTCAACAATCTCTTTTTCAGTAATGCACTCTTTTGGCAGCACAGAGACAAGCGTGCTTTTCACTGCCAGTATCATCCCTCTTTACTACGCTGTTAAACAGGCTATAAAAAGAAAGCTATAGTTCACAAAGGTATTACCTAGTTCAGGAATAAACAAAAAGGGGAAGGGAAAACGTGCTGTCATTCCTGGGGAAGCGTACTCCGTGATCGGTGAATCTTGTGGGGAGTACAAGGGCTGCTGGTTGCCTTAATCCTTCTCTGCTTTAAAGGCTACCTAATAACTACATTAAAGGTTTAAGCATACCAAGTTTATCTAACAGCTGGTTCAAATTAGCTATTGAATTTTCATACATACAAGCAAGGTGCAATAAAGTTACTTAATCAAAGTAAAAGATGTGCTTGCCCACCATTACACAAGTACACGTGCAAGACTTGTAAATTTTTATCAAGTATTTCTGCTCAAGCTCAGGAAGCAAATGAAAGGAATTTTATCTTCAAATATGTTGTGCTTTCCTAAGGAGTTCATTAGTATGGAAACAAAACAGTAACAACAGAAATACTGGAAGAACTGACTCTACGAAGCCTGATTGCCCTAAGTATTCTTTTGCTTTCTTCTTTTACTTTCTTCATATGCGAAGAAGTGTTTTCAATAGGACTCCCATCAGACTATGAGAGAATTCCCTCAGTGTTCACACCCGCACATACACACACACGCATGCTGAGAGATTTTCCTTAAAAGTTGTGCCAGATCCTGCAGATAGATCTTTAGATATATAGAATTTCTGCACACGGTAGAGAAATTGCATGCAGAGAAGCAATTTCCACAATATCCTCTGCTTCCCACAGCTTCC
Organism: Dromaius novaehollandiae; assembly: GCF_036370855.1. Classification (NCBI taxonomy): domain Eukaryota; kingdom Metazoa; phylum Chordata; class Aves; order Casuariiformes; family Dromaiidae; genus Dromaius; species Dromaius novaehollandiae. The sequence goes on along the minus strand of NC_088101.1, from coordinate 9,046,875 downwards.
TGTAGATGCTCTTGATTTACTTAACAGGACAGGCCAATAAACTAAACAATATATGAAATGTATCTCACCAGAGAGCCTGCAGTAAATCCAGCATGTATAGTTAAGATCCTGTGACAGACTCTGGGAAAAGGGGTCTTACGCTTTCGATATGTCTTTTAAAAAAGGCCTGAAAGGTTTTCATTTAGGAAAAAAAAGAAAAGTAAGATTTGTTTACTCACTTTAATCTGAAAAAGTCATATGCTATCTATTTCAGAAATAGATAGAAATTCACAGGTGATTTTTCATCCTTCTAATTTGTGGATCCCTAGAAATTTTAGCAAGTGGGTAAATTCCTGAATTTTCACATACACAGACTGTCACAGAGCAAATATTTACTTCCTTTCCTTATTCCCCTTTCCAGACTCCTTTGCATAGTCGAGGGAATCTCAAAGGCCCCTCTATCTAGAAAAACATTAGATTAACACATTGACCAGGGCCTAGGCTCGTGGCTCCTATTGTCAAGTAATATGTGCAGATAGCAACATGCAGGAGATAACAAAAGCAAATCACCACCACGAGGTCTTACAGCTAGGAAAACAAACTGTAAAACATACATGAAGTGTTTAGTTCTGCAAACAGCCTAGACCAGTAACTCTTAAGCTTATGGCCGACTGTTTTGGGGGACCTTTGGACTCTACCCTGGCAGACGATGCTGTACGCAGCAGGCACCGTGTGCCGAAGGTCTGCCTGCCCCTTTTAATGGGTGACCCGGACTGCTGGGACGAGTTACTTTCCTATCAACATGGTTTCTGCAGGGACTCCAGGCTGGCGGTGCTCCCACTGCAGCTCTCCGGGCGGGGGGATGCGGCAGCTACTTCCTCGCTGGGCAGAAAAGCAGGTGGACACCTGCCTCTGCCCCTAGCTGGGGTGGCAACCGCACAGCTGTCCTGAATTCCCCTCCAGCTGACGTGCTGTAACCAAACGCGTCTAAGATGTGAGAAGTATGGTGTCACCGGCTCTGCCAGGTTTTGTCAAAAGCACTGTGCTGTTTGGGGACGTGGCTGATTTTTCTGCATACGAACGGGGGCTGCCAGCCTGCGGACCTGAGTCACGGGCGGGCAAATTTCAAACACTCTCAGGCACTTTCCACTCCTCACTGGCTCTTTACTCCACTAATGATGGACGCCAGCTCTCTTTAGGCACCGAACAAGAAGCTAACACCTAAAAGAGGGCTCTGGATACCAGGGCAGGAGAGGGAAGGAAGGGGAGACCCTTAGGCCTCAAACTCAGGTATTGCAGCTCCTAAGTCCCTTAGCATATTTAATGCCTAAGCCTTACTTTAGGTAATAAGGATCTGTGCTTTGAAACCAGGTGGTCTTACAATGATAACCACATACACCAACTTTGAAGCTCAGAGAAAAGGGGTAAAACAGTTGCTCTGCCTACTATAAACTACACAGTTGGGCCCAAAAAGGATCAGCACAGTTATAAACATTCACCCTTGGTCCCTTCTACTTGACCTTCATTTCTCCCCTCCTGTATGTAATTATTAACAAAACAACCAGTTTTGGCTCAGCTTTATCTGGTCACCATTCCAATTAACTTATTTAAATATTGCTTTTTTTCTGGGAAACAGCAAGACAGTAGAGCTGCCTCTGATAAACAGTAAACCTCATTTGAGAAAGGGACTACACAGCTGTTAAAGAGCTAAAGCTGGGCACACTGGGGGTCTTCTCTTTACTGCAGAAAGCAGCAGATGGTAACGAAGAGCCTGCAAGGATTCAGAAGAGAATCAGATAGTTGTGTGGATGAGAACATCTATAATTAAATATTAGATGTGAAGCAGCAGCAGTTAACAGGGCTACAAAACATGCAGCTGTTAACAGAGAAAGAAGTTGGGTCTAGAAGAAATCGCCTCTGTCACAGCTACCTGTTCCACACGTGCCCACGCACCTCCTTGTGAAGCTTCTGACTGTGGCCGTTACACAAGGGACTCGCTAAAACAGAGGGCAAAGAAGGGATGATTCACGAGAAATCAAGATGAAGAAAACAAATCATGGACAAATTTTGTTGCTCTGTTCACTCAATTTTGGTCAATCTAGTATTATTTGTCTTGTCTATATAGGAAACTGATCCAAAAATAACTGAAGTCAAAAGAATGATGCCTCATGACTTCATCAGATTACAAACATTTGGTTTTGTAAAGTTAACAAATTATCTTTCGCTCATGTTTGTCTGTACCAGTGCTAGAGGGCAGGCCTTGGTTCTTAAAGCAGAGCAGGCCAGTTTTCTAAGGGCAAGCGTGAGTCCAGCGCTGGACTCAATTTCCATCACTGCAAAAAACACAGGCCATTCTGAACGGGCTAATTTCTCAAACTTACAGGAGTCATAAGGTCAGCATTAGTACAGGCCAAGAAAAAGGGACAAGGAATATACAAAACCTCCTGCCTGTTGCTGTTCTTTGAAGGACTTTGAAGGACCAATGCCAAGAACATCAGTGAAAGAAAGTAAGAATGAAGGAAAAAACTCCCTCATATCCATCCCACCCAGGGAAGAACAGAGTTTGGCACACTAGAAGGAACAGCAAAACCACGGTAAGGCCTGAGAAAGATTAGATCTTAGAGTGTATTTTTCATTTGGACATTTCTAACTACAGAAACGTGTTTGGAATAGAGAAGTTACCCACTCAACTTGTGAGAAGACTGCACTACCGGCAAAGCAGCAGAGGCCTGGCCACAATGTGAGGAAAAAAATCAGATCATTATATCTAGACATTGCATGTATTGAAAGTGGGTCCCGAGCATGCCATGTCTTGGATCTCCTTTTCATACCCAGCCTATATATTTTTTTATAAATTAACCACCATGAGCAAAACTAGCTCAAACGAAATGTCATGTCTTAATTAACTCAAGTGTAGTCTTTGGCTGTTGCATGTTACAGGTATTGGAAACACACGTGGGTTATTTACTCATTTTGCTTTTTCCCAAATTAATTTTTAATATTTTTTTTAATTTAAAGTGCAAGTTAGAAGAGATGCTGATGCTGGCAGTGACAGGCATTCTGCTTTTGCTACTTGTGTGCATAACTGAAATAGGTGTTTGTGAAAAACTACTCAAGTATCTTTTCCCTAAGGAATTCTGCCCTCCCCTCCAGTTAAGGAGATGCCCGCCTCTGAAATAGTGTTTTCCTTCCTAGGAAGAAACAACAAATGAATCACGTGTCTGACTTCTCACTTGGCTGGCAACACTGGAATAACCCTTTGGTTACCATTGCACGCATGCAGGTCACTTACTGTGCCAGTTCTCCAGTCCCTAGTTGTCAACTCTAACCTTTTCTCCCCCTCCTTTTGTCTGCTTATTTAGCAAGTAAGCACTTCAGGAATGATCTATCACTAAGGGCAGCTTTCTGAACAATGGGCACCTGATGCTGCCAATGTAATACAAATTAAGGTAATTCATCAAAACAGCTCACTCTTCAGACTTTTGCCATGACAGATGCAGTCCCCAGACAGATGCCGTGACACCTCTTAAAGCTGTCTAAAGGAGAGAAATAGTCCTTTAGCAGGATTTATTTCCTAGCAACAGTAAAACTACCTTATTGGCAGCTATTAAATAGGTAAGAGTATACGGAAGAGCTGGAAAACACAGAATTTAGTATTATCTGTGTATCCTAGGAACTTTCATGTCTAAATTCAGTTAAAATTCAGACTCAGGGGAGTAAAAAATGTGAATTCAGTGCTAGCTGGTGTCTCAAAGCTGCTTTTGTCAACATTACCTAAATGCTGATTAGGTAAAACAACCTCTTCTTTCCTCCATTTTAAGTCAGAATTTGAAGTGTTAGCAGGTTGTCTAACAGGAGCGTTAGACAGGAGTGTAATTTTGGCAACAACATTTTAATTGTCCTAACTCAAAGTAAAATCCCAAATATCAAATCTCTCATGCTTAGAGAAAAGATGGAAAAGGAAAGGGCGCCCTCCAAATCAAAATGTTCCGAAATGTCTTTTATTCCTAGCAGTGTCACTGAAATGCTGCCTGCAACGTCTGCATGCTGCTTTGCTGTGCCTGACACACTGGAATCGCTGCATCAGCTCATGTCAATCCGCTGTTTGATCTTGATTCAATTAGTTGCCAGTGGCAGCTGATTCAGAGGAAACTTCAAGAAACCCTCAAAGAGCTATTTTTAGAGCCAATAACTGTCCTGGCAGTAACGCTGCTTCCTGACTACACATTAGCCCTGGGTTTGCGCTCTGATGCACTGCCGCTCCATCAAGTATTTAACTTGGCCGACCTTGCTCCTCCGAGCCAGACAACTCTCTGCTCTGTCAGTCCCAGGGAAAGACGACTCCGCTCTGGCAGCCCAAGTGAAAGGGGCAGTTTTATGGCGGAGACATGCTCTTGCTGCCAAAAGCCGCATCCCTGAAAACATCTCTTCTGTCAGGCCTTCCCCTAACGGTGAAATATCACGCATGCGACAGAGATTTGGTACCTGGACAGGCTGCTCGCTACATGGCAGAGATCTAGAATTACAGTTCAAAAACTATCAATACAGAGCACTCAAAAACAAGAGGGATTACAGGGCTATCCTACTGGTGAAGAGACTCATTTTTAAAGCTGAATCAGCAGTGATTCCTCCTGGAACCATCCCCTCTCTACTCAAAATTAATTTGACACACTGCAGGCTGTTAAAAAAATCCATTAAAATGGCCTTACCCGCAATTTGCATGGCGTGGGGACTTCCTGCAGAGAAACGATTCATGGCATCCAGCCCACAGAGAACAGAAGTAACAATCTGAAGTTAAAGCTGCAGTAGCGTTTTTCTCTCCTGACAAGAAATAAGAGAAACTCAGAACCCCTAAAATAACAGCAAAGTCACCAGGTTCAGTGCCCCTTATCTTCTTTAACATATTCATAATGATCCAGGTCAAAGATGCTACATACATTTTCAGTAAATGGAAACTAGGGGACAGCACTGCAAAGGTAAGCCTATGACCATTTCCCAAGCTGCCTGTAAAACTAGCATTCAAGAGGATAGATACAAACAAACAGCCAGATGTTACATTTATTACCTCCGAAATCTTCCAGAAGTTAAAGCTGAAGTATTCTGGGGACAGGTCATTGTTTTACTACATTTATAAGAAACACAAAACACAATTTGAGAAGGCAAATATACAGAACCCCACATTTATGATTTTTAAGTCTTAATTTGAAAGTGAGCCTCATGATTTTGAGGGCAGGCGGATGACATCATTTTTAAGAGGGATATTGGCCAAACAGTACTTCACATGGTGTCACAGGCACAAGAAGGTGGCCGAACCTTTTCAAATCGTGTCTTTTCCAGTTACCTGATTCTTCCCACTTCCTCTCACGACACCAAATTTCTTCCCTTTCCTTTTTTTATACAAGGACCAAGGAACCCAGGTTCCTTCCTCCTGCTAGTCTTCAATCCCACAGGCAGCAGCAGCTGCTTACGTATGCTCTGGTATCATATCCACCATGCTGCCCCTAGCAATTAATCCTCTGGTAAAGCAAGCCAAGGCAATAGATGGCTGTGGCTGGTCTTTCCTGAAGGTTCAGACGGTACCCAAATATGGGCTCCGACTTCGTATTTGCAAACGCTGCCTCAGCTGCACTGCCATCTTCAGGGCTACTGGTGATTTGTATTGGTGTAAGGCAGAGGCAAGCGCAAGCCATTTTTTTCCTTTCAGATAAGCGCATGATTCCCTTGGACCCCTTATTTCCTGAGGCATAAACAGGCTTTCCAAGCAAGGAGTGCGTCGAAAAATTTGGGCAAAGACCTAACAAGAGAGAGAGGCTGCCAACCATATCTCCGAGTGCTGCCGGAGCCAGAGAAGTGGCGCCGGCCTGGAGCCCGAGGTCACAAAGGTGCTCGGAGCCCGGAGCCGGGGCAGCGCGTCGGGCAGGCCGCCCCGCGTCACACCGCGCGCCCTCCGCTCCCGCTGCCGGCAGGAGCGAAGCGTCCAGCAGCCCCGGGACAAGTCGGCGAGGCTGGACCCGTGCCCCGTCTCCAGCCGAAGCGGTGGGAGCTGAGCCCTGCTGAACCGCAGGACAAAGGCACGTGGTTAATGGTGCTCTGAAGAGGTGCTCCGTATAGCCCAGAGCTATAGGAAAGAATAATTAAATAGGAAAAAAAAAGGGGGGGGGAAGAAAAAAGGGCAAGAGAATTGAATGAAATAATGCAACTTGCTTATCTTACAGGGCACAGTGCACTGATGGAAAGGCAAGGAGGCTGGGTTTCCCCATCCAGAAGGGTGGCACACAGGCCAACTACCAGACTGGTTCCTTTGCAACAAGAATTTCATGTATAAACCTTTTTTAACAGAATAAGAAAAACAAAACACCACCAAAATTCTGTAGCCAGCCAACAAACACCACAGCAGCCCAACTTTTTTAAAGTGTAGATGGGCAGGTCTGTATAATCCACAGATGCTCTTTAACTCTCCCTAAACGACAGCATCTTCTTGGAAGATTCAGGATTAGAAAAGGCTCCTGCAAACCTGCCTGCTGATTATACTTGATCACAGAACAGAGAGGACGCCGCTTCACAAGGCACAACGAAGCAACCCCATCAGGTTGTGAAGAGAGTATTAAATGGTCTCGGTGCAATAAACACAGTTAATCTAAGAAATCCAAAACGAATACAGCTCTGATTAGGTAGAAATCATCAATTCAGAGAATTCATAACTCGCTGAATAAATCAAGATTATTGCTCAGCTCTATAGCGACAAATACTTATCGGGCATTTTTGTGCGAGTTGACTTGTGCAGTTCAGCTGCTCAAGTTACCTGCCAGCTACACAATCTTTTTTACATCCAAGGTTTACACTGCAACTTTATCTCCGGAAAGTTTATATGGCAAAAGGGAATCCTGTATCAAATTCCTCTCCAGGGTGGCTTTCAATTACATGAGAGTAACAGCACTTAGAGTTTGATCTCATATGACGCTGCTTTGCTGGAAGAATTCTTGGTGTGTTATGCGCTGAACTGGTCTCCAGAGGAACACTGGCTTAATGCTCTGGAACCCAACAGAAGTGGAACACTTAGATGTAATAAAAACGGTCTACTTTAAATAAATTAATAGAATATTCTATGTCTGTCTTTTCACAAACTGTATACATAATAAAATGAACAGTCTGGCTTCCAGCCTTTTCCACTGGAGATGAGTGTAAGACGTCTGGCTTAGGCAACGTGCCCAAACTCCTGCTGCACAGAACTTGACATTCCTGTGTACTTTCTGAATGAGCAACAAGCACTAGATGCTTTAACCAAAATGCAGAGCCCAAATAGTTTCCTTTCTGTGAGCAGTTTAATACATAGTTAATGATGGAGCAGTTGATCTTCAGTATTCCTGGTCCCACAAGAGACTGAGTTCCACCCCACAATGCTGACTGCAGAGGCAAAACCGCGCAACCGCTTCCAGCTCGAACGCCCAAGGAGACCGTGCTCTGGAACGTTTTTGCTGCCTACAGGATCAGAGACATCATACCTATTGCCCAGCCTCTTTCCACCGAGCCCCGTTTAACAGCCTGAACCTCTACAGCCACTGGTATCCCTGGGAATAAAATCAGATATTGATTTTCATTTCAAATCGTTTCATTCTGTTGTAAGATTTTCTACTTTTTTTAGCTTTAAATTTGCTGTTTTCTTTTGAAGGACACAACCTTTTTCATGCTCTCCATCGTCTCATGCTGAACGATGGAGTGAAAAGCAGAAAGAAAGAGATATTTCCTTTGCTGTGGTAGTATATTTTAAAACTTCCACATTTATTTTTCCACAAAAGTTCTCACAAAACAAGCTTGCCATTTCCCAGTTACCACCAGCCATTGCACACTTGTGCTTCACGGTCTCTCCCCCTCACATAATCCTAAGGAATTACTTTAGAAAAACACGGCTTGCATTATGCAATTTACGTACAAGTAAAATTTGAGCACTATGCCATTTTGATGATAGCTACCAAATTAAAGTATGTTACCTTCTTTCTTTCTTACAGGGTAAATCCTGCTGTTATGCAAAATACCAGCAGAGGGAAGTAACGCTTCTGGCTATAGCGCTGGTTTTGCTCTCCTCGTCACACAAACACTCCACTTCATCTGCGTGACCTTTTGCAAACACACTTATTTGGAGAACTGCTTCTACCAGTCAGGTACTCGGTAACAGAGATGACTTTCACCACGGAGCGCTCTCCAAGGCTGGCACGTTTCCAGGCTGCAGCCCGGGCCTGAAGACACAGACCTTCACAGCTGTGAGGGCTGCGCAAAGTCGCTACGTACAGGTGGGAGCTTTATTTGCGAGCAGTAGAGCAAATTAGATGACTCCTGTGAACATGCTTTAGAGCAATACACTGCAACAAGGCACTCTGGTCATTCGGTTTAGGATTCGGCTGAATCCTAGACGAGATGAATGTGACTCAGAACTACTGGGGCGTAGAGAGAGTCTCTTGGAAAGTAAGTGAGTTTGGGACAACAGCACGTACATGTGCATGTGGGCACACGTGCATGTGCTTGTATAGTGTATCTTTCCATGAATAGTCATGTAACTTGTCCTAAACACACTTTTACATATAAATATGTTCATACACACATACAACTCAATTAAAGCTGTATACATATATATCCAGCACTGCTTTTAAAATTTCACATATGTCTGTAATGTTTTCATTTCTTGTTCATTGGCCAATAGTACACTGAGGTTTCAGATACTACATTTTCCTATATAAGTAGTGTATGTATATATGTGTGTGTGTGTGTGTGTAGTGATATATATAGTGATATATATCTATCACTTTTATTTACCTTTGCTTAATTGAATTTGGTTTCACAACGTCCATTCACCAAGCTGCGTCAGGTTCTGCAATACTAATGGGATCACTTGAGCTGCACTTTTGCAGGTCCATAGCGCACACACAACATACTATCCAAAGTCTTTGGAAAAGAGAGCTTTCTTTCTGTGTGTTTACAGTGCTTAGAGCCGTGCTACATCCCAGCAGGGGCTTTGAAGCAAACCAAATAGCTGTAACAATGATGCATCTATTTTGTGTCCTGAAATGTGCAAATGTAGAGATGATGGGATGTCCCATTTGTTTCCCAATTTATTGTTAGCATTACCACAGCCATTTCACAAAGTTGCAACCCATGTTTCAGCATAAACTTACATGACATTAGATACCTCTCTCCACGTCCCAATTAGCTGACAAGGCAGTGCTTGGAGCCAGAGTGTTTGCAGTGAGTACAGAGACCTTGAAATGCAACAGAAAGCCCTTTACAATAGCTAAAGCACAAAAATAAGAGCCAAATATGAAAACTGCATAGCTAACCCATGTACCTGCTAATCCTTCACCTGTGAATCCCTAGCATGGCAAGCGTGAGATCTGCTACCCTTAAGCAAGATTAGCCAGACTAGGCACAGTCAAATCTCAAGTAAACTTTTCTGTGCCATCTGTACATATAAAGCTAAGGACACCTGTTACGGGAAAAAGACAGGATTTGTGGTAAGTGGAAAATGTCACCATTTAAATGCCAGCATTTAAAACACTCTTACCACATTCTGACTTAAGAACTAGCTCATCCTTCTGAAAGCATCCAGGGACAATCGGAGCCCCTGAGTGACAGTACAGTGACCAGAGAAATTTTGGCAAGGAATCTCAAGAAGACTTGAGATTTGTCTGACTCTCGTTGCCAGAGCACGGAGCGTCTGACCATGCAAAACACTGGTCTCATTCTCTCTCTCCCTTCATCGTGCAGCTGGGGCAGGTGTTAGAAAGCAACCATTCAGGTTGGTCTCCATCAGCAATCATTTTTCTCCCGTTTCCATGAGAGCACTGCCTAGTAAAGCAACACAAAGACCTCTTTCAGCAGTTGTCAGCAGCTCCTGAGACACATGCAAGGGGACCTACATATAGGTTGCTTTATGCTTCTCCACAATCAATACAATCAGATGTATTCCAGACAGGGAAATAAGTGCATCCGTAGCCAGCACTGCTGTCTGAATGATGTTTTTGGTGCACAGGAAAACACCGTCTGCATGATGATCTGCTAGTGTAGGAAGAAGCAGAAAGTTCAAAAAATTTAATTGTGAGCAGATGAATCACCCAGCTGCGCTAGAATGAGGTATTGATTCATTTGTTGTTTACCCAGTTAGAAGGTCAAATGCCAATTTAGAAGAGCTTTTATGAACTGTTTGCCTCTTGTTTAGTAATCATCATAGGCACATCACTGGATGTCAAGTGGTTTAACGGGCTGGGATTAACTCTGCGTTGTGTTCTACAGATTTCTCTTCACCTTTAATTTAGCCAGAATGCTTACTCTAACTTATTATTTGCACTCAGCTTATTATTCCACTTAAGCCGGAATATATTCAAATTCTCCTAAATGTGGGTTATCAAAGATTTAGCGTAATGACATCAAAATATTCACCCCTAATGCAGCTCCAGTTCTCAACAGTATGCATTGCATTTCATGTATTATTCTGTAGCATGATGGCTTTTTATTGACAACTTCCCCTTTGGTCAGAAAGATTCCAAGTACTCAGGAGGCACTATACTTTCTAAATAATGAATCCTTTAAAATCATTAAACTATCATTATCTCCTGATTCTTTAAAATAAAAATTAACCAAAGAATTTAATTTACCCTAGCTACAGTTGCCACATGAAAATGGACAGCAGACATCTGCAGAAAAAAATGCATGTGACAAGTGAAAAATAGATCCATTTTATTACTTGGAAAACAATATAAAGAACTGGACTATTTTTTCATTTATGAACATTTCTCCAAATGCTCTAGAGACCAGTGCCAGGAAAGGGCAGGGCAGCAAATGGATTTCAACTTAAGGAGCCTCAGGAAACTCTCTTTTGGTCTCTTTCAGTGAGTTTTCCCATTTCTTTCTGTTCTCCACAATCTAAACTAAGCATTCTAGATCAAAAGAGCCTGACCCAAGCCCACTGGACTTAGGAGAAAGGATTTTAATTGATTCTCCTAGCCTTTCATCAGGCCCAAAGGTCACTTTTCCTTTTCTGCATATGGAAAATAAGAGCACACTTGAAGCAGGGATTTGAAAGTTTGTTCATTCTTCGTTTGATGGCTTCTTCGCAATCAACAGAAGTTAAGTAAATTGCAGGCCAAATCAGTCTTCCTAGCTAATAGGAACTCATTTTGTAGGTGGCCACTGTGAAAAAGAAGATACTTCAGCTTTTGCCACATCTACAGAAGTGAACTTCATCAGGTGCAGGCTATGGAATACAGTTTACACAGAAAGAGGACAGTCAAGTCTGTCTTGCAGTCTAGCAACTATCATGTGTAAGTGCTCTGTGCCTACACTCAGAGCAGCACAGTATGGTTCTTCATACTGCTCTAGTCTATTAATCACTATTTACTAAGAGACCGTGACCTAAATGTGTTGAGCGGTACCCAAACACATCATAAAAGAGGGGCCAAGTTGCCCAAGATGTACATAAAGTCCACCCAAAACAGAATTGGAAAAAGAGAGGGAGATGAGATTTTCCCTTGCTTGGGCGGAAAAACAGCAATACCACTGGGAAAAGAATGCCAACGATGCAGCTCCTTGCGCACAGTTCCTGAGGACCCTTCGCACTCCTCTGATGTCAGATTAATGGAAGGGGAAATTTTGGCCTGCAAGTGCCAGGAAGCTAGCTAACAGTGCTAAAACAGGCTTCAACATATGTAAGCTGCCCCAGCAAATCATATGAAAGAGTAAATGCTAAAAAACATATATATGTAGATGAGACATACATAAAAAGTAGAATTAAAAAAAACCATTCAGTTCTGCACTATCTGAGTGACCTGCATGACTTCTCCACCTTAAAGCTTTTATTATAAAGCCTCATTTGTAATTGTTTTAATTTTCTTATATGTTCACTGATGCAACTGGACCTCTACTGACTGTAAGGGTAGCACAGATAACTCAGCATGACAAAACCTACCTCTTTCCTAATCATCAGGCTGAATCCTGTCCTCAAAAGGTACATAGGTGCCTAATCTCAAAGTGACTGGGAGACAGTAGTCGAGCTTAAGAACATGGACTGAGGATCCCTATGCCTCAGTTCCCTGTGTTACAAAATAAGGATCGTAGGAGGGGGCCACGGCAGGATCACTGGAGCCAGTCCACCACAATCACTGCCAAACAAGCAGCTGTGCTCAGGGAATATCTAAATTAACAATGGCCCTAAAGGCAACATAACCGTGTCCAAGATGTTTATTAAGGCAAATTAACCTATTTTCTCTGAGCCCTAAAGCATGTAAATGAGTTGCAAGTGCAGGCACTTGTGCACATAAATAATTCGGTTCCCCTAAATCTTGCCTTAGAGCTCCTGGAAAAGGAGCCAGAAAGATAACAGAGAAGACAAATAAGGAAATTCTTTCTCTTCTCAGAGCTCAACAAAGCAACAAAACAGGCTTTAGTCGTTCTAAGTCAGTGGTTCTAAGTTAGTGGTTCTAAGGTCTGAGTTATAGCTGTATGTCTCAGGTTCTGTTTTCTACTAATCTGGGTACGAAGGGATCAGACTTGGGCTCATTTTACTGTTATATGGGTCTTACTGAGCTCCTTTCTGCCAAGAAAACACATATGGACAAGATGAACCAGAACGGTGCATCATCTGGAATCACTGTGAATCTGGAAGATGCTGAAAATTCTATTCATGGGCTGTGAAGACTCCCCACATTTTTCATGTCCTCATTTCTATTCTTTCTGTTGTACTGGAAATGTCACAGGCACGACCCTACGGAATTTGCTTTGCTGCCACGGCATTTTCCCCATGAGCTGGGAAAGCCTGGAAGGACCATTTGTCCGGACATCCTAATGAATCACATTTTCACGTTGCAGAGAGCCAGAACTGCTGAGAGGGGACTGATACCACCAAAGGAAGGTATTGTCTGCTTCTTGAAGAAGCACAGTGCCATTCTGACTAGGAGCTAATGCAGTAATGGATTAAATTTCACACAAGGCATCTCACTGAGGTTTTACATTCAAGAAAGGAGAAGGCAACTAGTCTCTACCCCGTTTTCAAAATTAAAAAAAAAAAATTACTGTGCACAGCCAGGAATAAATTGCTACTTTGACCACCTAATGTAGTAACGGTATAAATTTGTTTAGTAATCATGGTCTCCTTTTCCCAAACTACTCAAAAACTTCACTGCTCATCCGTTTAGACCTGAATTAAGTTCAGAATTCCAAATCCTCACTCTACCAGGTAATCAACTCCTTTTGAGGTTAAAAATAGTATTTTATTTATGAGTAATGATGTGCCTTCAAATCTTGTTGATGTGAAGAGATTACGCCACACTGATCTCTCAGGCCTACGACATTGACCTCTCTAATCTTGGAACAGTCACTTTGCAGGTGTAAAATGTGAATGCTAATAATTGGCTAACGTGGTATCTTCAGAACTAATTACTTAATGTTGAAATAAAACATGTTGTAAATGGAAACAGCAAAACAGAGCTCCTGCAGGGCTTTCCATCAGAAAATCTCAGAGTGCTATCAACAAAATCTATTTGTCATCGCCGTTTTACAATAGCGAAACTGAAACACAACATAATTATATGACCTGTTATAAATTAGATTAGGATGCGGGTCTTCTCAAATCCCACCAGAAGCCACATGTAGGAAACAGAGATACAGTAGGAGAATAAAACAGAAACATGGATATGATCCTGAAAAGCATGCAAGTATCTGCACTTGCCTTAATTAATGTGCTTGATTCCCAGTCACGCAAACTCATGCTTACGCTACAGACAAAAAAGAATGCAGGCACATCTCAGCTTCTCACCTACTCAAAGTTCGGGATTGCCTGAAGGCTGAGTTAGCCCCTGGCAGATATAGAGACTACTTGTGAATGTTCCTTCACCAGAAATGAGCGGGGATTGATCTTGTCAATCTTACATTTTCAGTAGGTAATGCCTTCCTAAATCAGGCCACAAACAAGTTTTCAATTCTGGTAAATCAATGAAAAAAACCTGTAACTGGAAATAATCTTCTCCTTTGCCTGTGAGAACCCTAACATCACAGTTTGTATCCAGTATACTATGTATGGGTGCTGAAAAGGTCTCAGTACATTTATTTTTTCTCTGTTTTTTCCTTGTAGCTATAGAAGCTGAAAAGATTTCTGAATTAAAAAGATTAGCTAAAATTGAATTCCAGAATGAGCTTGCACAGCAAACTGCATCTGATCTACAAGGAACAACAATTGGTGCAAGACGACCCCTGCCTCCCTCTGAGCACAAGCTTAACCTAAACCCTTGAAGTCCTCACTCCAGCCACACCACAGCCCCACTGAGCCCTCTAACCCAGGCCAGGCCCCAGCTCGCCTGCTGGTTCCCATACTCGCCAGTGTAGCACAGACTTTGGCTAGGCAAGACTCCTATCCAGCATATTCCTGTTCTGCACGGGGACATCTGAACCTAAGACCTTGACTGCCTGATGTCTTCTCACACAACACTCACTTGTCACACACAGCTGCTTGAAAGACTAAGGCAAGAGCTAGACAGAAAAGGAAACTTTTAGTGAGAAATAAACATTACCGTTAGACCAGACCCTTCACAAGCATTTTGTTTCTAGTATGATTGCTTGGCACACTTACCTCTCGGATTCTTCTCCTAGAAGAATAAATTAATACAGGGTAAATCAAGCAACTTTATGTGCACACAGAAGGGTAGAAGTTGGAAGGGACCTCTGCAGATCATCTAGTCCAATCCCCTTGCTCAAGCAGGGTCACCTAGAGCACATTGCCCAGGATCCTGTCCAGATGGCTTTTCAATAGCTCCAAGGAGGGAGACTCCACAACCTCTCTGGGCAGCCTGTTCCAGTGCTCACTCACCCTCACAGTAAAGAAGGTTTTCCTCATGTTCAGACGGACCTTCCTGTGTTTCAGTTTGTGCTCGTTGCCTCTCGTCCTGTCCCTGGGCACCACTGACAAGGGTCTGGCCCCATTCTCTTTACGCCCTCCTTTCAGATATTTATACACATGGATAAGATCCCCCCCCTCAGCCTTCTCTTCTCCAGGCTGAACAGTCCCAGCTCACTCAGCCTTTCCTCGTACCAGAGATGCTCCAGTCCCTTCGTTGTCTTAGTAGCCCTTCGCTGGACTCGCTCCAGCAGCCCCACATCTCTCTTGTGGACACAGTACTGAACACAGCACTCTAGATGCAGCCTCACCAGGGCTGAGGAGAGGGGAAGGATCCCCTCCCTCCACCTCTTCCTCATGCAGCCCAGGATACCCTTGGCCTTCTTGGCCACAAGGGCACAGTGCTGGCTCATGGTCATCCTGCAGTCCACCAGGTCTCCCAGGTCCTTCTCCGCAGAGCTGCTTTCCAGCAGGTCAGTCCCCAGCCTGTGCTGGTGCATGGGGTTATTCCTCCCTAGGTGCAGGACCCTGCACTTGCCTTTGTTGACCTTCATGAGGTTTCTCTCTGCCCATCTCTCCAGCCTGTCCAGGTCCCTCTGGATGGCAGCACAGCCCTCTGGTGTCTCTGCCACTCCTCCCAGTTCTGTATCACCAGAAACTTGCTGAGGGTGCGCTCTGTCCCTTCATCCAGGTCACTCATGAAAAAGTTAAACAATATTGGACCCAGTATTGAACCGTGGGGGACACTGCTAGCTACAGGCCTCCAACCAGACTTTGTGCCACTGATCATAATCCTCTGAGCTCTACCTTCAGCCAATTCTCAATCTACCTCACTGTCCACTCATTTAGCTCACACTTCATGAGCTTTTCCAAATTATGACAAATAATTTGCCATAAAATCCAGAGTGTTATGATTCTGTTTGCACACAGTCTTTGTTTATGATGCATATTAACTGAGGCAAGTGTATAGCTCTTGAGAAGAAAAGTTCGATTTGGAGAAAAGGTTTAAACTGATCTTTTTGGTGGCCAATTCAGAACAGGATTCCTGCCCTGGATGGTGGTTCAACTCTTGTTGACAGGTCACAGGGGGAAAGGTGAACCAGGTCCTTAAATCTTGCAGGCATGCCAATTCCTAGCTGAAGTTTGGGCCTTTTTTGAAACGTACAATTTTATAAAACCTCACTTGTCACAGAATTATCATAAAAAGATGAAAATCACATTCCATTCTTAGTTACACCCATATGAAATGAGCAAACTCATTCACTTCAAGTAGCACTTCCCTACTGAAAATCACTTCCTCCTGAAGTGATTTGGTCTTCAGCCAAATACTTCTTTGACATTAGTTCAAGTACAAAACATTTTTATTATTTCCTATGAATTAATTAAAGCTCATGAGTTATGAAGTCAATTCAGCTGCCATGGTGCTATTTTGAATGCTTTCCTTATACCTCTGTTTTTATGACATGAAGAGCTGAGATGAAACTACTGGCAGAAAGAAGCAGCATTTTCCTTAGCTCATTATCCACTTCCTTATATTACAACTATAATTATCAGGGCCTAAAGAACAGCTAGGTCAGATTAGGAGAAGTTATAGTAGCAACAAATAGCAACAAGCATCCCGTCCACTTCTCTTCAGTAAGCTCTCTTACGTACTCAGCATTTTTCACCTCTTCTAACATAGCAGAAAGTAGTGTCAGAGACTCGGTCAGCTCTGCACCTGCCATTCTCTTGACTTCTCACTTCCAGAACAGCTTCAAAGGAAGAATTAAAAAGAGACAGAAACCACAGACTGCTCTAGCCATTCATGTTCTTGCGTGAACAATGACAGAGGAGGCAAGTGGAATGGTAAGGGAAAAGAGAGTGCAGCTTTGAGGCAGTTTTGCCTGTATCGCTGACCGTGACATTGGACATAATGTTATTTTGCTGCAGTTCCACTGTGGAGGTGAAGCAGCAATAGTGGCACCTCACAAGACTGCGAGAGATTGCTACGGGGTTGGTTTGCAATGGTGGGCTGCGATGTCTCTGACTTCACGTATCCTGGCTCTCTGCTTCTCGTGAAGCCCAGTCAGGCTGCTGCTGTTCTTGTCATGGGGCTTCTGAGCTGCAGCTAAAATATCTATCACTATCCACTCAGTGGCTGGAGGCATGGACTTAAAATGGGTATCTTATTTTTGTTTACTATCTGCTGATATTAGCAGACACTTTTAGGACATGAGTGGTACTTGGGTATTAGATCAACTTTTTCAGCTCAAGTCTCAGAGATCTGAATCAGACTCAGAGAACTGTGTGTCCAAACATACATCAATATCTATAGATCAGTATCTATACCTGCTCTTAGATGTAAGGGAAACTGACCACTAATTATTACTGCTAACTTTTAAAATATCTTTTTTGCCCAATAACATCCAAAACCATTGACCATATTTTCACAAAAAGGGTCACTCTTTCAGCATTCAGCCCAAGCTATACCTAGTTTCTCATCTCTGGCTGATTCGACATCCAAGATAGTCAATGATTTTGTTGTCAGAAGATGTACCTTGAGATAGGTGTTACTGGAGCAATTTCTTTTATTAGTTATTGGGCAACATTTAAAAAAAAGTAGTTGCCAAAATCAGACCCCAACATCTATACAAAGGTACTTCCATAAAGAGTCTGCTTTCCACAGTTCCAATTAATTACCATGAATGTGATGCTCACTCAGCACTTACTAACAGAGGCGGAAAGGGAGCTTCCTTGCCCTTCAGTTGTGCTTTCATACCACAGCTCCTTTGGGCTTGAAAGTGAATTTTTACAAACAGAAACCGGCAGGAAAGTAATATAATCACTCTCTCCTGTTTTCATGTGCAAGATCAGATGATCTGAATTACATACAAGATGCTAAAGTTCTCAAGTGGGCCTAGTTCTAAGAGCACTGGCAAATCTCATTAAATATAAGTATGTGGGACAACTGGACAACACGACACTGCCAGACCACACAATATTTTGGGCTGAAGAGGCTAGGAGACCTTGAGTGATGAGGTATCTACATGCTTCTGTTGATTATACTTGTTTTCTGTCCGAGTGCCATAGCCTTGGAGTAATGGAGGAAGGTTATTGTATTTCCAGGGGCATCTGATACCGTGCCTAGATCCAGAGGACACAGCAGAAAACTGTTTTCAAAACTGCATTATTCCTGTGTGCTGTAAATCATGAACTCACTGGTCACAAAACAGGCATTTTAATAACGTCTCCCTCTCACAAGAGAATGTTAATAGGAAAGAGAGAAAGCAGAAAGGTGATTTAGGGGGAAAGAAGGTGAAAGTATGTTCAATTCTGAAGGTAAACACTCCTACAAGTATATCCACGTGGCTAGACACACAAAATCTCACTCAAGTAAATAGTTTCTGTGAATTCTGTTCTAAGGTGATGGTCACTTATAAAGCAACCACGACCATGCCAATGCTACACATCACTAAACAAGTAGTTCATATCCAAACTCCATGGACCAGAAGGCCCAGGGCAAGTGATCTGGGCTGCTAGAACCACAAAACAGTTGTGATAAGGACCACATGAGAAGCAGCACAGGAGAACTGCTGAGGGCTAACAGTAATCCAGGAATGCAAAAGGTAAAAAAAAAGGGACTCTGCTGGGCAGAAAAAATTCCTGTGCATGAAAAAGCAGGTTATAGGAAGAGAACAACTGCCTAATAATTATCATATAAATGGACAACCTTGGTTGTTTAACTTTTAAGCCTGCCTCATATAGCTCCTACAAAATTCTACCCTTGCTTGCTATTGCTTTGGGACTTAGTGAGAAAAGCTAAGCAAAGCAGATAGCTGTGCTTGAGGAATCATTTCCATTAGGGCACTGGTAACATCATCAGATTGTGCTGATGGGGAGACTGGCAGTACTCTAGACACACTACCATTGAGTCTTCTGATGGTTCCACTCCCTCCTATCTTAACTGTAGCGTCGGTGTGATGACCTTTTCCATAACAGAACTGGGAAAGATGCCTTTGTGCCACTATACCAACAGCCAAACTCAGGCAGCATTACAGCTGTCTCAGAGCACTGGGACTACATTCAGCTTGATAAAACACTGAATTAAATGGACATGACCTTACTCTATGGTTTCATTTAGTGTACATGAATTTTTTCCTCAAGGATACATCAAGAATACTAGGATTGGTTATTTTAATTGTAAAGCCAGAGGTCACTGGCCTTTGAGACATTATTATTTTTTGTTATGACTGTAAAACTTCTTGCTGAAAAAGTCTCGTCACGTACTAAAGCTCCACTGAACAATGCCACAACTTAAGAACAGGTTCACCTCTAGGAACTTGCAACCTATATATAAAATAAGAAGCAACAAAATGACAGCAGACAGACAGAAGAGCACAGGAAACCAATCAGACTGACAGTCCTTATTCTGAACGTACCAGCAGCGTGTGTGGCAACAGAGTAGGGTGAACTATAACGGGACAAACAAGTTCACAGGCAGCTGGTTGCCTGTGCTGACTCTTAGAGTCTGGCCACTTCAAATGGGCTTGCAAAGTCTGTGGCTTCAGAAGGTCCCGTGGTGGCAGTACCCAAGAAGTGTTGTTCTCTCTCTTCTAACTCAGGAAAGGACATGCACACTGCTCACACTACAGTCGCTACAGTTCTGCTGGACTCCTGACTCTCGACCACTCATAGCCAGGATATTTTTAAACCCACAACTGTTTGACTAGGTATTACAGACCAGATACATGAGCAATTTATTTGCTTGAAAGTGTCCAAATAGCTGTGGAGAAAGTGAGCCCATTCTACAGCGGATAAGCATGTGCTCTTCTGCTTTATTCTCTAAGTGGTCTGGCTCCCAAAAGACTCCTGCAGGCTTGCTCAGCACATCTAAGCCACCCCACACAGACAGAGAATTCTGTTTTAAGCAAACTGCTGGAAAGCCTCAGTTCCGATTTGGCAGGCTTGGCATGAGTGCCTAACACAGAGCTGGAACCAAATTCAGACTCTTACTGAAGCTTTGCATTCAACCTGGGTCAAGATTTCAAGGCAACAGCATTAGCTTCAAGTTTCAACTGGTCTTCATTGAAAAAAGTGTTTTCTCTAACTCCACTGCTATCCATTACAGAGTGCTTCAAACTCCTCAAAGAATTATTTGCAAGCCAATTATTACGCTCTGCAGTTGTTATTAACAATCTGCTCCTTGCAATGCAAACTACTGCATGCTCAGCTGGAGGCAGAACTGCAGCTACCATCACAGACAAATACATTACTGGGGAAACGGGAAAGCAGAATGCCTGAACTCCAAATGTACCTTCAATGACTGAGTCTATATACTAAGGCTGGTATTAGCCATACCTTCAGACCCAGCTTTTGTGTTTGCAAAATAATCTTCTAGTTCTGGAAAAAACAGCTGCTGGACCAGTCAAAGGCTAATCTCAGCACTGTGGGATTCACTTATTATCAAAGGCACAAGCAATGTTCTAGGAGTTGGAATGGAGACTTCTGGCTAAAGGAAATAGGAAAAGAGAGAGAACAGGATGGAGAGGAATGTGAATGTCTTCTGCCTTTGGGCACACTGCTAGCACAGGTATTTGGGACCACAGTATTAGTCAGAGACACTTAGAAGCACACACAAAAAGTCTGCCAGTTCTCTATGTAACACCGAGCTTTTAAATGGTCACATGGCAACACACGGGCACAACACACAGGGCTATTCTGGCGAGAGGTGATCCAAGCAAGCCAAAGTTCAGATACGCTAATTTAGGTGAGAGCTGCGCAGACACTGCACCAGGTCTCATAAGGGACAAGGGACTTCATTCTCCAGCACCAGCGTTCCAGCACATTTCCTTTAACCAAGTCTCCATTCACCACATGGTGCAGGAAGCAGATACCCAAAACATAGAGCTTCCCTGCAGCACAGTACTTCAGTTACAGCGAAATGCATTAGAATGACGGTACTGTGTGAGAAACGACAACACTAACACCAGGAGCCTAAGAAACAGAAAATATGAAGGGAGAAAGGAAATCTTGCCTTTACAGTCACATTTTTACCTCACCATGCAGGAGTCCTGTTCCTGAGTTCAGGCACTGTGCTGAGTGGACTCATACAGATTTACTCACAGTTTGTAGTTAGACTTGCATTCAAGAAGCTCACACCTAATCCTCCCAATACACATTACATCCTAAGACTCGCATGAGGTGTATATGAAGAACTTCATCACAATGGGAGAAAAAAAGTTATGTTGTCCTAATTCTTAATACTAAAAGTCTCTTCAGAAGCATGTGGAAATATTCTTACAGTCTGTAATAATTCAAGCTGTTTCGCTGTTCTCATACAGCTTTGCTTCAGAAACCAAATGAATATCCCATGATTTCTTCACTAGATCTTCAAAATCAATAACTAGTTCTTGTTTGAGCCACCATCAACCATTGCTATTGCTATCTACAGTACTACTGTATAAACAATCCAAATATGGCACTATCATACTATTCTTTTATGCACAGTTTATAGCTGTACAGGCAACAACATACACCTGACACGAGAAGCAAAATGAAGCTGCTCGATTTTGGCAAATGCTTCAGAAGAGCAGCAGATTTCAATGGGAACAGCAATGCTATCTGAGGAAGATGAAAGCAGCAGTGAATCTCAGACTGAGTGACCCTAAAGCTGGCCAAGCACAGCTGACTCCACACACATTTTGCAAAGGGATAAAATTGGCTCTGAAAGTCACTCAAGGGTTTATTTCAAAAAATATTGAGAAGTGTACTGTCACATTAAAAAGTGGAAAAATCAGTATATAAAAACTAGATAACCTGGAAATTTTTTAAAGGACGGTAACACTAAAAGGAGAAAAGGCTTGTTTAGCAGACACAAATCAGAAGAAATAAAGCACAACAAAAGAGGTGCAAATTCAGGCCTGAATGCTAGCTTATAAGGCATTCTTCAGCTGTTTTATGAAGAAGCACTGTTCCTTACCCCCTCCCCAAACTTTCTTTACCGCTCACTCACTCCCTGAGGAAAAGGGCTATTGCTTTGCAGGGTGTAGCTGTTTTTCTCCTCCTAAGGACAACTAGCTGAAGGCAGTGGGCACTGTACTGCTCCTGCAAGAAAGACCGCTTCCCTCCAAGGGAAATAACCTATTTCCAAGACTCAGCCCCCACCACCTTCCTCGCACCAACCAGTTTTCCAAGCCAGCTGCCCACCATGCTGCTGTTGGGGACCAGGTGCCAGGCCCTCTTTGAGCTTTGCACCATGTCTGCTCTGGGATTCTTAAAGAGGACTCAAACCTGCTTCTGGGACCCCATTCATAAATCAAAAGACAGACACATTTTTTCTGCAGGTCTTAGATTTGACACCAACGTTGAATTACCTTCAGACAAATGCAGGCCTAACTTTATTTGGGGGGGGGGGGGGATAATGTTTACAATCTTTTCCTTTTTACCAATTAGGTTTGGAAACGCTATGGGGCAAATGCATTGATTTGGTGCTTTAACTTCTAAACAAAAGGTGGTCTAAATACAGTAGTGAAGATTTATTGTACATAGCTGTATATCAGGCATTTCTCTGTTTTTGCTTCTCTGTTATAAACTGCTTTTCTGCTTTCCCTCCGCCTCACTGCATTTTTCTGCCTTTTGATCAGAAGGTATGTACAGACACAGGATCTTTTCCAAGACCACACCAGAACCACTGATGGATTCAACCAGACACACTTGCATCGCAGCTAAAACAAACTAATGCACCACGGAAGCCCCACAGTACTCACTGTGCCGCTAACATTCAGAACCATCGCTAAGCTGTTCTCTCAAAAGCAGCTTATATGACAAGTGACATATCCTTGAGTTTAGCCTCATTAGGCCAAGATAAGCCGCACTGGAAAGTCAGCACAGAACAAATTCTCAACTTCGGCAGTGCTAAAGTCTTTGCTCCTCTTCCTGAACACGGAGCAGGTCAGAAGCACCAACAGATGCACTTTACAAGCATTTTACTACCTGAAAGTCACCTCTTTTTTTCCAGCCTCCTAAGCTCTGGTTGCAATGTTGTTCTGCATCGGTAACTATATGCACCATCCTGGCCCAACTGTTACATTGCTGTGCCTGTCTGAAAGGGGTTTGCAAGGTGGATATTAGGCTGGCTTATGCCCCACGTGAAGAGTCATGACAGAACAGCTTCACTACAGTGCGGTTCTCCCTGTAGAAAGATTTCTCCCATTTCTGCTTTTCTCCTCCTTGTGGGTCCCACCTCGCCATACAGGGAGGCGAGCTCTTGCAGCTGCAGCTTTACATGAACACATAGGAGAATGGGCCCATTTTCGAGCTTGCACCATCAGAAAATGGCATACAAGCGCTTTAAGGGAAACAGTAGCCTACACCTCAGTAACAAACCTGCTGCCATTCCTTAAGGCAGATTATGAAGGCTTTATCTACCATCTTTCAAGATCTTCCTGCAGAACACTGGATACCTAATAAAGGAAAGCATTCCCTACACAAAGCAAACTTTTCAATCCTTCTTAAGTACTTTTGTTCCCCAGGTAGCCATTAAGCTAGGTTTAAAAGGAAGTAGGTTTGCACAGGAACAGGCTGCTTAGAATCACTGAAGTAACAACAGTAATTAGCCTTCTAAACACTCTCCAAGGAGCAGCTGATGTTACTTCTTCACAGGCTGCTGCCCTGCTCTTGCACGAGCAAAGAGCATCAAGAGAAAACACGGTAGAGAGAAAATAATGGCACAGGACTGGAGCAAAGCATATACACTTTTGTCAGCTAATTCTGACTGGAAGAAAAAAGGATCTTTTCTCTCCTTGCTAACCCAAGGACAGTTCTCTGATTAGAGCCATAATGGGTTATATCAGCTTTTTTCCTAGTCTGGTTAACTTCCTGAACATCAGATACCTTATAAAAAGGAAAATTCCTTTCAGCTGGAGCATGTCCTGGTTGCTTACTCGGCAAGACATCACAGTCAAAGGGAAAAAGACACTCATTTTTTTATGCCCGAAAATAATATAGTCAAGAGACTAAAAAAAAAAAAAAAAAACCACACACAAAACCACAACACACATTTCCACTCAAGGAACTGGTTTCTCAGTTACTTTCCTTTTCATTTCTTCTAAGGGATATAAAGCTTTTAGGTAGTCTAAACCTGTGGAGAAACAGATGAATATAATATATACACACATACGTATTTTTTCTTCTGTCTGGTTCCCCAAAGAAACTAAGTTTAAGCAATCACGCTGTGTGAGTCTGTGTATTTCCTTCCAAGAAGTCAGAAACGATTTGGTCCATTTCAGCCAACCTGAACATGCAAAGTGTGACAGAGGGCAAGTTCCAAAAAGTGTTTTGTTTTGGGGGTCCTTTTTTTTTTTTTTTTTTTTTTCTTCCGGAAAATCACCAGATTGCCAGTTAGGCAGAAGACAGACGCTCTCTGTGTCCCCAACAAGTAAGAGATCAGGAAGCATTCCAGCTTTGTTGGATAAGAAATTCCTCACAGTTGAGTCATAAACACATGGAAATTCAGGACACTGTTCACAGAAATGCCAGTGCTACCTTTCACTGTACACACATGACTTCTCAGGAACGTATGAATGTTTTCTGTTGGAGCCAGTTTGCTTTACCATAAAGTCAGGGTAATCAGGAATTTGATCAAGACAAGAAAACTTCAAGGTAGCAAACGTGTATCATCCAATACCGTCAGTATGTAGCTGGCAACAAGGTCATGCAGGGAAGGACAATTTCAGATGGGAAGAGCTGAATCAAGTAGATTGAAGCTGGATTTAGAAACACCACATTTATCCTTTCTGTTCAGGCATGAATGCTTTGTCCCTCAAGAGCTGCAGTTTCTTAAATGAGTTAAAACAGTTAATGAGGGAATGGGGGATAGTTGGGTTTCCCAGCT